>NC_052151.1:91034737-92234737 GCF_902713615.1 Scyliorhinus canicula | reverse complement strand
TCTTTTTCACCGGGAGGTTTTTGTCGGAGGCTCTGTTGGGGGGGGTCTGATGGGGGTCTCTAATGGGCAACTCTGTTGGGGTGCTTTGTTAGGGGTTTGATGGAGGGTTGGTGAAGGATTTATCATTGGCAGTGGTGGGGGTGGTTGTGTCACCCTCATGTTTGCGTGCTGTATGGTGCATGACCCGTTATTCCCGTGGTGGGGAGGGGTGGTGGGGTGGGAGGGCTGGAACGGGGGGGAGGGGTACAGGGGGGATGCCCCTCCTTGTCAGTGGAGGTAGAGGGGAAGAATTTGCGTTGTGGAGGGGCCCGCTGCCGGACCTCGGTATCAGGCCACAGCCCAATACCAGGATTCTGATGGACTCCTGTGAGCTCTCCTCCATGCATAAATTTGTATGGCAAAGGAGAGGGAATCTCACGACTCCAAGAGCTGGCAGAAAAACAGACCATTTCTACTCCAGCGGGAGAACTTAGGGCTAGATTCTCCGATTTTGAGGCTATGTCCGGAGCGTGTGTCTAGTCTTACGAACAGAAAGTCGGTCCCACCGACCCCGCATCGGGGCTAGCAGTGCGCCATGTAAAGCCCCCTCTTTCTCTGCAGATAAGGATGGAGAATTGCTGGGTCCGTGGCCGCTCATGCGCAAGGCGGCGACTTACAGCGGTCATGCGGTACAACATGACGCTGGCAGCGTGCAGACCCGGCCTGCCAGATAGTACCCCCCTGTAACCCCCCCTCACCACCCTCCGGACTAACTGCCACCAATCCCCCCCCAGCCCCCTCCAAAACTCCCCCACCCCGAACTGTGACAGCGCTGGACACAGTCCACAGCCACCACGCAAGGTTGACGAAACCTCAGAGCAAACGCTCCACACGCCATTGGGAAGTCGGTCCATTGGGGGCGAAGCATTGGGGGGAGGGCCTTCAACTGACGTCCCGAGGCCCTCTTAATGGCGAGCAGCGTACTCAACGATGACACCATTTTAGAGGAGGTGGCGCATCCAAAAAACGGCACCGCCCCCGATTGTGGCGTCAAAATGGATTCTCCGGCCAATCGCCGAATGCAATTTTGACGCCAGAAATCGGAGAATCCAGCCCTTAGTCTTCCGAACAGAGAATCCTGCTCACAGTTGCAGATTGGAACATGGCAGATTCACTAATCTGGGCCGGGATTCTCCCCTACCCGGCGGAGCGGGGGGACCCGGTGGGATGGAGTGGCGTGAACCACTCCGGCATTGGGCTGCTCCAAAGGTGAGGAAATCCGCACCTTTAGGGGCCAAGCACTAACCTTGAGGGGCTAGGTCCGCGCCGCAGTCATTGGCGCCCCGCCGGCTGGCGGGAAAGGCCTTTGGCGCCACGCCAGCCGGGGCCGAAGGGACTTCGCTGGCCGACGGAAGTCTGCGCATGCGCCGGAGCGACAGCGACTGCTGACATCATTCCAATGCATGCGCAAGAGAGGGGATCACTTTCGCGTGCGCCATCGTGAAGACTATTTTGAATGCGGAAGAAAAAAAGTGTCCCCACGGCACAGGCCTACCCGCCAATTGGTGGACCCCGATCGCGGGCCAAGCCACCGTGGGGACACCCCCCAGGGCCAGATCACCCCGCCTCCCCCCACCCCCAGGACCCCGGAGCCCACCCGCGCCGCCTGGTCCCGCCGGTAAGGTAGGTGGTTTGATTCCCACCGGCGGGAACGGCATGACAGCAGTGGGACTTCGGCCCATCATGGGCCAGAGAATCGCCAGTGGGGGGGGCCGCCGACCGGCGCGGCGCGTTTCCCGCCCCTGCTGAATCTCTGGTGCTGGAGACTTCGGGAGACGGCGGGGGCGGGATTCACGCCGGCCCCCAGCAATTCTCCGACCCGGCGGGGGGGTCGGAGAATCCCGCCCCTGAATTGTGAACCAAGTAGATGGATTCACAATATTTCAGCAAAGTGCTGCTGATGTAGCAGTTAAAATGGCTCAGTAAAGGGACCTAAAGCAGAAGACTTGTGGCTGAATTAGCATTCAACCTTTATGGCTATAACCAACTCTGCAAATCAATGCCTTAACTGATAAAGGTGGTTCTCGCTGGAGAAGGAGGAAGAAAATTATTAGTGCATTATGCTGAAAAGGTGTGTGGTTTTGACTAGTCAGACTCTAGTAGCTTTCTTTCACACAACAGTGGGGTTGGCTCAGTGATAGCTTCTGCAACTCTGCGCCAGGTGTTTGTAGACAAAACCTTTAGTACAGACTCGAGCAAACAATCTAGGCTGATAAGTTTGGTGCCAAAGCAATGGTTTGCTAACGGTGCAGCATTTAAGAGTCATAACTGAGGCCCTGCATTCATGTTTAGATACAGGTATTGTAAAATGATCTCATTACGCGACTTAAATAGGAGCAGAGAGCTCTTTGCTGTCCTAATAACATTTCTCCAACTGACACCATCAAAAATGGCTCACCTGGTATATCATCCATTCATTTTCTGTTTGTTGATGTTAGTAAAATGATGAACACAGTTGCCAAAGAAAGAATTTGCTTGCACATGGCATTTCAACCTACCTTCAGGAAATCTCAAAGCATTTTACAACAGTTATAGCACTTTTGAAGTGGACATGTTGTTTACATCGGTAAACAGAATCTGAATGAACGACCAGATAATTGCTGGAGTAAGCAATACTGAACAGAACATTTGGAGAACCCCTTGCTCTGGTTTGAATAATTAGACATTTTACATTCATCTGAACAGACAACAGCCTTAACTTAAAGTTTCACCTGAAATTTGCCACTTCTGGCCATGCAGCACTCCATCAGTACTCCACTGAAGTATCAGTCTGGATGATATTTCTCTTATTCTTAGTGGGGTTTCATAACAACATTGACAGGAATAACGGGCTGGATTCTCCACTGTCAGGTTTCTCCATTGCGCCGGCAGCCCAGGGATTTCCCATAGGCATGGAGCTGCCCATAATGGGAAGCGCCATTGGCCAGCTGGCGAGTCGGAGAATCCTGCCCAACATCCGGGATGAAAGGCTTTAAGTATGATGGAAGACAAAAGAAACTGGCACTCTTTTGTATAACAAAGAAGGTGAAGAGGAGATCCTACTGATGTGTTCAGAATATGAAGGGATTTAGAATCCCTACAGCGCAGATCTAGGACATTCGGCCCATCGAGTCTGCACTGACCCTCTGAAAGAGCACCCTACCGAAGTCACTCCCCCGCTCTATCCCAGGAACCCCACCTAATCTGCACATATTTGGACACTAAGGGTCAATTTTAGCATTGCCAATCCACCAACCTGCACATCTTTGGACTGTGGGAGGAAAGTAGAGGACCCGGAGGAAACCCACACAGATAAGTTTCATAAATAGTGACAAATTGATCTGCATTAGATGGAAGCCTGACCTTTTCCCACTGCCATGGCACAGTGCCAGCAGCCGGATGTTTAGTGGCACAACTGCCCAATGGCCAGCCAATTCACCCACTTAAAGGGCTACTCCCCACCCATTATTTTGGCTATCACCATACTAGGAGACTGCCAGGTAAGCCTTGTGGCCCCTGGAGAGGACCTCTGGAAGCAAATGTCGCCTCTATGCATACTTGCCACTACTGCAATAACACTCACTGCCCCCCCGCCCCACCACTGCCCAATCCTCATTCACACCCATGACTATCAGAGCCTTCCTACCTGGCCCTGGCTTCCTCAGAAATACTTAATTGTCTCTAGCATTGAGACACCTTCTCCCTCAAGCTGCAGCCTCAGCAGAAACTACCTCGCAGGTTCCTGATCCACAGTCCCTTTGATAACTGGCATCCCTGGCTTAATGTCGTCGCAGTGACCCGCTGTCCGCTGGAGCAGGATCCACTTTTGCTTTTGGCCCCAGCGGTGGGGCTTCTTCAGGCTGATAGCTTTCAGGCCATTAATTCGACTCGGCATAGTGGACAGCCCTAAGTTTATCAGCAAAATAACAAGGGAAAAGGATAGCTAAATTTTGAAGCTGAATCGCTTCAATATTTTAAAGAGATTCCACTGCACTGGCAAGCTTCCTTGCTCAGCACGATGATGCTGAGCCAATGCCACATAGCAGGATAAGGAGACGTCTGGACATTATCCCAGAATGTCCTCATTCAAACTGCAATAAGCTTTGTTCCCTGAACCTGTGCAAGTCATTTGTGCCCCCAGCACGAATACAATGCAAAATGCGGCACTGATAGCAATACAAGGATGAAATGCCAGACTTTGTGCCCCCGTTGCAGGTCCGCCCTGCTACTGCTGCTAGCCAGGGTGGGGAATTTGGCACTCAGCTAAATTTCCCATTCATTACAGCAGGGCCGGACAATCCCGCTGTTATGAACGTGAATCCCACCACCTGTTACTGAAATCCT
This sequence comes from Scyliorhinus canicula, assembly GCF_902713615.1. NCBI lineage: Eukaryota > Metazoa > Chordata > Chondrichthyes > Carcharhiniformes > Scyliorhinidae > Scyliorhinus > Scyliorhinus canicula. The sequence continues at coordinate 92,230,375 of NC_052151.1, read as the reverse complement.
CCTTTTCTCATTACACTGATTAGCAATTGCTTTCCTTGCCAGACAAAGTTTGTGATTTCTGGATGCTTATTAATTCTCTTATGTCATTATGCCGGAGGATGAGGTGATGGGACCCATGTCGGTCACTCCCACAGAGGAGGTGCTGGAACACTGCAGCACCTCAGACTCCCCCACCCCTGTTCCTGATGCATCTGGTGGGTAGTGGGCAGAACAGGATGGCACCACGCCACCTGGGACATTTGAGTCGCAGCCCGGCCCATACAGGCACCGTCTCCCCAGAAGAAGGCCACCAATGGGGACCCAGGTTGCAGGGCGGAAATCACAGCAGGCCGTCTCAACTCCTGATGTACCGTCTGGGGACCCACCGAGACGTAGCATTAGGGCCCGTTAGGCCAGAAAGGTAGACACCAGTTAAGTTGGCACGGGTGCAGGGCACAGTTTAATGATGGGATTAGGGCACAAATCTGTGCATACATTGTCAGATTCAACACCTGTTCAAACTGTTACACCATGCCTCGGTGCTCTGTCAGAACACCCTGTGAGGGGTGGCCTGGGCTCCCCACCCTCTCCCCCGACCGGCCCCACCACCACCACCCTAGGGATTTGATGGAACCGTGTGATTGAATGGCCAGCTCACATGCAGGGATCACCCAGGTGGACGGTGGAAAGTTCTATTGTGGGCAGGAGTCAGATGTTGTCGAACGATGTGAAGCACCATAGCTCATCGCAGAGTGGGTTGTAATCATCCTCCATCCCATGATCCAGACCCGGTCCAACCCAGGCCCCCCACACAGTTGTACGGCAGGTGTTTATCATGGAGGGGGGGGGGGGGGGGGGGTGAAGGGGGAGGTGGCCGGTAGGGTGGGGCGGGAGGTCTTTGGTGGAGGGATGTGGTGTCCGCGTCTACTTTCATGTCCCCATCCCCACCTCCGTCAATGAATCTGGAGGCGATCAGAGCATCCCGTGCGCGTTGGCGTGCACATTGTGCGGCCTCCCATGCCTGCCTGGCCCCATGTCCTGCCCATCTTCCCCTTCCCCCGCATCCTCCTCGTCGGATGAGGCCTGATGTTCATCCTCCTCCTCCAGCACGTCACTCCTCTGCTGCACCATGTTGTGGACACCGCCCAGTCCTGTTGGGGTATCACCCCGGCCACTCGGCCTGTTCCACCATCACCATCGACCCTGATTCTGGCAGGGCCCCTCCACCCCAACCAGCCCGGCCAGTGTCCGGCCCGGCAGCCCAGTCGCGCCTCTCTGTATCGTACCTCCCCTCTCTCTCCCTCATCACCCATAATGCCAGTTTCACGATTTTTAAAAAATTTAGAGTTCCCAATAATTTTTTCCAATTAAGGGGCAATTTAGCATGGCCAATCCACCTACCCTGCACATCTTTTGGGTTGTGGGGGTGAAACCCACGCAGACACGGGGAGAATGTGCAACTTCCACACGGACAGTGACCCAGAGCCGGGATTCGAACCCGGGTCCTCAGTGCCGTAGGCAGCAATGGTAACCACTGTGCCACCGTGCTGCCCTAGTTTCACGATTTTTAAAAGCACAAGTGAACCGCGACGTTGGGAACTCAGCCCATTGGAGGCGGAGAATTGCGGAGGCCCCAGAGAATACTGGGTCAGGCCTGCTAATGATATGGAAACGGGGTTTACTATACGTGCGTTCTGGACCGCATTGACACCACTGTCAAGGTGACGGAGAATTACGATTTGGCGGCAAATCAGCACCTGCCGCGATTTTGGTGTCTGAACCGATTCTCCGCCTAATCGAATTTCCTGATTCCGGCATCAGCCAACGGAGAATCCCGCCTATTGTTTTAAAAATTTAGAACATTTGCCTTTACCAAATAAAAAATATTGAAAATCGAGGGAAAAGGGCTGTTTGGTTCACAATCAAGCATTATGCAATTGGGCAATCAGTTTTTTTTTGCTTTCCAATTGGTTTCGGAAGGCCGTGTGCCATGAGGATGAATGTGCTGGCCCGCCACTGGCTGAACATTGGGAGCATGTCATGTGGTGAAACCTCCAGGAATACATTTAATAACATTTGGCAACCCTACCCCCTCTTCCCCACAAGGCCATTGCTCACTTTAACTCTCCCTTCATCTCTTCCTCTAGATTTAAAAAAAGATCAATTAAATTAAAAATGACGTTTCAGTGCAGAATGGTACAATAATCATTGCTTCTTTTATTTGAATCATGAGTTAATTTTTCAACAGCTTGAATTTATGTAGCTTGCCAGCATAAGGAGTAATTGATGTAATTAGCAAAGATGTATTTAAATAGAATGAAACAAAACAGTTGACATAAAGGGAATACTGTGCATTAATTCAAACCAACGATTAGGAGGTAAATAGGAGGGGAGAGCGATTTGCCGCTGCCTTCTGCCACAGTCGGTGTGCGGCCGGTAGATGATGGGCGAAGCTTATCCCGGGATTGCAGACGTACATTAAGCCTTACGAGATCGAACTGTTGGTGCCATCTGGCAATGCCATCTGTGTGCCACCCTGGCACTGCCAGGCTGGCAGAGTGAATGGCCAGGGTGCCAGACAGGCAGTGCCAAGGCACCAAGATGGCATTTTGCCCGTGGCGGTAATCGGGCCCAGGGTGCCCAGCTGGTATGTGGTGAAGTGCGGAGGTGCTCAAGGATGCCCCCCGATCGGTGCGTTGGGGTGTTTGGGTGGTGTGGAGGTCAGACAGGAGGTTGAGAGATTGTGATGCCAACCAATAATGGCATCCCAATCTCTTCCTGTTCTATGGAGTTCCGCCAGTTGGAGCCCCTCAGTGAGGACATGTGGCTAAGTGCAGCCCGGGCAGAGCGTTCCCGGCCAGAGTGTTGTTGGATAGGGGGGGTCATTCCTGGCACTAAAACGGACTCTCTTTGTCAGTTAAATTGCGAGCACTAAGTTGCTCCCATTTTTAGCCATGGGAGTCATAATTTGCAATTGGTCCACATCCAGTCGCATTGAGGCAGGCAGCATACAAACTTCAAACTGCCTTCTCATTTGAATGATTGTGGCAAATGTGTGGCTGAATAAGCAATTGGCAGCACAGCATTGTTTGTGGCTAGCACATGTTTCAACTATCCTGCAACTCCTGAAGGCAGCCTTCCCCTCTTAAAGACAATCTGGCCCTCTTAATGAGGATATCCGCTCATTTCACAGAAGCTACTGCTCAGTTCCTGTTGTGCAAGGCAGAAGGATAAAAAATGAAACAGCATCCAAGAGAGAGGTCTCCCAGTTTCGCAGATACAGTGCTGGAGACCTTAATCCGGGAAGTCACAAAAAGATGGCTTTTTCTGTCTGTAGCCAAGGAGATAAATTCATAGGGCGTGAATCCCGCCCCCGCTGTCCTACGAATTCTCCGGCCCTCCAAAAATAGCCCCGACGTGAATCGCGCCGCCCGCCTCGGAGAATGGCAGGGTCCGGCGTGACTCAATGGGCCCCGGGACCGCCCGAATTCTCCGGCCCGCGATGGGCCGAAGTCCCGCCCGTTTTTTGCCAGTCCCGCCGGCGTAAATTGGAGTAGGTCCTTACCGGCGTGACCTGGCGGTGGCCTCCGGGGTTCTCGGGGGGTCGCGGTGGAATCTGGCCCCGGGAGGTGCTCCCACGGTGGCCTGGCCTGCGATCGGGGCCCACCGATCCGCGGACAGGCCTGTGCCGTGGGGGCATTCTATTCCTCCGCATCGGCCCCTGTGGTCCTCCACGATGGCTGATGCGGAGACGAACCCTCCTGCGCATGCACAGTGATGACGCCAGCACACACTGGTGCTCCTGTGCATGCGCCTACACGCGCCGGCCGGCAGAGGCCCTACGGCGGCGGTTGGCGTGGCGCCAAGCCCCTTCCCCGCCGGCCGTCGGGTCGTTAACCACTCCGGGGTGGGCCTCGCCCCATGTACCCGGCAGCAACATCCAACTATATTGCAACACTACCACTATAATTCTTCCCTCTTTCTTGGAGAACAAGGATGTCTATTCCAGAGGGCCATGATGTGGAGATGCTGGTGTTGGACTGTTGTGGGCACAGTAAGAGGTCTTACAACACCAGGTTAAAGCATGGAAGCACAGTAGGTAGCACTGTTGCTTCACAGCTCCAGGGTGCCAGGTTCGATTCCCGACTTTGGTCACTGTGTGTGCGAAGTCTGTATGCTCGCCCCGTGTCTGTGTGGGTTTCCTCTGGGTGCTCTAGTTTCCTCCCACAAGTCTCGAAAGGGGGCTACCTGCACGCTTAAATGTGCAAATTTAGGTCCTGCCCACTCAGAGCATGATTCCGATCGCGACATCTCGCTTGATCTTGTTAGCTCTCTCGACGGGTGGTGAGCCGGATAAATTTCCCGAGAGGCCTCTCCTGAGATTTAGTGGCCGTATTGCATCAGAGTCGTCACAATGCGACCTTTAGATCGCACCCATAATTTCTTTGTGCACTTACTTCTGAGCCTTATTTGGATTTGTTTATTGTCACGTTTACCGAGGTACAGTGAAAAGTATTTTTCTGCGAGCAGCTCAAACAGATCATTTAGTACATGAAAAGAAAATGTAAGAACAATAAAATACATAGAAGGGCAACACAAGGTCCACAATGTAAATACACAAACACCGGCTGGGTGAAGCATACAGGAGTGAAGTATTAATCAGATCAGTTCATAACGGTAGCACATGTGATTGGCACTGTGGCTTCACAGCGCCTGGGTCCCAGGTTCGATTCCCTGCTGGATCACTATCTGATCTCCATGTCTGCGTGGGTTTCCTCCGGGTGCTGTGGTTTCCTCCCACAGTCCAAAGAAATGCAGGTTCGGCGGATTCGCCATGATAAATTGCCCTTAGTGACCAAAAACGTTAGGAGGAGTTATTGGGTTATGGGGATAGGATGGAAGTGAGGGCTTAAGAGGGTCGGTGCAGACTCGATGGGCCGAATGGCCTCCTTCTGCACTGTGTGTTCTGTGTTCTATAAAAGGGTCATTTAGGAGTCTGGTAACAGCAGGGAACAAGCTGTGTTTTGAAAATTTAGAGGACCCAATTCATTTTTTCCAATTAAGGGGCAATTTAACCAGTCCACCTACCCTGCACATCTTTGGATTGCGGGTCAAAACCCACACAAACACAGGGCGAGGGAAGAAGCTGTTTTTGAATCTGTTTGTGTTCTCAGACTTTTGATGTGTTACCTTGGAACTATATCACTGCTCTTTCATTGTTACTGGGTCAAAATCCTGAAACTCCATTCTTAACAGCACCTACACCACATAAGCTGAGTGGTTCAAAGAGGGCAGCTCAGCACCTCCTTCTCAAGGGCAATTAGGCATGGGTAATAAGTGCTAGTCTAGCCAGCGATACTCAAATCTCATGAAATGATTTTTTAAAAATCAATAATTAAACTTCAGAACTCAAGCAATTATGCCACCTGCCCTGCCTCTAACCCGGTCCATTTTAACAGACATGATAAAAACAAGGGCCTTGCTGTGTTTCTTGGTCATAGAAAACCATGGCTGTAATATTTCAATATTACATATTTTCATAAAGAAGAAACGATTGGCTTTTTTTTGGTAAAAGTACCTGCATTTTTCATATATTTGTCGAGAAGATTCTGCAGCTCCTGCTCCTTGTCATTGTTGAATTGCGTCTCCATGGCTAGTAGAATATATTCATCCAGCAGCATTCGAATTAGATGAAAGGAACCTAGGAGGGAGTGAAGCAAAGTTATCTCAGTGACCATCTGCTCACTTTAAGAAGCAAGGAAAATAAAAATCCTTGTTTGACAGCAAATTAACTCCTTCTACCTCAAACAAGGCACTGTTTTTTTTAATTCAGACCCTAATCTGTTGTAAGGTTCACCCACCTCTTACTTTGTTTACTGCCCCCCACAGACTGTTAAACAACTAATTATGTGAAAAGAAAACATCGATGAAAGGAAGGCAAACCTCAGGCACAAAGTTAGTACGTATTTATACTGTGTGCATTTGTTTGTGTGGCACTTTCTGTTCTTAAAACTTTCAAAAATGACATTAGATACTGTTCGGAAAAGGGGTCTGTCTGGGCCTGAATCAAAAACTCTTACACAGCTGATGAATTCTAAACAGCACTTTGAAGTGAGATGTGCACAATAACTTTGTGAGCAGCTCACCACCTCCTTCTCAAGGGCAATTAGGCATGGGTAATAAGTGCTAGTCTAGCCAGCGATACTCAAATCTCATGAAATGATTTTTAAAAATCAATAATTAAACTTCAGAACTCAAGCAATTATGCCACCTGCCCTGCCTCTAACCCGGTCCATTTTAACAGACATGATAAAAACAAGGCTCACAGCTGATGAATTCTAAACAGCACTTTGAAGTGAGATGTGCAGTTGATGTCTCCACAATTAGCTCCCCAGACTGGGCTCAGGAACTAATACTGTCCTGATTCTTCAAGCTAAATCCCTATCTTAGTCTTCAATGCTGGCTTTGCTTGATGTTCTTTTGAGCGAACACTATTTAGAAATGGAATCATCAGCTACCCTGAATGGCTAAGTGTGCAGAGCAACAAACTCTCTGGGTGGACGTTCCCTTCTGGGGGTAGGAAACAGATGTTGGGACTGATTCTGGATGCCTGAACCATGCCCATGGAAAAGAGCCACTCATCATGATTTTCACAGGGGTGCTCCCTTAATTGGCCCATAGATGGGATTGTCACCCAATCCAGGGTGGTAGGTGGGTTCTCGAAGCTGCTGCAAGAATCAGGTGCTTTCCAGCTTAAAAGGAGCAGTAGGCTGTAATGAAAGGTAGGTAAGGGAGAGTGCACTTTAAGATGGAGACACTCCACTTTTAAATCTTCAATCTTAAATTTAAAAACAGTGGTGGCTTATGTCTGCTCCTTTATCTAGACAGGCAGGGAGAACTGTAAGTCTGACGTCATGGAGCGCTTACCGCTGGTACGCTGCTGGGAGCCACCTTGAAGCATCTGCATTGGCCCGGTATCCCCTGGGAACACAGAGACCAACTTGGAAATGACATTGGCCTCAATGAGTCAATTCGGCTACCTACCTTGTCCGGTTGGGATCTCTGATACTCCATCCTACCGTGCCTCCTCCATCTCATCTCACCTCTGCAAAATGCCCTGGACGGGATAATATCAGAGGACCAGCATGCCAGCTGGCAGGGCTATTTTTAGCTCCTGCCCACCTCTGTTCTCAGCCCCAGTGGGAATTCGAAGTACTGCGCTCTGTTTTGCTATTAAGTTGTCACTGAGTTAGCTGACTTGAAGCAGACCAACAACTGGGATTTACAAATGACTTTTGGATGAGAAAGCGGCCAGGACAGTCAGGATCCTCACTCCGAGTACTACTCATTGGCCGACTCCGATGGAAACCGTGAATGGGTAAATATTTTGTGAGACTAAGATCCTGTTCAACTACAATAGTCCAACATTCATTCATCTGCAGGATGCAGCAGATACTTGCACATTTTGTTAGTTTCAAAATTTTGGATAATATCATAAAAATAAAACAGATTCTTGAATAGTAGTAAAATACCCGAATAGAATGAGCGAATAAAAAGGTGTATATTTTTACTTAGCACTGCTTAATATTTACCTTTATAGTTACCTTTTATTAAGATGAAGCAAAACTAAAACACTTAAGACAGCACAGTTATACTACCTATTTGACATTGATTCAAAATAACTTGAGCTTTCGATTAGCGCAAATTGCAGTAAATCTTAGAAGTGAAGTTGACCAGAATATGTTCAAGTAACTAACTTGAGATGAACTTGAGAAGATGAAAGGATATTCAGTGATTCGGCATTCCCAGCAATAAGCAATTCTCACTGGGAGCACACCATGGGTAATCCTGACTGCTTGGTCTCAGCTTCCCAAAAATGCACTGAATACTAGTGCCACTCCTTGCTGGAAGTGCCAATTTGTAGAATTATTATTTAACATAGAACATACAGTGCAGAAGGAGGCCATTCGGTCCATCGAGTCTGCACCAACCCACTTAAGCCCTCACTTCCACCCTATCCCCGTTACCCAATAACCCCATCTCACCTTTTTGGTCACTAAGGGCAATTTAGCATGGCCAATCCACCTAACCTGCTCATCTTTGGACTGTGGTTGGAAACAGGAGCACCCGGAGGAAACCCATGCAGACACGGGGAGAACGTGCAGACTCCGCAGACGTCAGTGCAGACTCTGACGTGCAGAGAGAAGCTGAGTCTCAGTAGGCACACACAGACAACCCATCCAGGGCAAAGGGGTCTCTACTGTAATGTTCTATGTTCTATATTCATGCCATCTCCCTAAGCTTGGTGACAAGGGCTGCACTCACATAATATCAGGGTTATGGAGGATACAGCAGACTATCACAAATTTGGAAATATATTCGACAGAAAATTTATCGGGCTTCTTAAGTTATTCATACTGCAAAACCATTGCTTCCGAATGCTGATGGACTGCTCCACGATGTTCCTGATGGCAACCTTTGGTCGGAGCATTGTGCTCAGACAGTGGAGAATAGTGATGTATGTTGGGCTGGAGGAAGTCATGAGCCATGTATATGGGGCATTGCTCATCGGTAAACAGCTGGCTTCTGGTTCATCATCATGGCCCAAAGACAGCAGGGATGCCAGACTGCCTAAGATTGAAGGTGTCGTGACTGCTGGCAGAACAGCAGGCATTTAGAAACACAATGGTTTGGGTATGGCTGCACACCAACTGTACATTGATGGGGCAGAATCCGTTTCGATCACGGTGCATCTCCTTGCTTACAATGGGCTCCGCAGGGCCACATGTGCAGTCAATTGGTGGTCTGCACTCTATGCCAGGAGAGAAGACAATGACGTTTTCTCTCCTGGCATACAGGACCACTATCACCTCTGGGATTCAGAAATGATGGTAAACTGGGAAATGTTGGAAATGTTACCTCTACCTCCTTTCAGCTGTGTAGTAGTAGAGAGTGACCGTGACCTTGTCAACCACTGTCAGAGCTATCATCAACCTGCTGTGAGGGTGCAGAAGGAGATGGTATAGTTCTGTGACCAGACCACCTCCTTGGCAAATCGTAGGTGACTCAGATATTGCTGTTGTCTAAGGTAGAAGTAGGAGAACTGCTATCTAAAATCCTTGATGGGTAGGGCCATCTGTAGGAAGCCATCTTTCTCTTCCCTCGGTGTATACATCCCCTCTCTGCAGCTTCAGCTCTACCTTGCTGTTATGTTGCAGATCGAGCAGGACTCCAACTACAAGCCCTAGAACTCCTGCAGGCTTTCTGTCCACAGGGCAGAAAACTTCTCCAACCTCCATGTCAAGATGTAGCAGCACTTCCTTCAAAATCAAAGAAAGCAGTAGAACTTCTTCAAGGACGTAGTACAACGTTTGCAAAACCAAGTCAAATGCATGTTTCCTCCTAATTGGATGAATAACCCTTTAAATAGTGTCAATGAGACTCTCACTCAGCTAAATGCATCTTCAGTTGGGAATTTTTGGGCTTGGATTCTAACATGGTAAAACAAGTGTTGAATCAGCCTGACAAGCTGTTTGATGTCGCAAAATGCCCACTTTCAAAGCTTCAGGTACGTACCCATACGAGCACTCTGCCAAGTATGGCACACCACACAGGTTCCACCAGAAGTGGCCAGAGGATACGTGTCTGCCACTTTGAGGCCTCTGCTGTTCATAACAGCTACTCCAGTGGCATTAAGAGTCGCACATGGCAGCTTCTTAGCTCTGTTTGTCTCTCTCTGTCTGTTAGCTTTGACAAAGAGTCATCGGACTAGAAACGTTAGCTCCTTTCTCTCCCTACAGATGCTGCCAGACTTGCTGAGATCGTCCAGCATTTTCCCTTTCGTTTCAGATTCCAGCATCCACAGTAATTTGCTTTTATCTTAGCCCTGTTTCTCTCTCCACTGATGCTGTCCAACCCACTGAGTAATTTTTTCCGGTGTTTAGTCAGGAATATATTTTAATGGTGATAGTCCTGTTCAAGTTCTATGAAAGAAAAATGAAATACACTTCCCATCCATATGACAAAGACAGTAAGAAGTCTTACAACACCAGGTTAAAGTCCAACATGTTTGTTTCAAACACTAGCTTTCGGAGCACTGCTCCTTCCTCAGGTGAAGGAGCAGTGCTCCGAAAGCTAGTGTTTGAAACAAACCTGTTGGACTTTAACCTGGTGTTGTAAGACTTCTTACTGTTCTCACCCCAGTCCAATGCCGGCATCTCCACAATATGACAAGGAAGTCACAGAAATACAAAACGGTAAATCACATTCTGTGTGTGTGTTAAATCTATCAATATTATCAACAGGAAGAGTTTTGCTCCAGGCCTTTACTTCTTTATAATCTTCTAACGGGATTGATTCTCAGTCCAATTGGTTACCCTCTCAGCACCAATTGTAATGATTATTAAAACACTGTGGGGTTATGTTTCTCAACCAGTCACTAAAGCTACAGATCATACCTGAAAACTGTTCGAAAGGTCAGGCATTAATACGGCTGGGTATGGGAATGAAATGACAGAAACCCCTTAGAAGATATTAGGAGTGATTGATCGAACCAGCACTTCCAACAAGCAGTGGCAATTCCAGACTCAGAGCCTGAGATGTCTGATCCCTCCATGGCCATTATTCTCCAAGATGCACTTTTCTGTGAGTAGTATTTCTTTCTGAAAGTGGAGTCAGACCTGTAGCTCCTGAATTAAGAGTACAAAACTCACTATCCATTGTTGTGCAGTCTCATCGTAATATCACACTTAAGTACACACGGATATTGGATTGTGTTAAAAACAAAAATATTTACCAAAGCTTGAAGCATTGTTGAGAGTAAGGTTATGCATGACACGGGCTCCGAAAAAACTCCATCTCAAAAGAAAATCTTGGGCTCTCTTCTTAAGGGATCTTCCATTTTGTTTGCTTGGCTTAAAGAAATACAATAAGTTCAAAGTCGCAATATTAGAGAAAAGCACAAATAATATTGAAAGAAAGTCTGTTTTTAACTCTTATATAAATATTGGATCTCTAAAAGATACCTTGATGACTCTTTGCTCTACTATTATATCCAACCATTCAATGAATGATTCCACAGTAGCATTTTTCTTCAGCAGGTCCTTCAGTTCTTGAAACACTGTAATAGAGTCATCTGGCATGTAAAAAAGGAAAACATGAGATTGCTCTAACTACTCAAAAAACTTAGAGCAGTCAGTTTCAAATGGCAACAGAAGGTCAAAAACATAAGAGAACCTCTCATTAAATATAAGCTGACTACTTTTATATGGGCCAAATGTTGATGAACCAGGGCACAGGCCACCTTTTTCTCCACCTTCCTGCTGAAAATGTTTTCAAATCGTAACTTGCTGGAAGAATGAGCTAATGATATGGTCGGGGAAATGGGGCATCAGGAAGATTGAAGGATTGAGAAAGAAACAGAAGGAGGGTGAATTAGAGTAGGTAATTTAGAATCAAGTCACAAATAGAAAGAAAGCATGAAATAACGAATGGATTCAGAGGGAAAACAGAAACCAAAAGTAGAAAAAATTAAATTTGAAGTTGCTACATTCTCTAACAATAATTCACTATATTCATGAATGAGATTGTGCAGCTGTAGTTGTTCCCTTTCTGGCCAAAGAGGTTTGTTAATATTTTATTTGCAATTACCATCTCATGAAAAAAGCCCTCGTTAAAAAGGTTACGTTCCAGTCATAACTTTCTGCAGGGCATTTAATGGGCAAGCAATGTGCAAATCCAGTCAACCTTTAAACCCAACAGGTGAGGTGTTGCTTATGTGGTGCACAATGTGTAGTGGTGAAAATGTACTTTTATCTTCTGGAACAAAATCACTGCGGTTGCTGGAAATCTGAAATAAAAACAGAAATTTCTGGAAATACTTAACAGGTTGAGTATTCCCAGCATTTACTGTTTCTCTATGACAATCTGGAGATTTGAACTCATAAATTCTTTACCTGGCAACAGCGCAAATCAGGCTGAGAATCTGATGTCCGGCCAAATTCAAGGTCCATGTCTGGTGCCGATACGGGCGACATGCTCCGGTCCCTCACTGGTGGCGATAAGAAGGTTTGCCCCCCATGCATGTGGCAGTATTCAAAACTGGTATTTGCATGCATTTAAGTCTGATAAGCGGGCTGGACACAGTATGCTCCACCCTTCCTCAATGCTCCGCTCCTCTCAGACAGAAGTCTCGTGGGCGTGAATTACTACAAGTATTCACAAATATGGACTGGGTGCCATGGTCGAGGAGGAGGAGCAGGAGGCTAAAGAACCATGTAAAACCATTGAAAAATATTGGGTTTTCTGGGGAATGGCTGCCTGGGCTGGGGCAATAGTGGGTTGTGACTTACTGCCAAATCCGTGGACTTAGCTTCTCCCCTTTGGGACTGGGTGACCTGGCTCAGGTGGCCATTGCTGCAGTCTGTCTTTTAAATGCACCCTTTTGGTGCCACTTACAGACCCTTGGCTTTTCACACTGCTGAGTGCTGCCTGTGTTCTTTAAGTGCTCCGGTCATCTGAGAACCCACAGGCCACCCCTCTGGACATCCTCATACCCCAGCTGTATCATCAAAGTCCAAACTCAATCAGGGGCCCACCAGGTGTTGACACTCTTCAGAAGCACTGCCCCACTGCAGAGGAAGCAGGGAACCAGCAGAGTTCATCCCAACCAGAGGACTCCTGCACAGTAGGCTACGGAACCCTTCCTGCTCCTCTGCCACTGTCAGGGCAGAGGGCTCACCAGTGACCCCCCTACCCTCTGGATCACCAGCTGTCTCCTCCTGGTGAGACTGACAGCGATAACTTCCTCTTCCACCACCTCCCAGGTGCTGTTCAGGAGGGCAGGCTTGAGTCTGCAACCCATGTTGGGGAAGAGGGCGTCCTAAATGACCTAGGTGGTGACACCCCGATGTTTGTAAACACTGACCACATCAAAGAGAGAGAGTGTTTCAGAGAGTTTCAGGTTCCAGCATCCGCAGTACTTGCATTTATCTTCACTGTCCTTCAGCTCTGCCACCTTGCTAGCTGAAAGATCGATGCAACACCCCCATTACCACATCTGACCTAATTTGCTTCTGTCTTCTTTTGATGTTGAAAGATGACCTCTGTACTGGCCAGCTATTTCTTTAAACTATGAAGTGCATGAAAGTTTGCATCTCAATCGGACAATTTAGCATTTGTTTTCCAGCTGGATAATGGGAGCAGTAAGTTCTATTTTGAGTGTAGTAGATGCTGGGTCCCCGCCGCATTAAGGCAGCAGTGCTAAGCACTGCGCGACCGTGCCAACTCTTAGACAGATTTTTAATTGGTAATAAGTTGAAGGGTTATGGAGAAAGGGCAAGCCGGTGGAGTTAAGGCCCGGATAAGATATGCCATGATCAAATGGCAGAGCAGACTTAATGGGCAAAATGGCCTAATACTGCTCCTATATCTTATGAACTTATGAACATCTTCACGCACATGCGGAGTGCTGTGAAAACTCGGTTCTTAGCAACATTAGAATTTGAAGTGGCCATTTACAAAATGATCCAAGCTGTACAGACCAAGTTGTGCAACATGACTCTTTGAACTCAAACAGATACCTGTATCAAGCCAATACTTCACTATTCCTCCTTTTTGAGTTTTCCCCTACTGAGAGGATGAGTTAAGGACCTGCTGTCTTTGTTCTTGACCATGTTGCTGGGAGATGGATTTTGCAAGCAATGATATACTGGGCGGGATTCTCCCCTACCCGGCGGGGCTGGAGGTCCCGGCAGGATGGAGTGGCATGAACCACTCCGGCGTCGGGCCGCCCCAAAGGTGTGGAAGTCTCCGTACCTTTAGGGGCCAAGCCCTAACATTGAGGGGCTAGACCTGCGCCGGAGTGGTTGGCCCCCCGCCGGCTGGCGGGAATGGTCTTTGGCGCCATGCCAGCTGGGGCCGAAGGGACTACGCCGGCCAGCGGAAGTCCGCGCATGTGCCGGAGAGTCAGCTGCTGACGTCATCCCCACGCATGCGCAGGGGAGGGGGGTCACTTCCGCCTCCGCCATCGTGAACACTATGGCGAAGGCGGAAGGAAAAGAGTGCCCCCACGGCACAGGCCCGCCAGTCGATCGGTGGGCCCCGATCGCGGGCCAGGGCACAGTGGGGGCACCCCCGGTGCCAGATTGCCCCGTGCCCCCCTGCCCCCAGGACCCCGGAGCCCACCCGCGCCATCTGGTCCCGCCGGTAAGGTAGGTGGTTTGATCCCCACCGGCGGGACCGGCATGACAGCGGCAGGACTTCGGCCCATCGCGGGCCGGAGAATCGCTGGGGGGGGGGGGGGGGGGGGGGGGTGGGGGGGGCCTGCCGACAGGCGCGGCGCGATTCCTGCCCCTGCCGAATCTCTGGTGCCGGAGACTTCGGGACACGGTGGGGGCGGATTTGACGCCGGCCCCCGGCGATTCTCCGACCTGGCGGGGGGTCGGAGAATCCCGCCCACTGTCACTGCTAAGGTAGTACAGCTAAGACTCGCTACATGGAAAAGTACCAGAAAAGTTTAAAGACAAAACCTTGTGCTGCTCCAGGGAGCAGGAAGCAAAGCTACAGGAATCTAATTGAGCAGGAGGCTAAAAGTCAGCTCATCAACGGCAGGGTATTCGCATTCATCTGCATGCCAACATGCTCATTAAAAGGCCAGTTCACCAGAATTAAGTTCCCCTTCCCAATTACGTTATCGGTGAGTGAACAATACATGCATTTAGGTTTACAACTGCACACAAGTGGCAGGCAGTAGGTGAGATAGAACCTTTCGGTAGTTGGAGTGAATAGCCATTATTTTCCTCTTCGAGGAATGTTGTTCAATGAGGTGATGATTGCAGTCCAAGGAGCAAGGGGCAGGAAGGATGGCCAGGGAAGGGGGGGGGGGGGGGGATTCTGGGGCAGGGACTGAGCCAGAGCGGGAAGGGGAGAGTACAGGGATATGGGAGTGAGGGAAGGGCCTTGCATGTTGTGTGTGTGGGGTCCTGTGAATGGGTGGGAAGTGGGGATCTGGGCAGCGGTGGTGGCTCTGAAGAACGGGTTGGTGCTGCCAATGGTGGTGTCCTAGCGATTGAATGGAATTAACGGGCAGCGCAGCAAACTGCCAGAGGGGTTAAGTGGAATGTGTTAGGGTGGCAGGTCCAAGGTCATAGTCGAGTAGCTATAGTCTCATAGCATGGGGCTCAGTGAAATGGACTAAACAGGTGGTATAGGTAATGGGAGAGGAATGGGAACAGTAATGAGTATAGGCTCAGAGGGGAGAAGCAATCTTGTGAACTATGAAGCTTATAGGTTCAAGGATTAGAGACGGGAGAGGAATTGTTATATTGGATGGTCAAGGGTGATGGGGAAGTTGGTGAATGGGACCACAATTTTTCACAATATACATTAGTGATCTGGAAGAAGGGACTGAAGGCACTGTTGCTATGTTTGCAGATGAAACAAAGATCTGTAGAGGAACAGGTAGTATTGAGGAAGCAGGCGGGCTGCAGAAGGACTTGGACAGGCTAGGAGAGTGGGCAAAGAAGTGGCAGATGGAATATAATGTGGAAAGGTGTGAGGTTATTCACTTTGGGAGGAGAAATGGTGGCATAGACTATTTTCTAAATGGGGAGATGCTGAGGAAATCAGAAGCACAAAGGGACTTAGAAGTCCTTGTTCATGATCCTCTTAAGATTAACATGCAGGTTCAGTCGGCAGTTAGGAAGACAAATGCAATGTTAGCATTCATGTTGAGAGGGCTAGAATACAAGATCAGGGATGTACTTCTGAGGCTGTATAAAGCTCTGGGCAGACCCCAGTTGGAATATTATGGGCAGTTTTGGGCCCCGTATCTAAGGAAGGATGTGCAGACCTTGGAAAGGGTCCAGAGGAGGTTCACAAGAATGATCTCTGGCATGAAGAGCTTTTTAAGAACATAGAACATACAGTGCAGAAGGAGGCTATTCGGCCCATCGAGACTGCACCGACCCACTTAAGCCCTCACTTCCACCCTATCCCCGTAACCCAATAACTCCTCCTAACCTTTTTGGTCACTAAGTGCAATTTATCATGGCCAATCCACCTAATCTGCAGGTCTTTGGACTCTGGGAGGAAACCAGAGCACCCGAAGGAAGCCCCCGCAGACACGGCGAGAACGTGCAGACTCTGCAGAGACAGTGACCCAGCAGGGAAACGAACCAGGGACCCTGGCGCTGTGAAGCCACAGTGCTATCCACTTGTGCTACCGTGCTGCCCATAATGTATGAGGAACGGTTGAGGACCCCGGATCTGTACTTGTTGGAGTTTAGAAAGATGAGGGGGGATCTTATTGAAACTTACAGGATACTGCGAGGTTTGGATAGAGTGGACGTGGAGAGGATTTTTCCATTTGCAGGAAAAACTAGAAGCAGAGGACACAGTCGCAGACTAAAGGGACGATCCTTAAAAACAGAGATGAGGAAGAATTTCTTCAGCCAGAGGGTGGTGAATCTGTGGAACTCTGCTACAGAAGGCCGTGGAGGTCAAATCACTGAGTGTCTTTAAGACAGAGATGGATAGGTTCTTAATTAATAAGGGGATCAGGGGTCATGGGGAGAAGGCACAAGAATGGGGATGAGAAAGATATCTGCCATGATTGAATGGCACAGCAGACTCGATGGGCTGAGTGGCCTAATTCTGCTCCTATGTCTTATGGTCTTGTGATGAGAGAGGGTAGAATGTAGTGAGTCGTGTCTGGGAAGTTACAGGCACCATTTCCTCAAGGGTCTTCGTCACAACACAGTTGCTGTGTATGTGTGAATTCTCAAAGTGGGAAGAGACTCTTTCAAGTGGATGGAGTTAAAGGTGAGTACAATTGGCCGACCAAAGGCCCATCCTAATAATCATAAATCAACTGGATGAGAATCATGCGTTCTCCTGTCTATGGTAAGCCCACACGGCAGCAGAGGGCCCTGGCTCATGGGTCTTATAACATTGAGATGCCAGCAAGGTCGGGAGCTGCAGTAATCTCTGTGCTGAAGAGAAACTCAAGGTGGGCAGGGGAAGGGGGTGGCTATGGGGGTTAACTCCCTGGACCTGAAGGGAGGGGGTTGGATGACAACAATGTAGCAGTTTAGAACCTTGAGGTGGATGACCATGGCTGATAATATGATGAGTTATACGTTTATGGTGGCAAGGCAAGAGTCTCTCAAACATGGAATAGTTTTTGAGGGAGAATACACGGACATGACTCATTACCCCAGTCAATGCTGCAGTCTAAAGAGGGGAATACATATGTGTTCCTCCAGAATGGGCATCACCATGGTGGAAAGGTTGTATAGACAATTGCTAGCTACAGGGTTTCCCATTGGTTGAAATTATCAGGGCTGGCGAGACAGCTTCAAAGAATAGGCTGATTAGATGGATCATTGCAATGTGTTCACAGATCACCACAGGCATACATGATGCTGGCTCCAGACAACCCTGCACTTCTACTGGCTATAGTGTTGCTGAGGAGGAAGCCTCAGGGGCATGAACTTCCTGCCTGCCCCCTTTACCAGATTTGCCATGTTTCTTTTGCATGCATATCTAATGAGCTGACCAGCGCAAGATCGGCCCAGCCAGCTGTCCCACTCCCGAGCGGAAATCTCTCTCATTTTTGCTCCAACCTCTCAACTTATAAACCAGACCAGAAGATTCTGCCCTAAATCTCACCAATCTCTGGTGTGTTTCACTGGTATACCAGAACATATTACCTATTTGTGAGAATACTTACCTGTGCAGAGCTGGACTCCTTTGGGGCAGTGACCTCAGGTGCAGATCAGTGATATAATCAGTACCCCACAGTGGCCACACTGGCCAATGAAAAACAGCAATGTTGGAAACGCATGTTATGTGAATGAAGTAAATCATTGCTTCAAAGCCTGTGTGAATAATTATCGAATGACTCCTTCGGTGATCCTCTCATGTGTTTGTCCTGAATCATGATTTCTCTGATGATTGCACTTATCTATTTTGTTACATTATCTGATGCAACCTGTAGGTGCTAATTAAAATTGATTATTATAGAATGACCAAGTATCCTGTACTTACAATCAGAATACAGTTCAAAGTCCTGGTCTGCTCCACCTGATACGGTGAGAAGAGCTTGTGAACTAATGCTGTTTAGATCCACTTTTTCAATGTCAGCCACCATAGAATTCACAACAGTCTGGTCAAATAAAGCAGGTCTGGCAATCTGAGCAGAACAATACATAAAAAGTATTTTACATTGATGCCAGTAGGTATAATGCGAAAAACACCAAATATTCAGAGTTGCTCATCACGTGCCTGTGCAAGATGTAGAAATGAAGTTTGCCGTTTTAGAGAAGAGACAAATCTTTGTGCTATGGGCAGTTTCTTCTCAGAGAGGTTATCTGGGAGATTTTCCAGGGATGAAGATATCCAATGCTCCCAATGCTTCGCAAAATTTCTGATGTCTGCCAGCAAACTGAAAAATACAAATGAATTGAATGAGGACATTGTACATCCTCAAACCTTTCCGAGCAAGTTTCTTTGTTTTTCTACCGACCAAAGTATTGAGAAAACAGCATAAATCCATGATTCTTGCTGCTGTAACTAAGTACATATTGAAAAATTATTAACAGATATTATTCAAAAATAGAAAACTTTAATTTTTAAAAATTCTCATTCCATCCTATTTGTTTTCTAAGGGTATCTACAAAAGCAGCAACAACCTGGTGACCTAAGTATAGCAGCCACTTTGTTATGCTGCATGTGAAAAATAATGACGCGAACAAAATATTTGATTTGCTTTATGCCCTTCCTCTCAAAGGAACTGCACACACATGTGACAAGCATGATCTTAATGCTTGATAGATTCTAACTTAAAGTTATAAGCTGTTATGATCACTCCCAGGGCAGATCCCCCAATTTTATGTAATTCTGAATTGTTATGCTCCCAGGTGAGGAAGAATGACCTGGCTGCCCTCCTTTATTCAATTCCTCTGGTTGGTCACAGCAAAATATATTAAAGAGGGTCCCTTTTCCGAGTCCAAATGCATTTATATACAAACATGGAGTAGGCTATTCGGCCCCTTGAACCAGCTCCGCCCTTCAAGTACATTATGGCCAATCTGATTGCAATCTCTATCCCACATTCCCTTCCTGCCTAACTTGCCTATCCCCATAACCTTTCACCCCTTGTTAATTAAGAATCTAGCTGGCTCTGCCTTAAAAATATAAAAATATTCAAAGATTCTGCTTCCACTGCCTTTATATCCAATTTAACCAGGCTTTCTTGAGTTAAAGAAAGACTAAGTTTATTAGCTGGTAAAACGCAAGATGAAAATTAATAAAATGCAATGCAGATTAGAAATGAGAAGTGAGTAAAATAAACAAAATAAAAAATACAAATCAGTCTTTGGCTTGTCTGTGAGAAGTAGATGGTGAAATATTGCTGCAGTTAAGATCGGTAAATTCTAAGAGATGACATGATCAAGGGCGGAGAAAGAGGCCATCTGGGATGGGCTAGGTATAAAGTGAAATTAAGGGAGCGGGAGTTAAATGGGGAAGATGACGGACGATAGAGGGGATTGGAGGTGTAATCCTCCAGTAAGGCTGGTAGCGTGGAACGTTAGGGACTGAATGGGCTGGTTAAAAGGTCGCGGTGTTCGCGCACCTCAGGAGCTTGAAAGCAGGGGTGGTCTTTCTGCAGGAGACACACCTCTGTGTGAAGGACCAGGTTAGGTTAAGGAAGGGGTGGGTTGGGCAAGTTTTTCACTTGGGGTTTGATTCTAAATCAAAGGGAGTGGCGATTTTAATGAGCAAAAATATGGAATTTGTGAGTGCTAAGGAGGTGAGGGATCTGGGTAGGAAATATGTGATTGTGAGTGGGATATTGGAAGGGGCACCGGTGGTGTTGGTAAATGTGTATGCCCCAAATTGGGATGATGTTGGATTTATGAGGGGTTTGCTGGCAGCAATCCTGGATTTGGCCACGCACCAGTTGATCCTGGGAGGAGATTTTACCTGTGTCCTAGAGCCGAGGGTGGATAGATAGAGCCCCAGGTTGATGGGTAGAATATGAATGGCAAGGGAGCTGGAGGATTTATGGAGAGGATGGGTATGGTGGATCCATGGCGATTTAGAAAACAGGTGGAGGGAGTATTACTTTTCACACGTCAATAAGGTGTATTCGAGGATTGATTAATTTGTAGTGAGTTGGGAGATTTTGGTTGGGGTGGAGGGAGCAGAGTATGCGGGGATAGTTATCTTAGACCATGCGCTGCACTGGTTGGAGATTCGGTTTAGATCAGGACAAGAGCAGAGGCTGGGGTGGAGGTTTGACTCGGGGTTGTTGGCGGATGGAGGTTTTTGTGATAAGGTGAGGGCGGAGATTATGGAGTATGTTGAATTGAATCAGAATGAGGAGGTGTCAGCGGCCATTTTTTGGGAAGCACTGAAGGCAGTGGTCCAGGAGGAAATTATTTTGTTTAAGGCTCGTGCAGATAGGGAAAGGAGGGAGGAACATGACCGCGTAGTGAGCGAGATAGTGGAGGTGGACAGGGAATATTCGAGGATGCCCATTGTGGAGAGATTGGAGAAGAGGAAAAGCTTGCAGGGGCAGTTTGACTGGCTGACAATGGGGAGGACGGTAGGGCAACTGTGTAGGGCAAGAGGGGTGCAGTACGAGTATAAGGAGAAGGCTTGCTGGCGCACCACCTGCAGAGGCAGGCTGCGTCCAGGGAAATACTGAAGATACAGACTGGGACTGGGGGTGTGGTGCCGGAGCCAAGGAAGATAAACGAGGCGTTTAGGGAGTGCTACCAGGGACTTTATGAAACGGACCCGGGGGGAGAGGAGGGGGATATGGGGCGGTTTCTGGATGAGCTGGAATTTCCCTCGATAGAGGAAGCAAAGAGACAAGCATTGGTGGAGCCGCTGGGGCTGAAGGAGGTGCTGGATAGTATCAAGGCTATGAAGTCGGGGGCGGCCCCAGGGCCAGATGGGTACTCGGCGGAATTTTAGAAGGAATTTGTGACGGATCTGGCACAACATCTGTTGGGGGCTTTTAATGAAGCGCTGGAGAAGGGGGAGCTGCCGGAGACAATGGCAGGCAGTAATCACACTAATCCCGAAAAAAGGGGGGGAACCCGATGGAATGTGGGTCGTATAGACCCATATCACTATTGAACACGGATGTGAAAGTATTGGCTATTGTTGGCGGGGAGGATGAAGGATTGTGTCCCAGGGCTGATTGCAGAAGATCAAACAAGCTTTGTGAAGGGCAGGCAGCTCGCGGGTTATATAAGACGGTGGTTGTATGTGATGATGAATCCATCAGGGGCTCTGGCACCGGAGGAGGTGGTGTCCATGGGCGCGGAGAAGGCATTTGATCGGGTGGAGTGGCGATATTTTTTCGAGGTTTTGGGAATGTTTGGGTTTTGGCCGAGATTTGTGGCATGGGTGCGGTTGCTGGATGTGGCACCAAGGGCGAGGGTGAGGACAAATGATATGAGCTTACGAAGCTTTGACTTACACAGGGGTACGAGGCAGGGGTGCCCACTGTCGCCGCTGCTGTTTGCATAAAGCCGTTGGTGATGGCTCTTACGGGGTCGACGGAGTGGCGGGAGATTATGAGGGGACAGAGGAGGCATCGGGTGTCACTCTATGCTAATGACCTCTTGCTGTATGTTTCAGATCCGTTGGGGAAGGATTATGGGCCTGCTGGGAAGGTTTGGAGGGTTCTCGGGAAAAAAGCTAAATGCAGGGAAAAGCGATGTTTTCCCGGTGAGTGGGACAGCGGGCTAATTTAAGGGGGATGCCATTTACGGTAGCAAGGGATAGGTTTAGGTACTTGGGATTCAGGTAGCGAGGGAATGGACGGGGCTCCATAAGTGGAACTTAACGAAGCTGGTGGAGGAGGCCAGGGTGGATCTTAAGAGGTGGGATATACTGCACTTGGACCCTCCCCGTTGGCGGGGAGGATCCAAGTGGTGAAAATGAATATTCTGCCGAGGTTCTTGTTTATCTTTCAGGCTCCCCTGATTTTTATATCAAAGGCCTTTTTTCGGAAAGTGGACACGATCATTTTGGACTTTGTACGGATGGGGAAGGTGTCGAGGGTGGGGAGGTCCCTGCTGCAGAGGCAGAGGGAGGGGGCGGGGGGGGAGGGGGGGGTTGGCATCGCCGAACTTGGGTGCCGAATGTGGACAAGGTGCGATGGTGGTGGGAAGGAAAAGGGATAGAGTGGATTAGGATGGAGGAGGAATCTTTTAAGGGGTCTAGTTTGAAGACTATGGTGATGGCAGCGTTGCCAATGGCTCCGGTTCAGGGCGCCCGGTGGTGTAGTCCACGGTGAAGATGTGGAATCAGTTGGTGAGGCATTTTAGGGTGGAAGGGATGTCGGTGTTAATTCCGCCATGTGGGAATCATGGGTTTGAGCTGGGGGGATGGATAATGTATACAGGAGGTAGAGATAAGTGGGGCTCGTCAAGGTGAAGGATCTGTATTGAAGGAAGGGTTCGCGAGTCTGGAGCAGCTAAGGGAGAAGTTGGAGCTGCTGAGGGGGAGTGAGTTCAGATATCTACAGGTTAGGGACTTTGCGTGAAAGCTCTGGAGGGGGTTCCCTAGGTTGCTGGGATGCACCCTGCTGGAGCGACTGCTGCTTCCAGATGTGGAGGGGGTAGGAAGAATTGGGGATATATACATAAGGGGCTGGGGGAACCGGGAAGCGAGCGGGTGGTGAAGATCAAGGAGAAATGGGAAGCGGAGTTAGGAGGGGAGATTAATTGGGGAGTATGGAGTGAGACACTGCGTAGGGTCAACAGGACCTCCTCTTGTGCGAGGATGAGCCTGATACAGTTTAAGGTGGTGCACAGGGTGCATATGACTCGGGCGAGAATGAGTGGGTTCTTCCAGGGAGTAGCAAATGAGTGTGCGAGGTGTGGGCGGGGCCAGCGACTCACACACTCATGTTTTGGGGTTGCGAAAATTTGGGAAGATTCGAGGCGGGGGTATTCACGGTCTTAGCCAGGATAATGCAGGATGAGGTGAACCCGGACCCTTTGGTGGCGATATTTGGGGTTTCAGAGAAGCCGGAGCTCATGTCATGGCCTTCACCTCTCTGATTGCATGGAGGCAAATTTTACTGGAGTGGCGGTCAGCATCGCCACCAGAGGTAGCGGCTTGGTTAGGTGACCTGCACGACTTCTTGCAGTTGGAAAAGATACAGGGCTGGATTCTCCAATCGCCGCGCCAAAATCCTGTTCAGCGATCAGCTGGAGAATCTCCGTGTACGCCAAAATCGGGGGCGCAGCCGTTTTTGCTACATGGCTCGCCTACCCACGAGAATCCACTTGGGAATTGTGAAGAGCTCAGTTAACTATAATTACCAATTTCCTGTTAGCAATAGCCTTCTGCCACATGGCCAGAGGCCTCCGCAGTCAGCGGGAGTCATGGGTGGTTGGTGGGGGAGACGGGTAGGAACTAGGTGTAGTGATATGATGGTTGTGTTGTAATTCACCGACTGACCATTAGGAGTCTCACTAGTATATAAGTGAATGTTAGAGTCAGATGACCCCTCAGATTGGCTGGAGGAAGCTGAAGAGAGGTTGCTTGTCATTGTTCTTACATTTATGCATCTGTTGTTTTGCATATAGTTTACCCACAGTTAATGTTAATAAATCGTTTATAGTTTTATATACAAGTGTTCTTATAATATAAATCAGGCCATCCAACAAAAACATTGCACTAGGTTTAGCCCCAGAATTGGTACACACAATGCAGGGGTCGGTATGGCAGACCATCCAACAAGAAAATTACATGATACTGGATGGTATTAAACACTGAGAAAAAAAATTGTCAGCCTGCCATGAGATCCACAGAGATTTGAAGATTTTGCTGACTGCAAGAATAGAGTCCTTGAAGCCACCAATGAGTCTCAGATTTAATGGTCATGTGGACAGCAATTGGTGTGTGTTTAAACAACAATTTAATCTGTTTCTTACTGCATAAATTTAGAAGATCACACAGAGTCTCACTCTATGCAGATGACCTGTTCCTCTATGTCTCAAAGCCACAGGAGGGACTAAAGGCAATACTGCAAATACTGAAAGAGTTTGGAACCTTCTCAGGCTACAAACTTAACCTTGGCAAAAGCGAGGCATTCCCAATGAACCCAAAAGGGGGAGGGACAGAACTGAGGGGCTACTGTTCAAAATGACCCAGAACAGATTCCTTTACCTGGGGATCCAAATAGCCAGAGACTGGACACAGATCCACAAGTGGAACTGACCAGCCTGGTGGAGGAAGTAAGAAAAGACGAGGCAAAAAGGGCAGCACGGTAGCATGGTGGTTAGCATAAATGCTTCACAGCTCCAGGGTCCCAGGTTCAATTCCCGGCTGGGTCACTGTCTGTGCGGAGTCTGCACATCCTCCCCGTGTGTGCGTGGGTTTCCTCCGGGTGCTCCGGTTTCCTCCCACAGTCCAAAGATGTGCGGGTTAGGTGGATTGGCCATGCTAAATTGCCCGTAGTGTCCTAAAAAGTAAGGTTGGGGGGGTGTTGTTGGGTTACGGGTATAGGGTGGATACGTGGGTTTGAGTAGGGTGATCATTGCTCGGCACAACATTGAGGGCCGAAGGGCCTGTTCTGTGCTGTACTGTTCTATTCTATTCTATTCGACCTTCAACAGTGGGCCTCACTCCCACTCTCCCTGGCGGGAAGAGTGCAGACGATCAAGATGAACGTACTGCCAAGGTTCCTCTTCCTGTTTATATCCATTCCGGTCTTCATCCCCAAGGCCTTTTTCCAATTCATAGACAAGCTAATCCTGGCATTTGTGTGTGTGTGTGTGGGGGGCAAGAACCTGAGAATTCCAAAACCAACACTGCAAAGATACTGGCTCTACCGAACCTACAATACTACTACTGGCAGCAACGGCAGAAAAAGTGAGGGGATGGTACAAGAACCCGACACAGATTGGGTACAAATGGAGGGGGCATCCTGTAAAGGAACAACCCTCTGGGCCCTGGCTACAGCAGCACTCCCATCCTCCTCAACAAGGTACACAACGAGCCCAATGGTAGCGGCCACGCTGAGAACATGGACCCAGTTGAGACAGCACTTCAGGATAACCAAAATGTCCCTTATGGCCCCCATCTGCGGCAATTACAGATTCCCCCCAGCCATGCCAGATACCACCTTCAAAAGATGGAGGCGGGATGGGGGCACACTGACGGTCGGGGACTTCTACGTAGGGCGCAGATTGGCAACACTGGACAAACTGACGAGGAAGTGGAGACTGGAAAGAGGACAGGAATTGAGACACCACCAAATAAAGCACTTCCTCCGCAAAGAGACAGTAGGGTACCCCAGGGCCCTAGAAAGCACACTACTAGAGGACCTGATAGGCACAAGCGGCAAGAAGTGGGGGCTATGTGGGAAATATACAGACAGCTACTGGACAGAGCCCGATCACCAGTGGACGGGACCAGACAAAAATGGGAGGACAAACTGCGGACAGAGATAGGATGGGGACTCTGGAGCGAAGTACTGAGCAGAATGAGCTCCACTTCCTCCTGCGCAAGGCTAAGCCTAATGCAGCTCAAAGTGGTGCACAGAGCGCACCTGACCAAAACCCAAATGAACAGGTTCTTCCGGAGGTGGAGGACAAATGTGAACGGTACCAGAGCGGCCCGGCCAACCACACCCGCATGTTTTGGGCTTGCCCCAAGCCTTCTCCGAGGCAATGTCCAAGGTTATGGGGGTGAGGGTGAAGTCATGCCCAATAGTGGCAATCTTCAGGTATCGGGGCAGCCAGAACTACACATCGGGAAGGGGGCCAATGGCCTCGCTTTCGTTTCCCTAATCGCACACCAGAGAATGTTGCTCGGCAGGCGATCGGCAGCACCACTCAAAGCTGCAAACTGGCTCGCTGACCTCTTGGAATCCCTCCATCTGGAGAAGATTAAATACACCACCCGAGGGTCATAGGAAGGCTTCCTGGATACTTGGGGGCAGTTCGTCAGCCTGTTCCAAAACCTGTTCGAGGCCAGCAACGAGGAGTGAGCCAGGGTAAAGATTTGGGACCAGATTGTGTTTGCTGTGAATAAAATAAGCTGAAGGAACAGTTGCTGAGGGAATCAGAACTGTCTTTGGAACAAATAGTTAAGATTTCTCAGGCTCACGAGCTAGCAGCTCAGTATTCTGAAATGTTTCTCAGTAATGGCGGCGC
This sequence comes from Scyliorhinus canicula, assembly GCF_902713615.1. Taxonomy (NCBI): domain Eukaryota; kingdom Metazoa; phylum Chordata; class Chondrichthyes; order Carcharhiniformes; family Scyliorhinidae; genus Scyliorhinus; species Scyliorhinus canicula. Next base: position 92,204,204 of record NC_052151.1, on the reverse strand, counting down.
CTTCTTGAAGGAAAACACTCCGGTTGCCGCCCATTTTCCAAAAAGGTGGGAAACTTCCAAAAAAGGGCAGGAAAGTTCTAACAGCTTCTCGCACACTAACAAATAGGTTAAAGTTCTGTGTAAAAGATGCGGTCAAAGGCACAAATTAAGGCAGTGTCCAGTGTTTGGCAATTTTTGTTCCAGATGCAAAGGAAAAAAAACACTTTGCTCAGAATTGTTACTCTAAGCTCAACCTCAGATCAATCAGCACAGTGGAAGACGCAGGCAGATTCTCCCCCACCTGGTCTGGCGGGCTGTACCGGCTCCGAGGAGTGGCGTGAACCACTCCGGCGTCGGGCCACCCGGAAGGTACGGAATCCTCCGCACCTCCAGGGGCAAGACCGGCGGGCTTGGCGCCGCGCCAACCAGCGCCGAAGGGCCTCCGCTAGCCGGCGCGACTTGGCGCATGCACGGGAGTGCCAGCGAGTGCTGGCGTCATCCCAGTGCATGCGTAGGAGGGGGTTCATCTCCGCAACGGCAATGGCGGAGGTTCACAGCAGCTGGTGCGGAGGGGAAGAGCCCCGATCGTGGGCCAGGCCACAGTGGGGACACTCCCTGCGGCCAGATCCCCCCATGCCCTCTCCAAGGACCGGAGGCTGCCTGCAGAGCCAGGTCCCGCCGGTAAGTACCAGGTATAATTTACGCCAGTGGGACCGTCCTAAAACGGGCGGCCGCTCGGCCCATCACGGGCTGGAGAATCGCTGTAGGGATCTGTTGTCAGCGGCCGCAGACCGGCGTGGCGCGATTCCCGCCCCCGCCAAATCCCCAGTGCCGGAGAATTCGGCAGCCGGCGGGGGCGGGATTAACACCGTCCCCCGGTGATTCTCCGGCCCGGTTCGGAGTATCCCGCCCACAGTCTCCAGTGGTGAAACGTCATTGCTTGTTGGAGTAATATCAGAGAAGATGTTTTTGGAGACATCAAATAATTCTCCAGCACTTAAACAAATGCAAACTGAAATTCTATTCAAAATAAATGCAGTTGATGGGGACAAATGGCTGCTACCACTTGAAGTGAATGGTGCAGTGGTCCAATCGAAGTTAGACCAAAGCCACTTTAATCAGTATGACCGATGTAAAAAATCTAAGAACTCACAAAATATCTGAGAGATTATAATGGTTCAAGCATTAGACACAAGTTATGGTGTTTGTGACCCGAGTGTGGTGGTGAAGAACACAGTTTATTCTGTCCCATTCTGCATTGTATCCAAGGGCTTGGATTCATTATTAAGAACATAAGAACTAGGACCAGGAGTAGGCCATCTGGCCCCTCGAGCCTGCTCCGCCATTCAATGAGATCATGACTGATCTTTTGTGGACTCAGCTCTACTTTCCGGCCCAAACGGCATAACCCTTAATCCCTTTATTCTTCAAAAAAACTATCTATCTTTATCTTAAAAACATTTAATGAAGGAGCCTTAACTGTCCTAAATCTACTTCCCCTTATTTTGAGGTTATGCCCCCTATGCCCCCAATGGGGCTGGTTTAGCACACTGGGCTAAATCGCTGGCTTTTAAAACAGACCAAGCAGACCAGCAGCACGGTTCAATTCCCGTACCAGCCTCCCCGAACAGGCGCCAAAAATGTGGCGACTAGGGGCTTTTCACAGTAACTTCACTGAAGCCTACTTGTGACAATAAGCAATTTTTCTTTTTCTTTAGTTCTGCTTTCACCCACCAGTGGAAACAACCTGCCCGCATCTATCCTATCTATTCCGTTCATAATTTTATATGTTTCTATAAGATCCCCCCTCATCCTTCTAAATTACAACGACTACAGTCCCAGTCTGCTCAACCTCTCCTCGTAATCCAACCGCTTCTGCTCTGGGATTAACCTAGTGAATCTCCTCTGCACACCCTCCAGCGCCAGTACGTCCTTTCTCAGGTAAGGAGACCAAAACTGAACACAATACTCCAGGTGTGGCCTCACTAACACCTTATACAATTGCAACATAACCTCCCTAGTCTTAAACTCCATCCCTCTAGCAATGAAGGACAAAATTCCATTCGCTTTCTTAATCACCTGTTGCACCTGTATATCAACTTTTTGCGACTCATGCACGAGCACACCCAGGTCTCTCTGCACAGCAGCATGTTTTAATATTTTATCATTTAAATAATAATCCCTTTTGCTGTTATTCCTACCAAAATGGATAACCTCACATTTGTCAACATTGTATTCCATCTGCCAGACCCGAGCCCATTCACTTAGGTGATCACATTATTAGGTGATCAGTCCTGTGAAGAATTAGGTGCAGTGCAATTGGTGTATAACATTCACAACGGATTGGGTCAACACTCAAACGATTCTGACAACATTATCAGCAATTTCAGAGATGTGTTCACAGGTTGTGGTACACTTGCATTCACCTACAAAATACAACTGAAAGATGATGCAAAACCTGCAAAACAGGCAGCAAGAAGAGTACCTGCACCACCAGGATTGCCTCAAATAAGAGCTTGACAGAATGGCCAAATTAAAAGTAATCAGGAAGATAGAAGAACCTACCGACTGGGTAAACTCCATGGTTTGTGTAAAGATAAAGGACGGAATTCTCCGCTCCCCACGCGGTCTGGGAGAATCGTGGGAGGGCCCCCCCGACATTTTTTACACCCCCCTGGCGCCCCCGCGATTCTCCCGCCCCCCGCTCGGAAAAATCGCCGCTCGCCATTTTTCACAGCGAACTGCGATTCTCTGAGCCCGATGGGCCGAGCGGCCGGCCCTTCATGCCTGTTTCAACACGGCAGCAACCACACCTGGTCACTGCATTCGTGAAACGGGTGCCAGATGCCCGTTTGGGGCATCTAGGGGCCCGATTGGCACGGGAGCACCACAATTGTGCTCGGGAGGGGACAGGCCCGCGATTGGTGCCCACCGATCGTCGGGCCAGCGTCAAAAACGGACATACTCTTTCCCCTCCGCCGCCCGGCAAGATCAAGCCGCCACGTCTTGCCGGGCGGCTGAGGGGAAAGACGGCACTGCGCATGCGCGGGTTCGTGCCGTCTGCGTGATGAAGTCATCCACGCATGCGCGGGTTGGAACCGGCAACCCGCGCATGCGCGGATGACTTCACAAATGCACCGGACGCGCGTCATTCTCGGCGTGACGAGGTCGCTGCCGAGAAGCACGGAGGCCCGCTTCTAGTCCCTCGGGTGGGGGTGAATTAGGTGCGGGGAGCGGGCTCCGAGGCGTCGTGAACCTCGGCCGAGTTCACAACTGCCTTCACGAATTCGGCCCCCTGCGGAGAATTCCGCCCAAAGAATGCCGATATTCGCATATGCATGGATCGAACAATCTTAACAAGAATATCAAAAGAGAACATTACCAAATATCAAAGCATGAAGAAATCACATCTGAGATGTCTGGTGCATAATTCTTTATGAAACTTGACGCATCTCAGGGTTTCTGGCAACTAAAGCTAGAGAAACAAAGTACAAAATACTGCACTTTTAAGACGCTTTCTGAGAATGCAGTTTGGCATAATTTCGGTATCAGAAATTTTTCACTATACCATGGAGCACATAATCGAAGGCGTTGTGTACGTGTGTACATGGAGGATATCATCATTTGGGGCTCAACCATAGAAGAGCACAATACGAGGTTGCTTAAAGTTCAGGAGAAATGGGCTGAAGCTCAACAAACAAAAGTGCCTATTTGAAGTAACTAAGGTCACATTCTTAGGTGACAAGCTCTCATCCCATGGCATTGAACCTGACGAGGACAAAATCCAAGCAATTCTCAACATGAGAAAACTACACAACAAGGAAGCCATCTTAAGAGTGATGGGTATGATCAATTTTATAGGAAAATTCATTCAAAACCAGTCAGCAAAAGCAACACATCTACTTGATCTCCTGCACAATACAACGGATTTCACTTGGACAGAGCAATATGAGCAAGAGTGGAAGAAGCTCAAGACTTCACGAACCACCACGCCAGTTCTCACATTTTTTGACCCATCTAGTCAGATTAAAGTGTCAACAGATGGGTCCAAAGATGGTCTGGGAGCAGTTCTTCTGATACTCGAGCATGATGATTGGAAACCAGTCACGTATACATCACGATCCATGACGACAACAGAGCAGAGGTACGCTCAAATCGAAAAAGAATGCCTAGGTTTAGTTGTAGGCTTGTCGAAATTCCACGACTACGTCTATGGGCTTCCAACTTTCACAGCTGAGACAGATCAACGTCCTTTGGTTAATATGATCATCAAACAAAACTCAACCAGATGTCTTCGCGTTTTCAGAGGTTGATGATGAAGTTAAAACACTATGACGTCAATCTCATCTAGACCCTGGCAAATATATGTTGTTAGCAGATGCATTATCAGGAGCGCCGATACAAAGTATTAGTCGTGAAATTGCTGAGGATGTAAATCTGCACCTCTCTCTTATTTCCACACTATTGCCAGTATCAGATTCAAAACTATGTGAGATCCAAGAGACCAGGAAGGATCAAACTCTTGAAGAGGCGATGAGGAACATCAACTCACACTTGCCCAGAATTCAATGTATGGAGTGCTACAATACAAGATCTGAACTCAGTATCATTAATGGAGTGGTACTTTGTTTGAACACTATACTCATACCTCAATCTCTTCACAAGGAGGTACTAAAGAGGCTACACAAACGACGTCTAGGGATTGAAAAATGTAAAAGGAGAGCTCGTGACTCTGTTTACTGGAAAGGTATAAACCAGGATATTGACAGAATGGTCAGTTGTTGTGGCACATGCCAGACGGATTGTTGCAAGCAAATAAGAGAACCTATATAAATATCTGATTTACCTACGGCACCATGGCAGAAAGTAGCTATTGATCTCTTTCACCTACGAAGAAAAGATTATTTAGTGATCATAGACTATTTTTCAAACTATCCCGAAATAGCTCCACTGCCAAGCATAACGGCAACCATTGTAATACTGCATACCAGTTCAATTTTTGCTGGACACAGAATTCCGCAAGTCGTCGTGAGTGACAACGTTCTTTGTTTTAGCTGTAAAGAGTGGCAATACTTCAACAGTCACGTGTGATTTTCAACAGTCACATCACATCGAGTTCATTGTACCCTCAAGCCAATGGAAAAGGCGAAAAGGTGTACCTATTGTTAAGCGATTGTTGAAGAAAGCAATAGACAGCCAATCTGATCCGTAACTCGCACTATTGAATTACAGAGCGTCACCATTGTTACATGGTAGATCACCAGCAGAGTTACTCATGAATTGAAGATTGCATGTCACTCTTCCATACTTGGCAAAGGAGGAGAATGGAGTGGTACTGCAGGAAATGCAAAACATTAAAGCAAAACAAAAGCAGTTATGATAGAGGGCGGGATTCTCCGACCCCCTGCCGGGTCGGAGAATCACCGGGGGCTGGCATGAATCCCACCCCCACCGGCTGCCGAATTCTCCGGCGCCGGAGTTTTGGCAGTGGCGGGAATCGTGGCGCGCCGGTAAGCGGCCACTGTCAGTGTCCCGCCCGGTGATTATCCGGCCCGCGATGGGACGTGCGCCGCCCCCTTTTCGGTGGGTCCCACCGGCGTAAATCTCAACAGGTCCTTACTGGCAGGACCTGGCTCCACGGGCAGCCTGCAGAGTCCTCGGGAGGACGCGGGGGGATCTGGCCCTGGGGACTGCCCCCACGGTGGCCTGGCCTGCAAGTGGGGCCCACTGATCCACAGACGGGCCTGTGCTGTGGGGGCACTCTTTCCCTACGCACCGGCTGCTGTCAACCTCCACCATGGTCTGTGCGGAGAAGCCTCCCTACACATGCGCTGGTATGACGCCAGCACACGCTGGCGTTCCCGCACATGCGACAACTCACGCCGGCTGGTGGAGGCCCTTCAAAGCTGGTTGGCATGGCGCCAAGCCCTTCCGCGTAGGCTGGCGCGGTGTCAAACACTCCGGCGCCGCCCTAGCCCCTTAAGCTGCAGAGGATTCCGCACCTTCGTGGCGGCCCGACGCTGGAGTAGTTCACGCCACTCCTCGGCTCCGGAGTGGCCCGCCCCACCTGTTCGTGGAGAATCCCGCCCAGAGCATGTGGAACTTTACCACCTTTGAGTAGTGATGACATTGTGAGAGTAGAAGATTCAGGAATTGGTCAAGAAAAGCCATTGTATTTGAAGAAGCTGCAGTGTCAGATAGTTCAGTAGATCCTGAGCATGAGAATGACATGGAGAACATTGAATCATCAAGTTCTGAGCAGCACACTTTGGGAAGATCAACCAGAGTCAGAAGAAAACCTGATCGACTCAATTTGTAGATTTAGACTATTTGTACATACTAAACTTACTGTTCTTATGTATATATTTGTTCAATCAGTTTTAAAAATGAAAAAAAAAAATACTGTTGGACTCATAGTTTCATGATATCCATGCAAATATACTGATGGTAATATATTAATTTATTCCTTCAAAGGAAAGGGGATGTACTGATATGGTTGTGTTGTAATTCACCGACTGACCACTAGGAGTCTCCACTAGTATCTAGGTGAATGTTAGAGTCAGGTGACCCCTCAACCTGACTGGAGGAAGCTGAAGAGAAAGGTTGCTTGAGCTTGATCTTACAGTTATTCATCTGTTGTTTAGTATATAGTTTACCCACAGTTAATGTTAATAAATCATTTATAGTTTTAGCTACAAGGGTTCTTGTAATATAAATCGGGCTATCCAACAAGAACATTACGCTAGGGTTTCCCCCGGAATTGGTACCCACGATGCAGGGGTTGGCATGGCGAACCCATGCACGACTGCAACACCCCTCAGCTCCGATACACCCACTCCCCCCTTGGTGGCCCACCCCAACCGAGGCTGGATCCCACAGTTGTCCCCTCCAACCCGCTCCGAGCACAGGGCCAGCAAGCCCAGTGCCTCTGGCCTATTTGCCTGTGAGCGAAGATGGCTACTCACCTCCTTGGGTCCCCGCAGCAACCTTTTTGCCAGGTTCATATTTTTTAAAAGGTGTACTCATCGCGTCTGTGTGACCACTTGCTGGGGAGGTGATTAGATCATGGGAGGTCGTTGAATATAGGGTGGTTCTCGTTAATTGTGTGTGAATCGGGCTTAAGTGGTGCTTATTGAATTCGCCTACGGGAACGGGCCTGTTGCATCGCCAATGGTTTGGTGCCTGGCTTGGTTCTGTTTTCTGGCCTCTCCCGCTATTTACTGGCCTTATCTCACTCGAGCGTAACAAGGCCACTGAATCGCGCCCTACACTTCAGTTTTTGCATTGCATCTCTTCTTTTGAAGTGTCTCTGTCTGAAATTCCTTGACAGTCTTCAGGTTCTACATTTCATGGCCTCTCTCGGGATTGAGTATAATGCACAGAGGGTAAAAGCAAATTACTGCGGATGCTGGAATACAAAATGAAAAGGAAAATGCTGGAAAATCTCAGCAAGTCTGGCAGCATCTGTAGGGAGAGAAAAGAGCTAACAAAGAGTCATCGGACCCGAAACGTTAGCTCTTTCCTCTCCCTACAGATGCTGCCAGACTTGCTGGGATTTTCCAGCATTGTCCCTTTCATAATACACAGAGGAACTTTCCTGTCACTGAATAACATTCTCAGAATTTATATTCTTGGCCATCTTTGGCTTGTATATCCCTTTTTATTTAATTCACTGAAAGGTTCAATGTGTCAATAAATAATTTGGGGGTATGTGTCAGTTGTAATAACAAAGTAGCTATTATTATGCAAATAAAATGCATATGCAAACTTGTAATAAGTGTTTGAGTAGTCCAAAACTGGCACCAACAATTTCATAGTCACCCTCTGTTCATTTATCTGGCAAAATCACATTTGTCAAATTGCAATGCACTTCTCTCTGATTGTATTTAAGGGAGCGCTGGGTCATCATCCTGAAACTCCTCTCCTACCAGCGCAGTGGGTGCACCTGCACCACATTGAGCAGCAGCTCAAGAAGGCAGTTCATCATCACTTCTCAAGGATAATTCGTGTTGGGCAATCAATATTGGCATAACCAACAATGCTCACTTCCCATAAATTAACTTTTTAAAAAGCAGTCTGTCAACAAGAGTGCGTCATTTAGTCTATCAAAAATACACGGAGAACCTGCTTGTTTACATTCACCTTACCACATCATCATAGTCACAGCCAACAATTGCTCCCACCTCCAAAATGACGCATGCTTGAAAATGGTAGGTTAATGAGAGCAAGAGCTGCTGGCTGACAAAAATGATATCTATTTTTTCATGGTACCATGGAGAGTCCACACCGAGTTGTGACAAAGAAACATAGGTTTATTTACAAGACTATAATACACAGCTCCCGGTTGTTCCCAACCGATCTTAACAGTCAGACCTTATATACCACACAGATTGAATGTCCCCGGCCCCCTCTGTTCCTGAGACTAAGTGTGATGTCGTGGCACGATTCGGGGACTTCCACAACAGCAAAATTGGCGCCGCACCTGGACCGATTCAGTCATTGTTAAGGGGCTAGGACCGGCACCACATGGAACACAATTGATTCCAAAGAGAAATGATGCAGGATTCGCTGGTTTCGCAATTGACACTCAGGAAGCTGACAGGCTGTAGCCACATATCCACACTTCACTCCCCACACACACACCATTCCAGCCAACAAGATGGCAGCAAGTAGAGTGGCCCTAGGATTCATTGATGCCGAGCTCGAGACCCTCCTGGACTCAGTGGAGGAGAAGCAGTTGACCCTGTATCTCAGCCTGGGAAGGAGGCTGCTAGCTGCCACAGTTCGCCGTGCCTGGGCGCAGGTGGTAGATGCAGTCAGCGCCAGAAGCATTACCATCCAGACCAACCAGTAGTGCCGGAAGAAACTGCACGACCTGCTCAGGGCGACTAGAGTGAGTAGGCAGCATTGTGTCCCTGGCACGATGGTGGCGAACCTCACTGCCCGGCCATCCTGGTGGGCTTGGTCCACATTGAAATGGATGTATTGCACTGAGCGGGCATATAGGGCCTTCGTGATCGCGGCATGCACCCATGCACCGAGGTCTGCGAAAACCCGGACAGGTCCCCATTCAGTGCCTGGAAGAACCTGTGGCGTAAAGGTTCAGGGCGACCGTCACCTTGATATCCCACCAGCAGCGAGTGTACTCCCCCATTCTCCCACAGTGTCAGGTGTGCCATGATCTGGCAGATATGTCGCACTGTCTCCCTGCTCAGTCGGAGTCTTCGATGGCATACCCGATCCGGCAGATCCTCGAATGACAGTTGCTACCGGTGCATGTGAGGCCTCATTCGGTGCCTCCTTTGCACATTCTGCTCCTTCTTGGCCTGTTGGACGGCCAGCTCTCCAGCCTGGGCGGCTGATTTCTGTTCCTCTGAGGCATGCTCAGCTGCTGCACACTCCGCTGCTGCATGGTACACTGCTGCAGTTTCCTCCTCCTCGAGCTGCTCCAGCTTGTACGGCTGCAGGACATACCCCAGGGCTGTGGTGGCTAGGAGGAATGCTGCCATTGCTGGTTGAATTCCAATATCCATTGTCTGCAGGAGATGAAAGGCCGACATGTTAGCATGGGCTACACGGTGACCCTCGTCGGCACTGCGGACTCTGTCCCCACATGTTCCCCCTTCCGCCCATCCCTACGTATCTGACCCTGTCAGTGCCCGGCACCTTGGGGAAGCTAGCTCTGGTGCCGTCCCTGCTGCCATGGGAACCGTCAGCTGGCGCTGCTCTTGCCAGTGGTACACTCCATGGCCCCCGCCCAGCGGAATTGTAGGGGCTACTGTGGGTGCTGCCCTTGAGCGGGCCGCTTGATGCCCCGCTGGAGGGTGCCGGCTGGTTGAGTGGGGGGGGGGGGGGCGGTTGGTATGGCGGAGGGTGGGGTGCAGGAGTGGTGGGGTGGGGGTTGGTGGCACCCATATGGCCGGTGGCACATTGCAGAGCCAGGGGCCAAGGTGGACGTTTAGTGGGGTATGCAGCAAGGTGGCTGCCTTGCAGGCCACGGCAATGACGGTCTATGCCTGGACATTGTCCCAGTCCTCTGGGCGGTCATCATGGTCACGCGGCTTGTTACGCCTCCCCATCAACTCCCCCCCACCCAGCCCGGCCAGTGTCTTGTCCAGCAGCCCACAGCCGCAACTCTCCATGTCCTACCTACTCTCTCTCCCTCATCAGCCACGATGCCAGTTTCGTGATTTTGAAAAGCAGAAGTGAACCTCGCCATCCGGAGAATCCCAAAGGCCCCAAATCCCACATACTGGGTGCTCAGACCTGCTGATGATATACAAACGGTGTTTACTGTATGTGTGTTCAGGAACGCATTGACACAGTCTTTGAGGTGACGAAGAATTGTGATTTGGCGTGAAATCGGCGCCCGCTGCAATTTCAGCATCGGAACCAATTCTCCACCCAATCGTGTTTCCTGATTTCGGCGTCGGCCGATGGAGAATTCCACCCATCAATTTTCATGATAGTGAGAGCTCGGTGCCCACTAACTCTGACAGGCCTGATGCCATTTTATACTCAAGTGACCATTGATTGGGCGGCTGCCCTTGGTTGGAATTCCAGCCATGGGGAATTAGTCAACAATTCTCCAGCCCCTCCAGAAGACGTCCTGCAGCACAGTGCCTGAGACTAAATCCCGGGACCTCAATTCAGGTAAGAACCAGGGGTCTCAGGGGCAGCAGGTTAGAGAATGCCCTGGAGGGGGTTAGGAAGGGGGAATCTCCTCTTCCTTCTCTCCTCCTTACTGAAGGATGTGTCGCCCATGTTCCCCAACTATCCCCATGTTCTTACAGCCAAACAGGCTGAGATTCAGGTGAGGCAGACTGATTGAAGCCTTAAAATAGCAAAGGTAACCCCTGGGAACAGAACTTCAAAAGCAAATGATAACAGTACTCACAGCAGCCAGCGCTGCTGAGGTAAAACAAAGGACACAGCTGGTGACTTTTAACCTGCAGTGCAGAAAACAAGATCCCCACCTGGCATGCTTCACACTCTCTAAAGGTTTTATTGCTCTCAGCATATATTATTCCAGTCAATTTCAACTTTAACAAGGTTAACAATCCAATTGAAATCAATTGGAATAAGGTGGACGGGCTCCTGATTTCTAGTATAAAGGCAGAGCATGCTGGATAAACTAAGCAGGCCTGGCTGCACCTAACGAGATCTCGCGATCTGGATTTCGCCCTCACTGGTTGGGATCCAGATTTGCATATTTAAGTGAGCAGTTAGCTTCACTTAAAGAGGTCTCTGCCGGAGTATCCCAAGGCCCAGAGCGGACCCCCATGCTTGGGATACCTCGCCATGGCATCGTTTAATGCTGGTTTCCATAAACATGGACCAGGCGTAATGGCACTTGGCAGGGGGGTCTCTCAGGCAATCGGAGGCCAGCGGGTGGTCGGGCTCCGGTGGGGTGGTAGCCGGGTACCCCTGATGCCACCTGGACACCCTGGCAGTGCCATCCTGATACTGTTTGATAGTGGAGTTGTCTTGGCACTACAGGTTTAGAGAAACACCCTGCGGCTCGCACCCAAAACAGGACTCAGTTTTGTTTTATTAAATAACGCCCAGTGATAACGTTTTGAGTTTGAATGACTCTTCTACAGAAGGTTCTGTAGAAATGTCATCTGGACTCGAGTGTCTCTCACTCCACAGACGCTGTCAGACCTGCTGGATTTATTCTGAGGTTCCAACCCAGACCCGGTGGGACAATGCAAATAGGTCACTATCCATAAATTGAATCTTATTTACAACCAGGGCACCCCATTCCCCTGTCTCCTGGGATGTCCCAGCCTCCCCAGCCGGGAGACGTGCGGGCGTGAATTAGTGCAAGTACTGAGGAATAGGGACTTGGCGGTTTGCATCTGAGGCTGGTGTTATAAAGTGTTATGATTATGCATCTTATTTAAATCCAATGCTGATGTCATCAGTAAGTGCTGTGACGTCATTAGTTGTTGCTACCTATGTATATTCATCGTTAACAGCCATTGTTCGATTCTTTTCCGTTACTGTTAATTCGATGTTTAGCTATCACAGCTATCTGGAATCCACTACAAGTCCACTGACTCCCACAGCTATCTGGACTACAGCTCTTTGTACCCTACACCCTGTAAGGACTCCATCCCTTTCGCTCAACTCCTTCGCCTCTGTCGCATTTGTTCCGATTATACCACTTTCCAAAATGGTGCTTTGAAAACGTATTCCTTCTTCCTCAACCATGATTTTCCATCTACAGTTGTTGACAGAGCCCTCAATAGTGTGCAGTCCATCTCCTACGCCACTACCCTTGCCCCCTCCCCTCCCTCCCAGAACAAGGTGAGAGTCCCCCTCATCCTCACACTTCATCCCACCAGCCTCCGTATGCAAAGCATAATCCTCCGCCATTTTCTCCAACTCCAGCCTGATGCCACCACCAAACACACCTTCCCTTCACTCCCTCTGTCAGCATTCCGCAGAGACCGTTTCTTCCGAGATAATCCAGTCCACTCCTCCACCATACTCTGTACCTCACCCATCACCCATGGCACCTTCCCATGCAATCACAGAAGGTATAACACCTGCCCCTTTACCTCTTCCATGCTTAACATCCCAGGTCCAAAACACTCATTCTAGGTTCAACAGTGTTTCACTTGCATATCTTCCAATTTAGTCTATTGCATTCGCTGCTCCCAATGTGTTTTTTTCTGTATCGGAGAGACCAAACGCAGACTGGGTGATCGCTTTGCTGAGCATCTTCGGTCTGTGCGCATTCAGGATCCTGACCTTCCTGTTGCTTGCCATTTTAACACAAGACCCTGCTCCCATGCCCACGTGTCTGTCCTTGGGCTGCTGCAATGTTCAGTGAAGCTCAACGCAAACTGGAGGAACAACATCTCATCTCCCGGTTAGGCACGCTACAGCCTCCGGTCTCAACATCAAATTCAACACTTCAGATGATTAGCTCTACCCCACCTCGACCCATTTATTTTCATCCCATTTCATTTTAACTGTGTTTTACCATTTCTTTCTTTCTTGTCTTTCTTAATATATATTAAACGCCCCCCCCCCATCTTATCAACCTTTCCTTACCCCTTCACCTCTTTACTTCCCCTTCCCCTCCCCCCACATCTACATCTATCACAGTTCACCCTCTGATGTTTCTCTGATGTTAGTTTCCCTGCTATTTGGCCTTTCACATCTTTTGTTCTCTCTGGGGACTGCCATTAGCACTCTTTCCCCTTGGTTTCTGTGGCCAGCACTCGGTTTCCCTGGGTTTCTGTGGCTATGACTCATCTTTCATTCTCACTCGACAGTATAAATATTTCCCACTTACTCTGTCTGTTAGCTTTGACAAAGAGTCATTGAACTCGAAACGTTTGCTCTTTTCTCTCCCTACAGATTCTTCCAGACCTGCTGAGATCTTCTGGTATTTTCTCTTTTATTTCAGATTCCAGCATCCGCAGTAATTTGCTTTTATCCGATGTTTAGCTAGTTGCTCCCATTTTGAGTCCATACTGTATTTTAACCTTCATTATTTTTATATATTAAAGGAGATTAACTTTATTCATTAACTTTATTTACAACATGTTTCGACTACCTTTTTGTGGTCAAGTCATCACAAGTGGCCAGGTACCACTGGTAGAATTGATGAGGGGGAGCCAGTGGATGTGATTTATTTGGACTTTCAGAAGGCTTTTGACAAAGTCCAGCATAAGTGATTAGCGTGATAAATTAAAACGCATGGCATTAGGGATAGTATATTGAGCTGGATAGAAAACTGGTTGGCAGGCAGCAAACAAAGAGTAGGGATTAACGAGTATTTTTCCAAATGGCAGGCAGTGACTAGTGGGGTACTGCAGGGTACAGTGATAGGACACAAAATTGGGAGGATGAGCACTGAGGAGGATGCAGAGATTCTTCAGTGTGATTGGATAAATTGACTGAGTGGGTGAATGGATGGCAGATGAAATATAATTTGGATAAATGCGAGGTTACCCATTTTGGTCACAAAAATTAGAAGGCAGACTATTATCTGAATGGTCATAAATTTGGAGAGGGAAATGTGCAATAAGACCAGTCACTGACGGTTAGCAGGGAGGTCCAGTAAGCAGTAAATAAGACAAATGGTATGCTGGCCTTCATTGCGAGAGAATTTGAGTGCAGGAGCAGGGAAGTCTTGCTGCAATCACACAGGGCCTTGGTGAGGCTACACCTGGAATTCATTGATCAATTTTGGTCTCCTTTTCTAAGGAAGGGTATTCTTGCTTAAGGGGGGTGCAGCGAAGGTTACCAGACTGATTCCTGGGATGGCGGGACTGACGTATGAGGAGAGATTGAGTCAGTTAGGATTGTATTTGCTGGGGTTCAGAAGAATGAGGTGGGATCTCATAGGAACCTATAAAATTCTAACAGGATGAAGGATGTTCCCCATGTTGGGGTGTCCAGAACCAGGGGTCACAGTCTGAGGATATGGTGTAGACCTCTCAGGACTGAGATGAGGAGAAATGTCTTCCCCCAGAATGCTTCATTACCACAGAAAGTAGTTCAGGCCAAAACATTGTACGTTTTCAAGAAGCAGTTAGATATATGACTTGGGGTGAAGGTGATCAAAGGATATGGGGGGAAGACGGGTTAGGCTTTTGAGTTGGATGATCAGCCATGATCGTGATGAATGGCAGAGTAGGCTTGAAGGGCTGAATGACCACCTCCTGCTCCTACCTTCTATGTTTCTATGGGGCAAGGGGGTGAGAGTAGCCCCCCTACAATTGCCTCCAGGGTACTGAGTGGGGTCCTTCATGGGAGGTGAGGATTGGGGGGGGGGGGGGGGGGGGGCTTGTGCTGGGTGGGAGGAACTGATTGTATGGCAAACAACATAAGCAGCAAGTAATAGGCTGAGCTAAGCAATCCTACAACCAAAGGTTCAGATCTTAAACTCTGCAGTGCTGTCACATTCAGTTAAGAATTGTGGTGAAGAATTAAACAACTAAGAGAGCAATCGGCTCCACAAATATCCCCAAACTTCATGACAGGGGAGTTCAACACTGTGTAAAAAAACAAGGCTGTAGCATTCACAATAATATTCAGCCAGAAGTGCTGAGTGGATGATCAATCTCAGCCACCTCTGGAGGTTCTCAGCATCACAGATATCAGTCTTCAGCTAATCCAATTCACTACATATGATATCAAGAAGGTTGAAGGAACTGTGTAACTGCAAAAGCTATGGGCCCTGGCAACATTTCGGTAATAGTACTGAAGATTTGTGTTCCAGAACTAATCATGTCCCTCGCCAAGCTGTTCCATAAATTTACAACACATATCTATCTAGCAATGTAGAAAACTACCCACGTAAGTCATGTACACAAAAAGTAGGGCAAATCCAATCCAGCTAATTACTGCCCCATCGGTCTATGCGCGATCATCAGTAAAGCAATGGAAGGAGTCATCAACAGTGCTATCCAGCGGCACTTACTCAGCAATAACAGATGCTCAGTTTGGGTTCCACCAGGGTCACTCAGCTCCTTTGTCCAAACATGGACAAAGAGCTGAACTTGAGGTGAGAATGACTGCCTTCGACATCAAGGCAGCATTTGATCATGTATGGCATCAAAACTAGAGTAAATGAAAATCGGTGGGAAAACTCTCCATTGGTTTCAGCCATACTTACCACAAAGGAATATGGTTGTTCGAGGTCAATTATTTCAATCCCAGGACATCACTGCAGGAGTTCTTCAGGGTAGTATCCTCGGTCCCAACCATCTTCAGCTGCTACACCAATCATAAGGCCTTCCATCCAACATAGGACCAGAAGTGGGGATGTTGTGGATGACTGTACAATGTTCAGCACCATTCGTGATTCCTCAGATACTGAAGCCATCCTTGCCCATATGGAAGAAGACCTGGACAATATTCAGACTTAGGCTGATAAGTGGCAAGTAACATTTGCACCAAGCAATGGCCATCTCCAACAGGAGAGATTCTAATCATTTCCCCTTGACATTCAATGGCATTACCATTACTGAATCCCAAACCATCAACATCTTGGGGATTACCATCAACCAGAAACAGAACTTGACTGGCCATATAAATACTGTGGCTACAAAAGCAGGTCGGAGGCTGAAAATTCTGCAGAGAGTAATTCAGCTCATGACTCCCAAAGTCTGTCCACCATCTACATGGCACAAATCACGAGTATGATGGAATCGTCTCCACTTTCCTGCATTAGTGCAGCTCCAACAACACTCAAAAATTTCAAAACCATGTAGGACAAGCAGTCTGATGCACCCTCCACCATCTTCAACATTCAGTCCCTCCACCCCCAACACACAGTGGTCACCGTGTGTACCGTCTGCAAGATGCATTGGAGCACCTCACCAAGGCTCCTTTCAGGGCACCTTCCAAACCAACGACCTTTACCACCTAGAAGGACAAAGGTACCAAATGTATGGGAGCACCACAATCTGAAAGTTCCCCTCCAAGCCACTCACCGTCCTGACTTGAAACACTATCGCCGTTCCTTAACTGTCTGTTGGTCGGCAGCACAGTGGCGCAGTGGGTTAGCCCTGTTGCCTCATGGCGCCGAGGTCCCAGGTTCGATCCCGGCTCTGGGTCACTGCCCGTGTGGAGTTTGCACACTCTCCCCGTGTTTGCGTGGGTTTCACCCCCACAACCCAAAAATGTGCAGGGTAGGTGGATTGGCCATGCTAAATTGCCCCTTAATTGGAAAAAATGAATTCGGTACTCTAAATTTATAAAAACAAACAAAAGAAACAAACTGTCTCTTGGTCAAAAGCCTGGAAGTTCCTCCCTGGCAGCACTGTGGGTGTACCTACACTGCACGGACTGGAGTGGTTCAAGAAGGCAGCTCACCACCGCTTGCCGAGGAGCAATGAAGGAAAGGCAATAAATACTGATCTAGCTGATCATGTCTATAGCCCGTGAAATAATTTTTAAAAATGGTCTCTGCAATGGCCCCTTCCGTCTATCTTAGGTTATCTTTTTTTAAATTAATTTATGGGATGTGGGTGTCACTGGCCAGACCAGCATTTATTGCCCATCCCTAGTTGCCCACAAGAAGGTGGGTGGTGCGTGGTGAGCAGCTTTCTTGAACCACTGCAGTCCCTGAGGTACACCCACTGTACTGTTAGGGAGGGAGTTCTCAGATTTTCAATACCACCATGTGAATGTGCTACTTTATGCAGCATCCTTGTTTTTAGAAATTAACCATCTGGAAAATGATGAGTGCCAACCTCATGTTAACCTTATATTGGAGTTCCAGTACGTAATGTCACAAAGAGGGGAAGCTGAGCCTAAGTAGAGCTGTATACATTATCTTGCAATCTGTGGACTAATAATTAATCTAAAATAGTCTGTTCCCTGGTTGGCTCCATAACATATTGCTCAAAGAAACAATCCCTCATGTAGTCTATGAAATCTCCTTCGAGGCTACACTTGCCAATATGATTAGTCCAGTCTATATGCATTGGACTAAATGGAAAATTACTGAAACTGAGATATCCCAAAATTCTGACGTTTACACTCCAAATGATCTCGCATTGATTTTTCTGTAGTTAATTGTCATTGGAAGTGCTGCTGTAGTTGTAAACTTGAACCTTCATTGTTTGTACATGCACATTCTGATGTTGTAAATAAATATTTCTTTCTGACTGCCATAAAGCAATGAATTGATTAGTTGTAGCACAGTACGATAGATAATAATTAACATTTTCTTTAAAATAAAAATTCACAGGGTGTCAGTTGATAATACTCACACCTGAGCCACAAGCTTCCAGGTTACAGTCCCACATTAATCTACACTGTCACTCAAGTGTAGTAATGAGGGAGTGCAGGACTATTGGAGATGAGACAATAAAATGAGGCTCCATCTACCTATGCCGGTGGATGACACTTTTTCGAAGAAAATCAGGGAAGTTATCCCCAGTGTCATGGCCAATATTTCTCCATCAATCAATATTAAAAAAAAGATTACCTGGTCATCATACTGCTGCTTGTGGGAGGCTGTGCAAATTGGCTACCTACATTTCCTACATTGCATCAATGATTACACTTCAAATATGTTTCATTAGTTGTAAAGTGCTTTCAGGGCTCCAGTGGTCATGAAAAGAATCAGGGGTGGGATTCTCCGTCAGCGACGCCGGAATCGTGAAATATCATCGGGCAGAGAATTCGGCATCAGTTGACAACTGGATTATCGCCGGGCGGCAAATGAAATGCCATGCACTGGTGCCTCAACAGTGGCATGAATGCTTTCTACACGTGAGCATGCAAATGGTACAGTGAACACCATTGGCATATCATAAACGGGCCCCATCCGGCATTTTCCTGGCCTTTCAAGTAGCTCCACCTCCGCCAAGAGGAATTATCTATGGCAAGGTTCACTTCTGGAATTTAAAATTAGGACACAGGCGCCATGATTGCTGAGGGAGGGGGTATGAAAAGTGCCCAATATTGCTATAGCATGCTGACAGTTGTACCATTGTCAGTTGGCTGGGGACATCTGCCAGGACCAGGGGGGGTAGGAGGGGGGTTGGAGTAGTGGGGGAGCCCAGGAGGTGGGACGTGGTGTCAGGGCAGACGGGATCGGACCACCATTTCCACAGTCTGCAAGGCACCGTCTGGCTGCACATGCCACTGACTGCCCACTGTGAATTTAGCACCATCGGTTGTATGGGTGACCCCCAGGCCACCCCCCCCCCCCCCCCCCCAGTACCCCCTGGCCCCAGCCGACCCATCAAGGGATGGGCATGCTCCAGTGTCATCACCTTGGCTGTGATGAGAGTTCGAATGCATTGGAATTATGCGAGTTTTACGTGGCACAGGTGCTAGCCCATTAACAGGACCTGAATCGCTCCGGGACTGGCACCATTTCCGTCCACATAGAACACTCATGATTCAGTCTTGGTGCAACACTTAGGGCGCGATTCTCCGCTGCCCACGCCGGTTGGGAGAATAGCGGGAGGGCCTCCCGACATTTTTCACGCCCCCTTTTATTCTCCCTCCCCCTCGCCCGACCCACGTCACGAATCACCGCTCGCCGTTTTTTACGGCGAGCGGCGATTCTCTGCGGCCGATGGGCCGAGCGGCCAGGCCTTTACGCCCGTTTTTTCACAGCAGCAAACACACCTGGTTGCTGCCATCATAAAAACAGGCGTTAGATGCCCGTTTGGGGCATCCAGAGGCCCGTTTGGGGCGGGAGCACCACCGTTGTGCTCGGGAAGCGACAGGCCCGCGATCGGTGCCCACCGATCGTCGGGCCTGTGTCCAGAAGGGACGCACTATTTCCCCTCCGCCACCCGACAAGTTCAAGCCGCAACATCTTGTCGGGCGGCGGTGGAGAAATGCGGAACCGCGCATGCGCGGGTTCCGTCAATGGCGTGATGACGTCACCCGCGCATGCGTGGGTTGGAGCCGGCCGCGCGTCATCTTGGCGCGCGGCCTTAACAACGGTCGTTAAGGCCGCGACACCGTGATTCCCGGGGTCCCGCTCCTAGCCCCGATGGGGGAGGAGAATCGGGTCCTGGGAACTAGCGTGAAGGCTGCTGTGAAACACGGCCAGTTTCACGGCAGCCTTTACGACTCTCCGCATTTGCGGAGAATCTCGCCCTTAGTCTCTCAAACAGAGAATTCCGCTGCATTTCTTTCTTTCAGAATTGTCCAATTCTTAAATGTAACAAAAATATAAAAAAGATGTTTTTTTCATCACCTAACAGTGCAACAAATGGTGTTCTGTAATTCAAGAAGGAATTATATATAGCTCTTGGTGCTAAAGGGATGAAGAGTTATGGAGGGGGAAGGCTGGATCTAGGTATTGAACTTGATTATCATCCATGATCATAGTGAACGGCAGAGCAGGCTCAAAGGGCCGAATGGCCTCCTTCTGCTTCTATTTTCTATGTATGTTGCTATGTAATTGTTGCACTGAATATTCACAAATGAGGTTGATTAATAAAAAAAAATATTTCATTGCATTTTCTGCAGAATGTAACTTTGTAATATAATTATCATATCCATATTATTGATACATCATTTTATGATAGTTAAAGTATTTTTTTTGTTTATTTTACCATCAGACACGTATTCCTACCTTTCTGGCATTTCTTGCATTGTTGCTGGGATCAGCACATCTGTCAGGACCTTGGGGGAAATATGAAGGAATATAACACTTTTATTTTACCCAAAAGCAGGTGAATTTTACAGATCACCAGCATATCTGGAACAAATTTCTTCCAGTTCTATGAAGGCATAGTTAACAAGCTATCAGTGAAATAATTACAAACCTTTGGGCCTAAATTCTGGAGGGTCATGTATTTCTACGGCCAATTTTAATATGTGATGGAGACATCTTCTTTGACTACATTGATCTCATGTTCTTCTGTATGACTGATTATTTTTAAATTTGATTATGTGAGCCGTCACCAATTGCATCCATTTCCTTCAGTTTGAGAAATTCTTCAAATTGTGCTGTCTTTTTTTTACTGGCACAAAGGTACTAGTATGTGTTTTAAAACTTTTCAAATAGTAATAAAAATCATTTACTAAATAACTGACCAGCATACACCAATTAAACCAGTAAATAAAAAGTACAATTATCTGTGATTTAAAATCAAGGTTTCTCAGATATGGTGGACTCAACACTTTGATTAAAATGCTTATATTTTTGTCAAAAATCAATTTTCAGCTTTAATAATGTAGCTAACTGTATCAGGTTATCACCCTTGAGTACATCACTTAATGTTTAATAACGCAAGGAAGAAAATATAATTTGTTATGCTGACTGATTGCACTGGTTCATGGATGATGTTAGTCAGATATCTGAACCACAGCACTGCTTCAAGTGTGATTTGTGCCCAAATTGCCGATCACACCCAAAGTGGAAATTCTAACCTTAAGACTAGATAGACAGAATTCTGGATTGCACACCTTCCTGTGCTACAAGGGAGCTAACTGGGTCACAATTACAGCATGCTTCACCTTTTATATGTATCTGATTTATTTATTTAATACTCACTTTGTAGAGTATGGAGTCACATACGCAGAATATATCGATGATGACAGGGTTCTCCAGCAATGGAAGAAGATGGTCAGGCATCCCTTGCCAAAAGTGCAATAAAAAGTTCTGAATCTGAAAACCATGTCCGATAGAATACATTTATCGTACCTTTTGGATTCAGTGTGCTTTTAATGTTTCTTAGGCATGCATAAAGAAAGTCAGACAATAACTGATAGTTTTATAATCTCACCTCTTCAAAGTTTCCATTGATTGCATTATCCAAGATGCATTGGCAATGAGTTTTGTACATCATAATTAGTGTGTCGACCTGTGGTGAAACAAATTACTGTTAATTATATTAGGATGACGGTCTGGAATTCGTGCCGAACACCTCACACTTACTCAATGTTTAAGCTCTCATTGCTGGGTGACCTGTGGTTGCATCTGTAACCAGGTAGGTATATAATGGCCCCAATCAATTCAACAAATATTTGAGGGAATTATGAGTGATGAACTTATGAGATTCCCCCGCTGGCCCCCTGTCCCATCCCCGGAGGTTTAGGGGGCAGGATGTGATTCACACATGGCATAATATTTCCAAGAATAATTTCCGGTCTGTTTCCTTCTTCTTTGCATTTCCAAAGGGATTGGGCCATAACTTCTGAGCTCCTTGATGCTGGATGTCGAAAATACTCTGGGGAATCCCTGCCAGAACGTTAAAGGTGAGGGTTCGCATGGCAATCGCCAAGAAACACTAACTTCCTCCAGACAATTGTGTTAGGAACAGTCCAAGAATAATATTCTTTATTGTCACAAGTAGGCTTATCGTAACACTGTAATAAAGTTATGTGAAAAGTCCCTCATCACCACATTCTGACATCTGTTCGGGTACACAGAGGAGAATTCAGAATATCCAATTCATCTAACAGCACGTCTTTCGAGACTTGTGGGAGGAAACCGGAGCACCCGGAGGAAACCCAGGTAGCCACGGGGAGAACGTGCAGACTCCACACAGACAGTGACCCAAGCTGGGAATCAAACAGTGCTACCCACAGTGCTACTGTGTCACCCTGGTTCAGCTAGTGTAAGAAAATGTCAGAAATATCTAATAACGAAATAGAAATAAAAATCCTCTTCCAACTTCTGGGTAACTATTTTAAAGACCCAGACTAATAGCCCAAAAGGATTCACCCACACCCCGACCCTCCCACAGAGCTTCACCCCAGACATTACCTCTCTGCACCCCCCCCCCCCCCCCCCCCCCCCCCCCAGGGGACTCCTCTCATACCCCGGACTACATCCCTCCCTCCCAAAGTTTTCTCCATCACCAGGACCCCCTAAGGATTACCTCCCCAGGAGCCCACCCCCCCATACCGTGCCAAGTCAGGGGCTGGTTTAGCACACTGGGTTAAATAGCTGGCTTTTAAAGCAGACCAAGGCAGGCCAGTAACACGGTTCAATTCACGAACCAGCCTCGCCGAACAGGCGCCGGAATGTGGCAACTAGGGACTTTTCACAGTAACTTCATTGAAGCCTACTTGTGACAATAAGCGATTTTCATTTCATTTCATTCAAATTTTTCCAGGACTGACACTGGAGCTGCACCTTATGTTCTCAATTATATTGGATTTATTGTATCGAGTCTTAGAGTAGCTATCAGCTCACAAACCTTCCCCTGGACACTGACCACTCTAGCATAGGCACGATGATTACAGAATATAAAAATAGAAAATGCTGGTAAACCAACCAGGTCGGGCAGCATTTTTGGAGAGAAATAGAGTTAATGCTCTGGATCTGAGACTTCGGTTCAGAATCGCGTTGGATTCAAAATGTTAGATCTGGGCACGATTCAGTCACCGTGTTGCACCCGGCACAAAGTCAGTCACAACGGGTGAATTTCACAGGAGCCCCAAATCAGGCTCTGCACCGCCTCGGTGGCCAATCGCGCATCACCCGACTCGCTGACCCCAGTGCAATCTGGATCACGCCCTCACTGGGTGATTCAGGTCAGCATAATTAAATACCCAGACATGACTCATCTGCAGCCCAGTCAACGGCTGCGCCTGCTAGACCTTAACTGGGTGCCGTTAAGCACTGGTTTCCACAAATGTGGACCAGGCGTGACAGTATCTTGGGATTGGGTTTCACAGGCCATTAGAGATTCCCTGGTGATTGTGGACAGGGAAAGTGGTACCCTGGCACTCCCCCGGTACCTGGGTGCCTTGGCACTATCAACCTGGCACTCTGGCAGTGCCACCCTCATATTGCTAGGATGACTTGGTGGCACTGCCAGGGTGCTAGGTTGCTCCCAGGTTGCTTGGCTGACAGAGACAAGGTGCCCAGGTGCCAGGTTGGCACTGCCAGGGACCGGAGGCGGCTTGCCTATTAGAAGGGAGCTGAAGAGAGGTTCCAGGTGCCATTAGAAAGTGATGGGGGGGGAGGCTCCAGAAAGTTGAGGAAGGGGGGGCTAAAAGGGGGGTTAGAAATTGGGGCTGCCATCCAAAATGGTGCCCTAATCTGCGAGGAGCTCGTGCTGCTGGCGAGATCTGCTCGCCAGTGTAGGGAATCACTGAAGTGTGGTCTCAGCATGGAGAAACTCTCCAAGGCCCATAAAACCGGCAAAGTTCCAAGAAACACTCCGCCAAATGATCCCGGAAACGGTCTTTGTTTTATGTCTGCTGAATCATGCCCTCTATTTCTCGCTTCACAGATACGGCTGGACCTGCTGAGTGTTTCTATTTTTATTTTAGATTGCCAGCATCCATAGGATTTGGTTTTCAATCACAGAATGTAACTGAGTCCACAATAAATCCCGGCAGCAGCCTACACCATGCATCACAACAGCACTACATTAAGGTCCTAAATATGGGAATCTCAATGTATTTTATTTAAATTAAGTAAAACTCAAGTCTGCTCTTCATTTCTAAATGCTCCAATTAAGTGATGGCAATACTCAATCAAGACACTTAATACATTGACACTGGAGAACCAAAGTGGTTGATATTGTCTTGGAAATAAATCTTCACATAAAAGCAATGCTTTGAGTATAATTAAAATTTGTAAAGGCTGCATATTAACAGGTTATTTGCTGCATGCAACTTGGCGTAATGAACATTCAATATGAACACCCAGAACTCTGCACACTCAGCTAACAGATAGGAACAAAAATGAATCACCTTTAAGTATTATTTCCCAACTGTGGATTGTAGGTTGTGAATGTAAGTTAAGATGAAAAATAGCTGTTTATTTTTGTTAAGTGACCTGTTATGGATTGTTCACCTGCCAGTCACATCCTCCTCCCTCTTCTCCCACCTGCTTATTCTCTCCCCTATCTTCTTTGCTCCCCTTTCTTCTCTTCCTGCACCGAAGGCCGGCAACAAGACCGTCCATGACTGCAATAAACTGCTTGCAAAGCAGACAGAAGCAACACCACCACAAAGCTGATCCCAGATATCAGAATTAACCTGCAAAATTGAAAAAATAGCCAACAATTTTAACCAAGCCCAAAAGTTAACCAGCAGCCCAAGAGGGAAGAAGGCGCAGCTAACCTATGTGGAGGGGTGAGTCGTTTAAATATCGCTTCTGCACAGGTCTTGCTGACAATTCGTTTTTGCTCACGTTTATTGCATGGCAAGTTGGTTGCAGACCTTTGTATGACAGCCAGCATAAGTATCTTAACTAAATATTAGAATGAGCTTTCAGAATCATTCTGGAAAATGCCCTAGACACAAATAAATCAGCCCGGCCCAATCTGATGGGTGGTTCACATGCAATGCAGGCACCTGAAAAATCAGCAAGGGTG
Organism: Scyliorhinus canicula; assembly: GCF_902713615.1. Lineage (NCBI taxonomy): Eukaryota > Metazoa > Chordata > Chondrichthyes > Carcharhiniformes > Scyliorhinidae > Scyliorhinus > Scyliorhinus canicula. The sequence goes on along the minus strand of NC_052151.1, from coordinate 92,179,440 downwards.
TGGTTCAATTTCTAGGCATACATGTGCACATTTTAAAGACTGATAGAACGCTTAGGGTCATTGAGTCATAGAATCATACAGCACAAAGAAGGTCCTTCGGCCCATTGCGTCTGTGCCGGTTAAAAACAACCATCTAACTGTTTTAATCCCATTTTCCAACACTTGGCCCATAGCCTTGTATGCCTTGGAATCACAAGTGCACATCTAAATGCTTCTTAAATGTTATGAGAGTCTCTGCCTCCACCACTCTTTCAGGCAACAAATTCCAAACTCTCACCACCCTCTGGGTGAAAAGGTTTTTCCTCACATCCCCTCTAAACCCCTTACCTTAAATCTATGGTCCCTTGTCATTGACCCCTCCACCAAGGGGAAAAGTTTCTTCTTGTCTACTCTATCTAGCCCCTCATAATTTTATGCACCTCAATCATCTCCCCCCTCAGTCTCCTCTGCTCCAAAGAAAACAATACAAGTGTATCCAATCTCTCTTCATAACCAACACTCTCCAGCCCAAGCAACATCCTGATAATTCTCCTCTGCACCCTTTCCAGTGCTGTCACAGCCCTCCTATAATGTGGATTGCAGAACTGCACACTCTAGCTGTGGCCGACCAAACATTTTATACAGTTCCAGCATAACGTCCCTTGTCTTAAACTCTATGCCTTGGCTAAGGCAACTGGGCCATATGCCTTCTTAACCACTATATCCACCTGCTCAGCTATCTTAAGGGACCGGTAAACATGCACACCAAGATTCCTCTGATCCTCGGTGCTTACCAGAGTCCTGTTCAGGTGACTTAAGGTCTTAAAGCCAAAACCACTCTTTTCAAATGTACAGATCTCCCAGTCCTACATATTTTAATATTTAATAAATAGTTTAGTCACATGGTTTCTCAGTAATAAACTTTTACTGTTCTATATTCATTTGTGAAATGATTTAAATGAATGCCTCCTTTAAGAATATTACCTTCTCCTTTGAGATAGGTCCATGAAGAAGAAGATGCTGTGCATTGGGGAACTCTGGGAGCAAGGTTCCAGTTTTTGAACTGAGCGAATATTTCCGAGTAAAGCCTCCCTATGAATACAGTAAAAATGTTCAATTAGTTATGTGACAGCATAAAGACTTCTAAATATCCAATCAAAACCTCAAGCATTTATTACTGCCACCTGTTCAAAATCAATATTTAGTGATGTCAAAATAAAGGCAATAATTTAGAAATTATATAACAATAGTTTTAGATGCACAGATAATCTATTTTGGTTCAACTAGTATTTTGATATATAACTGGGCTAGTCTTGATGCATCAAGTTCTAATCCATAATTGTTAGCACATTAATCATATTTGTTTAAAAGCTTTATTTTATTTCAGTGTAACACAAATATCAAGATGATGTCCAATTATAACAGCTTATCCACCTTTCAAATGTTCCTGCTCTGGTTACCAATATATTATGATGGTGTGAGTAAATGGGTTTGAAGCGTTGATAAAATGAGTTGCATTAAGTCATTCTGTTGGTGAAAAGCTAGTATTACTAACATTTGGATCAAGTTAATGGATGTGCATTATGAACATTTCTGCACACTTTTCTGATTTGTACATAAATATTTTTAAATTCCTTTTATATCTAGGGACACCTGTTTCTTTTTTTAAATAAATTTAGAGTACCCAATTATTTTTTTACAATTAAGGGGCAATTTAGCTTGGCCAATCCACCTACTCTGCACATCTTTGGGTTGTGGGGGCAAAACCCACGCAGACACGGGGAGAATGTGCAAACTCCACACAGACAGTGACCCAGAGCCAGGATCGAACATGGGGCTTTTAGCTGATCCTGTATACTTTGTAAATTGAGACATTTTTTTTGATGTTTTAGTTTAATTTTGTTTGGCAATACATCAATGTACTCAATAAATCACTTGAGAATTACTGAAGGTGAGAAATGAAGAAAGAACCAAAGAGAGAAGTTTTAAAACCGGCAGATGAATTGCCTGCCTGTTTCAACGGACTTGAAAGATACTATGACACTGTTTAAAGATAGCAAGGAGTTTTGGCTAACATTCTTCCTTCAACCAACATGGGTAGCAATGATTTAATTAATCATGAATCTCACTGTAGTTTCTGGGACTTGGCACCAAATGAGGTAGTATTGCAAAATAATTCAAAGTCTATGAAGTACTTTGGAGCTTCCCGAGAGATGTGATAAGGCTGTATTAATCATTCTTCATATTATTCATTCTTACCAAAACTGCAACCATTTTTATGAATACTTTTATATATTTGCCAGAAATAAACACATAGGAAATCTTTTTGCTACGTTTACAATGTCACTACACAGAGAAAGTAAGGGAATTCATAGCTTCCTCCCAAAGTTAGAATGACTATATTTAGAAAATACAAAGAGAAAGATAAGGGAATGGACATAAAAGGAGCATGAAAATGTGGTGCATCTAGGAATAAATATATCAGTTAAAACAGGTAGTTAAAAATATATGGTAACCACACCAGCAGCCAAACGACCAACAAGCTGAGAGCGACAAAAGGTGACTGAAATATGCATTGTAAATAGCTGAAGCGCAACACTGCCATTCAATTAGTTACAGTTTTCTAGCCTGAACATGATCAATTTATCCTGACTTCCAGTTTGCTGTTAGTTAGCCAATCCTCTAGGCATTACCCTCAACATCATGTGCTCGTAGCCTCTGTAGTAACCTTTTATGTGGCACCTTGTTGAACGTCTTCTAGAAATCTAAATACACTATTGGCGGGATTCTCCGTCATTCACGGCAACAGGATTCAATAGTCCCGCTGCAGTGAATGGCAGGGGTAGAGGGGAGGACTTGCAACTGAGAATCCCAGGTCGGCAACTACTTTTTCTCCTTTATCCACCCTGCATGTTCCACCCTTACTTAGTGCCAGGAAAAAGATAAGGAAAATATGTGAATTTCTCAATTGATCTGAAAGCTTTAAAGAATATTATCCTATTGTAACAGTTATGTAGGGCTGGAATTTGGAAAGGGTGAGAAGTAAAGGTTAAGTCACTTTCACCTTTGAGTGTCGAGAGCTGACTGGTGGTGATTTAGCCTAAGATTAAGGGGTCAACTTGAGGATCAACCTCAAGCAAGGGGCAAGTTTGAGAAGACTCGCAGCAGTAGTCATGTATGACATCAGCCACAATGGGAATTGAACCTGTGCTGCTGGCCTTGCTCTGCCTCATGAATCAGCTGCCTAGCCAAGTGAGCTAAACTAACTTCTACCACTTTTAGGGAGGGGAGGAAATTTGAGTCTATGAGGCAAAGGCCAAAAGATTTGTGAGCAGACAGACAGAGACAGAGAAACATTATTGTTGCTGCCTTGTACAGTTGATCCTGATTATTTAAGGCACACTATTATATCCATCATATTGGAGTTGGGTCTGTTTATGTGGGTCTTCAGGCTACGATGCCATCATTACTAAAGATATCCTTCCCCCCTTTAAATTATCCAGAATACTTGTTAAAATGTAATATGAATGAGTGAGCAAAAGTGTTTATAAAATATATTCTCAATCAATTGCATTTTTTAAAGCCGATTAAAAATATATCAGAAACACAACACATTTTCTTTCATCTTCTTGCCATTCCTATTTCAGTTTCATTTCTAATAATATATGAGCCAGGATTTAAGCAAAGGTGGTGGCTCCATCCACCAGCCAAAAAGTTGGGGAGAAAGCAACTTCCGCCAGTCCTGGAAATCACGACCAGACTTTACAGTCAACAGGCAATTAATTGCCCAAGGTCATGGCGTCCATACACACTTCCACCCGCCCAACCTCAAGGCAGATGGCAAGACGGAGGATGTCCCACCTCCAAGAGCTATCAACTTATCAGAGTGCTGGCCCAGCAGCGCCACTGAAATAAGTGGTCATCATTGGAAATGTAGCCAGTCCCTGACCAGGAATAGCATTGGATACTGGAGAAACAGTTAAATGGGGGCAGACTTGCGGGCTAGTCAGGCAAGCTTTGGTGAGGGGGTTGGAGGAAGGAGGGTAGCAATTAGGAGGTTGGAGGAAGGAGGGTAGCAACTAGGAAGCCTGGGATGATCAATAGAGGTGGGTCGCACTTTCCACTGTAGGCACCCTCCATGCATCAGAGGCTGTTTGAACAGGAGAGAGGCCCAAGCCCACAATCAGACCATCAGAGTATTCCCTGGCAGCCTAAGCATGTGGGGTGGCAGCACTACTACTTGTAAAATACCTGGAGCAGTGGGAAGAGACCATTATGTGTCCCTTAGGTTGTCAATAATTTATTCTCCTACATTTGTGAAAAATCTATCTTTCTACATTCCTGTATTTTTTTCTGATCTGAAGCATACATTATGCAAATGTAATGGAAAACACAGATTATTATTTATTACCAATGGTCTCGCCCTGCAGTTAACTCATCCTGATATGGTGTTGAATTCTTTTCCTTGAAAATGAAAAAGTAGCCCCTTATTTACATTACAAACATCATTTATATTCCCTCAATGCAACTGGTCCTGAAATATATAGGCAGATGTTGACTTCCGTTTTGTTCTGGAGGTTTTTTTTAATGCACCCATGCTTATGGCACTATAACATGCTCATGGAAGACCATATGTGCCTGTAAAGCACAATTCCCCACCCCCTCACCCGACTTTGAGCCATCTGTTGTTTTACATATAAAATATATAACAGAATGTGGCAATCATTTATTTTTTCTGAAAAATTGTGTACCTTTAACGTCTTCATTGCACATTAACATTGTGTAATATTTACTTAAGCACAGCCACACATGTTTTTAATTCATTATTTACAGTCTTAGCTTTTTGGCCGTCTGTCAATCTCAGTAATTACTGCATGGTGAAATCAATAGTTTTTCTGGTAGTGTACAATGATCTTGAGAAAGAGAGTGTACTCTTGTGTGGAAAGTCTTGTTCGGTCAGTATTATCTTTCTTTTTTTTAATAAAAATGTAGCCGTCCATTTACAGATGACTCAGAATAAAGAGATCCAGAGGGTTCTTAATATGGCTTTAATTATACATACCTCACTTTTTAGCTTGCTTCCTGAAAACCTATGAATAATGAAAAATATTAATATGTCTTTTATCCAAGATCAATGAGATAAGTCTTATAAACCTCAAATGGCTTAAACACAGGTATTATTTTAGTTCCCCCAAGAAGTGTAATGTTTCATTAATATTTGGTGAATTTCTCAAGGGGGATGGGTAGATCTTTTTCACTGTCTCGTTGAAGATTCCACACCTCATTCATTTATTTATATTGCTTATTTGCATTCCATGATGTGTAATGTTCTACACTGGATTTGCATTTTCATAATACAATACATTAATGAAAAAAATGAAATGAAAATGGCTTATTGTCACAAGTAGGCTTCAAATGAAGTTACTGTGAAAAGCCCCTAGTCGCCACATTCCACCGCCTGTTCGGGAAGGCTGGTACGGGAATTGAACTGTGCTGCTGGCTTGCCTTGGTCTGCTTTCAAAGCCAGCGATTTAGCCCTGTACTAAACCAGCCCCATTAAGAAATGCCACTGTGGAAACCCATCAACAAAACATATGAATCACACTAAAACTTGAATGTATCGCTTCTCGGCCCTTTGGCTAAGATGAGCGTGAGGTCAGGTGTAATGCCTGGATCTGGTATGTCTCTCTTGTGGAGACCATGAATTGGATTCAACTTGAATTGATTTTTGGAGCAGGCAAGGAGCTGGATTAGGGGTTTGCCCCTGTCCACACTGAGCTCTGTCTTTGTAACTCTGATAAAGTAATAAAAAGAAACTTGAATGTACATTTGTAGGTTAATGAGATGCAGGAGAAGGGCATCATTGAGGTCTGACCCACATTTCTCAACGGTTCAATTAAACCAAGAATTGGCAATTCTGTGCCCATGAATACAACATTTCCAATTTGGATGCATTTTGAAATAATGTGAAACACATCAAGGTTTTTTTTCTACATGAATTGTATATTAAAAATGAAAGTTTTGGATTGTGTAGCTATTGTAATAAATAGAGCAGCATTCAGAAGATCAACAGCCCTAAGGCTCAATTGTACTGAGATTTCTCCATTGAGGTAACAAGTAATTGTCATTTAAATCAATAATTTCACGTGTTTCACAAGTGATACAAAATCACTTCAAGGAGGCACTTTGCATTGCTTAAATTTCACTCTGACTGCAATGTAACTTTTAATATAAATCTTCACACCGGGTTACTGGCATAACTGAACAGATCAGAAAGTCCCACATTCAATTCTCAGACTGTGCTGAATTAGTTGATCTTATGCAGAGCTTGGCCTCTGGACCAAGGAAGGTCCAGAGCAGCAATCTAGTAGAAAATACATATTTGTGAATGTCTCAACATGAATGTTAGAACAGGGTCTGACTCATGACTCTGAAAGAGCACCCTATCTAGACCCACTTCCCCGTAATCCCACTTCGCCTGCACATCCCTGGATTCTAAGGGACAATTTAGCATGGCCAATCCTGCACATTTTTGGACTATGGGGTAGAAACTGGAGCACTTGAAGGAAACCCACACAGACACAGGGAGAATGTGCAAACTCTACTCAGCCGCCCACTTGCATAAGATCTCAGATGACAAATGGTACTTGTGAAACCACAACCCCAATAAAAAAGGAAAATCTTGTTGAGGCACGAAGATTAAAGAGAAAAGATTAGAAAGTAAAATATACACTGGTAAACTTCAAGAAGATTCTTTTACTTATCTGCTATCCTTTACTTTTTAATATTTAATAAATAGCTCAGTCAGTTCTTCACTATCATTAAAAGGTGCGGCAGGTGACACTGGATACAGCATTTAACACATATTTGCCCAGAGCTTCATTTTCCCTGGTCACAGATCAGTGCCAGATTGTAGATTTTCTTCAGAGAGTGTCCTTACCTCAGTGAACTATATCTGCACTTTGGAAATGGGTGCTTTTTCACTAGCTAAGAGAAATTCAGTACAGTATACATCTGATGAGAGCCTGCCAATTTAGCAGCAGAGGGATCATATTTTGCTTCACTATACTTGCCAGTTAGAATCTGCCATTCAAGTTATGCCACCACTTGAATATCCATAGGCACCACTAGATGTGTAGGTGAGGAAAATAGCATTGATGCATTTAAAGAGAAGTTGCCAAATACACCAGAGAGAGAAAATACTAGAGTCTTATTCTGATAGGTAATTGTTTCAAACACAAAATGTTTTAGACCATCCCATTTTTTGCAGACAATACGCCAGAAGTTCCCGCTCCTCACCACCAGAAGACTTGGAGGGTGCTGTGAGGAGCCGAAACATCAACTCAGACCAGTTGGGCACAATGGGATATTTCTTTGCTCTGCATTCCATTAATGACAATAGAATTATCCCCCAACTGAGTGCTATCTATTTGTACGACCAGCACAGAGCAACCAAAATTTGCATTTAGTAATGCAGGTGACGCAAAAGTAGCTAAAAGGGTTCTGTTAGATCTCTGTCATTCACCTGCAAAGTGTTCCATCAATATCTAAGAATAGGTTTGTCACAGCCCAGAAACAGATTGGACTTTGTTTGATGTCACAGTTATTGCACTAATCCTGTTAGCTTTCACCTTAGCAAATATAATTTAAGTTAGGATACAGCTGAGTAATAAAGCAAGCTCCTGATTACACTAATAATCATTTTCAACTAAGGCGGAAAATGGTGTTAAACTGATATGTTATGCAGGATAAATTTACCTTGTCAAGCCTTTACCAGAGTAGACGGAATGGTAATATGCACTGCTCTCCTTGATGCCAATTCCATAATAGTGATACCTGCAAGAGAGTGCCACGATTTACAAGTTATCTTTGTTTTAAGCCAGTAAGGAAACAAGTTACAATATCCATCAAAAGCAATTCCCTTTCGCCTGCATGACCACGAGGCTTTCCACCATCTTATTCCATTGACACATAAGGAACTGGGAAAGGTGACAATAGGTTCGTGACATGAGGGTCAGGATTTGAAGGCAGTGGGTTCCTTCTGACAGAAGCTGATAAAATAACTTGAGAAAGTTGCCGCTGTGAATCAGATGATAACTTTCCAGAGGGTTTCCCGCTTTGACAAGTCCAAAGTTTATACAACAAATCAAGATGATAACATTCGCAACTGAAAGACACTGAGTTCACCAAACAATTATATCTAAATGACTCACTTTGAGTGTCCTCTTGTTCCAAGCCTTCTGGTCGTGAGGAGCGGGAACTTCTGGCGTATTGTCTGAAAAAAATGAGATGGTCTAAAAAGTTTTATTTTTGAAGCAATAACACATTTGAAACAAAATATTTATTTATTTGCAGGGTGCCTGAAATGAAACTTGGAAATTGTACTTGTTCGTTGCCATTATATAAAATAGGCAGTTTCAAAAATAGTTGGTTAATTTTAATATTTATTGCACAGCTCGGCTGGCTGGGGATCAAAGTGGAAGTTGAGGAAGGTCGGCAGATGTGGCGATGTTCAAATTTAGCCGTGTGGAGCTAGTTACTAATAGTTTCCGATTAAAATCGAGCTCTGATGTTATTCTTTATTGATGTAAACATTGACGAATAAACATGCCTTACCTTTCCAAAGGTGGCAGCGCAGGCTGGCTCCAACTTCTCTTTCCTACAAAAATCTAAATAATGAGCATAGAGGATACATCTGGGTAAACAAACCCCTTCACACACGATGTAGTTTTCTTCCAACCTGACAGGAGCATTAACAAAATATGAATCCGTTAGGTCGGAGCATTAAGCACACTTAGCGACAAATCTTAGCCCATGCCCAAAGCAACAGTTATTTGCTTCAGTTTGCTTTAACGAACTGGTCAGCAAGCAATATGACCGATTACATTTAGCTATTCATTAAATATTTCGTTCTCACGGGGATTTAAAAAAATATACATCTTCAGAGCTGCAGCAGGGCATCGAAGAATGTTTAACCCAGTAACCGTTCTGCAGTTAGCAGTTTACTCAATGCCGAGTCCTTTACCATTGCAGCGTGAGCTGTGTCTGCTTCTTCTTGTCCCTGATGATCTGAGTTATCGTCTTCTTCTGACATTGTTGTTTCCCGCTAAAGAACGCTTTCCCTTCAGAAATACTCCCTTCCTCTTCTTCAGACGATGCGATTTCGTTGCAGTGTTCTGATTCTGGTGGGAAGAGCGAAGGGCGCAATTCAGTCCACCTACATTTATTTGTTTCGCTGTTTATGTTACCGAATCGCTGTTTATGTTACCGAAAGCATCAACATTTGCCTCGGCCATCGGCATCTCAGAGTTTGACTCAATAGTGCTGTGATGAACAGCAGTTTGAATTATTTTACATTGTTTGCTGGAGATGGCACATTCCCTTCACCACCTTGTGATGCCGACATTCCATTAATGTCCAAAACAAGTGTAAAATAAGAATTGTGTCTGTATAGATGTTGGTTCTATTCAAATACAACAAACTGGCTCTTATTCAAAATCTTAAACCCTAGAGTACAATTGGCGCCTTTTTGATGGTTTTTTAAACAAGACTGCACATATTTATACAGTATTAGGACCGTTCATTATTTTTCAAAAATCGCTCCAGGGAATCGGCGTATTTGGCCTGGATAATATTTTGATTCGGGTTTATTTCTAAAAATTAACACAATTACATATCGAGGTTGAATTCTTCCTCTGGTTTGGTGTTTTGCCCATTTTTAATAGTGGTCGTGTGATAGCAGCTCAATTAAATGGATTTGTAACTTTAGACCCTGTGCACCTGACTAAAAAGTATGGAGAATGTCACTGACCCCTATCCCAACAAGTGATTTACTGTGTGTATAACAGCACAACTCTTTACCACAGGCTGTAGGTGTGACTGGCAGAATCCCACCTGATTTAATGGCCAGCTCAGTCCCTATCTCCTCCTCTCCACAAACAGACAATGACACCGAGTTCTTTCCCAGCTCTTCCCTGCCGCCGCAATCTTCCGAAAACGAAGCCAAGTGTTCGCCGATCAGAGTCATGTAGGGCTCGTCCTGAACCCGAGCCGCTAGCTTGTGCGGAGGCTGCAGGTGAACCACGGATGACCCCTGGGATTCAGGCATCCTCTTCATGGGCATCTTCATGACGAACGTCAGGAGGAGAATATGGACTGCCCGAATCCCCTTCCCCTCCCTCTCTCCCCCCCCCCCCCCCCCCCCTCCCCCCCTTTGGAATTGGACGCCGATGGGACCAAATCAAAGACTCATTGATCTCTCCGAAAGGTGGGATGATGATCTATCTCCGGGTCCTCACAACATCCGATGATAAACTCCTCAATCCGATCCTCAACATTCCAATCAGAAAACACTTGTGTTTCATCAGTTTGTGATCGTTCCAGTCAAAGGCTGTTGTGCTAAAGCTCCTCTGGTGCAGTGAACCATCCCGAGATTAACAATCTGGAGAGCAGGGGACACAGCTACAATAGCTATTTAAACTCCTCCTAGCACGCCTGTTTGTTTGCACAACGTAGATATCAAAAACGAAGTCTGCAATAACGAGCAGATGGGTGAATTTGATCTGAAGAGCTCTTACTGCAAAGGTGGGCACCTCAACCTTCTTAATTAAACCCACAGTTACGTCCTGGTGATGAATCACGCTTATTTATCATTTAAAGGAAATGTAGAGAGCAGATTCCCCCCCCCCCCCCCCAATATATTAATGATTAACTGGAAGGAACAATCATTTCTGATTGTGCTTTTCAGATTCGTGTTTATCATACGTTTTTATATCTGGCCGTAGATAGCTGAACCCATGGTACAAGGATAGAGAGTGACTTAGACAGAATCAACAAATTACTGACTTTTTAAAAACTTATGCGGAAACATTGTTAATGTTGTCTTTCATGGGAACATTGTTCTGACACAAGATTATCGCAGGTGGCAAATTAAAGAGCAAGCAACATACTTCGAATTCATTTCCTATCTTGCTTAATTGATTTTGTATCTACTTTTCACCTTGCCGGGATCCTCCTGCCCATCTGGCTGCATAAAATACCACTGTGAGTCATCGCTTTTTCCCTTAATACAAGCTTTGATTTCTAAAACCTACCTTTTCCCCATTATTATTTATTTTTTCTCCTCTATCTTTTTATTTCTCTCCATCTTTGGCCTTTTTTGGGTGGCACGATTGCACAGTGGTTAGCACTGCTGTCGCACAGCGCCAGGTACCCGGGTTCAATTCCACCCTTGGTTTGCACATTCTCCTCGTGTCTACGTGGGTTTCCCCTGGGTGCTCTGGTTTCCTCCCACAGTCCAAAGATGTGCAGGTTAAATGGATTGGCCATGCTAAATTACCCCTTAGTGTATGGGGATGTGCAGGTTAGGTGGGGTTATGCGGTGGGGGCATGGGCCTAGGTTGGGTCCTCTTTCAGTGGGTTGATGCAGACTCGATAGGCTGAATGGCCTCCTTCTGCACTGTAGGGATTCTATGATCTTTGGACTTATTTCTAATTAATATTAAAATTATATTATACAATTAATATTATATTAATGACTTGGATGAAGGTATTGAAGAATGTGTTCAAAATTTGCTGATGACGCAAAGATAGGCAAGAAACCTCATTGTGAAGAGGACATATGGAGGCTACAAAAATATATATTTTGCCTTAGTGGGCAAAAATCTAGCAAATTGAGTATAATGTGCAAAAATGTGAAATTGTCCATTTTAGCAAAAATAATTTAAATAAGGCATATTATCTAAATGGTGAGACATTGCAGATACCTAATATACAGAGGATCTGGTTGTCCGAATATATGAATCGCAAAAGGCTAGCATGCAGGTACAGCAAATCATTAAGAAAGCTAATAGAATGTTCCATTTATTGTGAAGGGAACTGATTACAAAAGTAGGGAGGTTTATGCTTCCGATGTACAGGGTACTTATGAGTCCCCATTTGGATACTGCATACAATGTTGGTCGCATTATTTAAGGAAAGATGTAAATGGGTTGGAAGTAATTAGAGAAGGCTAAATAGACTAATACCCGGAATGGGTGGGTTGTCTTATGAGAAAGGGTTAAACAAGTTAGGCTTGTATCCACTGGAGTTCAGAAGAGTAAGAGATTACTTGTTTGGAAAGTATAACATCCTGAACAGTCTTGACCGGGTGGATGTGAAGTGGATGGTTCCACTTGTGGGAGACCCTAGAATCAAGGGTCACTGTTTAAAATTATGGGGTCACCCATTTAAAACGGAGATGAGGCTAAATATTGGCTGGGATTTTGCACCACCATTTTCAGTGTGCAGTAATGAAGTCAGAGGGGCAAAATGTCACGGGCACCAAAGAATGGAGATTTACGATGGCAGTATTTCCCGCAGTGAATGTTCCCAGCCCCCTACATTGGCATGATGCTGTTCCAGTGCAGGGAAAGGTAGAGGAAGCCCATTTGAATCCATTATCTGTTTACTTTTTAAATAAATTTAGAGTACACAATTATTTTGTTTCCCAATTAAGGGACAATTTAGCGTGGCCAATCCACCGATCCTGCATATCTTTGGTTTGTGGGGGTGAGACCCACGCAGACACCGGGATAATGTGCAAACTCCACACAGACAGTGATCCGGGGCTGGAATCGAAACTGGATCCTGAGCGCCGTAGGAAGCAGTGCTAACCACTGTGCCACCGTGCCACCCATTGAATTCATTATTTTATCATTAGCAGGCAGCCTTGCTGTAACCTTCCCCAACGCTCGTTAATGCACCCCTGGCATCGCAACGTCAAGCCGACTAGTTTTCCAACAATGTTTTAAAAAACGGGAACCTGTCAGCCTCACATCCGAAGGAAAGTTCAGAGGTGAGGGGCAATTTGAGCTCAGACAGCCGATCTGTAGTGAACCCTAATGAGAGCAAGCAGGCACAAATAGCGTGCAAAAAGTGAGGTTTAATACATTGATAAAGGTGGTTTAATCCTTACACAATTGCTCGCTATTTACATTTGCCAATCAATAGCAATGGCCACATGGTGCAACAAAACTTTCTTCACCTTTCCAAGCCCAGTTCTACATCTCGGCGCCTGCTCATGGTGCACAGTAGAGTGGAGACAGCCTTCTGCCTGTCATGTACTGTTGTCTGTGATGAGTTTGGTGAACGTCCTCTGGGGGCCAGGAGGCTAGAGAGCCCCTGTGTGCTTTTGAGATGCTGAGGTGTGGTAGCACCACCCTCCTCAGTGTGCAAGGCTGGAGCTGGAATGGTCAATGAAGGGAGGGAGTCAGATGATTTGGGCACTCCCAGAGCATCCCGGGTTGTAAGCCCTAGGCTATGGAGCAGTCTCTCCTCCTACGTATGCTTGCTCGAGGGCCCCTGGCTTCCTCCTTGGGAAAGTGGGGCAATTCGAGTGAGGTACAGAAGCTCTGCCATCCTTTAGCGCTGTATGCCCACAAGTGCCTGTACCATGGAGTCCACACTCTCCACCATGGAGCTCATGCCTGACACATTAGAGGTCGTGGCCTCCACCAGTGCAGGGCTGAATTCCTCCACGCCGGTTGCCTCCCTGGCAGTGTTGACCTGGCTGCCGGAGAATGCTGGCACAATCTTCTTAGACAGAAGATGCTGGGACTCCTCAAGTTGGCCTTGCAATCCGAGAAGTGATGCGGACATCCCTTCCTCATGTCCCCGACCCTGCCTTTGGCAAAATAACTGAGCCCGGAGACACGTCACCTGACTGCGTGCTCTTCAGAGTGCTGGCATCCAGCAGTTCTCCGAGTGCCAGATTCCTGGAATGTTCCTGCCTCTGCCTGCTGCCGATCAGAAAAAGAGAGGTGCTCAGCAGTTTGTGACCCCGAGGCCGCTCTACTACGAGCCCCACTGAGACGTGTTTCTCTGCATTGCTGGAGAGTGTGACTGAAAGCTGTGCCACGTCTTCCAGGAAATCCTGCTGTCCGGGCTGCTCTTTTCCACTCTGCCTGGAGGTGGCACTGGCTGCTCTCTTGCTATGCCTGCAAGAGAAAGGAGATGGCATGTGTGTAGAGAAATGGCATAAGGATATAAGATATAGAACTTACCTATAGTTTAGCGAGGTGGACGATGGGGTTGTGGTCCTTTTTTGCACCCACGTATGAGCAGTCCGGTCCCTCCCAGGCACAGTGAGAAATCTTACAACACCAGGTTAAAGTCCAACAGGTTTATTTCAAACACTAGCTTTCGGTGCACTGCTTCTTCCTCAGATTGACTTGTTGGACTTTAACCTGGCGTTGTGAGACTTCTCACTGTGCTCACCCCAGTCCAACACCGGCATCTCCACATCATGCCTCCCAGGCAAGCAGGACAATTTTTTCTGACTGTGCTCTCTCGCAACAGTTGTGAGACAGCTTTACCAGCAAGAGAACAGATGTAAGCAGGCTGTGCGGATGGTGTGTGTGTAAGTGGGGGAGCATAGATTGATGAGAGCAGTGACTTAACCTGGCTGAGTGGAGGAGGTCATTAACTCTCTTTCTGCAATGCACTCCTGTCTTCTTGTGCGGGGTGTTGCCATTTACCAGCTCTCCACCACTGCCCAGGATGGGTTAGTTACCTTTCTGGAGAGTCCCCTCCCCACCCCCAGAGTCTCGTTTCCACTGCGTCCAGCATTCTGATCAGGTCTCAGTCTGAAAACTTTGACATGGCCTGACTGGCAGCCGTTCTCTGCTTTGGACTTGGAGCAGGTGCTGGGGACGGGTTTAAATGGAGCTCCCCAGTAATTGAAGCACTCAGCCTGATGGCAGGCCAGGTGAATCTGATTCCAACCCTCACCAAAGCAGTGTGAAAACCAAGGAAAACATGTTTCTCTCTAAGTTGCTGAAGGTAGAAACTGTCACTACCAGTTTTCCCACCCAACTTAACACTTTGGCAAAATATTAGAAAATTCCACCCGTTTTTACGTGAGTCGTTTGAACTCTCTTCCTGAAAAATTGACAGAAGAAGCAGAGTCTTTGAGTATTTTTAAGGCAGAGGTGGATAGATTCTTGGTAAGCAAGGGGGTTATCAGGGATAGATGGAATGCAGATTAGAGGTTATCATGCTACAGATGTACAGAACCTTGGTAAGGCCGCACTTGGAATATTGTGCACGATTCTGATCACCACACCACCAGAAGGATGTGGAGGCTCTGGAGAGGGTGCAGAGGAGGGTTACCAGGATGTTGCCCGGTCTGGAGGGTGTTAGCTATATGGAGAGGCTGAATAGAGAGGCTGTTTCATTAGAAAGGCAGAGGTTGAAGGGTGACCTGATAGAGGCCTGCAAGATTATGAGGGGCATGGATATAGTGGTGGGCAAGCACTCTTTCCCAGGGTAGAGGGGTCAGTTACCAGGAGGCATAGATTTAAGGTCCGTGGGGCAAAGTTTAGAGATGTGCAAGGCAGTTTTTTGACACAGAGGGTGGTGAGTGCTTGGAACGCGTTGCCGAGGGATTTATAGAAGCAGATACATTAATGGTGTTCAAAAGACATCTCAACAAATACATGGATAGGATACGTATAAAGGGATACGGCACTAGGAAGTGCTGAAGGTTTTGGCTAAGGTTAGTATCATGACCGGTACGGGCTTGGAGGGCCGAAGGGCCTGTTCTTGTGCTGTATTGTTCTTTGTTCTTTGTCACATTAACCATGATTTTATTAAATGGCAGAGCACGTTGGAGGATCTGAATGGCCTACTCCTGCTTTTGTTCACATGTTCTGTGATCTGATTATTTTATAATTTCTTGGTCCTTTAAATCCATCATTACTGGTGCAAACTACGGGTGGAATCTTGGCAACTTGATCCCAGCCCAGATTGGAGGAGCCGGTTTCAAGTCAGCTACTCCACTGTCATTCTGCCATCAAACAGGAACTTGGCACCCCGCCTGGTGCCACATGCTCCGTTTCTCCTGCTACTATTGTTATTAGCCTTGATCTTCCAGTCATCAATACTACCCGCAAAGGTTTCTGCAAACCGCTCCTTTTAGGATTTTTCAGGCAGGGCTTCCAATCCTGGTTGAAGCATCAATGGGTCAGGGGAGGTGTCAACATGGAAGATAATCGAGCATGAGAAAAGGTGGACAACGAGAGGACCAGTCCATTTTTTGACACTATCATATTCAAGTCTATTTACAAAGGTCAAAATATTTCAGTGGGTTAGTGAGAGGATGAGTGAGTGAGTGAGGTCAGTGAGTTGGTGGTCAGGTGGTGGGGGTATGTTCAGTTCTGGCCAGGCGCCTGGTGATTGGAGAGGACAGATGGGTTGGGTGGGTGTGTACTTGGGTGGGTAGTCAGATGGTGTAGGGGGGGGGGGGGTGGTTAGTCAGGTCCGGGGTGGTAGTTGTGTCAGGTGGAGTGATTGCAGGAGGTAACAGTGTGGTTCCCAGTTCAGGTAAACGTGCCAATCACTAGATTAAGCCCAGAATTCACCAGTATAACATTTCCTGCTATCCTTAAAAGAGTAACTATAGGCATACAAATTAGTCTGCAGTTACTGGTGCTGCAATTGGAGAGAGCGCACACCCCACACATTCAATTGCAATGCCTGGGCATCACCTGCAGCGATGTCCCAGGTAACTGCCTGCACAAACAAAGCCAGATAGCACAAACCAAACAAAGACAAAAAAGAACACCCAACTCTGTTCTTGATCCACTCACTGTTCCCTCCCACACATGTTGTCCATTTCCCTTGTTGTCTGCCTGGCAATCGCTGCTTGACTGAAAATGAGGGGAAGAGAGTGGGAGAGAGCAGCAAAAGGAGTGGCGGTGACTCAGGGAATCCGTGGGGAGTAAGATGGTGTATTGAAGGAAGTGGAAGGTAACGGTGGCAGGAGGCTGACCACATGCACTTTACAGCGACTCAAATCATCCAGTATCTGATTGCTAGAGATTGGATGCAAGTTGTGAGATGCGTGTCACAACCCCGTGGAGATCCTGGTGTGCACATATGTGCTGAGATTGCCTGGGAAGTTCAAACTTCCAATGGTTGGATTCTGCTGCCCGGGACACTCTGCGAATGTCTCAAATGCTGAGTTCATTGTCAGAGGCCTGGGCAGGATATGTAGGACCTATCTGTGCCCAATACCCGGACAGTGTGCACAACACCATCCTGGCACACTCGACGATTCCTGACATCTTGTTTCCCGGCAAGAGGTTGGTTCATGAGTGACACCTGCTGTCCCAGATCAGCTGTGTGGTGCCCAACCACGGGTGTCCCAGGAACCTCTTCACAAACGTGTCCAACCAAGGTGAGTGTCTGTGGGATGTTGGAGGGTGTTGGAGACAGCTGTGACGGGAAGTCTGTGTCATCCTCGAACTCGGGCTCTGGGATGCCCTGTGTCTCGGGGGGAGGGCAGGTGTCTGAGCTGCTCTCATCGCTCTCATAGAGCTCACGGCGGAGACCCTAGCCAGGGGATGACAAATGGACCTGCCCCATATCCGGCAGGTAATAATAATAATAATAATCACTTATTGTCACAAGTAGGCTTCAAGGAAGTTACTGTGAAAAGTCCCTAGTCACCACATTCCAGCGCCTGTTCGCGGAGGCTGGTACGGGAATTGAACCCGCACTGCTGGCCTTGTTCTGCATTACAAGCCAGCTGTTTAGCCCACTGCGCTAAACCAGCCCACTGCGCTAATCCAGCCTCACTGTGCTAAACCAGCCCACTGTGCTAAACCAAGTCCTGCAAGACACAAGACAAGACACATGATTAGACTGCGGGTCGGGAGGGTGAGCGTGTGGGTGGGGGTGGCGGGTGGTGTTGGGGGGTTTGGCACATGTGTCACAGGGAATTGCAACTCAGCAGGGTCCCACTTCCTCCCCAGTGGCCAAACCCCACCTCGGCGACCTCCCTTTGCTCTGGGCCACCGACCACTCTCGGGCCCTCTGCTCAGCAACAGTTAGGGGCTGCAGGTCCGTCGGTTCTCCTCCTGGTGGCTTCAGTGGCCAGGGTATCGGCATTTGGTGCTAAGTGGGGGTCCGACCACTCTCCTGGTGGGCTGGGCGAGGTAGTGCTGTTACAGGTGTTACGATGAGGAGGGCATGCAGTTTTTCCAGCACTGCTGGCCGGTCCGGACGATCTTGCCCACGGCGCTGACCGCCTCTGCCACCTGCGTCCAGGCACAGTGAACAGCGGCAGCTGGCAACCTCCTTCCCAGAGCGGGGTACAGGTCATCTTCTCCTCCATGGTGTCCAGCAAGGTCTCGAGCTCTGCGTCCCCGAACCTTGGGGTTGCCCTCCTCGCTGCCACTTTGTTGGCTGGGGTGGTGTGTGTGGGGAGTGAAGTGTGCATATGCCGCTGCAGCTTGTCAGCCTCATGAAACTGTCAATCATGAAACTGGCAAATCCGACACTGTTTCTCATTAGAATCAATTGCGCCGGTGCTAGCCCCTTAACAGTAGCTGAATCGGTCCAGGTGAGGCGCCAGTTTTGCTGTCATGAAAGTCCCCGAATCATGCGTCACCGTCAACATTTAGTCTCAGAAACGGAGATTCCTGCACATGGTTTTCACTATTTCAGAAGTCAATGCAAAGGCTGTAATATGAACAGACTGCAGCCTTGACATTTGCTGCTGGTGAGCTCTTTGCATTAACACAAGAATTAGGAGTAGGGGTAGGACATTTGGCCCTTTGTTCCATTTGATAAGATCATGGTGTCAGAATATACACACAAGTATATAATGGTGCGCAGACAGGCAGTGATTGACACACAAGATGACCAATGAACACACAGAACACAGCAGCCAATCACCAGACAGGACACGGCCACTATAAAGCCAGAGGGCACTAGTTTTCCCGCTCTCTCGGGATACAGCCTCTGAGACAGTCAGAGCCCGTGATCAGCAACACGAACATCCACCATGTGGTAGTAAGATAGTCTGGTCAGGTTAGCCTCAGGTCTCCAGTCAACTCAGCATAGTGTCAACCCACAGTTAAAGTATGTATGATAGTTAAGAGTTCAATAAAATCGAGTTGCATTTCTTCAAGTGTTGGAAGCCTGTCTCTCTCAGTGCTACAGTAAACGCAGTCCTCGCAGACCCAGCTTACCCAACACATCACATGGCTGATCTGGTTGTGGTCTCAACTCCATAACCTTTGATTCCGGATGCCCCGCACACACAGGATACCAGCTGCGGACCCCCTGCACTGCCAGCGTCCGATTGTCTCACACTGTGCATTATCTGTCCCCCCAGGAGGAGGTGGTCCACAATTGCAGGGAGCGGGAGAAGACCGGAGGGGACCCTCTGGACCTACGGCCACTCACCATCACGGAACAGAGGGCGCTTGACCTGGTCAGTGTGGTGGGAGAGTGGGCAGTCGCAGAGGGAGAGGTCAGCATGAGACAAAGAAGTGAGCGCCCAATGCATTGCGATGTCCCTATGTCCCACCAATCCCACCCACGATTCATAGATTTATAGAATTTACAGTGCAGAAGGAGACCATTCAGCCCTTGGAAGGAGCACCCTACTTAAGCCAATGCCTCCATCCTAACGCCACAAGCCAGTAACCACGCCTAACCTTTTGGACACTAAGGGGCAATTTAGCATGGCCAAACCGGAGCACCTGGAGGAAACCCACGCAGTCACGGGGAGAAAGTGCAAATTCACACAGTCACCTGAGGTTGGAATTGAACCCGGGTCCCTGGAGCAGTGCTAACCATTCTGCCACCATGCCACCCTGACTCTACTGTCTTGCAAGGTATCCTCTCCCATACCCACATGGTTCCAGAACATTCGTGCCTGCCGATTGAACGGACATTGCGTGACAATCGCCAAGCAGGAATGTTCCCTTCCAGTCAGGGAACATTTCAGTAGTCAAGGACATTCAGCCTCTGATCTCTAGGTAAGCGTTCTCCAAGGCTCCTCACGGTAGCATGGTGGTTAGCATCAATGCTTCACAGCTCCAGGGTCCCAGGTTCGATTCCCGGCTGGGTCACTGTCTGTGTGGAGTCTGCACGTCCTCCCCGTGTGTGCGTGGGTTTCCTCCGGGTGCTCCGGTTTCCTCCCACAGTCCAAAGATGTGCGGGTTAGGTGGATTGGCCATGCTAAATTGCCCGTAGTGTAAGGTTAATGGGGGGATTGTTGGGTTACGGGTATACAGGTTACGTGGGTTTAAGTAGGGTGATCATTGCTCGGCACAACATCGAGGGCCGAAGGGCCTGTTCTGTGCTGTACTGTTCTATGTTCTAAGGCGGCCTTCAGGATGTGCGACAATGCAGAATCGCCGAGCAGACGTTCTGCACACATGAGTACGGCCTCAACCAGGACCTGGGATTCATGTCTCATTACATTCGCCCCCCACCATCTGGCCTGGGCTTGCGAAATACTATCGACTGTCCTGGCTTGAGACAATTCACACCTCTTTAAACTGTAATTATCCCTCTCTCAAGTTGCTCCATCTGGGCCTGTAAAGACTAAATTACCTGCAAAGACTCGCATTCAAAGTATCGTCTTGCATCTTTGACTTTGTCGATATATATGTTTCTGGAACATACCTCTTCATTCACCTGAGGAAGGAGCTGTGCTCTGAAAGCTAGTAATTCGAAACAAACCTGTTGGACTTTAACCTGGTGTTGTAAGACTTCTTATTGTGCTCACCCCAGTCCAAGATAGCATCTCCAGATCAGACCAGAAGTTAAATAGCTCTTGCACAGCCAGCCCCACTCAGTTCGCAGCCATGGTGTCGGGATGACCGGCTCCAAGATTTGGAGACAGGGACCTCGGGAGGCTCCCAGACGTGATCATGGCCAGAAGGGTCCTGTTCCCCCGAGGGTCTCAGAGGGTGAGACACAGGGCAGCCAGTGCCATCTGGGACAAAGTGGCAGTGTTACCAGGAGGACTGGCCTCCAGGACCGCAAGAAGATCAGTGACCTACACTGGCTTGCATGCTTGAGTTGGCACCCCCTTCCCCGAAACCGTTCCATACGCACATAAACAGCCCTCCAACCCTCCATTATCCCCCCACAACACTCTCTTACGCCTCAACCCTCCCTTCACCATCTCTCCCTTCACCCCTTTATCCCTTCACCCCCCAATCCCCTCCTTCACACTCCCCCTCCCGCTTGCCCCCACATGTGCAGCTAACGATGCCTTGTCTTGCTGTCACACATTGTCGGGAGAGGGCCCAGACAGGCAGCGGGGTGCCGGACATAAGAATCCTCACCATCTTTGAGGAACAGGCCCTGGAGGTGACGAGGTGGCCGAGGACAAAGCGGTCACCAATGGGAGGTCGTTGCACACCGCAGAAGTGAAGGTCCACTGGGCTCCAACCGGAGGACCTGTCGCACGGGTTGTTCCAGCCATCCTCCCATCCTCCCACTGACCATGTGTTAATTCTCCCGCAGGACCTCCAGCCGATAATGCCGGCCCATCCAGGGCTATCCCCACCCTGTCTCCCAGGACAGCACCTCGGAGGGGAGCTCCGAGCATACAACCATCAAGACGTCACCCCCACTGGCACCCCCAGCCTCCACCAGCGTAGAGACACGCACCTCGGTCAGCAACGTTAGTGGTCAGGCTACTGGGCACATTCTGGTGAGCACCTCATAGTTGCTGATGTACATCAGATGGAGGCAGTAACTACCAGGCTGGGTCCCAGTCAGATGCTGAGCCTGTGGGTCAGGTTCACCAGTGCTGATACAGACTTTAGGATTCGGCCGGGGCATTCAGAGTGAGATGTCAGCGATACCCCAGCAGGCCCATAGCCAATTGCATGAGTCCCAAGGGCTACAGAGCAGGAGATCTTGCTGGCAGTGTGTGCACCGAGGCCAACACTGCTGGGGCGGACCGCAGTGGAGAGCCTGATGTATGATGTCGGCAGCATTAGTGGAGGTATCCAGTCGGTGATGGCCATGGCTGAGGGCCACAGTAGACTGTCCAATTCGCTGGGGGATATGACCCAGTACCAGGCGGATTTGATGAGGTGCTGAGGGAACTGTTCCGCTCTCAGATGGGAATGGTGCTGCGGAGCTTGTCCCAGTCACGTAGGCATTGCCGAGGCGCTGTAGAGCATGTCTTAATCGCTGAGGAGCATCGCCAAGGGCATCAACACCTTGGTGCAGACAATGGGGAGTCACCAGGACTGGCAGGGCCAGGTGGTGAAGGGGCAGCCGGGGCTCAATCCAGCTGCTCCTCCGTTCTGAGGTGAACCTCAGGACCCAATGGGCATCAACCAGGAGGAGGCACTGGTGCCAACCCGGACCCATCCTGTGAACTGGCAACGGTAGCCACCAGCTCCCCCGAGTTCCACCTCTCTGACACATCTCGCAGTCATCACCAAGGATAGGGTGGCACAGTTGTGCATCTGCTGGAGCAAAGTGTGCCAGAGCGCCTCAGTCCCAGAGCCCTCAGAGGATGCCCGCCATGGACATCGAAGACCACGGGACATGGTAAGCAGCTGACTGCCTCCATCTCTGATGTGCATCCTGGAGACACACCACGATGCAGCAGTAGGACAGTGAAGGCCAAGTAGATTGAGGATTCCTGAAAGGGCACTGGGCTAGCTAGGGTGTAAACATAGAACACTACAGCGCAGTACGGGCCCTTCGGCCCTCGATGTTGCGCCGACCTGTGAAACCATCTGAAGCCTATCTGACCTACACTATTCCATTTTCATCCATATGTCTATCCAGTGACCACTTAAATGCCCTTAAAGTTGGCGAGTCTACTACTGTTGCAGGCAGGGCGTTCCACACCCCTACTACTCTCTGAGTAAAGAAACTGCCTCTGACATCTGTCCTATATCTCTCACCCCTCAATTTAAAGCTATGTCCCCTCGTGTTGGTCATCACCATCCGAGGAAAAAGACTCTCACTGTCCACCCTATCTAACCCTCTGACTATCTTATATGTCTCTATTAAGTCACCTCTCAGCCTTCTCCTCTCTAACGAAAACAACCTCAATTCCCTGAGCCTTTCCTCGTAAGACCTTCCCTCCATACCAGGCAACATCCTAGTAAATCTCCTCTGAACCCTTTCCAAAGCTTCCACATCCTTCCTATAATGTGGTGACCAGAACTGCACGCAGTACTCCAGGTGTGGCCGCACCAGAGTTATGTACAGCTGCAGCATGACCCTGTGGTTCCGAAACTCAATCCCCCTGCTTATAAAGGCTAGCACACCATATGCCTTCTTAACAGCCCTATTAACCTGGGTGGCAACTTTCAAGGATTTATGTACCTGGATGCCGAGATCTCTCTGTTCATCTACACTACCAAGAATCTTGCCATTAGCCCAGTACTCTGCATTCCTGTTACTCCTTCCAAAGTGAACCACCTCACACTTTTCCGCATTAAACTCCATCTGCCACCTCTCAGCCCAGCTCTGCAGCTTATCTATGTCCCTCTGTATCCTATAACATCCTTCAGCACTATCCACAACTCCACCGACCTTCGTGTCATCTGCAAATTTACTAACCCATCCTTCTACACCCTCTTCCAGGTCATTTATAAAAATGACAAACAGCAGTGGCCCCAAAACAGATCCTTGCGGTACACCACTAGTAACTGAACTCCAGGATGAACATTTGCCATCAACCACCACCCTCTGTCTTCTTTCAGCTAGCCAATTACTGATCCAAACCGCTAAATCACCTTCAATTCCATACTTCCTTATTTTCTGCAATAGCCTACCGTGGGGAACCTTATCAAACGCCTTACTGAAATCCATATACACCACATCAACAGCTTTACCCTGATCCACCTGTTTGGTCACCTTCTCAAAAAACTCAATAAGGTTTGTGAGACATGACCTACCCTTCACAAAACCGTGTTGAGTATCGCTAATCAACTTGTTCTTTTCAAGATGATTATAAACCCTATCTCTTATAACCTTTTCCAACATTTTACCCACAACCGAAGTAAGGCTCACAGGTCTATAATTACCAGGGTTGTCTCTACTCCCCTTCTTGAACAAGGGGACAACATTTGCTATCCTCCAGTCTTCCGGCACTATTCCTGTCGACAAAGACGACATAAATATCAAGGACAAAGGCTCTGCAATCTCCTCCCTGGCTTCCCAGAGAATCCTAGGATAAATCCCATCTGGCCCAGGGGACTTATCTATTTTGACATTTTCTAAAATTGCTAACACCTCCTCCTTTTGAACCTCAATTCCATCTAGCCTGGTCGACTGAACCTGAGTGTTCTCCTCGACAACATTGTCTTTCTCCAGTGTAAACACTGACGAAAAATATCCATTTAATGCTTCCCCTATCTCCTCTGATTCCACACACAACTTTCCACTACTATCCTTGATTGGCCCTAATCTTACTCGAGTCATTCTTTTGTTCCTGATATACCTATAGAAAGCCTTAGGGTTTTCCTTGATCCTATCCGCCAACGACTTTTCGTGTCCTCTCCTCGCTCTTCTTAACTCTCCCTTTAGGTCCTTCCTGGCTAACTTGTAACTCTCAAGTGCCCTAACTGAGCCTTCATGTCTCATCCTAACATAAGCCTTCTTCTTCCTCTTGACAAGTGCTTCAACTTCCTTAGTAAACCACGGCTCCCTTGCTCGACAACTTCCTCCCTGCCTGACAGGTACATACTTATCAAGGACACGCAGTAGCTGTTCCTTGAAAAAGCTCCACATTTCGATTGTTACCATCCCCTGCAGTTTCCTTCCCCATCCTATACCTCCTAAATCTTGCCGAATAGCATCATAATTGCCTTTCCCCCAGCTATAATTCTTGCCTTGCGGTATATACCTATCCCTGCCCATTGCTAAAGTAAACATAACCGAGTTGTGATCACTATCACCAAAGTGCTCACCTACATCTAAATCTAACACCTGGCCGGGTTCATTACCCAGTACCAAATCCAATGTGGCCTCGCCCCTTGTTGGTCTGTCTACATACTGTGTCAGAAAACCCTCCTGCACACACTGCACAAAAACTGACCCATCTATAGTACTCGAACTATAGTATTTCCAGTCAATATTTGGAAAGTAAAGAGGGGAGTGTGCGTGAGGGGGGGGGGGGGGGAGAGTAGGATGATGGGGAGGGGCGGCACCATTGGGAGAGTGGGGCAGTGATGTACAATTGTATGGGACATGTTAAAATAAGCTCACCGGGGGGGGACTTGTTTATAGAGGGGAGCTTTCCGAACATGAGAGCACATGAGAGGAAAAGTTTGCATTGGCGGGGGGAAATGAACTTCAGTACCTGCAGGTGCGGGACTTTCTGTGGAGGCAGGTACCAACCTTCCCACTCCTGTCACTAAGGTGGATTCAGGATAGGGTGGTTTCTAGAGGATGGATAGGAGGGGGGGAGCATTTTGGACATATATAAAGAGCTTATGGGATCGGAGGAGATGCAGACCGAGGAGCTGAAGCGAAAGTGGGAGACAGAGCTGGGGGAAGAGATAGAGGAGGGCCTTTGAGCGAACGCGTTGAGTAGGGTCAACGCAACCGCAGCATGTGCCAGGCTCAGCCTGATCCAATTTAAGGTCGTTCACCGGACTCACATGACAGTGGCCCGGATGAGCAGATTCTTTGGGGTGGAGGACACGTGTGCGAGGTGTGCGGGGGGGCCAGCCACATGTTCTGGGCATGTCCAAAACTGAGTGGATTTTGGCAGGGGTTTGCTGACATCATGTCCAAGGTATTAAATACGAGGGTAGCAATGAGTCCAGAGGTGGCAATTTTCGGGATGTCGCAGGATCCGGGAATCCAGGAGGAGAAAGAGGCAGATGTTCTGGCCTTTGCTTCCCTGGTAGCCCAGAGGCGGATATTACTAGCATAGAGGGACTCGAAGTCCCCAAAACGGAGACTTGGCTATCTGACATGGTTGGCTTTCTCTGCCTGGAGAAAATTAAGTTCGCCATGAGAGGGTCTTCTGTTAGGGTTCGCCTGGAGGTGCAACCAATCGTCGACTTTTTCGCAGAGAATTAATCGTCAGCAGAAGGGGCGGAGGGGTTAGGCTAGCGTAGATTAGAGAGGTAAGTAATGGTGGGACCTTTGGGAGAGGGAGGTGGTATTTGCACTATGTTAATATTTGCCTTGTTATGTACATTGTTGATTTTGTTGTTGTTACAATGCCAAAGAAATACCTCAATAAAATGTTGATTAAAAAAAAAATAAGCTCACCCGCAACCAGTATGACACCTCTGGCTCTCTGTTCCGTGATGCGGACCAACGACCAATTACATGCCCCATCCCCCCAGACATAGAATCCCGGATCTCCCCACCCCACTGACAAGCCCTGCCCACGCGCATCCAGCTACGGCTGGGGGGCTCTGCTCACCTGAACAGGACATCACCAAACCCTGGCCACGGACATGTGCCCTGGTCTGGGGTCCACTCCCTAGGTGATCGGAATTTGGCCGCTGCGTTTGTGGTGCTGCCTCCTGCAGTATTCAAGCACCAAGTTGTGATTGGGATGCCGGTAAATGGGCACCACATGCTTCATGGCAAGCCAACCCAAGGGGATCACTTACTTATAATTGCAATTCCCTATTAGCAATGGCCTCCAGCTGCACAGTCAGAGGCATCCACAGCCAGTGGGAGTTATGGGTGGTTGATGGGGCTGACAGGCAGTGACTAGGTTTGCCCCGGAATGGGTACACACGATCCAGGGATTGGCATGGAGGACCAGCGCATGGTTGCGCCCCCAGCAGAGCCGCCACACCCTCCCAGCTCCAATACCCCCCACCAGCCCTGATACCCCAACGCCCCATGGCGGTCCACCCCAACTGGGACTGCACCCCCCCAGTCAACTCCCGACCCCACTCTAAGCAAAGGGGCAGCAAGCCCAGTGCCCCCAGGCTCTTTGCCTGTGAGCGAAGATGGCTGCTCACCTCCTTGGCTCTCCGCAGCCCATCCACCAGATTCATGTTTTTCTAAAGGTGTACTAATCGGCGCCAGAGTGACCACGTGCTGCGGGGGGGCGGGGAGGGGGGGGGGGGTGCGCTGGATCGTAGGAAGTCGTTAGATATGGGGTGGCTCCCGTTAATTGTATTGGAATAGGGCTTAAGTGGAGATAATTAGTTTCGCGCCACACTATGGCGGGATCCTTATTTTGCCAACGCGAGCGGGCCGGTTGCCTCACAAACGGTTTGGCGCTTAGCGCGGTTCTCGATTTTGCCTGTCCCGCTATTCACCGGCCTCAACGTGCTGTCGTTCAAGCGAAACGAGGACACTGAATCACGCCCAGAGTTTCAGTGTGACCAGTTGACTCAGTGTGACAAGCGTCTGTGGAAGTTGATGGGAGATCAATAATAATAATAATTGCATCTATTACACGTGGCATCTGACAGTTGGTTTTTTGATGTGGGGTGTCTGCCCAGTATGCCTATTGATTTGCTGGACTGTGTACTTACCAGGATTGGAAGCTGGAGGGAGCTAAACCTAGCTCTGCCGGCCTGCATGCCAGTTCCCTGGCTCCAAACCCATAGCACAGTGTGGATCACAACATTTACCAGCTGCGAAGGCAGGCCGCGTCCAGGGAAATAATGAAGATATGGACTGGAGCATGGGATGTGGTGTCGGAGCCGGGAAGAGTTATAAAGGGCAGACCCAGGGGGTGAAGAGGGGAACATGGGATATTTTTAGACAAATTGGAATTTCCACAGTTGGAGAAAGGGAAGAGGCAGGCGCTAGAGGAGCCCCTGGGACTGAGGGAGATACTGGACACTACACAGGGCATGAAGTCAGGGAAGGCCCTGGGACCCGAAGGTTCTCTGGCGGATTTCTACAAGAAGTTTGCAAAGGACCTGGCACCTCATCTCTTGGGGGTGTTTAATGAGGCTTTGGAGAAGGGGGAGCTGCCGAGGATGATGACACAGACAACGATCACATTAATACCTAAGAAGGGGAAAGACCCATTGGAATGTGGGTCGTATAGGCTCATATAGGGGCAGCACAGTAGCATTGTGGATAGCACAATCGCTTCACAGCTCCAGGGCCCCAGGTTCGATTCCGGCTTGGGTCACTGTCTGTCTGGAGTCTGCACATCCTCCCCGTGTGTGGGTGGGTTTCCTCCGGGTGCTCCGGTTTCCTCCCACAGTCCAAAGATGTGCAGGTTAGGTGGATTGGCCATGATAAATTGCCCTTAGTGTCCAAAATTGCCCTTAGTGTTGGGTGGGGTTACTGGGTTATGGGCTAAGGGGATAGGGTGGAGGTGTTAACCTTGGGTAAGGTGCTCTTTCCAGGAGCCGGTGCAGACTCGATGGGCCAAATGGCCTCCTTCTGCACTGTAAATTTTATGTAATATCGCTGTTAGGGGCTGGTTTAGCACACTGGGCTAAATCGCTGGCTTTGAAAGCAGACCGAGGCAGGCCAGCAGCACGGTTCAATTCCCGTACCCGCCTCCCTGATCAGGCACCGGAATGTGGTGACTAGGGGCTTTTCACAGTAACTTAATTGAAGCCTACTTGTGACAATAAGCTATTTTCATTTCATTTCATTTTCATTTCAAATATGGATGTGAAAGTGCTGGCTAAGTTGGTGACGGGAATGATGGAAGGATATGTCCCGGGGTGGTTGCGGAGGACCAAACAGGCTTCATAAAGGGCAGGTAGCTTTCTAGTAATATAAGGAGGGTTTTAAATGTGGTCATGACTCCGTTGAGAGATCAGGTACCAGAGTTAGTAGTGTCCATGGACGAGGGGAAGGCATTGACCGGGTGGAGTGGCGGTGCCTGCTTGAGGTTCTGGGAAGGTTTGGATTAGGACGAAGTTTGGGGTATGGGTGTCCCTGTAATACATGGCACCGAAGACAAGTGTGCGGACTAATGACAGGAGCTCACAAAACTTTGAACTGCATTGGGGAACAAGGTGGGGGTGCCCGCTGTCGCCACTGTTGTTTGCACTGGCTATAGAACCTCTAGCTATGACTCTTAGAGAGTGGACAGAGTGACAAGGGATTACGAGGGGATGAAAGAAGCACCTGGTGTCCCTATACGTGCATGACCTACTATTGTATGTTTTGGACCCACTGGAGAGCATGGAGAGGATTATGGGCGTGTTGGGGAAGTCTAGGGCATTTTCGGGATATAAGCTAAATGTTGGGAAAAGTGAAGAGTTGGGTCAGCAAGCCAACCTTGGAGGGTTGCCATTCAAGTGGCCAGAAACAAGTTTAGATACCTAGGGATTCAAGTGGCAAGGGGATGGGCAATCCTACATAAATGGAATGTAACAAAGCTGGTGAAGGGGGTTAGGGAGGATTTGAAGAGGTGGCACACATTGCCAAGGTTCCTATTCAGATTCCAGACATACCAAAGGCCTTCTTTCAAAAACTGGGTATGATTATCTCAGACTTTGTGTGGGCAGGGAAATTGCCAAGGGTGAAGAGGACCCCGTTACAGAGACAGGCAGAAGGGAGGGTTGGCATTGCCCAACCTGCTACACTATTACTGGGTGACGACCGTGGAGAAGTGAGGCAGTGGTGGGAAGGAGAGGGGAGAGAATGGGTTAGGAAGGAGGAA
This sequence comes from Scyliorhinus canicula, assembly GCF_902713615.1. NCBI lineage: Eukaryota > Metazoa > Chordata > Chondrichthyes > Carcharhiniformes > Scyliorhinidae > Scyliorhinus > Scyliorhinus canicula. Next base: position 92,150,075 of record NC_052151.1, on the reverse strand, counting down.
GTTTAGCTCAATGGGCTAGACAACTGGTTTGTGATGCAGAACAAGGCCAGCAGCGTGGGTTTAATTCCCATACCAACTGAGAATTCTGAATTCTCCCTCTGTGTACCCGAACAGGCGCCAGAATGTGGATACTAGGGGCTTTTCCCAGTAATTTTATTGCAGTGTTAATGTAAGCCTACTTGTGACAATAAAGATTATTTATTTATAGGGGGTCCATTTTGAGGGCAATGGTGAAGGCAGCATTGCCAATGGCAATACGCAGAGCACCTGGTGGTGCAGTCCACAGCAATGGTCTGGAACCAGCTGAGGAGACATTTTGAGGCAAGGTGAGGGATGTTCATGGTCGTGTTTGAGGAGCTGTTTGTCATGGGGGTAGAGAGGTGAGGGGGGAGGGAGGAGGGAGTGAAAAAGAGAAAGAAATTGTATAAACTGTATGGTTGGATGTTGGTGAGTTTGCTCCCCGAATTGTTTATGTTTTGCAACCTTTTATGTAAGTTTGGAATAAAATACATTTTTTTAAAAAGATGGAGGGGGGGGGGGGGGGCAGGTGCAATGATTCTGAAATACTGCCCCTCCCTACCCTGTCTGCCAAGGAATGTAATCATCCTAATGTTATGGAGGAACTGCAGGCAGACAGGAAAAGTATTCAAATATATTCAAATCTTTACATCATTCTTGCTGGACTTGGCTGTTTTTGGAGAGTTCTATTTGAAGGAAATGGCATCTGGTTATTTTTTAGCCCTCCCTCTGTTCACAGCCAAAAAGGACCAGAAATGTTCCACCAAGATGGGAGTGAGATATTTAGTAAATGTGGTACTTATTTGTTATTTTCAGTCAATGGGGGGAAACAACAAAGTTCAACTCATTAGCATTTTAATCACCTACCATTGCAATGCATCCCAATCATAAACATCTCTGCACAGAATTACAACAGAACTATATTTTAATGAGTTGACCTATAATCCAGAAAAGCAACTTCCCTCAGTGCACTGTTGATAATTCATTGTACACATTTAGAATTGTTGATTGGAGGCAGATTGCAAACATTGTAAAACCTCCTGTAAAAGCATGAAAGTCATCCCCCAATTAATGTCTCCGACTGGAAGTTCAACATGGGTTACAAGTGAAAACAGAGATAGCCATATATTTACTGATTTCTCTTTATGGGTGTTGGGAGATTATGCAGAAATTCAGAATAGTTCTCTCCTTTAAAGTACTTAATCAAATTTACAAACTCACTGGTCCTGGAACCATTCATTTCCAAATCCAGTAATTCTGAGTACAGAAGTGTACCTCAAAAGAGTTCATTTGCAACTTCACATTTTGGCAGTCAGCCTTGCTGACCAGTTGGGCATATTTGAAATTCCATTGCGCACCACATATAATTTTTTGACCAACTCCCTGAGGCTGGCAGGAAACCTCTTCTGCCAAGAGCACATATCAAAAGTCCTATGCACAAGATTTTCATCTGCAGCTTGCGGCTGAATTTTTGACATATGCTCGAAGTATATAACCCTCCTAGCTAGGAGTACAAAATCAGAATGTTACTTCTAAATGTCTTTTATTGTATACTTGCAACAAAAGTATCATTGGCAATTTCCTCGCGGTTTTGAATAGCGCTGTTACTATCTCCCTCTGACGTTACAGTGGCCGAACAGGAGAATCTTCTTAAAATGTCTCTTGAACATGTGAGCCTAGAATGTGACCATGCCCAACTTGGGGGATAATTTACTTTGGTGTACAACGCTGCGCCTATAAGTGCCAATGGCTGACAAGAACAAATTAGCCAACCAGCGTTTTTATTGCTGTGCTGGTAAGCCGAAGGTACCAGTGTGCTACCCAAATCAGAGAGATGATTGTGGCAAAAGTTAATTCCGTTTGTTGGGATGGCGATATGAGTGTCCCATGTCAATCTGAGGTGGAATGGAGGTAGATGGAGGGTGGTGGGGGGGGGGGGGGGGGGGGCAGTTGGGAACTGAGCATGGTAGGAGGTGGCTGGTAAATGTTCGCAGTTTTCATGCGAATCTGTGAAGAACTCTCCCGCTCCTCACAGCTTTATGTTCAGATGAAACATTTTTTTAAAGTACCTTTTTGTTGGTAGCCTACCGTGGTTTCCAGCCAGCCTGCATGTCAACCTGATATATCTGAATGCAGAAGACCCAACACTGGCCACATTCAAGGCAAATCAATTTCAAGTTTTTGTTGTAAACAGGCATTAATCCCTTTGTTAGCACAGCTGCCAGCAATGTCATTGTAGCATTGGAACCAACATGTCATTTGATATATTACTTGTGCATGGTCAGCCTCCTTTATAATTTGGGTTGCCTTGCACCTATTTATTTGCCCTGAAGGTGGATGGAATACTATCCAATTTTACCCCTTACATTTGTTATTTAATTATTTCTCAGCATTATTTCAACATTGTTCAATTCCGATATTCTGAAATTTCAAGCAGTTTAATTTTTAATTCGTCCAGATTTTGTCTGACCATCATTTCTAAAATGCTGTTCTCCTGTAATGAATTTGTTGGGCTGGATTCTCTGGTCGCCAACGCCGAAATAGTGTTTGGCAATTGGCTGGAGAATCAGAGTTCCCGACCAAATTGGGGGCGGCGATGCTTTTGCGATGCTCCGGCCCCTCCAAAGCGGTGAACTCGGAAAGTACGCCACGCCATGTATCGACAGCCTCAGGACATTGCCTGAGGCCTGCCCCCCATGCTGTGTCCCTGACCGGTCGAGTTCCTGATGCCGTGGGTCTCTTATAGTCTCACCCAGGGCCGCCCCAGTAGGGGGAGGGCGATCTGCCAGCAGGGGGCTACTTTATTCGGAGCTGGGGGTACTGTGGGGGGTGGTCCGGGGCGCGGGAGTCAGTCAAAAGAGGGGCACTATTTCACGGGCCAGGTCCATGAGTGGCCTCCGCCATGTTGCACATAGCACGACACGGCGCATGCGCGGCCACAGACCCAGCAATTCTCCGGGCCGTATCGGCAGCTAGAACCGGGTGCTCTACACTGCCGGCATGCTAGCCCCCAGCAAAACGGGGAATCGGTGAACATTTTATGCCATATTTCCTGGCCGAAAAAGCCACCGTTCCCATGCCGGCGTGGGGACATAGCCCCAGAATCGGAGCACCCAGCCCGTTATCTGCCACTGTCACTGTCATGTAACATCTGTGTGAAAATATTTTTGCTTGAAAGAAAATATCTTAAGCAATTGATGTACTCAGTTTGTCCCAAAAGAAAGATGTGTAAATTACAATCCACCTGATACTATGAAGGCAGAATCTGGTATTTAGCATTTTTTAAAAATCTATACAGAAAAAAAATGCAAAAACATGCCTCAACTTGTACTATGTACATAATCTTATAAAGTTATCTCTTTCTTAAACTGCAGGGGCAGAGTTCAAGGAAAATACTTTGATTGTTATTTTTTTTAGATAAGTTAGATATTATGCAACTCCTTCCTGGGAGAGTTTATGTACAATTTGAGGGCTGTGCTCATCACTGTTATACTTACCCTATAGCTTTTATCTTATTCCTGACCATACTTTTGTCCTGTTCTTTTCTGAAGAAAATTACTAACAAGGTCCTGATGAGCAAAGAAAACTTAAATGCCAAATGTTGGCATAGGTGACAAATATTAATGCAAGGTAATTTCAAGGGAGAGAAAGAAGAAAAATTAAAGCATTTGCATTGATAAACAATATTACTAATTTAATGCTCACCTGGCACGTGCACTGACTGATGCCCAGAAACATTTGTTCACTGATTCTATTAAGATAAATCAATCTAGTAACAATGATATCATAAATAATATCACCACCCAGTCAATATAATATTACTCATACAAACAGTAAATAAATCATATGATATGTTACGATCAGGTGAGAAGGGGTCACATGACTTTTTTCTTTATCTTCTCCACGCTTGATCACAACAGGTTTTTAAAAAGCATATATTTGACTTCCGGTGGCGGCCATGCACGGATAGGTCGCGTTTTCGGCAGCTCCCGCCGCTAATGGACAAACGGGTCCATTCAAGGAGCCTTTTCGGCCCCTTTTCGGCACAAATCGGCAGGCAACCGGCGCTAGAAGGCTCCCCACAGTAGTTAATGGAGGGGACCAGGAGCAGAATGGCCAAGCAAACGAGCAACGAGAAGTGGCAAGAACGGGCATGGAACAGAAAATGGCGGCCGGCTCGGATCAGGCAGCGTGGGCCCAGTGGTGACCGGAACAGCAGGTGTTCCTTTAGAAGTTGCTTTGCGGCGTTTGTCAGGCGGCAAGTGGTGGAATTCCCATTGCTGCCGCCACGCACGGTACAGGACAGGGTGCTCTCAGGGGTATGGGTTGGAGAGGGGAAGATTTCGGCAACATACCAGGTGATGCAGGAGGAGGAGGCTTCGGTGGAGGAGCTGAAAGGTAAGTGGGAGGAGAAGTTGGGGGAGGTGATCGAGGAGGGGACGTGGACAGAGGCCCTCAGGAGGGTGAACTCTTCCTCTTCGTGCGCGAGGCTCAGCCTCATACAGTTTAAGGTGCTGCATAGGGCACACATGACCAGGACCAGGATGAGTCAGTTTTTTGCGGGTGAGGACAGGTGTGTTAGGTGCCCAGGGAGCCCAGCAAATCATACCTATATGTTCGGGGCATGCCCAGCGCTGGAGGAATTTTGGAATGGGGTAGCAAGGACGGTGTCAAGGGTGGTAGGATCCAGGGTCAAACCGGGCTGGGGGTTCGCAATATTTGTGGTTGCAGAGGAGCCGGGAGTGCAGGAGGCGAAAGAGGCCGGTATTCTGTCCTTTGCGTCCCTGGTAGCCCGGCGGAGGATTCTTCTTCAGTGGAAGGATGCGAGGCCCCCAAGCGTGGAGGCCTGGATCAACGACATGGCAGGGTGTATTAAACTGGAAAAGGTTAAATTTGCTTTGAGGGGGTCGGTGCAAGGGTTTTTTAGGCGGTGGCAACCGTTTCTAGACTTCCTAGCAGAATGGTAGACAATGGTCAGTAGCAGCAGCAACCCAAGGGTGGGGGGGGGGGGGGGGGGGGGGGAGGTGGGGGGGGGGTGAGTTATTTTTTACTTTTGTTGTTCAATACTGGGGGATCTGAGGGGGTGTACATATTTGTTATGTTTGCTTTGTGTTTTGATGGGTGTTAATTTATTATTTATGTACAGGGGGGAGGGGGGTGATGTGACCATCAATTCACTTGGAACACGATTGGAAGTAAACTGTGGTTTTAATAGTCTTACAACTGAGCCTGCCTGTAGGGCAGCACGGTGGCTTAGTGGTTAGCATAACCGCCTCACGGCGCTGAGGTCCCAGGTTCGATCCCGGCTCTGGGTCACTGTCCGTGTGGAGTTTGCACGTTCTCCCCGTGTCTGCGTGGGTTTCGCCCCCACAACCCAAAAATGTGCAGAGTAGGTGGATTGGCCGCGCTAAATTGCCCCTTAATTGGAAAAAATAATTGGCTAATCTAAATTAAAAAAAAAAACTGAGCCTGCCTGTGACCAGAAGAACTGAGGGCAGGCTCACACGGCGGCAGCACTTTATACTTCCGGTAGTGGGAGGGGCCATGGGCGGAGCCAAGGGTGGAGCCCTGTACAAGCTCCTCATCTCCCCCTGTGGGCAGAGCCGCGCAACGGCTCACAGACGGAGCCCACAAGGACATAATACAATGCAATACAATACAGTGTGAATTACATTCACCACAGGGGGTACTGGGGTGTTTTGTTTTGTTTTGTATTTAATTCTATGGGGTTCTTTTTCCATTCTGTTGTTGATATTTTGTGGAAACTTTAATAAAAATTATTTTTTTAAAAAGAAGTTGCTTTGAAGGCCTCAATGGAGAAAATGGTTGAGATGCAGAAAATGCAGGAGAAGGCGATCAAGGAGATCAAGAAAAAGGTCTCGGATAATGAGGACGAGATACTGGGCCTGGCCGTCAGGGTGGAGACGCACGACACCCTACATAAGAGGTGGCAGGAGATGCTGGAAGACCTTGAAAACAGGTCCAGGAGGCAAAACCTGTGCATTCTGGGCCTACCTGAGGGCGCGGACGGGTCGTACGTGAGCGCATTCGTGACCACGTTAGTGGGGACCCTGATGGAGTCAGCAGCATTCCCTCGGCCTCTGGAACTGGATGGAGCGCACAGAGTCCTGGCAAGGAAGCCCAAAATGAATGAACCACGGAGGGCCATGGTGGTCCGGTTTCACCGCTTCTCGGATAAGGAACGAGTCCTGCGATGGGCTAAAAAGGAGCAGAGCAGCAGGGAGAACAGGGTAATCCACATCTACCAGGACCTGGGAGCAGAACTGGACAAGAGGCGCGCTGGATTCAACCGGGCTAAGGGTGCTCCACAGCAAAGGGGTGAAGTTCGGGCGATTGCATCCTGCAAGGCTGTGGGTCACGTATCAAGATCGCCACCATTACTTTGATACACCAGACGAGGCGTGGAACTTTATCAAGCAAGAAAAGTTGGTCTCAACTGAAAGGACAGCCACACTGGGACGTTACTCTGGTGGGGAATGTAATTGCCGCGTAGCCGGAGGGAGCGACATTATGTTGTTCCCTCTTATTTTTGTTTGTTCCCTGTATTTTCAGCCATGTTTTCAGCTTTAGTAGAGCTCGGCCACAGAGGGAGGAGAGGGGCCCTACATGGAGGGCTGCTCTCCTGGCAGCCGGAGCCGTTTCTTTTGTGGGGCCAGGTTTGCGGACGGGGTTTGTTGTTTGTTTCATGGGGAGAGGGGGGCGGGAAATGTTCTTTAAGGGCCGTTGAAGCAGATAAGCTGGGCTTTCCACAGGGAAGGAGGGCCCCTCTCCTCCCTCTGTGGCCGAGCTCTACAAATGATTAAATCTCCCTCGGTTCCTTTTTACCATCATCTGGACACCTCATTGGTCTATAGCGAACAGAATCGCAAAGGGTTTCTTTTGGTGGGAGTCAGACTCTAAGTCATCATCTTCTCCCAGTTGCCATACACGTGACTGGAGTAGTTGTGCCAAAGCTACTTGGGGCGAATTGAGGTCCATCTCATCATTCCGGATGTGTCTGTATGAATTGTCTCGGTGCCCGTGTTTCGTGTCGAGGTTGGAGGTGGTAGGGGGCAATCCATAATCGTCAGGCGGTGGGTCTGCATCAGGGGCTTTAATGTACGTGGTTTCAAAGGGGTTGCTGGAATCGTGTTCGGAGTCGTTGGGAGTGGGGCCTAGTGCAGGGGTGTAATCGTGTCATGGTGTCATGGGGCTGTCGCTATCGCTGTCGCTGCTGGTTGAATGAAGGGAGAGGCAGAGTCGTGCCTCTGGGAGTGGAGTCAAAGTAGTGTCTGAGGATGGGCTGGACTGGTTGGGGAAGGGTAGGAATAGGTCGTTCGTGGGCGGGACGTGTTCTTCTGCTGCTGCAAGTGAGATGTAGTGTGAATGGTTGTTCTGCATGCCATAAGCCTTAAGCTGGTTTATGTGGAACCATGCAGACTTGCCATTGGGATAGGTGATTTTATACAGGAGGGGCTGACTTTATCAGACATGGAGTACGGTCCTGCAAACTTGGGGGAAAGGAATGAGGCTGGCCAAAGCGAGTCCTAACAAAACTTCTGTCCCTTTCATGGGGCATCCGGTCATGAGGGTGTGGGGGATGTATCCTGTCGACATGGACACCGTGTTCCTTAAGAACATTAGTGCAAAGGGGAGAACTGTGTCCCAGGTGCAATTGTGCTGTTGCACCATTTTCCTGAGGGTTGCTTTTAAAGTCCTATTTTTTTTTCGTTAGAGAGAAGAAGGTTAAGAGGTGACTCAATTGAGGAACACAAGATGATCAGAGGTTTAGATAGGGTGGACAGTGAGAGCCTTTTTCCTCGGATGGTGATGTCCAGCACGAGGGGACATAGCTTTAAATTGAGGGGAGATAGATATAGGACAGATGTCAGAGGTAGGTTCTTTACTCAGAGAGTAGTAAGGGCGTGGAATGCCCTGCCTGAAAAAGTAGTGCACTCGCCAACACTAAGGGCATTCAAATGGTCATTGGATAGACATATGGATGATAAGGGAATAGTGTAGATGGGCTTAGAGTGGCTTCACAGGTCGGCTCAACATCGAGGGCCGAAGGGCCTGTACTGTGCTGTAATGTTCTATGTTCTATTCTCTCTACTATGCCGCTGGATTGGGGGTGGTATGCAATGTGGAATCTTTGTCTGATTCCGAAAATTGTGAGGACGTTTTTCATCACTCGTCCTGTAAAATGTGAGCCGGACTCTATGCTGCGGGGAAGTCCCCATCTTGTAAAGATGTGCTGAGTGAGGATCTTGGCTCTCGCTTTAGCCGTGTTTGTTCTGGATGGAAAAGCTTCCACCCATTTTGCGAAGATGTCGATGACCACCAACACATACTTGAAACCATTCCTGCAGGGGGGTAGGGGTCCTATATAATCAATCTGCAAATTCGTCCGGGGCCATTAACAGGCGGGTGTGACTAAGCTGACCTTTTCTTGCGTATCTGTCCGGATTGTTCTGAGCGCAGATTAAACAGTTTCAATGTAGTGCGTTACATTGGCTTTTAAATCAGGCCACCAGCAGAGAGGTCAGAGGTGGGCGAAGGTTGCTTTTATACCCTGATGTCCATGGTTGGCATGGAATTGACAAATAATTTGGTTTCTGTCCTGACTGGGGATCACATAAATACCTTATTTTAAAATCACGCCGTCATGTGTTGTCAACATGTTTCTGTATTTATTGTAAGGGGCTGGGAAGTTGCCTTTTAAAACTTCGCTGAGCTGTGCGTCTTCATTTTGGGCTTGTGCTAAATCCTGAATGTTGGTCTGTGAGACCTGAACCGCGTGTAGTGGGGCACTCTCGGGGGGATTCCAAAAGTGACCGTGTCTGGAACTTGCCTTTGCTAGGGCGTCTGCCTTAACGTTACCGGAGGGGAAGAACGATGGTGGCTACGAACTTTAATAATACCATGGGTGCGATTGTCCCAAAGGGAGACAAAGTGCCAATGCCGGAGTGAAAACCAGAGTGTTTCACTCTGGCGTTGGAGGCCGCACCTCGCCCCCTATTCTCCCACCCCCAGGGGGCTAGGATCGTCAGCGCGTCAATCTCGCACGCCGGGCCTTGGCACCCGCGTCAAAACGGCGCCGCCTGAATGACGTGGCCGGCAGTGCCTAAATGACGTCACCTGCGCATGCGCAGGTTGGCCGGCGCCAACCCGCGCATGCACGGTTGCCGTCTTCCCCTCCGCCGCCCCGCAAGACATGGAGGATTGATCTTGTGGGACGGCGGAGGGAAAAGATTGCGTCTTTCAGAGACACAAGCCCGACGATCAGTGGGCACCGATTGCGGGCCAGACCCCTCCTGAGCACCCCCAATCCTCCCTCCACCTCCACATGCCCCACACGCAACGGTCGCGCGCAGTTCACGTCAGCAGCGACCAGATGTGGTTGGCGCCGGCGTGAATCGGTCGGATAAGGCAGGCCGCTCGGCCCATCAAGGCTGGAGAATAGCCGCTCGACCGGAGCGGCGATTCTCCGAGCGGCCTGTCGCAAAACGCGACACGCCGTTTTGGGGGGGGTGGTGGGAGAATTGCGTGCGGGTGCCAGGGCGGCGTGGCGTGAATCGCCCGGCACTCCCGTGATTCTCCCACCCGGCGTGGGGGTCGGAGAATCGCGACCCATATTTCGGATCTTTAGCTGTCCTTAGAATATGCTGGAGTAATGGGGCTGAGCGTAGTGGTTTTCCATCTGCGGAAACAAAACCTCTAGATTCCCACAGGGGTAGGAATTCTGTTCAACTATTACAGACATGGGGCGAAATTCTCCGACCCCCAGCAGGGTCGGAGAATCGCCTGGGGCCGCCGAAAATCCGGCCCCCGCCGTGGCAGAGATTATCCGCCACCCAGGAAGTGGCGACGGCGGGAATCACGGCACTCCGATCGGCGAGGCCCCTGCGGCGATTCACCGGCCCGCGGGGCCGAAGTCCCGCTGCTGGGAGGCCTCTCCCGCCACCGAGGTTTGAACCACCTCTGGTGGCGGCGGGATTGGCGGCACGAGTGGGCCCCCGGGGTCCTGGGGGGGGCGGGGGGCAATCGGACCCCGGGGGGGGTGCCTCCACGGTGGCCAGGCCCACGATCGGGGCCCCCCGCTCAGACTCCGGGCCAGTGCCCTGGGTGCACTCTTTCTCTTCCGCGGCCGCCACGGCCTCCGCCATGGCGGAAGCGGAAGAGAAACCCACATCGCGCATGCGCCGGTGGTGACGTCAGCGGCGAAAGCCTTTCGGCCAGCCCCGCTGCCTGGGGCACCGGTTTTTGCGCCAGTCTTCTGGTGCCAACTGCTCCGGCGCGGGGCTAGCCCCCAAAGGTGCGGAGAATTCCCCACCTTTGGGGAGGCCCGACCCCGGAGTGGTTGGCGCCAATCCCTACGCCGGGACCCCCCGTCACACTGGGTAGGGGAGAATCCCGCCCATGAAATGTAATGAAATGGAATGAAAAATGAATGAAATGAAGATCGCTTATTGTCACGAGTAGGCTTCAATGAAGTTACTGTGAAAAGCCCCTAGTCGCCACATTCCGGTGCCTGTTCGGGGAGGCTGGTACGGGAATTGAACCATGCTGCTGGCCTGCCTTGGTCTGCTTTAAAAGCCAGAAATTTAGCCCAGTGTGCTAACCCAGCCCCTGGGTTTCGGGGGAGCTGACTTTGGTACAAAGGGTCCTGTATTGTGCCTTTTGGTTATTATTTCACATTCATGTGGGGTGCCGGCGTAGTGTAAATTATCTGCGAGAAAAGTGTGTGTTTTTGTCCTCTTCACTATTATGTCCCGTCCCTGTGAGAGAAGGGTCCATCGGGCTGCATGAATTTGGTAGACTGTGCTGTCCTTTAATGTACCATCAAGTAGGAGTTGTGTTGGGGTGTGCTCAGTTAAAATGGTGATGGGGTTGAGTCCTGTAATATAGGCGAAGTATTGTACTGCCCAAAAAACTGCGAGCAGGTGCCTTTCGCAGGCAGGAAATCGTTGCTCAACTAGATCAAGTACTCGTGAGGCGTATGCAATGGGGCCTAAACGATTATGTCTTTCTTGGAAGAGCACGGCCGAAAGGGTTTGGTCGGTGGTTGCAACTTCAATTGCGTATGGGGAGAGTGGATCTGGGACCTGTAACGTGGGGGCTGTGCTGCGGGATCTTTTTAATGTATCCACGGCATCCGTGTGCTGTGGAAGCCATTCGCATGGTGCTTGCTTCTTTAAGGGTTTGGAGAGGGGCGCTGCCTTTGTGGGAAAACTGTCAACGTGATTCCTACAGTAGCCAACCAGTCCTAGAAATGACCGGAGGGCTGTAACATTCTGGGACAGGGGTAATTTGACGAGCGAGTCGATTTCTTTCTGCTCGATCTCGCGTTTGCTCAGTAAATCACTTTTTCCTGGAGAATCTGGGCCTTTCTGGGGTTCACTTTACAGCCAATTTGTTGAAGGAGTCCGAATAATTCGGCGAGAAGCAAAATGTGTTCTTTCTTAGTGTCTGTAGAAGCAAGTCATCTACGTACTGGACAAGGCAGTCGGGTCGGGAAAATTTGGCTAATCCATTCACCAGCTGTCGGTGCAAAATGGAGAGGGAGTTGGGGAAGCCTTGTGGAAGGCACGCCCACATGTATTGCTGTCCCTGGAAGGTGAAAGCAAATTTATATTGGCACGCTTTATCCAATGGAATGGACCAAAAGCCATTGCTAATGTCCAAAACCGAAAATTGTTTGACTAGAGTCCCTGTTTTAGCATTGTCTCGGGACTTGTGGCTACGGTGGGGGCTGCTCCTGGGGTTACTTTGTTTAGTGCCCGATAGTCGATGGTCAGTCACCATCATCCATCGGATTTCCTGATGGGCCAAATTGGGGCATTGTTTGTTGAGGCTACTGAACAGAGTACGCCTTGTTCAAGCAAACTCTGGATAACCTGTGAGATTTCTCCCTCTGCTTCTTGGGGAAAACCGCACTGCTTTTGGGGTTTGGGGTCGGGACCTGTAATGTTCACTAAGCCAGCGATCTTGCCACAGTCGTGCTTGTGCTGGGCTAAAGCTGCTTTGTGTCATTGCAAAACTTCCCTAACTTCTTTATCCTGACTAATGGCTTGAGGGTCGAACCAGAAGTCTCCAACTGCGCTAATCCTATGTGCGTAGTCTCCTACTGTGAGTGTGGCGGGGGTTTGTGCTGCCTTTGCCATTCTCCACACACATTTATTTACTGGGTCGAATGATAGATTGTGGGAGCTCATAAAATCGATACCTAAAATGTGTTCGGCTGTCTGGGGTAGATCGACTAGAACTACGGGGTGTTTGGTTTTAATGTTCCCTATCTGAATCGCTACAGGGGCTGTGATGTGTCCCTGCTGCAAGTGTCCTGTAAAACCGCTGAGAGTAATGGTGTCTGTGGTGGGCCATGTGTCTCGTTGAAATATTGTGGAGGAGTTTAGTGTGGTGCGGGACCCTCCTGTGTCCCAAGGAAATTCTATGGGGTGTCCCCGGACTGTGCCTGCAACTACCGGTTTACTTGGCTTGTCCGAAAGGATGTCGCAGACCCAAGTTGGGGAGTCTGAACACCGTCAATCAGTGCCGTTTATGTCTGTGTTCTCGGAACGGGCGCTAATACTATGAATTGGTTTGCTCTATTCTTATTCAAGGTGCCTGTCTGCTGGTTTCGCTCCTGTTTCTGGGGCGTATTGGACTCTCGTGAGTATTGTCCTAATTGTCCGCAATTGTAACATTCTTGGGATTTAGGCTGCTTTGGGCTGTTTCTTCCCTTATTTACCCATGCGGGGTCCTGGTGCGTCCTAACTGGATGTATGTTAGCATCTACCTGCTCTTCCTCTGCTCTACCATAAGCTGATTTTCCCTGCATGGACTGTTTCCAAGCTCGGGACAATCTTTTTAGTACCTATTTCTCGTTGTGGGTCTCGTCTGAGGGGTCGTAAATTGCGCAGGTTCTCTGTCCTGCTTCTGTCGCATGAGAGACTAGGATTCGAGTCCATTTGGCAATATTGTCTGGGCTCAAATGGGTGTGGGCTAACTCTCCAAATACCACTGTGAAATGAATCCACAGGCGTCCAGCAAACGCTGTGGGGTATTCTGTCTTTTTCTGCCTACATTTGTTTAGGCCTTCTATGGGGTCTCCTTTGTTAGAGCCGATCGCGTCTAGGATTGCTGTCTGCATTTTCTGGAGTGTGCCTCCTCCTACATTTTGTGGGTCAGGAAGGGCTGCCACAACTGAGGGGTCGAGGCTCAAAACTGTGAGCTTCACTTGCTCCTTTTCATCCAGGCCGTAAATGGTCGCCTGTTGTTTGACTCTTGCAAAATAATGGCTAGGATCCGCTGTGGGTTGGAATGGTGTAATCTTTTCACACGCGTCCCTTAATTGAGTGACAGTTAATGGGGTGGTGTACAGAAAATCGGGGTCTCCGTCTGTTGTGGCCCTGCGCTGTGTGGTGACAGGGTTCATAGGTTTGTGCTCTGCCTGTGCAGTCGGGGGTGGGGGTGCTTTACTTTTCTGTGGTTTGTCCTGCGTACATGTGCCACTACTTATCTATGGGCTGTCTCATTTAACTCCTGCTAATCGGGGCCATTTTCTTGGTCTAACTGGGGTCCAAACGTGCTCTGGAATCCATTTTGTACAGAAAGCAGAGATTGCAGGTCTGCAATTTGCTTCTGGCATTTTCCGTGATCTACCAAGCTCTGCCTTTGTTCCATTGTGGAAGTGTGGAGTGCTCGTAGGGCTGCTTTTAGATCATTACATTGTTTCTCTAACTGCTCAACTTGGTGTTCTGTTTCTTCTCTTACCAACACCGCACGTTGCGTGTCTTGGTAGGCCTTGTCATATTGCGACTGAAAGCTGCTTAAATGGGCGAGACAAGATTGGTGTGCCCGTTTGACATCCTCCATCTCCTTGTCCTTCACCGCTAACTGCTCTCTCGGTTCCTTGCTTGCTTTCTCATACTCACTCATGTCTCCCTCACTATTCTTATCTCTCTCTTCAATCTCTCTGTGGAGTGTCCTCACGACCTCCTCTGTGCCTCGCAATTGTGCCAAGGAGGACACGATTGCCATCGGCTTGCGAGCTTTCCCTCAGCTCTTCTTATGGATCTCTGTCAGGTTCTCCCACCAAGTATGCCCTATACTTCCGGGACCTGTTTCATCATTCACACAAAATTCAATCCAAAGGGGCCATCCTTTCCCTTTGAGGTATTTTCTAATCTCCTCTTCCCAATACGGGACACTGTCCTACTCTACTGGTTACTGCGACCTCGAATTACTGGAGGTTCACAAGGCGTCCATTGCCTTCATTGCCATTTCTATCGCTATCTCTGGGGTTTCTACCGAATTTGGAACAGGGGGCAATAAAGTGATGATGTAAACATGATGATGGTGAGGGCAGCATGGTAGCATTGTGGATAGCACAATTGCTTCACAGCTCCAGGGTCCCAGGTTCGATTCCGGCTTGGGTCACTGTCTGTGCGGAGTCTGCACATCCTCCCCGTGTGTGCGTGGGTTTCCTCCGGGTGCTCCGGTTTCCTCCCACAGTCCAAAGATGTGCAGGTTAGGTGGATTGGCCATGATAAATTGCCCTTAGTGTCCAAAATTGCCCTTAGTGTTGGATGCAGTTACTGGGTTATGGGGATAGGGTGGAGGTGTTGACCTTGGGTAGGGTGCTCTTTCCAGGAGCCAATGCAGACCCGATGGGCCGAATGGCCTCCTTCTGCACTGTAAATTCTATGATAAACACGGGTACAGCTTACACTATTTTCCGGCCTACAAAACTCCTGACAGTTTTACGCAACAAAATCTCTCAGGTTAACTTATATCCCTGTTAGTACGCATGCAAGTAACACATTCCGAATCTTGGTGGTTTGATCAGTATTGGTCATGCGCTTATTGTTTTTTTTTCTTTTTCCAATTGGATTCTAATTCAAATTTGGGTTCTCTCGGAGTGACAAAACCGCTTCTAGGTCGAGTCCCGTCAGAAGTCGCCAGTAATGTTGCTCTGTTTACTTGCTATAAATATAGCAGTCAATATGGTCGCCTTCCTTCTTCCTAATTATGTTTACACTTAAAGTCGGCAGGTATCTTTCGATACCGCCACAGTGTTCAAATCCGAATACTGATCAAAGAGCCAATACACCAGTTAGTTCAAAGTCAATACTATTTATTTACACACACAGTATGATCTACACATGCACAAAGTACTACAAACTAAACTATCTCTAACGCTAATGCCTATACTTAACTTTGGGTGCCCACTCAGTCAGAGGAACAATGGCCGTTGTTCGGATCTGAGGTTGTTGGGTTCGAAGAGGTACAGGAGAACAGCTAAGGTCGTCCATCTGGTAGCAAGCGTTGACCTTGAACTTACTTGCTTCTGGTGATGCTGGTGGGCGGGTCTCTCCACTTTGAGAGCCAAGTCAATGAGAGAGATTGTCTCGTGGGAGTTCCTTCTTATACCTGGAGGTGCTTTGCGCGCTTTTAGGCAGGGGGGTGGGGGGGAGGGGGGGGGGGGGCTGGCGCTGCCGAACTTTTGCAGCTACTATTGGGCGGCTAACATAGCCATGATTAGGAAATGGGTATTGGGGGAGGGGTCAATCTGGGAGCGGTTAGAGGCAACCACATGCAAAGGTACCAGCACTTGTAACGGCACCTCTGCCATTCTCGCCGGCCCGCTACTTCTCCAGTCCGGTGATGGTGGTGGCATTAAAGATCTGGGGTCAGTGGAGAAGGTGCAGGGGATGGAGGGAGCCTCAGTCTGGACCCCGATACGCAACAATCACAGATTTGTCCCAGGCAAGATAGACGGAGGGTTTCAAAGCTGGCATAGGGCAGGCATTAAAAGGATGGGGGACCTGTTCATATAGACGGGACCTTTCCCAGCCTGAAAGCGCTAGAGGAGAAATTCAGTTTGCCCCCTGGAAATTCTTTCAGATACCTTCCGGTACACTTTCTGAAAAAACAGGTGATGTAATTTCCACTGCCTACTCCCATGCAGGATACAGGATAGGGTGGTCTCCGGCACCTGGGTAGGGGACGGGAAGGTTTTGCTTCTACCAGGAACTTCAAGAGGTGGAGGAAGCCCCACTTGAGGAACTCAAAGGCAAATGGGAGGAGGAGCTAAGTGGGGAGCTAGATGCGGGCCCGTGGGCGGATGCCCTAAACATGGTCAATTCCTCCTCATCATGTGCCAGGCTTAGCTTAATCTAGTTTAAGGTGGTCCACCGGGCCCACATGACGGCAACCAGGATGAGCAAGCTCTTTGGGGTTGAGGATAAATGTGCGAGGTGTGCGGGAAGCCCTGCAGACCATGTCCATATGTTCTGAGCATGCCCGGCTCTTAAGGAATTCTGGCAGGGATTTGCTAAGGCAATGTCCAAGATCTTGGACACACAGTTGGTGCCGAGTCCAGAGATAGCGATCTTTGGTATGTTAGACGATCCGGGAGTTCAAGAAGCGAAAGAGGCCGACGTTCTGGCCTTTGCCTCCCTGGTAGCCCCGGAGACGGGTCCTTTTAATGTGGAGGGACTCGAAGCCCCCGAGTGTAGAGACCTGGGTTAGTGACATAGCTGGGTTTCTCAGTCTTGAGAAAATAAAGTTTGCCTTGAGAGGGTCCTTGCTGGGGTTCTCTCAGAGATGGCAGCCGTTCTTCGACTTTCTAGGAGAGCAGTAATGTTCAGTAGCAGCAGCATCCGGGGGTGGCGCGGGGGGGGGGGGGGGGGGGGGGGGGGGGGGCAGCAGGGTGGAATCGTTACATTGTGTTGTTCTTTTCTTTGTATATATGGTTAATTTTTCTTTTATTTTGTTGTTAATGGTTGTGCACGGTTATGCAAAAATTATGTTTTTGACAAAAATTTTGAATAAAATTAATTTTTAAAAAAAGCATATACTAACCAATTCAATTTAATTGTTTAAGTGGTGTGACTGTAAGATAGAGGATTATACTCGCTGGAGTTCAGAAGAATGAGGGGAGATCACATAGAAACCTATAAAATTCTAACAGGACTAAACAAGGTAGAGGCAGGAGGATATTCCTGATGGTGGGTGTGTCCAGACCAGGGGCCATGGTCTAAAGATACATGGGAAACCTCTTAGGATAAAAACGAGGAGAAATTTCCTCAACCAGACTGGTCGGTCTGGAATGGAATTCGCTACCACAGGAAGCAGTTGAGACCAATAAACTGTATGTTTTCAAGAAGGAGTTAGATATAGCTCTGGGCTAAAGGATTCAAAGGATAGGGGGGGTAAGTGGGAACAGTTACTGAGTTGGATTATGTAAAGATCATTTTGAGTGGTAGAGAAGGCTCAAAGGGCTGAATTGGCTCCTCCTGCTCCTATTTTCTATGTTTCTATACACTTACAGAAAGATTTCCTTGAGTTTTTCAAAAAAAATATATGATTGCATTAATCTAACCGAAGAAAACTAACAAAACTACTCTAACTTTCACATGCACATGAACTCGATATTCACACGCACACATTGATGGTTTTCATAAGTTAATGATTTTAACGGGCTGGGTTTGGTGGTTCTGCTCATTTTAGCTCCAATTAAAGGCTCTGGAAATTATTGTGTGTAGTGATACAAATTTCCAGTCATTTTAGTAGCTGCAGTTTCATGTCATAGAAACATAGAAGATAGGAGCAGGAGGAGGCCATTCAGCCCTTCGAGCCTGCTCTCCTATTCATCACGATCATCGCTGATCATCCAACTCAATAGCCTAATCCTGCTTTCTCCCCATTCCCCTTGATCCCATTCACCTCAAGAGCCATATCTAGCCACCTCTTGAATGTATTGAATGTCTTAGCCTCAACTACTTCCTGTGGTAATGAATTTCACAGGCTCACCACTCTATGGGTGAAGAAATGTCTCCTCATCTCTGTCCTAAATGGCCCACCCTGAATCCTCAGACTGTGACCCCTGGTTCTGGACACACCAACCATCGGGAACATCCTCCATGTCACTGAAATATGGTGTCTTTTTGGAGTGCAATGAGTGGTTTGCAGCCAATAACTTAATAAAGTCAGTTTTGATAAAGCATGGTTTTATAGCAGAAAGAAAACCATTTTGGAAAATGCAGAAAATACTGTGAACTGTATTATTGTAAACTATGACACAGTTAAAATAGAATAGAACAGTACAGCACAGCACAGTACAGTACAGTTCTATCTCATGGCCATTTCACACTCTGTCCCTCCACTGCCTCTGTGTTGTCAGACTGCTTGCCTAACTTCCAGGCTTTGATCAGTCAAAATGCCCTCCAATTAAAGATTGGGAAGACCAAAGCTATTGGGCTCGGCCCCCACCATGAACTCTTGTTCCTTAGGCACCAATTACAATCCCTTCCCTGATCACTCTCAGCCCATTCGTTGGTGAAAGTTAATCCATGCTTTTATTACTTCCAGAATCGACGAGTTGAATGCTTTCCTGGCCAGATTCTCAACTTCTATATTTCATAAATGCAGCTCAGCCTAAACTATGCTGCCTACATCCAAATTCACTCTGTATCCGAACTGACATCATGGGCTGGATTCTCCGACCCCCCGCCGGGTCGGAGAATCGCCGGGGGGGCGGCGTGAATCCCGCCCCCGCCGTCTCCCGAAGTCTCTGGCACCAGAGATTTGGCGGGGGCGGGAATTGCACCGCGCCTGTCGGCCCCCCCCCCCGGCTATTCTCCGGCCCGCGATGGGCTGAAGTCCCGCTGCTGTCATGCCGGTCCCACCAGCGGGAATCAAATCACTTTCCTTACCGGCGGGACTGGCGGGCTCCGGGTTCCTGGGGGCGGGGCGTGGGGCGATCTGGAACGGGTGGTGCCCCCATGGTGGCCTGGCTGGCGATCGGGGCCCACCGATCGGCGGGTAGGCCTGTGCCGTGGGGGCACTCTTGTCCTTCCGCATTGGCCATAGCCTTCATGATGGTGGACACGGAATGCACGGGGATGACGTCAGCAGCCGCTGCCGCTCCGGCGCACGCGTGGACTTCCACCTGCCAACGAAGCCCCTTCGACCCCGGCTGGCGTGGCGCAAAAGGCCTTTCCCGGGGCGCTAGCCACTCCGGCGTGGGCCGAGCCCCTCAAGGTTAGGGCTTCGCCCCTAAAGATGTGGAGAAATCCGCAACTTTGGGGTGGCCTGACGCCCGAGAGGTTCACGCCACTCCATCCCGCCGGGACCCTCCGCCCCGCCGGGTACGGGAGAATCCCACCCCATGTTCTGTTCAACCAGACCATTGGATCTCACTCCACCAATGTGTAGATTTAAAATTTTTGAGCCTTGTATTCAATACCTTCAAAGCCTCAGATCTCCATTTTTCTGGAAACACCTCCAGTACAAAATATTTGTCTTCCTCCAACTTTTGAGACTCGTGTACCCGCCCTTCCTTCACCTCATTGTAATGGCCATGACTTCAGCCACCCAGGTTGTAAACTCTGGAAATTCCTCCCTAAACTTCACCAAAACCTCTTTGACCAAGTTTTAGAAGCCCATCTTAATATCTTTTTGGCTTGGTGGCAATTTTTATCTGACTACTATCATGTGAAGTGTCAAAGATGCAACGTAAATGCAAATTAGTCTTAATATATATATTTGTATTATCGAATTTGATATTAACATTGATCTATAATATTCCCTATTAAACCAAATTACATGGCAACTAAAGTTATCCCAAATAGGAAAACGTGTGCCCAAAGTATGCTTGCTGGCAGGACAGATGTTATGAATGGGAAATGCAGCAGGAAGGTCATAGGGAATTGCTTGGAATGAATAGAAATATGAAAGCTAACAGAGGTGCCTGTGGGTTTGAGACAGAGGTACGCCTTATTATGCACAGCTTGTCTCCAGCTCCTGCCAGCTCGTGGTCTCAATTCACACCATGCAGGCACTCCTCCTTTGCATCCTGCTTTTCATCAATAGTTACCAGGTAGGCTTTAAGATTTGTAAATATTTTATTCAACGCTTATATGTTTCAAGTTTGCAGCTGACTTGTCGTCCAAATGTAAGTTAATTATAAGTTAATTTAAATAAATGTTTCTTTTTTGTTTGCTCCGTCATCAGATGGATTGTTGAACTAAATATTGAAAGTTGCGCGCTTTCAGGCACAGGACCATTCATGAAGACTATTTATGAAATGATTTCATCTATATTTTGCTTTACACCGTTGCTTAAATTATGCCGGTAAATTGCATTAGGTATTTGGCAACCATCCACTGTGTGGTTGCAATAGCTCAACGCGCCCAGTTAATTGGTTTAAATCTCCCACAAATTCGATTTGTTTTCGTTCACGATGACATTAGCTTTGTAATTTAGTAAGCGTCATTGAGATAGAAAACTGATGGACGCCACGGCGAATATTCACAATCTTTAATTTGGTGACCCAAGTTTCAAAGCCTTCTAGCAACCAAGTGGGCGATGAATAAAAGCAGTGAGATGGAACCAGCGGTGCTAAACGCTTCACACATTTCCTGGTATTTTCAGTATGAAAGTCTTTCTGATCGCAGCAATATGTGAGGCAGAATGTACAGTGATACTTGCTTCGAGCTCGTGAAAATAAATGTTTCATTTCCCAGGAAGTTGTGTTTTGGAAACTGACCAATTTTTAAAACTAACCCTAACCCTAATTTGAAATTACGCATATATAGGAGTTTCCACCTTATTTTGAAAACAAATGCTCATATATTTTTGCTTCAGGGTGCGATTTCCCCATTTAGTACAGAGGAAATAGCGTGGCCAAGAACCTGTAAACATTTTGACACGTTTTACTGCCTTCAAGTCAGCCTTTTGCGTTAATGGCATATTGGCGCAGATAATTTCTGTATGCATCTATTCACATCGTTCCAGTAACCCAACAGTTTCTATTTGTCACTTTTTCAATGTCTTCTTCAAAGCAATTTCTTTTGGTGACAACGTTAACTTTTGGAACTAGCGATTGGTCAAAGCGTCTGGCCCTCAGTGAAATCACTGCTCTTTGTGAAATTACCAATCAGCTCTCGCTCTATCACTCAAATTGAGAGTGTTATCTGGTGAGTTTCCGGCACAGCATGAAAATGTCTCAGAGCGAATTGAGGGATGCATTATTACTCAGCACCAGCAAAGTCGTTTTTCAATTGGAAATGTCCAAAAGCAACTTATTTACTTGCAACAAAAACGGAAAGTTCAGGACAATCTCAGCGGGTCTGACAGCATCTGTGGAGCAAGAACGGAGTTAACGTTTGGAGTCTGAATTACTTTTAATAATCGCTTATTGTCACAAATAGGCTTCAATGAAGTTACTGTGAAAAGCCCCGAGTCGCCAATTCCGGCGCCTGTTCGGGGAGGCCGGTACAGGAATTGAACCCACGCTGCTGGCATTGTTCTGCATTACAAGCCGAACTTAGTCATAGTTGTTGGGCAAATCCCTCCCTGCACTTGCAAAAAACCTTCACATATATGCAAGTACTTGTAACATTTTATTGCTAATTATCAATTTCTGATTAAAAGTTATAAACATATAAATAATCTACTCACATTGACCAAAAAATGGACAAAAAGGGGGATACATTGTTATGGTACATCGATCTTAAGTTAAATATACATAACTCCAATTAAGTTGCGAGGCTAAATATTTACAAATACATTTTATCTAAATAAAAGTTGTCAAAATGTGGAAGTCACAAAGGTCTTCAACAATCTATGAAGATTAAGTTCAATGATAAATCATACAGAAAGGGGCTTGAATTCTAATCAATCCTAGTATCACAAGGCTGGTTAATGATCCCCAACCATTTATCTGATATTTATGTCACTCATGGAAGGTTAGAGACCATTAAATACATTTTTGTTAACCAGCAATCTTTCATTTACACAATTTAATCAGATATGATACCAGATAGGTTTCCTATAATTTTCAGAGGTTTGGGAACACAGTTGAAAATTGGCACTGGGGCAAGTTTAAATGCCTCAGTTAATATCCCACAGCTACTGCAAATATACCAAAGTTGTGAATACATTTGACCTTTTTGCTAATATCACATAACAGAGGTGAATCATTGGTCTTGGCTAATTGCTGGAAAGGCTGACTTCCACTCTCTGTTTAGTTGACCATGATTTTCTACCCATTAACTTCAAAAGATAGTGGAAAAACCCTGCCCATCTAATGTCTTGTAGCCATCATGATTCTAACAGGCCATGTGAGGTTATGGCACTACCTCTGGAAGTAGTTAAGAAAGAAATTATAAACATAACAATTACTCATTGATTCCAATATGCTGAAGAGCCTTACAGCATTATCAATGTGGAATGGTTAGCACTGCTGCCTCACAGCACCAGGAATCTGGCTACAATTCTGGTCTTGGGTGACTGTCCAAATGAAGTTTTCACTTTCTCCCCGCTTCTATGTGGGTTTCCTTCAGGTGCTCCAATTTCCTCCCGCAATCCAAAGGTGTGCAGGTTAAATGCTAAATTGCCCCCAGTGATCTGTAGGTTAGATGGGGTTATGAAGTTACGAGGATAGGGTGGGGGAATGGGCCTAGGTATGGTGATCTTTCAGAGGGTCACTGCAGACATGATCGGCTGAATGGCCTCCTTCTGCACAGTAGGAATTCTATGATTACAAAGTAAGCAGCCTCTCTCTTTATATATATGTATATATATATGTATGTGTCCGTTTGCATATACAACATCTATACAGGCAGATATTTTATATATACATATATGAGTGTGTCTACGCTATATAATATTTGCACTGCCAATAAGTCATTGAGATTCAAAATTTTAGTATTATTTACTATGATATAAATAGATCTGAGGAAATGATTACAAACTATGTTCAGTGGTGCAGAATCCCAGAATCACACTTGTTGTTCATGTCTGTTGTTATTTCTGATGTATGGTGTCTTAAACAATAGACATTGTTGCAAACATACAAATGTTTCAACTTATAATTACAAAATATTTAAGTAGTGATAATTACACTAAACTGATTGAATGCATTCACAGACTGATCAATAAAGTAATTGCACATGTTTTCCTTTGCCATCTTATGCTGCCATTTCACTGTATTAGAAAAAAGGGCTGCTTCAGTGTCTTCTGCGATCTCACCCATTTTTTTACCCATTTGTTTTGAGTTTCTATTTTAATTATTTCTGTCAGCGTTCTCTGTTTAAACTAAGTTTGATGTGAAATACAAGGGGCACCTTTTGCATCCCGGTCCCCTTAAATGTAGTTCAATCTCACTACCTCCTCCTTTCTATATGAAAGAATTACATTCTTAGCCTGTCTGCTGGACACAGCTTGGTGTTACGGTTTTGCTTTATGAACATTGAACATAGAACATACAGTGCAGAAGGAGGCCATTCAGCCCATCGAGTCTGCACCGACCCGCTTAAGCCCACACTTCCACCCTATCCCCGTAACCCAATAACCCCTCCTAACCTTTTTGGACACTAAGGGCAATTTTGCATGGCCAATCCACCTAACCTGCACGTCTTTGGACTGTGGGAGGAATCCGAAGCACCCGGAGGAAACCCACGCAGACACTGGGAGAACGTGCAGACTCCTCACAGACAGTGACCCAGCGGGGAATCAAACCTGGGACCCTGGTGCTGTGAAGCAACAATGTTAGTCACTTGTGCTACCATGCTGCCCATGCTTTATTCTTTTGTTTTATCTCACTTTTTTGGAGTTACCTTTAAACCAGTTTAGGCAAGTGATCCTGAATTGGAAATTCAGTGGTGTTGCCTTTGAAGTGGAAGCGCTGGGGCTGCTGTTAGTTCTCAATGCCCATTTACAACAAGCACTGTCCTATTTGAAAACCTTTGTTCCTGTTGATTAATATGGAGCCTGCTTGGCAATTGCACCAAGTAATTACATGATTAATTGAACATTGCATTGTTAATTTATGGTGCCTTAAGTTTCCTTCTGCATTTATTTCCACCTTCTTAAAGCTGCACCCCAGGACCACATAATTGTTATAGTGCAGAAGGAAGCATTTCGGCCCATCGTGTCAGCGCCTGTGCCATCTTGTTCTTGATCCTTTCACAAGTAGAAACAGTTTCTCCCTATCGATTTGACCAGGCTCCTCATGGTTCTGAATACATCAATCAAATTTCATCTAATCCTTCTCTTCGCCAAGGAAAACAGTCCTATTTTCTATCTAATCTATCCTCAGAACTGAAGTCCCTCATTCCTGGAAGCATTCTTGCGAACCTCTTCTGCACTCTCTCAAATTCCTTCACAACTTTCCTAAAGTGCAGCACCCAGAAACCGATGCAATACCCAAGCTGAGGCTGAACCAATGTCTCATACAAGTTCAATGTAACTTCCTTGCTCTTATACTCCATTTCCCTATTAAGAAAGTCTTGGATACTGTATGCTTTATTAACTGTTCTGGCTACCTGTCCTTCCAACCTCAATGACATATACACTCAGGTCCCTCTGTTCTTGCACTCCCTTCAAAGTTGTATCCTTTAGTTTATCTTCCTTCCTATCCTCCTCACTGTTCACATTAAATGCTTCCAAGTTCATCTACAAATTCAAAATAGTGCTCTGTACACCAAGGTCTAGGTTATTAATATATATCAGGAAGATCAAAGGTCCCAACACTGACTCCTGAGGAAATCACTACAAAACGTCCTCAGGCCTAAAAACATCCATTAAGCACTAATCCGTTTCTTATCACTCCTCCAATTTTGTATCCATGCTGCTATTCAACGAGCAATATCTTTGGTCATGGTTCTGTTGTGCAGCACTGGGTCAGACACCTTTTGGAAGTCGATGTACACCGCATCAACTGTATTGCTATCAACAACCCTCTTTGTTACCTCTTCAAAAACTCCGACAAGTTAGTTAAATATGAGTTTCTCTAACAAATTCATGCTGGTTTTCCTCAATTAACCCACATTTGTCCATGTGACTATTAATTTTGTCCTGAATTAATTGTTTCTAGAAATTTCCCCACCCCTGAAGTTAAACTGACTGGCGTGTAGTTGCAGGGCTTATCTTTACATCCTTTTTTTGAAGAAGGAAGGGTGCAACATATGCAATTCTCCAGTGTTCTAGAACCACCCATGAGTCCAAGGAACACTGGAAAATTATGGCTAATATCTCCACAATTCCCACTCTCAGGTCCTGCAGCATCCTTGGATGCATTTTCATTCAGTCTTGGTGCTTTATCAACTTTAATTATATGCTGCTTACCTAATATCTTTTGTCAGTTTTAAATACTTCTAGTGTATTAATTACTTCATCTGTAATCCTGTCTGAGTAGCATTTTCTTATTAATAAAAACAGATGCAAAGTAATCCTTTAATATCTCAGCGATTCCTCCTGCCTCATTCGTTTACCCTACCTTTCCTTTTTGAGGGAAAATACCTTGACTGTGTCTGAATTATTTCTTATCTGAAGGTAGTCCATTGTTCAGCTACCCCTTTTCCTGTCAACCTTTGGCTGCCATTTACGTGTCCCTGATCCACTCTTACCCATTGAGGTTGGATCCTCCCCAATTAATTATTCTTATCTCATTTGTTTTTGTCCTTTTCCATAGCCAACCTAAATCTTATAATACAAAGATCCTGTCCCATAAATGTTCTCCTACTAATAGTCAATCCATTTTCCCCACATCATTGCCAAGAACCTAGTCCAGCAATGCCTCCTCTCTACTTGGACTGGACACATACTGCTATAGAAAACTTCCATGAAAACACTAGAGGGAACTCTTGCCCTTCGCCACCCTTTATATTATTATCCCAGTCTATATTCGGATAAGTCCCCCATTATAACTACTGTATAATTCTTATAATTTCCTTGCCAATGTGTTCCTTCTCAGCCTTTCCACTGATTACAGGCCTATAGACTACACCAATCAATGTAATAGCACCATTTTTGTTCTTTCACCAAATAGATTATGTCCTTGATCCTTCCCTCTCCTGCACTGTAGTGCTCTTCTTAACCAATAATGTTCTCCGTTAACCAATACTGTTCTCCCCTGACTTTTCTTCCTTTCTATCTTTCACAAACACTTTGTATCAAGGACTATTTAGTTGATTTCATTTTTAAAATTTAAATTCATTTTGCAGGGTGTGGGCATCACTGGTTAGCCAGCATTTATTGCCCATCCCTAGTTGCCCTTCAGAAGGTGGTGGGGAGTTGCCTTCTTGAACCTTTGCAGTCCTTGAGGTGTAAGTACACCCACTGTGATGTTAGGGAGGGAGTTCCAGGACAGGGAAGTAACGGTGATATATTTCCAAGTCAGGGTGGTGAGTGACTTGGAGGGGAATCTCCAGGTGGTGGGGTTCCCAGGTATCTGCTGCTCTTGCCTTTCTAGATGGTAGTGGTTATGGGTTTAGAAGGTGTTATCTGAGGAACGTTGGTGAGTAACTGCAGTGCATCTCGTGGATGGTACACACGGCTGCCACTATTCGTCAGTGGTGGAGGGTTTGAATGTTTGTGGAATGGGGAGCAATCAAGTAGGCTGCTTTGATTTGGATGGTGTCGAGCTTCTTGAGTGTTGTTGGATCTGTACTCATCCTGGCAAATGGAGAGTATTCCATTCCACCCGACTTGTGCCTTGTAAATGGTGAACAGGCTTTGGGGGGTGGGGTAGGGAGGTGAGTTAATCACCGTAGGTTTCCAAGTTTTTGACCTACCCTAATAGCCGCAGTATTAATATGTCTAGTCCAATAATAATAATAATCTTTATTGTCACCGGTAGACTTACATTCAGACTGAATTGAAGTTACTGTGAAAAGCCCCTAGTCGCCACATTCCGGTGCCTGTTCGCGTACACAGTGGGAGAATTCAGAATGTCCAAATTACCCAACAGCACGTCTTTTGTGGGAGGAAACCGGAGCACCCGGAGGAAACCCACGCAGACACAGAGAGAACGTGCAGGCTCCACAGAGACAGTGACTCAAGCCAGGAATTGAACCTGGGACCCTGGAGCTGTGAGGCAACATTGCTAACCACTGTGCTACCATGCTGTCCAGTTCAATTTCTGACCAATGGTAACCCCAGGATGTTGATTATGGGGAATTCAGCAATGGCCAAGGGGCAGTGGTTAGATCCTCTCTTGTAGGAGATGGTCATTGCCTGGCACTTTTGTGGCACGAATATAACTTGCCACTTGTCAGCTCAAGCTGACCCAGTCCTGCCCTTCTTTGAGCCAGGTTTCTGTTATAATCACAGGATCATATTTCCACATGTCCCATATCGACCCCTCCCCCACTACCCACTTCCTAATCATGGCCATACTAGCCACCCAGTAGTAATTGCAGAGGTTCAGCAGCGCTAACTCACCCTCCCCTCGACTGCGCTCCAGCAACACTTTCTTCACTCGCGGGGTTTTACCCGCCCACACACAGCCCGAAATAACCTTATTTACCCGTTTAAAAAAGGCCTTTGGGATGAAGATGGGGAGGCACTGAAAGATAAACAGAAATCTGGGGAGGACCGTCATTTTCACGGTCTGTACCCTTCCTGCTAGTGATAGCGGGAGCATGTTCCATCTCTTAAAGTCCCCTTCCATTTGATCTATCAGCCGGGATAGGTTTAACTTGTGCAGTGTCTCCCATTCCCGGGCCACCTGGATTCCCAGATACCGAAAGCTCATCCCTACCATTCTAAGCGGCAGCTCTCCCAGTCTCTTCTCCTGTCCTCTTGCCTGGATCGCGAACATCTTGCTTTTCCCCATGTTCAACTTATATCCCGAAAAATTGACAAACTCCCCCAGGATTCGCATTACTCCCTCCAACGGGTCTGAAATATACAAGAGCAGGTCATCTGCATAAAGCGAGACCCGGTGCTCCACCTCCCCCCCCCCCCCCCCCCCCCCCCCACCACCCCCCCGAACCAGCCCTATCCAGTTCCTAGAGGCCCTTAACGCCATGGCCAATGGCTCTATGGCCAGAGCAAACAGTAACGGGGGGAGGGGGCATCCTTGCCTCGTCCCTCGGTGTAGTTTAAAATACGCCAACCTCAGCCGGCTTGTACACACACTCGCTACTGGTGCCTGATAGAGCAACCGCACCCAGTCAATGAAGACCTCACCAAACCCAAACTTTCCCAGCGCCTCCCACAGGTAATTCCACTCCACCCGTCAAAAGCATTCTCCGCATCCATCACTACCACCACTTCCACCTCCTCTCCTTCTGAGGACATCATAATAACATTCAAAAGCCTTCGAACATTGGCTTTGAGTTGCCTGCCCTTTACAAATCCCATCTGGTCTTCCCCTATCACCCCCGGGACACAGTCCTCTATCCTTGTGGCCAGTATCTTAGCCAGCAGTTTGGCGTCCACATTCAGTAGAGAAATTGGCCTGTGACCTGCATTGCTCTGGATCCTTCTCCCATTTCAGGATCAATGAAATTGAGGCCTGCAACATTGTTGGGGGGAAGACTCCCTTCTCTCTTGCTTCATTAAATGTCCTCACCAGCAGTGGGCTCAATATCTCTGAAAACGTCTTAGAGAATTCCACCGGATGGCCGCCAGGGCCCGGGGCCTTGCCCGACTGCATGTCCTCTAGCCCTTCGATTAGTTCCTCAATCTCAATTGGGGCTCCCAGCCCTTCCAACAGATCCTCATCTACCCTCGGAAACCTCAACTGATAAAAACTGCCTCATCCCCTCCACCCCAGCCTGGGGTTCTGATTCATATAGGTTATTATAATAGTCCTTAAACACCTCATTCACCCCCACTGGGTCCAGGACAGTATTCCCGCCTCTACTCTTTACTTTACCTATCTCCCTGGCCACCTCCCTTTTCCTGAGCTGGTGCGCTAGCATTCTGCTCGCCTTTTCCCTGGACTCATAAATTGCCCCCCTTGCCTTCCTCAACTGTTCCATCGCTTTTCTTGTGGTCAACAGCCAAACTCCTCCTGTAACCTCCACCGCTCTCTCAGTTGCCCCGCGTCCAGGGCCTCCAAGTAGCTCCTGTCCACCTAGAGTATCTCCTCAATTAACCTATCCCTCTCTGCCCATTCCGACTTTTCACTGTGGGCCCATATCGAGATTAATTCCCCAAACCGTTGCTGCAGTGACCTCCCCCGTATCATTTGTTTCCAGGTAGTTCTGGATGGACTTGTTAACCTGCCTACATATTGCTTTGTCTGCTAGCAACTCCACATCCAGTCTCCACAGTGTTGCCCTCTCTCCACACTAACCCGTGGATCCACCCAATGTGGGGCATGATCCGACACTGCGAATGCCGAGTACTTAGTATCCACCACCCCCGGTATCAGCGCCCTGCTCAGAACAAAGAAGTCGATGCGAGAGTATACCTTGTGGACATGGGAGAAAAAAGAAAACTCCTTCGCCCTTGGCCGTGCAAACCTCCATGGGCCTACTTCCCCCATCTGTTCCATAAACCCTTCAATTCCTTTGTCACGGCCGGCCTCCTCCATGTCCTGGAGTTTGACCAGTCTAATTCCGGATCAATAACTGTGTTAAAATCTCCTCCCATAATCAGGTTATGTGACTCTAAGTCTGGGATCTTACCTAACACCTGTCTCATAAATTCCACATCATCCCAATTCGGAGCATATATGTTCACAAGTACCACCCACACCCCCTCCAGCTTCCCACTCACCATTATGTACCCACCCCCCCTGTCTGACACGATTCTCCCTGCCTCGAATGCCACTCGTTTGTTGATCAAGATCGCTAACCCCCTGGTCTTTGAGTCCAGCCCTGAGTGGAATACTTGGCTAATCCACCACTTTCTCAATCTTGTCTGGTCTGTAACCTTTAGTGTGTCTCTTGTAGCATTGCAACGTCCGCCTTCAGCCCCCTCAAATGAGCAA
This sequence comes from Scyliorhinus canicula, assembly GCF_902713615.1. Classification (NCBI taxonomy): domain Eukaryota; kingdom Metazoa; phylum Chordata; class Chondrichthyes; order Carcharhiniformes; family Scyliorhinidae; genus Scyliorhinus; species Scyliorhinus canicula. The sequence goes on along the minus strand of NC_052151.1, from coordinate 92,120,320 downwards.
ACACGCGAGCCCTCTTGACCGGCCCATTCAACCCTCTAATGTTCCATGTAATCAGCCTGGTTGGGCGACTTACCACCAGCCCCCCTGACGACTAGCCGTCACCCTTTTTAGGCTAGCCTCTGGCTCGTGCCTTCCGCCTCCTCGAGCACCCCCCCCCCCCCCCCCCCGGTCATTCGCCGTTACCGACCTCCCATTTGTCGCCTAGTTAACAGGTCCTCCCCTGTCAGCAAAGCAGCTACCCCCTCCCTACCCTCCTAACAACACCATTAGAAACCCAACCCCCCAAGTCAAGCTCAAGCTTAACACCTGCTCGACTCCCACTGTGCTTCCGTGAGTCAGCTGACCCATGCTGACTTGATAGCGCCCGCCCCTGTCACCAAGCAGTCTGTATCCCCATTGTTCTCTCGCCTCTCCCCCTAGTTGAACAAACATAGTAAGACCACACATTACCCAGTAAACAAACATCAGAAAAAAAGTGAAGAAACAGCCACTTTAGCAAAAAAAACACCCAAAAACAGAACCAGCCCCAAAGACCACTACCCCTCTAACCAGCTCCCTGCAAGCCAAAGTTACTGCGATCAATGTTATCTTCAGAAGATAATGTAGCTGCTATAATGCGATGGCCCTTTAAGACCGGGCTTGGAACCCTGGGGGACTCCGCCTCTGGCTCCGCCCCCAGGAAATGGTATATAGGATGGGGCTCACTCAGCAGCATGTGATGAGCACACTTCCCGGCTGCTGTGCAGTTCTCAGATGATTAAAGCCTTTGAATCATCTATCTTCTCTCCCGTATCGCGATTGAGGGTATCTCAATTTAATCATCTGGCACATCAAGATGGACAGCGCTCTAAAGCCGGAGAAACTCAACTTGGACACTCGGTCTCCGGAGCCCCCGGAAATTTTTAAATATTAGCTGCGGTGTTTTGAGGACTATATTGACTCCTCAGTGACTGATGTCGATGGCGCTCGCAAGCTGCGTTTACTACATGCCCGGGTGGACCACCGACTCTCCTCCGCGATCGAGAATGTTGCAAATTATGAAGCTGCGGCCGAGATACTCATGAAACGCTTCATGAAGCCGATTAATGAGGTACACGCCAGACATTTGCTCTCAACCTGCAGCCAGCGTTCTGGGGAAACTCTGGACGAGTACATGGAGGTACTCACTACGCTCGCGAGGAACTGCAACCATAAAGCAGTGACGGCAGAAACCCACATGAACTTGCATATTCGCAATGCCTTTGTGTCCGGTATCAGGTCCTCGTGCATCCGGCAGCGGCTCCTAGAAGACGGGGCAAAGGATCTCCAAGGCACGGTAACGCTCGCGTCTTCCCTAGAAACGGCCCACCGTAACCTCCGTACATACTCCGCAGACCTTGCAAACCCCTCTCGATCCCCTCCAGACTCGGCCACGCTACAGGCCTGCGCCCCGCGGTGAACCGCTCACTCCGGGTGTTCCCCATGCTATTTCTGTGGGTAAGGCCAGGACCCACGTCAATGTTGTCCCGGCTCCACGACCTTCGCTAAGGTCATCCTGGCTGGCCCCAAAGGCCACAAAAAAAATCCTCACCAGACCCAGAAATCAAGCTCCCGGTCTCACAGGCCCCGCAACGCGGCCGTGCGGCGGCCGGACATGCCCACTTCCGACGCGTCATCGACCTCGTGCGAGTCATGGGAGCGACCATCTTGGCGGCGGCCATCTTCGAACCCCGACATGTGCGACCGACGGCAGCGGCCATTTTGCTACTCCAGGCGGCCATTTTGTGAGTCCAACTTAACCAAGGACTCGGACTACCCGCAACTAACAGCGATCACGCTCGATCAATCGCGGCCGAAACACCTGCGTAACTGGATGATGCGGGTGCGAATCAACGGCCACGGCACTTCCTGCCTATTCGACTCCAGGAGCACAGAGAGTTTTATCCATCCAGACACGGTAAGACGCTGCTCCCTGTGCACCCACCCCGCCTCCCAAACTATCGCCCTCGTCTCTGGGTTCCATTCGGTTCAAATCACGGGGTATTGTGTCGCTGACCTCGCAATTCAAGGCGCTGAATACACCCATTTTAAACTTTACATCTTTCCTCAACTCTGCGCCCCCCTGCTGCTCGGTCTGGACTTTCAGTGCAGCCACCGGAGCCTGACACTGAAGTTCGGCGGACCCCTGCCCCCACTCACGGTATGCAGCCTGGCATCACTCAAAGTTGCGCCACCCACCCTCTTCGTGAACCTTACTCCCGACTGTAAGCCCGTCGCCACCAGGAGTCGCCGGTACAGTACCCAAGACATGACTTTTATCAAATCAGAAGTTCAGCGGCTACTAAAAGAGGGGGTCATAGAGGCCAGCAACAGCCCTTGGAGGGCTCATGTATTGGTAGTCCGCTCCGGGCAAAAGCAACGAATGGTAACGAAGGTCAGCATGGTAGCACAGGGCAGCACGGTAGCATTGTGGATAGCACAATCGCTTCACAGCTCCAGGGTCCCAGGTTCGACTCTGGCTTGGGTCACTGTCTGTGTGGAGTCTGCACATCCTCCCCGTGTGTGCGTGGGTTTCCTCCGGGTACTCCGGTTTCCTCCCACAGTCCAAAGATGTGCAGGTTAGGTGGGTTGGCCATGATAAATTGCCCTTAGTGTCCAAAATTGCCCTTAGTATTGGGTGGGGTTACTGGGTTATGGGGATAGGGTGGAGGTGTTGACCTTGGGTAGGATGCTCTTTACAAGAGCCGGTGCAGACTCGATGGGCCGAATGGCCTCCTTCTGCACTGTAAATTCTATGTAAATTCTATGTAGTGGATTATAGCCAGACCATAAACCGCTTTACACAACTCGATGCTTACCCACTTCCCCGCATAGCAGAAATGGTGGCTCACATCGCCCAGTATCAGGTATTCTCCATGGTCGACCTAAAATCAGCCTATCATCAACTCCCTATCCTCCCAGAGGACCGACCCTACACGGCTTTCGAAGCAGCCGGTCGGCTGTTTCACTTCCTCAGGGTCCCCTTTCGTGTTACAAACGGAGTCTCCGTTTTCCAGAGGGCGACGGATCAAATGGTGGACCAGTACGGCTTACGGGCTACCTTCCCGTACCTGGACAACGTCACCATCTGCGGCCATGACCAGCAGGACCACGACGCAAACCTGAGGAAGTTCCTCCAGACTGCCCGGGCCCTCAATCTCACGTACAACAAAGAGAAATGCGTGTTCCACACAACCCAGCTAGCCATCCTCGGCTACGTTGTGGAAAACGGGATCCTAGGCCCAGACCCCGACCGCATGCGTCCCCTTAAGGAACTCCCCCTCCCCCATAGCCTCAAGGCACTCAAACGGTGCTTGGGGCTTTTCTCCTATTACGCCCAGTGGGTCCCCAGATATGCGGACAAAGCCCGGCCACTCATTAAGACCACGGTTTTTCCCCTGACGGATGAGGCCCAGTCGGCTTTTGACCATATCAAGGCCGGCATCATCAAGGCCGCCATGCACGCGGTGGACGAAGCCATTCCCTTCCAAGTAGAAAGCGACGCATCAGACGTCGCCCTGGCTGCTACCCTCAACCAGGCGGGCAGACCAGTAGCGTTCTTCTCCCGAACCCTCACCGCCTCGGAAATCCGACACTGTGCAGTCGAGAAGGAGGCACAAGCCATAGTGGAGGCCGTGCGGCACTGGAGGCACTACCTAGCCGGTCGGAGGTTCACTCTCGTCACCAACCAACGGTCGGTTGCCTTTATGTTCGATAACGCACAACGGGGCAAAATAAAGAATGACAAAATTCTGATGTGGAGGATAGAGCTCTCCACCTATACGTACGATATTAAATATCGCCCGGGGAAGCTCAACGAGTCCCCAGATGCCCTGGCCCGCGGCACGAGCGCCAATGCGCACAACGACCGCCTGAGAGCCGTCCACAATGCCCTCTGCCACCCGGGGGTCACCCGGCTTGCCCACTTCATCAAGTCCCGCAACCTTCCCTACTCCACAGAGGAGGTCAAGGCCATGACTAAGGCATGCCAGATCTGTGCGGAATGCAAACCGCAATTCTGTCGACCAGACAGGGCCCGCCTGATAGAGGCCTCTGGGCCGTTTGAGCGACTAAGTGTGGACTTCAAAGGGCCCCTCCCGTCCAACAACCGCAACATCTATTTCCTCACTGTCATCGATGAGTTCTCCCGCTTCCCTTTTGCTGTCCCCTGCCCCGATATGACCTCGGCCTCCGTGATCAAGGCACTGCACAGCATCTTCACACTGTTTGGTTTCCCCGCTTATATCCACAGTGACCGGGGTACATCATTCATGAGCGATGAGCTGCGTCGATATCTGCTCAGCAAGGGTATCGCCTCGAGTAGAACGACGAGCTATAACCCGCGGGGAAACGGGCAGGTTGAGAGGGAGAACGCGACAGTTTGGAAGGCTGTCCTTCTAGCCCTACGGTCAAGGAGTCTCCCAATCGCCCGCTGGCAGGAGGTCCTACCCGATGCCCTACATTCCATTAGGTCGCTCCTCTGTACAGCCACGAATGAGACCCCTCACAACCGTTTGTTTGTCTTCCCCAGGACCACCTCTGGGGTCTCGCTTCCATGTTGGCTGACGACTCCGGGACCAGTCCTACTCCGGAGACACGTGAGGAGCCATAAATCAGATCCCATAGTCGAGAGGGCCCAACTGCTACACGCAAACCCTCAATACACCTACGTCGAGCACCCCGATGGCAGGCAGGACACCGTCTCCCTGCGAGACCTGGCACCCACTGGCTCTCCCACCGACCCCACTGGCTCGCCCACCGACCCCGACGCTATCCCCACCGACCCCCCCCCTCCTCCCGATGCTCCCCTCCCCGCACCGACCGCCGACCCCGACAGCGCCACCCCATAGCGCCCCCTGCCCCCCAGCCGGCGCTGGCACCAATCACCCTAGTCATCCTGGATACCCCCCCCCCCCCCCCCCCGCTCCAAGGCGGGCAAAGGCTCAGTCAACCATGCTCCCGGATCCGGATATACCACCATCAAGACCGACCGCATCCACGGCACCACCAGCGGAGCGGAGAAAGTCAGCACGGATGGTCAAACCACCCACAAGACTGAACTTGTAACTCCACTTCACCCCCGACGGAGTATGTGTTTTTTTTAAACAGGGGGTGAATATGATGAATGTTATCAGTAGCTGTTATAATGGTACCTTACCTTTAATGCGTTGGCCCTTTAAGACCGGGCTTGGAACCCTGGGGGACTCCACCTCTGACTCCGCCCCCAGGTAACGGTATATAGGATGGGGCTCACTTGGCAGCATGTGATGAGCACACTTCTCGGCTGCTGTACAGTTATCAGGTGATTAAAGCCTTTGAATCATCTATCTTCTCTCCCGTGTCGTGATTGAGGGTATCTCAATTACCTTTAGCGATCCAAACAGCCCCTTATTACACATAACACTACTTATACTTATACAGCATAGCACAACAAATCACCACCACAGTACTCTCCAAGGCTACAGTGGCTTTTAGTTCTCCTCCAGCCTCTTTTCTTTAATAAAAGTCCATACTTCCTCTGTTGTTCCGAAGTAGAAGTCCCATTCCTCCTGTGTGACCCACAAACGGGCTGGGTACAGCATCCAGAACTACACCCCCTTCTTAAAGAGGGCCGTTTTTGCCCGATTAAACCTAGCTTGCCTCTTGGCCAAATCCACGCCCAGGTCCTGATAAATGCACAGCTCACAATTCTCCCACTAGCTGCTCTGTTCTTTCTTGGCCCACCACAGAATGTGTTCCTTGTCCAGGAATTGGTGTAAACGTACCACCATCGCCCTCGGCGGCTCGTTCGCTGGGGGCTTCTTCGCAAGGGTTCTGTGCGCTTTACCCACTTCCAGGGGCTGAGGGAACGGCTCAGCCCCCATCAACTTCTCCAACATGTCTGTCATATAGGCCCTCGCATCCGATCGCTCACTGCCTTCAGGTAGGCCGACAATTCTAAGGTTCTGCCTCCTGGACCTGTTCTCCAGGTCCTCCAGCTTCTCCTGCATTCTTTTTTGGCAGTCATTCATCATCTCCACCTTGGTCTCCAGCACGGTTATGTATTCCTTCTGCTCAGACACCTTTTTCTCCACCGCCTGGGTCGCTCCTCCGTGGGTCTCTTGATTCTGCACCACATGATCAATCGAAGCCTTGATCAGACCCAGCATGTCCTTCTTCAGCTTGACGAAGCAATCTTCAAAAAACTTCACCAGCAGCTCCGTCGACCACTGTGCCGTCTCCCCGCGGCCCTTGCTCTCCGCCATGCTTTTCCGCGTTACCAGCTTTGCTCGCGTCTTCCTTGTACAACTTTGTCTTCTCACACGGCCACATCTGGTCCAATTCTCCATAGACTGGAGGGGGATGTCTCCTCACTGTCTCACTCGACACCGATTTATCCCATAAAATCCAGAAAAAAACAGGGGAAAAAGATTGACCAGGATGGTGCCTGGTTTGCAGAATAGGTCTTATGAGGAAAGGTTGAGGGAGCTAGGTATTTTCTCTTTGGAGCGGAAGAGGATGAGAGGCGACTGAATTGAGGTTTATAAGCTGATCAGGGGGATAGATAGAGTGGACGTTCAGAGACTATTTCCTTGGGTGGATGTAGCTGTTACAAGGGGCATAACTATAAGGTTCAGAGTGGGAGATATAGGAGGTATGTCCACGGTAGGTTCTTTACTCAGAGAGTGATTAGGGTGTGGAATGGACTGCCTGCTGTGATAGTGGAGTCAGACACTTGAGGAACTTTCAAGCGGTTATTAGATAAGCACATGGAGCACACCAGAATGACCTGGAGTGGGATAGCTTGATCTTGGTTTTGGACAATGCTCGGCACAACATCGAGGGCCGAATGGCCTGTTCTGTGCTGCACTGTTTCATGTTCTATGTTCTAAAGATTCAAACGTCCGCAACAGGTGGGAGCTATCAATGTGCGACCTACTCCTCCATGGCCGCCCCCGGAAGTCGATCATCCATCAACATTTCAGCCGGTGAATAGACTGTGGCGTGATGTGAACCACCAGGTTAGCTGATGGCCGCAGTGTTTTCACATCCTTAAAAGTTTTCTCTTGTGGTGGCCTCACTTCCATTTGTCTCTTTGTGGAGCAAAAGATACAGCAGCAGCAATATTGTTAAAAGGTCTGACAGAAATTCACTGCATGACAGAATGATGTGAAAACACTGCCTTTTTAGAAATTTAGCAGAATGACATAATCAGCAAGACAATGAGGAGAGCGGAGAATCAGCGCCATTGGCGCCGGCGTGGTTGGCGCGGCGCCGGTCGGGGGCCGCTCTACGCAGCCGGCCCACCGATTCTCGGCCCGGGATGGGCCGAGTCCCGCTGTCGCCATCCACACCCGCTCTCAGTCGGCGGGAAATCACCTTGGAAGGGTCGGGGCGGCCTATGGGGTGGGGAGGGGGATCCGACCCTTGGGGGGGAGAGGGTTCTCCAAAGTGGCCTGGCCGCGATCGGGTCCCACTGATCAGCGGGCTAGCCTCTCTGACTGGCGGCCTCCTTTCTTCCGCACCAGCCCCTGTAGTCCTGTACAATGTTGCATCAGGGCCGGCGCGTTGAAGGAAACCACTGCACATGTACGCGTTGGCGCCGGTGCCATTGCACATTTGCGCGTTGGCAGCAGTGCCACTGCGCATGGGCGGATCCCGCGACACCCAGTTTCCCTCGGGATCTGCAGCTGGAGCAGTGTGAACCGCTCCAGTGCCGTGCTGGCCCCCTGTAGGGGCCAGAATTGCTGATCCTGAGGCCGCTTGCCGCCGTGGAGAAACGCGACGGCGTTTCCGAAAGCGTCAACACTTAGTCTCAGGATCAGAGAATCTTGCCCAAGATTCTTGTGGCTAAACTGAAAACCTGCACAAGCCCTTGCCCCCGATGCACATTATTGCACAGTATTTTTTAAAAATGTATTTTTATTGATGTTTTCAAGTTATTACAATTATCGCATCAAAACAAAACTAAAGAGGAAGAGGCCATTGGTATCAATGCAAAACAGGTACAGCACATAACACAGACATAGGAACAAGTTGGAAATATAATCCCCAACATGTGCCCTCCACGGATACAAGGTCCATCTGCACTAGAGCAGGATACAGACAATAGCACAGAGTTTTTAATCATAGAATTTTATCATAGAATTTACAGTGCAGAAGGAGGCCATTCGGCCCATCGAGTCTGCCCCGGCTCTTGGAAAGCGCACCCTACTCAAGGTCAACACCTCCACCCTATCCCCATAACCCAGTAACCCCACCCAACACTAAGGGCAATTTTGGACACTAAGGGCAATTTATCATGGCCAATCCACCTAACCTGCACATCTTTGGACTGTGGGAGGAAACCGGAGCACCCGGAGGAAACCCACGCACACACGGGGAGGATGTGCAGACTTCCCACAGACAGTGACCCAAGCCGGAATCGAACCTGGGACCCTGGAGCTGTGAAGCAATTGCGCTATCCACAATGCTACCGTGCAGCCCATCACACCCATAGCTCAAGAAAATAACAGAGGAATAAAAACGCTGAGAACCTCAGTACAATGGAAGAATTACACTGACACCCACATTGCAGTCAAACTTCCTCCCAGGTCCAGGACAGAGCAGACAGCCATTGTACAATGACAGACTATAAGGAGAGGACCGTGATGTGACCATCAATCCACGCGAAACAGAGAGTGGATGTAAACTGTGGCTTTAATCGACTAGAACAGTGCCTGCCTGCGACGGCTCTGCTAGTGAGAGCCGCCTACAGGGCTGCTGCTCTTTATACCTCCCCTCAAGGGGCGGAGCTCACAAAGGCACCAACATGATACATTCTGTGTAATATCGTACAATGGTCCATAGGTGGAGCCCACATGGGCAACAGTGTGTTACAGTGTAATACAGTGCTGAATGGTTGGTACAATACGTTCACCACAGACCAGTAGCACACGAGCAAGGAAATCTCAGGCTCAGACCTCAAACCCAGGCTCTCCCATTGAAAATGAAGAGCAAAGACTGAGGAGCAAGGGCCCGAGCTACCAACCCTCAACACCCGTGTCCCAGGTCCAAGTGAGGAACAGGCTGCCGGACCATGCAGCAATGGCCCCTCCCCTCTGGGAAAACACCAAAATAGCCATGAGGCCTGAGATAAGAAGGATATCATGAAAACCCAGCCAGAAAGGGGGAACCCTGTAACCAATCACTATTTGTTGATGTACCATTTGTCAATTTAGAACAAAGAACAAAGAAAAGTACAGCACAGAAACAGGCCCTTCAGCCCTCCAAGCCTGTGCCGAGCATGCTGCCCGTCTAAACTAAAATCTTCTACACTTCTGGGGTTCGTATCCCTCTATTCCCAACCTATTCATGTATTTGTCAAGATGCCCTTTAAATGTCACTATCGTCCCTGCTTCCACCACCTCGTCCGGCAGCGAGTTCCAGGCACCCACTACCCTCTGTCTAAACAACCTGCCTTGTACATCTCCTCTAAACCTTGCCCCTCGTACCTTAAAGCTATGCCCCTAATAATTGGCCCCTCCACCCTTGGAAAAAGCCTCTGACTATCCACTCTGTCTATGCCCCTCATAATTTTGTAAACCTCTATCAAGTCGCCCCTCAACCTCTGACGCTCCAGTGAGAACAAACCGAGTTTATTCAACCTCTCCTCACAACTAATGCCCTCCATACCAGGCAACATCCTGGGAAATCTCTTCTGCACCCTCTCTAAAGCCTCCACATCCTTCTGGTAGTGTGGCGACCACAATTGAACACTATACTCTAAGTGTGGCCTAACTAAGGTTTTATACAGTTGCAACATGACTTGCCAATTTTTATACTCAATGCCCCGGCCAATTTACTCTGTCGATTATTATTTTGTCTACTATCTACGTACTGTGTACGTTCCCTTGGCCGCAGAGATATACTTTTAACTGTACTTCGGTAGATGTGACAATAAATATCGATCATCAAAGAAGAGGGGGCCGGCAGGGCACCCCCCCCCCCTCCCCCCGAAAGGGGGAATGCCCCAGGAGGGAGGGCCAGCCCATCTTCGCCCAGTATCAGGGAACCCACCAGGACAACTCAGGAAAAACAGAGTCAGGCTACAATACGACCACTTCAAATAAGCCTGCTCATTAAAACACTCCATAACAATTACAAAAAAAGAAATAAACAAAAGCATGAAGAGCCGCATAAAGTTTCCCTTTATTCTCCCATTCCAAAGAGATGATTAAAAAGGAGTAAATCCAGGGCAATTCCTAAAGAATTGTGCCCTGTGTTTTTTCAATATTCTTGTATCGAATTTGTGGCTTCAATGAAAGAAAAATAGAAGATGCTGGAAATGCTTAACAGGTATGGAGAGAAAAAGAGTTAACATTTCACGTTGGGCAGCACGGAAGCACAAGTGGAACGCACTGTGGCTTCACAGCTCCGGGTCCCAGGTTCGATTTCCTGCTGGGCCACTGTCTGTGCAGAGTCTGCATGTTCTCCCCATGTCTGCGTGAGTTTCCTCCGGTGTTCCGGTTTCCTCCCACAGTCCAAAGATGTGCAGGTTAGGTGGATTGCCCATGCTAAATTGCCCTTAGTGACCAAAAAAGGTTAGGAGGAGTTATTGGGTTATGGGGATAGGGTTGAAGTGAAGGCTTAAGTGGGTTGGTGCAGACTCGATGGAACAAGTGGCCTCCTTCTGCACTGTCTGGTCTATGTTGATGAATTTGTATCAGAACTGCTCAGAACCTATAACATAGCACATAGAATTTGTACTGTGCAGAAGAGGCCTATCAGCCCCTCGAGTCTGCCTGGACCTTCTGAAAGAGCACCCTACCTAGGCTCACTGCTCTGCCCCATCTCCGTAACCCTATCTAATTTGCACATCTTTGGACTGTGGGAGGAAACCGGAGCACCCAGAGGAAACCCACAAGGATCATGGGGAAAATGTGCAAACTCCACACCGTCAGTCACCCAAGGCCGGAATCGAACCCAGGCCTCTGGTGCTGTGAGGCAGCAGAGCTAACCACTGCACCACCATGCTTCCCTAAACATGGCATGGTTACATTGAGTTAATTTACATAAAATGCACCAGACTTCAGAGTTGAAGAATTAACTACTAAACAAACAAACATCTTTAAGTTTGGAGCTTAATCTGCTGGTGAGTGTTGTCTTAAGGATACTGCAGGTAGAAAACCACCCTCCAGTTGGCGGCTGAAACAGATGCAACAGTAATCTCTGAGAATTTGGGAAGTAAACCTATGGGGCACAATTCTCCGTAGCCCAGTGCCGAAATCGGGATCGGCGATCGGGCGGAGACGCCGGAATGGGGCAGGCGGCGGATTGACGCCGGTTCACGATGCTCCACCCCCTCCAAATCGGCATCATCAGGTAGCACACCACGCGCAGTCTCAACGCGTTGGCGTGTCATCAGCCAGTCTAGCTGCGGTGCTCCGCCCCCAATGAGCCGAGTTCCCGATGGCGCGTGTGGTCCCAAAGGTCGGGAACCTGGTGTGCCGGCTGCAGACAGTGTCCAGCGTCGCCACATTTGGTCAGGATCCATGCCGCTGTCCGGGGGTGGCTTCTGCTAGGGCTGGGAGGAGTGGTGGGAGGTGGCCAGGTTGTGGGTTGTGGGGTCAGTGTGGGCAGATGCGCGGTCCAGCCCATCCGGCACCATGTTTTCCAGCCTGACCGATGCTGCTCATCAGGCCTACGAATGAGCGGCCCGGGATCTGCCAATTCTCCAGCCGCAGTTTCCCGCACGATCCGCAAGTGTTTCACACGGTGCCGGTACTAGCCCCTCACCGGTATTGGAATTTTCCATCATAAAACAGCCGTGGATCCTCAGTTGGCACCGGCACTTAGCCTCAGGAATGGAGAATTCTGCCCACGGCTTTTATTTCTTTCTGGACTGCAGCTCACTCAGCATCAGAAATAATGTAAAAATATTTCAATAAGTAACCACTCTTTTAGTGAAATAAATCTATTACACCGTGCCCCTCTAAATCTTTTAATGAATCAATATAACACTATGTTATTGACAGTTAATGCCATTTGGAGAATGAGGGTTTAATAATAAATTCTGATTTGCTTCTGCTTCTCCATCTCAAGAAGACATTTTTAAAAAGTTATTTTGATTATTTTACAGCCAGTGCATCATGGCAGAGCTAATGGTTGGTGAGTTTGTTTTGTGCGATATGATGATTTAGGGGCATATTGACAGTTGTCTCCTCAACCCACCTTCAGAAGGAATAGAGATGTGCATTTGGAAACTAAGATGGCCAATGTAAATCACCAACACTACTGTGTGAGAACATTGAAAGGAAGCCCAAACATGGTGTGGATTCCACGTGATTATCTATCCAGTGAAAAGTTATGAAAATCACAGTGGACACAGTGGAATGTTTAACATGTGATTTGATGAATGCGGCTTCACTTCAGAAGCATGATTTTGTAAATCGTCCTCTGTGGCTTGGTTTTGTAACATGAGCTGGATAATGCAGACCCCATTAATTGTGTTTTCAGCGGGGCACATAAAATACTTTGATGGCTCGCCTGCTGCCTTCCCCCACAATCCCTATAATATGTGGGATGGGTAAGGCACCCTCTAGACCCCCCACCCTTAGGCCTATTGAGGATCTGGTGACCAATTATTTCCCACTTCGGTCCCTGAATACCCCTCCACTGGGACAATACACCAGGCTGTATTGCAGGTAGGCCAGAGTGAGAAGGTTGTTTGTTTTTAAGCACAACTGAGTAAAAGCTGGGAAGAAAGGGGGGTAAAACCTTCAGGCAGTGTCCTGTGTACATCGGGAGGCACACCCTACAAAATGCTACTCCCACTTTCTGCCTCTCCCACCTTCCCCCGCAAAACCCAACCCCACACCATCGCCACCTCCGGAAGAGTGCTCGATCCCTTCCCACCCTAAAAGACCAGGACTAACCTCACAGACACAATCGCTGTTCATCATGTTGATGCTCTCGTCCCAGCAGTGCCCACTTACTGGGTTTTGGTGCTACTGGGACTGCCACAGCTAATCAGACTGTCTCAAAGCTCTGGAGAGCAGAACATCGTCCTATTGAGTAGCAGTAGGCCAATCCTCACCTCGTTAAGGCCATCTGGAGCTTGTTGTGGCTACTTTGCTTAAAGCCTGTCGGTCCTTGACAACTAGGTCACCCTGATGTGTAAACCTATGGCACAGCAATGCTGGTTTGTCCCTCCAAGGTCCAAACTTAAGCTTGATCCACATGAGCCCACCACTCATTCCACAAATCCAATTTCAGCCCTTCACCCCTAGCCGCCAATTAAAATAGAGGACCTTGTTTCTGCTCTGTTTGATTTTCCCCTTGTTTGCTCTTTCATATAATTTATTGCTTGAATACCTATTCTGACTTTTACTTGACTTTAAGTTTTCTTGATTTTTCTTTTGTCTCCTGTTTTAAACTTCTGCTTTCGATCTGGTTTTGACTCAGGTAACTGAACACACTGCGTTTAGGCTTGATTGTGATAGCACTTTTGATAAGCTCAATGCTTAATATAGCCAACCAATGCAGAGAAGCAGCCAGCAAAGCCCTTAGGATGTTCAATACATGTCAACAGAAATTGTGGTTGATGTGTTGGGTATGCTGAGTCTGTGATGACTGCGTTTACCAGAGCAGTAGAAGAGACATGCTGTCAACACTTGTAGAAGTACAACTCTATTTTATTTAACTATGAGCTGTTAAACATACTTGCACTGTGGGTCGACACTATGTTAGGTTGACTGAAGACCTATGGCTAACCTGACCAGACTATACTGCTAGCACATGGTAGATGTTCGTACTACTGATTACAGGCTCTGGCTGTCTCAGAGGCTGCATCCCGAATGAGCGGGAAAGCTAGTGCCCTCTGGCTTTATAGTGACCGTGCCATCTGGTGATTGGCTGCTGTGTTCTGTGTGTTGATTGGTCTTTCAGTGTGTCAGTCAGTGTGTGTCTATGCACCATCATATACTTGTGTGTATATTATGACAATGGTCAAACTGTATAATGATCTGGTCAGATTACGCCATGAATACTGAGTCGACTTGGGGCTGGGCTAAATTACTGGCTTTTAAGCAGACCAAGGCAGGCCAGCAGCACGGTTCAATTCACCAGCCTCCCTGAACAGGCGCCGGAATGTGGCAACTAGGGGCTTTTCATTTGAAGCCACCTTGTGACAATAAGCGATTTTCAATTCATTTCATTTCATTTTTTTCACATGTAGCAACTGATTTAACCACATGAGGCTGGTGCCCCGCATCTAACTTCAAAAAGGACTGGAATAACATGGAATTTTGAATCTTGGAAGGAAACATCTGGTTGGTAATCTTATTGAAGTACCTAAGGCTGGGTTTTTCTGCTCCGGACCTAACTCCCAATTGTGCGGGAGGGAAGCAGGGGTCCAGCGGTTAATCACTCTGAATCATGTGATGCTAAGTTTATTTAATTATGCAGTTTGAAGTTTCTCCACATTTTACGTGGGGGGCAGGCAGGATGTCACATGCTGTTATATATGGCTGCTGCTCCCGCTGCATCTGAACAGCAGTCTAGGAAATGGCCCCAGAGACAGCAGGCCATACCGGCACCCAGATTTAATGATGCATCCCTGAAGTAGAGGAGAGTAGGGATGTCCTGTACCCCAGGTACAGAAGGATGAGGCCCCATCCTACTCACCAACCCTGCATGGGAGGCAGGATGCTTGTGAGCAGCACTCACCAGAGGACAGCCCTGCAGTGCAGGAAAATGACCTAATCCAAGGTGAATGAACACTTTACTGCTCCAATTTAGGTAATGGGCTTCAGTGGCCAGGCCACCATCTGTGCTGCCTATGCACAAAGGGCTTCTCAATGTGAAGTGCTGAGGCCTCTTAGCCAAACTACAGTCCACACAGTCTGCAGCCACAGACATGACTGCAAGTCACTAACCATGCCACAGGGAGCTAATATTGCAGAAGGAGTGGTGGAAGGGGGCGGTGTTGGAGGGATGGGTCTGATGAAGATGTTTACTCCTTTTAAGCACATGAGCTCACAGTTCTGGAGGGTGCTGCCACAGAGCCCTAGTGGTCTTGGTGCAGTGGAGCTTTCACATGGCATACAGTAGCCAGAGGGCTGCTGCTGTCGACTGGCAGCATATGGAACATCCCACCTTCAACTCAAGTGCTCTCAAACCATTTTCTCTCCTTGTGCAGGACAAATTGCTTCACAACAAGTGCGAGAGAGAGAGAGGGTGGCAAGGGCATGCCTGTACTCAGAGCATCTGATGCCATATGAAGAGCAGGCTCCTGAGGTAGGGGAGCATCAAGACCGGGCATGTGGAGATGGCAAGGCTGCTGTTTGGCCTCTATCCAATAAGTAATAAATATTAATGTCTGCACTTAAAGATATGGAGATGCCGGCGTTGGACTGTGAGCACAGTAAGAAGTCTTACAACACCAGGTTAAAGTCCAACGGTTTGTTTCAAACACGAGCTTTCGGAGCACTGCTCCTTCCTTAGGTGAATGAAGAGGTATGTTCCAGAAACATATATATAGACAAATTCAAAGATGCCAGACAATGCTTAGAATGTGAGCATTTGCAAGTAATCAAGTCTTTACAGATCCAGAGATAGGGGTAACCCCAGATTAAAGAGGTGTGAATTGTCTCAAGCCAGGACAGTTGGTAGGATTTTGCAAGCCCAGGCCAGAAGGTGGGGGATGAATATAATGCGACATGAATCCCAGGTCCCGGTTGAGGCCGCACTCATGTGTGCGGAACTTGGCTATGAGTTTCTGCTCGGCGATTCTGTGTTGTTGCACATCCTGAAGGCCGCCTTGGAGAACGCTTACCCGGAGATCAGAGGCTGAATGCCCTTGATTGCTGAAGTGTTCCCCGACTGGAAGGGAACATTCCTGCCTGGTGATTGTCGCGCAATGTCCGTTCATTCATTGTCGCAGCGTCTGCATGGTCTTGCCAATGTACCACACTTCGGGACATACTTTCCTGCAGCGTATGAGGTAGACAATGTTGGCCAAGTTGCACGAGTATGTACCGCGTACCTGGTGGGTGGTGTTCTCACGTGTAATAGTGGTATCCATGTCGATGATCTGCCACATCTTGCAGAGTTTGCCATGGCAGGGTTGTGTAGTGTCGTGGTCGCTGTTCTGAAGGCTGGGTAGTTTGCTGCAAACAATGGTTTGAGGTTGCGCAGTTGTTTGAAGGCAAGTGGTGGGGGTGTGGGGATGACCTTGGCTAGATGTTCATCTTCATCGATGATGTGTTGAAGGCTGCGAAGAAGATGTCGTAGTTTCTCCGCTCCGGGAAAGTACTGGACGACGAAGGGTACTCTGTTGGTTGTGTCCCGTATTTGTCTTCTGAGGAGGTCGGTGCGGTTTTTTGCTGTCGATGGATGAGTCGAGCGCCATATCCCGTTCATACGAGGGCATCTTTCAGCGTCTGTAGATGTCTGTTACGCTCCTCGTCTGAGCAGATCCTGTGTATACGGAGGGCTTGTCCATAGGAGATTGCTTTTTTAATGTGTTTAGGGTGGAAGCTGGTGAACTGGAGCATCGTGAGGTTATCTGTGGGCTTGCAGTAAAGCGAAGCGCTGAGGTAACCATCCTTGATGGAGATGAGTGTGTCCAAGAATGCAACTGATATTGCGAGTAGACCATGGTGAGTCTGATGGTGGGATGGAACGTATTGATGTCATTGTGTAGTCGTTTCAGTGATTTTTCGCCGTGGGTCCAAAGGAAAAAAATGTCATCGATGTATCTGGTGTATAACGTCAGTTGAAGGTCCTGTGCAGTGAGGAGGCCTTGTTCAAACTTGTGCATGAAGACTTGTTGAGTACTCAACACTAACAACTGCCAATCTCCAGACGCAATTCTGCAGCTCATCCACTTCATTCTGGATCACAACGTCTTCACCTTCGACAACAAGTTCTTCATACAGAAGCACGGAATAGCCATGGGGACCAAATTCGCACCTCAATATGCCAACATCACTACACAGGATGCTGGGTATTCAGCAGGAGGCAGAGAGAATCAGGCCGAGGTATCAGAGGCCCTCTGCATAGTGGTGCATGAGGTGGACGGGTCTGTCCAGCTGCCCTCTGATAAAGTGGTAGAAGCATTATGGTCTTCATGAGAGGTTAGCAGATGCTATGGGGACCCTTATCTAGCAGAATGACCAGTTTCTGCCAGAGATGCATGGAAATCTGCAATCCATTGCAGTATCAATGGGTGAAGTTTCATTGTGGCTACACAAGACGGTGACAGGGCACCTCGACCTACTTCTCGTTGCGCCTTCTCAAGGAATTAGGCAACGGTCTGTGGGCACTCACAGCACAGAGTGTCAGGCAGCCACCACTGAACCCTACGCTCAGAACACTCAGAGAGTGTGCAAATGTTGGAATCTCCTCAGTTTATGTGATCTCAACAGCCTCAGGCTTCTGTGAAGGAGCAAATGTTGAAGCTGCACCAAAGCAGGAGACCCAAAGTAAGCTGAGGCCCTCCAGGACTCGAGGACGACAAGGATGCTCACCAAAGTCATCAAGGACAACAGGGCATAGTGCTCAGCAGGTTGCCTCCATCCCTACTGCGGAGATTGGGGGAACACATAGAAACAGTGGCAGTGTATGCAAAATTAAGAAGTCCTGATTTGACATGCTGAATGTACAGATGCGCTATAATGGTTCAATGTGCGCACAATTTCATAAATAGACTACACTGCCACTTTAATTTGATGTGGTTTAATTAGAAATCTTTCTTGTTAAGCCTGAGCATCCCCCCTCTTCAGGACACCTCAAGCTGGGTCTGTGTCCCCTGGAATCATGCACGTGCAAGGAAGCAAAGGTATTTGCCAGAGCTCTTGCGAGACATGTGCAAAACCATTCCTGCTCACGCTGAGTTTCTGCCCTTCACGTGCTCATCTCCTCCAATACCCTATCATTGTCAGTACTACATTCTGGGGTTCTCCTTCAGTTGTCCAGTTAAGCTAACCTGCATCTCTGCCCACTGCCAATGAGCCAACTCCCGTTCAGCATCTCAAGATCTCCACCAGGGGGCTCGGGATAATTGCAAGCGGCCATGCTTTGTGTTACGTTAGAAGTGTAGGTCGCACCCCCCCCCCCCCTCCCCCCACCGTAACCATTGACCCATAGGTGCAGAATTTGGCCTTCCCTTGAACAGACCCATCACCCTCTGTCCTGTGAATATCCAAGTGAATGTCCAAGTCCCCTACCTTCCGGGGAGCCCATTCCTGTTACAGTAGATCTCTCCTTCCCCCTAGCATTCTGTTGACCCCCCAGAATACACTTTTACTTCCTTATCCGCTCCAATAACCCACAGATCCCTTTGGGCATCATTGTCCAACCCTCACTCTTCCACAACTCCCTCAAGTACATTTGTTCTCCCTCAAGGGGCAGCAGGGTAGCATGGTGGTTAGCATAAATGCTTCACAGCTCCAGGGTCCCAGGTTCGATTCCCGGCTGGGTCACTGTCTGTGTGGAGTCTGCACGTCCTCCCCCTGTGTGCGTGGGTTTCCTCCGGGTGCTCCGGTTTCCTCCCACAGTCCAAAGATGTGCGGGTTAGGTGGATTGGCCATGCTAAATTGCCCGTAGTGTCCTAATAAATGTAAGGTTAAGGGGGGGGTTGTTGGGTTACGGGTATAGGGTCGATATGTGGGTTTGAGGAGGGTGATCATGGCTCGGCACAACATTGAGGGCCGAAGGGCCTGTTCTGTGCTGTACTGTTCTATGTTCTATGTTCTAAGTATGGCCCCACAGGACGCAGGCATTTACAGCAAAGACTCTGACCCCTTTCCCCCAACTTCTACCCATAATCTCTTGCATGTACCCTCATGGCTCATACTACAACACAGCTCTTCCCACTGTCCCGCTCCTCAAACCACGTCACCACTCCCACAACCCCTGCAATATCCCACTTTCTTACCCACACCCACTACCGCCCCCTGTAGACCTACACACCCGCCCACCTCTTCATTGCTCTCCTCACTGTCTAATTTACACCTCCCCCAACACAGACTATCACTACCCAATAGTACCTCACTCAGCTATCCACCTGCAGCTCAAGGATCCACACGATAAATGCTCCACATGCCCACTGCTACATGTGATCCCCAAGTGTCCAAGGTTGTTGGAAGCCTCCATTTCTTCCATTCTCTGCAAGCTGCCTCAAAACACCATCCAGATAAGTCCTGACACGTACACATCATGTTGTTATGGGTGTTTTCCAGACTGGCATGGTTGTGGGGGTGCAAAATGGCTTCCTAATGGCATCTGGCAGGAATGGTGATCTGCCATTATCCTGCCATGATGGTTAGGACTTCAAGTTTTTGTCATTGGTTCCACTGTCGGGAAAATTCCTGTGTGATTCTCTGACCCCCACCAATCCAGCATCCCACTAGTAGCTTTGTGTGTGTGTGTGGGGAGGGGAGAGGGCTGGGGGGGGGGGGGGGGGGGGGGGGGGGGAACGGGACAAGGGGGACAGTGGGACCATTCCACCCTAAGATTGTAAGTTGTATTGAACTGAGAATATAGAACAGACAGTGCAGAAGGAGGCCCTTTGGCCCATCGAGTCTGCACCGACCCACTTTAAGCCCTCACTTCCACCCTATCCCCGGAACCCAATAACTCCTCCTAACCTTTTTGGACACTAAGGGCAATTTAGCGTGGCCAATCCACCGAACCTGCACGTCTCTGGACTGTGGGAGGAAACCAGAGCACCTGGAGGAAACCCACGCAGACACGGGGAGAATGTGCAGACTTCGCACAGACAGTGACCCAGCGGGGAATCGAATCTGGGACCCTGCCGCTGTGAAGCCACAGTGCTATCCACTTGTGCTATCGTGCTACCCAACAGAACAAACACACAAAAAAATGACCTTTGAATAGATTGCCAGAGTGGCACATAAAGACACATATTGAAGCTCATAAAAGGCAAATTTCAGGCTGACGCCTGATAATGCTGTTCGTAAATAGCATGTACTGCCAGAGTAATGGCGATAAAAACACTTTGGATTGTTTGAGAAACAATTGGTTGTTGCAATGGGGTGATGTCATGTCTTTCTAAATGAACAAACTAGAATGAACCAACAACCTGCCGCTTCCATGTTATCCTTTGTAAATTCTGATTTTAAAAATCAAACCGAATTAGCCTGAAATAACTGAGCCAAGAGGTATCAAACTGAGTTTTTGGTCAAATCTGAAAAAGTTGTTACTCACTTGCAAACATAATTTTCACTGGTTATTCTGAACCAGATACTGCAAAATTTTTAACATTGTGGTGACATCCTCTGAGACTAGAGCCACTCATTGTCAACCCTCCTGCATGGCCATGTGCTATAACTGAGGACAAAAATCAAAGGAGCATTAAAGATGGCGACCTAGCTTCGGAGTCATGGAGACTCCACACCTTATCCAAAATTGGCACTGGGACTCTGGATCTGGAAGTCCCACCTCCCACCGACAGAACTTATTTTTACCTGTCGGGTTGGAGTTTTGAGGGAGTGTGAGTGGTGAGAGTTCCAGGACCTAACATCACTTTTACTTTTGACATTGTATGAAAACAACTGCGGCAAAGTTCCTGGGGACTGAGGCGGGCTTTTCAACCAGCCCGCCTCAGCACTTGAACAGATTCCGGAGCGGAAGGCTCAACTCAAACAAACACCCACCTCACCTCACCACCGTCCCCCCCCCGCCCACCACCCAACTCCATCATCCCAGAAAAAAGATCCTGGTACACGGGGCACTAAGGCAGGTACAGCAAGCTGGGAAATTCCCTGACTCATGACAATCTGGGTTGACGTGATCATTTTCTTCATATGTTTTTAGAATTTGCTATAAAAATACTGGGGCTGAGTATAAAGACCATTTGCCGGTGTGAGGGTTTAACGCAAAAGGTCAAGCCATTGAATCTCCAAGAATATTTCCAACCAGGATCGGCAACCCTACCTCACACACAGAAGGTGCTAACCCAGACAATGTGGGTGAATTTTCAGTTTTTCGATATGTTGCCAGAGCTGACCCACAGGTGATATCAGGTTTTAGAAAAATGTGCCCATGTTTTGCACCAGCATGACGAGATGATGTAATTGCCTCTCCTTCATGGAGGATATTCCAGGAAACACGTCTGAATAATAGACATCTTGTTCTCTATGGCTATGCAAAGAAATTTCCAGGGACTTTTGGTTCATATACAAAGCAAGCATTTATTATGCTTTCGTGAACCGGAGTTCAATGGAAAGTTGTTTAGAATAGCTTTAAGGCACAAGCCAGCCCCATGTGTCTGAACAATTTTGCAGGAGACATTATACGAAGAGCAAAAGGTCCACCTGGTGGTGAAAAGATGGCATATGGTTCAGAAAACTTCACCATGGCTATTTATAGCAGAGGTTTACAACACTGTTTGGTTAGGGAGCCCTATAACGTATTGTAAAATTCTTTGGAACCCCAACCCGCTTTTCTTTTAATTTTTTAAAAATGAAAACAAAGTAAAACATTATTGAATGATGGAATAGTTATTTTTCATTAAATGTAAGAATAGGTATATCTTGAAAAATTTGCTATCATTTCCAAATGGCCAGAAAATTGCACGGAACTCTTTAAGGATGCCTCAGAAGCCATTGGGTTCCAGGGGACCCTGGTTGAAAAACTCCCGTTTATCGGAACGTTGATGATGTTCAGCTCAGGTGATGTTTGTCTTTAAGCTGCTGCTCAAGATCGACTTACTTTTAACTGAAAAAATGGCAACTTAGTTCTTGGATTTCTCATTAGTGCTATCATCTGAACCTAATACTCATCAAGCACGAGCAACTCAACAGAATTACATAGTTGTTAATTAACTTAAGTACACAAGGAAGCATACTGGTATTGTTACTGGAATGGTAAAAGGGCACAGGGTCTAAGGTACTCTGGAGATATGAGGAAACTCAGTGAAATATTCAAAATGGAATAAAAAGCTGGTCTCAGTAATGATTATTAGGACACTACCGGATTGGCATGAAAGATCCATTTGGTTCACTAATGTCCTTCAAGGGAGGAAATTTGTCATGCTTACCCAGTCTTCCCCTTTGTGATGCCAGACCCAAAACAACTCAATTGATTTTTAACTGCCCCCTGAAATGGCCTAGCAAGCCACTCAGTTGTATCAAACCACGACAGAAAGTCAAATAAGAATAAAACTGGATGGACCAGCCAACATTAACTAGGCACAGAAAATTACAACAGCTCACCCTCACCAGTTGACCCGACAAAGTCCTTCTTACATGTATTTGGGAACCTGTGCCAAAATTGAGAAAGCTGTCAAACAACAGGCTCATATTGTCATACTCATTGAAGCATACTTACAACCAATGTCCCAGACTCCTCCGTCAACACCCCTGTGTATATCCGGTCCCACAGGACGACAAACCTAACTGGACAATCCATATAAATGGCTACAAGAGTGGGTCAGATGCTGGGAATTCTGCAGTGAGTAACGCACCTCCTGACGCCCCAAAGCCTGCCCACCATCTACACAGCATAAGTTAGGAGTGCCGTGGAATACTATCCACTTGTCCCGATGAGTTCAGCTGCAACAACACAAAAAAAACTTGACACCATCCAGGACAAAGCAGCCCACTTGATTGACACCTCTTCCAGAAACCTTCACTCCCTCCATCACCGACGAACAATGGCAGCAGTGTGTACCATCTACACAGGCACTTCCGGAACTCACCAGCTGCAGCTGCCTGGCAGTATCTTCCAAACCCATGGCCTCCACCACCTGGAAAGACAAGGGGCTGGTTTCTCCCAAAATGGGAATTTGTCCCCCATGCCGGCGTAAAAACGCTGCAGTTTTACTCCAGAGATTACTGCAAAAAAGATCAGATAATAGGGGCTAGCAAGGACTCGGGGTAATTCACGCAGCTTTAGCTGTGGATACCAGCCCCACACGTCCGGTTTTGACTCCACGTATGCGCACAGCAGCGGCCTCCAACAGCTGCGCCAAGCGCCATGGTGGACTCGGACCACGGAGGCAGACATAAAAATTAGAACCCCCCGATCGGCCACGCGCCCGAGGATCGGACCGTGCGGCTCTAACCCACGGCCACCTATAAGGCCCCCCCCGATGTCCGATCACGCCGCCCCACACCAGGGCAGCCGTGAACTGAGTCCAGCATCCCGTCCGGCAATACCAGGTTAGTTCCACGATGTTGGGAACTCGGCCGATCAGAAGTGGCGGATCGTAAGGCTGGCTCTGTCAATGGGCTCCCAGCCGCGCGGCGTACTCCACGATTACGCTGTTTCTCGGGTCCCCGAGAATCGCCAGACCAGCACAGGGTGTGACATTTTGGTGTGAAATTGGATTCTCCGCCCCCACACCGAATGCGATTTCGGCGCGGGGCTGCGGAGAAGCCAGCCCATGGGGAACAGATGTATGGGACCACCACCACTTGCAGGCTCCTCTCCAAACCACACACCATCCTTCACTGTCACTGTATCATAATCCTGAAACTCTTCCTAACAGTACTATGGGTACCAGCACCACATGGACTGCAGCGGCCCAATACGACTGGTCACTACCATCTTCTGAATGGCAATTAGGGATGGGAAAAAGGCAGCACGGTGACGCAGTGGGTTATCCCTGCTGCCTCATGGCGCCAAGGTCCCAGGTTCAATCCCGGCACTGGGTCACTGTCCGTGTGGAGTTTGCACATTCTCCCTGTGTTTGCGTGGGTTTCGCCCCCACAACCCAAAGATGTGCAGGGTAGGTTGATTGGCCACGCTAAATTGCCCCTTAATTGGAAATATGAATTGGGTACTCTAAATTTATAAGAAAAAACGGATGGGAAATTAATGCCCACATCCCAGGAAAGAATTTAAAAAACCCAACTGATATTAGCTCATTCAACACAGGTCTTCAGATTCTACGTTTATCCTTAAACAAACAGAATGTACAAATCTTATGAAGAAGAGTAATGCTGAACCTTATTTATTTCAACATGGGAATTGGAATCCAGAGTTGAAAAGAAACATTGCTTTTTCTCTCAAATGAATAGAAACCATCCAGAGCAAGTTCGCCAAACAATGTTAATAGCTTTCAATTTTTAAAAATACATTTCATAATTACAAATGTAAAATCGTCACTGCACAAGTGCCAAGGTACTTTAATATAATATGCTGTTTTTCATTAAAAGTTCATAAGTGGTATCTTGGTGGAGGATTATTAACAGAACTGAAAATGGGTTCATCACAAAAAAGAAGCATTTTTATGAGTGTTCAGTCCAACACGTGAGAGTAACCGGACTTAAAGATCACTGAAAATGACTAAAACCTTTTCTCAGTCATTTAATAGTTTCATTTTTGTGCACTATTCAGTTTTTAAAATATTTTTCAGATGAAAAACTTGTAAAATGTGTCAATTAGTGGTTGTGTGTGAAAGAATTGGAGGTTGAACCTTGAAATTCTGGTTGGGGCGAGGGAAGGGGTAAGGTCAGTTTTATGAGGAGGACTTGATCCAGTCGAATTCAACCTTAAACCAGCATTGACGATTGCAGAAAAGGTGAATACAAATGGTTTTGGGCACAATTCACCTACGTTTAAAATGTCCTGATTTTTATGCACTGCTATGATTGATTCTGCCTGGTTTGTGCTGATATCACTAACACAAGCAAATGGAAGCTGTCTCTGAGGACAAGAGAGTAAATGTGAATTTTGTTGTCACCATCTAGATTTTTAAAAGCAGTATCTTTTAGACAAGATCAGAATCCTCAGATGATTTTAACTGTATCTAAGTTTTTATGCAGGATACAACAGAGTCAAGTGCAACGAGAAAATGTGAAAACTGGAAGGAAGACAGCTGAATTTGAAGATGCTCCTGAACGCAGACAATTTTGCAAATGGCCATGCAAATGCTCACGCAAACCTTTGTGCTTACCTGGAGTGAGTCTGGTTACTGATGGCTGTGGATGTTGCAAAACCTGTGCGAAGCAATTTGGAGAGCTCTGCACTGAAGCTGACACCTGTGACCCTCACAAGAACTTGTACTGTGACTATTCTGCCGATAGGCCTAAGTATGAATTTGGAATATGTGCATGTAAGTTAAATCCAAACAATAATTTCTGTTCAAGCTTTCTGAAAATACTGAATTAAAATTCTTTAATTCACTCAATTATTATAATTGATTGCAATATGGTTATGTCAATGTTATGAAAAGAAAAACAGTCTGTCCAAAGATATATTAGGAATATCTGTATTTCAAAGCTGCCATACCTCTAGTATTTTAAAGGTATTATAACCCCCTCGAGTTTGACCTGGAGTCGCAACACAAGTGAATTAACAAATAATTCTTTAAAAAATACCCAAAGTCTTTGGCCCTTGGCTGACTAATAACTATAGTCACCAGGTTTGCAAATGTAAACACAATTACCTTTTATTAATAACAAGAACTGGCTGTTTAGCACACTGGGCTAAATCGCTGGCTTTGAAAGCAGACCAACCAGGCCAGCAGCACGGTTCGATTCCCGTAACAGCCTCCCAGAACAGGCGCCGGAATGTGGCGACTAGGGGTTAAAAGAAAGGGAAAAGAGAAAAAGAGTCTTTGTGTCAGATGGTTGTTACCAGCACCTTATTCCTCTTCAAACTTGACTTTCAGTCTGAGGCTTTACTGTAGATTCATTCAGGCCTCTGTAGTTCCAGAAATACAACAATCACAGCCTTTCTGGAGAGAGTAAGGGTCCTGGTATTTGTTTGCAGTCTGTAATGGTTATCCTTTAGATTCATTCATTCAGGTTCTCCGCCGTTCTGGAAATACATGGGATCGGGGTAGACCGCACGGACCACCATTGCCGTAGCCTGCAAGGCAGCCATGCGGCTGTCCATGCTGCTAACTTAGTGTGAACTTAGTGCCACGAATTGTATGGATCTCCCCTGCTAACCACCACCCTAGGTACCCTCTGGCCCCAGCCTACCCATCAACAGGATGGGTGCTCTCCAGTGCAACCAGTGCCATCTTGTTGACTGGATGATCAGAAATTATGCAGACAGTTAACACGTAGCAGTATCAGAAAGCAGACAGGCCAGTTTCCAGCAACTAAACTAAAGCTACTTTTCCAGCTAGAGGTTTAGAAGCCAGTTTACTTCAACAAGCGTCTAAGTCTTGTTGGCTGTGATGTGTGTGTGTGGTGAGTGGAGTCCACCGATTCTGTCCCGGTGTAAACATTTAGCACTGGATTCTTCCACCCCACCTGCCGCAAGAATGTCACAGGCAAGACGTGGGCAATGGAGAAGTACATTGACCTCGAGCGGGATTCTCCGGTTGCCAGGTGGATGCAGCCAGAGAATCCCGCCCATAGTCTCTGAAACGGAGGACCCCCATCGGAATATTTATTCTTCAGTTTTGAAATAGGGAAGTTTTTTGGTCAAAATTACTGACTTACCTATTCGGGGAATTAGAGAAAATCATTGATCCAAGCAAAAGCAGTTAATTTTAAAGAACATGTATTAGGTGATATTCACAATCATATACTTGATGTCCTCAGAAGTGTGCTTCCTCTGATGCCTAATCTGTTACCACATTTAACAGTTTAGCAGGTTTGAGGAGCTGCTGTTAACCACTGAAAGAACAAAAGAGGGGGTAGTGATCAAATATGGTCTGCCTCTGGGTTGCAGGTCTTAAGACACAGAAGGTTCCTGAGACTTTGGGAGCCTGAAAGGATGGAAATAACATTGGCATCTCCGTCTTTTCATTGTTGAGTTTGGTTCAATGACCAAACCAATTCTAATTAATCTATTTAGAGAGTGGCGCAGTGGTTAGCACTGCTGCCTCACGGCGCTGAGGACCCGGGCTAGATCCTGAACCCGGTCACTGTTCGTGTGGAGTTTGCACATGCTCCCCGTGTCTACATGGGTCTCACACCCTCAACCCAAAGACGTGACGAGTAGGTGGATTGGCCACACTAAATTGCCCCATAATTGGAAATAAATAATTGGGTACTCTAAATTTTTTTTAAATATATAAATCTATTTTGGATATCCAACAAGTAAGCCCTAATTTCTCTCGCCAGGATCCATGCAACAGAGATGCTGCCGCAATAAGTGGGAGAAACTGACTGCTGGAGCTGGATTCTCCGCGCCCTATTTCTGGTTCAGCATGCCAGCGGGAAGCTCCGTTTCACCGGCTGGTCAATGGGGTTTCCCATTGTGGGCAGCCCCATGCCGTTGGGAAACACCCGTGCTGCCGGCAAAATGGAGCATCCTGCCGGCAGAGAATCCAACCCACTGTCACGAAGCATGCTGATGTTATCTGTGAGGGTATCCCAACTTGGAACACCAGTTCATGGGGATGTATAGTTTTGTTTTGGCATGAGGACACAAGTGAACCCCGCAGTGTGAATAAACAGCCCAGTCATTGTGTAACATTTATTAAGCACTGTTAAAATAAAGAAAAGATAAAAACACACAAACAGGACTACTCGACTCTCAGGCAATTACAGTATTTGAATTTCTAAATTCATGCACAATTTATGTAGAACCAAAATATACCTATGATAGCTGAACTTTGTAAGACATCCCCTGTCACCAAACAACATCCAAATTAAATAACCAGCTTATAGTTACCACACAATACTGGGATGATGCTCAAGTCTGGGAATTCTCTTTTCCTGGTCCAGGGAAGACATTTAAAACTGCTGTGATGAAGGTTTTCTACACTGCCTTGCCTCTAAGACTTAGAAGATTGTTGAAGTAAACTGGCTTCTAAGCCGCTAGCTGGAAAAGTAGTTTTAGTTTAGTTGCTGGAAACTGGCCTGTCTGCTTTCTGATACTGCTACATGTTAACTGTCTGCATAGTTTCTGATCATCCAGCCAATTATACCTTTGTTCCTCCTTGATTATGTCTTTTGTCTATTTGACTGTCTGCCCCATCAACATCCTCAACTATACATTAACATATGTAGACCTCATGTTAACTGTCTGCATAGTTTCTGATCATCCAGCCAATTATACCTTTGTTCCTCCTTGATTATGTCTTTTGTCTATTTGACTGTCTGCCCCATCAACATCCTCAACTATACATTAACATATGTAGACCTCATTGATGATTTCCAATTATCTATGTGAACTGTTTCTACTCATAAATCATTCATTCACACGTTATTCTTAGCTAAAATGTCTTTTAAACTCATTAAAGGAAGAGATGCCAATTACTGGACCTTTTGAATACAGTCTACTGATGTCTCTAGGCAGATATCCACATATTGTTGAGGGCTGGGCTGGGCTGGGCTGGGCTGGGCTGGCTGCAGAAGGGGGAGCTGGAGGAAAAGGGGGAAGATGGTGGAGGTGGTCATGGGCTGGGGCCTCCAGGTCGAACTCCGCACATCACCCCCGGTACCCCTCCCCTCTCCTCCCCCTCCCTCTCAACTCCAACACCCCCTCTCCACCCCTGCCCTGTACCCAAGGGTTCGATGATGGAATGGCCAGCTCCCATGCAGGGATCACTATGCTGACATGTTTACAAAGTCTTACCTGATAGCAAGCAAGCAGAAAATTTGCCAACACCTGGAATTGTCTCTTCACATCATGACCCATTGTTATTATTTTGCAAGCCACAAGAATCAAAATTCAGTCAGTTAGAAACTTGCACAACCTATTATGATAATAGTAAAATCTGTTTACAGGTTTTCAAAAATTGAGAGGAACAATTTTATTTTGGACACTTATTTCCTATATTGAACTAACTTTCTCAAACTGCTCTTTGCTTTCCTTAGATACTCTTGGAGTTGGGTGTGAGTCAAATGGAATCTATTACAGGCATGGGCAGATGTTCCAGCCACACTGTCACTATAAATGCACATGTGTGAATGGGGCATTTGGATGTACGCCCACCTGTACAAAGAAATTGGCAGCTGGCCAATGTAGAAATCCCAAGGCCATAAAGATATCTGAATATTGCTGTGAGAAGTCTATTTGCGATAAGACTGGAGTGAAGATTCAGCAGGCAGCAACATATAGAGTAATGCCTGGTAGGTAATTTAAATAAGCCCGCGCAGTCTAAAGTTTAAAGATGTATATACCTCAGTTGAAAAGGAATAGCACAATTGGTGATAATCAGCCAAGTCAATGGATAGCTCTTCAACTTGTTTGATAGGCATGGGATTGATTTGATTGTTTTTTAGCCAGCTAAAAAGAAGATGTCTCTGCTTAAGGTAGATTACCTGAAATACTGGGAGGTCCCATTTGGCAGTTCTGCTCTTGAAAAGAATTACAGAGTAGCATTGATATTGAAGGAGTCTGCAAATGTGTGGATATGAAAGAATCAAGCAGGTAAACTGGGAATTAAAATCCAAATAAATAAAAATAAAAATTGCCAGCAAGTACAGACCATGTAATGTTGGTGCAGAAATATTTTATAATGCAGCCTTCAGATAGCTAATTCTAACATTTAAGGAATGTGAAATTTCAGCATTTCCATTTTTAAAAATGAGTTACTATATCGTGAGAAAAGTGATTTCTATGCAGTCAAACTACAGACTGCTTATTTTTAAAGTTACATTATTCATATAAATCAAGGAAGGTTTCAGAAAATCTGGGTTTCGAACACCGACATTTATTTTCTTTGAATAACTTTGTTTAAATATTATGTGGGTGACATAATCAGGACAACTTCCCTGTCCAGGAAGACGGTTTGATTTTGTAAAGATTCAATACAGCAGCAAGGCCAAACATGTTTGGTCAAATGATTTCCTTCAGCCTGGTAAGCCTCAGTAGTTCTATGCTTAAATTTATGCTCTGTATAGAAAAATTATAGTATGTCGTAAAAAGGACATCATTATAACTTGACAAACCTGCAATATATTTTGGAATTGGAAGGAGAAAAAAAAAATATATGTGGCAAAATAAACATTTCCATATTACCACTTCACCAGACATTCCTTCTAAACTATGTGCAAAGTTTTACCGGCTCTCTAATGGGTTTTTACATAGGGGAGGTGGGCTGGGGGGAGGGTTTTGAGGTTGACGGGAGCGGTTCAGGGAAAGGGGGGGGCAGGGGGAGGGGGTTCACAGAGTGGCGGGTAAACTTGTTCAGGCCTTGGGCAATGGAGGGAGCACTTCCATTACTAGCTTACTTTTGAGACTGAGCACCCCGACCCTAGGTTGAGGTCCACTGGGTGCTCCTTGTAAGCCTGCCCTTAAAATCAGAACCCCCATTGGAAATATTTTGCTCTTATCTTTATTTCAATAGGATATGGGAAGACCAGCTTACAATATGTAAATAATTAATTTTGCTGAACATGTATTAATTCTACAACTGATGCTTTATTAAGCAATTTTAATTTAGACTTAAAATGATGAAATAATGAAGGGAAGTTATTGTTTAGATTGCAAATTCAATCGCTATTTTCCAAACTATTTCACTATAGTTGCTATGTGTTTGCCTGGACCCTAATCTCATTATATCGCAGAATCGCAGAATAATACATTCCAGTCCCTAACGCTCCTCCCAGCTCTTCCTCCCACTTACACTTAACCTCCTCCACGGGGGCACTCTCCCTGTCCAGAAATCTCCCATACATGTCCGCCACTCTTCCCTCCCCAATTTAATCCTCAGATAGAAGTTTATCCTGCAGAACCAGGGATGGCAGCCCAGACCCATATCCTGTCATCTTTTCCATTCTTCCTCATGGTTTGCTATGCTCTGACATTTGCCATTGTCTGCAATTTTCTACGTCCATGCCTAAACAATTTCTGTATAGGCACATCCAAAAAAAATAACATTAGCTAATCTTGCTAATCTGAGATAAATCCTGTTAAGATTCCCATAGAGACTGATAACTTTTAAAAGCAAGGAATCCCCACGACACCGGCAGAAAAAAAACCTATGGTTAAGGTTTCACTGACCACCGAAAACTAACATAATTCAAACATAAATCTATGTTTGGCAAGGGATATTTCAATCAATAAAGGTAAATTCCACTTGAAATAGTCCAGACACCAAAGCTATACCTCATCTAGTTGTGCTTTACTTACCATACAAATGTGTCACTCCATGCAATTCCGCAGGCTTTCCAACATGGCCTTCATTAGGTAGGTTATCTCACTGTCCACTCAATTGTTTCTGCTCTTGAGGTGCATTCACCAGCAGCAGTTTTCCACCTGAAGTCCACGGACACAGTTGATACCAGAAAGGCAAACACTTACAAACTCTCTCACTCGGAATACAACACTCCTCATGGCACAGAAGTCCCAGAGACTCCCTTCCATTTAAATGATGCGGTTGGCTCTGGCAATACTGAAACAGCAGCAGTGGGTCTTGTCCAATTCACAATTCCCTAATCATCTTGTCTTCAGCTCCCTGTCCTTTGTAATTGTATATGAAGAAGCAATGGTTTAGTAGTAGTGTCGCTGGACTAGTAATCTAGAGACCCAGAGTCATTCTCGGGGGGTGCGAATTAAAATCCTGCCATGGCAGATGGTGAAATTTGAATTCAATAAAAATCTGGAATTAAAAGTCTAAAGGTGACCATGAAACTATTGGTGACTATTATAAAACCCCGTCTAGTTCACTAATGTCCTTTAGGGAAGGAAACCGATTGTCTTTATCTGGTCTGGCCTACATGTGACTTCAGACCCACTGCAATGTGGTTGACTCTTAAATGTCCTCAGGGATGGACACATCCTGTGAATAAATACATTTTATTTTTAAAAATAAAGATGGTATTTTACATATTTGCTCTATTTTCCTTCTGTCCCACAATAATACTTCTGTGATTCTGAGAGACTTGCTTCAACACAGAATCTGGTCTGAACTGTCAAACAGAAATCTAGTATCTGTTGAGAGCCTTGTTTGCTTTCACTGACTCGTAAATTCTGAGCTGTCTGTCCCAAAGACAGACTGAAACCCAACATCAATTGCAATTAGCTCTCTATTTACCCTTTGCTTCTTATCCATATGACAACTTTAGGTAAAATTAGCAATTCTTCCTGCTTGCTAGAAAATCCATTTACTCCTTTCTGAATACTCATCTGTTTATCTTTGGTGCGAAGGGAACATAACACAAAATGATAAAAACAGATATAGGTCATCGCAATCCATATAATTAATGCTTTCTATCCTTCAGCAATCTTCCTCTTTCTGTGCAATTTCCTCACCTTTAATACCTTTAAACTTAAATCTGAAGTCAAATTAAGTTTTGCCTATATTTGTTTATATTACCAGTTTATAAGACAAGGCCTGTAATACAGTGGAAGAAATGCCGGCTTCAAACAACTCCATGGAGCTCATGTTCAAAGTCCTGTGACATAGGAATTTCAGTCAGAGTAACAAATGACAATACCAAATGTGAACTTGAGAGAGAAAGTAGACTGTGCTTTATTCGACCTTGTGACACAAGACTCTTGAAAAATATGAAGGTAAATCACTTCAGAAATAATCTATTAGCCACATTAACAATATAATTTTTTGGGTGGGGAAGTGGGTGATGGAGAGTGACAGAAATAGAGTGAAAATATTATTATGATTGCATGGAGGTATATATTCATGTACCACAGCAAAATACAATCTAAAGTTAACCGCCATTCCATTGGTTAATTTGGTAGTCTCAGGTAGAATTCGTAGGTAAACATAATCATATGACTTAAATTTATTGATTGGGGGAGGGCTGAAATTTGGGATTTTCCAGAAAGGGAGTGAGTGCAAAATGTGTGAACCTGGATGCTTTATTCATGCAAGATAAATTCCAATCCACATAGATCCACACTTAGTTGAATTCCAATCCACATAGATGGGTTCTTCATCCTTGCACAACCCAACATCTCAGAAATAGTTTAGGGGCATGTCCAGAGTGTTCCAGTTTCCCACGGAATTCCACTCAGTTTTCCCCTTTTAAGCAGGTGCAGCTTCCTCTCTTGACCTATAACGCACCAGAGATATGACAAAAAAGGTAGTTAATCCTGAGGAGTTCAATTACTTTCAAACTACAACTCTTCTCCCTGTGAGGAGATTTCTTTTCTGGCATTGGGTATTTATTTCGCAATCTTTATTGGTCAGGACTCTTGGACTCACTCAGCTGCTCCTCACAGCAGTGGCATGGGACCTTTGCCTAATTTGAGGAAGAAGATGGTCCATGACTTCTGTGCGGATGTACAATACTTGAGTACCGTTCCTGTGATGCTCTCTGGTGCCAGTTTCGCCTCGATCTATAGCCCTCTTACCTCTGTCAGGCTTTTGGATTCAAGTTCCAGTCCAGGCACATGAGCATATAAAATCAAAAAGCTGACACGTCAGTGCAGTGTTGAAGGAGAGGTCCTGTCTTTCTGAAGTGATGTGGCCCTCAGACAGACGAGGCATGTCCCATGGCACTATTTTCACGGATTAGGAGGGGAGCTAACACTATGTCATAGCCGATATTTATCCCTTGATCTATATCACAAAACAAAATCATCGAGCTCTTTTTGCATTACATTTTGTTGGATCTTACTGTGCACAAATTTGCTGCCATGTTCTGTCCATTGCGCCAATAACTCGGGCAGCACGATAGCATGGTGGTTAGCATAAATGCTTCACAGCTCCAGGGTCCCAGGTTCGGTTCCCGGCTGGGTCACTGTCTGTGCGGAGTCTGCATGTCCTCCCCGTGTGTGCGTGGGTTTCCTCCGGGTGCTCCGGTTTCCTCCCACAGTCCAAAGATGTGCGTGTGCGGGTTAGGTGGATTGGCCATGCTAAATTGCCCGTAGTGTCCTAAAAAAAAGTAAGGTTAAGGGGGGGGGGGGTTGTTGGGTTACGGGTATAGGGTGGATACGTGGGTTTGAGTAGGGTGATCATTGCTCGGCACAACATCGAGGGCTGAAGGGCCTGTTCTGTGCTGTACTGTTCTATGTTCTATGTTCTATTTACATCTTCAGCTCAATAAAGACTGTCAAGCTTTCTCCTTTGGTTAAAAAAAAACAAAAGCCTCAAAGATGAATAATTGAGTCTTGCTGAAAAAGAGACAAGCCATTGAAGCATTTTGTCTTCCACTCATTAAAACAGATAGAATAATACAACATTTCAAAGGGAACAACAATTTATCTTGCATGAATAAAGGATACTGATTGGTTGGCAAGTGGATTCTGATTCATTGAGGCATTACATGGAGAAGGCAGTAGGGAACAGTTGCTGCCCATGCTTTTAACTGAAAAAGACAAGTGGAGATTATTCCAACACACTCCTGGCTCATGCCTTCTGGATGATGGACAGAACAAAGAAGATAGAACAAAGAAAAAATTACAGCACAGGAATAGGCCCTTCGGCCCTCCAAGCCTGCGCCGATCCAGATCCTCTATCTAAAACTGTCGCCTATTTTCTAAGGATCTGTATCCCTCTGCTCCCTGCCCATTCATGTATCTGTCTAGATACATCTTAAATGACGCTACCGTGCCCACCTCTACCACCTCCGCTGGCAATGCGTTCCAGGCACCCACCACCCTCTGCGTAAAGAACTTTCCACGCATATCTCCCTTAAACTTTTCCCCTCTCACCTTGAACTCGTGACCCGTAGTAATTGAATCCCCCACTCTGGAAAAAAGATTCTTGCTATCCATACTGTCTATACCTCTCATGATTTTGTAGACCTCAATGAAGTCCCCCCTCAACCTCCGTCTTTCTAATGAAAATAATCCTAATCTACTCAGCCTCTCTTCATATCTAGCGCCCTCCATACCAGGCAACATCCTGATGAACCTCCTCTGCACCTTCTCCAAAGCATCCACATCCTTTTGATAATGTGGCAACCAGAACTGTACGGAGTATTCCAAATGTGGCCGAACCAAAGTCTTATACAACTGTAACATGACCTGCCAACTCTTGTACTCAATACCCCTTCCGATGAAGGAAAGCATGCCATATGCCTTCTTGACTACTCTATCGACCTGCGCAGCCACCTTCAGGGTACAATGGACCTGAACACACAGATCTCTCTGTACATCAATTTTCCCCAGGGCTTTTTCATTTACTGTTTAGTTCGCTCTTGAATTAGATCTTCCAAAATGCATCACCTCGCATTTGCCTGGATTGAACTCCATCTGCCATTTCTCCGCCCAACTCTCCAATCTATCTATATTCTGCTGTATTCTCTGACAGTCCCCTTCACTATCTGCTACTCCACCAATCTTAGTGGCATCTGCAAACTTGCTAATCAGACCACCTGTACCTTCCTCTAGATCATTTATGTATATCACAAACAGTGGTCCCAGCACGAATCCCTGTGGAACACCACTGGTCACAGTTCTCCATTTTGAGAAACTCCCTTCCACTGCTACTCTCTGTCTTCTGTTACCCAGCCAGTTCTTTATCCATCTAGCTAGTACACCCTGGACCCATGAGACTTCACTTTCTCCATCGGCTTACCATGGGGAACCTTATCAAATGCTTTACTGAAGTCCATGTATATGACATCTACAGCCCTTCCCTCATCAATCAACTTTGTCACTTCCTCAAAGAATTCTATTAAGTTGGGAAGACATGACCTTCCCTGTGCGAAAACATGTTGTCTATCACTGATAAGCTAATTTTCTTCCAAATGGGAATAGATCCTATCACTCAGTATCTTCTCCAGCAGCTTCCTTACCACTGACGTCAGGCTCACCAATCTATAATTACCTGGATTATCCCTGCTACTCTTCTTAAACAAGGGGACAACATTAGCAATTCTCCAGTCCTCCGGGACCTCACCCGTGTTCAAGGATGCTGCAAAGATATCTGTTAAGTCCCCAACTATTTCCTCTCTCATTTACCTCAGTAACCTGGGATAGATCCCATCCGGACCTGGGGGTTTGTCCACCTTAATGCCTATTAGAATACCCAACACATCCTCCCTCCTTATGCCGACTTGACTGAGAGTAATCAAACATCTATCCCTAACCTCAACATCCGTCATGTCCCTCTCCTTGGTGAATACCAATGCAAAGTACTCGTTAAGAATCTCACCCATTTTCTCTGACTCGACGCATAACTTTCCTCCTTTGTAACTGAGTGGGCCAACCCTTTCTCTAGTTACCCTCTTGCTCCTTATACATGAATAAAAAGCTTTGGGATTTTCCTTAACCCTGTTTACTAAATATATTTCATGACCCCTTTTAGCCCTCTTGATACCTCGTTTCAGAATGGTCCTACATTCCCGATATTCTTCCAAAGCTTTGTCTGTCTTCAGTCACCTAGACCTTATGTATGCTTCCTTTTTCCTCTTAGCTAGTCTCGCAATTTCACCTGTCATGCATGCTTCCCTAATCTTGCCATTTCTATCCCTCATTTTCACAGGGACATGTCTATCCTGCACTCTAATCAACCTCTCTTTCAGAGCCTCCCACATATCAAATATGGATTTACCTTCAAACAGCTGCTCCCAATCCGCATTCCCCAGCTCCTGCCGAATTTTGGTATAGTTGGCCTTCCCCCAATTTAGCACTCTTTCTTGAGGACCACTCTCGTCTTTGTCCATGAGTATTCTAAAACTTACGGAATTGTGATCACTATTCCAAAAGTAATCCCCGACTGAAACTTCAACTACCTGGCCAGGATCATTCCCCAATACCAGGTCCAGTATGGCCCCCTCCCGAGTTGGACTATTTACATACTGCTCTAAAAAACCCTCCTGGATGCTCCTTACAAATTCTGCTCCATCTAGACCTCTGACACTAAGTGTATCCCAGTCACTGTTGGAAAAATTAAAATCTCCTATCACCACTACCCTGTTGCTCCGACATCTTCCCATAATCTGTTTACGTATTCGTACCTCTATCTCACACTCACTGTTGGAAGGTCTGTAGTACAGCCCCAACATTGTTACCGCACCCTTCCTATTTCTGAGCTCTGCCCACATCGCCTCATTGCTCGAGTCCTCCATCGTGCCCTCCATCAGCACAGCTGTGATATCCTCTCTGACCAGTAATGCAACCCCTCCACCCCTTTACCTCCCTCTCTATCCCGCCTGAAGCATCGATATCCTGGGATATTTAGTTGCCAATCATGCCCTTCCCTCAACTAAGTATCAGTAATAGCAATAATATCATACTCCCAGGTACTAATCCAAGCCCTAAGTTCATCTGCCTTACCTACTACACTTCTTGCATTAAAACAAATGCATCCCAGACCACCAGTCCCTTTGCATTCATCATCTGCTCCCTGCCTCCTCTTCCCCTTAGTCACGCTGACTTCATGATCTAGTTCCTTACAAGCTTTAGTTACGACCTCCTTACTGTCCACTAACCTCCTCATTTGGTTCCCATCCCCCTGTCACATTAGTTTAAACCCTCCCCAACAGCATTAGCAAAAGCACCCCCAAGGACATTGGTTCCAGTCCGGCCCAGGTGTTGACCATCCAATTTGTAGTAGTCCCACCTCCCCCAGAACCGGACCCAATGTCCCAAAAAATCTGACCCCCTCCCTCCTGCACCATCTCGCAAGCCACACAGTCATCCTGCCCATTCTTTCATTTCTACTCTGACTACCACATGGCACTGGTAGCAATCCTGAGATCACTACCTCTGAGGTCCGACTTTTTAACTTATCTCCTAACTCTCTAAATTCTGCTTGTAGGACCTCATCCCGTTTTTTTACCTATATCATTGGTGCCTATATGCACCACGACAACTGGCTGTTTACCCTCCCCCTTCAGAATGAAAATGAAATGAAATGAAAATCGCTTATTGTCACGAGTAGGCTTCAATGAAGTTACTGTGAAAAGCCCCTAGTCGCCTCATTCCGGTGCCTGTCCGGGGAGGCTGGTACAGGAATTGAACCGTGCTGCTGGCCTGCTTGGTCTGCTTTAAAAGCCAACTATTTAGCCCTGTGAGCTAAATCAGCCCCTGCAGAATGTTCTGCAGCCGATCTGAGACATCCCTGACCCGTGCACCTGGAAGGCAATATACCATTCGGGAGTCTCGTTTTCGAACACAGAATCACCTATCTACTCCCCTTACAATTGAATCCCCTATGACTATAGCCCTTCCACTCTTTTTCCCGCCCTTCTGTGCAGCAGAGCCAGCCACGGTGCCACGAACCTGGCTACTGCTGCCTTCCCCGGTGAGCCATCTCCCCCAACAGTATCCAAAATGGTATACCTGTTTTGGAGGCAGATCACTGCAGGGGTCACCTGCACTGCCTTCCTGGTCTTTCTCTGCCTTTTGGTCACCCATTCCCTTTCTCCCTCAGTAATCCTAATCTGTGGTGTGACCAATTCGCTTAACATGCTTTCCATGACCTCCTCAGCATCGCGGACGCTCTAAAGTGAGTCCATCCGCACCTCCAGAGCCGTCATGCGGTTTAACAAGAGCTGCAGCTGGACACACGTGAAGGGGCCAGGGATATCAGCCACGTCCCTGAGGTCCCACATTCAGTAAGAGGAGCATAATACGGGTCTGAGAACTCCTGCCCTTTGTAATCTTAAAATTAACTTAGTCCAACTGTAATATCAAATAATAGCTAAATTAAAAAGGAAAAAAAAAGGAAAATTGTTACCAATTCCACGTTAAAACTGGCACTTGATAACAGCTCCTCCACAAACCACCTTTTGGATACAGTGACAGCAATGCACTGATGCAAATTTCCCCCGCAACAGCCAATCAGCGGCTCCACTCTGCTGCCCTCTGCTGGATGCTTGCCTTCACTTGAATATGGAGGGTGTCTTGCTCAGGTACACCTTCTGGATACAGTGACCGCAATGCACTGATTCAAATTTTCCCCGCAAAAGCCAATCAGCGGCTCCGCTCTGCTGGACAGGCTTTAGGGAGTCAGGAGGTGAGTTGCTCACTGCAGAATTCCCAGCCGCTAACCTATTCATGTAGACACAGTATTTATATGGCCGGTCCAGTTAGGCTTCTAGTCAATGGTAATGCTTCAGGATGTTGATAGTTGGAGATTTAGTGATAGTAATGCCATTGAATGTCAAAGGGAGATTCAATGGGGTTCTCTATCGTTGGAGATATTCATTGTCTGGCACTTGTGTGCGGTGTAAATGTTAGTTGCCACTTATCAACCCAAGCTGAATTATGCCCAGGTTGGACAACCTATGAGCACAAGCTGCTTCAGTATATGAAGAGTTGTGAATGGTATGAACATTGTGCAATTATCAGCTAATATCCTTACTTATAATGGAGGGAAGGTCATTGATAAAGAAGCTGAAGGTGGTTGGGCCGAGGACACTACCTCAAGGAATTCCTGCAGCGATGCCCTGAGCCTGAGATGATTGACCTCCAACAACCACAACCGTCGTCCTTTGTGCTAGGTACGATTTCAACTTCCCCCTTATTTCTATTGATGTCAGTTTTGCTAGGAGTCCTTGACACTTGGGCTAATGTCAAGAGCAGTCACTCTCATCGCACCTCTTGAGTTCAATTCTATGTCCATGTTTGGATCAAGGCTGTAATGAGGTCAGGTGATGAGTAACCCTGAAGGAACCCATCAGTGAGCAAGTTATTGCTATGTAAATGCTGCTTGATAGCACTGTCGGCAACACCTTCCATCATTTTGCTGATGATTGAGAGTAGATTGAAGGGGTGGTTATTGGCTGCATGGGATTTGACCTTCTTTTACAGATATTTTCTGCCTGTACTTTCAGTAAAATATTTGTGAATTTTTAAAAAATTGTCTCATTTCCGTGCATTTTGCCATGAAGAAAACAAGATTTTATAACTCCTTCAATATGATCCATATTTCTAAACTGCATTTAGGATATTAGGCAGTGAGTAAACAAAGTGTCGCCACTTCAACAGGCATCTCCACTTCAACAGGCATCTCCACTTCAACAGACATCTCTACTTCAACAGGCATCTCCACTTCAACATTAAGGAATCAGATTTTTTGGGGTTTAGTTTAATAATTGTTCCCTGCCTGGAGCTGCCTCGACAAAATTGGCTATACCATAAGCGTAGATGGTAAAAATAGAGCAAAATATTAAAGTACACTCAGGGAAGTCTGATCTTGAATAACTTTGTAAAATAACATAACTACTGGCTGAATGGTTTTTGATTAATGAACAAAAATATGCTATATATTTTTCATTTCTTTCCCTATTAGAAAGACAAGATGTGTCTACAGACTCTTAGGTATTCCAAGCCTGAAACATTTACTCTCTCGGGTTGCACAAGTAGAAGAACGTACAGACCGATATTCTGTGGTACATGCTCAGATTCCCGTTGCTGTGTTCCTAACAAAGAAAAAACAGTGAAAGTAGAATTTAACTGCACTGATGGAGAAATCGTCATGTGGAAGATGATGTGGATCACATCTTGCAAATGTCAACAGGCCTGTATTGACTCAGAGGACATATTCTCAGATCTGAAATTGCTGTAGTACATTATGTGGTTTATACCTTCATTGAGAGCTGTGAGTGAAAAAATAACAATTGTACATGCCTCATCCTCAGAGGAAAGTGAATTTGCTTATACCATTTCCATTCTTATAGAGCTAAACTGTATAAGGGAAAAATCAAAGTTTTACAGCAACAGAACATCTGGAGATATACATCAAGTGCAGTATCTTCCACAAGACTTCCACAAGACCTACTTGATTACACAAATAACTATTTTGTCACTTAGTAAAATAGGATTGATTTGCATAGTATACCTGTAGTTTCTTTGCATGAGATTTTCCTTAAATTGAATTTCTGTCGAACTTTGTATAGTGCAGCACAATTCCTTTCCTATAAAAGTCAATATCAAATATGTTAAAGGAAGATAAAACGAATAAACATCACTGCATTTGATAAGGAGCCACATCAAAGATTATTGCATGAAATAAAAGCTCATGTTGGAGACGGTAACGCATTGGCATGAAATGAAGATTGGCTAGAAACAGAGTTGGCATAAATGGGTCTTTTTCCAGTTGGCCAGAATATGACAAGTGGTGTGCCATAGGGATCAGTGCTGGGGGCTATTTACAATTCATATAAATGACTTGGATGAAGAAACTGAAGGTATAGTTACTAAATTTTCTGATGACACAAAGGTAGGTAGGAAAGTAAATTGTGAAAAGGACATAAGGAGGCTACGAAGGGACATAGATAGGTTAAGTGAGTGGGCAAAAGTCTGACAAATGGGAATATAATGTGAGCAAATGTTACATTGTACATTTTGGCAGGAAGAATAAAAAATCTTATTAACTAAATGGTGTGAGATCACAAAAAGGTTAGTGTACAGGTACAGCAAATAATTTGGAAAACTTTTTAAAATATAAATTTTAAGTACCCAATTCTTTCTTTCCAATTAAGGGGCAACTTAGTGTGGTCAATCCGCCTGTCCTGTACATCTTAGGGGTGAGACCCACGTAGACACAGTAAGAATGAGCAAACTCCAGACAGACAGTGATTCGGGGTCAGGATCGAACCCCGGTCCTCAGTGCCGTAGGCAGCAGTGCTAACCACTGCGCCACCATGCCACCCTGCAATCTATTGTGAAGGGAATTGATTCCAAAAGTGGGGAGGTTATGATTCAGTTATACAGCGCATTGGTGTGACCACAACTGGAATATTGTGTGCGGTATTGGTCTCCTTCTTTAAGGAAAGATGTTAATGTATTAGGAAGTAGTTCAGAAAAGGTTTGCTAGATAATGCCAGGAATGGGCAGGTTGTGTTCTGAGAAAGTTAGAGAGGTTCGATGTATCCATTTGAGTTTAGAAGAATAAGAAGCAACTTGATCAAAACCTTTAAGATCCTATGGGGTATTGGCAAGATGGATGTGGAGAGGACGTTTCCTCTTGACAGAGAATCTAGAACTAGATTTCACTGTTTAAAAATAAAGCATTGCTCATTAAAGACAGAGATGGGAATTTTCTTTTCTCTCTCGGAGGGTCGCGAGTCTCTGGAACTCTCTTTCTCAAAAGGCAGTGGATGCAGAATCTTTGAATATTTTTAAGGCTGAACCAAATAGACTCTTGATTTTCAAGGGGGTGAAAGGTTATCAGGAGAAGGGGGGAATTTCAGGTGGAAGTTACAATCGGATCAGCCATGATCTTACTGAGTGGTGAAGGATGAGAGGGGATCTTATTGAAACTGACAAGATACTGCAAGGCCTGGATAGAGTGGACATGGAGAGGATGTTTCCACTTGTAGGAAAACTAGAACCAGAGGACACAATCTCAGACTAAAGGGACAATCCTTTTGAACAGAGATGAGGAGGAATTTCTTCAGCCAGAGGGTGGTGAATCTGTGGAACTCTTTGCCGTAGAAGGCTGTGGAGGCCAGGTCACTGAGTGTCTTTAAGACAGAGATAGATAGGTTTTTGATTAATAAGGGGATCAGGGGTTCTGGGTAGAAGGCAGGAGA
Organism: Scyliorhinus canicula; assembly: GCF_902713615.1. Lineage (NCBI taxonomy): Eukaryota > Metazoa > Chordata > Chondrichthyes > Carcharhiniformes > Scyliorhinidae > Scyliorhinus > Scyliorhinus canicula. The sequence goes on along the minus strand of NC_052151.1, from coordinate 92,078,060 downwards.
ATGGGGATGGGAAAATATCAGCCATGATTGAATGGCTGAGCAGAATCGATGGGCCAAGTGGCCTAATTCTGCTCCTATGTCTTATGGTCTTATGGTATGTTCAAATGTAATTTTAATTAGCATCTTCAGAAACAGGTTTCAAAACCAAACAGTTGTAATGGTTTACAACGCTTTGAAATATATACATTGTATGATTGCAATTAAGTTGCAAATACTATATTCAAATATTTATTATTTTGCACATTGATACACAGATTTATTGTTCAGTTCTCTATATTCCCTTTTTGGTAGTCAATATATAAAAGTTGTCAACCTTAGCTCAGTAATAGGTTTAGCTGGGGCTGGTTTAGCACAGTGGGATAAACAGCTGGCTTGTAAGGCAGAACAAGGCAGCAGCATGGAGATTCTGCAGACCTTGAAAAATGGTGGATGGGAACAAGATCTAGAGTGTTGTATTCTAGTCCTGTGACAATGATTGAGTCGGCGCCCCAAAGAACATCTAGTTCTAGGCTAGTCAAATTTAATATTGTATAACAAACAGTGGGTTGGAAACTAATAGTAACAAACTGGAATGATCACAAACACAACTAACCATGCCGACTTCTCCTACAGACTTCCCCTAGGTTAGTGTCCCATGTCCCCTGCCACCTAGTGGTCAGAGGTCAAACATATTTACATGTACAATTGCTTATGCATATCACTACATCCCCTTTCCTTGAGATTTTGATCAAAACATATATACATCATTTCAATATATATGATATGCATAGCACAATAATTTATATCATGTATAGTTATATTGTCCAACTACAGATTCAATCTTTCAGGTTTCTTTCTATGCCTTGTTGATCGTCTTAACTTTGGTAGATCTGATGAATCTGCTTGACAGTCTTGCATTTCTGTAGGTGCAACTGGTATGGCCACATCACTGTTCGGAACCCCAGACTATACAATGATATTAGATTCGTCCTCTGGTTGTGTTGGTTTTGAAGAATGTAAGTTTTCATGCACATCATCCGCTTGCAGTTGAGCAATGGATTGTTTAACTTTCCTTAGTACCTGTCCTTGCTTTGTGATTACAGTGCAGGATTGGAACTATTTTCTGTATAATTGTTGCACATTTTGACCAGCCATCAGGATCATCCACTCTCACTATATCATTCAGATTTAAAGGTTTCAGAGCTCTGGTTGACTTGTCATTGTACCTCTTCTGCTTCTTCTTTTGAGATTGCTGTTTGCTATGGCATGGCCGAGTTGTTTGTAGCTTTCAATTCATCAACAGTTCTGATGGCGGCAAACCACAACTTAAAGGAGATGCGGCACAGGTGCACAGTGGTTAGCAATGTTGCTTTACAGCACCAGGGTCCCAAATTTGATTCCTGCTTGGGTCACTGTCTGTGCCGAGTCTGCACGTACTCCCTGTGTCTGCGTGGGTTTCCTCTCGGTGCTCCGGTTTCCTCCCACAAGTCCTGAAAGATGTGCTTGTTATGTGAATTGGACATTCTGAATTCTCCCTCAGTGTACCTGGACAGGTGCCGGACTGTGGCGACTATGCGATTTTCAGAGTAATTTCATTGCAGTTTTGCATGTAAGCCTACTTGTGACAATAATAAAATTTGTTATTATTATAAAAAAGATGCTCGATAGCTGAGCAATGCGAGATATGGCTCATCTTGACAGTTCATAGATTTCTTTCAGTAGAATTTTGACTAGCTGCATACTTTTTCCGCTTTGCCATTAGAATGAGGATACAATTGACGATGCTACATGTCTGAAGTCATAATGCTGTGCAAATGCTTTCCATTCTTCACAATTGAAACACGGTCCATTAGCGCTCATAACGACGTGAGGGGTGCCATGATGCGCAAACATGGCTTTCATGTGCATAATAACACAATTATGCTGACGAGCTTGACAACTGTGCTACTTCAGGATAGTTTGAATAGTAGTCCACTATTAGCAAATATTCTTTGCCTTCAAGGTAGAAAAAGTCTATCCCAACCTTTTGCCAAGGAACTGACACAATTTTGCCCATCTCCATCGGTTCCTTTATTTGTCGACATTGAAATCGTTGACAAGTGGTACATTTTTCCACCATTGTCTGTATATCTTTATTTATTCCTGGCCAATATACAGTATCTCGCGCTCTTCTCTTGCATATCTCGATTCCAAGGTGGCCCTCTTGAATCTTTTGCAGTATTTCTTTGTGCAGAGACTGTGGAATTACGATTCTCTCTTGTCTTAGTAACAAACCATTTGCTACACTTAGGTCTGATATTATATGATGATACTTGGAACATGAACCTTTCAGCCATCCATTGTTGAGATTGTGTATCACCATTTGGGCAGCACGGTAGCATAGTGGTTAGCATAAATGCTTCACAGCTCCAGGGTCCCAGGTTCAGTTCCCGGCTGGGTCACTGTCTGTGTGGAGTCTGCACGTCCTCCCCGTGTGTGCGTGGGTTTCCTCCGGGTGCTCCGGTTTCCTCCCACAGTCCAAAGATGTGCAGGTTTGGTAGATTGGCCATGCTAAATTGCCCGTAGTGTCCTAAAAAGTAAGGTTAAGTTTGGGTTACGGGTACAGGGTGGATACGTGGGTTTGAGTAGGGTAATCATTGCTCGGCACAACATCGAGGGCCGAAGGGCCTGTTCTGTGCTGTACTGTTCTATGTTCTGTGTTCTATGTTCTATTTGCAATACTTCATCTTTCTCTGCTCCTTCAACAATCAGTTTTGACATTGGTAGTGTTTGTATGGTCATATCCACATGAACTTGCACATCTTTTCCCATGGAATTGTCATCTAGTGTAGCTGTGGACAGCACATCTGCTACTACAATGTGCTTGCCTGGTATACAGATCAATTCAAAGTCATACCTCTGAAGTTTCATCATCATCTGTTGAATGTGAGGTGACATCTCAGTAAGGCTTTTCTTGACTATGACCACCAATGGTCTATGATTTGCCTCTCCAATGAAAGTAGGTAGTCCATATATGTAACTGTGATTTTGCTAATCCTGTTGACTATCCCCAGACATTCTTTTTCTATTTGAGCACAATGACATGCAGATTCTGTCATCGATCTGGAAGCATATGCTACTGGTTTCCAATCACTCCCATTTTCTTGCTGCAGCAAAACTGCACCTAGACCATCTTTCGATGCATCTGTTGAAATCTTAGCATTTTGTTGTTGGACTGAATAATGTTAGAACTGGAGTTGTCGCTAAAGCTGATTTAAATATGATCCACTCTTGTTCACGTTTGTCTGTCCAAGTGAAGTTATTCACTTTTTTAAGGACTTCTCTGAGACATGCTGTCTTGCTGAGAGATTTTGAACACATTCACTAATGAAATTAATCATTACTCGTACTCTTAGTATTCCCTTTTTGTCTGTTGGTCGAGCATATTCATAATGGCTTGTATTTTCATGTCATCAGGCTTTATTCCTTGAGCAGCCAATCAGTCTTCTCGGAACATTATTTCCTTCACACCAAACTGACATTTGGCCTTGTTAAGATGTAGCCCATTTTTCTTGACATTTTGTAATACTTTTATTCGCCTTTCATTGTGTTCCTCTTGGGTGGAACTCCAAATGATGATGTCATCGACATATACCCGAACACCCTGAATGCCTTCAACAATGTGTTCCATTGCTCTGTGAAAAATTTCTGACACTGAGATTATACCAAAGGGCATATGAAGAAAGCAATATCTACCAATTGGAATATTGAACATACAATACTTGGTACTTTCTTCATCTAACTTGAGCTGCCAGAACCCTTATGAAGCACCAAATTTGCTGAAATATGTCGTCCCGACATCTCACTTGTGATCTCCTCGTGCTTACGTATGAGATAGTGTTCCCTTTTTATAATTGTATTTCGATCTTTAGGATCCATGCATATCCTCAGATCATTATAAAATTTCAAGATCAGAAAAAACAAATGGAGAGGGCATTCAGCAGAGTGCATACATACATCTGCCAAGGCGTGTTAACTCTACATCATTAAAATTATGCATTTCTTCCTTGAGGCTTTTCCCTGCCTGGTTGACGTCTTGTAACTACAAAGCTGAAAAAAAATTAATTTGTAGAAAGTTTCCTTCTCGCTGAAGAGGCCTCAGACTAATCCATATCCTCTGCTCGCATGTTGACAGCTATGACAAATTCCACACAGCAGCTGGGAAAATTCACACCAATCTCAAAAAATCACCAACTTTCTAAACCAGTCACGGGTAACCGAGGTTAGTGATTGGTGAGTGAGTGGCCCTCCTTCATCTCAGTGGCCTGCAAGGTCGAAATCGGGCTCCTTGACCAATCATGACCCCATGAATAAGATTAAATTCATTTAATATGCACATAATATTTCATAAGGAGTTATAGAGAATTCATATATTAATAGATCCGTCATCAAACTCTTTTTTTTAAATTTAGAGTACCCAATTATTTTTTCCAATTAAGGGGCAATTTAGAGTGGCCAATCTACCTATCCTGCACATCTTTGGGTTGTGGGGGTGAAACCCACGCAGACACGGGGAGAATGTACAAACTCCACACAGACAGTGACCCAGGGCCGGGATTTGAACCCAGGTCCTCAGCGCCATAGGCAGCAATGCTGACCACTGTACCACCGTGCTGCCCACCGTCATCAAACTCAAATGGCAAAAGCAAAATAAATATTTACACTTTGGACATAGAGGGAGCACATGGCTCTCCAGTCAATCGCGTGTGCAATCAGAATGCACCTCGCTTCACTTGCTCTTGCTTTCCATGCATATCATTTTAGTCATACAGGTAGGAAAAAATACCACGTGGATGGAAATCGGTGGGATATGGCAACCCTGCACATGGGCAACAGTCATCAAAATGTCTTGTGGGCCGCACTCAGAACCCAGATAGGCCGCATGTGGCCACAGGTTTCCGACCACTGTTCTAAATAAAACAATCCATGTTTGGTTTAGAAGTCAATACGCTCTCTTTCACAATGTTAATAGGTCCTTCAAAAGAAAATTAGAATTTGGATCCATGGCGCAATTCTCCGGCTAACGGCCCCAGAGAATCAACGCCCCATATCTTTGCTCAAACAAGTAATCATCTCTTCCTTTTCATTTAAATCTGTGTAGTTTTTGAGATATAATGTTAACAGATTAACAAATGGATGAAAACATTACCTCCATCCATCTTCAGTGGCAGAGGTAATTATCAAGAAGATTATTGATCTCATGTTTCCATTACATGCACCTATTTTCTATTTGTCTCATCTTGTCTTTATTCTTCTCCCTGAGCATGGAAGGTTTAACTGGCCTCGGGTGCAAAAACATATTTCCTAATTCTTTTTCCTACAAAAGTGGATAATTTCAATGTTCTAAACCGGAGCACCAGGATGAACCCCACGCAGACACAGGGAGAATGTAATAATAATAGCTTATTGTCACAAGTAGGTTTCAATGAAGTTACTGTGAAAAGCCCCTAGTCGCCACATTCCGGCGCCTATTCGGGGAGGCCGGTATGGGAATTGAACCTGCACTGCTGACATTGTTCTGCATTACAAGCTGGCTGTTTAGCCCACTGTGCTAAACCAGCCCCTGCGTAAACTCAAATGTGTAAACTCCTCTCAGTCACCCAAGGCCAGAATTGAACCCGGGTCTCTGGTACAGTGCGGCACCACTGCAAGGCAGCAGTGCTAACCACTGTGCCACCCTGATTAATTGTCTCATTCTATTCCCACATTCTCCCTTATCAAATCACTGTCTCTGCCTCTAATGGGCCTGCATTTACTTTTAGTAATCCCTTTCTCTTGACATATGTACAGAAACATTTATTATCTGTTGTAATGTTATTCGATTATGCAGATGTTGAATCTTGATGTGGTAGTGCTAACAAGGAATATTAGACTTTGTTTTACAACAAAATTATTTATTACTAACACTACTCTAAAGGATTCTATAATGTCTAAGATTAGTACAGTTGGACCAAATGGTCTCACATTAACCTACACTAAGATACTACTACAGGGCTACTCTAATATGCGACTGCTATCAACACTTTCCTAACACCTTGTCCTGGAACAAATGGTGCGTCCAGATCATGTGCCTGCATACTGACACCACCTGCTGGTCGGATGCTAGAAATAAAACAGTAAAACATATAATTTATAATACACATACAGATGATGATGAACTACATGTATTATTTACGGATAATAATAATTGCTTATTGTCACAAGTAGGCTTCAATGAAGTTACTGTGAAAAGCCCCTAGTCGCCACATTCCGGCGTCTGTTTAGGGAGGCTGGTATGGGAATTGAACCCATGCTGCTGGCCTTGTTCTGCATTACAAGCCAGCTATTTATAAGTTAAATACCCATTTTGTTAAGGATAAGATCCTGGCATGGATAGAGACTTGGCTGACTGGCAGAAGGCAGAGAGTCGGGACAAAGGAGTCTTTTTCAGGATGGAAGCCGGTGACTAGTGGTGTGCCTCAGGGGTCTGTGCTGGTACCACAACTTTTCACAATATGCATTAATGATCTGGAAGAAGGTACTGAAGGCACTATTGCTAAGTTTGCAGATGATACAAAGATCTGTAGAGGGACAGGTAGTATTGAGGATGCAAGGGGGCTGCAGAAGGACTTGGACAAGCTAGGAGAGTGGGCAATGAAGTGGCAAATTAATTACAATGAGGAAAAGTGTGAGGTTATGCACTGTGAAGGAAGAACTTAGGCATAAACTATTTTCTAAATGGGGAAATGCATCCGAAATCAGAAGCACAAAGACACTGGGGAGTCCTTGTTCAAGATTCTCTTAAGGTTAATGTGCAGGTTCAGTCGGCAGTTAAGAAGGCAAATGCAATGTTAGCATTCATGTCAAGAAGGCTAGAATACAAGACCAGTGATGTACTTCTGAGGCTGTATCAGACCCCATTTGGAGTATGGTAAGCAGTTTTGGGCCCCGTATCTATGGAAGGATGTGCTGGCCTTGGAAAAGGTCCAGAGGAGGTTCACAAGAATGATCCCTAGAATGAAGAACTTGTTGTATGAGGAACATTTGAGGATTCTGGGTCTGTACTCGTTGGAGTTTAGAAGGATGAGAGAGGATCTTATTGAAATTTACAAGATACTGCGAGGCCTGGATAGAGTGGACATGGTGAGGATGTTTCCACTTGTAGGAAAAACTAGAACCAGAGGACACCATCTCAGACTAAAGGGACGATCCTTTAAAACAGAGATGATGAGGAATTTCTTCAGCCAGAGGGTGGTGAATCTGTGGAACTCTTTGCCGCAGAAGGCTGTGGAGGCCAAATCACCGAGTGCCTTTAAGACAGAGATAGATAGGTTCTTGATTAATAAAAGGATCACGGGTTATTGGGGAGAAGGCAAGAGAATGGGGATGAGAAAATATCAGCTATGATTGAATGGCGGAGCAGACGCGATAGGCTTAGTGGCCTAATTCTGCTCCTGTGTCTTATGGTCTTATGGTTTAGCCCACTGTGCTAAACCAGCCCAAATGATAGGCTACCTATCATCACATATGTTTTAAAGCCTCTTGCTAGTCGACTCATATTCTCTTCATCTATTTTTTGGTACTCCTTTTCTGAATTCTAAAATGCTCACAAGTCCTCATCTTATCTCTAATGTTTCTGCCAATCACTTTAAATCTGTACCTTCGTCACTGACCTCTCTGCGAAAGTAAATACATTTTTCCCATCTACTCTATCCAGGCCCCTCACAATGTCACATCTCAACCAAATTTCTCCTCAACCTCCTTTGTTTTCAGGGAGAACAACTCCAACCGATCCAAACTTTTCTTATAGCTGCATTTTTCCCCATTCTGGCAACGTCCTCATGAATCTTCTCTGTACCCTGTCCAATGCAATTACATATTTTCTGTAATTAGGCGACCAGAACTGCACACAGAACTCAAATTGTGGCCTAACTAATGATTTCTACAATTCCAAACTTCAGTTAATAAAGGAAAGGATTTCATATACCTCCTTAACCACCTTATCAATCTATCCTGCCAGCTTCAGTGATCTGTGCACATTCACTCAAAGGTCCCTCACTTCCTCTACATCTCAGTGTCATCCCCAAATGCATCACCTCAGCAGACATCTCTGGGTTGAATTCCATTTGCCACTTCTCTGCCCACCTGACAGTCCATTGATACCTTCCTGCAATCGACAGCTACCCTCTTCACTATCAACCACAGTCAATTTTTGTGTTGTCTTCAAACTTCTTGATCATAAACTACCAGACATCCAAATCGTTAATACTACAAAAAGCAGAGGACCTAGTACAGAGCCTTGTGGAATCCCACTGGAAACAGCCTTCCATTCACAAAAATACCCGTCATGTTGCTCTGTTTACTTGCGATAAATATGGCGGTCAATATGGTCACCATCCTTAATCCTAATTGACTGTGTAGTTGATAGCAAAGAGGGTAGCTGTCGATTATGTTATGTTTGCTTTCAGAATCGCCAGGTATCTCTCAATACCGCCACAATGTTCAAACCGAATACTGATCAAAGAGCTAATACACCAGTTAGTTAGTTCAAAGTCAATACTATTTATTTATTTTTTTTAATAAACAATTTTATTGAGGTAGTTTTTGGCTTTATAAACAGTTACAGACATCATCAGAAAGGAAGCAAAAAAAGGCAAAAATGTGCAAACATCCACGTACTTTCAATACTTCCACCGTAACATATTGCACAAGCCCGCTCCCCTCCCACCGGTACTACCCGCCATATTTTCCCTCCTACTCTACTCTAACCCCCCCCCCCCTGCTGACGCTCACTCTCCCGCAAATAAGTCAATAAATGGTTGCCACCTCCGGGTGAACCCCTGCACAGAACCCCTCAAGGCGAACTTGATTTTTTCCATCCCCAGGAAACTCGACATGTCCGCAAGCCACCACTCCGTCTTCGGGGGCTTTGAGTCCCTCCACGCCAATAATATTCGTCGCCGGGCTATCAGGGAAGCAAAGGCCAGCACATCGGCCTCTTTCTCCCCCTGGACGCCCGGGTCTTCCGAAACCCCAAAAATTGCCACCCCTGGGCTCATCACCACCCTTGTTTTTAGCACCTGGGACATGACCCCCGCAAATCCCTCCCAGTACCCCCTCAGCTCAGGGCATGCCCAAAACATGTGAACATGGTTCGCTGGTCCTCCCGCGCACCTAGCGCATTTGTCCTCTATCCCGAAAAATTTGCTCATCCGAGCCACCGTCATATGGGCCCGGTGAACGACCTTAAATTGGATCAGCCCGAGCCTAGCACATGTCACGGTCGAGTTTACCCTACTCAGGGCCTCTGCCCACAGCCCATCCTCCATTTCCCCGCCTAGCTCCTCCTCCCATTTAAGTTTCAGTTCCTCTGTCTGGGACCCTTCCTCCCTCATGAGCACCTTATAAATACCCGAGACTCTACCCTCCCCTTCATCCCTCCCAGAGACTATTCTGTCTAGGATCCCCATTGGCGGGAGGCGCGGGAAAGATGGGACCTGTCTACGAACAAAGTCCCGCAACTGTAGGTATCTAAAATCATTTCCCCTTACCACACCAAATTTCTCCTCCAAGCTCCTCAAACTCACGAAGCTCCCTTCCAGGAACATATCACCCACCCTTCCCGCCCCTGCTCGCCGCCATACTCGGAACCCCCCATCCATACTGCCGGGGGCAAACCGATGGTTGTCGCAGATTGGCGCCCAGACAGACGCCCCCATCTCCCCCACATGCCTCCTCCACTGGCCCCATATCCGCAGGGTCGCCACCACTACCGGGCTGGTGGTGTACTTGGCCGGCGGCAGCGGTAGAGGAGCCGTGACCAGGGCTTCCAAACTGGAGCCCCTGCACGAAGCCGCCTCCACCCGCTCCCAAATAGACCCCGTACCCACCATCCACTTCCTTATCATAGCGATGTTGGCCGCCCAGTAATAATTGACCAGACTCGGCAAAGCCAGCCCTCCCTCGCTGCGGTTCCTCTCCAACATCGCCTTCTTTACCCGCGGAGACTTTCCCGCCCAGACAAAGCTCATGATCAGCCCGTTAACTCTTTTGAAGAAGGACTGTGGGATAAAGATCGGGAGGCACTGAAAAATAAACAAAAATCGAGGGAGGATTGTCATCTTTACAGTCTGCACCCTCCCTGCCAGCGACAGCGGGAGTGCATCCCATCTCCGAAACTCTCCCTTCATTTGCTCCACCACCCTGGCCAAATTTAACTTATGCAGCCTGCCCCAGTCTCGTGCCACCTGGATTCCCAAATACCGGAAATTTTCCTCAACCAGCCTAAACGGTAGCCCTCTCAATCTGTTCTCCTGGCCCCTTGCCTGGACCACAAACATTTCACTCTTGACCGTATTTAATTTGTATCCTGAGAACTGGCCGAACTCCCTCAGCATTCCCAGTATAGTTCCCATCCCGGCCACTGGGTCCGACACGTACAGGAGCAGGTCGTCTGCATAAAGAGAAACCCTGTGTTCAACCCCGCCCCTCACCATCCCCTTCCAACCCTCTGCGGCTCTCAGCGCCATCGCCAGCGGCTCTATGGCCAGCGCAAACAGCAGCGGGGAGAGCGGGCAGCCCTGCCTGGTCCCTCGGTACAACCTAAAGTACTCCGACACTTCTCTGTTGGTCCTGACGCTGGCCCTCGGGGCCTGATATAATAATTTGATCCAATCCACCAATCCCTCCCCGAACCCAAACCGTCCGAGCACCTCCCATAGATAGTCCCACTCTACCCGATCAAAGGCCTTCTCGGCGTCCATTGCCACCACTACCTCCACCTCTCTACCCGCCGGGGGCATCATTATCACGTTGAGCAATCTCCTCAGATTGGCCGCCAGCTGCCGACCTTTCACGAACCCAGTTTGATCCTCCCCAATCACCTCCGGTACACAGTCTTCCATTCTCCCCGCCAGTACCTTTGCCAGGAGCTTGGCGTCTACATTAATCAGGGAGATTGGCCTGTAGGACCCGCACACCTCCGGGTCTTTACCCCGCTTCAATATCAGAGATATGGTGGCTTGTGACATTGTCGGCGGCAGGGTCCCTCTGTCCCTTGCCTCATTGAAAACCCTCGCCAAGACCGGGCCCACCAGCTCAGAGAACTTCCTATAAAACTCTACTGGGTATCCATCCGGCCCCGGGGACTTCCCCGACTGCATGGCCTTTAGGCCCCCCAATACCTCCTCTACTCTAATCGGGGCGCCCAGCTCTTCCACTTGCCCCCCCCCAACTGTTGGGAATGTTAACCCGTCCAGAAACCTTTTCACCCCCTCCGGTTCTTCCGGCGGCTCCGAAGTATACAGCTTACGATAGAAGTCCCGGAATACCCTATTCAATTCTGCCGGATCCTCCACTTTGCGCCCCCCTCGTCCCTCACTCTACCTATTTCCCTGGCCGCCTCCCTCCTCCTGAGTTGCTACGCTAACAGTCTGCTAGCCTTTTCCCCATACTCGTACACCACTCCCCTCGCCTTCCTAAGCTGTTCCACGGCCCTGCTCGTGGATAGTGCCCCCAGTTCCGCCTGTAGCCTCCGCCTTTCCCTGAGTAAAACCTCCCCCGGGGACTCCGCGTGCTCTTCATCTATCCGGCCCATTTCCCTGACCAATCTATCCATCTCTGCCCGGTCTGCCTTGGCTTTGTGGGCCCCAATTGAAATCAGCTCCCCCCGAACTACTGCCTTTAGCGCCTCCCACACGGTCGCCGCTGAGACCTCCCCAGTGTCATTCACCTGCAGGTAATTTTTTATACATTTCCGAAGCCTCTCGCAGATCCCCTCCTCCGACAGCAGTCCCACATCTAGCCTCCATTGCGGGCGTTGATAACTCGCTCCCCCGAACTGCAGGTCCACCCAATGCGGGGCATGGTCTGAAATGGTAATTGCTGAGTATTCCGTGTTCTTTACCTCCCCCATACAGTCCCTGCTTATTACAAAGAAATCTATCCTGGAATATACTTTATGGACGTGCGAGTAAAACGAGTAGCCCCTTCCTGTTGGCTGTCCCTCTCTCCAGGGGTCCACTGCACCCATTTGCCCCATAAACCCTTTCAGCTCCCTTGCCATTGCTGAGAGTCTACCCGTTCTGGGACACGACCGATCCAAAGTCGGGTCAAGGACCATGTTAAAGTCCCCTCCCATTATTAGCTTGCGAGAATCCAAGTCCGGGATCTTCCCCAGCACTCTTTTAATAAAGTCCACGTCATCCCAGTTCGGGGCATATATATTCACCAGCACCACCCTTCTCCCCTCCAGTCTGCCCCGTACCATCAGGTATCTGCCCCCCCTGTCTGCAGATATGCCCTCTGCCTCAAATTGCACGCGCTTGTTGATCATGATTGCCACCCCTCTGGACTTCGAGTCCAAGTCCGAGTGGAAGACCTGGCTAATCCAGCCCTTCCTTAGCCTGGTCTGGTCTGACACTTTCAGATGTGTCTCCTGCAACATAATTACGTCCGCCCTCAGGGCCCGCAAGTGCGCGAACACCCGCGCCCTCTTAACCGGCCCATTCAGTCCCTTGACGTTCCAGGTGATCAGCCTGGTCGGGGGGCACATCCCACCCCCCCCCACCCCGCCGGTCAGCCATAGCCTTTCTACTGGCTGTTACTTCCCCCCCCATCTGACTTCCTTGACTAGCCAATCTGCTAGCCCGGTGACTCAACACTCCGGCGCCTTCCTGTCCCATTCCCCTTGTTCCCCCGTCCTCCTCCCCCCCCCCACTGGGGCAAGCCGGTTCCAGTGTCTTCCACGAGCTGCACATAAAGCCCAAACAGAAAAAAAAAACATAAAAAGGGAAAAAAACACAGAAAAAAGAGAAAAAGCACATAAATGTCCATGAACAAAGGAAAGAGTCTCAAATGTTCCGCTTGGCCTCTTTGGCCCAGCAAACCGTTGAGCAGCGGTCCAGGCAAATTCGGCGTTCCTTCCCACAAAAATCCTCGGGCCCTAACTCGCGTCCTTGGGGCCTCCTTTCGGGACCAGCCCCAGGTCCCTCACAAAATCCATCGCTTCTTCGGGCTCGGAGAAGTAGTGGTGTTGACCCTGGTGCGTGACCCATAGCGGGCTGGGAACAGCAGACCAAACTTCACGTGCTTCTTGAACAGCACCTCCTTGACATTCTTAAAGGCTGCTCGCCGCCGAGCCACCTCCTGGCTTAGATCCTGATAAATGCGGAGAACACTGTTGTTCCACGTGCTGCTCCTGGCGCTCTTTGCCCACTGCAGCACCCGCTCCTTGTCCATGAACCTGTGGAACCTAATCACCATCGGGTGGGGGGGTCCGCCCGGCCGCCCCTGCCTTGCCTGCACTCTGTGTGCCCCCTCCAGCTCCAACGGTCGTGGAAAGGCTTCGGCTCCCATCAGCTGCTTCAGCAGGTCTGCTACAAACGCTGCAGCATCAGCTCCTTCCGCCCCCTCCGGGAGGCCGACCATCCTCAGATTGTTCCTGCGGATTCTATTCTCCAGCTCCTCCACTCTGTCCAGCAGTCTTCTCTGCCGCTCTTTCAGGCCGTCCACTTCTACCGCTGCAACCGTTTGCGCATCCGCCTGCTCCTCCACCGCCTCTCCCAGCTCCTTAACTTTAACATCCTGGGCGTCCATCCTCTGGTTCAGCTGATCCACCGCTTCCTCTGGTTCAGCTGATCCACCGCTTCCTCTGGTTCAGCTGATCCACGTCAATACTATTTATTTACACACACAGTAAGATCTACTCATGCACAACAACACTACAAAATAAACTATCTCTAATGCTAACGCCTATACTTAACTTCGGGTGCCCTCTTAGTCAGAGGAACAATGGCCATTGTTCGGATCTGAGGCTGTTGGGTTCGAAGAGGTACAGGAGAACAGCTAAGGTCGTCCGTCTGGTAGCGAGCGTTGACCTTGAACTTACTTGCTTCTGGTGATGCTGGTGGATGGGTCTCTCTGCTTGAGAGCCAAATCCAAGAGAGCAAATCTCTCGTGGAGGTTCCTTCTATACTTGGAGGGGCTTTGTGTGCTTTTAGGCGGGCCTTAAACTTGGCCCCAATTAATTGGGCAGCTTCTCGATCATTGTTATCAATCTTAACCAATAAAGGGGTGGGTTCCCTGATGGCTGGGCATGTCTTAGGTGGCCGTTGGCCTTGCTGTGTTTGTGTCTTTCAGTTGGGGTACTGGTGCCGGGATGTCTGTGACAGTATTAACTACCTGAGTGTTAGTCCTTTGTTCCTCGGAGATGGGCCATCAATATGCTAATCGACCCAGAGTTTTGATTCCGTCTGGTAACTGCTTCCCAAATATACATTCAGGCTCTGTGGCTGCTTGTTGTTTAGTATTGTCCACATTTCCCTAGAGTCTCTGTGAACGTCCATTTTGTATTCTGAAAGTGGCCATCCCAGATGGCTACCCTCCCTCCTTGTGATCCTCAACGCAAAGCGGAAAGGATCATATTACTGCATCTTCTTTGTTCTCTGCCTAAGTCGAGCACCCGCAATCAAGAACAGGCTCTACTCTACTCTGTCATATGGATGGTAACTTTACCTAAATTGTTTTATATGCACACATTATTATAAAATTCTACGGGGCGCTTTGACATTCAGGCATGCATTACAATTAAAACAATTGAAACCTCCAACTATTCTTATATAAACTCTCCTTAGTCAATTACAAGAATTTACAACAGTATAAACTATACAGTAGCAGCAATACATGTCTCTTTAGCTTGGCGGTCAAGCAGAGTTTTACATCTTTTTATTAGAACAAACAAACAAAAAAAAGTTGATGCACCTTAATTCACTTAAAGAGAGTGGGGGGTTTGCTGAAGTCTGAAAATAGGGGGTCTGAAGGTATATACCGGAGTGTGGGAGGCTTTCCTTCGCCATTTCCTAAGTCTCAGTGCCTGGATGACATTGCAGAGTATTGCAATGACTAGCAGTGCTTCTACAATGTATGACAGGGAATACCAGGTGATAAACCTGTCACGCCAGGTTGGTGTATCAGTTGCTGTCTCTGGGTGTGGTGTGTGGCGGGGATGGGAAACATTGACGGCCTGTGGGGTAGGAGTTAGGGGGTTGTGTCCGTGCACAACTGTAGGGATCCCGCGAAGATTCAAATGTAGACTATGCTGTCTGTCTTCATGTTCTCTTCTTCCTTCCATGGTCTTCCTGTGGCTTCGGTGGTTCTGCATTTCTGTGGACACAAGCATAATATGTTATTATCTTGCTTAAGATCTCGTATATCTGTCTGTCTGTCTATCCTTTATTATAAATTATCCATTATAATTGGTCACCATCTGTGACTCCCTCATTTTCTTTTTACACCAAATATTTTGGGGACAAGACATCCGAGAAGAAAATACTGTTGCAGCGCAAGCAGTCTCGCAGCCTGTGTGGTCGATGCGGTGAGTGTACCATCCCAGTGTTCGAGGATGTAAATAGCATATGGAGAGCAACCTAAGGGTCGCTGGAAAACAAACAAAAGAGTTTTGAACCAAAAGTTCCGAATGGGGTGCGTATGGGCCGCGGCGGGTAAGAATGGGTGGAATCCCCGGGTAGGACAGTGACCAATGCCGTATGTGCACTACCCGAGCGTAGCTGACCAGATGGGGGTCCTCAGGCAGGGCGGGGACCAGTACCGTTACTCCACTGCCTGAGTGACCAGACAAGAACGGAAAGAATTTGTGTTCGCCATGGATGTTGCCTCTTGAGATTACCTTCGAATCAGAAGAGTAGCTATGAATGGGTGTCTGCCAACAAACCTCTTCCTTTTAACTGCCAGTGGGTGTTAAAAGAGTGGTGGTGTGGGACCATACATAAAATTTAGGTGAACAAACAACATTTAACATTTACAGTAACAAACATTTAAAGTAACAAACTAACACAACAAAATCGTGCAGGTTCCATCAGAAAGGACACCGTAAATCGCCATCGGTTCCTTTTTACCATCATCTGGACACCTCATTGCTCGAGAGTGAACAGAGTCGCAAAGGGATTCGTTTGGTGGGAGTCAGACTCTAAGTCATCATCTTCTCCCGGTTGCCATACTCGTGACTGGAGTAGTTGTGCCAAAGCTGCGTGGGGCGAATTGAGGTCCATCCCATCATTCCGGATGTGTCTGTACGAATTGTCTTGGTGCCAATGTTTCGTGTCGAGGTTGGAGGTAGTGGGGGCAATCAATAATCGTTGGGCGGTGGGTCTGGATCGGGGGCTTTAATATACGTGATTTCAAAGGAGTCGCTGGAATCCTGTTCGGAGATGCTGGGAGTGGGGCCTGGTGCAGGGGTGTAATCGTGTCATGGTGCCATGGGGCTGTCGCTATCGCTGTCACTGTCGCTGCTGGTCGAAGGAAGGGAGAGGCGGAGTCGTGCCTCCTGGGGTGGAGGCGAAGTAGTGTCTGAGGATGGGCTGGACTGGTTGGGGGAGGGTAGGAATAGGTCATCCGTGGGCGGGGCGTGTTCATCTGCTTCTGTAAGTGAGATGTGGTGTGAGTGGTTCTGTGTGCCATAAGCCTTAAGCTGGTTTATGTGAAACTATCCAGACTTGCCATTGAGATAGGTGATCTTATACATGGAGGGGCTGACTTTATCTGAGATGGAGTCGGGTCCTGCAAATTTGGGGGAGAGGAATGAACTAGGGTTGTATAAGGCTAGCATGACCTGCTTCCCTACTATACATTCTGTGGCATGTACTGTCTTGTCAAAGCAAACTTTACTTTGCTTCTTGCATGCCCCAAGCCTAACAGCTGTGGAGAGCTGGGCTGCTTTTACATTCTCCATAATCTGTTGTGCTGCTTTCTCATAGGTGAGGGCAGTGACTGCGGGGCTGGCCAAATCAAGTCCTAACAAGTGTTCTGTCCCCTTCATGGGTCGTCCCGTCATGAGGGTGTGGGGGGGGGGCAGCATGGTGGCACAGTGGGTTAGCCCTGCTGCCTCACGGAACCAAGGTCCCAGGTTCGATCCCGGCTCTGGTTCACTGTCCGTGTGGAGTTTGCACATTCTCCCCGTGTCTGTGTGGGTTTCGCCCTCTCAACCCAAAGATGTGCAGGGTACGTCAATTGGCCACATTAAATTGCCCCTTAATTGGAGAAAATGTATTGGGTATTCTGAATTTATAAAATAAAAATGAGAGTGTGGGGGTTGTATCCTGTTGACGTGGATACCATGTTCCTTATGAACATTAGTGCAAAGGGGAGAACTGTGTCCTTGGTGCTATTGTGCTGTTGCACCATTGTCCTTTGGGTTGCTTTGAGAGTCCTATTCATTCTTTCTACTATTCCGCTTGATTGGGGGTGGTATGCAATGTGGAATTTTTGTCTGATTCCGAAAATTGTGAGGACGTTTTTCATCACTCGTCCTGTAAAATGTGAGCCTTGGTCTGGCTCTGTGCTGCGTGGAAGTCCCCATCTTGTAAAAATGTGCTGGGTGAGGATCTTGGCTGTTGCTTTAGCCATGTTCGTTCTGGACGGAAAAACTTCCACCCATTTTGTGAAGATGTCGATGACCACCAACACATACTTAAAACCATTCTTGCAGTGGGGGTAGGGATCCTATATAATGAATCCGCAAATTCGTCCAGGGGCCATTAACAGGCAGGTGTGACTAAGCTGACCTTTCCTTGCGTATCTGTCCAGATTGTTTTGGACTCAGATTAAACAGTTTTCAATGTAGTGCGTAACATTGGATTTCAAATCGGGCCACCAGCAGAGAGGTCTGAGGTGGGCGAGGGTTGCTTCTATGCCTTGATGTCCATGGTTGGCATGGAATTGACAGATAATTTGGTTTCTGTCCTAGGTGGGCACTACATAAATACCTTCTTTTAAAATTATACCGTCATGTGCAGTCAATGTGTTCTTGTATTTATCGTAGGGGGCTGGGAAGTTGCCTTTTAAAACTTCCCTGAGCTTCTCGTCTTCTTTTTGGACCTGTGCTAAATCCTGAATTTTTGTGAGACCTGAACCGCGTATACTGGGGCACTCTCGGGAGGATTCCAAAAGTGTAAGGCGTCTGCCTTAACTTTAAAAGGGGTGGGGGGGGGGGGGTTGGGAAGAACGATGATGGCTACGAACTTTAATAATGCCATATTTCCCGATCTTTAGCTGTCCTTAGAATATTCTGGAGTAATGGGGCTGAGGGTAGGGGTTTTCCATCTGCAGAAACGAATCCTCTAGCTTCCCACAGGTGTAGAAATTCCATTAAACTATTACAGACATATAGACTGTCGGAATATATGTCGTCTGGGGTCGGGAACGAGTCGGGGTGCTCTACAATATACGCTACGGCTGCTAATTCTGCTGCCTGTGAGCCTAGATGTCCAGGAAATTTCAAGGATATCTCCTCTAACGCGTGTCCCTGCGCGTTCTCAGGGCAGCACGGTAGCATTGTGGATAGCACAAATGCTTCACAGCTCCAGGGTCCCAGGTTCGATTCCGGCTTGGGTCACTGTCTGTGCGGAGTCTACACATCCTCCCCGTGTGGGTGGAGGTGCGTGGGTTTCCTCCGGGTGCTCCGGTTTCCTCCCACAGTCCAAAGATGTGCAGGTTAGGTGGATTGGCCATGATAAATTGCCCATAGTGTCCAAAATTGCCCTTAGTGTTGGGTAGCGTTACTGGGTTAAGGGGATAGGGTGGAGGTGTTGACCTTGGGTAGGGTGCTCTCTCCAAGAGCCGGTGCAGACTCAATGGGCCGAATGGCCTCCTTCTGCACTGTAAATTCTATTAAATATATACCACAACCGGTAATCCGTTTACCGTTCAAAACTGTGGAGGAGCCATCCACATAAATCCTAAGGGACGCACCTGTGTCTGTGGGCTGGGGTCTCTGGGGTGTCGTTCCTGGTTTCGGGGAGCTGACTTTGGTACAAAGTTGTGTTTGGTGGAGATGATTTCACATTCATGTGGGGTGCCTGCATAGTGCAAATTGTCTGCGAGGAAAGTGTGTGTTTTTGTCCTCTTCACTGTTATGTCCCGTTCTTTAGTCTACCATCTACGAGAAGTTGGGTTGGGGTGTGCTCTGTTAAAATGGTGATGGGTTTGAGTCCTGTTATGTCGGCAAAGTATTGAACTGCCCAAAAAACTGCGAGCAGGTGCCTTTTGCAGGCAGAAAATCCTTGCTCGACTCGTGAGTCGAACGCTACAGGGCCTAAACAATCGTGTCTTTCTTGGAGGAGCACGGCCAAAAGGGTTTGGTCAGTGGTTGCAACCTCACTTGCGTATGGGGAGAGTGGATCTGGGACCTGTAATGCGGGGACTGTGCTGAGGGCTCTTTTTAATGCATCCACGGCATCCATGTGCTGTGGAAGCCATTCCCATGGGGCTTGATTCTTTAGGAGTTCGGAGAGGGGCGCTGTCTTTGTGGGAAAACTGTTGATGTGATTCCTACAGTAGCCAACCAGTCCTAGAAATGACCAGAAGGCTGTGACATTATGGGGCAGGAGTAATTTGACAATGGAGTCGATGCGTTTCTGCTCAATCCCGCGTTTGCCATGAGTGATGACTGTTCCTAAATAAACTACTTTTTCTTGTAGAATTTGGTCCTTTTTGGGCTTCACTTTACATCCAATTTGTTGAAGGAGTCCTAATAATTCGTTGAGAAGCAAAATGTGCTCTTTCTTAGTGTCTGTCTGTAGAAGCAAGTCGTCTACATACTGGGCAAGGCAATTGGGTCTGGAAAATTTAGCTAATCCATTCGCCAGCTGTCGGTGGAAAATGGAGGGGAAGTTGTGGAAGCCTTGTGGAAGGCACGTCCACATGTATTGCTGTTCCTGGAAGGTGAAAGCAAATTTATATTGGCAGGCTTTATCCAATGGAATGGACCAAAAGCCATTACTAAAATCCAAAACAAAAAACATTTTTGACTGGAGTCCCTGTTTCGCCTTGTCCCGGGACTCGTGGCTATGATGGGGGCTGCTACTGGGGTTGATGTGTTAGGCAGGTTGGTTCGACGTTGACTGCAACTGGATGCAGGGAAGCTAGAAACAAACATCTAACACCGGAGATGATCCAACACTGTTTTATTTAACTATGAACTGCTGTACATGTTCAGCTGTGGGTTGACACTCTACTAATCCTACTGACGACCTCTTACTGGCTCTACCAGACTTACTAGCTACCACATGGCAATAATGTCCACTGACTTGTGCACTCTGACTATCTCAATGTCTGGGTCCTGAAAAGAGCGGGAGTTTTAATGCCCTGTGGGCTTTATAGTGGTGGTGTCTTGTCTGGTGATTGGTTGTTTTGTGTTGTGTGTTCATTGGTCATCCTTTGTGTCAATCACTGCCTGTCTGCATCTCATTATATACATGAGTGGATATTATGACATCTCCCCTTTTTTAAATAACTTATGGAACGTGAAGTTATATACATGCCTGACTATGTACAAGTGGTGAGTTAACTAACATATGTACATGGGAAGGTGTCTATCATGCAGATACAGAGCAAACTGAACAAAATTTACAAAAGTAAAGTCTATAGATTCATTCTTTGAGGCGGGCAACGAATTCTGGTCGATCGCCGCAGAGGTGGAGCAGGAGACGCTGGCACTTAGACAGGCGGGATTGCTGGCATTGCGGCGGTGTCGTGGAGATGGTGTGGATTCGCTGGACCAGATTCAGGAGCTTGCAGGCGCGAGCACCGAGCAGGGACGCCCTGTCAGGCTGAACGATCTCGAATCGTAAAGTTACCTTTAATTCCTTGTGAGATACCCCTAGTCGACATGATCCATTGGTAGCTATGGCATTGCCATTGTAGTCAAGGAGTTGGCATACTTGTGGAAGAATGCTGGGTCGGTCACGGATGCTGTCGAGATCTGACTGCGACATGAGGTTCGCAGACGCGCCGGTTTCCAGTTTAAATCGGATGCGAGCCTGGTTGACTGTGAAGCTAGCACACCACTCATCATCGGGATCCACACTGAGGATCGAAAGGCGGGTTGCCAGTGCAGTGGAGACCAGCTCGCGTGTGGTTATGATGCCCACCCGATATGGAGACTCGAGGCAATCAGCATTGGGATCCGTTGGGCTGTTGGGATCAGCATCCTGCATGTCTTGTACCGAGCGAATACTTCTACGCCGTATCTGGGACGGCTGGCTGATAATCGGCGGAGCGGACCTGCAGCAGGCTTCCCAGGCTTCCCACACTGTAGGCATCGCCGTCCTTTGGCTGGACATTGCCGCTTTAAATGGGCGGAGCCACAATTCGGACACGTCATAACGCCGATGTCAGCACGTTCCGTGCGCCAATGTGCATGCACAGTGCGGTCGGCTGACGTACGCACCTGCGCATTAGAGTTTTCGGCCTCGTCGTCCACCCAGTCATGGCGAGCATGTGTAGTGACCCAGGAAAAGCACGTGAAATGGCCACTCTCCTCAATACTCAGGCCTTGCATTTTTTCAATGGCCTGCAGTCGTTCTGCCTCGTGGGAGGCCAGTTTTGCAGTTTCCGCCGCCCTGATGTGGGAGTAACGATTCTTGGCATGCTCATGGACTACGCACGTCTCGATAGCGACAGAGAGAGTTAGCTGTTTGATGTTGAGGAGCTGCTGCCACAGGGAATGGAGTGGACCCCGAAAACAATCTGATCCCGGATCATGGAATCAGCCGTCGAGCCGTAATTACATGACTGCGTCAGGATGCGGAGCTGGGTCAGGAAGGACTGAAAAGGTTCATGCTTACCCTGAAGCATCTGTTGGAAGATGTACCGTTCAAAGCTCTCATTCACTTCAATGTCGCAGTGACTGTCGAATTTTAGCAGGACTGTTTTGAAGTTCGTCTTGTCTTCACCGTCGGCAAACGTAAGCGAGTTGTAGATATGGATGGTGTGAACTCCCGCGGTCGAGAGAAATAGCGCGATCTTCCTTGCATCCGATGCTGCCTCGTGGTCGGAGGCCTCGATATACAGGAGGAACTTTTGCTTGAAGATCTTTCAATTGGCGGCGAGGTTGCCGGAGATCCGGAGCTGCGGAGGAGGCTGGATGTTTTCCATGTCGCTGGATGGCCGCTTGCTGCCCATTGCAGATTCACTCGAGGTAGGTTCGGCAGGATTAATAACACTCTGGTACCATGATGTGTTATGCAGGTTGGTTCGACATTGACTGCAACTGGATGCAGGGAAGCTAGTCTGGGTCTCGAAAAGAACGGGAGTCTTAATGCCCTGTAAGTTTTATAGTGGTGGTGTCTTTTCTGGTGATTGGTTGTTCTGTGTTGTGTTTTCATTGGTCATCCTATGTGTCAATCACTGCCTGTCTGCATCTCATTATATACGTGAGTGGATATTATGACAGGAGTTACTTTGTTTCCTGCTCGATAATCAATGGTCAGTTGCCATGATCCATTGGGTTTCCTGACGGGCCCAATTGGTGCATTGTTTGTTGACGCTACTGAACGGAGTACGCCTTGGTCAAGCAAACTCTGGATAACCTTTGAGATTTCTCCCTCTGCTTCTTGGGGAAAACCGCACTGCTTTTGGGGTTTGGGGTCAGGACTGTAATGTTCACTAAGCCAACGATCTTACCACAGTCGTACTTGTGCTGAGCTAAAGCTGCTTTGTGTCGCTGCAAAACGTCCCTAACTTCTCTGTCCTGACTAATGGCTTGAGGGTCGAACAGAAGTCTCCTACTGCGCTAATTCTGTTTTCGTAGTCTCCAACTGTGAGCGTGGCGGGGGCTTGTGCTGCCTATGCCGTTCTCCACACACATTTGTTTGCGGGGTCGAACGATAGATTGTGGGAGTTCATAAAATCTATACCTAAAATGTGTTCGGCTGTCTGGGGTAAATCAACTAGAACTACGGAGTGTTTGGTTTTAATGTTCCCTATCTGAATCGCTACAGGGGCTGTGATGTGTCCCTCCTGCAAGTGCCCTGTAAAACCGCTGAGAGTAATGGTGTCTGTGGTGGGCCATGTGTCTCGTTGAAACATTGTGGAGGAATTTATCATGGTACTGGACCCTCCTGTGTCCCAAAGAAATTCTAAGGGGTGTGTCTGCCACTACCGTCTCCCGGACTTGTCCGAAAGGGTGTCACAGACGCAGACCCAAGTTGGGGAGTCTGAATACCGTCAATCAGTGCCGTTCATGTCTGCATTCTTGGAACGGGCGCTAATACTATGAATTGGCTTGGCCTTTTTCTTATTCAGGGTGTTTAGCTGCTGGTTTCGCTGCTGTTTCTGGGCGCATTGGACTCTCGTGCGTAGTGTCCTACTTGTCCACAATTGTAACATTCGTGGGATTTAGGCCGCTGTGGGCTATTTCTTCCCTCATTTACCCATGCGGGGTTTTGGTGCATTGTAACTGGATGCATGTTAGCATCTGCCTGCTCTTCCTCTGCTTTACCGTAAGCTGATTTTCCCTGCATGGACTGTTCCCAAGCTCGGGACAATCTCTTTAGTCCCCATTTCTCATTGTGGGCCTCGTCTGAGGAGTCGTAATTTGCGCAAGCTCTCTGTCCTGCTTCTGTCGCATGAGAGACTAGGATACAAGTCCATTTGGCCGTATTGTCTGGGGTCAAATGGGCGCGGGCTAACTCTCCAAATACCGCTGTGAAATGAATCCACAAGTGTCCAGCAAACGCTGTGGGGTACTCTGTCTTTTTTTGCCTACATTTGTTTAGGCCTTCTACGGGGTCTCCTTTGTTGTAGCCGATTGCGTCTAGGATCGCTGCATGCATTTCTTGGAGGGTGCCTTCTCCTTCTGTGGGTCGGAAAGGGCTGCTGCGACTGAAGGGTCGAGGCTCAAAACTGTGAGCTTCACTTGCTCCTTTTCATCCAGGCCATACATGGTCGCCTGTTGTTTGACTCTTGCAAAATAATGGTGTGGGTCCGCTGTGAGTAGGAACGGTGTTATCTTATCGCATGCGTCCCTTAATTGAGTGACGGTCAATAGGGTGGTGTACAGAAATCGGTGTACAGAAAATTGGTGTGCCAATCGGGGTCTCTGTCTGTTGTGGCCCTGTGCTGTGTGGTGACAGGATTCATAGGGTTGTGCTCTACCTGTGCAGTCGGGGGTGGGGGTGCTTTCCTTTTCTGTGGTTTGTCCTGCGTACATGTGCCATGTACATACCTATGGGCAGTCTCATTTAACTCCTGCCAATCGGGGCCATTTTCTTGGTTTAATTGGGGTCCAAGCGTGCTCTGGAATCCATTTTGTACAGAAAGCAAAGATTGCAGGTCTGCAATTTGCTTCCGGCATTTAGCATGGTCTACCGAGCTCTGCCTTTGTCCTGTCGTGGAAGTGTGAAGTGCTCGTAGGGCTGCTTTTAAATCGTTACATTGTTTCTTTAATTGCTTGACTTGGTGTTCTGTCTCTTCTCTTACCAACACCGCGTGTCTTGATAGGCCTTATCACATTGCGACTTAAAGCTGCTTAAATGGGCGAGACATGATTGGTGTTCCATTTGACATCCGCCATCTCCTTGTCCTTCGCCGCTAACTGCTCTCTCAGTTCCTTGCTTGCTTTCTCGTACTCACTCACGTCTCCCTCACTATTCTTATCTCTCACTTCAATCTCTCTGCGGAGCGTCCTCACGACCTCCTCTGTGCCTCGCAATTGTGCCAAGCAGGACACGATTGCCATCGGCTTGCGAGCTTTCCCTAAGCTCTTCTTATGGATCTCTGTCAGGTTCTCCCACCAAGTATGCCCTACACTTCCGGGACCTGTTTAATCGTTCGCACAAAATTCACTCCAAAGGGGCCATCCTTTCCCTTTGAGATATTTTCTAATCTCCTCTTCCCATAAGGGACACTGTCCTACTCTACTGGTCGCTGCGACCTCGAATTCCTGGGGGTTCATAAGGCATTCCATTGCCTTCATTGCCATTTCTACTGTTATCTATGGGTTTCTACCGAATCTGGAACAGGGGGAATAAAGTGGTGATGTAAACACGGGTATGGCTTACGCTATTTTCCGGCCTACAAAACTCCCGACAGTTTTACGCAACACAATCTCTCATGTTTAACTTATACCCCTGTTAGTATGCATACAAATAACACACTTACGAATTTTGGAGGTTTGATCGATGTTGGTCTTATGCTTGTGATTTTTCTTTTTCCAATTGGATTCTAATTCAAATTTGGGTTCTCTCAGAGTGACAAAGCCACTTCCAGGTCGAGCCCCGTCAGATGTCGCCAGTCATGTTGCTCTGTTTACTTGCTATAAATATAGCAGTCAATATGGTCGCTTTCCTGAATCCTAATTATGTTTGCTTTCAGAGTCGCCAGGTATCTCTCGATACCGCCATAAGGTTCAAACCGAATACCGATCAAAGAGCCAATACACCAGTTAGTTAGGTCAAAGTCAATACTATTTATTTACACACAAAGTAAGACTACTCATGCACAACAGTACTACAAACTAAACTATCTCTAACGCTAACGCCTATACTTAACTTCGGGTGCCCACTTAGTCAGAGGAAGAATGGCCATTGTTCGGATCTGAGGCTGTTGGGTTTGAAGAGACAACAGGAATACACTAAGGTCGTCCGTCTGGTAGCGAGCATTGACCTTGAACTTACTTGCTTCTGGTGATGCTGGTGGATGGGTCTCTCCGCCTGAGAACCAAATCCAAGAGAGCGATTCTCTCGTGGGGGTTCCTTCTTATACTTGGAGGGGCTTTGCATGATTTTAGGCGGGCCTTAAACTTGGCCCCAATTAATTGGGCAGCTTCTCGATCATTGTTATTGATCTTAACCAATAATGGGGTGGGTGCCTTGATGGCTGGACGTGTCTTAGGTGGCCGTTGGCCTTGCTGTGTTTGTGTCTTTCGGGTGGGGTATTGGCGCCGGCATGTCGGCGACAGTATCAACTATCCGAGTGTTAGTTCTTTGTTCCTCGGAGATGGGCCATCAATATGCTAATCGACCCAGAGTTTCGATTCCGTCTGGTAACTGCTTCCCAAATATACATTCAGGCTCTGTGCCGGCTTGTTGTTTAGTATTGTCCACATTTCCCTCAAGTCTCTGTGAGCGTCCATTTTGTGTTCTGAAAGTGGACATCCCAGATGGCTGCAGTCATCAGTTACCATTTGTTTCCTGTCACTTTTCCATGCATGTTGGAACCTGCAGTTATGAATAATGATGGTAGAGGCTCCAAATACTTTAACATGGTTGACCAGGAATCTCTCGCGCATTTACTGCCTACCGTTGGCATATGTTGGAAGGATTTGCAGATTGATACTGTTTTTGTTATGAATGTACCTTTCTTGACCATCAAGTCTTGGAGTGGCACATAACCAACGCCTCTGGTTCAGAAGCAGGAACACTACCCACTGAACAACAAAACCTTAATGATCCAATATCATGATCATATTAGCTCTTCGGTAGCACAGTTTTCAGCTCTTCGGAAGCACAGTTTAGTAATGTCTAACTTCTTTGAATTTAAAAACTCCAAAAGTGCCCTACAGGTATGCTACTGAGCTCCTGAGGGAGACATATACATTTCTACTCAACATTTAATCTACACTATGCTATTTATTGCAGGACTGGTTGGCTCAAATGATGATCCGACTAACATATGTTGTGCGGCCTAAGACACCTTTCATAGTAGAATTAGCTAAACCCGAAGAAAACATCTATGTCATGGCTAAAGATCGTGAAGGGCTGGATTCAAGTTTTTTTAAAAATCTATTGTTGGGATGTGGGCATCGCTGGCTGGGTCAGCATTTGTTGCCCATCCCTAATTGCCCTTGAACAGAGTGCTTGCTAGGCTATTTCATTAGGGAGCAGTTAAGAGTCAACCACATCGCTATGTGGGTCTGGAGTCACATGGATGCCAGACCAGGTAAGGAAGGCAGATTTCCTTCTCTGAAGGATATTAGTGAACCAGATCAGTTATTACAACAATCTCGGCAATGGTTTCATGGTCATCATTTTAATCCCAGATTTTTATTGAATTCGAATGTCACCATCTGCCATGGTGGGATTCAAACCCGGGACCCAAGACCATTACCCTGGGTCCCTGGGTTACTAGCCCAGTGACAATACCAAAACACCACCGCCTCCTCAGAGGAATATAAAGTGACTTTCAAGATCTGGCAGGGTTGGCAGTTAATTTTTGCCTGCCAGAAATAAGTAACAAGGCCAACAGCGTGATGCAGATACCAAAGAAGCTTAACGACTAAAAAAGATAATGAACAACCTCAGCATTATCTGATCAGAGAACATAAAGTAAATAATAAAGTAACAAATTCAACTAACACCACTGCAAATCATTATAAAGCAGAAAGTTATCAACAAGCATAATCGTTCCCCATAATGAGGTCAAAATATGTCTAAATTCATGACAGCTTTGGTTATACAGGACATTGGTGAGACCACATCTGGAGTACTGTGTACAATATTGGGTCTCCTCATTTAAGGAAAAATGCAAATGCATTAGAAGCAGTTCAAAGGTTTACTAGAATAATATATGGAATGTCAAGGTTGTCTATGAAGAAAGGTTAGGCAAGCTAGCCTTCTATTTGCTGGAGTTTAGAAGGGTAAGAGGTGACGTTTGAAGACCTTGAGACATTCTGACAAGGTTGATGTGGAAAGGATGTTTCCTCTTCAGGGAGAGTCTAGAACTAGGGCTAACTGTTTAAAAACGTAAGACAGATGAGAATTACTTTTCTCTCAAAGGATCGAGAGTTGAAGTAGTCTTTGAAGGCAGATATAGATAGATTCTTGAACAGCAAGGTGGTGAAAGGTTATTGTGGTTAAGGAGAATGTGGAGTCGAGGTTACAATCAGATTAGCCATGATCTTATTAAATGACAGAGCAGAATTAAGGGACCAAATAGCCTGCTCATGATGTTTGTTCATATGCAAAGCCTAGCAAGAAATGCCAACGCTTTGCTTCACTTTTAATTCAGACTGTCAGTAAGAAGCGAGCAGCGATACTCCCCAAAAACATGGCAGCATGGAATCATACAGCATACACCCGTCAGACCACCGTGCATCTTTGAAAGGGCTGTTCAATTAACGCTGTTCTCTATAGACCAGCAAACTTTTCCTTCCTGGGTATTTATCAAATTTCCTTTTAAAAGTTACTATTGACTGTGTATCCATCACATTTTCAAACAGTGTATTTCAGATATGCATATCTGATTTTAAAAAAATGATTTTTCAGCTGCACTGCTTTTCTTTATATGTAGTTATGTAAAGCCTTCCTAATTTTCCTTTTCAAAATACACTTTGATATAACTTAGAAATATTGATGCTCTCATCTGTTTGAATTTCATAATTGCAGTCAAATATAGTAAAAAAAATAAAGAAAAACAGATGAGCTGAAAGCAGTGCATTGTTAATATTTGAAAACAAGTAATAATAATCTTTATTATTGTCACAAGTAGGCTCACATTAATACTACAATGAAGTTACTGTGAAAAGCCAATAGCCGCCACATTCCAGCGCCTGTTCGGGTACACTGGGGGAGAATTCAGAATGTCCAATTTACCTAACATCACGTCTTTTGAGATTTCAGGAGGAAACTGGAGCAGCCGGAGGAAACACACACATTCACAGGGGAGAATGTGCAGACTCCGCACAGACAGTGACCCAAGCCGGGAATCGAACCTGGGACCCTGTAGATCACTGAACAGCTTTCATTTACTTGGGCAAGACTATGCTGTTTAGCATTTTGCTTGCATGTACTTCTTTTGTTTCTATGAATCCCTTAATTGATTTGGCTTAATGACTAATCATATTTACAAAGTCAACTAGTGTGAACTACTTTCTCTCCACTGAAATGACCAAAGGATTAAGTGTCCCGGTTTTTTGCAAATTATTACAAAATCAAGCTCATTCTTCGAACTGAGTTATGGCAGTTTAGTGAGGTTGGGATTAAAATGTGCCAGTTTCAGCTAGGATGAGATGAAATATATGATCTAAATTATGATCGAGCAGGTGTTGATGGACCTGGGAGGTGTGAATAGTGGGATGGGGGATCGATACTGAATAAGGTGTTTGCAAGTGGAAGCGATGGGGATATTCTGGGGAAGGAGGCTGTCGACGGTAACAAAAGTATGGGGTAGGTTTGTGCGGGTGGGCGGGTCCAGGGGCAACGGTGATGGAAAATAAGAGCGGGGGGGGGGGGGGAAGACCCCCTAGTCACAATGGTGACGTGCGTCGCGAGGGGGTTAGGGGGATCAGTGAAGAGAGCAAGAGATTCTATACATTTGAAGGGTTTAAAAGCCAATGTGGTGGTGCTGCAGGAGAGCCATCACAGGGTGAAGGATTAGATGAGACTTAGGAAGGGGTGGGTGCTTCATTCTGGGTTTGATAGTAGGGTTTGGGGGGGTGGCATATCAGGGGGCAAGTACGTGATCGTTGAAGGGGAGACTGGTGGCACTGGTAAGCGTATATTCCCCAATGGGGATGATGCGGGTTCATGAAGAGAATGTTGGGTGCCATTCCGGATCTGGATACCCATGAGTTGATAGTGGGAGGGGGAGCGGGGGGGATTGGAATGCAGTATTGGGACCGAGAGTGGATAGGTCCCAGCCACGCTTGCTGACCCTGCCGGAGGGGTAGGGCGGCATAAGAGAGATGGGGGTGTGTGGTTGTAACCCTGGAGATTTTTACACCCGAGGGACCGGGAGTATGCGCTTTTCTCCCCGGAGCACAATGCGCTCTCAATGACTTTTTTGTGGTGGGAAAGGCGCTTTTGGCCGAAGTTTAGAGGGCAGAGTATGCAGCCGTTGTGGTTTTGTACCACGCTCCACATTGGCTAGATATGGTATTGGAGATGGGGGCAGCCCAGAAGCTGGAATGGAGGATGGGTATGGTTGTTGAGAGACAGGAGCTTCTTTGACAAGATAAGGAAGGTGATTGCACAGGGGACGGCTCGCTGTCAGTCGTTTGGGAGGTTCTGAAGGCAGTGGTAAGGGGGAGGTGATCTTGTTGAAGGCCAAGGTGGACAGGGAGGATGGAGGAATGCCACCGACTGGTAGAAGAGATTTTGGAGGTGGATGGGAGGTACACAGGGAACTCAGGGCTTCTGGCAGAGGGAGCTGCAGTTGAGGTTTGACCTATTGTCCACGAGGCAGGCAGTGCATCAGTTGAGAAGGGTGAAGGGGGCTGTTAACGAGTATGTAGCAAAGGCAGGGCATATGCTGGCTGCAGTGAGGGGATAGTTCAGGTACGAGACAAGACAGGGCTCTGGAACAGATTAATAAGGTACTTGAGGAATTCTATGGGGACTTGTATAAATCGGAGCCACCAGAGGATGAATTGGAGATGAGGGAGTTTCTGGGTGGGTTAGAGGTGGAGAAGGCAAGGCTGGTGGAGCTGATGGGGGTGGAGGAGGTGAAGGTGGCAATCGGGAGGAAACAGGTAGGGAAAGCGGTGGGGCCAGATGGGGTTCCGGCCGAATTTTATAAAAGGTTAAAGGTAGGCTGGCGCCATTGATGGTTGGAATGTTTCAGGGCGTGATGGACAGGGGTGTCTTGTCGCAAATAATGGGGCAGGCCTCCATCTTGTTGCTTAAGAAGGACAAAGATCCGCTGGCGTGGATGTGCAGGCCCATATCTCTGGTGAATGTGGACACCAAGATATTGGCAAAGGTGCCGGCATTAAGGATGGTGGGGTGCCTTCCAAAGGTGATTAAGGAAGATGAGGCAGGGTCTTAAAGGGAAGACAGTTGTCCTTGAATGTGAGGAGGCTGTTAACTGTGGTGCTTTCTCCGGCAGAGGGAAGGGTGACAGAGGTGATGGTGGCGTTCGATGTGGAGAAGGTATTTCTTTGGGTGGAGTGGAGTTATTTGATGGCGGTGTTGGGTCGAAGTTTGTGGCATGGATGCAGCTTCTGCACAACAGATGGCTAGCATACGCTCAAATAATATGAATTCAGGGTACTTTACATTGCACCAGTGTACGAGGCAGAGATACTTCATGTCCCCCCTTCTGTTTGCAATGGCTATCTTGCCCTTGCGATGAGGAGCTGGGGGTTGAGGAAGGGGATAGTGAGGTGGAGGAGGGGTGGGGGTTGGAGTGTAGGGTATCCTTATATGCAGTCGACTTGTATATTTTGGAGCCGAGTTCTTTGGTGGGTATCATAATGGGGTTGCTTCAGAGATTTGGGATTTTTCGGGGTACAAATTACTTTAGGGTGAGTACTTTATGGTCTCCTCTCTGGCAGTGGGAGGGCTGCCATTTCATCTGGCAGCATCTCCCTTTAGATATTTGGGAGTGCAGGTGGCCCAGGAGGGCATGTCTCCGGAAATTCAATTTCACTAGCTTCGTAGGGAGGGCGAAGGCCGACTTGTTGAGATGGGATAACTTTTCACTATCATTGGCGGGCCGGGTACAGGCAATAAAAGATGAATATTTTACCACGATTCTTGATTCTGTTTCAGGCCTGCCAGTCTTTTTGCCCAACGTATTTTTTAAGGGGATGGACAGACTGGTTTAGGAGCTGATATTGCAGAGGGGACGGCGGGCAGGTGTGCTGGACCTCCCAAATTTGATGTATTACTATTGGGCAGTGAATGCAGAGAAGATTCAGGGATGCAATATGGAGATGTGGGCTTTGTGCGCAAGGATGGAGGTGAGCTCTTGTATAGGAAGTCAAGGTTGCGGGTAGTGGCAACGGCGCCGCTCCCAATGGCTCCAGGGACGTATTCAGTGAGTCCTGTGGTGGTGGCTATGCTGAAGATCTGGCAGTTTAGGCAGCATTTTGGGTTGGAAGCTGGGTCGGGGTGCGGGGGGAAATGCCGATTTGGGGGTAGTCATGGGTTTGAGCCAGGGAGGATGGATGCAAGGTTCCGGGGATGGGAAGATACGGGTTCAAAAAAATGAAGGATCTGTTTCTGGGAGGGCGATTTGCAAATTTGGAGGAGCTGGGCAAGAAGTTTAGACTGGCGCAGGATGATGGTTTTAGGTAAATGCAGAACTTTGCAAGGAACCTCTTCCCGAACATCCCCATAGCATCTGCCTCATCGTTGTTGGAGGCGGGTAGGATAGGGGCGTTGTCTGACAGTTTATGGGAGGATTTTGGAGGAGGATAGGGTGTCCATGGAGAGGGTTAAGGCAAAGTTGGGGGCAGGGCTGGAGGAGGTGGGGGGGAGATTGTGGTGTGAGGTGCTGCGGAAGGTATTCGCCTTGGCTTTGTGTGCGAGGCTGGGGCTGATACAGTTGAAGGTAGTGTACAAGGCACACCTTACAAAGTCGAGGATGAGCTGGCTGTTTGAGGGGGTGGAGGAGGTCTGTGAGCAATGTGGTTGAGGCTCTGCGAAACATGGGCATATGATTTTTGCCTGCCAGAAGCTAGGAAGATTTTGGAGGATAGTGTTCAGCATCGCGGGGGAACTACATGTGGAGGTGGAGCTTGTTCCCTACAAGCCATATCCAGGGTGCCAGACCAACTGGAGCTGCAGGCGGGTGCGGGGGGCAGATGTTTTGCCTCGCTGATTGCTCACAGGCAGGTCCTGTGGGGATGGAGATAGCTTCTCCACCCTGTGCCTCGCCATGGCAGGGGGACCTGCTGGAGTTTTTGGCCCTGGAAAGTGACATTTTCTCTAAAGTGGGGGGGGGGGGGGGGGGGGGGGGGGGAGAGGAAGGGAGTGATGGGTTCTACACTAGTTGGGGTTTGTTCATTTTATATTTTGGGGAGTTGGTTACGGTTGACTGCTGAGGGAGGGATGTGAGGATGTTGGTCAGGGAGTTGTAAAAAGTTTGAAAATTTGTGGAATAAAAATACTTAAAAACATGTGATTATGCCTTTTACACAAGAAAACATTATTGCTCGTAGTCCAAGCCATGCCATTGTGTTCAACAGCTCAGTTGTCTTGCAGTTTTTGCGTATAATTATTTTAATCTTCTCCAGCCTTGTTTTAGTGCGCAAAGAGTGGCATCAGTGGGCTGCACTGTACAAAAAATTACTAAGTAGGAAAAGCATATGATACACAGATCAAATAATACTGAAATAGCTGTAGTAAAATTATTTTAATAGTTATCATAAATATGTAGGAAAACATAGAAATTGTATTCTGGTATTCTGATGCGCAAATTTACATTATGCAAAAATGAGTATATATTGTATACCCATCTTGCTAAACATTGATACTCCACTAAACTAAATTTTAGTGAAAGCAATATAATCACCTTTTGTGTTTCATTCACAAAACAAAGTTTGTTGTGCAGATAATTTATTAAAATGTTTCAAATTTGGTTGGTATAAGCAAACAAGGATACAAACTAAATTGATTTCGGATTTTATTTTCTTCTGAATAATTTGATCAGATGTTCCAATTTGAGAAAAAAATTCAACGAGAGGAATCTAATTTATTCAACTTTTAAAGTGCCATTTCAATTCCTTGCAGTGCACTAAAATATCAGATTGTTCACTTGATACTAGGACTATATGCCTGCATACTCTAATCCAGAGGCAGTACATAATTTTCTATTTAATTTTTCTCTGATTCAAAAGGAGATAATCAATACTGGTCTGCAATTCCAAGTATATTATCAGCTCTACGGTATATTATATGATAAGCTAGCCAAGTAGTTTCCGTATCTAACTTTACAAAATATCAATAGAATTGGAAATCATGTCAACACTCATGGACGATATTGTACTAATCCCAGATGCACCTTCCTGTAAAATTTCCAGATGGCTGGATTTTATGCAGCATACAGTGGCAGAAATATGTTGGCTGGGACTAGTTAATTGAGAGGCCTCACATCAGGCCTACTCCTGCTCCTAAGTCAGTCTCCAGGTGGTGAGAAAAACTCCCCAATCAAGTCAGAAGGTGGAAGGGACTGACTCAGGATCCTTGGCCAGCATTAGTGGGTTGTCTGGTACGCTGCCCTTACCTGTGCCCTGCCCTGCCCCATTCCATCCTGCGACTCCTATCCCACCTTTATTCACCTGTGGGCTGGGGTCACATGAGTGTGGGCTTCTATCAGAATGTGGGACTTCTGCCACTGGGCACCTCAATTATGGGGAAGGTCCAACGGCAGTGGGCACTGTAGTAATTGCTGTAAATATCATTATTATGCCATGCAATAATGTATTATCTGACATAGGAACAGTAAATAGGCCATTCATACCCCCACAGCGGTTGGTTCCCTGAGACCCCCATCAGCCTGACAAAATCCCGGCCACATCAGGAACCGGAAGACTTGACTGATTTTTCTCTTCCTAAATTACACTGTGCCAGATAAGAATAACTTACCATGAATGTCAGGGATGTAATTTTTAGGACTTTCCCAGTCTATTTAACAGATTAGTACTCCATGTTGATGACCCACCAACTCATCACAGAAACACTGCATGTTTATTGAAATAAATATTGTAATTGTTCAGAAATAGTGAAGAACGCCCATTCAGAATGTTGTAACAGGACACATTTTATGCCTTTACACCTGGCACAGGCCAAGTTGTGCAAGACCTTTCAGGACTGAACAACACAGGCTACCTTTTACATGCCTTCCAGGTTTATAACTATGCACTTGATTATTTTAGTATTATACAAAATTAAATTAATGCTGAGGCTCTTTGTATTCCAATAGGGGTTTAACAACCCTTAATGTCACTATATGATATTTTACATTGCAATGGAAAGACGGGGCACATTGGTGGATGCTAGTCCTTTCGTAGCATCCAATTGGTTATACTCCTCTATCAGAGATGACAAAGAGTTATTAGCTTCTGTGAAACAGCTTTGTTCCATTCCATCCACATGAAGGTAATGGTGAATGTGAGCCTGAAATGACAAAATTAGTTTGACTCATTATTCAAACAATTAATTAAAACATTTTGTGATTGATAACAATGTCCCATCAATACATTGACAAATTGCATTGAAAAAAATGCAATAACGTGTACAAGAAATGTTAATGGCATGATTAATGAACGTATTTCATTTTGCCCATTAAATGGCAAGAGCTCCCCAAGGACAATATTCAATCGCCTTTTGTTTATACACTAGATGTTCTCCAGTTGCATTTTGTAGTAAATGCTGTATTCAATAATGTATTATCTGACATAGGAGCAGTAAAATCGGCCACTCAGCTCCTTGAGCATATCCTACGGTAACTCAGCAAATATGCTTGGATGGTTACTGAGGGGTAGGGGGTGAGGGGGGAGCATGTTCAAGGATGGATCGTTTTTTTTATCTCCAGCATTGTCTCAGAAGAACTAAAAATGCATGATTGATCTGAAGGCAGCTGCACCTGTTCACCCAAGTGAGATATGGATATGACATGATTGATCGTCTAGAATACTACAGGAAGTCACAATAACAAAAAAGTAAAGTTCTGGATCTTACTTGCACATGAATTTAAATCTATAAAACCAAATTACAAATAAACAAGTAGGAAAACTACTGGAGATATTTGAAAACAACCAAGAAAGAATCTATCAATAAAAACAAACCATTGAAATAGGATTGCATGGGATATACAGCCATTTAGTTCAACCAGTCCGTGTCAGTGATCCTGCTCCAGTCGAGTCTCAGAGTCAGAGTCAGAGAGAAGGCCTTTCAGTCCATCGAATCTGCGCCAGTCAAAATCAACCACCTAACTATTCTAAACCCATTTCCCATCACTTGGTCCATATACTTTGGATTGCAAAGGCACATCTAAATACTTCTTAGTGTGAGGAGGCAGTGAGTTCCACACTCCCACCACCCTCTGGGTAAAAGTTTTTCCTCACACCCTGGTATTTGATCCCTGCACCAAGGAGAAAAGCTTATTCCTGTCAACTCTATCCAGGTCCCTCATAATTTTATACATCTCAATGGTGTCCTCCACCCTTAGTCTCTTCTGCTCCAAGAAAAACAACCCAAGTGCATCTAATCTCTCTTCATAACTACAACTCTCCAGCCCAGGCATCAACCTGGTAATACTCCTTTGGACCCTTTCAAGTGCTATCACATACCTCCTATCTTGTGGATTCCAGAACTACACACAATATTCCAGCTGTGGCCGAACCAATGTTTTATGCAGTTCCAGCATAACCTTCCTGCTCTTAAACTACGCCTCGGCTAGTAAAGGCAAGTATACCATATGCCTTCTTAACCACTGGATCTACCTGCTCTGCTACCTTAAGGAACGGGTGTACATGCACACCAAGGTCCCTCTGATCCTCGGTGCTTCCCAGGGTCCTGCCATTTATCATGTGTTCCCTTGCCTTGTTAGTCCTGCCCAAGTGCATCACCTCATACTTATCTGTATTGAATTCCATTTGCCACTGCTCAGACCATCTATATCCTTGTGTAATCAAAGGCTAGTCTCCTCAATATTTATCACCCACCAATTTTCATATCATCCACAAACTTGATGATCAACCCTCCTACATTCATATCCAAGTCATTTCTATGAACCTCAAACAGCAAGAGCCCCAATTCTGATTCCTGCGGGACCCACTGCACACAGGCTTCCAGTCAGAAAAACACCCCTCGACCCGAGGGACCCCACTTCTTATTTTTTTATTCGTTCATGGGACATGGCTATCGCTGGCTGTTCCAGTATTTATTGTCCATCCCTAATTGCCCTTGAAAGGCAGTTAAGAGCAAACCACATTGCTGTGGGTCTGCAGTCACAGAGAGGCCAGACCAAGTAAGGATGGTAGATTTCCTTCCCTAAAGGATATTAGTGAACCAGATGGGTTTTTACGACAATCAACAATGGTTTCATGGTCATCATTAGACTTTTAATTCCAAATTTTTATTGAATTCAAATTTCACCATCTACTACGTCAAATGCATTTCTCTCACCTACACACCTGGTCATCTCTTCAAAAAATTCAATCAAGTTGGTCAGACATGAAATCCCCTGAACAAAACCATGTTGACTGTTCTTGATTGATCTCCGCCTCTTCAAATGTAGATTAATTCTGTCTCTCAGAATTGCTTCCAATAGTTTCCCCATCAATGAGGATAGACTGACTGACCTGTAGTTTCCTGGTTTACCTTTTCCTTCCTTCTTGAATATTGGTACCATATTAGCTATCCTTCAGTCCACCAGCACCTCTCCTGTGGCCAGAGAGGAATTGAAAATTATTGCCAACGCCCCTGCTATTTCCTCCCTTGCCTCGCTCAACAGCCTGGGATACATTTCATCTGGCCCGGGAGACTTGTCAACTGTTAAGTCTACCAGATCACTGGAGAGGTGGTGGCGTAGTGGTATTGTCACTGGGCTAGTAAACCATGAAACCAGGGTCATGCTCTGGGGACCCAGGTTCGAATCTCACCACTGCAGATGGTCAAATTTGAATTCA
Organism: Scyliorhinus canicula; assembly: GCF_902713615.1. Classification (NCBI taxonomy): domain Eukaryota; kingdom Metazoa; phylum Chordata; class Chondrichthyes; order Carcharhiniformes; family Scyliorhinidae; genus Scyliorhinus; species Scyliorhinus canicula. Next base: position 92,040,910 of record NC_052151.1, on the reverse strand, counting down.
ATAAAAATCTGGAATGAAAAGTCTAATGATGACCTGAAACCATTACCAATTGTTGTAAAAACAATTTCCTTCCATTAGAGAAGGAAATCTGCTCTCGCCTACATGTGACCCAAACCGGCTTTTAACTGCCCTCTCATTGGCAATTAGGGATGGGCAATAAATGCTGGCCCCTTTAATTTTATTCCAGTCCTTCTCCCCGATTTCTATACTGTCGCTCTCCCATCTTTTCTCATCTAAATGCATCATTGCAATTCTCTATTCCAAACTCGGGGGCAAGTTCAGGCGGTTTTATTCATTTTATCATTTTCATTTATTTTATTCATTTTATTTATTTATTTATTTTAAAAGTTCGGCGGTGGGGGGTTTATTTGATAAAATTTTACAGGGAAAAAAAAAATGCAGAACTTTGGACAGATGGAGACTCCATACTTTCCGACACCGGAAGGCTTCACCTTCATCCAACAGGTTCCATTGGAGGAGCGTGTACGAGGGCCAAAGGGACCCAAAACCATTTCCTCCATTTTTGTCAGCAGCAACAAGATAAGAGAAAAGGCTGGGTCGCGCAGGTCAGCCGGGTCGCAAAGTTCGGCTGGCGTGGGTCCCGAAGGTTGGCCAGTTGGTAAAAATGGGTCCCAGGAAAAAAGGTTTGAAAAACACTGCTCTATTCCCCTCACTCATATGTTTGTCTCGTTTGCCCTTATGCATCGATATTATTTCACTTCAAACCCTCTTTTTGGTGACCAGCTTTATTTGATGCATTCAAGGGACCTGGGCTTTGCTGGATAGGCCAGCATTCATTGCCCATCCCTAATTGCCCTCGAGAAGGTGACGATGAGCTGCCTTCTTGAGGTGTTCCATTCCATGTGGTGTAGGTACACCCACTGTGATGTTGAGTTCCAGGATTTTGACCCAGCAACAGTGAAGAAATGGCGATATAGTTTCAAGTCAAGATGGTGTGTGGCCAAGATGGTGAAGGGAACCTCTAGGTGGTTCTGTTTCCATATGTTTGCCACATTCCACATTCAAAATTCTGAAGACAAGTCATATTGGACTCAAAATCTCTACTTTTTTTTTCTCTCCACAGATGCTATCAGACCTGCTGAGTACTTACAGCACTTTATGTTTTGATTCCACATTCTCACCAGTTTTAGGATAAAGAAGTTTCTTCTGAATTCCCTACTGGGTCTCTTGGTGACTATTTTATATTGATGGCTTCTAATTTTTGTTCTTCCTCACAAGGAGAAACATTCTCTGTATCCATTCTATCAAAATCTTTTGTAATTTTAAATACCTCCACTAGGTCATCCCCAAACTTCTTTTTCATGAGAAGAAAGACCAAGTCGGTCAATCCTTTCTCGAGATGTGTACAGCACACATTTGAGATTATTCTTGTAAATATTCTCTGCACCCTCTCCTCCTCCAAGTCCTCTTTATAATATGACTGCACATAGTAGCTCAAGGTTCAATACATGTTTAGTATAACGTCCCCACTTTTCAATTATATCCTTCAGGAAGTACAGCCTAGTGTTTGGTTTGCTTTTTAAAAAATTATGTTCCTGACCTCTGGCACAGCTTTTACTGATTGAAATATTTGTACTCCAAACTTCTTGTTCTAGAATTCCCACAGAAGGAGGTCATTCAGGCCATCGAATCTGTACCGACCTTCCAGAGGAGCACTCTGCCCATGCCCCACCCTATCTCTGTAACCCGGTAACCCCACCTAAGGGGCAATTTAGCATGGCCAATCCACCTAACCTGCACATCTTTGGACTGTGGGATGAAACGGGAGCACCTGAAGTAAACCCACGCAGTCACGGGGAGAACATGCAAACTCTACAGACAGTAACGCAAGGCTGGGTCCCTGGTGCTGTAAATTGAGATATCGGAATTATTCAGAATTTACCTTTTTCTTGTAAAGTTTTACAAATCGATCCTTTAGATCTGTGAAGGTAGATTTAACACAGGTATTATTGGCTAGTGCCAATAAGGAGTGAGTGTGACCCACTGGCGGTATTGAACAGAGGCTGGTTTTCCAACCATCCTGATTCCATGAGATAAACTGGAGAGAAGGTTTCAACCTGTAGGGAAATAAGAGAGAGTGTTATGCTCTCATTGATTGATTAAGAATGTGATTTGTAACTGCAGCTTTCACAGAGGTCAAAATGTAATCGTGCAACGAATGCAATAAAATATAAAAAAAGCTACTTAGTCATTGTTGTGGTAAAATTTAAGAAAATCTTAAGAGTTTGGTCAATTATTAAGCTAAAATGTCTAGGAGAAAAGATGCAGCGAGCCACCCAAATGTTCATTAATTTGATAGGACTAGAAAATCCAACCCCGAGTAGCTAACCTCAGAGATAGATGGCCTTAACATCCCAGGAAATTAGTCACAAATTGATCACTTCTGTACTCTCCAGAAACCCCCGTTCAAAGTGAATACCGGATGCGAATGGATCATGCATATATTGGTGCAAGTCTCGTTTACCCACTAATAGTCTGCAGATCTTAATCGTCAGTGTTTTTGTAAGAAAAAGTGCATTATTAATATGTCGATACAAAATTTCCTTTTTATCAAGGTGAAAAGTTTGATCACGTGGCACGGTAGCACAGTGGTTAGCACAGTTGCTTCACAGCTCCAGGGTCCCAGGTTCGATTCCCGGCTTGGGTAACTGTCTGTGTGGAGTTTGCACTTTCTCCCCGTGTCTGCGTGGGTTTCCTCTGGGTGCTCCGGTTTCCTCCCACGGTCCAAAGATGCGCAGGTTAGGTGGATTGGCCATTATAAATTGCCCTCGGTGTACAAAAAGATTGGGTGGGGTTACTGGGATCAGGTAGAGAGGTGTGGGCTTAGGTAGGGTAATCTTTCAAAGGGCTGGTGCAGATTAGATGGGCCGAATGGCCTCCTTCTGCACCGTAAATTCTATGATTCTATGATCATGAATCTGTATTTCAAAATCCTCTCTCATCTCTTCCCATTGGGAATAACGGGTGGTTTTGCAAAGTACTGGGGTGTTCAATCACCATGGGCCAGTAAAGGGTCAAAGCTTTCAGAAAGGTGAAAACTGGCACCACTTTAGAGAAAAAAAATAAACTTCTGCTAATCGCAATCTGTACAATTTACTCATTAACCATGACTCCAGTAGAAAGTAAAATGTAATTTAAAAAACAGTATAAGACAGCTTTAAACATATGAAAGAGTAGGTATCCATTCTGTGAACAGAATTGCTAATCTCGTATGAAATCCTGCCTTAATTTTTATAATTGGCAACTACTAAAAGAAAAGTGTTTTGACTAAAGCTGAATTTCTCTCCCAAGTACGAAACTTCCAAATGAACAGGAACTACACTAATTTAACATAAAAGAACAGCATGCGTGCGCAGACACACACTTGATTCAAACCTCTCAATGTTTCTTCTGAGATCAGAAATCTGAACATTTCCCCGAACCATCAGTGCACAGGCTAGGTACAGGTTACGTTTTGGGTCAGCATGCATCAACTGGTGATCCTTACTAAAAGCGTCGGTGAACATCTGATCCAACCTGTTTAAATGAAGAACCAAAGAGTGGATGGCTAGGATAGTTCACTATATGTAGTATGTTTCAAACCCAACAAATATAAATACATCTTTTAAATTAGAAGTTGTATTAAACTTGGAGGAGGGGATTCTAATCAGCAGTACTATAAAGCATCACAAAATCAGTACTGCTAGTTAATGTGCAATGACAAGAAAAAGTACATTACTGACCTGCAGATAGATTTTTTTTTTTTAATTAGTAGGTTTTATTAGGAATCTCTATTCCAAAATCATCTGTCATCTGTCTCCTCCCAACTAAAAGTGCCATTTCATTTGGACCACTACAAACTAATTCAGAATGGTTAACCAACAGAAACCATTTTGCCTATTGTTCCTGTACTGGCTCTCCACAAGAGCAATTCACTTAGTGCCATTTGCCTGTCTTTTCCCAACAGCCCTGCAATTTTTTTCCTCTTCACACAATGATCCAATTCTCTTTTGAAGCCATGATTAAACCTTCCTCCATCACATTCCCAGGCAATGCATTACAGAACCTAACCACTCACAGGGTAAAAGATGCTTCCTCATTTGCCATTGCATCTTTGGTCAAGGAAGCATCTTAAGAAGATATCTTTCAGTTTTTAATTCCAATAATGGGAACAGGTTTTCCCTATCAACTCTGTCTAGACACTCATGATTTTCTAATTAAAGTAGATTCTATTAAATCTCCTCTGAACCTTCTCTTTTCCAAGGAGAACAGGCCCAGCTTCTCCAGTCTATCAATGGAACTGAAGCTCCTCATCCCTGGAGTAATTCTCATGAATCTTTCCTGTACCGTCGCTAATACTTTCGCATCCTCCCTAATACTTTTGCATCCTCCCTAAAGTGTGGCACCCAGAACTAGATGCATATCCAGTTGAGGCAGTGTTTTATCCTGGCTTATTGGAACTTACTTGGTTTTGTACTCCATGACCCGATTTATAAAGCCCAGGATTCAGGTTGCTTTTATTAACTGTGCTCTCAACCTTCCATGCATCATTCAATGATTTGTCTATATACCCCCAGCTCCTTCTGCTCCTGCACCCCATCTAGAATTGTATCCTCTATTTTCAACTACATTTTCCCATTCTTCCTAATAAGATGACCCACTTCACTGCATTAGATTCCATGTGCCACTTGTCCTCCCATTCCACCAGCCTGTCAATATCCTTTTGAATTTCAGCACAATCTTCTTCACAGCAATCACTATCAATGCTGGACTTGAGGCCAGATAACAAGGAATAAACCATGTCTTGGAAGCAAGGGCTGAAAGAAGGGGCATAAAGTAGAATTAAATTATTTACAATGAAGGAGACATGTGAAGGTAACAAAAAAGGTTTTGATTGTCTGGGCTCCCTTGGTTTAATCAGCGGAGCTTGACAAGAATCAAGGTGTTAGGATTACAGAATTCTGAGTAATGGCATTGGTATCCTGAATGAATTGCAATTTATGGACCGAGGGAAGCTCGCACAGCGAATAGATATATTGAGCCATAGGCTGGAACTCAGTAGCGTGGAGTGGGGAACAGTGTTTGAAGGTGGAAAAGTGCTTCTCTTTTTAAAAAAATTTAGAATACCCAATTCATTTTTTCCAATTAAGGGGCAATTTAGCGTGGCCAATTCACATCTTGCACATTTTTGGGTTGTGGGGGCGAAAGCCACACAAACACGGGGAGAATGTGCAAACTCCACACGGACAGTGACCCAGAGCCGGGGTCGAACTTGGGACCTCGGCGCCGTGAGGCTGCAGTGCTAACCCACTGCGCCACCGTGCTACCCCGGAAAAGTGCTTCTTAATGACAGACCCAAAGTGAAGAAGAACATTTATTCCAGATCGAGAGGGGTCAGTTGAGAAGGCTGACTGTGTGAAAAATAAATGCTCAGGAGCTGACTATAGTTAAAAAAAGGAAGATTTTAGCTTTGTATGCAAGTTTGGAAAACCTTTCATTCATTTGTTTGAGACATGTTGTCAGGTTTCTAAATGGAGATGGAAATAAAATCAAAACGAGGTGTAAAGGTAAAGTTATACGTTCTCAGCAATATGTGTTTTTGGATTATGTCACTAACTAATAGCTCAGGATTACTGCTGCTAATTGCAGTACCTGTTCTACAACCCATCTTGAATCAGCTAATTCAACACAAACGAGTGTTCAAAACAATTATTCTTAGCTCATCATTAGTGCAATTACCTAATCATCACCGAGGACTTCAAGGTCCCTTTTCATTAGACTAATGGATGGAAGAAGTCTCTGTATTTTAAAGAATTCAAAATCTCTGTAAGTCCTCCCAAAGATCTTTTCCCTTCTGTTCATTTGATCCCATCTCTCAATACCACCCATCAGCTCTTCCTTTTCATTTTGATTCAGTTTTTGCATATATGCAGATTGACCTTAATCATACAGAAGAAAATGATTTTGCAGCAATATGATTTTTTTCACTAAACTACTGGTAAAAGCTCTACCTTCTTGTGGGGATGTTTACATCAGCCAGGGTGTATAAAGGAGTTAGACTAGAAACAAGGTAATGAAGCCGTGGAAATGGAACCAGGTTCATGGTGATCTCATTAAGATCCATATTGAGGGATCCTTCAAACCTGGCGGAACTGCGAATGAAATAAACAAGATAAATAAACAAATACAATTAACAATCGACACAAATTAGGGTTAGTTCAAAAGTTGTTCAAAAAACAGCTTGTTTCATTAGAAAAAATTACATTGCATCAACTACTAGCACACAACCATGGAATTAAACAAACTACAATGAGTAAATCATTCAATGGTCAAATTTACTATCCGTATTACTTATGCAAGATGAATTGTACCTCTGTAACTATGTGAAACGTTGAACAGTAAATCTCACCTATATAAACAGAAGTACTAGATCTAACAAATACTAGTGGGAGTTCCCATTTTGCAATTAAATGTTATGGGCTCCATAAATGGTTTTCTATAAACTATTACATTCATGATGTTAAAAATCAAAGAGAAATATTTCTGACCCATGTTGGGGGAGGAATACAAAGTACAGGGAATGTAGAGAGAGAAACAAAGGCAGTTTCAAGTATTTGGTCAGTAAATTACCCAATGGGGACGCAGCAGATTGCTGTGATTCTTTAATATATATGCAGGAGCGAATTAAATTTTACAGCATGTTTGTAAACCCACAAAGATTCAAAGTCTACTGATTTTTGGAGAACACTAGATAAACACTGTTCAATAAACATAATTCTTCATTTCCAAAATGATTAATTGATCAATGTTTGCGACTGCATTTCCAAGAAAACATTAAATAACAAATTTGTTGAGGGACGATTTTCTGTGGAGTTTTGAAGCACTCTACAGAATACAAGTTGGTTGCAATAAGAAGCTTTTTGTCCTGCAGATGAGTGCACTGATCGGTTGGCAAGTGAACTCTAATCAATAGAGGCATTGACATGGAGAATGCACCAGGGGGCAGTTAACAGCCAAACTTTAAATTCAAACCAGGCAAGTAGACTCTGGATTGGTCAATGGATTGCCCTGGGAAATAAGCCAGGGAGTGGCTGTCCCAAAAGCTTTTCTTTAGTTGTAAAAGGCACAATGTATGGGCATGCTCCTCTGACTGCAACTAGCACTTTTATAATGTACAATATCACAGCACAGCAGTCAGTGGTGCAGGCCACTGGCTTTACAACAAAGAGGTCAGCCATTGTGTCCACTGTGTTACTGCTCGCTGTTCAATAGAACTTCTGAAGCAGTCTCTTGGAGTCAAAGACGATTTTCATCCACGCTAAAAAGGAGTTCTCAGGTGACCGAGGAGTCCAATGTCTAACCTACAGTGTCTGTCATAGGTGGGGCAGACAGTGGTTGGAAGAGCTGATGGGTGGGGTGCCTTAATTGCCAAGAGATTATTTTGTTGTCAATGCTTGGTTTCACTTCGCTCTTGCCGATGAAACTAAAGGTGTTATGACCCTCTGGGCTAGTGCGCCATTTATCTGAAAACCATCCCACTTGGGTATGACCCAATCACCGCCTGTTTCCGGGCAGAATACGGCCTTCCTGCCAATTCATTGGTCACCAATCAACCAACCAATCGAACCAAATCCTTCCGATCGCTCATGGGTGCCAAAAGGTTTGACCTCTTTCTGATGGCTAGCAGAGTGTACTCGTTTGTAACTTTTGAGTTCCCCACTTCTTCTGCTCGACTTAAAAGATACATGTCCATTAAGCATCCATGGATCAAAATGGTAATAGTAAAAATAACGAAATTGGAAATAAGGGAATCATCAAGAAGGGCCCTTGAGTTCAGCTCCTTGCCAGATGCTTTTCGTCTCAATTCAGGTGCTCATGGGCCAGGGATTCCCAGGTGTTGGTGGGGATGTTGTACTTTTCCAAGGAGGCTTGGAGGCTGTCCTTGAAGCATTTCCTCTTCCCTCCTTTGACTCACTTGCAATGTCGAAGCTCCGACTAGAGCATTTGTTTTGGAATCTCGAGTCAGGCATGCAGCTGATGTGGCTCACCCAGCAGAGCTGATCCAAGCATAGTCAATGCTTTGATTCTAGAGATGTTGGCCTGAGCGAGAACACCAACATTGGTGCACCTACCCTGCCAATGGATTTTGCAAAGCAAGCGCTGGTGTTACGTCTCCAGGGTTTTGTCTGCTGTACGTAGTAGCCCATGTCTCTTGAGCCATATAGGAGATCAGTTATCACTACTGCTCTGTAGACCATAAATCCGGTGCTAGGTCTGAGGTCCTAGTGTTCAAACACTCTCTTCCTCAAGCAACTGAAGGCTGCATTGGCACACTGAAGTCAGTGTTGAACCTTGACATTGATGTCTGCCCTTGTTGACAATAGGCTCTCAAAGTGGTCCACTTTGTTCAAGGCAAGAAGTCTTACAACACCAGGTTAAAATCCAACAGGTTTGTTTCAAACACGAGCTTTCGGAGCACTGCTCCTTCCTCTTTCCACATCATCACTTTGTTCAAGGCCTTGTTGTGGATTTTGATAAGGGGGTGGGTGCTGTGAGGAGGGGCAGGTTGGTAGAGGACATTTGTCTTATTGATATTTAGTGTAAGGTCCATGCTCACGTACATCTGGCTGAACGTGTTGACGTTGGTTTGCAACTCTGCCTCGGAGTGTGCAAAGGCACAAGCATCGTCTACATAGTTCAATTGCAGCATGGACAATCTTAGATTTGACTTACAGGCGGTGGAGGTTGACCAGATTCCAGTTTGTTCTGTGGTTTAGCTCCATTCCAGCGGGGTGCTGGCTGAGGATGAGATGCAGCATGGACGATCGAGAAGAGCATTGGTGCAATGGTTATGCCTAGCTTGACCACATTCCAAAGTGAAACGGTGGATTGGTTGATCAAGGTCAGAGCTTGCATGACATCGTGGAGCAGGTGGGGGATGGTGACAAACCTTTGGGGGAAAGCTGAAACAGAGCGGGATGTTTTATTATCCCTTGTAGTTGACAGTGAGGTCAAAGAAGGCCATGTACAAAGATTGGTGCTCTTCCCTGCATTTCTCCTGTAGTTGCTGCACAGTGAAGATCATGTCCATTGTGCCCTTTAGTAGGTAGAATCTGCATTGCGATTCTGGGAGCCACAGAGAGAAGGCAATTAAGGAGGACTCTTGCAACGACCTTCCCCGTGACCAACAGCAAGGAAATTCCTCTGCAGTTACTGCAGTCAGACTTGCCACCATTCTCAAAGATGGTTGCAATTGTGCTGTCTCAGAGATCTCCTGACATGTATGCCATAATACGGGAAATTAGGTCATGTATTCGTACCAGTAGTGCGTCTCTTGTCATGTTTTAGGGCTTTGGTAGGGATTCAATTTGCTCCTGATGTCATGCTGTTCTTCAGCTGTCGATGGCCTTTTCTACCGAGATGTTAGCGGGTAGCATGTGTGGGATGGAGTAGAGAACACTTGCATTGAAGACAGAGATTCTGTTAAGGAGATCCGTTCTCCTTCCAGCGAGTGATCACTGTCTCTCTGTTCTTGATGAGCTCTTCTGTTCTTGGCCAGCAGCGGGGTGGGGCCTTGGTGCTTAAGCCATAGGTGGTCTTGACTGTGCGTCATGGTTGTCGGCTAATTGCTGGGTTTCCTATGCTTTCTGCACTCATCATGTGTTATTTAGGTTGTGAGTATTTTGCCGAACATCAGTCTTCAGCCATTCAGGGCTGCCTTGTTGCTCTTGTGTTGGGTTGTTGTTTCAGGTTCAGAAAACCTCGTTCTTGTGGTTCATCAGCTCCTGGATCTCCTGGCTGTTCTTGGTGTTTCCTGATCGAGTGACCAAGCGTCTCTTTGCAGGTGCTAATTATGGAAGACTTGAGGGCAGACCAAACACTGTGGACAATCTGCGTCTCTGGGCCAGCGGGAGTTGTCAGGCTTGCAGTGACCGCTGGCTGAATAGGGCTGTCTTACCAGCGTCTTTGAATGCCTTAGCGTTAATTTTCCTGTTTCTTATGCTGTAGCTGCTTTGCGGCTGCATTGATGTTGATCACAGATTGCATTAGATGGTGGTCTGTCCAGCAACTGTCGGCTCCTGTCCTTGCGGACGATGACGTAGTTAAGCAGTTGGCAGTGCTTGGAGATCAGTTCCCTGTTGGGACCCATCCCACAGGTTGTATGAGGCTGGAGTAAAGTTCCTCTTTGGACTAGTCTGTAGCTTCCAGTAATTTCCTTTGATTGCCACCTTGATGTGGTGGAGAGACTTGAATGTTTTGTTGATCCCAAGAGCAATGCCGTTGGAGAGTCTGAAAACTCCTGGCACGGTCATCCATGATGGCAAGGTCGGAGGGGAAGAAGTAAAGCGCAATCCAAAACAAGTCCTCAACAGCGGATCAGACAAAAGATACTCGTATGGTATCAACAGCTGCGATGGCAGATGAAGGCTGCAGCAATAAGTAGGGAGATCCCCAGTCGTCGAGGTTCCCTTGTCACTGGAACAACCCTCTGTCAAGAACCATAGGCGGGATTCTCCCGTACCTGGCAGGGCGGGGGGACCCGGCGGGACGGAGTGGCGTGAATCCTCCGCACCTTCAGGGGCTAGGCCGGCGCTGGAGTGGTTTGGGCCCTGCCGGCCGGCGTAGAAGGCCTTTGGCGCCACGCCAGCCGGGGCCGAAGGGACTCCGCCGGCCGGCGTGGGTCCGCGCATGCGCGGGAACGTCAGCGGCTGCTGACATCATCCCCGCGCATGCACAGGGGGGTTTACCTACGCACGGCCATCGCGGAGGCTGACACAGCCGACGCGTAGGAAAAGAGTGCCCCCATGGCACAGGCCCACCTGCGGATCGGTGGGCCCCGATCGCGGGCCAGGCCACCACGGGGACACACCCCGGGGCAGATCTCTCCCCCCCCCCCCCCCCCCCCCCCCCCCCAAAGGACCCCGGAGCCCTCCCACTCCACCAGGTCCCGCCGGTAAGGGACCTAGTCTAATCTACGCCGGCAGGACTGGCAAAGAACCAGTGGGACTTCGGCCCATCGCGGGCCAGAGAATCGCCGGTTGTGGGGGGGGGGGGGGGGGGGGGGGGGGGCCTGCGAGCGGCTGCCGACCAGCGCGATTCCCGCCCCTGCTGAATCTCTGGTGCCGGTGCGGCAGGGGGGGTCAGAGAATCCCGCCCCATGTGTCTGATGTGCAATGACATATCCATGTTAGAAGATGTCCCGCACCAGGCATCTACCTAGAAGAAACCAAAACACTGCCCAACAGACAAGTCCTACGTTGATTGGCAAGAGGTGACGGGGACAAGATTCAGTCCTCTCGCTCTTGGGAGTAGGAATAAGCGAGCATTTCAGCAGCTTCCTTCATGACTGAGCAGCCCGTTTCAGGATTCACTCTGCTCACCTGCATGGGGAAAGGGCTGGAAAAGATACCCTAAAAATAGTCTGTTCCATCTTCAACCTGGCTGGAAAATCACATCCAGCAGGCTCACCTACTTGCAGTCAGAAGATCAAAGTTAAACTAAATTTCAGAACCCGGAATATACGAATACCAGCAATCTATAGTCCAAGGACCAAGCCCATCTCCCTGGGATACCTGCCAAGTGTGCGATCGAAGATACGACTCATCAGACACGCAAGGACCCACAGAACCCAATGACCAGTAACACAAAGTTTCTACGGTGGACAACCAGACTTGTTAGCGAGTTATCAGTGCAGAAGGAGCTTCTAGTGTGGGGATGTATGTGCTGAGGACTATAGGGCACTGGTTCTGGGCTTGAGTGAGCTGAAGGATCATGAAGCATTTGTTATTCCATAAGGAGAGTCTCGGAGATGGCTAGCTGCTTTGTTTATAAGGGTGAAACCAACCCTTCGGAGATGGCGATCATCTGCGATTTATCTTTCCAGAAAATGTAATTGCCACCTTGTTTCTTGACCTGGTCAGGTCTCGCTTAAAGTGGCAACGTCAATGTCAAAACATCGGAGCTCCTGGACAACGATAGCATTTTGTCATTGCTGTCTGTTGCTGTTGGGATTCTTCATCAGGGTCCTGAACTTTATTTTAAGGGGTGGAAAATGCCTGTGCGACGTGGAGTGGTCGATGCCCTCCAGCTACCACATGTGCTTGATGAAGCAAGGCCTTGGTCCAGTGGTAAGGAGATCCAAGACCGACTGGAAACCTGGCTCGCTGTATGGACCTAGGACATGCATATTCCTACTGTCCTCCTTTCTCCTTCCTACATGACCTCTCTCCCTGGGTTTCATAAAATGCAGTGATGGCTTCATGAGCTTACGAGTTTGGCACTGGCCTCTTGCTGTTAATGGATGTTTTGCACCTCTCTCGTTATGAATGGCCCCACTGTTGCTTTCTCGCTGCTAATGGCCCTTTGCTCCTCTCTCACTCTTCTACGTGGTGTTTACTGCCTCCAGGTCCTATTTTCATCAACTGCTCAATAGAACACGGCTACTCTAAGATAGATTCAATTGAATGTGATTACTCGGAGTCTACTTGAGCCTTATCCTTGAATCTTTCATTATTCTTCCATTTCAAATACCCAATTCAAATTTAAATTATTAAGTTTCCACCTCAGAAGTTATTTATTAGTAAGGCAGTCAATGATATAAGGATATTCCAGAGTCTAGTCTATTTGCTATCAATTCAACCACTGAAAGCAACTAATTACCTGTTCAAAATCATTCACAATGTTGAAGAATGGAGGAACTTCTTTTAAATCTCTCCTTTTGGTTCCGGTAACGAAAACCTCAATTTTGCAAATCTTTCTTCATAACTAAAACCTTTTATTTCTAGTAATATGCTCGTGAATCATTTTGATCCTTTCCAAGTTTTAATATCCTTCTTAAAGCAGGATTCTCAGAATACACAATTCTTCAACTGCAGCATAACTAATCTTGAGCAAAGGTCAACACCACTTACATAGATATGAATAATGTAATTGACTTGGAAGATAATAGGAGCAGGAAAGGGCCACCCAACCTGCTCCACCATTCAATCAAATCACGGCTGAATTTCTACATCAACTCTAATTTGCTATCCTATGTTTGCTTTTATAGTCAATGCCACTATGTATAAAACCCAGAATCCCATTTACCCTTTTGCTGACTTTTCTACCTCCACCTCCTAGTTTATAGACAATGTAACTGCACTGTCCGATCTCGCTGCTCCTCTGCCATAAGAGTTTTACCATTTATAGTACCCTTCCGTTCATTGTTCCTTTCCCCAAAATACTTCACATTCCTCTGCAATGAACTTTATTCTACATGTCTGCCTACTCGGAGGTCATATGCAAAATATCATGCAATTTACCAGTTTGTCCTCTCCTTAATTTGGGATCAGAAAGTGTCATCAGTACCACACAAGAGCCAGCAACAAGCATCTTCTAAAAGAGAGAATGTAACTATCTCTCCTTGACCTTGAATGGCATTGCTATGGCTGAATCTCCAAACTTCAACAGCAGTACCTTCCAAACCTGCAACCTCCACCACCTAGAAGAATAAGGGCAGCAGATGCATAAAAACACCACCATAAGAACATAAGAACTAGGAGCAGGAGTAGGCCATCTAGCCCTTCGAGCTTGCTCCGCCATTCAATGAGATCATGGCTGATCTTTTGTGGACTCAGCTCCACTTTCCAACCCGAACACCATAACCCTTAATCCCTTTATTCTTCAAAAAACTATCTATCTTTATCTTAAAAACATTTAATGAAGGAACTTCAACTGCTTCACTGGGCAAGGAATTCCATAGATTCACAACCCTTGGGTGAAGAAGTTCCTCCTAAACTCAGTCCTAAATCTACTTCCCCTTATTTTGAGGCTACGGCCCCTAGTTCTGCTTTCACCCGCCAGTGGAAACAACCTGCCCGTATCTATCCTATCTATTCCCATCATAATTTTATGTTTCTATAAGATCCCCCCTCATCCTTCTAAATTCCAACGAGTGCAATCCCAGTCTACTCAACCTCTCCTCGTAATCCAACCCCTTCAGGTCTGGGATTAACCTATTGAATCTCCTCTACACACCCTCCAGCGCCAGTACGTCCTTTCTCAGGTAAGGAGACCAAAACTGAACATAATACTTGCTGAACACCCCTTGCACATGCCCCTACAATTGATCAGAAACTATTGGACCAGCCATATTGCGACTACAAGAGCAAATCACAGATTAGGAACTCTGGGAGAGTACAGAGGGTTATGGGCCAAATGCAGGTAAGTGGGACTAACTTAGTGATAGAAACTGAGTGACATGGATAAGCTGGGCCAAAGGGTCTGTTTTCATGCTGTAAACATCTACGACTCTATGAACTCACCTTCTTGACTCCCCAAAATCTGGCCACCATCTACAAGGCCTAAGTCACAAATGTGAAATACTCTTCAATTATATGCATCTTAAAGAAGCTCGATACCATCCAAGATAAAGCTGCCCACTTCGATAACCATTCACCACCTTAAAAATTCACGCTCTCCACCACCAACATAGTGGCAGCACACAAACCAAGTTCCCAATTCCCCAAGTTTCTTTCAGCAGCACCTTCCAAACATGCAACCTCCACCACCTATGGGAACAAGGGCAGCAGATGCATAGAAACATCACCACCTGCAGATGCCCATACAAGCCAAACACCATTCTGACTTGGAACTATATTACTGTTCCTTCATTGTCAAAACCGGGAACTCCCTCCCTAACAACACCATATGGACTATAATGGTTAAAGGCAGCAGCTCGCCACCACCTTCTGAAGAACAAATAGGGATGTGCAACAAATGCTGGCCTTGTGAAATCACAAACAGATCCTAGATCCTTCCATTGTTATGGCTATATATATAGCCTTTACCATAATGTGCCTTAATATTTCTAATAAATGGACTGCTGTGAACACTTCCTGGGTTCAATGGCATTAATGGCATCCATAAATGGAATCATGGACGGGCCATGTGATTTGAGGGGGCATGGGAAGAGGGTAGATGGCTGAGGACATGTGAGGTTATGAGGCCTAGCGGCCTAATGCTTTTAAATAAAACATGATGAAGTCAGAGAACCAAATCTGGCCTTCTAACAAGCCTGTATAGGCACTATCCTGTCCCTGTGGCCCCCAAGGACCTGCTTCTGGGTAGGTGCGCCCTACTTAATCCAAGCCCTGCTCCCCCAGAGTGAAAGCTGGGTCCAACAGTTCCTTTGAACTGAGTGGGGGAGGGGGGGGGGGGGGGGGAGGGTCTGGTAAATTTGGTATTTGGTAAAAAAGTTGGTAAATTTCCTGAATCTGCTGTTCACTTCAGTAGCGAAAATCTGCCCCTAGTATCCAGCATTGACTTTCCTACATTCCCCATGGGTTGCCAAGTATGTTGTCAAATATTCATGACACCCATTTCATCCCCACTCTCAAGTACAAGGCGGTCTCTTCAGCTGCATGTGGTTCCTTACTTGTTTGATTATTATCTTTATTTAGAAAAGCCCTTATTTCCCTTTATCTTGCATTTCAGTCACCATATACATCCTTAGTCCACCTATCTCCATTTTAATTTCCTCTCCCTACTTTTTATACTTGTCAGTTGTATTAGTGCCCTTACATTGACCATTTGCCTCTTTTGTAAATCTCAATTTTGGTTTTTTTTATTCAGACGCCCCAACACATGAAAAAAGTGTCAGACTGGAAAAGAGCACTGATGGAGGCAGCCCGTTTTATGGTAAGAATGCCTTATGCATCAGGATACACGTAGCTATTGCAAGGTTCCTTCCAGTTGATTCCATTATTTCTGCCATTTTTTAATTTGTTCTTGGGATTTAGGCGTCGCTCTCTGGGTCAGCATTTGTTGCCCTCCTTAAGTGGAGTGGCTTGCCAGGCCATTTCAGAAGGGGGCAATTAAGAGACAACCACATCACTGTGTGGGTCTGTAGGCCAGATCGGGTAAGGTTGGCAGGTTTCGAGAAGAACACTGTGAACCAGATGGGCTTTTATGACAATCGGCAATGGTTTTCTGGTCAACATTAGACTTTTAATTCCAGATTTTTATTGAATTCAAATTTCTCCATCTGCCATAGTGGCATTTGAACTTGGGACCCTAGAGAGGTACCCTGAGGCTGTAGATTACTAGTTGACTGACAGTCTGTGTCTCTCACGCCCTCCCACAATCCAAAGAAGTGCACGTTAGGTAGATTGCCATGCGAAATTGCCCCTTAGTTTCCAAATGTGTAGTTAGGTGGAGTTCTAGGGTTAAGGGGCTTGGGTGGTGGGTAAGCCTAGGTAGGGTGCTCTTTCAGGGGGTTGGCGCAGACTCGATGCTTGAATGGCCTCTTTCTGCACTGTAGGGATTCTATGGTTCTATGCGCCAATGACTTTGGGTATTTTTCAAAGAATTATTGGTTAATTCAATTCTGTTTCAACTCCGGGTCCGGAATTGACTGTGTCCTAGCCCAGGGTGTTGTAACACTATTCACCATGTAATCTCTTGAGAGTTGGAAAAAAAAAGAAAATAAACCTGGCCAATTTTGCCAAACAAAATCTACAACATTTCTTCCTCACCCCATTGCAGTCAAAATTAGCTCAGGAGAATAATAATCTTTTTTAGTGTCACAAGTAGGCTTACGTTAACATTGCCGGGAATCAAACCCGGGTCCCTGGCGTGTGAAGCAACGGTGCTAACCACTGTGCTACCATGCTGCCCTTGTGTCTTCCTGGAATACTATAATGATTAATAATAAATGTTCACTCACCTGGTCAAATTGAGCAGCAAGTTGGCTACAATATTGTTCAGAGCATCAAATGGTTTTTCCTGCCGTTTGACTTCATTCTGACCAGAAATCAGTGTACTTTGCAGTTTTATTTCAGATGCTAATTTACGAGAATTGGCCATCTGATTGATTTTGTTGACAATGTCAATCAATGACTGGTTTTAAGAAAGAAAAGATAAAGTTGAAGGAATCTGAATTGTAACATTTAGTTCCATATACAAAAAATAGTTACATGTGTGACAGATACAGGCCTAAATCTTTGTGGGGAGGCAATAAGGAAGTGGGGGTAGCGTTATGGTAATTGGGAAAAAGGCAGGCTATCCGAAAGCTCTGTTGAATTTAACAGAAAGTGCTGATTTAAAAAATATATTCTCTATTTCTTGGCCAGAAGTCAGTCAGATTGTGTTGAACAAGAATGGAGAGATTTGGAGACTGGTTTGAACATAATGGTGGCTGTGGTAAGGGGGAAATCGGCCACTTGAAAGAATGGAAGCAGGTTAGCTGAGTGAAGGCCAGCTGAGGTGTGTCAGAGAAAGCACCCCTGCTCCTCCTGGCCCACAAAGTCCTGTAAAGGCACTTACCTACAGCTTTGACAAAGAGTCATCGGACTCGAAACGTTAGCTCCTTTCTCTCCCTACAGATGCTGCCAGACCTGCTGAGATTTTCCAGCATTTTCTCTTTCGTTTCAGATTCCAGCATCCACAGTAAATTTGCTTTTACCTACAGGTCTGGCCTTTCTCACCTCCCTTCAGTTACCAGGTTTCCTCAAGTCCTGGGAATAACAAAATCTGGCAATTTTAAACTAAATATGTAACATCATTGGAAGTGAGTAGATGTGGCCTTTATTGGTCCTCTAGTTGCCAGGATATAATTGCTGTCAGAACAGCAATTTTGGTATTAGACTCAAATATAGCCTCTTCTTGTTTAATTAATGTAGGAGTCACTGACAAAACTGTCATTTTTTGCCCATCCCTTATTGTGTGGCTTAGCAGCCTACTTGAGAGGACAGTTAAAAGTCACCCTTCTATGAAACCAACATACTACAGATGCTGAAAATCAGAAATGAAAACAGAAAAGTCTGAACTCTGAACCATATGGACTGGAATTGTTAACTCGGTTTCTCTCTCCACAGATTTTGCCAGACTTGCTGAATTTTTCTCGCATTTGCTGTTTTCCTACTTAAAAGATACTGGGCGGGACTCTCCCGTACCCGGCGGGGCCCCGGCGGGACGCAGTGGTGTGAACCACTCCGGCGTTGGGCCGCCCCAAAGCTGCGGAATCCTCCGCACCTTCAGGGGCTAGGCCGGTGCCGGAGTGGTTTGCGCCCCGCCGTCCGGCGTGGAAGGCCTTTGTCGCCGCGCCAGCCGGGGCCAAAGGGACTCCGCCGGCCAGCGCATGCGTAGGTGTCAGTGGCTGATGATGTCATCCCCGCGCATGCGCGGGGGGGGTCACCTTTGCGCCGGCCATCGCATAGGCTTCCATAGGAAAAGAGTGCCACCACGGCATAGGCCCACCCAAGGAACAGGCCCACCTACGGAACAGACCCACGCACGGATCGGTGGGCCCCGATCACAGGCCAGGCCACCGTGGGGCACCCCCCGGGGCCAGATCGGCCTGCGCCCCCCCCCCAGGAATCATGTGCTCGCCCGTGCTGCCAGGTCCCGCTGGTAAGGGCCCTAGTCCAATTTGCGCCGGCGGGACCTGCATAGAACCTACGGGACTTTCGGCCCATCGCAGGCTGCAGAATCGCCAGAGGGGCCGCTGTGAGCGGCCGCCGACCGGCGCAATTCCCGCCCCTGCCAATTCTCCGGCGCCGGAGAATTGGCGGCCGGCGGGATTCATGCCACCCCCCGGCGATTCTCCAACCCGGCCGGGGTTGGGAATCCCGCCCACTATTTAAATGTAAATTGTTTGTAAATCCTTGAAAGATATATTCAAACGATTCTTATGCTTACCTGGTTTTCAATAGGTAAAACACAATCTGCATGCTCAGTCAGCTCTTTCATGGCAAGAACACTGTTGTAAGGTGAAGTGATCACATCATCCTCAGCAGAAGGGTAGACGGAAGTAACAAATCTGTAGACTTCTGGAAATTCATCCTCTAAAAGGTTCAGCACAAAGGTACCCAGACCAGAACCAGTCCCTAAAAATCAATTTCTGTTAAAACTCATATCTCAAGTTAAATTAGAAATCAAATTTATGTTACTGATTCTCAAAACGAATTATCCAAGATTCAATTGAGGAAATAGATAGCTAACTTTGATTTATGTTAGCAGACAGGTTGGGAGAGAGAAGTTAGAGAGAGAAAAGGAAGGTTTTCTCATTGGATCGGAGCCAGGGCTTCAGCTTTTCATCATATGTATTAATGACTTAGATGAAGACAAAGAGCATTATGGATCCAATTCTTCAGGTAAGCAAGTTATGTCGACGGAAGAAATAAATTACAACTGGTCATAGAAAGGCGAGTCTGCAAAAAATATGGCAGATGCAGTTTAACATGGGAAAGTAAGAGGTCATTCGCTTTGGGGCTAAGACAGACAAATCTGAATATTTCCTTCATGGTGAGGGATTATGAGTTGGGAAGGATCAAATAGATTTGGATGCCCATGTACACGAATCATCAAAGCTAGTGCAAATATACAAAACACAATCAAAAAAGGATAGTACAATGCTATCATTTCTCAAGAGTTGAAACAAAACCTTGCTGAGTGGCCATCTGGAGAACTGAATTCAATTTTGGACACTGAACCTCAGGAAAGCAAATTAGGAAAGGCACAAGGAAGATTCACCAGGTGTAAAGGGTTCAATCACGAGAACAGGTGGCATACATGACTTATATTCCGTGGAGTTTAGAAGGTTGAGGGGTGATACAATCAAGATATTTAAATTTCTAAAAGGTGTTCAATAGATAAGATACAGGTAAATTAATTTCTCTGGTGGCATCTAGAGCAAGAGGGGACTATGTTAAAATTAGAAATAAGCCATTCAAGAGTGAAAACAAGCAATTTTTCATGTAAAGGATGGTGGAAATCTGGAATTTGCTTCCCCAAATGCCTGTGGATTCTGCATTAATTGATATATTCAATATGGAGATAAATACATTTTTTGATGGGAAAGGGTATTAAGGTGTGCAGAACAAGGGTAATTTAATGAAATTAGATCTACAGATTAGCCATGATCTAACCAAACGGTGGAACAGATTGGAGGGCTGAATAGCCTTCTCTTGCTCTTATGTCCCAGCAAATACTTGTATTTGTTGCAGAGTGTAAAAATTGTCATTCAATTATATATTCAGAGCAAATAAGAGACAGTGACATATTGGTAATGTCATTGGACTAGTAACCTGGAGCTCCAGGCTCATGCTCTGGGGACAGAGGTTCAAATCCCACCATGGCAGCTGGTGGAATTCAAATAAAATCTGGAATTGAAAGCTGGTCTCAAGAAAAGTGACCATGAAACGATCATCGATTGTCATAAAAAACCCATCTGGTTCACTTATGTCCTGTAGGAAGGAAGTCAGCTGTCGTTACCTTGTCTTGCCCAAATGTGACTTCAGACCCACAATAATGTGGTTGACTCTTAACTGTCCTCTGAATTGGCCTAGCAAGCCGTTCATTTCAAGGGCAATTAGGGATGGGTAACAAATGAAATGAAAATCACTTATTGTCACAAGTAGGCTTCAAATGAAGTTATTGTGAAAAGCCCCTAGTTGCCACATTCCGGCACCTGTTCGGGGAGGCTGGTATGGGAATTGAACCGTGCTGCTGGCCTGCTTTCAAAGCCAGCTATTTAGCCCTGTGCTAAACCAGCCCGAAATGTTGGCCTTGCTAGCGATGCCCACATCCCTCTAGCCATTTGATATTTATATTTTTAGTAAATTCAGATTGTTAAAATTAGTAATTTAGCTCTAGTTTATAAATCAATGAAAAATAGGAATAGCAGTCATTGAGGAAGGCTTTCTGAAGAGTTATTACTCACCTCCACCCATTGAGTGAATTAAAAAAAAACACTGCAAAGAATCACAGTGCTCAGCTGTTTTTCGGAATACATCTAGAATTTGGTCACGGTATTGACAACCATACTGTTTATGCCCAACCGCCCTGTGGAAAAAAGAAATCAGAAAGTATACATGAACTACTAGAAATTTACATTACCCCCAGCAGGATCAGACGGGAGGGGCGTGAAATTGCATGGACAGAATTATCTCCAGGGAAGGTAGTGGCTAGGCACTATAGTTTTTCTAGAGACAATCTGGATCAGTGATTTAACTCAAGATGATTCATTTAATTCAGATTGTTCCCAGATCAATAATTTAGACTCCCAGGTGTTTTAAGAAGGTTAAAAATCTGTTTCCTTTTGACTTATTTCTGTCACCAAGAGCAAATAAAATGTCTAAGTTTTCAAAGTCTACTTGCTTATAAAATATTCGACCATTAAATACAAAAAAAATTTGTTGTTACTTGTTAGTGTTGTTAGTAGTTTGTTTAAGTTATTGAAACACCTCCTGATCACAGAGAATGTTGACAAAGGGAAAACAAATCAATTAGCACATTGTACATACCATATCAAAATCATAAAATACAGCCCTATATTTTTGCCCAAATACAAATTTAAAGTAAGTAAATTAGCATTTGTGGACTTTGACAGGGAGCAACAATAGTTTAAAAAAAAAAAAAATTTAGAGTACCCAATACATTTTTTCCAATTAAGGGGCAATTTAGTGTGTTCAATCCACCTACCCTGCACATCTTTGGGTTGTGGGGGCGAAACCCACGCAAACACGGGGAGAATGTGCAAACTCCACACGGACAGTGACCCAGAGCCGGGATTGAACCTGGGACCTCGGCGCTGTGAGGCTGCAGGGCTAACCCACTGCGCCACCGTGCTGCCCCGGAGCAACAATAGTTAAGTCAGTATCAATCCTTCTGTGAATGCAAAATACTGCAGATATTGGAAATCAAAAATAAAAACTCAAAATACCAGTAATACACAGAAGGTCTGGCAGCAACTGTAGAAACAAACCAAAACACCGTCAATATTCCAGGCTGGTGATCTTTCATCAGAAGAAAAGATTTCCAACCATTTACTCGGATTCCCTCTCCATAGATGCTGGCAGATCTGCTGTATGGTTCCAGCATTTTCTGTTTTTAGTTTAGTCATTTTCAACACTGAGACAAGGTGAGAAGTAATTTAAAAAGGCAAACATTTTTTGATATATCTAGTTGGAAAAGTTTATGAATGTTGTGCTGAGCTTCATCTCGTGCAGCTCAGACCAAATTGAGAATTACGACATACAATCTCATCTGGGACAGACATGCATTATGGTGAGAGGGAAAACAACAAAAATGAATCAGTGTGTAAACACTACAAGTTACAAGAAAAGAAAAGATCAGACAAGGTCCAGACTAGAGAGAAGGTTGGCAGGGAGAACCTCGTTAAAATACTAAATAGTGCACATGAAATTAATAAGAATATTATTACTACTTAAGCTAGGTCAGAACAAGAGAACAAACATATATGAATTAAATAAGTAAAAACTAAATTTAATAGAAATATTCATTAAAAAATTTCTAACTCAAAGGATTTACCATGTAATTAGTACAGACAAAAGACATTAGGAGCATGCAAAGTGTAGTTTGATGTTAGGTTGGAAAGGATGGTATCTGATACATCCTTACTCATAATCTTTACTCATCCTTGTTTTTTTTCCCTTATATTTGCCAGCCTTACCAATTATTTCCAGAACCAGATACGTCTGTTATAAGTTGTTTACTGTCAAAAACATCCCTCAGTGGACCCTGGAGTAGTTCATTAACAACACCTTCTTCCATATCAATGAGTACTGCCTAGAAGACAAAAGACTTACAGGAAATTTGATTTCCACCATTATCCAACCATGATTTGAATTGGTTGAATGAGATTAAATTTAGAATATATTAGGGACAGCATGGTGGCGCAGTAGGTTAGCCCTGTTGCCTCGTGGCGCCGAGGTCCCAGGATCGATCCAGGCTCTGGGTCACTGTCCGTGTGGAGTTTGCACAATCTATCCGTGTTTGCGTGGGTTTCGCCCCCACAATCCGAAGATGTGCAGGCTAGGTAGATTGGTCATTATAAATTGCCCCTTAATTGGAAAAAATGAATTTGGTACTCTAAATTTATATTTGAAAAAATGTAGATGATATTAAATATCATGACAAATAGAGGTTAAATTTGAATTGCAAAACAAAGCTCCTACTAGTTCAAAATAGAATCATCAGCAGAATGTCTACAAGTGTCCGTTCATCTCATCCTACGCGCAACTGTAGAAAAATCCCTTCACAAAACGAATCCTACAAATAGAAATACTAACAGCCTAATAGGCACTTATTACACAGTTAAATTGCTGATATATTGTGATGCACTATCAATTGCACTAAAGACTCAGATTGGTACAACTGTGGCTTTATTAGTCAGATGCGTGGCCTCCTACTGCAGCTGGCAGAATGGCTGATCAGGAGGAGTCATGCCTACTTACACGGCTCCTTGTGGGCGGAGCTAGCATCAGGGGCTACCGGCGAACCTGTAGTGTACGTCCGACTGTACATCCCCTAATACAGGTGCACACAGTTAACACAGTGGATCACCACATTCACCCCCTGTTTAAAATGAGTCCGGCGGGGGTGGCGTGGAACTATATACAGAGTAATTTACAGAGGGGAGGGGGAGAAAAATGTGTCCATCTTGTAGTCTGGTGCCCGTCAGAGGTTACGCCTGTCCGGTGGTTTGACGGTTCGCTGGGAGCGACGTAGCGGTGGTGGCGAAGTTGGTGCTGGCGGTGTCGGCGACGTCGGTGTTGGCCAGTAGTTGGATGACTCCGGGAGCGTGCCGAAGTCTTCCTCGTCCTGTAGCGTGGGCAGGGGAAGGAGGGATGGACCTTGTAGAGCTAATGCTGGGAGCGCCGGGGGAGGGAGGGTGGCGCATGGGTGGGGAAGTGTGTGTGAGTGGAACCTGAGGGAGCCAGGTCCCTGAGTGAGACCGTATCCTGGCTGTAGTACAAGACCATCCTGTGTTTCTCCCCAGTTTTAACCACTACCACTTGGGCTCTCCAGGGGCTATTGCTGGCCTCGATTATACCCTCCCGAAGCAGCCACCGGACTTCGGACCTGATAAAGGCCTTGCCCTGGGCGCTGTACCGTCTGCTCCTGGTTGCGACGGGCTTGCAATCCGCAGTTAGATTGGCAAAGAGGGAGAGGGGGTCAAGCTTGAGGATCGTGAGGCCGCAAATGGTGAGTGGGGGTAGGGGCCCGCTGAATTTGAGGGTGACAGTGGGATCCGGAGGCCAGGGACATCCGTTAGTTGGCGGGGTGGACCGCGAGGGAGCAGCGCCTTACCGTGCCCGGGTGGATGAAGCTTTCGGTGCTCCCCAAGTCCAGTAGGCAAGAGGTCGCGTGGCCGTTGATTTCCGCTGTCGTCGATGGCCAGGTTGTGAGGACGGAACTGGTCCAGTGTCATAGAGGCAAGCAGCGGGTGGTCGTCCGAGGATTCAGATGTGGAGCATCGGCGACCCGGATCCAGCGTTCCAGTCCCGTGGGGAAGACCAAATAGTGGTGATGGCGGCGTCCGGAGGACCTGTGGAGGAGAAGATGGCGGCGCCCACGCAGCGCACGTTGTAGGGGCGGGGCAAGATGGCGGCGTCCACTGAGCGCACGTTGCGGGCGCGGGGCAAGATGGCGGCGCCCACTGGTCGCACGTGGCCCCGGGAGCAGAGGATGGCGGCGCCCATTGTGCGATCAGCTGGGGGAAGTGAGCGGATTGCGCGGGCCTGGCACACCGCCGCAAAGTGGCCCTTCTTACCGCAGGATTTGCAAGTGGCGGTGCGGGCTGGGCAGCGCTGGCGGGGTTGCTTCTGCTGGTCGCAAAACAGTGGGGACCCCCGGGGCGCGTGGTGTGGCGGATGGCGCAGGCATATTGAGCAGGAGTGGCCCCAGCCCGGGGGGGTCGTTTGCGGGGTCCAAGAGGAGTAGGAGGGGAGGGCCGCGCGGTGAGCGTGGTAGGATTGGACGTTGTGTGATGCGACCGTCATGGAGAGCGCTAAAGCTTTCGTCTCCGCTAGGTTGAGCGTGGCCCCTACCAGCAGTTGTTGTCGGATGGGGTCCGACGCAATCCCCATCACGAATGCATCTCGCATGAGGAGATTGGAATGTTCCGTGGCCGTGACGGCTTGACAGTCACAGTCCCGTATGAGTGGGATAAGAGCACGCCAGAAGTCTTCGATCGACTCACCAGGTAGTTGTACGCGAGTGCCGAGAACGTGCCTAGCAAAGAGTGTGTTCGTCTTCTGAACGTAGTTCTCTTTAAGGAGAGCCATAGCCTCTGTGTAATTCGGGGCATCCTGGATTAGCGGGAACACGCTGGAGCTCAACCTGGAGTAAAGCACTTGGATCTTCTGAGCTTCCGTCGGTGCGGGGGTCGCAGCATTGATATAGGCCTCAAAGTAAGCCAGCCAGTGATTAAAGTCCTTTCTGGCGTCTGGCGAGTGCGGATCCAGCTGCAGGCGATGTCCATTATGTGGAAAATCTGACTGTAATAAATTGATGCACTATCAATTGCACGAAAGACTCAGATTGGTACAACCGTGGCTTTATTACAGGCAGATGCGTGGCCTCCTACTGCAGCTGGCAGAATGGCTGATCAGGAGGAATCATGCCTATTTATATGGCTCCTTGAGGGCAGAGCTAGCCGGCAGGGGCTACCGGCGAACCTGTAGTGTAGGTCCGACTATACATCCCCCTAATACAGGTGCACACAGTTAACACAGTGGATCACCACATATTGTACACTATAATGGATTCAAAAACTTTACCCGAGCTTTAAGAGATCGAATTGTTCCTTTAGAAAGATTTATATCATCTCCATTAGTAGATCTGCAAAATAATGGATGAGTTTTGAATAAATCACTCGAAAGAAAATTATATCACAAAGCACAACATTTCGACATTTGTGATATAAAATATTAATTTTGATGCATCACTGGCTTGGCTGGCATTTATTGCCCATCACTAGTTTCCCTTGAGGTGGTGGTGGTCTGCCCCCTCGAACCGCTGCAGTCCCTGAGGTGCGGCTATTTCAGAGGGCATTTAAGAGTCAACTGTGGGTCTGGTGTTACATGTACACCAGACAAGGACAGCAGTTTTCCTTCCCTAAACAACAATAGTGAACCAGATGGGCTATAGTTTCATGGCCATTATTAGACGTTTTAAATTCCAGATGTTTTATTAATCAAATTCAAAATCCGTGGTGGGATTTCACTCTGGATTCCGAGAACATTACCCAGGGTTGCAGGATTACCATCCCAGCGACAATGCCACTGCGCCATTGGCTCTCTTTTTTACAACCATTCGGCGGTATTTTAAATCTCCATAGCAAGAAAATGTGGCAACTTAATATTTTTAATTTTTTGAGAGCTTTATGTAAAATTGCACGGCTTACCTTGTATCCACATTTCTAAAGAAGTTACTGAGTGCTTCATCATAGATTCCTTTCTAAATTAAAAACAAAATGTAATTTTTCTACATAAACCATTGCACATTGATACTTACAGCAAAGTCCAACCTATTATAAAATCTAACAAACTTCTTTAAAGTACTGAAAAAAGTAAACAAACGTTGATCAATAAAGAACATTTATATTAAGAGAGAGGTAAGCAAGATCAGGAATAGTATGCTGCCTAATTTGTTGAAAACTGTTCAGAGGAAAGTGGGACAAGTCAGTATTTAATTTTACTAACTTAAAACTATCAAATCATGCCAGCACTTCAAAGCTTTCAGTACTTTGCATGAACAGTATTATTTGCTCATATTTTCACCCTTCTCTATGAACGTTGCCAGGTTACACTCGGGTATGGTTCCATGGGTTCCAGGTATCCTCCGATACTTCACTCAAGTGAAGTTAATTTCTATTTCTAAAATGTAGTATTTATAAGCATTCCTGCTTATTTACCTTATTCACATTTGCATGTTCCCGTAAGACCAAGTCCCAAAATCTGCAGCCAACTTGATTGCCACACTGACCAACTAAAAAAAAGTGAAAATACAAGATTACCATTTGCAAAATCATAAAACACCAATAAAGAGCTTTTTTTAATTCCCAAAGCAATTTTTGCTTATGGAACTTACTCTGAAGTATGGATGGAGGGGGAGAGAAGCAAAGAGAAAAGATCAACTGGTTCCTTAGACTCATCTTCAATTAACATATTACTTTTAGTGAATTTTATAATTATATTACATTAGTTGCAGCATGAAGTTGACCAAAGTTGGAATGCTCACATTCTTCAACTTCAAGACCTATCCAAGTGCAGGTACTGTGAGCATGTGCCTGCAACTGTATCTGAAGCGACATATAGCAGTCTGGTGGTAAACCTTGTAGCTTCACTGGATATGCACAGTGGCATTTGACAAGACATGATCCAAACTAGGAACTGTTTTAGAATTTGTGAATTAAGCCAAAATCTACTCGTACTGCGTCATTGGTCACACACCAATGTTGTCCACCAAAACATAACAAATAAAAACAGCAATACACTTCAGGCTATACTGATTACTTTGCAGATCATGCCTAATGCACATCGTGCAGAGGTCAGCCACTTATTCCAGAAAGAATAAGTTGAACCAAAATAAGCAGCAATATGAATGGTTAATAGAAGGCAACTGCATGATCTTGTAAAAATAAAATGACCTGGATCACTGAGGTGTATTCCAACTGCTTGCCTCTTTTACAAGCCCACTACTCACCTGGGTGACCTTGCAATGAACTCATGCAGTTTCCATTAGTTTAAGTGAATTTCTGGAATCAAGTCAGCAGCAATGATCCTCATACTGAACCTTGGGACACGCTACTCAGGACTTCTCCCCCACACTTGGACACAAACACACTGTTGTTGGCTAACCTTCTAATTTCTTAACTATAGACTATATTTTGCCTGCATCCCCAAAGCTTTGAGCTTAATAGTAAATTTCCATGCAAAACTTTATTAGCTGCCACTTGGAAGTTTAAGTGAACAATGTTGTAGAGTTTCTCAGTTGACTTGGATCGTCACTTCATGGAATTCAAACTGACAGAATCCTATCCTTTTAAATCCATGATGCCTGCTGAATAGTTCATCCTCAAGATGACTCCTCTCAATTGATTTTGTTATTTTACATGTAATTAAAGTAGCTGTCAAGCTTGTTTTTTTCCTGCTATTTTTGAACATGGGTACCACATTAGACTATTTCCAATCTATTTTAACAGTATTCATTAATTTTTTCATAATGGTCATCGGTGCACTTTTTCTCTCAGCAGTCTGGGCGGCACAGTAGCTTCACAGCTCCAGGGTCCCAGGTTCAATTCCCGGCTTGGGTCACTGTCTATGCAGAGTCTGCACATCCTCCCCGCGTCTGCGTGGGTTTCTTCCGGGTGCTCCGGTTTCCTCCCACAGTCCAAAGATGTGCAGGTTAGATGAATTGGCCATGCTAAATTGCCATTAGTGTCCAAAAAGGTTAGGCTGGGTTACGGGGATAGGGTGGAGGTATGGGCTTATGCAGGATGATCTTTCCAAGGGCTGGTGCAGACTCGATGGTCCTCCTCTGGCACTGTAAATTCTATAAATAGCATCTATCCCTTTCATTAGGTTCAATATTTTGGCCCAGGTTTCACAGTCATTGCAAAAGTGGCAGCAATTACCAGTGCCATTGATGAAAGCAGTCAAAGTGCCCACTACAATCGTAGAACTTTTGTGCCATGGGTTTCACTTTTCCTAACTTTAGTTTGAATCTCATGTGCATTCAAGGGGATCTTCAGGCATCCAGCAACAATGATATCAGCAATAGAAAAAATAGCCAATCACATTGAAGTATTCACAGAGCACAAATCAAGTACAATGCACAGATCATGCTTTACTTTCAATTAAATTTTACATATCGTGAAATTAATGATTCTAACGTACTTTGGATTAAGTTAAAAATATCATAAAATTATATTTTAAAAATTGGTAATATTTTACCATAATGGAGAAATTTGACATTCCACAAATATAACATTTGTCAAGGTTTTTTTTTCAGCAATAATGATGAAGTTAGCACAGTAGCATTTATTTTACTTTTAATTTATTTTAATTTTTAATCTAAAAGCCCAGTTGCACCTCACAAATGAAGCGTAACTTTTTGGTTTATGTAGCGAGACTAATGGTTGATGTTAGTCAACCACATAATATAATAATCTTTAATAGTGTCACAAGTCAGCTTACATTAACACTGCAATGAAGTTACTGTGAAAATCACCTAGTCACCTCTCCGGCGCCTGTTCGGGTACACAGAGGGGGAATCCAGAATGTCCAATTCACCAAACAAGCAAGTCTTTTGGGAGGAAATCGGAGCATCCGGAGGAAACCCACGCAGACACGTGCAGAGCCCGCAGTGACCCAAGCTGAAAATCGAACTTGGGACCCCGCCCAGTGCTAACCACTGTGCTACCGTGCCACCCACCATTCACCTTGATTTATTGGTCACGTAGAGCAGATTTGCAAGGTCGAGTGTGCCCAGGCTGGTCCAGTGCAATCCATTTCTACTGCAACTGACACACACACGTGTTTTTGGCGGGCAGACGTTACACTCCCTCACACATTGACCTCTCACATCCCGAAATGCTGCACACAACAGCAACGGTATGAATGAAGAAGGTTCTGCTCAGTTCAATGATCCCTAATCGATTGTAGTCTGGGGGAACTTAGGGATAGGCAATAAATGTTGGCCCAGCCAGCGATACCCCAAACCGCCTATATTATTTATAAAAAATAAACAAAAATCAGCCTGTTGTGGGGGGTGGCGAGCAGAATTTCCGCCTGCCTTTAAACGGTGCATGAGGCAGAGTGCAGAAGTTGCAATCAGTTTAGGAGAATTGAGGAAGAACACCAACAGCTTCACCCTCACCACTGGCGCCAGTCAACGGCCAATATTTTAGTCGCCGGGGCAACTGGTCCCTTTTTTGTTGGTGCCCCAGGAAAGGGGCCACTTCCGGAGAGATGTCGGACACTGGCCTTACGGACCTCCGATCCCGACAGTGAATGAGTAATTGAACGTCACTGCTTTACCTTGCACCAAAACAGACTGGGTCATCTTGGAAGGGGCTTCTTCTGTGCGGTTGCTATGGTTCCCCGCGGGGAGGGGGTGGGGCCTATTTGCCGCCGGGGCGGCGGGTTCCACGCGCCCTTTTTCCGAGGAGACGTCGCTTGCGTCTGACATCACGTTTCCCGGGCGACGGGATGCCTGTGGGGGCGTGGCCGGTGTGTGACGTCACCACCGCCGCGATTGCCGGCGAGTGCGAGTCTGGGGCACGAGCCGTGTATCTGCAACCCGAGGTGGGCTCCATCCTCACAACTCTGCTCACGCCTTCATTCACTTTTATTCCAACTGCAATACATTGCCGCTCAATACTCAATAATTCGTGCCCCTATTAAAGTGATGCCGAACCGGGTAAAGCCGAGTCTTCGCTCCCTTTCCCATTGTGGTTTATTGCCACGGTGGCAATGATGCCATGTCTTTGATTTTTTTGATTGCCTTCTCCCAGGTGGCGGGGATTTTTTGACCGCAACCTTTGTTTTGTTCCAAGCAGCTGTGATTCCCACGGTTGTAAAGTCGCTCCTACCAACCGAATGGCGGATCGGAGGTAAGTAAGTGGCTGTGGTTGCAAACAGTTGATAAACTGAAGGTAACGTGAGGTGGCAGCAATTTATTAAAACAAATAGATTGTATTCAATTCTCCTGATTCCGTTGGCAGGTGGTGGGGAGATTGGATCCAACAGAACATCTCGACGATGAAAGCCAAGGTATGGCGCTTTTAAACAAAATTCAGATTTCCTACAAAGTCGAATAGAATGGTACCGGGATTCGTGAGCTTACTTTAGGATTTTTAACAAATTAAATTTGCTAGTGGTTTTGTTCAGGATTCTAACACATTCCACTAGTGTGTGCCGTTATAGCCCATGTAGACCCACATTGAGAAATATCAGCTCAGCTGGGTCGTACGGTTGGCTCCCTGTGCAAGTCCTGGCTGATAGACATATGTAGGAATTGCCCGGGACATTCCGCAAATGTCTCCGACTCTGAACTTGTAGCGGTGCTTGGGCTAAATACCGCGACATCGCTGGATGCTGACCCAGGAAGGACAGTTTAAAAGCTGGATAACTCCATCACCAAACTAGCCTCCGCCCCTACCCCCCCCCCCCCCCCCCGAGTTGACCCCCTTCCCACCGAGTTGACCCCCAAACACCAGAAGACCCAACCACCCAAAGATTCCTCACCACTTTACCACCCCCATCCTACACCATCTGACGATCGCCTGTGACCACCTGACCATCAACCTTAAGCACCTCTCCTACCGACCCAATCACTCATTCACCCACTTATCTGATCACTTATTCATTCGGTAACCCACACTTATCCCCTGATTCTAATCCACTCATTCGATTTACACAAGCATTGTTGTGCGACCATTTCTCTTGTCAGAAAAACCCCTTCTCATCAGCTTGGGAAGATACAAGAAAATGCTCACTGTGAATTGTAATCCTTTTTTATCGACCATCGACCTTTACCACCATTTCCATCAACCCAATCACTCATTCACCCACTCCTCTGCTGTCATACATTCTTAACCCACACTTATTCACAGACTAGACATTTTAAAACCTACCTGAATATGGCTCTACTGCTGAAAAAAAAACAGGGGCAAGTTCTCCCCTTCCCCTGACTAGTCCACTCTTTCGATTCAGACAAGCATTGTTATACGATCATTTCTATTGTCTGAACACCCCTTCTCGATCAGGTTGGGAAGTTACAAGAAAATACTCACTGTCAATTGTAACCCTATTTTATTTGGGTATTAATCTTCAAGATCAATCGCACAAAATATGATACGGACTCATAGATGAGCTCTAGGTATTGATGTGTTGGGTATGCTGGGTCTGCGAGGACTGCGTTTACCAGAGCAGTGAGAGAGGCAGGCTACCAACACTTGTGGAAGTACAACTCTATTTTGTTTAACTATGAGCTGTTAAACATACTTGCACTGTGGGTCGACACTATGTTAGGTTGACTGAAGACCTATGGCTAACCTGACCAGACTATACTGCTAGCACATGGTAGATGTTCGTGCTACTGACTGCGGGCTCTGTCTGTCTTAGAGGCTGCATCCCGAATGAGTGGGAAAACTAGAACAAAGAACAAAGAAAATTACAGCACAGGAACAGGCCCATCGGCCCTGCCAGCCTACGCCGATCCAGATCCTTTATCTAAACCTGTCCCCTATTTTCCAAGGTCTACTTCCCTCTGTCCCCTGCCTGTTCATATATCTGTCTAGATGCATCTTAAATGATGCTATCATGCCCGCCTCTACCACCTCCGCTGGCAAAGTGTTCAAGGCACCTTCCACCCTCTGCGTAAAAGACTTTCCATGCACATCTCCCTTAAACTTTTCCCCTCTCACCTTGAAATCGTGACCCTTGTAATTGATACTCCCACTCTTGGAAAAAGCTTGTTGCTATCCACCCTGTCTATACCTCTTATAATTTTGTAAACCTCAATCAGGTCCCCCCTCAACCTCCGTCTTTCCAACAAAAACAATCCTAATCTACTCAACCTTTCTTCATAGCTAGCACCCTCCATACCAGGCAACATCCTGGTGAACCTCCTCTGCACCCTCTCTAAAGCATCCACATCCTTCTGGTAATGTGGCGACCAGAACTGCACGCAGTATTCCAAATGTGGCCTAACCAAAGTCCTATTCAACTGTAACATGACCTGCCGACTCTTGTACTCAATACCCCGCCCGATGAAGGCAAGCATTCTGTATGCCTTCTTGACCACTCTATCAACCTGCGTTGCCACCTTCAGGGTATAATGGACCTGAACTCCCAGATCTCTCTGTCCATCAATTTTCCCCAGGACTCTTCCATTGACCATATAGTCCGCTCTTGAATTAGATCTTCCAAAATGCATCACCTCACATTTGCCTGGATCGAACTCCATCTTCCATTTCTCTGCCCAACTCTCCAATCTATCTATATTTTGCTGTATTCTCTGTCAGTCCTCCTCGCTATCTGCAACTCCACCAATCTTAGTATCATCTGCAAACTTGCTAATCAGACCACCTATACCTTCCTCCAGATAATTTATGTATATCACAAACAACAGTGGTCCGAGCACGGATCCCTGTGGAACAGCACTAGTCACCTTTCTCCATTTTGAGACACTCCCTTCCACCACTACTATCTGTCTCGTGTTGCCCAGCCAGTTCTTTATCCATCTAGCTAGTACACCCTGAACCCCATACAACTTCACTTTTTCCATCAACCTGCCATGGGAAACTTTATCAAACGCCTTACTATCCATGTATATGACATCTACAGCCCTTCCCTCATCAATTAACTTTGTCAATTCCTCAAATAATTCTTTTTTTTAAAAATAATTTTTATTCAAATTTTCACATTTTCACAAAAAAGAAAACAATAACAGAAAATTCTAAGAACAAAAAGAACAGAACAGCTGCTGCTGCTGACCTTTTGTTTTTACCGTTTTGCCAGGAGATCTAGGAATGGTTGCCATCTCCTGAAAAACTCCTGCACTGACCCCCTTAGGGCAAATTTCACCCTCTCCAATTTAATAAACCCCGCCATACCGTTGACCCAGACGTCCATGCTTGGGGGCCTCGCATCCTTCCACTGAAGAAGAATCCTCCGCCGGGCTACTAGGGACGCAAAGGCCAGAACACCGGCCTCTTTCGCCTCCTGCACTCCCGGCAGCCCCAAATATTGCGAGTCCCCAACCTGGATTGACCCTGGATCCTACCACCCTCGATACCCTCCTTGCTACACCCTTCCAAATTTCCCCCAGCGCTGGGCATGCCCAGAACATGTGGACATGGTTTGCTGGGCTCCCTGAGCACCTAACACACCTGGCCTCGGTCCAAAAAAATGGCTCATCCTTGTCCCGGTCATATGAGCCCTATGCAATACCTTAAACTGTATGAGGCTAAGCCTCGCACACAACGAGGAGGAGTTCATCCTTTCTAGGTTATCCGCCCACGTCCCCTCCTCAATCTCCTTACCCAGCTCCTCCTCCCATTTATCTTTCAGCTCCTCCACCGACGCCTCGTCTACGTCCTGCATCACCTAGTACACTTCCGAGATCCTCCCCTCTCCAACCCATACTTCCGAGAGCACCCTGTCCTGAACCCCACGCGGCGGCAGCAGAGGGAGCCCCGTCACCTGCTGCCTGACAAACGCCCTTACTTGCATGTACCTATAGCTGTTCCCCGGGGGAAGCCCAAACTTCCCCTCTAGCTCACCCAGGCTCGCAAACTTCCCGTCTATAAGCAGGTCCCCCAGTCTCCTGACACCTGCCCTGTGCCAACTCAGGAAACCGCCATCAATTCTCCCCGGAACAAACCGGTGGTTCCCCCGTATCGGGGACCCCATCGAGGCCTCCACCTCCCCCCGTGCCGCCTCCATTGCCCCCAAATTTTGAGGGTAGCTGCCACCACCGGGCTCGTGTTAGGTTGACTGAAGACCTATGGCTAACCTGACCAGACTGCTAGCACATGGTAGATGTTCGTGCTACTGACTGCGGGCTCTGTCTGTCTTAGTGGCGCCGTTACCAGCACTTCCAGGCTCGTGCCCACACAGGATGTCATCTCCATTCTCTTCCATGCTACCCTCTCCCCGTCCATTACCCACTTACTCACCATCGCTGTGTTGGCAGCCCAATAATACCACAGAGGTTGGGCAACGCCAGCCCCCCCCCACCCCATCCCTGCCCTGCTCCAAGAACACCTATCTCACCCTTGGAGTCCCGTGTGCCCACACAAACCCCGTAATGCTCCTGTTAACCCGCCTGAAAAAGGCCTTCGGGATAAGGATGGGGAGGCACTGGAACAGGAACAGAAACCTCGGGAGCATCGGCATCTTGACTGACTGCACCCTACCCGCCAAAGACAGCGGCAGCATGTCCCACCTCTTAAACTCCTCCTCCATTTGCTCCACCAGCCTTGTGAGGTTTAGCTTATGAAAGGCCCCCCCAGCTCCTGGCCACCTGAACCCCCAAGTACCTGAAGCTCCTCTCCGCCCTTTTCAGTGGGAGCCTCCCAATCCCTGCCTCCTGGTCCCCCGGGTGTACCACAAACAGCTCGCTTTCCCAAAGTTAAGCTTATACCCTGAGAAATCCCCAAATTCCCGGAGAATCCCCATCACCACCGGCATTCCCCCCACCGGGTCCGCCACATACAACAATAGGTGTCAGCATAGAGCGACACTCGGTGCTCCTCCCCACCCCGGACCAGCCCCCTCCAATCCCCCGACTCCCTCAGCGCCATAGCCAGGGGTTCAATTGCCAGCGCAAAAAGTAGGGGGGACAGGGGACACCCCTGCCTTGTCCCTCGGTATAGTCGAAGATACTCCGACCTCCTGTTATTCGTGGCAACACTTGCCATAGGGGCCTCATACACCAGCCTCACCCAACTGACAAACCCCTCCCCAAACCCGAACCTTTCCAGCACCTCCCACTCGACCCTATCAAAGGCCTTCTCCGCATCTAGCGCCACCACTATCTCCGCCTCCCCTTCCACCGTCGGCATCATAATAATGTTCAAGAGCTTCCGTATATTAGTGTTCAGCTGCTTCCCCCTCACAAAACTTGTTTGATCCTCGTGGATAACCTGCAGCACACAATCTTCTATCCTCGTGGCTAAGATCTTTGCCAACAACTTGGCGTCCACATTCAGGAGTGAGATCGGCCTGTATGACCCACATTGCAGGGGATTCTGGTCTCGCTTAAAGATCAAGGAGATCAGTGCCCAAGACATCGTCAGGGTGAAAGCCCCCTCCCTCGCCTCGTTGAAGGTCCTAACCAACAGGGGGCCCAGCAGGTCTGCATACGCCTTGTAAAATTCAACCGGGAACCCATCTAGCCCCGGCACCTTCCCCGACTGCATGTTCCCTATCCATTTAACCAGCTCCTCAAGCTCAACTGGCGCCCCCAGACCATCCACCCGTCCCTCCTCCACCCTTGGGAATCTCAGCCGGTCCAAAAAGTGCCCCACTCCCCCCTTCCCCGCCGGAGGTTTTGACCGATATAGTCTCTCATAAAAGTCCCTGAAGATCCCATTAATGTCTACCCGCCACCGCACCACATTTCCTCCCCGGTCCTTAACTCCACCAATCTCCGTAGCCGCGTCCCGCTTACGGAGCTGGTGTGCCAGCATCCTACTCGCCTTCTCCCCATACTCGTACATCGCACCCTGAGCCTTTCTCTATTGAGCCTCCGCCTTTCTGGTGGTCAACAAGTCGAACTCAGCCCGAAGGCTGCGCCGCTCCCTCAGCAATCCCTCCTCCGGAGCCTCCGCGTACCTCCTGTCCACCCTCACCATCTCCCCCACCAATCTCTCCCTTTCTCTCTGCTCCCCTCTCTCCCTGTGGGCCCCAATGAAGATCAACTCCCCCCGAACCACCACCTTCAGCGCCTCCCAGACCGTCCCCACTTGGACCTCCCCATTATCGTTGGCCTCCAGGTACCTCTCGATGAATCCTCGAACCCACACCCTCACATCCTCGTCTGCCAGCAGCCCCACGCCACAACAGGCGCTGGTCCCTCTCCTCCCCCAGCTCGAGGTCCACCCAATGCGGGGCATGGTCAGAAATGGCTATCGCCGAGTACTCAGCGTCTACTACCCCAGCAATCAGCGCCCTACTCAAAGCAAAGAAATCAATCCGGGAGTAGGCCTTATGCACATGGGAGAAGTATGAAAATTCCCTGGCCCTCGGCCTCGCGAACCTCCAAGGATCCACCCCTCCCATCTGGTCCATAAACCCCCTCAGCACCTTAGCCGCAGCAGGCCTCCTACCCGTCCTGGAACTGGATCGATCCAGCGGAGGATCCAGCATCGTGTTGAAATCCCCCCCCCCCCCCCATTATCAGGCCCCCCACCTCCAAATCTGGAATCCAGCCCAACATGCGCCGAATGAAACCCGCATCATCCCAATTCGGGGCATATACATTGACCAGCACCACCCGCTTCCCTTGTAGCTTGCCGCTCACCATCACGTACCTCCCACCGCTGTCTGCCACCACACTCGACGCCTCAAACGACACCCTCTTCCCCTCCAGGATTGCCACCCCCTGGTTTTTTGCATCCAGCCCCGAATGAAACACTTGGCCCACCCACCCCTCCCTCAACCTAACCTGATCCGCCACCTTCAGGTGCGTCTCCTGAAGCATAGCCACGTCCGCCTTCAGCCCCCTCAGGTGCGCGAACACGCGGGACCGTTTGACCGGCCCATTTAGTCCCCTCCCATTCTGGGTGATCAGCCGGATCGGAGGGCCACCTGCCCCCCTCCCCCGACGACTAGCCATCACCATTCCGTAATCCGCCACGTGCCCGCGCCCCCCGCTCAGCCCATTCCCCACAGCGACAGACCGCCATCCCGACCCCCTCTGCACGCTCCAGCTCCTTCTTGGCCATTCCAGCAGCAACCCGGTATCCCACCCCCCAAAGCTAGGACCCCCCCCTAGCTGCGTAACTTCGGTCATTGCACTTCCGTAAGTCAGCCGACTTCTGCTGACCCCGGCTGCTCCCGCCACCCCAATTACCCTCCCCAGTGTCCCCCAACCATTTCCCCAATGCCGACCCCGCCCCCTGCTTCTCCAGCGGGGGAGAGAAGCCCTCCCATCCCAAGCCCCGCCCCCGACCCAAAACGCAGGAAGACAGGCACATGACCCAACAGGGCCGCAAACCCCACCCAAACCTGCAACCAGTGAAATATTAAATATCCCAACATGATATGATAAAACACCCAAGTAAACAGATAACATTCCCGAAAAGCAGAAAAGAAAAGGCAAAACAGCAAAAAAAAACATCGTCCAATAGAACCAAAAAGAGCGAAAGGATATCAAGGAGGACAAAGCCTCCGGGCTGCGTACAACGTTCCCCAGCCCCCAGTCCTCAGTTCAAGTCCAGCTTCTCTGCCTGGACAAAAGTCCAGGCCTCCTCCGGGGAGTCAGAATAAAGTTGGCGCTCTTTATAAGTGACCCAAAGGCGTGCCGGCTGTAACAGGCCAAACGTGACCCCCTTGTGGAGCACTGCCTTCGCCCGGTTAAACCCAGCCCTTCTCTTCGACATCTCCGCACTCCAGTCCTGGTAGATCCTGATCTCCGTATTCTCCCACTTACTACTCCTCTCCCTCTTCGCCCAACGAAGCACACACTCACGGTCGACCAAGCGTTGAAATCGGACCAGCAACGCCCTGGGTGGCTTGTTCGGCCCGGGCTTCCGCAGCCGCACCCGATGGGCACTCTCCAGCTCCAGGGGTCCCCGGAACGACCCCGCGCCCAACAGCGAGTTCAGCATCAGGACCACGTAGGCCCCCAAATCCAAACCTTCCAGCCCCTCCGGGAGGCCTAAAATCCGCAGATTCTTCTGGCGAGAACGGTTCTCCATCTCCTCCACCCTTGCCAACCATTTCTTGTGAAGCGCCTCGTGCGACTCCACCTTCACCGCCAGGCCGAGGGGTTCGTCCTCGTTCTCCGAAGCCTTCTGCTGCAGCTCCCGAATCTCCGCAGCCTGAGCCGTCTGAGTCGCCCCGAGCCTGTCCAGCGATGCCCTCAACGGCTCCAGGATCCCAGCTTTTAGTTTCTGGAAGGAGCGCAGCAGCAGCTCCTGCTACTCCCTCGCCCACTACTGCCATGCTGCCAGTTCCCTGCCCGCCGCCATCTTGTCCTTTTTGCCTCGCACCTTCTTCTGCTGCAAAGTTGATTTTCTGGTCGCTCCACTTCTAGTCCAGCCCATCCACCGGCCGCCAAGCACAGAGGCTGCGTTCCCATCCGGGGAAAAATCAAATCAGCGCCTTTGCGGGCCCTTAAAAGAGCCCTTGGTGAGTTCTTTTCCCAGTTGTTCCCTCTGCTGCTAGAATTCAGCTTTCAGAAAGGCCCTCAGGTCAGCTTGAAGCCTTCAAATTAGCCCTTCCCCCGCCTGCATGCTGGAAGAGGCTTTTGCCTCTGCTGTAGCTCCAGCCAAATCTTTCACTGCTTCTGCGGGTCTGGTA
Organism: Scyliorhinus canicula; assembly: GCF_902713615.1. Taxonomy (NCBI): domain Eukaryota; kingdom Metazoa; phylum Chordata; class Chondrichthyes; order Carcharhiniformes; family Scyliorhinidae; genus Scyliorhinus; species Scyliorhinus canicula. The sequence goes on along the minus strand of NC_052151.1, from coordinate 92,002,085 downwards.
ACCAAGAAACATACCATTCCTGGGGGAAAGTACTTCTCCAACATTCACCTATGCTTTTTCATAAAAATTCCACCCCATATTGCTTAAAAAAGAGCTCTTTTCTGTAACCTTGGGCAGGAGCTGCCTTTTGTGTGCACTTACTCCATGGTGCGCACCGGAAGTCTCCCTTCTTCAAAGAATTCTAGTAGATTTGTAAGACATGACCTTCCCTGCACAAAACCATGCTGCCTATCACTGATAAGTCTATTTTCTTCCAAATGTGAATAGATCCTATCCCTCAGTATCTTCTCCAACAATTTGCCCACCACTGACGTCAAGCTCACAGGTCTATAATTCCCTGGATTATCCCTGCTACCCTTCTTAAACAAAGGGACAACATTAGCAATTCTCCAGTCCTCCGGGGCCTCACCCTTGCTCAAGGATGCTGCAAAGATATCTGTTAAGGCCCCAGCTATTTTGACCCTCGCTTCCCTCAGTAACCTGGGACAGATCCCATCCGGTCCTGGGGACTTGTCCACCTGAATGTCTTTTAGAATACCCAAAACTTCCCCCTTCCTTTTGACGACTTGACCTAGAGTATTTAAACATACATCCCTAGCGTCAACATCCGTCATGTCCCTCTCCTTGGTGAATACCAATGCAAAGTACTCATTAAGAATCTCACCCATTTCCTCTGACTCCACGCATAAATTCCCTCTTTTGTCTTTGAGTGGGCCGATCCTTTCTCTAGTTACCCTCTTGCTCCTTATATACGAATAAAAGGCTTTGGGATTTTCCTTAACCCTGTTAGCCAAAGATATTTCATGACCCCTTTTAGCCCTCTTTATTGCGCGTTTGAGATTCATCCTACCTTCCCGATATTCCTCCAAAGCTTCATTAGTTTTGAGTTGCCTCGATCTTATGTATGCTTCATTTTTCATTTTAGCTAGTCTCACAATTCCACCCGTCATCCATGATTCCCTAATCTTGCCATTTTTATCCCTCATTTTCACAGGGATATGTCTGTCCTGCACTCTAATTAACTTTTCCTTAAAAGACTCCCACATTTCAAATGTGGATTTGCCCTTAAGCAGCTGCTCCCAGTCCACATTCCCTAGCTCCTGCCGAATTTTGTTATACTCGGCCTTTTCCCAATTTAGCACTCTTCCTTTAGGACCACTCTCGTCTTTGTCCATGAGTATTCTAAAACTTGCGGAATTGTGATCGCTATTCCCAAAGTAATCACCGACTGAAACTTCAACCACCTGGCCGGGATCATTCCCCAATACCAGGTCCAGTATGGCCCCTTCCCGAGTTGGACTATTTACATACTGCTCTAAAAAACTCCCCTGGATGCTCCTTACAAACTCTGCTCCATCTACGCCTCCAACACCACACAAGTCCCATTCAATGTTGGGGAAGTTAAAATCTCCCATCACAATCACCCTATTGCTCCTACATTTTTCTATAATTTGTCTGCATATTTGTACCTCTACTTCATGCTCGCTTTTGGAAGGCCTGTAGTAAAGTCCCAACAATGTTACTGCACCCTTCCTATTTCTTAGCTCTACCCATATTGCCTCAGTGCTCGAATCCTCCATAGTGTCCTCCTTAATCACAGCTGTGATATCATCTCTGACTAGTAATGCAATTCCTCTACCACTTCTACCTCCCTCTCTATCCCTCCTGAAGCATCTATACCCTGGGATAATCAGTTGCCAGTCCTGCCCTTCCCTCAACCGAGTCTCAGTAATACCAATAACATCATATTCCCAGGTACTAATCCAAGCCCTAAGTTCATCTGTCGGACCTGCAACACTTCTCGCATTAAAACAAATGCACCTCAGGCCACCTGTTCCTTTGCGTTCATCATCTCTTCCCTGTCTACTCTTCCTCTTAGTCACATTGAGTTTATTATCTAGTACCTTACTGGCTTTAGTTGCTGCCTCTTTACTGACCTCTAACTTCCTAATCTGGTTCCCATCCTCCTGCCACATTAGTTTAAAACCTCCCCAGCAGTGTTAGCAAAAGCACCCCCTAGGACATTGGTTCCAGCCTGCCCAGGTGTAGACCATCTGGTTTGTAATGGTCCCGCTGCCCCCAGAACCGGTTACAATGTCCCAAAAATCTGAACCCCTCCCTCCTGCACCATCTCTCAAGCCACGTATTCATTCTGACTATTCTTGAATTTCTACTCTGACTGTCTCGTAGCACTGGTAGCAATCCTGAGATTACTACCTTTGAGTTCCTACTTTTTAAATTATCTCCTAACTCCCTAAATTCTGATTGTAGGACCTCATCCCGTTTTTTACCTATATCGTTGGTGCCTATATGCACCACGACAACTGGCTTTTCACCCTCCCCCTTCAGTATGTCCTGTAGCCGATCTGAGACATCACTGACCCGTGCACCCGGGAGGCAACATACCATTCGGGAGTCTCGTTTTCGACCACAGAAACGCCTGTCTACTCCCCTTACGATTGACTAGTGCCCTGCGGCTTTATAGTGGCCGTGTCCTGTCTGGTGATGGGCTGCTGTGTTCTGTGTGTTGATTGGTCTTTCAGTGTGTCAGTCAGTGTGTGTCTATGCACCATGATATACATGTGTGTATATTATGACAGGTATTACCTGCACTCATGAAGAAAGCTGGTCGGGTTACGATCACTCAATGTGGATGTCATCTTCTCTGAGCACCGAGCTCAGGGCATCTCCTGTTATGGTTGCTCCTTGGGGTTCCCAGGTTGTCACTGACGATGCATTCCATGGTTCCTTCATTAATCCAGGTGCTGCTAGAACTGAGTCATGATACACAGACACACACACACACACACGTGGCCTGAGATACATTGCCCTATCAACACCATCATTCCTCCGAAACTCATCTCCAAACTCCGTGGCCTTGGCCTCGGCTCCTCCCTCTGCGACTGGATCCTGAACTTTCTAACCCACAGGCCACAATCAATAAAGATGGGCAACAACACCACCTCCACGATCATCCTCAACATTGGTGCCCCACAAGGCTGTGTCCTCAGCCCGCTTCTATACTCCTTATACGCCTATGACTGTGTGGCCAAATTTCCCTCCAACTCGATTTTCAAATTTGCTGATTACACCACCGTAGTGGGTCGGATTTCAAACAATGACGAGACAGAGTATAGGAATGAGATAGAGAATCTGGTGAACTGGTGCAACGTCAATGATCTCTCCCTCAATGTCAACAAAACGAAGGAGATTGTCATCGATTTCAGGAAGTGTAGTGGAGAACATGCCCCTGTCTACATCAATGGGAACGAAGTAGAAAGGGTCGAGAGCTTCAGGCTTTTATGTGTACAGATCACCAACAGCCTGTCCTGGTCCCCCCATGCTGACACTATAGTTAAGAAAGCCCACCAATGACTACTTTCTCAGAAGACTAAGGAAATTTGGCATGTCAGCTACGACCCTCACCAACTTCTACAGATGCACCATAGAAAGCATTCTTTCTGGTTGTATCACAGCTTGGTATGGAGCCTGCTCTGCCCAAGACCTCAAGAAACTACAAAAGCTTGTGAATGTAGCCCAGTCCATCATGCAAACCAGCCTCCCATCCATTGACTTTATCTATAATTCCCGCTGCCTCAGAAAGGCAGCCAGCATAATTAAGGACGCCACGCACCCCGGACATAGGCTCTTCCACCTTCTTCTGTCAGGAAAACAATACCGAAGTTTAAGATCACGTACCAACCGTCTCAAGAACAGCTTCTTCCCTACTGCCATCAGACATTTGAGTGGACCTACCTCGTATTAAGTTGATCTTTTCTTTACACCTTGCTATAACTGTAACATTATATTCTGCAGTCTCTCCTTCCTTCCCTATGTACGGTATGCATTGTTTGTACAGCATGCAAGATACAATACTCTTCACTATACTAATACATGTGACAATAATAAATCAAATCAAATCAAGAGTTAAAACTAATTAATAGAAATGAACAGATTATTCCTGTTCAGCCAGGGTGATTCAATCAAGATCCATTGTCTTTGAAACATTCTTGGCTGACCAGCTATTAGTCCATTATAGAGTCTGACAGCCTCTTTGTTCATCGTTCGTCCCGCTGTAAAGTTGATCACTACTGTCTCAAAGTTACATATTCATAGCATGGTCCTTTGTCCTTTTGTGTAAAATGTGATAACTACTGTAAATGGTTAATCACAAAGGTCCATATAACGATAATTTATGTGATCTATTGGCCTTTCCATGTCCAACTCGGGACCTGGCGAGGCCGCACGCAGATCTACCCAGCACACGGGACCTAACAGCTTCACCTCAGAGACATTTAGCACTGGTTCCACCAGCGTTGCCTAGACATACCATCACTTGGGAGGTCTCCCAGGTGATTGGGGGCCCCTGGTGGTTTAACACTGGGCAGGGTGGTAACCTGACACCACTGATTCCACCTGGATGCTGCCCTGGCAAGTGCCAGGCTGCCCAGGTGGCATCATGCCAGTGCTGGGAATCCGGCCTAAGGCTGCCATATCCTTTTTTTAAATTATTCATTTTACAGGATGTGGTCGTCCCTCGTTAGACCGGTATTTATTGCCCATCCCTAGTTGCCCTTCAGAAGGTGGAGATGGGCTGCCTTCTTGAACCGCTGCAGTCCTTGACGTGTAGGCATAGCCACTGTGCTGTTAGGGAGGGAGTTCCTGGATGTTACCCCAGCCGCAGTGAAGGAATGGGGATATATTTCCAAGTCAAGCGTTGACTGACTTGGAGGGGAACCTTCTGGTGGTGGGGTTCCAAGGTATCTGCTGCTCTTGTCCTTCTGAATGGGTGTGGGTTTGGAAGGTGCTGTCTGAGGAACCTTGGTGAGTTACTGCAGTGCATCTTGTAGATTGTGCACATGGCTGCCACTGTTCGTCGGTGCTGGAGGGTTTGAATATTTGTGGAACAGGAAACAATAAAGCGGGTTGCTTTGTCCTGTGTTAAGCTCCTGGAGTGTTGTTGGAGCTACACTCATCCAGGCAAGTGATGAGTATTCCATTACACTCCTGACTTGTAGAAGGTGGACAGGATTTGGCATGGTAAGAGCGTGAGTTACTCGCCGTAGGGTTTCGAGCCTTTGACCTGCCCTTGTAGCCACAGTATTAATATGGCTAGTCCAGTTCTGTTTCTGATAAATGGTAACCCCCAGGGTGGGAGATTCAGCGATGGTAATGCCATTGAATGTGATGGGGCGATGGTTAGATCCCCTCTTGTCGGAGATGGTCATTGCCTGGCACTTATGTGGCACAAATTAAACTTGCCACTTGTCAGCCCAAGCCTGGATATTGTCCAGGGCTTGCTGCATTTGGTCATGGACTGCTTCATTGTCTGAGGAGAGGTGAATGGTGCTGAACATTGTGCAGTCATCCACAAACATCACCACTTCTGACCTTCTTCTGGTGGAAGGGAGGTCATTGATGAAGCAGCTGAAGATGGTTGGGCCTCGGAACACTACCCTGAGGAAATCCTGCAGTGATATCCTGGTGGCGAGATGATTGACCTCCAACCACCACAACCATATACCATATGCTAGGTATAACTCCAACCAGCGGAGAGTTTTCCCCTGACTCCCATTGACTCCAGTTTACTTAAGGCTCTTGATGCCACACTCGGTCAAATGCTGCCTTGATGTCAAGGGCAGTCACTCTCTCCTCACCTCTGGCATTCAGCTCTTTTGTCCATGTGTGAACCAAGGCTGTAATGAGGCCAGGAGCTGAGTGATCCTGGCGGAACCAAACTGAGCGTCCATAAGCAGGTTATTGCTGAGTAAGTGACGCTTGATACCACTGTTGATGACTCCTTTGACTCTGTCTACACTTCCTCCTGCCTTGGGAAAGTGACCCCTCCCACCCGGGCTATTCTCTTTTCAGCACGGTAGCATTGTGGATAGCACAATTGTTTCACAGCTCCAGGGTCCCAGGTTCGATTCCGGCTTGGGTCACTATCTGTGCAGAGTCTGCACATCCTCCCCGTGTGTGCGTGGGTTTCCTCCAGGTGCTCCAGTTTCCTCCTGCAGTTCAATGATATGCAGGTTAGGTGGATTGGCCATGATAAATTGCCCTTAATGTCCAAAATTGTCCTTAGTGTTGGGTGGGGTTACTGGGTTATGGGGATAGGGTGGAGGTGTTGACCTTGGGTAGGGTGCTCTTTCCAGGAGCCGGTGCAGACTCGATGGGCCGAATGGCCTCCTTCTGCACTGTAAATTCTATGATAAAAAACCTCTTCCGTCGGCAGGCGATACAAAAGTTTCAGAACACGCACTAACAGACTCAAATATAGCTTCTTCCCTGCTGCTACCAGACTCTTGAATGACCCTCTTATGGATTGAACTGGACTCTTCCCACATTTTCTCTACTACACTCCAGCCTATGTATTTACATTGTGTATGTTCTATATTTTTTTATGTGTGGCACAATCTGTCTGGTCTTTACGCAGAACAATACTTTTCACAGTACCTCAGTACAAGTGACAATAAATCAAATTCAATCTAATCCAAATCCAATCACTCGTTGTAGAAATAGTTTAAAATCAACATCCTTTGTCCTTTCAAATAAAAACTGTCTTACATCCATTGCAAATGTAGAATTTCATGTGTCCCTAGACTGTAATGTAGACACTAGAGACATCTATATGGATTTCTCTAAAGAAAAATCATAGCTCTAATGTTATTATATGAATGAGAAAACTTGCATAAATTTTGGCTTTTTGATGGCATTGCCATCTTGTTCGCCACATTCCAATGTCTACTGTTTAATCCTGAAATGATTTCACATTTGTGTGTAATAAAATTAAGGCTATATCCTTTTTATTAATCATTTTAATTTGCAGTCTGCGAAAGCTGTGGAGTTTTTGACGCATGATCTGGCTGAGTTCACTGAGGTTATCCAACATGATACTGTAACTGCCATTGCAGCCACAGCTTTAGCATTCAAAGAGAAACTAAATGTGAGTGTATACCCTTTTATAACTTACACCATATATCAAGTTCGTGAATGCATATCTGTTAATAAATTGACCTTTTTTTGTAAGAGAGTATAAGCATGTTCAGGGAAAAGTATTAAGTTCCTCTATAGAAACTTGTTTTGCTTAACAACATTGCATGAACATATACCACAATAACATGCATCTGTGCATTTATATTTAAAATTATCCCTTGTATTTGCTCTTTGAATTACCACAATTTTAGATGTGCTGTAATTTCAGTAGGTAAACTAATCAGGCTATGCTAAGAGCAAATACAGTGGATCCTGGAAATCTGAAATAAAAACAAAAATGTTGGAAATGCTCAGCAGGTCTGGCAGCATCTGTGGAGAGAGCAATACAAGCCCTCCGACTCCCACAGCTACCTCGACCACAGCTCCTCACAACCTGTTTCCTGTAAGGACTCTATCTCATTCTCCCAGTTTCTCTGCCTCCTGCGCAGCAGTTCTCATGGTGCCACTTTTGAAAATAGCGCTTCTGATATGCATGCCTTTTCCCTTAACCAAGGTTTCCACGCCCTGTGGTTAACAGGTCACTAAATCGAGTTTGACCCATTTCCCCGCACCTCTGCTCTCACCCCTTCCCCTCTCACCCGGAACCAGGATAGGGTCCCCTTTGTCCTCATTTTCCACTCTACTAGCCTCTGCATTCAAAGGATCATTCTCTGCCATAACCGCCAACTCCAGCATTGTGATACCATGAAACATATCTTCCCCTCATCACACCTTTCGGAATTCCGCAGAGACTATTCATACGATAGTCCACTCCTCCATCACCTTCACCTCCTCATCCCCTTCCCATGGAACCTTCCCTTGAAACCTCTCTCCTCACCATTCAAGGCTGCAAGCACTCCTTTTGAGTAAGGCAACATTTCACTTGCAGTTCCTTTTGCTGATCCCAATGCGGTCTCCTCTACATTGGGGAGACTAACCACAGCTTGAGTGATTGCTTTACGAAGCACTTTTGCTCAGCCTGCAAGAATGACCCCAACCCTTCTGTCACTTGTTATTTCAACTCAGAACCTTACTCTCGGACCTACATGTCCATCCTTGGCAAGCTAAAATGCTCTAGTGAAGCCCAACACAAACGGGAGGAACTGCACCTCATCTTCCTATTAGGCACGTTACAGCCCTCGGGACCGAACAGTGAGTTCAACAACTTTAGTTCTGACCATTCTCCTCCAGCTTAACCCTACCCCCTTTTTTTATATCCAAAATATTGTTTGTCCCACTGCAATCCCCCTCACCCTTTGGGCCATCTGTCACTTGTTCTTTAGTTTTGCTTTCACTGAGCACTGACCGTTGTTGTCTCAATAACGCATTCTAATATCTTAAAGTTATGCCACTATCAGCACCTTCTACAGCCCTGCACACTAATATTAATGCTTCCTCTATCTCGTGACCTACACATCTTTGTTGCAATCTCTCTTAGCTCCCATCAATCACTGCCTTTCTACTCTGCTCCAGCTGCTCCACGCCCTGTTGTACAATATATAAATCACCATAATTCTCTTTAGCTCTGCAGAAGAGTCATATGGACTGGAAATGTTAACTGTGTTTCTTTCTTCACAGATGCTGCCAGACATGCTGAATTTTTCTAGCACTTCCTATTTTGATTTCATTTAATAATGAGAATGTGGCACAGTGAACAATGATTTCCAATAACAAAGGATGAAATGTCATTTATGTTTCAGTAGATATGTTCCAGCAACAATGCAACTGCAAATTTTTGAATTTAAGAATTATATGTGGAACTATATTTAATCTGATTCCAAAAAAGGTATACACCATCTTTCAGTTATCAAGTTCACTGATTTCCCTGAGCTAATATGATCTAAAGTCTCATTGTAAGCTGCTGTCATTTTCTCCCCCTACTCCCAAGCTCCAGTAGAACAAGAGCCAAATATTACCATGGTACTCACAAACTGTGGAACTATACAGGATTTATTTTGGTGCTTTTCTTCTCTTCTAGGTTGAGGAGCACACTGAAGAAGATCAGGCATTCAGCAAGGGGCTTTCAAGCTTGCTTGGAGCTATCTCTGAAGTGTTTACACCTACGGTAAAAGAATCCATCACAACTGATATTAAAACAATAAAGGATTTTGAGATGAGAAATAGTCAGTCATACGATGGTTTTAAGGTACACAACATTATCATATGATGAACAGAGGTTGAGTAGAAGGACAAGTTATTTAAGAAATAGTTACCTTTCTTTTAATATTTTTTATTTCACAGGTCCGGCTCTGTAACCTTCAGGCTAATCCTGCAACATACTCCAGCACAGCAGATGGTAAGATCTAACAAAATAGTATAATCAACATTTGGAGAGTTGGAAACAATATTTCTTCCGAAGCATTTTCAAACTGTAACTTGTACATCATTCCTCTCTATGTATGGGATTATTTTACATAGTGACTCAAAAATACCCAAAGTGTGTGTTCATCTGTACTGAACAGTTCAACACATAATGACTGGAAAGCTACAATTTGTTTCACTCAGTAAACTGATATTTCTTGTAACTGAAATAAGATCGAAAGCTGACATTTCAATCTTGTGCTAGTGTGTTTCAACCTTTGATACAAATGTCACATTCTAACTGCAGTCAAAGATGTAGCATTGACACTATTTCACCATGGTCCAGTTGGGAGCCATATTTTTAATTGTCTTCTCAAATAATTTGCATGCAAAGATGGGTGCTCCGATCTGATTATTTTTAAATGATCCAAAATAGTTACCAAGGTGATCAGTTCTTGTCAATCACCTTGAAATTAAGAGGCTTTAATTATCATTAGAAGAATAAGAGATTAGTTTACTGAAACATATCCTGAGGGGACTTGACAGAGTGGATCCCGGGAGGATGTTATTTTTTTCTGGGAGAGATTGGAATTAGGGTGACATCGTTTTTTTAAAAAAGGGTCCTGTTTAAGATGTAACTGAGGAGAATGTTTTTTTTCCAGAGAGTTGTTAGTAAGTGAAATTCTCTTCCCTAGAGAGCAGTGCAGGCAGGGTCATTGAATATTTTTAAGGCTGAGTTAGGTTCTTGATTAAAGTCAAAGGTTATAGCGGGTAGACAGAAAGTAGAGATCAGCCATGATCTTATCAAATGTCTGTGCAGGCTGAGGGGTCAAATAACCAACCTACTCCTGTTGCTGATTTGTATGTTCTTCTCATTGTGAAATCCTCCAACCCATTAGCAAGGATACAGCAGCTGTCCAGAATTTTGAAAAGTCACCTTTCCTGTCCAGCTTAACAGCAGCAGCTTTTTACATCACTGCCAAAGTCTACTCCTTCCTCATTGGTGAAGGAGAAAACACGCCCATTCTTTCTGAGATGATCATTTTAAGGCTGTTGGAAAGTTGTCATGAACCAAATGGCCTCCTTTCAATGCTGTTTTGACTCTCCTAGAGACATATTTCTGCCCTAACAAGAACCAACCATTGTCAATGGTTTTGAATAATGCATCCATTGTAATAGGAAAACAAAGTGCAGAATGGGTTGTTCCCTGTGGCCTGTCCATTTATTGCCATTTTCACTGTTTCTAATTACAGCGCAAGGCAATGTTTTAGATAAGTCACCTGACTTGCCCACTTAATATTTGACTACTATGTTGAACCCACTGGTTTCAGCCTCCCTACATATCCTTCAGCTTTACTTGTTTTTTGAAAGCACATAGTGAGAAAATTATAATTTTTTATTCTTCTATGGGATGTGGGCATCGCTGGCTGGGCTTGCATTTATTGCCCATCCCCAATTACCCTTGAAGAGGCATTTAAGAGTCAACTATGCATTTAAGAGCCAATCACATTTCTGTGGATCTGGAGTCACATATAGGTCAGACCAGTTAAGGACAGCAGATTTCCTTCCGTAAAGAACATTAATGAACCAGATATTTGTTTTTTCTGACAATGGTTTCATGGTCATCATTAGACTTTTAATTCAATTTTTATTCAATTTGTATTTCACCACCAGTAGTGGTGGGATTTGAACTTGGGTCCACAGAGGATTATCCTAGATCTCTGGAATAGTAGTCCAGTGGCAGTACCACTATTCCACTTCCTCAATGCTTCTGACTTTGATACTGTGATATGCATTGGTCAAATACTAGTGCATCACCTTGGCCTAACCTTGAGGGAACATTTGTTTGTAATTCAGAATATCCAAACATGTTTCCTGCAAGTTAAATATTGATACCCTATTTTCAGAGATTATTTGGATTAACTCACTTTTTTTCTCATTCTATGTAAATCTTTGTATGTCTGCAGATCAATATAACATCTGGCTGTTGACCTTCAGCTTGGAATGTCAGAAGCGTGCAATATCGGATCTCTTGGTCAATAGTCCACGAATAAGAGATCTTTACTCAAAACTGGTATATTTAACAAAAAATGATTTAGCAAAATAGAATACTTAGCTAAATTGCATGAACTATACATATGCAAAGACAAATTTCATTTTCAGCTACTTACCAGAAGCTACTTTGTATCACTCTGGGGGAAAAAAATGAATTGTGGAGCAAAAACAATTTCTTCAAATTGCGACAAAAAATATTCTAATTCAGTTTGAATGAACAATTTCAGCTTCAGAATATTGTTGCTGTGAATTTATAACATTGTGGTTGAGTCAAGGGGCTGAAATATTATATTCTTTTGAGAATCAACCTTGCAACCTCACTTCTGTGAAAGAATTGAGCCGCGCTAATTTAAACAAACTTGTTAATTTATATAACTCATGAGAAACATTGTTTTATTGATACCCTTTTATCACATTTGTGCTTCAACTTTACTGTGTATTATGCATTCTGAACATTCAATGTTGTTTGATTTGGTTATTTTTATTTTATATATTTTGACAGGTTCCTTCTGAAGTTACCCATGCTGACTTTTGGTGCCGGTATTTCTACAGAGTCCATCAGCTTCATCAGGTCAGGGCTGCAATATTTTAATTTACGGGATGTGGGCGTCGCTGGTTAGGCCGGCATTTATTGCCCATCCCTAGCTGGCCTTCAGACGATTGACATTTTCTGGACAAGGCAGTAAAGATGGGTAGTATGGTTACCAGCATTAATTTCAGCATCCCTGGGTAGTGATGGTGGGATGGAGGAGTGAAAGTAAACAGCTGCTGTGAATGCTCCTGTTTTGGATGGCAGGTGAGGAGTAGGTCATGCCTGGCTGTGGCACCCTCTTGAGATCAAATGCCTAGTTGCCCCAGAGAAACACTCGTTGTAAGGTTAATTATTGGAAGACTATTATCATTCATGAAAATGTGCTGCACCATGATTCACCTTTTGCAAGGGCGAGAAAGGATAAGACCAGAACATCAGAGGCCAAGTTTGACAGAAAATGGGATTGAGGGTGGGATTGCTGTGAAATTCTCTTGTTGATGAGACTCGGGGGAGCAGTTCTAACTAAATATTCTCCTGATATTGTGCTTTTGTAGGTAAATACATTTGTAATATGTCTAGACAATCTCAGCAGGTCTGACAGCATCTGTGGAGGGAAAAGGCAGCTAACATTTTGAGTCTGGATGACTTTTTGTCAAAGCTTTGACCTGCTGAGATTGTCCAGTATTTTCTGTTTTTGTTTCAGATTCCAGCATCTGCAGTAATTTGCTTTTATCTTCATGTAATATAGCTATGTAATTTCCAGACAAGTGATGCTGATTATCTTTCTTAGTAGAATAGTACTGTCAAATGGGCTTGAGCAGAAGTAAACTTATTACACTAGCAAAGTGGTATCAAAATGTTTTCTCTTCGGTAATTCCACAATCTCTTATTATCAGCAGGTTCATAAGAAATAGGAACCAGATGCTCTGGTTTCTTCCCACTATGCCCGAAAGCCGTACTGTTGGGTAATTTAGACATTCTGAATTCTCTCTCTCTCTCTCTGTACCCGAACAGGTGCTGGAACGTGGCGACTAGGTGCTTTTCACAGTAACTTAATCATTATGTAGGCGACAACCACAAAGGCCACAGTCGAGCGGCTTCGCCAAACGTTCAGCACACACGGTATTTCAGAAGTGCTTGTTTCAGATAACGGCGTAGACTTTACCAGCGCAGATGTTTGGCTCATTCATGCACTTGAGCAAAATTTGCCACGTGTGCACCCGTCCGTACCACCTGGCCTCGATCAGATTGGCCGAGCGAGCGGTCCAAACATTTAAATAGGCTATGAAGAAACTGACCTCGTGATCCCCAGAGACACGTTTAGCCAGGTTATTTTTTTGCTATCTGATCACACCACATGCTGTGACGGGGGAACTACCCATGGGACGCTGCCTCCACATCTCCACACTCAGTTGAGTCTGCTGCTCCCAGACATTGGTGGGAAGGTTCGTTGTGGCTAGGACAGATCCGAGGCAGACACAGCCAAGCATATGCCCTACACAACCTTTCGCCGGGTGACTTGGTGCACGTCTGGAACTTTCTGGACCACTTGGATCCTGTGCCAGATCGGGCCGGTATCGTATAAGGCATGAGCGCAAGGCCGTGAGTCAAACAGGCACATGAACCACCTCTGCAGTCGTGTCCCCAATCTACCGGACTGTCTCCGGGATGCCCTGGCCCTGTGTGGCCCGCCTTCTTCACTGCCATTACTGCCCCCGGCCCCATTGGCAAGGAACCCCAAGACGCCGAGATGGCAGCTGTGGACCTTTCGGACTCCGATTCGGAGAAGGAAGCTCTGCCACGAGCGGAGACTGATGACCCAGTTCCCGATGATGAGCCGGCAACACTGACCCCACTCTGGCATTTTGCATGAAAACGTCGATTCCCTGCCTGGCTTACAGCACCGGATCCTGCACTAACAAAGCCAGAGTGCTAACCCTGGCTGAAGAGGACAAAGGGGCCTTCGTGCCAGTCCACCGATGTGGATGCCACTCAGGACTTGGTTGGGAGGGGGTGAGGAGTGTTTCAACCCCCATGGAGGTCACTGGGTATGGATCATCAAGTTCCCTGTCACCTCAAGCAAGTACAAACCTCTCCGGTAACGGGACGGGGCTTCCCCTTTAACTTAGGGAACCTGTGCAGTATGAAAAATCCTGACCTGGATGAAGGTCGGGGTGGGAGAACCCTTCGGGGAGTGGTGTAGTTCAATGTACGTGATAATAAATCTTTATTTTTTGCATCCTACCCTTTGTTCTTTGTCATCACTATGTGTGGATTCTACACTCTGTAACCCTTAATTCCTCTACTGATTATCAATCTCAGCCTTGAAAATGTTGAAAGACTTGGTCTTCATGAACAAGGACCACCCCCAAAGTCTCTTTATTGACTCTGGCTGATACTTCTAGTAAATTTGTCAAACATGATTTCTCCTTCACTAATTCTGCTTTATCAGATTTTGACTTTCCATAATTCTATTCTCTCATAATTTTCCAGTAACAACAGTTCGGCGTACTGGCAGATTCCTGCATTTTGCCTCCTTCCCGTTTTGAACAAGAGTTTTGGCTGTTTTGAAAATTTTTGTCACAGTTCCAAATCCAAGGATTTGGAAGATGACTACCAATGCATCCATGATCTCTCTAGCTACCTCCGTTAAGATGCTGGGACGAAAACCATCAGGTCCAGAGAACTTGTCAGCCATTAAAGCCATTAGTTTGCCTAAAGTTAATTATCTGTTGATCGTATGTCATTCCTCCCCTGTATTTTTTTTACTATTTCTGGGGTGCTTAAAGTATCCTATACAGCAAAGACCGATTCAAAATATTTATTTGCCTCCTCTGCCATTTCTTTCTTCCTCATAATTACTTCCCCAGTTTAATTCTCTAAGGGGTAAATGCTTTTTTTCAGTTCTCTTCCTTTTACTGTGCTTAAAAATCTCTTGTCAGTTTTTATGTTTCTTTCTAGCTTGCCCTCATAGTTTACTCTCTGCTTCCTGATTATATGTTTTAGTCCATCTTTGCTGCATTCTATGTCTGTCCCACTCTTCTGGCCTTCCACTGACCTTTGCCATCATACAAGTTTCCATTTTCAACTTCATACCATCCTTAACTTCCTTCATAATCCATGGTAGGTTATTTCTCGCCTTAGAACCTTTCCACCTCATTGGGGTGTATTTTTGCTGGGAGTCATGAATTATCTCCCTAAATGTCTGCCACTGCCCATCTATTGTCTTACCTACTAATGTATATGATCAGCCCATCCTGACCAATTCCATCCTCCTGCCTTCTTAATTCCTGTTTTAAGTACTGTGTGTAACTTGCAACAAAAAGTTTATATATAAACATGGAAACATGGAACAGTCATGTAATAACAAAAATAAACAAACAAATTCAGGGAAGAAGTGGACGGGATATTAAAAGAAGAATATTAAAATTAAATCAGAATTACACACCAATTCCCTATATTACTTTATTACTTCTTACAATTCTTGTTTAGGAGGAAGCTAGGAGAAGAGCTTTAAAAGAAAGAGCAGAACAAAGCACACACTCGGAGGACCTTAAATGGGAAGATGACGAAGGTATAGGACTGCACTGTGAACCCCTTACTCATCACAGATTTATTTACGTGAATCTTGTATACTAGAATTGTACAATGAACTAAGGAATTCAAAATTGTTAACTTGTTTGTTTCGTCTTTTTGTTCTCAGATGAGTTGGAAGGCACAACTTCTACACCCAACAATCTAAATAAAGTAACTAACAACTGGCATAGTCGAACACATGAACAACCAGGATACAAAGTGCAAGAAACTGGCTTGGGAGTCACCGTGACAAGTCTTTCTGAAAACGTGTCAAATGAAATGCAGCCACTTGCATTGCTTTCTGTTGAGGACAATAAAGGAATCCAGTATAAATCCACGGCAGGAGAAACTACCCAAATGTTGGAATCACTTTTAGAAATCGAGAAGCATGAAAATAAAAGTGTTTTGAAAGAAGAATTGTGTTACAAACTATTTGCAGATGAAGGCACAAGGATTGGTGAGAACACTCCAGGCTCTGAAGAGTACTCCGTATCCACTCTTGAGCTGAGACATCATGATAGTATCCATTTACAGCCTGACATTGCTCAAAATGCAACAGTAGAATCAAATACTAACATTGATGAGCCTGCTTTTATGGGTAGAAATGGTGAGTATTTTACTTCAAATTATATATTAAATGTAACTTTCTCATATAGTGTGATTTTAAAAAAATGTTCTTAGTATTTTGCGGCCAATCTTACCCCTCCTGAAATTTTCAGCTCCTTGTTTCAGTACAGCTTGATGGGCACCAGTCAGCCTCTGGTACCTAGCACAAATGACCATTCTTCAAACTTACTCCTTGTCATTGTTTGGCAGTTGGGCTTCACAGTAAATTCTAGCATGTATTCAGCACGTTTCTTACAAGCTTACTTGTAGTACCTGGACTGCAATCAGGAGCGGAAACTATATTTTCCTTTCTCTAACTCGAGACAGCTCAGACCAGTTATACCTTAACGCTACTGCAAACTGGCTGAAATCATCAAACTTGGTGCAAACAGTAATTTGAAATTAAGATCAGTCTATATTCACCGCCTTGGTTTATTGTTTCTTGTGTTTAAAAATCTCTTAAGATGAATCATCTGGCTCAGCAGTTCCAGAATCTATTTAGATAAAACGTTTTGCATTTACTCAGACTTCCTGTTTAGTTGGGTGGAATAGTGAGCTGTGAGGAGGATTTAGAGATGCTTCAGGGGATTTGGACAGGCTGAGTGTGGGCATATCTATGCATGGCAGCTGCAGTATAATGTGGATAAATGTGAGGTTATCCACTTCGGTAGCAAAAATAGGAAAGCAGATTATTTCAATGGGTGTAAATTGAGAGAGGTGGATACTTAATCAGACCTCGGTGTCATCGTGCATCAGTCGCTGAAAGTGAGTGCTTCGGTACAACAGGCAGTAAAGAAGGCAACTGGTACGTCGGCCTTCATAAATAAGAGGATTTGAGTATAGGAATGAAGATGATTTACTGCAATTGTATAGCGCACTGGTGAGGCCACACCTGGAGTCTTGTGTGCAGTTTTGGTGTCCTTATTGTTATGGAGGGAGTGCAGCAAAGATTAACCAAACTGATTCTTGGGATGGCAGGACTGTCATTTGAGGAGAGACTGAATCAGTTAAGATTATATTCATTGGAGTTTAGAAAAGTGAGGGGATCTAATAGAAACTTGTAAAAATTCTCACAGGATTACATTCAGAAAGAACGTTTTTGGTGGCGGGAGAGTCCAGGACAGGGGTCATAGTTTGAAGTGAGGAGAAAAGTCTTCACCCAGAGAGTGGTGAATGAGTGGAATTCACTAACACAGAAAGTAGTTGAGCCCAAAATATTGTGTAATTTCAAGAAGGAATTAGATATAACTCTTGGGGCTAAAGGGATCAAGGGGTATGGGGAGAAGGCTGGATCAAGGTGCTGATCTTGATGTTCAGCCATAATCATAATGAATGGCGGTGCAGGCTCGAAGGCCCCAATGGCCTCTTCCTGCTTCTATTTTCAATGTTTCTATGTTATGTCACACCTTTTCTGTCGTGCCATTCTATCACTTTACTTTTAAAATTCTCATTTTAGAGAAATATATACATTAGTAGTAATTAAGCCCCACAATATGAGCCTCCCAGTTGGGTTGTGCTGTGGCATGAAACTGTTGTTAACCGTTAACCTATAATTGGTTACAGTTTATTATGGGATACATATTATTAATTCTTGGGATGCAGGCATTATTGGTGAGGACAACATTTAATGCCCATCCTTAAAGGCCCTTGAGGATGTGTTGGTAAGCCGTCTTCTTGAACTGTTGCAGTCTATCTGGTAAATGTACATCCACAGTGCTATCAGAAAGAACGTTCCAGGATTTTGACCCAGCAGCAGTGAAGGGAAAGCAATATACTTCCAAGTTAAGATTGTATATAATGTGGAAGGGGATTTGCTGATGGTGGTGTTCCCATGCACTGTTGCCTTTGTTAAGGTTGCAGGTTTGGAAGCTGCGTTCGAAGAATCCTTGGCTAGTTAGAGTGAATCTTATGAATGGTCCATACTCCTGCCACTTTGGAGGAAGGGGATGTTCAAGGTGGTAGATAGGTTGCTGTTAGGATCCCAGTTGGTGATCAGAAAAGTGCAAGCCTCACTTGCTGAATATGAAGTCTATATCTGAAATCATTTTTTGAAAGCTGTTCCAGCTGTGGAGTTAATCAGCAGTTTACTTTGAACCTGTTAAGGTCTCTGACAAAACGCAGATACAATTAATACCAAGTCTTCAAAATCTAAAATGCTTTCAGTAGTGATCCAGCAGATTTATACTGCTGTGATACTGTTTTGTTCACTAATTAAGATATTTTGTGGAAAATAACCAGTATTTAAAATGGTTTTATCTTGCATTGCTGAAGCAGCGGTATGCCAGTTATTCACTTGACCTTGATATAATGCGACTTCTGAGTTAATCACTGTGACCGTGTACTAACCTCGCCTATTACAGCCCATCAGATTGTAATAACTTGACTCCAATAGCTTTTTGATCTTCCTAAATTTGAAACTGTATTTGTTTTACTTTCTTTGGCTGAAAATTAATTGTAGATTTTTTTAAAAAAGCAAATCATTGCTTGGGATTGTCGGGATTTTCCAGCCCTCCCCGCCGGAACGGAGTCTTCTGGTCCCGCCAAAGATGATCCCCTGCGGCGGGTTCCCCGGTGTCATGCCCAGCGAGCAACGCAAATAGCCATTTAAAATTAAATGAAATGAAAATCGCTTATTGTCACAAGTAGGCTTCAAATGAAGTTACTGTGAAAAGCCCCCAGTCGCCACGTTCCGGCGCCTGTTCGGGGAGGCTGGTACGGGAATTGAACCGTGCTGCTGGGCTGCCTTGGTCTGCTATCAAAGCCAGTGATTTAGCCCTGTGCTAAACCAGCCCCATTTACATCCAAGGGACTAGAAGATCTCGCCGGAGACCAATGGAAACTCCCTCTGCCACTGGAAAACACACTGCGGGGCGAGGTGGAAAATCCCGGCCTGGAAATCTAAATATTGATGTGAACGCATAATTAAACCATTGAAAAAGGGGTCAAGTAGACCTTGGTGATTTTAAGGTAAATCAGCTCTGGCACTGCCACGTCCTCAAAACACCCACAAATCAGGCGCAGTACAGATTAGGAACTGACCGTTTCACGTTGCACTTACCCGCTGTCATTTAAAATCTGTATAGTTTGGGAGACATTTTGTTCACAGTTTGTAGCAATTCAATTTTTTAAGAAGTGCTTATATTGACTACATGGCCTTCTGAAATCTCAAGGGATATTAGTAACATACTTCTTTCAAAATGGACATCTTTCTAACAGTTCTGTTTCAGCCAAGGGCACAGAAATTTCTGCAACAGGTTGAAGCAGCATGTGGAGCAGCAGATAGGTGCAACATGCCTGCACTTCTCTGTGGAACAATGCATAAGGAAGCGGCAGTTCTCAAAGGACACTGTCTGTGTTTTGACACTTCCTATGACCCACCAATGTTGAGCTGCACTGGGGTTTACACAAATTACAAATTTTCCCAAGTTCAAGGTTTTATTTATTTAGTAATTCATGTGGTATGAACATTGCTAGTAAGGACACCCTGACGGGTTCATACAGTGATATAGTGGGGCTGAGATGATTGACTTCCTACAACCACAACTATCATCATTTTTGCTAGACATGACTCCAATTGGTGGTGTGTGTCCAATACCCCCCTCCCCATCCCTGATTTTCATTGATTTCAATTTTGCTCAGGCTCCTTGATGCCACATTCCACCAAAGTCTGCCTTTACGTCAAGAGCAGACACTCTCACCTAAAATCTCTAGAATTTAGTTACTTCATCCGTGTTTGGACTCGTGCTCCAATAAGGTCTGAAGCTAAGTGGCCCTGGTGCAACCCAAACTCCAAATCAGTTATTGATGAGTTTATTGATGAGTAAATGCCCCTTGATAGCACTGTCAGCAATATCTACAATCTGCTGATTAGCGAGAAGAGGCTGAGGGGACAATAATTGACAGGATGGCTTTGTCCTGATTTTTGTGGACAGGTCAGAACTGGATAATTTTCCACATTCCTGGATAGATACCAGTGTTGTAGCTGTACTAGAATACATTGGGGTGGTTATTTCTGGAACACAAATCTTCTGTACTATCGCTGGAAGGTTGTCGGGACCCACAGACATAGGCCCATCCAGTGCCTTCAACCATTTCTTAATATTACATGAACTGAATTGGCTGAAATCAGGCTTAGGTGATGCTGAGGACCTTCGGAGGAGTCTGAGATGGATCATCCAATCAGTATACCTGGCTAAAGACGGTTGCAGATGCTTCAGTCTGGTCTTTTAGCACTGATATGCAACCTCATTGAGGATGAGATATTTGTGGAGCTCCTTCCTCCAGTTAGTTGTTTAATTGTCCACCACCATGCAGGATTGGATGTGGCAGGATTGCAGAGCTTAGATATGATCCGTTACTTTTGGAATCACTGAGCTCAGTTTGTTGCATGCTCGTCCTTTATTTAGTCCTGTGTTCTAGTTTCACCAGCTTGGTGTCTCATTTTATGCTTTGTAATGTTGCTGGTTTGGTCTCCTGAAATCTTCAATGAGCCAGCATTCATCTCCTGATTTAATGGCCATCATAGAGTGAGGATATGTCAGGCCATGAGGCTACAGTTTGTGATCCTATACAACCCTGCTGCTGCTGGATGCCCAAATTTGAGTTGCTAGTTTTATTCTGAATGTGGTTCATTTAGTACCACGGTAGTGACACACAACACAATAGACTCTACAGTGATCACTCTTACTAATATTGTCAAGGGCAAATGCATCTGTGGCAGGTAGGTTGGTGAGGATGAGGCAAAAACTTTTTTCCCTCTTGTTGATTTATTTACCATTAGCCAAGTCAGGACTCTGCTAGCTCAGTCAATAATAGTGCTACTGAGCCACTCTTAGTGATGGACAATGAAGTCCCCCAACCAGTGCCGTTGTTACCTTCAAAGTTTCTCCTAATTAGTGCTCAACATTGAGGAACATTAAATCATCAGCTGAGGCAGGACAGTAAGTGGTAATCAAAGTTTTTACCAATGGTTGACCTGATGCCATAAGACTTCCTGGGGTGTGGAGTCAATCTTGTAGATTCTCAGAGACATTCCCTTCTGACTGGACTACCATGTTGCCACACATGGTGGGGCATTGGCTGTAAGGTATGAGTGGGTGAGTATGGCTGTGTCAGGCTTTTTCTTGACTAGCCTTGAAAACTCTCTCAATTTTGGCATGTCCTGAGATGGCATGTCTTTAGATGTTAGCGAGGAGGACTTTGCAGGGTCTGTCAATATTTGATCCTTTCATTTTTCTGTCGCTGTTAGATACAACTTGAATGTTTACTCGGCCACCTCCAAGGGTAATTAAGCATCAACCAATCTGACTGTGGTTACATTAGTGGATTTCTATCGCTGAAGGGCTTTAATGAGCTTGTATGACGGTGCTGTCATTTCATATTCCCCTTAGTGAGACTAGCTTTGTAATTCCATATTTATTAATTATTTTAATTTAAATTCCACCAGGTGCCGCAGGGGGGAATTTGAACTTCTGTTCCTGAGCATCAGTTTGGGCCTCTGGATTATTTGTCCGGGAACTGTTACCATTTCCCTCAAACTTGCCATGCACATTTGAATGACGTCCAAGCATTAAGTGACTCAAACCATTCAACTATCAATCTTGCTATCAATCTATCAATCAATCAACTATCAAAGTGCAATCTCTTGCTTCCACTCTGCATCTGTTCAAAGTTAAAATTCACGGCACTATTCCGTCTCTTGTTGACTGCAGTTTTATTTTGGTTGATATAGGTTACTCCTTTATTGGTGTAAAATCCAGCTGCTTAATTAATCTAAATCCACCAGTGGCAGAAGCATGAATTTTCATCATTGTGGCTTATATTAACGAAATACAGTGTGACCAACAGGAGGAAAAACTTGCGTGAACAAGTTCGCGGACAGGGGGGATAAAAGTAGCTCAGGTAATTTATAGCTGAAGACCGGGATTTTGAAAGCTGAATCTGTCCATAACTTGGCACCGCAAGTTTAGAGAATTAAGGTTGGAGTAACATTCCAGTTACAATGGTTGTGACAATAGGTTCGAACAGTGATAATGGGTTCAAACATTCCATAATACTGAAAAGTATTTGGAACTTCTTCCCAATGATTAATTAATTGTTTTTATGGACTCTGGTGTCATGATTATTTTTGTTGTAGGAAACACTTCAAATTATGTTGAAAACTGGGATGAAGATCTTGATCTGGACATGACTGAAGAGGAAATCCAGATGACTTTATCTCGAGCTGAAGCCTCAGGAGAGGTACTAGTTTTGTTCTGTATTGCTTCTCTGCCTTGATGATTACCGATTGCAAGGTGGTGACTATAATGCATTTTTGTTTCTTTTGCAGCTTGTACCTGAAGAGTGGGATGATTGGGCTTGTGATCAGAACTGAACTCTCGACACATCCAGACAATTATCTACAATATTTATTGTGCAAGAGCATAATAACTGCTTACTGTGCCACAAGCAGTTACCATTTTTTGAGTGCTGCATTAATAGAGATAACAAACTGTTTTTGGGCCACAGGGCTATGTTGCTTTGTGGGGCGTTATACATTTGACAATCATTTTTACATTGTGCAGTTTTATGAGGTGATTGAAGATCTGCCTTTGAACATAACTTCGACCAAGTAAGGATTGCTAAATTCAGTGATAAATGCTAATACTGAATAGAATTCTGGCATCCTTGGTCTGATCCACAGTGTGTTAATATCATAGAAGATGTTATATTAGAGGTCTTTTAAAGGTTAAAAGAATAAGACTAAGGATTGCCAAAGATTGAGAGCATTATGTGATCAATAGCCTTAGTGACCCTGTGGAACCCAACAATACTCAAACATTTGAAAGCCCAGTCAGTCATCCGCATGGAAGTAACATCAAACTGTATAAATTGATCTGACCTAGCAAAGAAGGCATTGATTATACAGAAAATTGGCCAATCTGAAGGAAGTTCTCCATGGCTCCCTCGATGATCCCTGTTGCATAAACATTGTGAGCTGTAGTCATTTTCTGTGCCACAGGCAGCAATGCATAGGGTGCGATCCATCGGCTACGTTGCGTTCTCACTCGGGCATGGTGCAACCGGTGGATGTCGGAGAGACATCCTGCAGGTTTCCCAGCAGCCTTCACGCCTGGTGGGATCGGCCAAGGTCAGTCTGAATCACGTTTAAAAGGGACGACCAAACAGCGCAAAACCGACTTTGTCAAACTTACTCGGGATCTACTGGCCTTTCCAGCTAAGTGTTGACGCCGGCGTAAACATCGGAGTGTTTCACGCCAGTGTCAACGGGCCTCCTGGCCCAACAATTCAGCAAACCTCAGGGCGTCAGAGTGCTCCACGCAGCTCCAGCGCCGATAAGCGGCCCTGCACTGCCGGCACGGGTCCCGCATGCGCGTGGCGGCCGTTTTCCACGCCGGCACATGCACGCGGAGGCCGATCGCAGGCCTGGACTTCGTGGAGCCCCCCCCCCCCCCCCCTGGAGTCTGATCCCCCCGACCCCCAACCAGGATGGCCACCGAGGCCGCGGGCCCGAGCTCCCGCCGGGTGGTACCAATTGGAACCACGCCGGCAGATCTGTGGGAATTCGGCCGGCCAACCGGGGAGAATTGCCCCGACCAGCGCCGTGTCGACCGCGTGGGCCCAACTGGCGGCAATTCTCCGGTCGCCGGAGAATCGCGTTCCGGCGTCGAAGTGGCCTGGCGGGAATTTCCCATGTCACCGCCGATCTCTGACCCGGCGCGGGCTCAGAGAAGCCTGGACGAAGTGTGGGCTAAACCAGTGAGAAACTCCTCAGGGCCCAAAAATGTGACTAAGGCCGTGATTCTCCCAAACTGCAACAAATTCCCCCAGCAAGCGTTTTTGGCCGCTTGTTTTCCGGCGCTCTCAGTGCAGTGAAACGCATGGCTATTCAAAGCGACTAACAATGCCGGGAGCGGTGTCTCCCGGCTTTCATCAGCCACGTTGCGCCATAGCGAGCTACTTTTCCGGCGCAACGTGGCCGTTGGATCACGCCCATAGAGACTTACTGGCATTGCATCTGCCTGCACTTCCTGCCCACAACATTTATTTCCTGTTGCGATTAATTTGAGTCACGCTTTTTAGTTTGGCATTGAACACTGATTTTATTTTTCTCCATCTCATTTCCTGTCATCTGAAAATGAGTCCAGTTTTCAAGGGGAGCTTCTTCTATTGCTCAGTGCCTTCGCAGCAGCGCCTTTTTCAGACAGTCTGCTCTGCTCTGGCAACCTGCTGACTAAAGGAGACAGCAGAATGCTTATTTATAATCCATGAGAAGGAATGGCCCCACAGCTTGCAATTGCCAATATCATTTTCACTGGGCCATACAGAGTGTGAGAGATGTTTGAGAATGCAGACTATGTCCTGTTCCATATATAACAATGTACATCAACAAGCTCACTAAATTTTGATCAATTGTTTCCAAAAACGCAAAACATTGGGGGCGATACTCAGATATGGAGACCAAATGTTCGCGCCGTCGTGAACGCCATCGCGTTTCACGATGGTGCGTACAGGGCCCGGGCACGACCTATTCTGGTCCCCACAGGGGGCCAGCATGGCGCTGGTGTGGTTCACGCGGCTCCAGCTTCCTTATGCGGTGCCAAATGCGTGTCGTGCCAGCCCGCACATGCGCAGTTGAGCTGCGCCACCTGCGCATGCGCGGGGGACTTCTTCCGCACGCTGGCCCTGTCCCAAGATAGGGTCGGTGTTCAGGGGCCGGCCGCGCCAGGAAGTAGGCCTGGGGGGTGGGGGGGGGGGGGTGGAGAGAGAGGCCGGCCCGCCGATCAGTGGGCCCCGATTGCGGGCCATACCTCATCGGAACCCCCCCACAGGCCGCCCTGAGCATTCCCGCAGAGTTCCTGCTGGCAGCGACCAGGGGTGAATGGCGCTGGCGGGACTCTGCCGTGTTGGCGCAAATGGCGGCGATTCTCTACTCCTCAGAGAATCGCGCGAGGCTCGGAGAATCGCCCCCATGGTCTTCTACATTTATTGTATTTTGGTAGATGATGAACTCAAGAAAATACCAATTTCTTTTTGTTTGGTTCCACAGCTTAACTACCTTGCCAGCTCCTGTTTGTCTTTATTTGATTGAAGTTTGTTCCAATTTCCAATCAGGTTATTCCCATAAAATAATCACTGAAGCCTTCAGCGGACTTATTCAGTTGGAACTCCCGCAATGTAAAAACAATCTCTGCATTTATATGGCACCTATTCACGTGAGTGTTGCATTTTGTTTGGCGGTGCTGAAAAATTTTATTGTATGCTGTTTTGACACAGTCAGGCCCAGTCAGGTGAGGTGTGGTGTTTAAGGTATTCATCTTTATTTACTGCACCACAGTGAATGTTTTCATTTCTACGGACTACACTGCAATACTTTTTGGGCTCTCCCAGTTTACTGCCAATTTATAGGTAATTTTGTACATTACAGCTGTCAGATTCATTTTGTCCAACATCCAGCTGGCAGTGAAAGATTCTTTTTGTCAGCTTACCCAAAACTGCCTGTAAATTGTTGCAAACTGCTAATAAATTGGATAGGATTCAATCAGGTGCAAGTATGAATACAGTGAACAAAAATGTTAAGTGGTTCCTTTCATTATTAGTACACATAGTCCACATATTGCTCATATTAACTTTTTTATATATATTTTTATTAGTTTTCTTTCATAAATTTAGAATATCCAATTATGTTTTCTCCAATTAAGGGGCAATTTAGTGTGGCCAATCCACCTGCACATCTTTGGGCTGTGGAGGTGAAACTCACGCAGACATGGAGAAAATGTAAAAACGCCACACGGACAGTGACCCAGGGCCGGGATTCGAACCCAGGTCCGCAGTCCCAGTGCTAACCACTGCACCACATGCTGCCCCATTTTTATTAGTTTTATAATTTTTACAGATAATGCAACAAATTTTCAAAACACCACTGGTGCAGTACAGCACAATTATTTCTGCAAACGTAAGAACAGAGAAAGGCAGGATAAATTCATAACAACAGTTCCTCATTACTAGTGCCTTCCCCTGTAGACCGGAAAATGGGGGTGAAAGAGCGTAAGGCTATATAAACATAATAGGATAACATACCAAGATGCACAACTTTATGTACAGCAAGATCACGACCTGCAATGTGTCTCATGGGAAACCTTGCAGGAGCAGGACAGACAAAGCGGAGCCTATAAATTTGAGATTTATTGGCCCACACTCTGGAATTACATAAGAATACATTACATGTTAATTTTATGCCAATTTTGAATCGAAGGATACATGTCACTGATTCAGGGGCAAAGGATATTTTTCCGAGCTTCAAAAGTAAAGATGTTGAACGGTCTTTTTTCATTAATTGCAATAATTCTCTCATCTGGTAGACCCAGAATTGGAACAAAGATAAAATTCCAAATCCCTGCCAAATGACCTCTTAAGCTTGTTAGCCACACCAGACCAATCAGATTGAATCTTGACACAAGTCCATACGTAGTTTATATAATCACCCTCGACTACCAGACACTCTGGGCACATCGGGGAAATAGTAGGATCAAACCTGTGTCTCAAATTCAGCACGCTATGCAAGCAGTGCATTATCTTGAACTGAAACTCCTTCATTCTATTGCATGCTGAAACCTTATTGACATAATCCCAAATGCTAACCCATGTCTCCTCATCAATATTTCTAAGTTTGCAAAGTACCCAATGTATTTACACAGGATCTGGAACATAGGGGGCGGAATTCTCCGACCCCGCTCTGGTTTGGAGACGTGGGGAGGGGGAAATCGCGCGATGCCGGTCCTCCGATTCTCTGGAGACTAGAGAATCACTGCCAGCGGCCGCTCAACGCACCCCCCCCCCTCCCCCCCCCGGCGATTCTCCCCACGCAATGGGCCGAGTGCCCACCGAGTTAGACCGAGTCCCGCCGGCGTTGTTCCCGTGTGGTCCTACCTGGCGGGACCTCGCCGTTCATGCTGCGGGGGGGGGGGGCTCCCAGTGGGGGCCTATGTTCCTCCGCACCTGGCCCCTGTAGGTTTCCGCCATGTTGCATTGGGGCCGGCGCGGAGATGGCAACCCACGCACATGCGCGAACTCGCGCTGGCCGTGGCGCGCATGCGGGAACTCGCGGCGCCCGTCCTGACGCCGTTATCTGCAGCTGGAGCAGTGTGAGTTGCTCCAGTGCCACGCTGGCCCCCTGTGTAGTAGTAATAATAATAATAATCATTTTTGTCACTAGTAGGCTTCAGTGATGTTACTGTGAAAAGCCCCTAGTCGCCACATTCCGACACCTGTTCGGGGAGGCTGGAGCGGGAATTGAACCCGAGCTGCTGGGCTTGTTCTGCATTACAAACCAACTGTCTTCGCCCACTGTGCTAAACCAGCCCCAGTGTGGCACAGGATCGCTGATCCTCGGGGTCAGATGACGCCATCGTAAGACGCTCCGGTCTTTACAACGCGTCAACACTTAGGCCCAGGATCGGAGAATCCCACCTAGGGTATCATAAGCTGATTAGGCTCTGCAGAAATCAGGATTTTTTTCCCCCGGGAAAATGGAAGAGTCGATGCAAAATTGTTTTCTCTTGAGTTGCAGATATTTAAAAAAGGAGTGTCTCAGAATTCAAATTATTGGCATCACTGCTCAAAGTATGAGGAGGAGGCACCACGCCATATCCCCCAGCCTACACATGTCACTGCCTCCAAATATCTAATCCATGATCCATAAGACCTCGTAGGACATTCATGCTGCCCTGGATGGGAGAAAGAGCAGAAGTCAGTTTAGAACTCCCTTCTCATTGACGGGCCATCGTCCACACTTTAATATTTGTAGGATTTTCACACCTAGCAGAACATGACCTAAAGTCCCCGTAAAATAAAGATCTGCAAAGAGTATAACGGCTGGTCTGCTTCAATATTGAGCAAAATGGAGGTGATATCTGATGTGTTGGGTAAGCTAGGTCTGCAAGGACTGCGTTTACTACAGTAGTAAGAGAGACGGGCTTCCAACACTTGAAGAAATGCAACTCGATTTCATGAAAATGAAAAATTTGAAAATCGCTTATTGTCATGAGTAGGCTTCAATGAAGTTACTGTGAAAAGCCCCTAGTTGCCACATTCCGGTGCCTGTCTGGGGAGGCTGGTACGGACTTGACCTCTTAACTATCATACATATTTTAATTGTGGGTTGTAACTATGCTGACTTGACTGGAGACCTGAGGCTAACCTGACCAGACTATCTTACTACCACATGGTGCATGTTCTAGTTGCTGCTCACGGGCTTTGACTGTCTCAGAGGCTGCATCCCACGAGAACGGGAAAACTAGTGCCCTCTGGCTTTATAGTGGTCGTGTCCTGTCTGGTGATTGGCTGCTGTGTTCTGTGTGTTCACTGGTCATCCTGTGTGCCAATCACTGCCTGTCAGTGCACCATCATATACCTGTGTGTATATTATGACAGTATCCTTTCTCACCCAGTCCCTTATTGGATCGGATTTGATTTATTGTTACATGTACCGAGGTACAGTGAAAACTATTATCCTGTTTACAATCCAGACATTGTTCCATACATGAAAAAACAAAGGACATACATAAATACACAATGTAAATACATAGACACAGGCATTGGGTGAAGCATACAGAGTGTAGTGCTACTCAGTAGAGAAGATGTGTGGAGAGATCAGTTCAGTCCATCAGAGGGTCATTTAGGAGTCTGGCAACAGTGGGGAAGGAGCTGTTTTTTAAAAACTTTTTTTTCCAATTAAGGGGCACTTTAGCATGTTCAATCCACCTACCTTGCACATCTTCGGGTTGTGGGGGCGAAACCCATGCAAACGCGGGGAGAATATGCAAATTCCACACGGACAGTGACCCAGAGCCGGGATCGAACATGGGACCTCGGCGCTGTGAGGCAACAGGGCTAACCCACTGCGCCACCGTGCTGCCCTAAGAAGCTTTTTTGAACTTGTTAATGCGTGTTCTCAGAATTTTGTATCTCCTGTCCGATGGAAAATATTGGAAGAGAGAATAACCCGCATGGGAAGGGTCTTTGATTTTGCTGCCCGCTTTCCCAAGGCAGCGGGAGGTGTAGACAGAGTGAATGGATGGGAGGCGGTTTCGCATGATGGACTGGCCGGTGTTCACAAGTCTCTGTAGTTTCTTATGGTCTTGGGCCAAGCAGTTGCCAACCAAGCTGTGATGCAGCCAGATGGGATGCTTTCTACGGTGCATCTGTAAAAATTGGTAAGAGTCATTGTGGACATGCCGAATTTCCTTAGTTTCCTGAGGAAGTATAGCTGCTGTTGTGCTTTGTTGGTTGCAGCATCGACATGGGTGGACCAGGACTGATTGTTGGTGGTGTGCACAGCTCGGAACTTGAAGCTCTCAACCACCTTCACCTCGATACCATTGATGCAGACGGGTGTGTACGACACTTCGCTTCCTGAAGTCAGTGGCCAGCTGCTTAGTTTTGCTGATGTTGAGGGAGAGATTGTTGCCATTACATCATTCCACTAGGTTCTCTATCTCCCTCCTGTACTCTGACTGTTTGAGATCTGACCCACTACGGTCATGTCATCAGCAAACTTATAGTTGGAGTTGGAGCCAAATAAACCTAAGATGCGAGGCTAGTTGGTGCAGTCTAATATTCGGGACTCTCCAGACCCCCTTAGAAGGTGGGAGCTGCAACTTGATTAACTTCAAACAAGGCTACTTCATTCCACGTAAATGAACAGATCATTCTATTGATCTCCTTTAAGACCCTAGCAGACAGTAAGACTGGCACTATCTGCAAGGGGTACAGCAATAGAGGCAAAACTTTAACCTTAATCAATGTAATCCTACCCAGCTCGACATGAGCAGTGAGGACCACAAGTCAGGTCCCACCAAATAAACAAAACCAACTGAGGCAAATTAGTCCTATATAGTTTGAAAAAAAGGGGTAATTACCACACAGATAAGTAAACCCTGATAGGGAACACCTCAGAGGGAAGTGTGCAAGGGGAAGTGGTCTACCTTTCAACACTTCCACCGGCATAGTCTCAGACTTTATAAAGTTAATTTTATAACTGGAGAAGGTACTAAATCGATCTACCATGCCGATAATGACGGAACTGAAATGTCTGGGTTTGGTACGTAAGTGTTAGAAGGTTGGAAACAGATGAAGCCCGTGAGGAATATAAGGAAAGTCAGAAGGAACTTAAACAAGGAGTCAGAAGGGATAATAGGGGTCACGAAAAGTAATCTTGGCAAACAAGATTAAGGAAAATCCCAAGGCTTTTTAATGTGTATATAAAGAGCAAGAAAGTAGCCAGGGAAAGGGGTGGCCCACTCGAGGACAGGGGAGCCAGAGGAAATGGGTGCAATAGTAAATGAGTATTTTGCATCAGTATTCACCAAAGAGAAGGATTTGGTGGATGATGAGTCTGGGGAA
The DNA here is from genome assembly GCF_902713615.1 of Scyliorhinus canicula. NCBI lineage: Eukaryota > Metazoa > Chordata > Chondrichthyes > Carcharhiniformes > Scyliorhinidae > Scyliorhinus > Scyliorhinus canicula. The sequence continues at coordinate 91,971,637 of NC_052151.1, read as the reverse complement.
GGTTGTGTATAGTCTGTGTCACATTGAGATCAAAAAGGAGGTTTTGGGTGTCTTGAAAACATGTAGATAAGTCCCCAGGGCCTGATGAGATCTACCCCAGAATACTGAGGGAGGCAAGGGAGGAAACTGTTGGGACTACAGGTGAGGTTCCAGAGGACTGGAGAATAGCTAATGTTCCTTTGTTTAAGAAGAGTAGCAAGGATAATCCAGGAAATTACAAGTCTTACATCAGTGGTAGGGAAATTATTGGCGAGGGTTTTCTGGAAGCAAGTGGACATATTAGCAAGCGGCAGCATGGTTTTGTGAGGGAGAGGTTGTGTCTCCCTAAGTGATGAAGATGATTGATGATTGTGGACATGGACTTGTTCCCTCATGGCAGACTGGTACAGAAGGTGAAGTCACACGGGATCAGAGGTGAGCTGGCAAGGTGGATACAGAACTGGCTCAGGCATAGAAGACCAAGGGTAGCTGTGGAATTGTGCTTTTCTGAATGGAGGGCTGTGACTAGTTGTGTTCCACAGAGATAAGTGCTGGGGCCATTGCTGTTTGTAAGTACATATAAATGATTTGGAGGAAAATGTAACTCGTCTGATTAGCAAGTTTGCAGATGACACAAAGTTTGGTGGAATTGAGGATAGCGATGAGGACTGTCGGGATACAGCAGGATGTAGATTCATTGGAGACTTTGGCGCAGAGATGGCAGATGGAGTTTAATCCGGACAAATATGAGCTCATGCATTCTGGAAGGTTCAATACAGGTGGTAAATATACAGCAAATTGCATAACCCTTAAGAGTACCTAATCCACCTAACCTGCACATCTTTGGAATGTGGGAGGAAACCGGAGCACCTGGAGGAAACCCAACCACACACAGGGAGAACGTGCAGACTCCGCACAGACAGTGACTCAAGCCGGGAATCGAACCTGGCACCCTGGAGCTGTGAAGCAATTGTGCTAACCACTATGCTACCGTGCTGCCCGTGCTTGCCTTCATTGGCCGGGGCATTGAGTATAAAAATTGGCAAGTCATGCTAGAATATAGTTGTCAATTCTGGTTGGCACACTACCAGAAGAATATAGAGGCTTTGGAGAGGGTACAGAAGAAGTTTACCAGGATGTTGCCTCGTATGGAGGGCATTAGCTATGAGGAGAGTTTGGATAAACTCAGTTTGTTCTCATTGGAATAACAAAGGTTGAGGGGCGACCTGATAGAAACTACAAAATTATATGGGTCAGGAACAGAGTGGATAGTCAAGTTTTTTTTCCCAGGGCTGAAGAGTCAATTATGAGGGGGCATAAGTTTAAGATGCAAGAAGCAAAGTTTAGAGGAAATGTGCGAGGGAAGCTTTTTAAATAGAGGGTAGTGGATGCCTGGAACCCGTTGCCAGAGGAGGTGAAGCAGGTACGATAGTGACATTTAAGGGGCGCCTTGACAAATGCATGAATAGGATGGGAATAGAGATACACAGACCCTGGCAGTGTAAAGGGGTTTAGGTTAGATGGACAGCATAGTCGGCCCAGGCTTGGAGGGCGAAGGGCCTGTTCCTGTGCTATAATTTTCTTTGTTCTTTGATACAAGCAGCAGCACAACAGCTTAAAGTATGATTTTGTTCTGCTTCCCCCCCACACCCCAAATTTTAAAGGATCTTGCCAAACAGCCAGAGGCCCTATGGCCAATGCAAACAGCAAGAGGGATAAGGGGCAGCCCCGGCCGAGACTTTCTCTGAAAGCAAAAATTCTCAGATTTATGATCACTCATGACCACCACGACCAATGGCCTATGAAGCAACATCTGAACCCACTTAACATATTCCTCACCCAACCCAAATCTCTGCAACATATAAACCAAGTAATTCTGTTGCACGTTATCAAAAGCTTTCTCTACATCTAATGCCCACATTTGAAAAACTTGGATCACATTATTGCTCGAAAATCGACCTTTATGAACCCAGTTTGGTCCCTTCAAATGATCAATGGGAGAATTCCCTCCAAACATGTTGCCAACATTGTAGACAACAATTTCAATCAACGTTCAGAAGTAAAATGAGCTTGTCGGAAGCACACTCGTCTAGTGTCTCCCCTGCCTTCAATATCAGGTAAATATTTGCTTCCCGGAGCATCGGTGGTAACAAACCTGCCTCAAATGAATGACATTACATAGCAATTAATGGGTCTATTAACAGGTCCTTCAATTTCCTGTAAAACTCGCACACTAAACCTTATCTGATTGGAGCTCCACAATGGCCAGAGCCACCTCTCTCTAGGAAATAAGAGCATTAAGGACCAATCATTGATCTTCCAAGGCCATAGGAAGCTCGCGGGAAAAGAAGAAGCACTCCATACATACCAATAAATTTCCAGACTGGCTCAACCTATACAGTTCAGAATAGAAATCCCTAAATGCTCCAATTAATGCCTTTGGTTTTAATTAATCTACAATCCCTAGAATTATGCACAGAGGGGATAGCCCTAAAATCAGTCCCTTTATTAGTCAAAAAAAGCTAAGTATTTACTCAGTTTGTTCCCGAACTCATATAATTTTTGCTTCACAAACTTAAAACTCCTCTCATTTTCCTGGGTCAGTAGGGAATCAAGAGCTGCCCAAGCTGCTTTAACCTCCCTCACCAATTGCCGATTAGAATTCCTCCTGTATTCTTCCTCCACTTCGGCCCATCTAGCCTCCATCTCGCACTGGCTTTCCAGCATTCTGCGTCTTTTGTTGACTGTCTAAGAAATAATCGACCTCAAGCATAAGCCTTGCAGATCTCCCATAAAATAGGGGGGAGTCACATCAGAAAGGGAATTGACTGACTAAAAAATCTTGAACTCTTTCTTAAAATACATAGTAACGGATTTATCCCTAAGCAGAGATGAGTTGAAATGCCATGACCTAGATCGGGGTGGGGGGGAACAAGACCTCGAGTAAAAGCTCAAGGAAGACAGGAGAATGGTCAGAGATCATGATGCTGCCTATAGAACAAGAGGACACTGAATGTAGGACTCCCGTAGGCACACAGAAATAGTCAATTCCAGTATGAATTTGATGAGAAGCTGAGAAAAATGTCGGCCAGATTTTTCGATTTGGGAGGCTGCCGGGATTGAATAGTGTTTCACACTTCTGTTGGGGGGGCGCTATTCGGTAAGCAAGTCAAGACATGCAAATGGTCCACGCACTCTGCTGGTGGGATTTGAGAGCAATTCCCAGCCCAGCGGGTGTTGTAACTACTGGGGCTGGAATTAACGCTAAATAGCCTGAGAGCTGGAGCTGTTTTTAAGCACTCTATTGACCACCCACTCACTGCAGCCACGAAGATGACTCACAGAAGACTTGCCCCCTGAGTTCTGGAGTGCGAAGTGGACCCACAGCTCCATGCCGGTGATGAGCGGTGGGGTACCCTCTTCCCCAGGTCGTAAACTCAAACCTGCCCTCCTGATATCCGTTTGGGAGGTAGTGGCAGAGGCAGCCAGCATTGCCAGCCTCACCAGGAGGAGACAGCTGGTGATCCGGATGAACATAGAACATAGAACAGTACAGCACAGAACAGGCCCTTCGGCCCTCGATGTTGTGCCGAGCCATGATCACCCTACTCAAACCCACGTATCCACCCTATACCCGTAACCCAAACAACCCCCCCTTAACCTTACTTTTTAGGACACTACGGGCAATTTAGCATGGCCAATCCACCTAACCCGCACATCTTTGGACTGTGGGAGGAAACCGGAGCACCCGGAGGAAACCCACGCACACACGGGGAGGACGTGCAGACTCCGCACAGACAGTGACCCAGCCGGGAATCGAACCTGGGACCCTGGAGCTGTGAAGCATTTATGCTAACCACCATGCTACCGTACTGCCCGAAGTGGGGGTTACTGGTGCAGACTCTGCCTTGAGAGGAGCAGAGAACCAAGGAGGGTTCCAAAGGCCACAGTGCAGGTGTCCTTTGTTTAGGGTGAGTTTTGCTGATCCCCTGCTTCCTCTGCAGTGGGGTAGAGCTTCTGCGGTGTGCAAACACCTGGTGGGCCCCTGATTCAGCTTGGCTACACCCATCCCCTTGATGATACAGCTGAGAGTGTCCACAAGGGTGTCCTGAGTTAGCTCCGAGACAACCAGAGGCTTTCTGACCATTCAAAGGACACAGACAGCACTCAGCTGAGTGAACAGCCAGGAACCTGAAAGTAGCACCAAGGGGTGCGTTTAAAACACATACTGCAGCAATGGCAGTCTGAACCAAGCCACCCCGAGACCAAGGACTGGGCACCGAGTCGCTCCCTGCTACTGCCCCGGCCCAGCAACCATCGCAGAGCAAGCCCGACAATCAGGCTTTTTTAGTCTTTTTTTAGCCTCTTGCTCCCCCTCCGCAGCCATGGCTTCCAAGCCCTGATTATAAATATTTGCATCAAATTACACCCGGCTGACCTGCGCCTAAGAGTGTCGGAGCATCGTGGAAGGATGAAGCATAAAGTGTCAAAGCCATTAATGATACTAAACATCATGGCTCTGCTGGCGCGGGGTGTAAACATTGATGTCTCCGCGAGCGAGGGACCGGATCATGGCATCAGAATTGGGGCCGGGCACAAACCTTGATTTTTCACTTTTGCCCGATTCTATGCCTGATTGCGAATCGTGCGCTTCATAAAGCGAAGAATCCAGCCCATAAATTCTTTATACCTAGGATGTAACGTCCTCCACATACCTCCTCACAAACTAAAGCCAACACCCTTGCCTGTAGGGTGGGGAGATTTCTAGTTACTAGGAGCTGATTCATCAAGGGATTAAAACACAATTTAAGTTCCCACTCACAAATGAATTGGGCCAAGTCAGCTCTGCAAAGTCCATGAAGACTTTAGTCACAAACTCCGGGGAGCAATTTGGAGGGCCATATACATTCATTATCGAGACAGATTTGCCGTATACAAGCCCCTTAATAATCACATATCTACCCCATTTATGCTTCATATGATTCTCCACCTTGAAGGGCACATTTTTGTTAACCAACTCCATAGAATTCCTACAGTGCAGAAAGAGGCCATTCGGCCCATTGAGTCTGCACCGACCCTCTGAAAGAGCACTTTACCTAGGCTCACTTCCCATTACCCCACCTAATCACCTAGTTGCTGGTGATGGGGCCAGTCCTTCTGATGTCTCCCACCCCAGCCACAGTCATTGTCAGAGCCCTAGGTGCCAAGCAGCGATGAGGACACTGACACAGATGGGAGACATAGATCCAAAACCCAGGACACTCCAGAGGATGACACTGACTTCCCGTCACAGCTATCTCCAACACCCTCTACCATCCTAGAGACACTCACCTCAGTTGGGCACTTTAGTGAAGAGGCTCCTGGGACACTCTGGTGCGCACCGCACACATGCTCCAGAGTACAGAAGGTGCAGGTAGGAACTCCCGAGGGGGCAGACAGTCAGAGGGCGGGACGACCCCAAGGACTAGCGGCCTTTCAGGGGTTTCGCACTTCTGGAAGTGACTGTCCCATCGATTGTGGAGATGCAGTCGTAGAGCCAGGGTTTGTCGGCGAGCATCCAGCATCTGCAGATGGAGGAGTCCAACCGCCAGCAGGAGCAGGAGGTGGTGCCGGTCATGCGTGCCACCCAGACCAACACCGCATGGGTGGCGTCTGCGGTAGAGGGTTTCGGCAATGGATCAGCATGTCCAATCTGTGCATGGGGTAATCTGTGCAGGCAATGGCTGAGGCCCAGGTCTGCCCTCACGCAGGCAGCCAAGTGCCACAGCCACCTAGACATCGCAGTGGCACCCCTGGTTCAGTCACAGTGGCCATGGCTAAGACCATTGGCAGCCTTGCCCAGGTGCTGGCAGACATGGCACTGATATAGAAGAAGGTGGCTCAGTCCCAGAGGTAGACGGCACAGTCATTGAGTGATGTGGCACAGACCCAGAAGGTAGTGGCACAGACCCATAATGTGGTGACACAGTCGCAGTGTGATTTGGCGCAGTTCCAGTCAGAGGTGATCCACTCCCTGTGCTCCATGGCTGCGAGCATGAAGACCCTGGTCGAGATGGCAGCTGGCAATCCAGGACTGGTAGCGGCAGGTGACGGGAGAACCTCAGGGGTTAGCTCCGCTCACATCCCGTCCCATGGAATACAACCCACTTAGCACCATACTTTGAATAAAATTATGGGTTATACAAAACACAGATTCTCACAACTCACAGTTAACTGTTCATCTTATCTCACGGCTACAGAAAAATCTGAATTCACTTTTAGACAGGAGCCCATCACTTACGTTTTTACTTTAATCCGCTATTTACTCCCTTGTTAAAAGGGGTCACTCCTTTTAATTCCTACGGGGAACATATAGGTTTCCCTACATCATTCCATTGCTTTATGATTGTTTCTTTTCATTTTCTCACTCATTTTGACTCCCTTATGTGTCTCCTTTGAGGAGTTCACCTTCTTTCTCGCTTCGAAGGTCTTTACCGAGGCTTTGGGATGACCTGTGAGGGGGCATCTGAATTTATTGCTCATTGTTCCTCCTGCAAAATACTTTAGAACTTATATATAACAATAACAATGACCGCGGAAATCATTTACAAATACTACACGGAGCGCACACAGGTGTTTATCCTTTCGCGAACCTCAAAGTCTGTTTTTTATTTAAAATTAATTTTAGTCTCGATGGCACCTTTTTCTTCCCATACAGCTAGCGTTAATTTATTAATTAAGATAACTTATCCTCGCATGAGTCACTGGCCAGTAATTAAGGCTGCCACGCGCTGCCCCCCTTTCAGCTGAGAAAGTCCTTTTGGAGTTCACGTCCCGTTAAATTAGGGAACCTGTGAAGACTATGCCAATTTGTCGTGGTAATTATAATAAAGACAAATTCTTTGAGGTTTCCATTCAGGAAATTTATTTGACACAAATATTTGCGGAGAGGCTCATAGTCTGGCTAAGCAGCTATTCCACAGTACTCTGAATTATACAGTTAAAAACCATTATATTTATAGTATTAAATAAACAACTTTAAAGAGATAAAACCTTGAAACGTACGCAAGAGGAAATACGAATGTTTTGCCCTTGGTTTAAAAACAACTCGAGTACACATTTTGTTGTCCTTTAGAAGAACAACTTCTTATCATAATAAGGCCGAGTCCAAAATAATAAGCAGTATTTTGTTTACGTTACCTGACCTACTTATTTTCCTTCAAAAGCAGTGTTAAAATATAGACAATATTTCCAGCATGCTTCTAAGTGGGCAACTCATTTATTTCCCTTCCACAGATTATGTGATGGAATGGCCAGCTCACATGCAGTGATCTCCCAGGTGGACGGTGGAAAGTCCTTCCCTGGCCAGGGGTCAGACGTTGTCAGATGATGCGGAGCACCAGAGTTCATTACAGAACGGGTTGTCATCATCTTCCATCCCATGGACCAGATCCAGGGCCCACACCTCGTAGTGGAGGAGGTTGTAGGCAGGGGAGGTGAATGCAAAGTGGTTTCTATGTCCCTGGCCAGTTCCCCCACAGTCGGTGAACCTGGAGGGATCAGATTGTCCCATTGGCCTTGGCACGCACGTTGTGCAGCCTCTTGTGCCTGGACCCCATGCCCTGTCGATGCTCCCCCTCCCCTGCATCCTGCTCGTGGGATGAGGACTGGCGTTCACCCTCCTCATCTGATGCGCGACGTGGGCGACCCTCCGAGTGCCATATTGAAGAGCCCCTCCAGAGTGATCCAGTCACTTGACCCGCATCTTCAGGATGCCAAAGCACTGCTCAATCATACCCCTGGACGTTGCATGGGCGTCATTGTAGTGGGTCTCTGCATCAGTCTGTGGCTTCTGGATAGGGGTCATCAACCATGACTGCAGTGGATAACCCCTGTTGACCAGAAGCCAACTCGCCAGCCGGAGGTGCACCTCGAAGAAGCCGGAAATAGTTGAGTGTGCCGATGAAGATGTCGTGCACACTGCCTGGGTATCGCGTGCAGATGCGCATCTATTGGTCACATACCAGCTGCACGTTCATTGAGTGGAACCCCTTTCGGTTTGTGAAGATCAGCCTATCATCTCCAGATACTCGTAGGGCGGCAAACATCCAGTTGATCACCCCCTGGACCCGGGGTATTTCGGCGATGGTGACAATAAGTGATTTTCATTTAATTTCATTTCTTCTTTCTTCTTTCTTCCTCCTGCTCTTTATTTATTTCTTTACGACCTTGTTCTTTATAGCCTCTGGCACTTTATTCGCTTTGCGGAGCCGTTCGCCCAGCCTACGCATGCCGTTGGCTTTTTACTTCTGCTCCGGTCGTCGGCTGCCTTCCTCTCCGGCTGCCTTTGTTCAACTGACTGCTGTCAACTGCTCTTAACTGCCATTATTTTTCAATGGAGGAATGGCGGATTTTGGAGGCATGGAGGCTGTGTGAGACGAAGGCCATGGGCCTGCCCACTTGGTTGAGTGTGGCTGCCAGAGTTACATTGGATGCGTCGCTCTCGACTTGGAAGGGAAGGGATTAATCGATTGTGTGCATCGTGGCCTTTGCAATGTCTGCCTTTATGCGACTGAAGGCCTGGCGGGCCTCTGCCGACAGGGGGAAAACCGTGGATTGGATTAGTGGGCGGGCCTTGTCTGCATAATAGGGGACCCACTGGGCGTAATATGAAAAAACCCCAGGCAACGTTTCAGGGCCTTGGAGCAATGTGGGAGGGCGAACTCCATGAGGGGGCGCATGCATTCGGGGTTGGGGTCTATGACTCCATCGTGCACTACGTAGCCGAGGATGGACAGATGATCGGTGCTGAATATGCATTTCTCCTTGTTATAGGTCAGGTTAAGGAGATTGGCGGTATGGAGAAATTTGCGGAGGTTGGTGTCGTGAGCCTGCTGCTCGTGGCCGCAGATGGTGACGTTGTCGAGGTACGTAAACGTGGCCCGCAAACCGTACCGGTCAACCATTCGGTCCATCTCCCGTTGGAAGACCGAGACCCCATTTGTGACACCGAAGGGAACCCTTAGAAAGTGTTAGAGCCACCCATCTGCTTCAAATGCAGTATACTTGCGGTCGTCCGGGCGAATGGGGAGCTGGTGGTAGGCAGATTTGAGGTCCACCGTGGAAAAGACCTTGTATTGTGCAATCCGATTGACCGAATCAGATATGCGGGGGAGAGGGTACCCATCGATCTGCGTATACCTGTTGCTGGTCTGACTATAATCGATGACCATCCTGTGCTTCTCCCCGGGAGAACCACAACCACTACTTGAGCTCTCCAGGGGCTGTTGCTAGCCTCAATAATACCTTCCTTCAGTTACCGCTGGACTTCGGACCTAATGAAGGTCCGGTCCTGGGCACTGTACCGTCTGCTGCTGGTGGCAATGGGTTTGCAATCAGGGGTGAGGTTTGAAAAAAGGGAAGGCGGGTCGACCTTGAGGGTCGCGAGGCTGCAGACAGTGAGGGGGGGGGGGGAGGGGGGGGGGAGGGGTATAGTGCCGCCGAATTTAAAGTTAAGCTCTGGATGTTACATTGGAAGTCCAATCCCAGGAGTGTGCCAGCGCAGAGGTGAGGGAGGATGTAAGTCGGAAATTCTTAAACTCTCTTCCCTGGATTGTGAGGTTAGCTACGCAGAACCCCTTGATCTCTACAGAGTGAGACCCGGAGGCCAGGGAGATTTTCTGGTTAACTGGGTGTATAGGGAAGGAGCAGCGCCTTACCGTGTTGGGGTGTATAAAGCTCTCTGTGCTCCCGGAGTTGATCAGGCAGGATGTCTTGTGTCCGTTGATGAGTACAGTCATTGTAGTGGTCGAAAGAGTTCGGGGCCGAGACTGGTCCAGTGTCACCGAGGCGAGTTGTGGCAGAAGCTGATGGATCTCCTCGGCGGTGTGCGGTCATCCGAATCGGGGTCTTGAGACTCCAGTCAAGGTGGCGGGGCCCACGGGTAGGACATGGCTGGAGGTGGGCAAGATGGTGGCGCCCATGAATCACACGTGGTCTCTAAGGAACAAGATGGTGGCGCCCGAGGTCCACACGTGGCACGCGGGATCGAAGATGGCGGCGCCCACGGCCCGCATGTGCCCTGCGATGAGAGTAATGGCAGCGGCCCTAGTTCACCCCCGGAGACAGCGGCGACCGTCTGGGCCTGGCATACCGCCACGAAATGCCCCTTTTTTCGTGTTGCCAGGCGTGCTTGGGTTGCCCATAAAAATAACATTGGGGCCCCCCGGGGTTGCCTGGCAGCCACGCGGCACAAGCTTGTGGGGGGGGGGGGGGGGGGGTTGGGGGATGCATCGGAATCGGCTGCAGGTGGGGTCCACGCTGCCCATGGGGCTGCCGTGTGGCCGGGGACATACGCTTGGGTATTGCGTCTAAGGAGCTTGCGAGGGCCCGTGCCTCCTTGAGGCTTAGCATCTCTTTTTCCAGCAGCCGCTGGCGGATCTGAGAGGACAGCATACCTGCAACGAACGCGTCCTGGATTAAAAGTTCGGTGTGGTCGTTGGCTGAAACTTGCGGACAGTTACAGTTCCTACCTAGTACCAGCAGTGCGCGGTAGAAATCGTCTAGCCAGAATTTGTCGTCTGGTAGCTAGATGTCGGGCGTAAACCTGATTTACTGGGCGGATGTAGTGTCCTTTAAACAGGGTCATCGCGGCTTCGAAGCCATCTGCGTCTTCGATGAGCATGTAGATTTCTGGGCTCACCCTTGAGTGGCGAACTTGCAGTTTCTGGTCTTCCGTGGGTGTAGTTGTGGCCGTCCTGATGTATCCGTTGAAACACGCCAGCCAGTGTTTAAAGGTCACCACTGATTTTGCCGCGTGGGGGCTAGGTTGCAGACACTCCGGCTTGATGCGGAGCTCCATTCTTCAAATCTAGTTCAATAAATTGATGCACGATCAATAACTCCCGAAGCGTGATTGTAGGGCAATTGAAGGCTTTATTGAACTAGATGTTTCCCCCAGCAGCGCAGGTACAGAATGCACCAGCTAGGGAAACACAGACTCTTATACACCGCCTTACTGGGCGGAACGAGCAGGCAGGCTTCACCAATGATCTTACAGTAACAGATACCTCCAACACCAATGATCTTACAGCATCAGGTACCTCCAACCTAGGTACCATAATACCCCTAATACCGACTACCACAAATAGCCAGCAGATAAGCTTCAAGGCACTGACTGGTGATGTCCCGTTCCTCTAAAGGCACTAGCACTAGTTAGTCATCTGCTCCCTTCGCCCAACATTGGTTGCTCAAACAAAAACCTAAATCCTCCCAGGACAATATCCACGGCTCAAATGCCACATTTTTCCATTTTTTGTTACAGTGAGGAGTGGAATGCATTTACGTCACTGTCGAGGTGATGGAGAATTGTGATTTGGCATGAAACAGGCGTCACCACAGTTTTGACGTCGGAACCAATGCTCCGCCCAATCGCATTTCCCGATTCCTGCACTGGCCGATGGAGAATCCTGCCCATGGTCTCAGAACCATTGTGGCACGTGTGTCCTCTGATCCCTCAAGGAAATTCAAATGTCCATTTATGTAACCTTGAAAAGTAGAATCCCTACATCAAGCTAATTATATATATCTTATTTTTATCAGCTTGTTCCAAAAAGATAAAAATAATTGCCTTCAACATAAATTGTAGTTGTGTTTGTATGGGTGACATATTTGTCTGAATACAAGAAAAGAGAGTTATAATTTTAATTATAATTATTATAGCTTATTGTCACAAGTAGGCTTCAATGAAGTTACTGTGAAAAGCCTCTAGTCGCCTCATTCTGGCGCCTGTTCAGGAGGTCGGTATGGGAATTGAACCCACACTGCTGGCATTGTTCTGCATTACAAGCTAGCTGTTTAGCCCACTGTGCTAAACCAGCCACAATGTTTGTATTTTCTTTGGTTTCAATGTTGCAAAAAATGTGTGGAATATAAAAATGTCCATAGAAAAATTAATGGGAGTTAATATAGGACTTTTTTGCTCTGATGAAGGTCTAACCATCCCTATTTTTGTATGTATTCATTTATAATGTAAGAATTCCACAAAAAAAGGGAATTAAAAGACTGCATTCCATTTGGATGAATGCTACTGCCCTTAGTGAACTAGATCTTAGTTTAAACTGTTGAGCTACACATCACTATGGGCGGTGCGGTAGCACTGTTGGTTAGCAGTCGCTTCACAGCGCCAGGGACCCAGGTTTGATTCCTGGCTTGGGTCACTGTTGGTCCGGAGTCTGCATGCTCTCCCTATGTCTGCATGGGTTTCCTCCCACAAGTCCCGAAAGATGTGCTTGTTAGGTGAATTGGATATTCTGAATTCTCCCTCAGTGTACCCGAACAGGCGGCGGAGTTTGGCAACTAAGGGATTTTCACAGTAACTTCATTGCAGTGTTAATGTAAGCCTACTTGTGACATTAATAAAGATTAAGGGAGTGTTACATAAACCTGCTGATAAAGCTCTTGAGTGACAATGTCGAGACTAATATTGTGCCTTATTTTAATGGATATGTACTTAGTTATAAAATCATCCACAGCTTACATAGCACCTTCAATGTAGTTAACATTTCCCAATGAACTTTGTGGCATTCTCAAAACAAATTGATATTGAGCTACGTAAGGAGACATGGGACAAATAATCAAAAACTTGGCCAAACAGGTAGGCTTCAAGGAGTGTCAAGGAGAGAGAGAAGGGAGAGTTTTAAGGAGGAATTTCAAAGCTCAGAGCTCACCCAGTTGAAGATATAGCTGACAACACAAAACAGATCAACCATGATCAGATTGAATGGAGGAGCAGGTTGGAGATGCTAAATGACCTACTGTATGTTTGTAAACAACTTTAATATATTCGCTATGAAATTTTGTTGGGATGTCCTGTTAAGTAGTTGTATAAAGAAGTAATTGTTTACTTCCCCCGCCCCCGCCAAGAAAAAGCAAGTCTTGTATTGATTGAATAGATAGATACAATTTTCCTGATTGCGTGTATACTGGTGTTTCTGATTTCTGTCCCACTGTTGCTTGCCAGATTATGTCACTAGAGCTTCTCCGTCGCCATTCTGTTGATTGTGAGTGTGAATTGGTGTTTGTTATCAACGATGTAGCGTTTTCCCAGCTGCATACACAGACATGCACTGATCCCTGTAGGCTGAAGGGCAGCTGCCCCGGCGGCCCCTTACTGGCGCTGCATCAACAGAGTGTCTTTGTGACATTGGGCGCCGCTGCTGTGCTCCCGGCGCCAACGCAAAAGGGAGACATTTCAACCAAAGACTGATTACTGTAACTAGGAGCATCGGCGTGGCTGTTCATTTATTAAGACCCCGTACATTGACGGAGAGGACTCTTATGGTAATAGAACCTAGGCCGACCTAGAATATTAGAGCAGAGTTTCCACATTCAAATCATTTAACATGAAGCAGAGACAGCAGCAGGCAGCTGACAGACAGTGGGACGGTTCGCCAGGGTATTTCGAAGGCACTTTCGAGAGGGCAAAAACATTGGCAGTTCGTTTTATTCCTATTGTTTTGTGTCAATTGAAGGACCTTTATAATAATATTTGGAAAGAGTCTTACTAAACATTGAACCCAAAAAAACAAAAAGGTAAATAAACTAGGAAATCTGAAAGACAGAGCTGGAGATGCTGGGAGGGAGGACTCTGGGTGAAGCTTGCTGCCTGTGGAGATAATGGGTTATTATTTTTCTCTCTCGGATCTCGGCTGTTCTGTTTCCCCTCCACCCTTATTTGGTTTTGTTCTTTGTTAAACGCTGCTGCATCTAGAATGACCTCCAGTTTCGATAGAGGGGGGGGGGGGGGGGGGCAACACCGAAACGTGGACCTTCATGTTGTGTGGGGCCTGCTGAATGGAACATTTTCTGACGTGAAGACTGATGATTATTTGGACTGGCTGTCTAAGTGTGTTTGTTTATTGCGCTGCGGCCGCTGTTGATATTGCTTCCACACTGACTGCTCCTTTCTCTCTTTCTCTCCCCACCGCCACCAGCTCGTAAGTTAACATTATGACGGGTGAGTTGGCTGCTGTGCAGTCCCGGAGATTTCTGGAGGCGGGGGACTGTTTGATGTCGGGGGAGCGGCAGGGTGAAGCGGGAGCCGTGCAGCAGCGCCTGGGCTCCACCTCAGACTGGGAAGCTTGTGCTGAGATATTTCCATCGCCCCGTCACGGACGGTAAGATAGTCCACATCAGCGCACACATCTACCACCCCCCCCCCCCCCCCAACCCCAAAGACACACATCTCACTTCACTGGTCTGATGCTGCCCCTCAGAGCCTCAGGCTGGTAGTTGCAGCGTGCAGCCAGCCCGCACACATTTTCAGTGGAATATGCTTTGGAGCTCCTCTCCAAGTACAGTAAGAAGTCTTACAACACCAGGTTAAAGTCTAACATGTTTGTTTCAAGCACTAGCTTTCGGAGCACTTCTCCTTCCTTAGGTGAATGAAGAGGTATGTTCCAGAAACATATATATAGACAAATTCAATGATGCCAGACAATGATTAGAATGCGAGCATTTGCAGGTGTTTGAATCTTTACAGATCCAGAGATAGGGGTAACCCCAGGTTAAAGAGGTGTGAATTGTCTCAAGCCAGGACAGTTGGTTGGATTTTGCAAGCCCAGGCCAGATGGTGGGGGATGAATGTAATGCGACATGAATCCCAGGTCCCAGTTGAGGCCGTACTCATGTGTGCGGAACTTGGCTATAAGTTTCTGCTCGGCGATTCTGCGTTGTCGTGTGTCCTGAAGGCCGCCTTGGAGAACGCTTACCCGGATATCAGAGGCTGAATGCCCTTGACTGCTGAAGTGTTCCCCGACTGAAAGGGAACATTCCTGCATTGTCGCGCGATGTCCGTTCATTCGTTGTTGCAGTGTCTGCATGGTCTCGCCAATGTACCATGCTTCGGGATATCCTTTCCTGCAGCGTATGAGGTAGACAACGTTGGCCGAGTCGAGCGGTACATACTCGTGCGACTCGTTTCTGGAACATACCTCTTCATTCACCTGAGGAAGGAGCAGTGCTCCGAAAGCTAGTGTTTGAAACAAACCTATTGGACTTTAACCTGGTGTTGTAAGAATTCTTACTGTGCTCACCCCAGTCCAACACCGGCATCTCCACATCATGCCTCTCCAAGCACACAGGGAAGACATAGGGACAGGAGTAGGCCATTCAGCCCCTCGAGCCTGTCCTGCCATTCAATGAGACCACGGCTGATCTTGTGACCTAACTCCATATACCTGCCTTTGACCCATATCCCTTAATACCTTTACTCAACAAAAAAAATTATCTTATCTCAGATTTAAAATTAATAACTGACCAATTGGCGTTTATGGAAAGCTCTACCACACTTTGTGCGTAGAAGTGCTTCCTAACAACTCTCCTGAATGGTCTGACCCTAATTCTTAAACTATGCTCCCTAGTTCTAGAATCTCCAATGAGTGGAAACAGTTTACCTTTATCTACCCTGTCTTTTTCTGTTAATATCTTGAAGACTTCGATCAGAATCCCCCTTCTAAATTCTAGAGAAACAGGCCTAATTTGTATAATCTCTCCTCATGCCCCCTGAAGTGCAGCGTTCTTGTAAACCTACGGTGCATTCCCTCCAAGGCCAAAATATCCTTTCTAAGGTGAAGTGCCCATAACTGCTCACAGTGCTCCAATTGGGTCGAACCAGTGTTTTATATTTAGAGAGCGCTTTTCAGGCCACCAGACAGCTCAACATGCTTGACAGCCAATTAAGTCCTGTTTTCGAGTATAGCCATGTGTTGTAATGTGGGAAACAGCAGCCAATTGCCAGAAACTCCAACAAACAGCAATGTCATAACGATTTATTATGATGTCAATTGAGAGATGATTATTGGCCAGGACAGGGGATCGTCCTATGGGATTTATTCAATGCACCAGAGCAGGTAGAGGTTTAAGGTCACACTAAATGCCAGCATCTCTTAACAGGGCAACCATTCTTCAATCCTTCACTGGAGTGTGATCAAGTTTGGTTTTTGTATTAAAGTAGTTATAGTTAACATGTTGAGAGAGTGCAGGCAGCAGGACCAACACCTGGGCAGCACAGTAGCACACGTGGCTAGCACTGTGGCTTCACAGCGTCAGGGTCACAGGTTCAATTCCCTGCTGGGTCATTATCTGCGTGGAGTCTGCAAGTTCTCCATGTGTCTGCGTGGGTTTCCTCCGGGTACTCCGGTTTCCTCACAGTCCAAAGACGTGCAATGTTAGGTGGCTTGGCCATGCTACTTTGCCCGAAAAAAAGGTTAGGAGGGGTTAGTGGGTTATGAGGGTAGGGTGGAAGTGAGGGCTTAAGTGGGTCGGTGCAGACTCAATGGGCTGAATGGCCTCCTTCTGGACTGTATGTTCTATGTATCTATGTACCTGTGTGTGTGCTTGTGCCTTCCCTAATTCGGCCAGGGAATCCCATGACTTGGCAGTGCTGCTTGACCACTTCAGGCATGCTTTGAGGACAGAGCTAGAATCATAGAATTTACAGTGCAGAAGAGGGCCATTCAGCACATCGAGTCTGCACCGGCACTTGGAAAGAACACCCGACGCAAGCTCACACCTCCACCGTAACCCAGTAACCCCACCTAATCTTTTTCGGACAGTCCATCTAACCTGCACATCTTTGGACTGTGGGAGGAAAGCGGAGTATCCAGAGGAAACCCACGCAGACATGGGGAGAATGTGCAGACTCCGCACAGTGACCCAAGCCGGGACTAGAACGTGGGACCCTAGAGCTGCGAAGCAACTGTGGTAACCACTGTGCTACCGTGCTGCCCCATCTTCAAAGTGTTTTTGCTGTTGTCTCTGGGAGTCTTCTGTCATCACCGAGTACTGAATTGTTGCTTTGGGAATCTGGTGTCAGGCATACAAAGGAAGTATCCTGCCTAGCAGAGCTGAAGAAAGCACAGCGTTCTTTTTTAAGGAAGCATGCATTATTAATACACAAAACAGCCAGTGGAGAGGAAGAGATAACCCCATGAATTGCAAATTACCACAGGTTGCTTTCTGCTGCTTCTGATAGCTTTGGGAAAACACCAACTTACCCTTAACCTCCCAGCGATATTCACAAGGATTTGCATATTAAATGCACCAAATATTGTTTAAAAAGTAATTAACAGCCTCCGCACCTTTTTGGCCAGTTTAGCTCAGTTGGCTGGACAGCTGGTTTGTGATGCAGAGTGGGACCAGCAGCATGGGTTCAATTCCCGTACCGGTTGATGTTATTCATGAAGGCCCGGCCTTCTCAACCTTGTCCCTCGCCTGAGGTGTGGTGACCCTCAGGTTAAATCACCACCAGTCAGCTCTCCCCCTCAAAGGGAAAAGCAGCCTATTGGTCATCTGGGACTATGGACTTTTACCTTTTTGGCAACATGATAATTGCTGACTGCCAATCACCCTCTGCTGTCCTGAAAGTTAACAATTAAAAGCCTAATTTCTTCAAGGTTTATATTATCTTCGGAAATTTTACAAATGTCAAATTTTATGATTAAATTTGCTTTCTTATTTTTTCTTTCTGTCTCGTTATTTTCTCTTAATCCAATTTTTCTTTTTATCTCTTTGTTTCTCTTTCTTTACCCGGTTTGGCATTGAATCTGCCCACTCTAATTTGTCTTTCGTCTCATTTCTTGCTCTGGTTCAGGAGAATTATTGCCTATTGTCCCATTATTGCCTAAGGTCTCAGGTGCTGTGTTGCCCTCACACCTGGAGATACTTCATAAGCAAAAAATTCTAAAAGCTAGTCGTATTTGTGCCTGTTTAACAGCCCTGTTATATGACTTAGCTGACATGAATTTATTGAGTGGCAAATATAAAAAATATTAAAAAAACAGATGATGTGTAAAACTCCATTCTTCCCCATAAAAAACCTGCACAAATTTAATAATAGGTGATATTAATTGTACAATTAGGGATTAATATCAGTAGATATAGCCATTCTGGTTTTCAGTATTTTTTTAATGATATTTCCTCTACGGCATTATCACTTATACTTTTTAACAGGGGGTATTTTTGGGCAGTTTAAAATTTTTTTTTTAATTAAAGGGCAATTTACCATGGCCAATCCACCCACCCTACAATTTTTTGGGTTGTGATGAGCCCAGGCAGGCACAGGGAGAATGTGCACACTCTACATGGACAGTGACCCGTGGCTGGGATCAAACCCGGTTCCTTGGCGTCGTGAGGCAGCAGTGCTAACTACTGGGCCAATGCGCCGCCCCTTTGGGCAGTTTTAAAACCATAGAATATCAAATAGAAGTAGAAGAATTCTAACTTTAATGAAGACTTATAACAAGAATATGCTATTCAAGTTGACCTATCATATAAATCCACACTTAGGATCCACACAGCTATCTGTTCTGTTCCCCACATTCTTTGTCACTATCACATCATATCCTTTCAAGTTTAAGTCCATTGTGTGAGGTTAGTCCATCCTTTTGTCTTTTAGATGAGACATTGAACTCAGACCCTGTCTTCCCTCTCAGCTCAATGCAAAATATCTCATGGTACTTTTCAAAGAAGAGCAAGTGGACTCTCTTGGTGTCCCATGACCAATGTTTGCCCCCAACCAACATGACTAAGACCGATTTTCTGGTCATTATCTGATTGCTGTTTTTGAAACCTTTCTGTGCGCAAATTGGCTGCCGTGTTTTCCTGCAGTATAATGCTAACTACACTTCAAAACAACCGAATTAGTGGGAAAGCACAACTTCCCAAGGCAGTGAAAAGCATTACATAGTGTAATATCCTTACTATAAATTGAATTTATTGACATCTGCCCTTCATTAATGTAAAAAAACAATCCATTAAGGTTTTCACAGTTTAGTCAGGACGTTGAGTCGACCTCAATAATGAAACCTCCGCAAAATGATTCAGTTTTTACATATCCTTCTCTCATCCCCTATTTTGGTTTCCTTTCAGAAAATCAGAGCTAAAGAAATCCAGTAAATATGTTTCCGTTACCCGTTGCTTCAGCTGATGCCCACAAATTAAGACTGACATTATGATTGCTATTCTACTGCCCCTGGTGTCCAAAGAGTCCACCCCCTTATATTAAATGGTTGAAAATAGGGAAGAAGCCGCACTTCACTGGGTGCCTGCTGTGTTACCAAGCAGTCCTAAACTGACATTATAACTGTACTCCAATTTTTGGGGGGGAAATTTCACCTTTTTGCCATATAACTCCAAAGTAATTAAAGTGAAGCATAATTGAACATTCCCTCTCTTTCATTCAAGCTCTCTGTGGAGTCTCTTTTAGATGAATCATCAAAATGATGTGTCTGTCAGTGGAAGTAGGGAACCAACTCAACACTCTGTGGTGGACTTGGTAATTGGATGCCTGAGCTGTTCAGATCTACAGCGTTGTGATGTTGTTACTGTTAACAAATGATCAGATACCCCAACTCTGGAATTGAATTTTGAGTGGTAGACCTATCAGTAGGAATATGGATTTTTCTCTGTCACCTCCAGATATCCCTGCAGCCCATACTAATGATAGGTAGTCCCATCTAGACAAGTAACATGAAGGGACTGTAGTAAGCTGCAGTAGTACTGTTCACACTTTGGAGTCTCTATATCCTCTGCCACCTTACATTTAAGCTCTTAAGAATTAGTTATATTGGATGTGTTCCTCTGAGAAGGGAGTGTGCATTTCATATCGGGTAATTTTTTCCCACCAGAAGTATACTTAATTCACAAGATTTGTAAAAGTGAATTATATAAGTTCAAATTTGACATTATATATAGTACAATGCAGATCAGTTTCTTTCAATACATTGCATGAAGTGCCTCACTACACTTGCCATTGCAGGTTAAATTTACAATATAAGTTTACATTTCATGTCAAACAATCTCTGGTGCACACAGCTTGGAAGGTTCCAATCCCTCAGTATATTGTGGTTGGATGGCCTTAGTTAGTCGCCCTTCCGCACTGAGTCTTTGTGGTGGCCCAAGTCTAGGTGCCTATAGTCCAGCTCCTTGGAATATGCTAGTTTTCAAAACTTGGTCATTGATACCTCTTTGCACTGGAAGACCAGTGAGTTACAGGCATAACAAAGAGCACCTTTGTTGATGTTTAGTTTGGTGTGAGTTCCTGGCAGAACCTGTGTTACAAAGCTGCCTTTGTCGGGATGAACATCGACAAAAGCCACTGCTTTTTTGAATGATGGTATCTTCCCCAGCAGGGCCGCCTCAAGGGTAGCGTGAAAAGACAGCTAGGATGGAGAAGGATCTGAAGGGGAAGGCAGCATGAGCCTGACCTTCTCAGCACCAGCCAAGTTATATTTTGGCACTGAGGCAGAGACCAACCCACCCATAGGCCAGTTGAATAGCCACCACTCGTAGGACCATATAGCATCTGACTATTTGGTTGATCATTTGATTGGATTGATCAATTCAGTAATTAATCCCCTGCAAGACAGACACCACCACCTTTTTTTGCAAGGAAGTCAGAAACCTCAGCACACTGAAAAATCCAAAAAATGGTGATGAATTTCTACACATATCAGACAGGCACTGGCCAAAACAAAAATCCTTGACCCTCTCAGTACTTTTTCCAATTAATTCCTTTCTTCTTTGGTGATCCATTATTTTTGGTCACCTTTGGTGTTCGAAAGATCCATTCAAATTTTTTTTTTTTTTCTCCATTCAGGTGAAGTAATTTGTTGGGTCAGTTTAACAATTTACCCTATTTCTGATGGTTTTTTTAAGTCAATATTATGTTAGAATGGGAAATCCTTGTTTTTTTTTCAAAAAGGCATTCCAACATGTAAGCAAAACAATTTGAGAAACTGAACACTGAAATATGTAAATCTTTAGTCATAGGTTTTGTAACCAATTGTAAAAAGTGTCAGTGATGCTGATAATATGTAAAATGAATGGAGTAAGAAGAAAATAATTCCGACATTCCTCTTTGTTTCCCCCAATGCTGTGTACATTATAAGGTTAAACATTGGGGCCTTAGAAGGTTTTACACCAGTTTATATTTTGTGACAATAGAAATGTGTATTAACTGCAATAATTGTGTTACACAGGCAACTTAGGAGATGCAATGGGAGTCACTGCCTGACAATTACTAATGTGCCTATTGATGTCTATGTAACCATGGGAAGACCTTCAAACGTACAATGTGGACAGGCTTCCTAAGAGTTCATCGCACCAGCACCTGTGATTCAGTTTCAACAGATGAAATCTTGAAGTTGGTGCCAGACGCCAAGGCTCTTCATTTCTTCGTTGCGTTCTGAAAAGTTGTTCATAACTGGTGACTCTCATTTGAGGTTGCTAGTCTATTTGTGTCAGTAAAACGTCTGATGACAAATTAACTTCAGATTCCTATTATTTCTGCAATTATTAGATGATTCAGTGACTTTTTCCAAGCTCGGCACTGGTGTACCCTACAATTTGCACATCATGGTCCCAGACCTCTGGCAATCCTGCTTCGACACCAGAAGTATGGGTAGAGGAATGGTAACCTTTGGTTCTAAATATTAGACCCTGTCCCAAATTGCATTTTCAATTGCCGAGACGTGTTCTGGCTTTTTTAACTTTGATTGCAAAATGTTTTGGGGCTATACTAATGGCTTTTCTGGAACTTGTGTCTGTTTTCAGCTGTCGATTTATTTGTTACAGTACTGGAAGTGTAGTTGGTTAGTAGCTTGGTAACCTCTCAGATATGCCCTCTTGATAGGAGGTGGGCAGAACACTTACCCACTTTATTCAACGGGAATTGTGTTTGCCTTGTGCTCAGCTGCAAAAGTGAGGTCCTTTGTGCATGTTAACACATGCCAGCAAAGGTTGAACTCACTCGCTTCGAGTCTGAAATTCTGTACCTGTCACAATGGTGTCCAGCCTTTGTTCACCAGCCTATATTGGCTCCTTAAAATAAAAGCAAAATACTGCAAATGCTGGAAATCAAATATAAGCATAACATGCTGGATAAACGCAGCAGGTCTGGCAGCATCTGTGGAGAGAGAAAGTGAGTTAATGTTTCAAGACCGTATGACTTCTTCAGAGTTGAATAGGAGTAGAAATACAATGCATTATATAGTGGGAGAGGAGGGTGGAGAAAGTGGAGCAGAATAGATGGTCAGGGTAGAACGGAGCTCAGGAGGGATTGACATCTCGATTTTAAAATTCTCATCCTTGCGTCACAGACAGAACATATTTGCTTTCAATCTTTCAATCATCGGTATGTTTTATAAAGGACCAGGTCTTCTGACACACTGACAAAAATGAAAGTCTTGGGGCATGGTTCACACTGTCACTCTGGCGTGGCAGGGCCAGATAAGAGCTGGCAAGGCCGCTCCACAGAGATCAAGGCACCATCTTTAAGGGAGAGCCGATCAGCACTAAAAATAAACTCTCCCCACTCTCCCATGGACAGGCACTCTTAAGGGCACTCTCCCCTCCTCACCATCACTGTCTCAGGGGCACTCTGTCCTCCCCACCATTGCAGTCTCTCCTCTCCACCACTGTAGTCTCAGGGTCACTCTTCCCTTCACCCCCACCATTGCAGTCTCAGGGGCTCTCTCCTCCCCACCACTGCAGTCTTTCCTCTCCACCACTGCAGTCTCGGGGGCACTCTTCCCTTTACCCCTAGCACTGCAGTATCAGGAACACTGTCCCCACTCACAGGCATCGACAGTCCCCAAAACTTATAAGGGGAAGTTCTCCCATTGGGCTCCCCAGAGGGCCCACATTGACATTGCCTCTTGGCACTGCTAGTTTAGCTGTGCCAACCTGGCAGTGCCACCCTATGTTGGGGAAAGTGGCATGTCATTCAGGGGCTATACGTAGCTTGACATCCCCGATGGGAACCCCTCAACAGATAGCTGTCTTTACAAATCTGTTGTAAAATCTGCCGACATGACGTGATGTGGGTGAAATTTCAATATTCTGTTCGGGGGGTGGGGGGGGGGATGGATCATGTGAAGAGGAGGCCTTTTAAACATATATGAATGCATTAAAATGTATTTCGATGAGTTTCCAGCCCTTTCTCAGCAGCAACGTCGTTACGTCACCGGCAAGAGGCAAAGAAAATAATGAAATGAGATTCTGCTGGCAAGAATCCCTCGGGGGTTAGGAGCGGCGTTGCGGTAAACTCGGCCGCCGGGCCTTGACGCTTGCGTCAAGGCGGTGTGCCGAGAATGACGCGGCCGGCGGCGCCTAAGTGACGTCAGCCGCGCATGCACAGGTTGGCCGGCTCCAACCCGCGCATGCGCGGTTGCCGTCTTCCCCTCCGCTGCCCCGCAAGACGTAGCAGCTTAATCTTGCAGGGCGGCGGAGGGGAAAGAGTGCGTCTCTTAGAGACGCCGGCCCGACGATCGGTGGGCACCTATCACGGGCCAGTCCCCTCCCGAGCACGCCCGTGGTGCTCGATCCTCTCTCTGCCCCCCACAGGCCCCACACTTACCTGTCGCGCACTGTTCACGCCGACAGTGACTAAGTGTGGTTGACGCCGGCGTGAACAGGTCGGGAACGTCAGGCCGCTCGGTCCATCCGGGCCGGAGAATCGCGGGTCGCCGTGAAAAATGGCGACCCGCGATTCTCCGAGCAGCGTGTTGTAAAACGCGACACGCCATTTTGGGGGGGGTGGGAGAATCGCGGGGGGTGCCAGAGCGGCCCTCCCGCAATTCTCCCACCTGGCCTGGGGAGCGGAGAATCGCGCTCGGGATCTGTGGTAATAAGGGTGCAGTTCCTGAATTCAGCTCAGATCACATGACCACTGGGTTCACATTTATGAGAGCCAGTCAGTCCAGTACGGATAGGGAGGCCATTGTAATAGATGGTAAGTGGATGGAAGCCCAGGAATTTTAATCTCCCTATTTTCCCCACATGAAACATGGAGACAGGCAGTCTGGAAATCCAAAATCTTCTGTATTGAATATCAAAGTATTGGTTCATTCTTAAACAATGAAATGTGTGAATTGGCTGTGAGGTATCTTCACTTATGTTCACATTTAGTTAGGTATTTGCTGAAGACTTCATAGCGTCTGTAATCCAAATGCCCAAAAATCACATGATTTGCAGAAGCCATCTTCACAGTTTGATGGCATCCAACTGTTTTATTAATTGAAATTTCATAATATATGCATATACTGAGCATGACATTTTGTTTTCAAATTCCTCTATGGCCTCATTCCTCTCTTTACCTGTAATTTCCTCCAAACCTACAAGATATCTACACTTCTCAAATTCTGGCCTCTTCAGCGTCCCGGATTTTACTCTTTCCACATTGGTGGCTGTGCCTTAAACGACTTAGGCCCTAAGCTCTGGAATTCTCTCTCTAAACCTCACAGCCTTGCTACCTCTTTTCCCTCCTTCGTGGGGCTTTGATCAAGCTTTTGGTCTTCTGCCTTAATACTTCCTCAGGTGGCTTGGTGCCAAATGTTGCTTATTAAGGTGAAGCACCTTTGGAATTGCTATGCTAATGTAGAAGTGCAAATTGTTTTTGTAATTAGGTTAATGCAATGCAAAGATCCTATGGCACATCTAAAATCATCAGAAAATCAGGGGGAAGTGCAAATACGGCATACATCAATGATTCCACTCCCTTTGCAGCCACTGGGCATCTATGTACCACTGTTGCATGGGAGCCAAATTCCATCCTTCAGTTTCCCATCTCAGCACACCGTTTGCAAAGTTCTGGGGCTGGATTCTCCGACTCCCCACCGGGTCGGAGAATCGCTGGGGGGGCGGCATGAATCCCGCCCCCACCGGCCGATGAATTCTCCGGCACCGGATATTCGGCGGGGACGGGAATCGCGCCGGTCAGCCCCCCTCTCCCCCGCCGCCGATTCTCCGGCCCGCGATGGGCCGAAGTCCCGCTGCTGTAATGCCTCTCCCGCCGGCGTGTATCAAACCACCACCCTTACCGGCGGGACTGGCAGTGTGGGTGGGCTCCGGGGTCCTGGGAGGGGCGCGGGGCGATCTGGCCCCGGAGGGTGCCTCCACGGTGGCCTGGCCCGCGATCGGGGCCCACCAATCCGCAGGCGGGCCTGTGCTGTGGGGGCACTCTTTTCCTTCCGTGTCGGCCATCGCCTCTGCGATGGCCGACGCGGAAGTGACCCCCTCCCCTGCACATGCGCAGGGATGATGTCAGCAGCCGCTGACGTTCCGGCGCATGCGTGGACTTCCGCCGGCCGGCAAAGTCACTTCGGCCCCGGCTGGCGTGGCGCCAAAGACCTTCCACGCCAGCCGGCGAGACGGGAACCACTCCGGCGCGGGCCTAGCCCCTCAAGGTGAGGGCTTGGCCCCTAAAGGTCCGGAGAAATCCGCACTTTTGGGGTGCCCTGATGCCTGAGTGGTTCACGCTACTTCATCCCGCCAGGAACCTCCGCCCCGCCGGGTAGTGGAGAATCCAGCCCCTGAGCTCTTCAAAATTAGTTCAAATGCCTGTCTTCTAAAAGAATGCTTCCACACATCATACTTAATGATTGAGAACTCAGTCAAATTAACATTCAATTGATTTTAAACAAACAAATGACATCCTCACACTTTAGCAGGGAATTTTCCAGAGAATAATTCAGAAATTCTTGAAATTCCCTTTGAATAACAAAAGCTTGTTTCACAATGTTTTGTAAATGATAGGCTCACAATAAGAAAATTGCAAATCAAGTTCGGCAATTTATTAGATTGGTTTTGTAAGTAATTACATTGAGACACGTTTGAAAAAATAACTGTCAATGTATGTATGTATATTTACCAAGTGCCCAAGGACAATTTTCACGAAGCACAGAGGAAAGCTTGGCTGGATATTGATACGTAGATCTTATCAGTTACATACACAAAGTGAAGGAAGAAGGGGCAGTAATACTCAGTAGTTGGGTTGCTTTTGCAACTGTGAAATGAAACTGATTGTTCTGCAGAATCTTGTGGTTGGAGTCTGAGATTGGTGATGTTATTTTCCTCACAATTGGGTCTCTGTGGAGGCTCTCAGCATCATATTCCCATTGTCTTTTTCTGCTGGTGTGCCAGACTCCCCAGAGCAGCAGGTTTAGTCTCTGGTTGCTCTCATTCTGACAGTTACCTCCCAAATGTATGTATGTTAGTGACAGGCTCACTTTAATTACATGGCAGTGGAAAGGGCAACACACACACACACACTGAAAGTAAAGGCATCTCACAAGCAAAATTGGGATTTGGTTACACTTGAACCTAGCGTAGTGCTACCTAAGATTGGAATATTAACAGCGCTAATGGTGAAACAGGTTGTTGAGCTGTGGGAGTATGAAAGCTATAGGGTGGGATTCGTGGTGCGGCGCGTCCCCAGGATTCTCTGTCTTGCCAGCCTGCCAATGGGGTTTACCATTGTGGGGCAGCCCCATGCTGTTGGGAAATCCCCGGGCTGCTGGTGCAATGGAGAATCCCAACAGCGGAGGATCCAGCCCATGATTTTTTGAACTTATTCATTTCTTGTTTTAGTTTTTTTATAATTGTACCCTAAAACAACAAAAATCAATCAATAACAATTGCTATGGCTTGATTATTTGACCAATGCAATACTTAATCCTTATCCATCATGACATTCAGGAATATACTGAATGGATATTATTTATGAGTTTACAATAATATGGATCACATCCAGAATTAAGCAAATATTCAGTGTACTCTTTGAAGGGCCAACCAATGGGTTTGCAGCTGTCTTTTAAATTTCCCTATGCTGCACCGTACAGTATACCAGTTGTAAATATTAATGATATTTGTATTCAAATAAAGATATTGTTATATTAAAAGAAGCCTGTTACAATTCAGTTTCATGTGGAGGGGATATATCAAACCGTTCATTAAATCATATGGTCAGACTGTGCAATCCATCCTGTCCACTGAATAAGAAAGTTGACACTCCCGTCAGTAAAGAACAGAATTTCCACAGGGATTCTTCCGATTTCCAGCTATGACCGGCACAATGGCAAAGATCACCATTTGTGCTGTTTCCACTGGGATTCTGCTCAAAATTTCCCACAAAATCTCAATTTCAGTTAAACTGTGTTCAGTACATGTGTGCATTCCCAACGTTAATGGGTGTGGTGGAAAAATGACAAATAAATGTAAATGGAAATAATGCGATTAACGTAATTTCGGGAAATTTGAATACCAAAACTTTACTGGTTTAATTTTTATGTTTTTGGATAATTATAACTGACAAATAATCTCAAATGCTCCACTGGAAAATCGTGACAGTGTCATATGCCATTACTACCACAAGAGGACCCTGCAGCACTCCTGTTAGCTAGTGATGGAACCAAAATGGCAAAGGCGATGGGGTAAAATGTGTTTGAGCCCTCTCTATTTCTGATACCCAAAATCACAAATGAATGTTAACTGTGACAAAATAAGGAAATCTCTGTCTATTCAATTTATGCATTGAATTCAAATAGATGTTAACAGAGCATTTGGGTTCCAATTCTGTGACTGATTTGTGACCAGAACAAATCCTTTGAATCTTAACTTGCAGATCAATCAATCAATTTATCCTTCTCTAAAATAGACCATTATTAATATTCAAAGAGCTAACCACTTAATCCAATTTCCAGATGCACCAATAGAGTGCAGCTTTGAGGCACAAACTGAATAGCAAACGGGCAAGATATTAGCAGGTAGTTGCAACTCCAATGTCCTGTGAACATTGACTCATTAGTTTTAAAGATAATTTTGAAAAATATGGGTAATATCTGAGCTCTCTATACTGAATAAGTACTGAAGAATTCTGCCATAATCTTGATACAATTAGACTATAATACAGGTATAAGTAGATGAACTGAAACTGACATTGTGGCTGGTTATATAACATCAGATTTGGAGGGTATTCAAATCTTCCTTTCATTTGACAATCTTGTAACTTATTAAAACTCTATGAAAATACATTCTGAAAATTATTTTGCCTTATGGAGTGGCTTTTCATTTAATTAGACCCAGAGGCCCTTTGAGGCCCACTGCTGGAAATGGAACAGTGTGGGATGCCTGCTGCTTGTCCCAAATCCCCAACTCGAATCATTTAGCTCGCCTGGGCAACTGGTATTTTTGCCTGTAAGCCATGCACCTGTTGGGCAGCAGATTGAAATAGCACTCTGTTAGTCAGACGATGGAGTGTGAGGTCTTGTTGGTCCAAATATATCTCATTTTTACTTTGTTTTCTTGAGCGAAGTGTGAGCATTAATGTTCACGTAATTGATCCCCTGTGATAAATAAGACTTGACTGATCTGCTAGTCTTAACATGTGCATGTTACAAAAGTGCCATCATCATCACTGGTATTAATTTCAAATAGAGTGGTTAGCGAAACATGCTACTTTAAATCAACACCAAAAATGGCGATTCGCTTTGTTATGTGCACATGTTTGAACAGCAGTTCAGTATCTGGAACTAACAGATTGGCCCTTTGATGACCTAGATTTGGATTCGTAGTGCCTTCAAGCCTGAAGCAACAAACCAAAAAATTTAACTTTATTGCTTCTAATAATAATTAATACATTGGATGAAGTACATGAACATGAACAGTAAAAGAATGGGATGAAGGAACTGACTAAATCAGTTAATGGTTGACAGATGATTCACTTGAGATAAATTACTGCACCCCCAAGTAAGAAAATGTGATGTTGCCTCAGTTGTCCTTCAGCTGCTGAGTATGGATTGCAGAAGCAATGTTTGCAAGCATTAGACTGCCGGGCATGAGTCGATACTGACTGCTCCGCTAACCAGTGCAGCTTTGGTGAAAATTACTGGAGTTTCATTGATGTTGAAATTTCTCATGCAGCCAGTGAATGACTGGTACATGCTCAATCTTGGGCTGAATAGTAACTCTATGAAAACAAAACAGAAAATTATTATTTGAGCTGCCCTAGCTTTAGTTAATAATTACATAATGCTTATCAAGCTGACTGAAACACGAGGCGCGATTCTTCAGTTTCAAATCTAAGTGCTCATGCCAGTGGAGAATCGAGACTGTGACCCTCCCATTCAGCAGCACCCTCCCATTCAGCCATCCATAAGACCACAAGACATAGCAGCAGAATTAGGCCATTCAGCCCATCGAGTCTGCTCCACCATTCAATCATGGCTGATGTGTTTCTTATCCCCATTCTGCCTTCTCCCCATAACCCCTGATCCCTTTATTAATCAAGAACTTATCTATCTCTGTCTTACAGACACTCAGTGATTTGGCCTCCACAGCTTTCTGCAGCAAAGCATTCCACAGATTCACCACCCTCTGGCTGAAGACATTTCTTCTCATCTCAGTTTTAAAGGATCAACCCTTCAGTCTGAGGTTATGGCCTCGGGTTCTAATTTTTCCTACTAGTGGAAACATCCTCTCCATATCCACTCTATCTAGGCCTCTCTGTATCCTGCAAGTTTCAATAAGATCCCCCCCCCTCAACCTTCTAATCTGCAACGAGTACAGATCCAGAGTCCTCAACCGCTCCTCATATGACAAGCTCTTCATTCCAGGAATCATTCTTGTGAACCTCCTCTGGACCCTTTCCAAGGCCAGCACATCCTTCCTTAGATATGGGTCCCCACCTTCAGACCTCTCCCCATGGCATAGCCAATGGTGCATTGCCCGCTCACACTGACACCCTGACAATGACACCCTAGCCTGGCACATTGAATCCCGAGGGGGTCAAGGAGGTAAATTTATTGCTCATGTGCCCCTCTGCTGCTGCCAGGCTGCAGAGAGAGGGCCCCCAAGAGGCCTGGGGGTTGGGTGTGCTCGGGCTGGGAGTAAGGGGTTGACCTCAGGTCCCTCCCCCAGGATGGGGGTCCTGTTTCTGGATGCCCATTTTAGTCCTGCTAAATATAACTCTTGGCATGGTGATCTCAGGCAGCCCTCTGTTCAAAATCATATTATCTTTGTGTGTGAACTGTTTTAACTTTGAAGTGCCTTCATACTCTGAACTGCTCTACCTGACAGCTGATGAGCAAATCAGACATTTCATTGATGTTTCAAGCCAGGAAGCTGCTGGGACTTTCGCTTTCTTCACATCTGTTCCCTCAGTGCTGTGCTTTTAACACTGCTGCTTTTGAAGTGTCTGAGCTTTCTAGAAAGTTCACAATACTTTAAAGCTTTGAAATCCCTGACATCCTTTGAAATGCGTTGCACTCATTCAATTTCACAGTGCAGTACTTTTAACTAGCCTTTGAATAATGGTTCAAACAGTTGCCAGGAGGAGGTTTGCTTATTTATCTTTCCCTCACACTTGAATGTATCTGACGTAGCCTCCATTGATCTTAACCACAATATTTATTACCATCCATGTTCTGATTAACAGCAACTGGTCAATTCAAAAGCACAAAGCAGTTTCACTTCACTTTTATAACCACGAAAAGTACTTAGCATTGTGCTAACCCCTTAACCCCCAGGCCGAGCCCACCCAACCCCCAGGGCCCTTGGAGGACCTTCCTGCTGCAGCCTGGTAGCGGCAGAGGGCACATGAGCAAAGGACTAACCTCCTCAACCCCCACTCCCTTGGGGTCCATTGCGCCAGGACAGTGCTTGTCAATACTTGCCCTCCCAGTGGAGTTCCTGCTGGGGGTATTGGAGCATAACAGAGGGTTGCAGATTCAAGCTTCCAGCCTGTTAATTGCATTCAGTTGAATGCATATGAGCTGTTTGCATGTTCCCGCCGGCGCAGGGCGGTAAGCACATTATGGCGGAGGGGCAGGACTGGGAACAGGCCTGCTGCCCAGCGCCAATCCCATTTTGGGCCAATGTGGGATTTTTCACCCGATCGGGATTTATGATTTTAGCGGGCAGGAGTGGAGAGTCCCCGCCACCTTGGTGAACACAATGCCAATTCAAATTTGTCTACTTCTCTTTAGTCACCACAATGATTACAGCAGTTGAAAGGAGCCGATCAGGAAAACCAGAGTTGGGTAATAGAGTCATAGCGGTCTACAGCACAGAAAAGGCCTTTTGGCCCATCCTGTCGGTGCCAATCAAAAACAACCATCTAACTATTCTAATCCCATTTTCCAGCACTTGGCCCATAGCCTTGTATGCCTTGGCATCGCAAGTGTACATCTGAATACTTCTTAAATGTTATGTGGGTCTCTGCCTCCACTACCCTTTCAGTCAGTGAGTTCCAGACTCCCACTATCCTCTGGGTAAAAAAAGTTTTGCATCGCATCCCCTTTAAACCTTCTACCTCTTACTTTAAATCTATGCCCCCTAGTCATTGATCCCTCCACCAAGGGGAAACATTTCTTCCTGTCTATTTTATCTATGCCACTCATAATTTTATACATCTCAATCATGTCCCCTCTCAGTCTCCTCTGCTCCAAGGAAAACAACCACAGTTTATCCAATCTCACTTCATAATTAACACACTCCAGCCCAGGCAACATCCTGGTAAATCTCCTCTGCACCCTTTCCAGTACTATTACATCCTTCCTATAATGCGAACTGCACAAAATACTGTCGCTGTGGCCCAACCAACATTTTATGCAGTTCCAAAATAACCTCCCCGCTCTTAAACTGCATGCATTGGCTAATAAAGGCAAGTATATGATATGCCTTCTTCACCACTTTATCCACCTCCTCTTCTACCTAAGGGACTGGCATAAATGCACACCAAGATCCTTCTGCTCCCTGGTGCTTCCCACAGTCCTTCCATTTATCATGTATTCCCTTACCTTGTTTGTCCTGCCCAAGTGCATCACTTCACACTTATCCGGATTGAATTCCATTTGCCACTGATCAGCCCATCTGACCAGCCCATCTATATCCACCTGTAATCTTGGGCTATCCTCACTTTTTACCCCATCAATTTTTGTATCATCCATAAACTTACTGATCAACCCTCCTAATAAATGCATTCTTTCTGACATGGCCAACATGGCCAAACAAATAAATAAAAATTCCTTTCAAAAATCATTTCGCAACACCTACAAAGTGGGTGTCGATGAAAATAGCTATTTGGTATATCTCTGTTCATTCATGTAGAAAGGATCTAGTCAGCGCACATCATTCAGTACCTGCTAGAATTTTATCTTCAATACCCCACCAAGAGTTACTTCATGTGTTAATTATGCATAAAAAGTATCTTAAACCTCTTTAAATTGTTTTTTGGCAGTTCAAACTCATGTTTATCCCTATTCTACTATTGTTTAATTTGTAACAAGCATAGAATCTCTATAGTGCAGAAGGAGGCCATTTGGCCCATTGAGTCGGCACCTCTCCTCTAAAATAGCACCCTACCAAGACCCACTCCCCATCCTATACCCGTAACCCCACCATCCTACAATAAGGGGCAACTTTTTCATGGCCAATTCACCTAACCTGCATAGCTTTGAACTGTGGGAGGAAACTGGAGCACCCAGAGGAAACGCAGACACTGGAGAAAGTGCAAATTCCACACTGTGGTCAGAATTCAACTTGGGTCCCTCAAGCTGTGAGGCAGTGAGTGCAGTATGATGCTTATGCCAGCATAATGTTATATGTTTACTATTTTTATACCAATTGCTATCATATAAACTCTATGAGTATATTTCTTAATCATCTCACAAGCAATAAAAGCTGAAGCTTTCCATGATTTAATAATGTCTTTAATTACTCTGTTGGAGAAGGAGGGTATTAAGGATTACAGAAAGGTAGATCGAGTTAAGGTACAGATCAGCCATGATCTTACTGAATGGTGGAAAAGATTCGAGGAGCTGAATGATCTACTTGTGTTCCTAAATTTTGACTGAAATGCAGGAGAAAGACTGCATTCTGCATTTTGGGAGAACATGCATAGATTCAATTCGGTACAGCCTGACTGCCTTTTTTAGAGTACCCAATTCCTTTTCTCCAATTAAGGGGCAATTTTACGTGGCCAATTCACCTACCCTGCACATCTTTGGGTTGTGGGGCTGAAACCCAGGCAAACACAGGGAGAATGTGCAAAGACCACTTGGAACCTTTGGGGAAATGATTGAGGTTGTAGGGTACCCTTTCATTCCTGAAGTCCCAGGAGTGCGATTTGCAAGGAGGTGTCTCCATTGAACTTGTGGGCTCCCCACATTGCAGAAGGCTGCTTCGCCGCTGGCAAATTTCCAGTGAACCCCTCAAAAATTGCCCTAATTGCAGCCTTATGTATTTACATTAGCTGTCCAGCTGCCTCTGTGGAATGGACAACCGAACACGCTCTGCCCCAGGAAAGATTCCCAGTAGCAGGAATGTCCAGGGAACTGTCTCCAGATGGCTCACCCTGTGTCCTGGCCCCCACTTCACCAACAAACCCCCACCTCTCTCTCACCCCAATCCCCTCATCATCCCCCTATCTCTAACCCTACTTATGCAGGACTGGGAAAATTCTGCCGAATAGCATAGTTTCACCGAAGTAGTTCAAGATAATAATAATCCCTTTGCAATATGGCTGCATTTGAGTGTAGAAAAGATTCAAACATTGTGTTTACCTGGCACTCCACCAACGAACACTGGCTCCTTCGTATTTGAAGAGTGTGAACTTATTGGCCCCACAACGTAGTTCACCTCAGAGTCCACGTCCAACTGCACAACATTTGCATCTCGGATAACTAAGTGAGCAGAAAAATAAAGACACTGAGATAAAATAATAGGGATGGAAGGCAAAATGTAATTATTTACAAATGTAAGAAAATGGATTGGGTGACAGTGGTTTCAATATTGACGTTTGACCTCTGGGACCTGGGTTAGAACTGATTCAAGTCTCTTTTTGCCAGTTGTGAGGATACCATATAAAATGAGCTTTGGTAGCTTCAAACCAGTTTCCATCATTGCATGGGCCCACAAACTAAACTATCCTTAATGTCGCTCGAAGAAAGGGAGGAAATTTTATGCATTAGGAAATGAGCGCCCAAAACATGCAGTGGGCCATCTGCAATGCCTCAGCCCTCACCCATCAAGTCCAGGCAATTTATTTCCATCTTTACTTTGCATCTCTGACTTGATGACGTCCTGTCTGAATTTTGTGGGCCTTGAATTTTGGAGAGAGCGGTTTTGGCATGGTTGCCTCCTTGATAAATTCTAAATCAGATTATCAATATCCAATATGGGCGGCACGATAGCACAGTGGTTAGCAGTGTTGCTTCACAGCACCAGAGTCCCAGGTTTGATTCCCAGCTTGGGTCACTGTCTGTATGGAGTCTGCATGTTCTCTCTGTGCCTGCATGTGTTTCCTCCGGGTGCTCCAGTTTCCTCCCACTAGTCCCGAAAGATGTGCTGTTAGGTAATTTGGACATTCTGAATTCTCCCTCTGTGTACCGGAACAGGCCCTGGAATGTAGCGACTCTGGGCTTTTCCCAGTAACTTCATTGCAGTGTTAATATAAGCCTACTTGCGACAATAAAGAGTATTATTATTATTAGTGCCAGCAACATGAGATGGATATAAATTAATGAGAACATCTCATCACACTCTATATTTGTCCCTATTGGATAAATAGCTTACACCTGTGTAGGTCAGCAATGGAAGTTCATCTGTCAGCCTGTGAATCAATCTGCATGATCTTTCACATCTTTACACTCTTCTCCAAGTGAAGAATCACAAGATATGCAAACAACAACTCTCGAAGCCAACAATGACAAAAAGCTTGCAAATTCCTCCATCAGGGTGTGCTCTGATGAGGTTAATACTCAGGTATATTATTAGCCAGAGTACATAGAAATCTTTGTTTCCCTTTTAACCGTGTTATAATGCTTAATCTTAACACCGGGTGCCTGCAATAGGAAGTGTTGCACTTCACAGAATCACAGAGTTACCTTGATTAGCACAAAAGAAGTTAACAAGAAGGTGTCAAAATTCAATGAATTGATCTCAGATGACTGGAAATAATAAAAATGGAAACTGCGTGACTGAATGAATGAACTCAAATGTAATCATTGGCAATAAAATGAAAAAAATTCTGCGTTAATTCTCATCATTGCAGTTATTGTCCAGTATTAACCTTAGAATCCCTACAGTGAAGAAGGAGGCCACTCGGCCCCTTGAGACCTTCCGAAAGAGCATCTACCCCACTTCCCAGCCCTATCCCCTTAACACAGGAACCCCATCTAACCTACACATCTTTGGAAACTAAGGGGCAATTTAGCATGGCCAATCCACCTAACCTGCACACCTTTGGACTGTGGCAGGAAACCTGAGCACACGAAGGAAACCCACACAGACACGGGTGGAAGTGCAAACCCCACACGGTCACCCAAGGCCGGAATTGAATCCAGGTCCCTGGCACTGGGACGCAGCTGTGCTAACCACTGTGCCACGATGCCACCCAGTGTTTATGTTCTTGAGATAAGAGTTTGGTAGGAAATTTGCAAATGATTATCAGTGATATAATTAAAATGACCATCACCTGCTATTCTGTGCCATCGACCATCACACAGACTTTGCTTTGTCGTGACTGATGTTTCAAACTCTGTAGTTCCATTACTGACTTTCAATTTCACCTGCAATTAATTAAAATTTAGAGTGAAAACTTATCAGAAACACATAAGCATCTCTAAATTAATGGGCTGAAAATCAGGTTGGCTCCATTACTGCTACACAACATTTGCTGCTCAACTGTCTTCTGTTTTACACCAAGCCTAGGTGATCCAATACGCACAGTGAAAGAAAAATTTGCCTACATTTGCTTTTTACTCCCTTACCTGTCCATATTCCATGAAGAGATTCAGATATTTCCGGTTGTAACTATGAATATGGAGCAGTATTCCTGAATGATTTCTAGCACGAACTTCAAAAACAATTTCAAATTGTAATCCTAAATTGAATGAATCATCTGAAAGTCAAGTGCAAAAATTCTGATTATTATACCATAATAAATTATACATCACTTATGCTGTAATATTAATTGGGCATTATGTTTCATCTTTTAGAAAGTTCCAGACGAGGTAAGCATTGGACACGATTCAACGGCCTTGTCCCGCCCGACTTGGCTTTGAATCTCCTGAGATTTGTGACTCTCGAAAGGTTTTGCGCGATTCAACAGTCATGATTCATGTCGGTCTGCCCTCACGCCAACGTGAATGGACATTCTTACGGGGGAAAGATTCAGGCTTAGAGGCTTGATGATGAGATGTTAATATGTGGAAATGACGTTCCCGATGTTGAACTGGCAGTTGCGGGGACAAATGTCTCACGCTTTTACATCAGCATGAAACGTGATTTGGGCATCTCGCGAGATTATCCAGCCCCGTCGCTAAACCCGCATAATAAAAGCAGGAGCGGAAAATCCCGGCCACTTTTTCAGTCGACTTCGAAATAACTACATTATACTTTCTATTTATCCTTATAAAAATGAGGAATGATAGGATGTGTTGGTTTGATTTACCCAGAATCACATATCCTCCTCCTGGGGAAAAGTATGTTCCAGATTCAGTTTGACCTTCGAAACAAGGTGTAACTCCAAACGTCTGGGTAGGTGGTGAAAGCCACTGTCGATTTAGCTGGAAGTTCTGAAGACAACCATTAAAACTTTGGACTGATTTGATCTGAGAAAAAAAAATTGTAATTAATTCATTATGCAATTATTTGCACTGTCACCAGATGTTTGGTACACTTGTAGTGCAGCATTCACTGAGTATTGTGCAGGAGCTGCTTGCTGAGCTTTTTCCATTTTTTAGGCTTCAAATAGTGAAACATTTTGGAAAACCAGTGAACCGATCCTACAATGGCTTCCTATGGGTGCTTCCCCTCTCAAAGCCCAACTCCATGGACATGTGAATCACATGGACCTTGTATCCAGATGGGAACGATAATTATCAAGGCTTTATATTCCCAACTTTCTCATATTTGAAACTGAGTAGCCAATTTAATGTAGAGGTATGGTGTCTTAAAACCAGCCTCCTCAGAACCAAGGCAACAATTAATTTATGACCTTGCTTTTTTCGGGTTTGGTGATTTGTGCAATAGGTAGTTTGTGTCAAGCTGGGACAGGTAGGATCAACATAGAACATACAGTGCAGAAGGAGGCCATTCGGCCCAATGAGTCTGCACCGACCCACATTAAGCCCTCACTTCCACCCTATCCCTGTAACCCAAAACCCCCTCTTAACCTTTTTGGTCACTAACGGCAATTTAGCATGGCCAATCCACCTAACCTGCACATCTTTGGACTGTGGGAGGGAACTGGAGCACCCGGAGGAAACCCACGCCAACACGTGGAGAACG
This sequence comes from Scyliorhinus canicula, assembly GCF_902713615.1. Lineage (NCBI taxonomy): Eukaryota > Metazoa > Chordata > Chondrichthyes > Carcharhiniformes > Scyliorhinidae > Scyliorhinus > Scyliorhinus canicula. The sequence goes on along the minus strand of NC_052151.1, from coordinate 91,934,548 downwards.
TGCAGACTCCACACAGGCAATGACCCAGCAGGGAATCGAACTTGGGACCCTGGCGTTGTGAAGCCACAGTGCTATCCACTTGTGCTACTGTGCTGCACTTTCACAGTAACTTCATTCAAGCCTACTCGGGCAGCACGGTAGCATGGTGGTTAGCATAAATGCTTCACAGCTCCAGGGTCCCAGGTTCAGTTCCCGGCTGGGTCACTGTCTGCGGAGTCTGCACGTCCTCCCCGTGTGTGCGTGGGTTTCCTCCGGGTGCTCCGGTTTCCTCACACAGTCCAAAGATGTGCGGGTTAGGTGGATTGGCCATGCTAAATTGCCCGTAGTGTCCTAAAAGTAAGGTTAAGGGGGGGGTTGTTGGGTTACAGGTATAGGGTGGGTTTGAGTAGGGTGATCATTGCTCGGCACAACATCGAGGGCCGAAGGGCCTGTTCTGTGCTGTACTGTTCTATTCTATTCTATTCTACTCGTGACAATAAGCGATTTTCATTTCATTTCATTTCATTTCAAGGGTTGCTCAGAGTGCAGGAGTAGATGGGTGTGCAAGCGGTGAAGGGAGTAACTATTCAGATGCTACAGCATGCTAATTAAAGGCACAATCCCAAAAAATAACAATCTTATAAAATTTTACATTTGTAACAAATTGCACTTCCTTAAGGGGTCAGGAATATACAGCACAATATATCAGGGGAGGCAGTGGGCTCCAAAGGCCAGTATTAGTCTGAAGGAAAATCACCAAAGTCACTCACTTGCTAAACTCATACAAATTTGCATGTTCACAAGACCTACTTTTGCCAATTCCCATTAGATGAATGGGCTGTAGGATAATAATCAATAATAATAATCTTTATTAGTGTCACAAGTAGGCTTACATTAACACTGCAATGAAGTTCCTGTGAAAAGCCCCTAGTCGCCACATTCCAGCACCTGTTCGGGTACACTGAGGGAGAATTCAGACAGCGGATTCTCCGACCACCAGCCGGGTTGGAAAATCCCCGGGGGGCGGCGCGAATCCCGCCCCAACGCCGGCTGCCGTATTCTCCGGCGCCATTTTTTGGGCGGGGGTGGGGTTCACGCCATGCCGGTGGGGGCCGCTGGTAGCGGTTCCCCTGGCAATTCTCCGGGCCCCGATGGGCCGAGCGGCCATCCGTTTTTGGCCAGGTCTGCTGGCATATGTTAGACATGGTCACACACTGCGAGACCTGGCAGGTAAGTTGGCACCCAAGATCGGGTGTGACGCCGATCCCGTGATTCTCCGGTCCCCGGCGAATCACCGGCAATTGCGCGGGCGCACAATCAACGCAGCGCCGGTTGGAGGCCATTGAAAGAGGCCCCCGCGTCGATTCACCGAGTGCAGCTGACCGAGTTCCCGATGCCGTGGTTCTCTCATGGTTCCACCTGTCGGGAACTCGGCGTGGTGGCTGGGAATCAGTCTGTTGCCACCCTGGTGGGGGGGGGTTATCGTTCACCGAGGGGGGGGGGGGGGGGGCTCCAGGTAGGCCAGGCTACCGATCGGGGGCAAGCGGGGGGGGGGGGGGGGGGGGGCTGGTCCGTGATTTGGGTCGGCCATGTCGCGCGGGGTGGCCAACGCAGGCCGCTGCCGTGAGCATGTGCAGCCCCGACCTGACTTGCAGGAGACCCGTATTGGCAGCTAGAGCTGCAAGGACTACTCTGGGGCCCTGTTAGCCCCTGCAAATCAAAGAATCACCCTGGACTTTTCCCAGGTAAGCCCAGAGTGATTCGCGGATGTTTTTTTTGCGGCGTGGAGAGATCGCCCTATTGTTGAAGAATCCTGCCCCTCCTCTCAGCAATGCTGGTGAAATTATGAAGACAACGGAATGAAAAATATCAGATGAAAATATAATAGCCAGTCAGACCAAACAGGTGTATAATGAGTAGCTGTTTATAGCAAAATGAAAGTCATTTCTTTTTTACAATACTGAATTATTGATAATTTGTTGCATTATCCAAAAATGTTTTGATTTGAAAGTACACACATGGCTGATAGTCTTCTAGATCAGCCTGTAGCAAAGACAGAATGTATTGGAGAAACATGAATCCAATGTCACAACTTATACATTGCCGTTATACTGTGATGGTGTAGTGTTAGAGTAACTTACCTGAATGTTTTTGGCAGCTTTTCCCAGTGGGACACCACCTACATAAAATGGTTCATTTACATGCCATGGATACACAGGACTGCGGAGACTATTCTCCAGAGCGTGGACACCATCTACTATTAAACGACCTTTATTATTTTCATGTGTAAAGATAACCTGAACAAAACAAAAAAAACCCGAAGATTTGAGTTGAGTTGTACTTCGCACATTAAAACAGTTCTTTAAATTTGAAGTTTCTCACCTGTTTCATTTTGCTCAATTATTTTTATATGCGACATTGAGGTTGATATTTCACAGGAATGTGCATCCCGGTGTAAATACGAAATACACATGCCTGTGATTTCTACCATTACCTCTGCTAAAAGGAAGGTTGGAAGGTTTCTTCATGGCAGGTCACACACAGATAGAAACAGGCAGTTGGAAGGAGGTTCTGGAATTCCATGCAAACAATGGGTGCAATTTAACGCCCGAATAAACAGAGTCCCATTTTGGGTGAAACGGGAGTCTGTTGGTTTTTATTTGGCCAGAGCGAGGAACACCCCACCAAGGCCGTACTTACCTCACTTGCTGCAGGAAGAGACCTGGGGCACCATTCCTAAATGCTACCCAGATCATCCGACCCCCCTCGAACTCCACATCCCGGCTCCCGGCCCCCGGCACCCCCCCCCCCCCCCCCCCCCAGTGCCCCAGCGTACCTCTTACGGTGGCCTCAAGCCCACTGCATTCCACCTCTAAAGGGCAGGGCACCCCTGGGCCTGATCCCTGCCACGGCAACCGTAGCATTGTCAGCCTGGCACCACAGCAGTGCCCCAATTAGCCTGGGGCTGCCTAGACGACAGTGCCAAGGTGCCACCCTGCTCAGAGTCCGACCATCCGGTGGCCTCTGATGGCCTGTGAGACCCCCCCACAGATGGTTAAGTTTGATCCACATTTTAGTGACCATCGTAACGCCACCTGGGGGTCTCTCAGGCCATTGGAGGCCCCTGGGTGGTCTGGCTCTGGGTGGGGTGGTACCCTGGCACTCCCGCTGCCAACTGGGCACCTTGGCACTGTCAGTTTAGCACCTTTTTATGGACCAGTGCTAAATGACACCATGGGGAGGTCTCCCAGGCACGGGTGTTCATTCCCGGGCCTCGGGAAATTCTGGCCGCAGCATATTTAAATGAGGGTAATAACTCACTTTGCTCTGTAAATCTTGATCTTGCCCAGCAAGGAGAGACATTCTGAGCATTGCAAATGTCATGAGATTTGACAACCTTGCGCATCACCGAGTTGGGTGCGATGAGGCCTTTCAATTGCGCCCAATGTCAAACTACCCACATTCAGTTTCTTTTCTCAGAGGGTCAAGTTTAAAAAAAAAAATTTTTTCAGGAATTCTGGCCATGATAATTGTCTTGGCCCTTGGTGGAACCCACTTAACCCCTTTAACAGACGTACCATATACACCAGATCTATCTGAGAGCAGCAGCAACAGAATCTTTTTACATAGTAACATGGATCTGAACCCTCTCTGTCAATGACTTTTTTTGTTCAATGGACCATTGTCCAACAAGCCATCCAGGAAATAGTCAAGAAATGCCATGACCAGGCAAAACCAGATAAGACCTAATTTATGGCCTTTAAAGTGGACTTTCTGAATACTGATGTTATGATGCAGTACCTTGTAAAGGGGACAGAAACTAGTTGAGTTGAAATACACACCAGTCACAAAATTGCTTCAACCAGAAGATATTGAGCAGGAGCTCTGACATCACCTTGCAGGAATGACAGGAAAATTGGAGATGGGAGCCTAAGCTAATGTTTGTCTGGGGTCTTGTGAGGATTGGTGGCGAACTGTGAGCCTCGATATGATGAAAATACAAAAAGGACAATTATCTGAATGTTACCAAAATTGAGACTCTTAGAATAGGAGGGTCAGCGTCAGATTATATTTTTTAAAATGGCTTAAGGACGGAAAACAGCATGTCATGGTGAATGATTATATTTCAGACTGTAGGATAGTAGACATTGGAGTACAAGATACCGGATACCAAGGTGTGACAACTGGTGAGAATGATACTAATGCAACAGGACATAGGCTTTTAAAAAATGTGTTTATGGGATGTGGGTGTCACTGGCTAGGCCAGCATTTATTGCCCATCCCCAAAGTTATTTAAGAGTCAACCACATTGCTGTGGATCTGGAGGTACATGTAGACCAGACCAGGTAAAAATAACATTTCCTTCCCGAAAGAGCATTCGTGAACCAGATGGAGTTTTATGAAGATCGAGAATGGTTTCATTCATTTCAGATTTTTATTGAATTCAAATTTCACCATCTGCTGGGGTAGGATAAAACTCAGATTTCCCAGAGCATTACCCTGGGCCTGTGGATTACGAGTCCAGTGACAATGCCACTGCCTCCCCTCTAGCATGAGACCAGTGGCAGATGGAATTTAATACAGATCAGAGTGAGGTGATGCATTTTGGCCAAAGTGATAGGGAGAGTCAATATAGCCTCAATTGCACAATTCTAAAGAGTGAGCAGGGTCAGGGGGCTCATGTGCACAGAATCTTGAAGGTGGCAGGACACAGGGGTGGTGGCAGCGGAGATGATCAAAGATTCAAAAGGAAATTGGATGGGCACTTGAGAGCAATAAACTTGCAGGATAATGGGGATAGAATGGGAAAATGGGACTGACTGGACTGCTCCAGAGAGCCGGCATAGACTCAATGGGCCGAATAGAGTCCTTCTGTGCCATAAGCAACACTATGACAATAGTAAAAGTATGAATAACCAGGTTTTCTCGCAGATTATATCACCTTTAAATATATTGCTACTTGTATCCTTGAAGTATCATGTTTGAATAACAGAATTACATGAGAAAGATCTTGGCAAATGATAACAATTTTACACTCATTAACCAGTTTTTAAAGACTAATGCTATGAAGTTCTGCAGTCATTTAAAATAGAATATTTTATACTGTTGTCTGTGGACCCATGGTGATCTTCAGTGACCTTCAAGGGAGTCCGTGATGCGGGGGTAACATTATGGATGGGCAATGTGGCATGAGCATAGCAGGCCATGTTCGAAAGTAAATGACTGTGCATTGGTCCGGGCCTGCTTTGCTCTCTATGCTGCTGCTGCTCCATCCATGCTGTGCTCTCCTTCTGTTCCCCACCACACCCCTCATTCTCCCCTTTGCCCCCTTCCTCCAGTGTTGTTTCTGTGCTTTCATTTCTTCAGCTCCTGCTGTTTTCAGGCTTCTACTCCGTCTGAACTGTGTTTCTCCCGCGCACCTGTTCCCCTAGTGATTTCTCCATGCCCTACTTTCCCAAGGCTCCCGTTCTCTCTATGTTCTTGCCAAGAAGACTGCAGTGAGAAGCAGGCACACCTACGCCACTGATAGCTGCAAATAAAATTGGTTTTCTTAAACACAAAATTAAAACAAACTTTACATGCAGCACTTCCATTAAGTGTGTGTTATAAGTGATAATTTTGATGGGGGAGCCCATGTGCTAATCTATTTGACAAAAAAAGGTTTGAGACCCACTGAATTAACAATGAGCAACATAATGAAAATTACTACTTGAATAGTTTTAAATTACTTTATGAAAATTAAATAGTTATAAATTCCCCTCAGAACTCAACAGGGTAAATTGAATATCATGACTTTAAGGGACCCAATGAGAGGCATGGCTGATCTGTATAGGACCAATGCTTGTGGTTTTTTTCACTGTGATGTTTTGATTGCCTAGTAGCAAGTTATTGCTGCAATTAGGATCAGAGATGGGCTCATCTTTATTGGGCTAGGTCAATATTTAAGTATTACATTGCTGTACTTAAAAAGAAAAAAAGAATGACTTACATTTATATCATTCCTTTCATGATGCATCAAAATGTTTTACAACTGGTGAAATACTTTTGAAGTATTGTCACTGTTGTAATGTAGGAAATGTGGTCAACAATTTGCACCCAGCAAACTCCCAGCAATGAGATAGTGATCAGATAATCTTATTTTTAGTGATATTACCCTATTTATAGCACCTGATATTATGGTGCTACTAATGCAGGGGTGAATAAGGCCAATAAGAAATTGGCATTATCATTGGACACCCGTAGGAACATAGGTTATACACATAATTTGATTCAAAAACAAGTATTCACTGCTAGTTCTTTACATATTTTGAGACAGTTGCTAAAATGGGCTTGATACTAGGATAAAACACATTTTTACATAAAGAGAAAAATAGCGTTACTGTCGGGGTACAATGTGCACCCAATCCATCTTTGTCAACTGGGGAAATGTCACTAATGCAAAGTGTACAAGGATACACTGAATGCTAATATGTTGATTGCAAACTCAGTAACCCAGTGCATTTTCTCGCTATAAAAATCATTTTCTGTTAATACATCACAACAGATTGCACATCACTAATGTGCACATCACTGCTAATATGTTCTTTCAAAGAGTAAAGAACTTAAAAACGTTCTCATTAAAAGATTTCTGTCTGACTTACATTGTGCCAGAGACCATCATTATATTTCTCTGAACTCTTTATCTTCAATTTTTCCCGACCATTGCTGAATGAGTAAATGAAGTGACCACGGGCAATGAAAAGTGCCATGAATTGGTCTTCCTCTTTATTTGCCACGTAAAATATAAGTCCATGAGAAGATTGGGTTCTCACACTGACAGAGAAATTAGATCTGAAAATGCAAATACCATTACAACAGTCAATAAAACAAATCCATGCATTGACTTTTGAATGACCTTTCTTGAGTTAATTTTCAAACTATTTTAATATTATCAGAACATCTCAGAATCAAAAATGATTCTGCCAGTCTCCTGACATAGCTCTGGTTCGAGTGCATTAGACGATTCACAATTTAGGCTAGGACCTTAACGCACTAGATCCTGACCTTGCAAGGGAGTTTCCACTTGCCCGAAGAAGGAACAGATCAGGGACAGAAGCTTTGATTTTGTGATTTCCCACATCACTGAACTACAGAGGGACCCAGCTTAAGATTGATGATGTTGTGCCACAGGCTTCACCTGGAGATGTTTTCAGGACCGAGTCCAGACAGTTTAAAAAATAATTTAAATTTACTATCCTTGCAAGGAGCTTGCTAAAAACGTTACTGGCTGGGAATTTTGCTCCTCCCCTCCAAAGCCAGTTAAATATCCCACTAATTATTCAGTCTTTTGTGGGAGTAGCTCCCTATAAACATAGGTCCCCATCATTGGCACAACAATGAAGGTATCTTCAGTTATAATCAGTTATTACAACTTATTTCTTCTATTTTAATTTATTTTTTGCAGGTAGAGTCACTGCCAGCTCAATCTCAACAGAACCTTGGCCCACAGAAAATACATTCCAATTCCATTTACTCACTTGCGATTGAAAAATTCAGGAATTCCATAAATCTCCTGTCGGCTGTTGGGAATTCCTCCATATTGATATGCATGTTGGATTGTCTTGGGATTGTTTGGTAGATAGCAATGTGCATCATCTTGCAGTTTATTTCCTTCTATATTTGGACTATAGGCTACTGGAACTTTTCGTAATTCTGCTTTATCGCTGTCCACCTTTATCAAAAGAACATTTGATAAGTTAGAACATAGAACAGTACAGCACAGAACAGGCCCTTCGGCCCTCAATGTTGTGCCGAGCCATGATCACCCTACTCAAACCCACGTATCCACCCTATACCCGTAACCCAACAACCCCCCCTTAACCTTACTTTTTATTAGGACACTACGGGCAATTTAGCATGGCCAATCCACCTACATCCCGCACATCTTTGGACTGTGGGAGGAAACCGGAGCACCCGGAGGAAACCCACGCACACAGGGGGAGGACGTGCAGACTCCACACAGACAGTGACCCAGCCGGGAATCGAACCTGGGACCCTGGAGCTGTGAAGCATTTATGCTAACCACCATGCTACCCTGCTGCCGCAAAGTTACAAAGTTACAAAGGAACATAGGAACAGGAGTAGACTATTCAACTCATCGAGCCTGCTCTGTCATTCAATACGATCATGGCTGATCATCCACTTCAATGTCTTTTACACACACTATCCCCATTTCCTTTGTGTCATTGGTGTTTAGAAATCTGTTAATCTCTGCTTTAAACATATTCAATGACTGAATTTGAATAGCCCTCTGGGGTGGGCAGCACGGTAGCACACTGGTTAGCACTATTGCTTCACAGTGCCAAGGTCCCGGGTTTTATTTCCGGCTTGGGTCACTGTTCTCCCCGTGTCTGCGTGGGATTCCTCCAGGTGCTCTGGTTTTCTCCCACAAGTCCCGAAAGACGTGCTTGTTTGGTGAATTAGACATTCTGAATTCTCCCTCTGTGTACCCGAACAAGCGCCGAAGTGTGGCGACTAGAATATGTTCACAGTAACTTCATTGCAATGTTAATCAATGCCTACTTGTGACAATAATGAAGATTATTATATCATTATGCAGAATTCTAAAGATTCATAACCCTCATCTCAGTCCTAAGTGACTTCCACCTTATTTTGAAATTGTGTCCTCTGGTTTTAGACTCCCTAACCAGGGGAAACATCTCACCTACTTCTACCCTGTCTATTCCTTTATGTATTTTTTTAGGTTTAAAAGAGGTCACCTCTCACTCTTCAAAACTCTAGAGAACGCAGGCCCAGTTTCCCCAATCTCTCTTCATAGGCCAGGCCCAACAATCCAGGAACAAGTCTGGTGAACCTTTCCAGCACTCCCTCTATGGCAATAACATTCTTCTTTAGGTAAGAAGGGGGCCAAAACTGCACACAGTACTCCAGGTAGGGTCTAACCAAGTTTCTATACAATTGAAGCAGGATTTCTCTACTCTTGCACTCAGTTACTCTTCCGAGTAAAGCCGACATACCATTATCTTTCCTAATTGCTGGCTCCATCTGCATGTGATCTTTCAGTGATCTATTGATGATGACACCAGGTCCCTTTGTAAATTGACACTAATAATAATAATAATCGCTTATTGTCACGAGTAGGCTTCAATGAAGTTATTGTGAAAAGCCCCTAGTCGCCACATTCCGGCGCCTGTTCGGGGAGGCCGGTACAGGAATTGAACCCGCGCTGCTGGCCTTGTTCTGCATTACAAGCCAGCTGTTTAGCCCACTGTGCTAAACCAGCCCCTATCTGATCTCTTACCATATAAGAAATACTCTGCACATCTGTTCCTCCTACCAAGTGGATAACTTCACATTTTCCCGCATTATACTCCATCTCCCATGTTCTTACCCACTCACTAACTCTGTTTAAATCCTCTTTAAGCTGCTTTGCATCTTCCTCACAACACACATTGCCACCTAGCTTGGTATCATTCACAAACTTGGAAGTATTGGGCGGCATTGTCCCCTACCCGGCGGGACGGGGGGTGCCGGTGTAGGGGAGTTGCGCCAACCACTCCAGTGTCGGGCCTCCCCAAAGGTGCAGAATTCTCCGCACCTTTGGGGGCTAGGCCCGCTCTGGAGCGGTTGGCACCACGCCGACTGGCGCCAAAACCGGAACCAGCGGCCTTTCAGGCCCGCCGCCAGTCACCGTGGCCACTGTGGGGGCACCCCCCAGGGTCCGATCGGCCCGCGCCCCCCCCAGGGCCCCGGTGGCCCAGTCGCACCGCCGATCCCGCCGCCACCAGAGGTGATTCAAACCTCGGCGGCGGGAGAGGCCACCCAGCGGCGGGACTTCAGCCCATCGCGGGCCGGAGAATCGCCGCAGGGGGCTCGCCGATCGGCGCGGACGTCACGCTGATCAATGGGCCGTGATTCCCGCCCCCGCCAATTCCCGGGTGGCGGAGAATCTCTGCCACAGCAGGAGCGGGATTTTCGGCAGCCCCTGGCGATTCTCCAACCCTGCTGGGGGTTGGAGAATTTCGCCCATTATATTTGGTCCTCACATCCAAATTGACATATATTGTGAACATCTGGGGCCCAAGTAGTGATCCTTGACATACCCACTTGTTAGAACCTACCAATACAAGGTAACTTATGTTCTCTGTCTGTTAACCAATCCTTAATCCATGGCAATATATTACCTCCTATCTCTTATGCTTTAATTTTGCTAAAGAACCTACTGTCGAGCACTTCGTCAAAAACCTTCTGAAAATCCAAGGAACTATGTCCACTGGCTCCCCTTTATCAATTCTGTTAGTAGCATCCTCAAAAAACAGGTCCGTCAAACATGATTTCCCATTCATAGATCCATGTTGAATCTGCCAATCAGAGTATTATTATCCATGTATCCATTTATTCTATCCTTTAGAATAGATTCTAGCGACTTCCGGTGGTGGCCATGGAGTAGGAGGCCAGTTATCTGGTAGCTCCCGCTCGTGGTAGACTTTTGGGACCTTTTCTCCCGACTTTTGTGGGATTAGATCAGAAAAATTGGAAGCCGGTGAAGCAGAGAGGAGGAATCCTCCACCAGTTTATGGAGAAGTGGACAAGAAGTGGTCTAAAAAGAAGAAATTGCCAGACAAAAAAGGGTATGGAACCTCCAGCACAGGAGAACATGGCAGAGGCACAGGAGCTGGGATTGGCAGAATAGTAGTCAATGGAGCAGCTGGTGAAATTTATACAGGAGAGTTTCATAGCTACTTCGAAGATAGGAGCAGGAGGAGGCCTTTTGGCCCTTCGAGCCTGCTGTGCCATTCATCACGATCATGGCTGATCATCCGATCAGTAGCCTAATCCTGCTTTCTCCACATCGTCTTTGATCCCATTCGCCCCAAGTGCTATATCCAGCCGCCTCTTGAATATATTCAAAGTTTTAGCATCAACTACTTCCTGTGGCAATGAATTCCACAGGCTCGCCACTCTTTGTGTGATGGTCAAGAACATTACTTTGGATCACCGGACAAGGCGATGGACTTTGTTAAGGACTAAAGACTGGCAGGTGATTGAGGACATTGCATTTGGGGGGGGGGGGGGGGGGGGGGGGGGGGGGCAGTAATGCCGTGCCTGTGCTATTACATTCATTTTCATTTTCGGTTGTACATGGAGTGCTTTTTGTATCTATTTTTGGGCCGTTGCTCAGTTTTCTATGCGGGTTAACTTTGTTCTTGTGAGGGGATGGTGGGGAGTTTTCTTCGTTGTGTTTGTTGGGGATTGTGATATTTTGAATATGTATGTTCGAGCTGGGGGGGGGGGGGGGAGAGAACAATGGGGGTTAGGATGTTCGGCGCCATAGGTGGGGGCTACCAGGCTGGCTGGGTGGGCTAGCTCACAGAAACGCAGTGGGATGATAAGTTTGCTCAGGTGGGTTGGGATTGTTGTTTTGTTAATGGGGGGTTGAGGGGGGTGGGATTGCTGGCAGGGGAGGGACTGATGTTGGAAGATAAATTAGAGGTCGAGGAAGGTGGACGCCCGAGGGCGGGCCTGAGGAGCAACAGGACGCAAGCTGGAGGCTGGTATGAGAAGGGTGATGGTTGATCGGCTGGCGGGGTTGGGGGGTCCCGACCAGGCTGATCAATTGAACTTGAGGAGGTTGAAGGTGGACGTGGAAATGCTACACGAGACATACATGAGGGTTGCGGATGAGTCTAGACTGAGGAAGGGGTGGGTCGGGCAAGCATTTCACTCGGGGTTGGACTCTAAGACTAGGCGGGTTGCGATCCTGATCAATATGCGGGTGTCATTGGAGACAGGGAATATAGTTCCGGACTCGGGGGGGGGTGGGGGGGGGGGGGGGGGGGGGGGGGGGGGGTTGGTAGGTATATCATGGTGAGTGGGGCATTGGAGGGGATACGATGTTAGTAAATATTTATGCACCAATTGGGACGATGCGGAGTTTATGAGGCTGGTGTTAGGGAAGATTCCGGAACTGGACTTGCATAAGTTGATCATGGGGGGGGGACTTCAATACGGTCATTGATCCGAGGTTGGATCGGTCGAGTCTAAGGACAGGAGGGTGCCAGCCGCGGCGAAGGAACAAAAGGGGTTTATGGAGCAGATGGGGAGGGCTCTAATGGCAGAAATAGTAAATACTGAGTACCTGGCGATTGATGTGTCGGAGTTGGTATGTTATCTACAGTGGAGCAGCTGAGGAAGGCGAGGAGGGTGATATATGAGTATGGGGAGAAGGCCAGCAGGATGCTTGCGCACCAGCTAAGGAAAAGGGAGGTGGCTAGGGAGATAGGAAGCATGAAGGACAGAGGAGGGAATACGGTCTTGGACCCAGCAGGGGTGAACGATGTGTTTCATGAGTTTTATAGTCGGCTCTCTGAGTCGGAACTCCCAGCTGGGGTGGAGGGATGAGGCAATTCTTGGAAGGTTTGGAGTTTCTGAAGGTAGAGGATGGGTTGCTGGAGGGGTTGGGAGCCCCGATCGGGATTGCAGAGGTAGTAGAGGGATTGGAGGCCATGCAGTCGGGCAAGGCCCCGGGCCCAGACGGATACCCTGTGGAATTTTATAAGACATTTTTTGGGGTGCTGGTGAGGGCATTTAATGAGGCCAGGGAACGGGGTCCTTCCCCCAACAATATCGCAGGCTTCGATCCTGAAACGGGAGAAGGACCCAGAGCTATGCAGGTCATACAGGCCAATCTCCTTACAGAATGTTGATGCCAAACTGTTGGCTAAAATCTTGGCCTCAAGAACAGAAGATTGTGTCCCGGAGGTTATAGGGGAAGACCAGATTGGGTTTGTTAAAGGCAGACAGCTAACGGCCAACGTTAGAAGGCTCTTAAATGTGATCATGGTGCCCTCCGATGGGAGGGAGATGGAGGTAGTGGTCTCTATGGACGTGGAAAAGGCCTTCTACCATGTGGAGAGGAATCATTTGTGGGAGGTGTTGGAACAGTTCGGGTTTGGGCAGGGCTTCATTGACTAGGTTTGGTTGCTGTACGAGGCACCGGTGGTGAGCCTATGGACAAATCAGCTGATGTCATTCTACTTTAAACTGCACTGGGGGACAAGGCAAGGATGTCCTCTCTCCAAACTGTTGTTTGCCTTGGCCATAGAGCCACTGCCAATGGCGCTAAGAGCATCAAAGGACTGGAAGGGGATAGTCCGGGGGGGGGGGGGGGGGGGGGGGGGGGGGGGGGGGGGGGGGGGGGGGGGGGGGGGGGGGGCAGGGGTTGGAACATAGGGTAGGGTCTTACTATACGCAGACGACATGCTCCTATATATTTCCGACCCTTTAGGGGGGATGGGGGAGATTATGCGGATCTTAGGGGAATTTGGCCGGGTTTCGGGGTACAAATTGAATATGGGTAAAAGTGAGGTGTTCGCAATCCAGACGAGGGGACAGGATAGGAGACTGGGGGAGTTGCCATTCAGAATAGTGGGAGGCAGGTTTTGTTATTTGGGAATTCAGGTGGAACGGGGTTGGGAGCAGCTACATTGGTTAAATTTGACCCGGCTACTTGAACAAATGAAGGAGGGCTTCCGGAGGTGGGACATGCTCCCGCTGTCACTGGAAGGGAGGGTAAGGACCATGAAAATGACGGTCCTCCTGAGATTTGTGTTTGTTTTCTAGTGCCTCCCTATTTTTATACCAAATGCCTTTTTTAAACAGGCGAATAGGGTGATCTCTGGCTTTGTGTGGGCGGGTAAGACCCCGCGAGTAAATAAAGTGCTGCTGGAGCGGACTCGAGGGGTAGGTGGGCTGGCACTGCCGAACTTTAGTAACTACTACTGGGCGACAAATATTGCCATGATCAGGAAGTGGGTAGTGTGGGGTGGGGGGGTGCACAAGTTTGAGGGCATTGGTAATGCCTGTTCTGCCGTTCTCGCCGGCCCGATACTCCACAAGCCTGGTGGTAGTGACGGCCCTGAGAGTCTGGGGACAGTGGAGGACGCATATGAGAGTGGAGGATGCATCAGTGTGGGCTCCAATTTGTGATAATCACCGGTTTGGGAGGGTTTCGGAGATGGTAGAGAGCAGGGATTGAGAGGATGGGGGATCTATTTATTGATGGGAGCTTTCCCTGTTTGGAGGAGAAGTTCGAATTGCCGGGAGGGAATGGGTTTCGATATCTGCAGATAAGGGATATTGTGCGAAGGCAGGTTTCATCCTTTCCGCTCCTACCGCCATATGGGATACAGGACAGGGTAGTTTCTAGAATGGGGGAGGAGAAGGTTTCGGATATCTACAAAGAGTTTATGAAGTGGGAGGAAACCCAGATAAATGAGCTAAAGGGTAAATGGAAAGATGAGTTTGGGGGACATTGAGATTGAGGCGAGTCTGTGGGCGGATGCTTTGAGCAGAGTAAACATGCCCTCATCATGTGTCAGGTTCAGACTGATACAATTCAAGGTTGTTCACAGGGCACACATGACGGTGGCCCGGATTAGCAAGTTTTTCGGGATAGATGACATGTGTGTGAGGTGTGCGGGAGGACCAGCAAACCATGTCCATATGTTTTGGGCATGCCGGAAGCTTAGGGGTTACTGGCAGGGATTTGCGGATGTCATGTCCATGGTACTTAAAACAAGGGTGGAGCCCAGTCCAGAGGGGGCGATCTTCGGAGTGTCGGAAGTTCTGGGAGTCCAGGGGGTGAGAGAGGCTGACGTTTTGGCCTTTGCCTCCTTGGTAGCATGGAGACGAATATTGTTAGAGTGGAGGGACACTATGGGCAGTATTCTCCTCTCCCGATAAAAATCGGGATGGCCGTCGTGAAATCGGCCGAGGTTCACGACGGCCTTGGGACCCGCTCCCTGTACCTAATTCACCCCCACCCGGGGGGCTAGGAGCGGGCCTCTGTCTTTCCCAGCCGCAACCTTGTCGCGCCGGAAATGACGCGCAAAACGGCGCATTTGTGAGGTCATCCGCGCATGCGCGGGTTGCTGGTTCCAACCCGTGCATGTGCGGATGACTTCATCGCGCAGATGGCGCGAACCGTGCATGCGCGGTGGCCGTCTTTCTCCTCAGCTGCCCGGCAAGACATGGCGGCTTGATCTTTCCGGGCAGCGGAGGGGAAAGAGTGCGTCCGTTTTGGACGCTGGCCCGACGATCGGTGGGCACTGATTGCGGGCCTGTCCCCTCCCGAGCACAGTCGTGGTGCTCCCGTGCCAATCGGGCCCCTAGATGCCCCAAACGGGCATCTGGCGCCCGTTTCACGAATAAAGCGACCAGGTGTGTTTGCTGCCGTGGTGAAACGAGCATGAAGGGCCGGCCGCTCGGCCCATCGGGCTCGGAGAATCGCCGTTCGCCGTGAAAAATGGCAAGCGGCGATTTTCCCAAGCCCGGGGGGGGGGGATCGCTGGGGGCGCCAGGGGGGGCGTGAAAAATGTCAGGAGGCCCTCCCACGATTCTCCCATGCCACGTGGGGAGCGTAGAATTCCGCCCAAAGCCCCCGAAATCAGAGGTTTGGGATAGCGACATGGCTGGGTTTCTCAGACTTGAGAAAATTAGTTCGCCCTGAGAGTGTCAACGTTAGGGTTCGTCCGGAGGTGGCAACCGTTTATCAACTTCTTTGGGGAAAGCTAAACTGACAGCAGAGGCCACAAAGGGAGGGGGGGGGGGGGGGGGGGGGGGGAGGTTGGGGGGGGGGGGGAGGGGGGTGTTGGAGTTAGGCTACTTTGGTGTTTAGGGTAGGCGGGATTAGTGAAAGATGGAGAGGTGTTTTTTGCACTATGTTTACCTTTGTATTTGTACCGTTTATTGTTGTAAAATTATAAATGCCTTAATAAATGCTTTTTAAAAAAAAGAATAGATTCTAGCATTTCCCTAATACTAATTAGGCTAACTAGTAAGGCTAACAGGTCTGTTGTTCTCTATTTTCTCTCTCTTTCCCTTTTTAAACAGTGGAGTGAGATTTGCTACCTTCCAGTCTGCTGGAACCGTACCAGCACCACCACTGCATCCGCTATCTCCATAGCTACCTCTTTCAACACTCTGGGATGTTGAATATCAGGTCCTGGGGAATTATAAATCTTCAGTACAGGTTAGGTCACGGGGCTACGGGGACAGGGTGAGGTGGCCGGGAGGAGTGGACATGGGTAGAGTGCTCTCTCGGAGGGTTGGTGCAGACCTGATGGTCCAAATGGCCTTCTTCTGCTCTGTAGGGGTTCTATAGATACAGTCCCATTAATTTCTCCAACACAATCTTCCTACTAATACTACTTTCCTTCAATTCCTCATTTCCCTCATCCCTTGGATCTCTAATTTTGGGAGATTTCTTGTATTCTTTTCTAAAAAGTGTAGAGTTAGGATAATTGACAGCTGCTGTGTCTGGAAACCAATAATGAGTCGATATTTCACACACAGAGATGGTTAACAAACTTTATTAATAACATAATTCTGTTATCGATTAAAGGGGTAACTATATGAGGTTGTGCTCTTGGCACGGAGGACCACCAGGTGTGAACGTGAGTTTGATATAGGACTGTAACATTATATGGCTGATTCTGCAATTAGGGTTCCATGCTGGGCACCTCACCTTGAAAAATTGTAGTTTAGATCTGAAAGTTAGTAACATTCACCCTGGTAATCTATTGATCTGTCTACACTAGTTTATAATTGTGCCATAACAGGACATATTTCTGTACCTGGGCTAACTGGACCAGCTCAGTGCAATACAATGAGGAAATCAGAATGGAAGAAGCACATACTTATATACAGGCAGCACAGTGGCATAGTGGTTAGCACTGCTGCTTCACAGTGCTAGGGACCCGGGTTCAATTCTGACTTTACATAACAGTCTGTGTGGAGTTTGCACTTTCCCATGTTTGCGTGGGTTCCCTCCGCCAGTCCAAAGATGTGTAGGTTAGGTAGATTGGCCATTCTAAATTGCCCCTTAGTGTCCAGGGATGTGCAAAGGTGCTGTTATGGGGATAGGGCGGAGGAGTGGGCCTAAGTAGGGTGCTGTTTCAGAGGTTTGGTGCAAACTCGGTGGCTCGAATGGCCTCTTTCTGTACTGCAGGAAATCTATGGTCTATAAACTCATTCTCACTTCTGATGAAAGCTTATCAACCTAAAATGTTAGCTCTATTTCTCTTTCCACTATTTTTGTTTTCATTTCTTTTTTCCAGTATCTGTATTATTGTGATTTTGCCTAGAAGGGATCCTGTGTGATTTATTAATGGAAAATCAAACTGCATCTGTTAGGGGTCTACATTCCTCACCATTCAATTTCTCTTGCAGCCAGATAACCAAATCATTCCTAATGTTGAAGCAAGAAGATAGAGCCCAAGAAAATGTAGGAGCAAGAAACCATCATTTGAGTCAATCTTTTCCTTCACCCCTTGAATCTCTCAGAAACATTTAGCTACCCCTCCAAGGCATTTGTATTATTCAATTTGATAAGTCTTTCCTGATAACTATTGTTATTTCAATGTTTTTAAATTTATTTAAAAAAAATAAATTTCAAGTATCCAATTCTTCTTTTCCCAATTAAGGGGCAATTTAGCGTGGCCAACCCACCTACCCTGCACATCTTTGGGTTGTGAGGGTGAGACCTCACCCTCACGGTGAGACAGGGGGGAGAATATGCAAACTCCACACGGACATTGACCCGGGGCCAGGATCGAACCTGGGCCTTCAGCACCATGAGGCAGTAGTGCGCCACTGTGCCTCCCCTACTATTTCTATGTAATAGGAAAATCCACCTGATGTTTCTTTCTCTGAGTTTCCCAATTCTAAACTTGTTTCTCCTCATTTTTAACATTTTCGCCATTCTGAACAAGTTGACTGGTTCGCCCTTGTCTATCTCCTTCAGACAGTAAAAACAACAAGCCCATAGTGCTCTTCATTAGATGTCTGATTTCTGCCTCCAATAATGTATTATCTTGAAAACTGCTACTGAGTATGGAGATATTCTCAATTTATTGTAACGTCTGACAGAAAATTGAAGAAAACCTCATGAAATTAGTAACAATGAGAAAATAGAAAGTTGGTGACAACTCTTTTTAGTCAATGGCATGTTTTGAGTAGTCAAGTCCCATTTTTTTCTAATAAATGTGCGTTTTGTTGTCGGATCGTGTCACTGAGGCAAGTGAAAAGTTAATATGGATGCCGAGAAAGTAAATGATTAAATTATTAAAATTATTATAAATTAAATTAAATTATTGCTATCACATTCATGGTAATTGCTAAATCATGGACGGACAGTAACAGCAACATAGATAAGAAATGCATACCTTTCTACCACGGCCTCTCTTGGCTTTAGCAACGTTCTTTTGATGTTTATGAATAATTGCTGCTGGGGGAGTTTCAGCTGGGCAGCCATGCAGAGAGGCTTGTACTTTTTCCATGTATGTCTGGAAATCTTCCACTGCAATATCTTTATCTGTTCTGTAACATTTGTAGAATAGAAAAAAGTATGTCCAATGTCTCAATAAGTCTTTCATGTAGAAGAAAATCCAAAATAGATGTTATAAAGATATGTTGCTGAAAAAAAGAGACATGTTGCCAAAGCTTTTCGTCTTGCTCTCATCAGGTGAAATACAAAAATGCCACATTTCAAATGATCACAACAATTTATACTAAAGGAGAAAGGGGTGCTGATTGGTTGGTAAGTCAACTCTGATTGATGGAGGTGTTGTCATGAAGAAAGGAATGGGGAACTCCTCAAACACCCCGGTAATTCAAAAAAGGAGCATGACTTTTGTTTGCAGAGAACGGGTCCCTGCATTTGAATTTGTGTCACTTCTAGCAGTGAGCAAGGATACAAATGTAACTGATTATCTTAAATGGGTTCTTAAAGCAGCTGTTACCACATTCAGGATTGGTTAGCAGATGTTTTGTTTTGGATTTTGTAAACATGGGCTGGTTGGGTATGGAGTGTAATCTGCCTATTATGAACAATCAAAGGAACATGCTGTTTGATTTGATTAGCCAATTGCTGGGATATACTGCCTATGTACCAATTTAATATAATCAGTCAACTTTTCTGGGAAATGACATTCATTCATTCGCATGGACATGTTCCCTGCAAACAAAAGATATATGTTCAAGCCTTGCCTTTTTGTGGAACAGTCACGGTGTTTGAGGAGTGTATTATTCCACATTGCCTTCTTCATGGCAATGGTTCAAACAATCAGAATCAACTTGGCAACCAAACAACACCCTTAACTCCTGCAATATAAATTGTTGTTATCATTTGAAACTTGGCCTTATTGCATTTGTTCTGATGGCTTAGGTGGGGGTGCTCTTTTCAAGGGCCAGTGCAGACTTGATGGGCTGAATAGCCTCCTTCTGTAAATTCTATGAAAAGCTTTGGCAACATGCATCTCTTTTCAGGAATATTCAAGTTCTGTGCTGCCAAGATTATGGACGGGATTTACCGACCACCCCTCCGTGTGTTCGGTGGCCCGCCAGTAGGATCTACTGACCAAGCTGCTGTCAACAGGATTACTCAGTGACAGCACCCTCGTCGCCTGGAAACCTGTGCGCTGGCGTGGGACTGGAATCTCCCGCCGGCGTGAACAGCCGGTAAATCCCGGCCATTATGTATTCAATTCTAAATACATAGAAACTGCTATAATGCCAGGAAAAAAATCATTACCCTTTAAGAGCTTTCCAGTGATTCTTCATAAATAGCACAATATTGTGAGCTGTATCATCTGTGTTTTTCCCTTTGTTTCCACCAATGTTCTTGTGCTTTTGATGTACTGGGCTGGACTTAATGCAGTCCTATCACAACGGCAAACATTGTGGGCTCACTTAATCATGGGAGAGATGCCTCGCCATCACTTTGTGTGGCAAAACCTCACTGATTAATTCAGAGGATGGAAGGGATCGATGCAGGATTGCCATCTACCACCGGCACCATGTCAATTAGGCTTGTTAACCAACCAATTGACATCCATTGTCCCTGAGCAGGGCCAGGGTATGAAAACGTGGGATTCAATGCTTCCACTTTCTGGACTCCTTATTCCAAATCTCACCCACAATCATGCATGTTATTTTTTCCCCTTTTACCATTCACCAATCAATTCACCAAACAATCACAGAAAGCTTCTCGTAAAATAATAACACCATCTGGTTGGCATCTGGTTACAGGGATCATTAATATTAAGAGCAGCATCAATATAATGGAGTGTTAGTTTGTGTGAATCCTATAGGTGATCCCACCATGACTATTAAGCAAACGAGAGAGTGCAAATTTTATTTTAACAGCATTGTGCAATATTGTTAATTTGACAGGTAAACATCCCATTAGTTCTCAAGAACACTGCAGACAAGAACACTGTTTTGGGTGATTGCCTCATTAACACGTTCTGTACATTTTACCATATGCACATAATGACATTAAATTCATATTAGGGGGAAAGAGTAAATCTTTGTAACTTGTCGGCTGAAGCGCAACAGCAGGAAAAGCCCTCTGCAGATCGAGGCGCGATTTTGTCTGGCTGCCCCCTCCCCCACTTTCAGGCCCCCTCCATTTTTGACCCCCCTCCACCCCCTCCAACCTTAGGGTGATCTCCCTCACTTCCCCTCCACATGGCAAGCCCCCCCCCCCCACGTCTAAACCCTGGCAGTGCCAACTGGCAGCTGGGCACCCTGGCACTGCCAGCCTGGCACCCTGGGCAATGCCCCTACCAGCCTGGCAGTGCCACCTGGGCACCCTGACAGTGTCAGGATGGCAGTGCCAAGGTGCTCAGATGCCAGCTTGAGAGCCAGGGTGTCCCCAGACAATCCTGGGTCTCATGTGGCCTGGAAGACCCCCCTCCCCCTAACCCCACCAACCCCCCCCCCCCCCCCCCCCCCCCCCACCCCTCCCATAGGTGCTGTTACACATAATTGACATTTGTGATGACCAGTACTAAATGGCGCCCTGATGAGATCTCCCAGGCATGGCCGCTGAGTACCGGGCGCCGGGTGAATCCGGCAAACAGATATTTAAATGAACCATTAAATATGATGATCTGGATCACGCCCAGTGAGGGCAAGATCCTGATTGCATCATCTCATGAGATTCCGTCGAATCTCACAAGACATTTCGATTGTTGCAAATCTCTCGCGAGATTCAACGGCTTTGTCCGGACACCAAGCTGAGCATGACGAGGCCACTGAATCGTGCCCATTGTCTCCATGCTACCGTTTGCATTTTTTCATTGTTGGAAAGTAGTGGGAGGGCAAGAGGGAGCGAATGGTGGAGGAGAGGGGACAGTCCCATTCACTTGTTGATGCCTAAGCTCCCTCCTTCCTCCCTGGACACAGTCACTCAGCACTCCCGCACCTTGCTCAAGCTAACTCAGTATCACGGGGAGCGATGCTCCACTTCCTTGGTAGTGGCTTGTTTGATAGACATGGATGACATTTGGGTCCATCCTGGCCCGAGGCTGAATGACAGCTCCCATGGGCCTGATCTGGCCTCATTACTGGTGGAGACTCTATCCTGTTCTTTCATTTTGTATTTGTTATCCTTGGCCTCATGGAAGACATTGTCACAAACCTGCATGCTGGCCACTGAGAATGGCCAGAATAATTGCTCTAATTACAAGATCACTCTCTCTCTTGCTCTTGCTGCTCCTTCAATTGTAGACCTTGGCTGGGATTCTCAAAATCCCGGCTAAGTGTTGATGCCGGCGTAAACACCGGAGTGTTTCAAACGGCGTCAACAAGCCTCTTGGTTCAGCGATTCAGTTACCTACAAGGGGCCAGCACTCCGGCGCTGATACGCGGCCCTGCACTGCCGGCATGGGTCTGCGCATGCGGGTGGTGGCCGTTTCCATGCCGGCGCTGCACAACATGGCGTAGCGATACAGCGGGCCTGCGCGTGGCCGTCGTGGAGGCCCCCCCCCCGGAGTCTGATCACTCCCCACCAGGTTGGCCACCGCGGCCGTGGGTCCAAGCTCTGAGGGTGGTACCATATGTGAACCACACCGGCGGAACTTGGTGGTAACTCGGCTGGTCGACTGTGGAGAATCACTGCTGGGGCTTCTTTCAAAGGCTCCTAACCGGCGCCCCGTCGACCGCGCATGTGCGACTGGCACCGATTCTCTGGAGAATTGCGTCCTGGCATCGGAGCGGTGAGGCGGGAATTTTCGGCGTCACACAGATTCTCCGACCCGGTAAAATCCCGGCCCCTGTCTCTGAGAAGCAAGAGCAGGAGGGACGGAAACTGTGATTAGAGTACTGGAGCAATGAATAACGTGAACGCTTAAACATGATAGGCTAGTAGGATAAACCATTCGGGTCCGGAAATACCTAAACTGCTCACATTCTTTCTCTTGCTTCTCCTTGAATCATAGATTTTGTCTCTGGAGGAGACGCAAGTGTCGGAGGGAGGGAAGGTGTGATTGGAGGAGCTGGAGCAATGAGTAACATGAGCATTACAAGCAAAGCCTCGTCTCATCTGGTCCCCCAATCGATTGTATTCAACAGGTCTTAGAAACTTCAAGGGAAGATACAGGATCCCAGCCATTCTATAGTTCCTGCTCTTTCCTACATTTTTCATGATAATAACATTTTAGTATTGTTTAGTCAATAAAGCATTTACCTTGATGTGCCTATTTGACATCATACTGATGGCCTATGAAGCCCATACTTTGGGCAGAATTTTGTATTTGACTTGCCCTTAACAATAGTTACCAGACTTCAAAATTTATATTTCTGTTTGGAGATGTTTTTCAACAATCAACACCCACGATATTTACTTTTTTTTTCTACTGATCCCAGCATCTCATATTTTCCAATACTGTGAAGCCTGTGTAAAGTTTAGAATTTACCACAAATGTCAGCTACTGGACCAATATTCTGTTGACCATAATGAATAGGGACAGCTCAAAACAAAGAGAGATCTTAACCTCTGATTGTTCAAAACACATCTCTTCAGGCCTAGATCCAAGAAGTTGAAATGCAGACTACATTCCATGTTAAATTACAAGTCCGAGAAGAATATTTTACGATCACCCAGAATTTGCAGGCTCTTTCAACTGACATAGTACCAACAGATGTTCCAAGGCAACACCCTAGGATAGTTTTGAGATAACTGCCAAAAATTCATGTGGCAGTGCTCCACAAAGGCCTTTAGTTTCTTTGTTAGGCAAGAGTCTCTTTGGTATCATAATCTATATATGCGTGTATATATATATATGTATATCAACCAATGAAATCTTGCAAAAGTTGGCAAATGGCTTCTAAATGTTCTATGACCTCGGCCAGTATTTCATAGTAATTAAATAATTTATATTTTATTATTATTATATGGGATGCCAAGTATTTTAACAGTATTTTTCAGTAACATATTTTGTAATTTAATTCTCTTTGCATGAAATACTGGAACCCACTGAAATAAAAAATCAGGAGATCTACATGTTTTTTTTGCAAATTAGCTTAGGACCTGAGTTCTTGAGTTCATGAATGTAGTAATCCAGGAGAAAGGAAGGTAAAGGTTGAACCAAATTTATTTTAACTCACAGTAAAGCCGCACTCATGGCTTACAACACCAGTGTCCCAGCCCGGGACTAACAGGAACTCCCAGTCCGGGTCTGGGACAGAATTTGAAAAGCTTGTTAACGGTTCCCAGCTGGATGGGCCTCAGCCTGTTACCATGGGAACTGGTACTCAACAAGCCCACAGGGGGATCAATGAGTGATTCCTCATGATGCTCGTAAGGATTATTGCAATGAACTTCATGTCTGATGATATTTGAAAAAGACAGTAGGTCACAAATGGCACATCTGTGACTAAAGTTCTCCTACTTATTTTTGGATGATTCACCCTCCTCCTCAGCTGTACTTTAATACAGGGACTGTAGACAAACCCCTTTGGGAAGTTATTACTAGACGTAGCTAAAGCAATGTCCCTTTCTTTACTCAGTACTTGCACATTACAGTTGCAACATATTTTAGTTTCAGGCTACATGCTGAAAATGCAGCAATGTGGCATATTGTGGAATGACAATGCTATTGTTCACATTCTACATCTTGTTCTAAATCTTGAATTCACATGTATTTACTTATGCAGAGCCTTATATGAAGGGCTGGACTTTCAGAATGGAGGTGGGGAATCAAGAAACGGGATTGCTCCCAATGTCACAATCCCACCTCCATCTTGGCAATGTCAGCAGAAAGGACCGTCATGCCTTGGAGGGTGGGATGGTCTATTTCCAGCGGTAGGTTGGAGATCGAAACAGAAATGGGGATGGGCCCATCTCGTTGGGGGCCCAATGCAAGGTCTGCCTCAGCTGTCATCTTTGCACCACAAGCGAATTGTGTATGCTCCTGATTGAAAAAAGAAAAGGTTAGACTGGGTTACGGGGATAGGTTGGAGGTCTGGGCTTAAGTAGGGTGCTCTTTTCAAGGGTCGATGCAGACTCGATGGGCAAATGTCCTCCTTCTGCACTGTAAATTCAATGATTCTATGATAAGTGCTGCTTAAAGTTGGTATTTGAGAATGCGCTTTCATTTTTAATGGCTTTGCCGGGTAAGAGGTTGGTGCTCCTGCTGACTCAGCACAAAAGAACTCTCAGTAAACTTCCAACACACTGGAGCATCCCTGAGATGCTGCCTTAAAGATCTGCCACTGATGTACTGCTGGCCCACTATTTCTGCTCTTCTTTGCAAACATTTCCACTCTGTCATGTGCATCTACAGCAGGTCAAAGGGCAGCACTTTAAGTGAGTACCACAACCCAGATCAGAGACTGCTCCCCCAGTCAGCTAGGCCTCAAGTGGCAAAGTCTGGGGCTCAGTACTTGAAGCCGTAGCAGTGGATGTGTCGTCATGTGTTCCCTGAGGCTGTGAAAGCTCATGAACAGTGCGATGTCCATGGACCAGATGAGCTTAACCACGTCTCGGACGGCCTGAGCTCCTCCCATCAGAGAGTGACCAATCCTGTGAAGAATCACATGTGGTGTAGTATTTAGTTCTTTAATTGTTTGGTGTTGATTATGTGTGTCTGTTGTCATTTTGCTATTCTGTGTGCAGTTAGTTAAGTCTGGGTGTGGTGGTAACTGGGAAAGAGAAACTAAACTGAAGCTAGAAGCTATGAACATTAAAGAAGTGAACAGCCAATCGCTTACGTGTCATGCCCGTTGTCAGAAATTGAAAGCAAAGACTCTACTTGTCAATATGGGAAGGACGACGCTCCTCAGCTCCTGACCTCATTACAGGCTTGGCCCAAACATGGACAAAATAACTGAATTCCAAAGATGAGACGAGAGTGACTTCACTTGACATCAAGGCAGCATTTAACTGAATGTGGCATCAAGAAGACCCAGCAAAACTAGAGTAAATGGGAATCAGGGGGAAAACCCTCCATTGGTTGGAGTCACACCTGGCCCAAAAGAAGATGCTTGTGGTGGTTGGAGCTCAATCATCTCAGTTCCAGGACATCACTGCAGGAGTTCCTCACGGTAGTGTCCTAAGCCCAATCAGTTGCGTCTTCAATGACCTTCCTTCCATGATAAGGTCTTCACGGTAGTGTCCTAGGCCCATTCAGCTACTTCACCAATGGCCTTCCTTGCATGATAAGGCCAGAATTGGGGATGATTGCGGATGACTGCACAATGTTCAGCACCATTAGCAACTCCTCAGATACTGAACTGGTTCAATGTCCAAAATGCAGCAAGACATGGACAATATCCAGATTTGTGCTGACAGGAAAGAACAGCTTCTTCCCTGCTGCCATCAAACTTTTGAATGGACCTACCCCGTATTAAATTGATCTTTTCTCTACACCCTAGCTATGACTGTAACATTACATTAATCCTTCTCTATGTACGGTATGCGTTGTCTGTTTAGCATGCAAGAAACAATCATTTTCACTGTACACTAATACATGCGATAATAATAAATCAAATCAAACAAGTGACAGCTCCCCCCTCACCACATCAAAAGCAGCCAAGTATTTTCTGCTGTGAATAAGAGGCAGTGAAACCACTTTGCTCTTTTGATGTGGTGATGAACTGTCAATCATAGCAAGAGTGGTTATAAACATTATGTTAATATCAAAGCAGGGTACGGAGATGCATTTAAGCGTGAAGGGAAAGATAGACAAAGGATCCACCAAATACTTGTCTCTGGATTAATAAAACTTCCAATCAATGGCTAGTGTATTGTATTTCTGTGTGTGATTGAATGGGGGTTTTGCATTTCAAAGGCTGCCAGGGGATTTGAAGCCCTTTCAATTGTACTTGGCTTACGATGATGTCTCTGACACTTATAACATTGCTGCTTTGAACAATTTTGTCTGAGGCAACAGATGTTAGAGAGGGGTAAGTGAAATTGCAGTGATCTTCCACTCTTAGACTGTTCTTGGGTGGGGTGCTCTTTCCAAGGGCCGGTGCAGACTCGATAGACCGAATGGCCTCCTTCTGCACTGTAAATTTTATGTTCTATGTTCTTCAGCTTTCAGAGCAGGGGTGACTGACAGGGGTCTCTGATGGTGGGGAGTCTGATCAGGAGTTTGATGTGGGTGATAGTTGGCGGTCTCTGCTGGGGTCTCTGATCTGAATCACTGGTGGGGGTCTCTGGTGGCAGTCTCTGATAGGGGTCTGTGATAGAGTTCTCCAATGGAGGTCTCTGATGGGGGGTCTAATGTGTGTCTGATGGGGAGGTCTGATGTGGGACTTTGATGGAGGATTTAATGAGGGGGCTGGGGCTATCGGTGGGGAAGGTTCAGGTCACCCTCATGCATGGGTGCATGCATTTGGAGGGGTGAACTGTTATTCCCATGATGGATGGTAGGATGCTCCTCTTGTCAGTGGGGGTGGGAGGGGGGCAGGATTAGCATTGTGGGGGGGGGGGGGGTGGGGATGAGACCCTGCCACTGGGCCTTGGGATCGGGCCGCAAGCTCAAAATGGCGACCCGAAACTGGGATTCCGATGGAATCCAGCGAACTCTCTACCATGTTTATTTTTGCATGGTTAAGGAGAGAGAGACTTGCACCTGTACAGCGCTCTCAGGGCCAGTGAAGACCAGTCGGGATTCTCCACTGGCAGGGAGCACTTAGTGAACCGAGTGGAGTATGCCAGCCATTGTCTCCATGCTGGATGCTTCTGGAGTGTTCTCTCAGTCGCTTATCATGTGACTCTTTACACGGTACCATGATCGGTTCTTTCCTCCAGTCCCTCATTAACTCTTGCTCTGCCGAGCACTTTGACATTACAATGGCATGAAGGCACATGTAACATCATTCAACGTCGTTCTCCCCCCTCCCTTGTAAAATTCCAGCAAGTTTGCAGTCAAACCTCTGATGATTTTCCTACAATATACAATAATTAATATTATGGTTAGTACAATCTTTGTTGCCATTTGACTGGCCTTCCTGTAGTGTTCATGATTCCACTGTGCTGGCATGATTTAGGAGGACTTTCAAATCATGGTTGCCTCCATGAAAATTCCAGGAGATCTAGAGAAAGCACTTGTAGAACGGCACCGTTGGCTTTTAAACCTGTGCACATCAAATTCATGGCCCACCACACTCCTGCACAGGTGAACATGATCAGAGATAGAAACAGAGGTAGAACCTCTGCTTGGCTCCCCATTTTTCCTCCTGACTCTGTCACCAGACCACAAAATCCAGTCCTTAGTACCTGAGTACCATACTTCATTTGATAACATTAGAATGATGCAAAATTGCTTAATTATTTTCTTCACTTTTGTTTCTTTCAGTTCAGGTTAATACAAATCTCTCGCTTTATCTATCATTAGGCAAGTTGCTTTTGAGCGGATTTTTAATTGTATTATTTCTGCTTAAAGCAATTATTTAAATACAATTGATTATGCAGAACACAAAGGAACATTTTTGTACTTAAATTACATAATACAAGCCAAATAAATGTCAACTGTAAGTTGCGACAGCTCTGATTTTTGGCTGGATGTTCTGTTTCGCTACTCTGGAAGGGTGATTCGCGATCAGGCAGAGAATCCAGCATCGAGCAAAAAATAGCGTTGATCCTGTTCCAATGCTCCGCGGAGCCCCTCGTTGACGGCAGCCTCACTGTTCGCACCTCGCACCAGCGGGAGGATATAAAGGGGTCATTAAGACCCATTTGTATCCTATTAATGGGCCGGGCACCATATTCTCCAAGCCTGTGTGATTCTCCGGTCCTCTGGGCCGAGATTAATGCGGGCGAGAATTGGTGCAGGTATTTGTAAATGTGACCCCGATGTGGTGGGCCTTGTGGTTGGCTAAGGGAATGACTCTTTAGGGAAGCTGTCCCCAAAGTCCATTGGATTGTGAATTGCTTCCGGATTTGTGCTCCCAGCGTGAGTGCAAATTAGGTGCAATTCAGCTCTGGCGAGAGAATATGGCCGCCCAAACAAAGAACTCTGGCCATGTCTATTGTAGCTACCAATGATGGCTAACGTCCATGAGACATCCCTTGTGGCTGAATAACCAGCCCAGTTGCGTGTTCTGCCTGATTTTGAGAGAGAGAGAAAGATTTTATTTTGAAAATTTAAATGACAGAAAACCACTCATTAGCTGTGTTGAAGGCCAAAAGCCAATTTCACCATGCGAAGTAACATTTCCACAATATATCCACATATTTTCAACATATAACTGATATCTGTGACGGGTGCGAACTCTTTATTTAATGGTGAATAAGAAAATACTATTTATTTTCCAGGAAAGTATAGTGAAAAACTGTTCTGTCTCTGAACAGATTTCTTTTTAACCCTTTATTCCACTCCCTAGCGCTGCCCACACATATGAAGACAAAATAGTCAAATCTCAGTATTATGAATTTCAAACTAATTTATTTACTACAAATGGCTGCAAAAATATGGCTGGCCAAGGATCAACTGATTTCTCTTGTGGATTGGAACATTCTCTGTTCTCAAGAGAAAACAAAAGGGACCTTTCAAACTGATGTTGACACAATGCCTTGTTCTGAAACTAATTCAAAAGAATAATTTCAAAATGAGTGTATCATTCCGATACAAAGACACTGGCTGTTTCAAACCTTCAAGGTGTGAAATCCACACTTATACGTATAATCAACTTTACCACCTAACTTATTTGGAAAAGGACTTTGGATTTGTAAACAGTTACATGATTAGACAACCTTGCTCTCTGTTTGCTTTAAAAATAACACCCAGAAGCTGTTCTGCAGACAGAGTTCCATGAGAAATCATTGAATCAGCTGCAAGCCATCAAAGTAACCAAGCTAATAAACAGCAATACCTTGAAGGTTGGAGGAGGACTCATGAAGGTTGGAGAAGGACTCATCCACAGCCAGCTCCAACTCAGAGTTCACCAACCTCCTGGGAAATTTTACAAGACACCTTGCAGCTTATTGAGAATGTCCTACTTTATCAGGCTTTTACTTCAACTAAAACATCAACTAATCTAAGAGACAATCAAACTTGGAATTGTGTTGTTTCACCTTCATCTGTACAAAACCTTCATGTGTGAAGTGTGTGTGCGGAGTCAGTGGGAGGTTGCATTTGAAACCTCTGAGGCAAGTGTGTGATAATAAATAACCATTATTTTAAAACTAACAAAAAGCTTGCTGCTGGAAATTATTTGAATTGGAACGATCACTCTGAGGGTAAGAAAACACGTACCGCTTACATACAAACCTATTGATCATGGTAAAAAAGAACGTATAAAATCTGCCGATGATAAAATAAAGAGTGCCTCACCTGCTGAGATAAGCATTGCCTATGCAGCCTGTGAAGTTAATGTAGTGGTTGTGGAGTGAACCTCCAATGTAGAATTTTCCTTTGGGTTCCACTGTTTCCTTTAAGGGACAATCATCTGTTGTTTTATCCTCATCATCTACTATTAACTGGCAACTGAAAAAAAAAGAGGGGAAAAAACTACATGTCAGAAAGTTACATTATATATCAATAAGGATTTGGTATTGGACCAGAACTCAATGTGAAAACAAATTACAACAAATATTATCTTCAGTGCAATGGAACTTATGAAAAATGGTGTTTTAGAGAAAACACAAAAAGCTACTTTATCACAGTTAAATAACTTTTTCTATTTATTTGGTCAATTATACAACTGTTCTTTATATTGAGTAATTATCCAAGATGGACACCTGATGGCCACTGATCATTATAATGCAAGGGCTAAAATCATGTGAGGGCAGATACTTTAAAACACATTTCTCAAGCCACAGATTTGTGTTGTTATGAATCCCCTTTTTTCTATAGCTTGCACATATAGAACATACAGTGCAGAAGGAGGCCATTCGGCCAATCGTATCTGCACCGACCCACTTAAGCCCTCACTTCCACCATATCCCTGTAACCCAATAACCCTTCCTAACCTTTTGGACACTAAGGACAATTTAGCATGGCCAATCGACCTTACCTGCATGTCTTTGGACTGTGGGAGGAAACCGGAGCACCCGGAGGAAACCCACACAGACACAGGAGAATGTGCAAACTCCGCTAAGACAGTGACCCAGCGGGCAATCGAACCTGGGACCCTGGCACTGTGAAGCCACAGTGCTAGCCACTTGTGCTACCTTGGTGCCCAATTTTGTGGTATAACCATACGGGATTATGTTTCTACAATCAAAACAAAATAAGTTTACATATGTTTACCATCATTAACTAGGGACAAATCAGAAGTCTATTTCCAAAATACTGTGTAATCTAAAGTTGGAAATATGAGGCACGATATAATTGCCTCAATGCGCCCGGCTCGGTGATGCGACAAGGCCGTTAAATCTCACAATAGGCCTCTTTCGGTTGAAACCCTCGTGACATCTAATGGAATTGCTGGGCGAGATCCAAATTAATATACTTATGTAAGCCATTAGGCTCATTTAGATATACCTATGCCGAATTCTCCAGAGGCACAGGGACTAACAGCCTCACCTGGGAGACCTTGTCATGGCGCCGCTTTGCACTGGTCCACACAAACTTGGACTTGGGGGGGGGGGGTCTCCCATGCCTTTGAAGGACCCGTGTGGGCGGGCTCTGGGTAGGATGGTACCCTGGCACTCCCAATGGCACTTGGGCACATTGGCATTGCCAGCCTGCCACCTTGACACTGCCAGGGTGCCAGGCTGCCAGTGCCAATGATTGGGCCCTGAGGTGCCTTGTCTTTAAGAGGGGGAGGCAGGGGGGGGGGGGGGCTGAAGGATACCCTAAGAGGCATGTTGGGGCAGTGGGGGGGGGGGGGGGGGTGGGTCCGGAGGCCGCAGTGGAGGAACAAGAGGGGTTGGGGTCAAAGGATTGGGGGGGGGGGGCGGCACATGATGCAGTGGCTAGCACTGGGACTATGGCGCTGAGGACCCAGGTTAGAATCCCAGCCCTGTGTCTCTGTCCGTGTGGAGTTTGAACATTCTCCCTGTTTCTGCGTGGGTTTTAGCTCCACAACTCAAAGATTTGCAGGTTAGGTGGATTGGTCATGCTAAATTGTCCCTTAATTGGAAAAAAAATAATAATTGGGTACCAGTAACCAGTACAGTTGACAAGGGGGAGCCAGTCAATGTGGTATATTTGAACTTTCAGAAGGCGTTAGACAAAGTCCCGCATAAGAGATTAATGTGTAAAATTAAAGTGCATGGGATTGGGGGAAATGTATTGAGGTGGATAGAAAACTGGTTGACAGAGAGGAACAAAGAGTAGGGATTAATGGGTCCTTTTCAAATTAGCAGGCAGTAACTAGTGGGGTACCACAGGGATCGGTGCTGGGACCCAGCTATTCACAATATGTATTAATGATTTGCATGAGGGAACAAAATGCAACATCTCAAAGTTTGAAGATGATACCAAATTAGGTGGGAGGGTGAATTGTGACGAGGATGCAGGGATCCTATAGCAAGATCTGGACAGGTTGGACGAGTGGGCAAATCAATGGTAGATTCAGTATAATTTGGGTAAGTGTGAGGTTATTCATTTTGAAAGCAAAAACAGGAAGGCCGACTGCCTGAATGGTTGTAAATTGGGAGAAGGGAGTGTGCAGCAGGACCTGTGTGTCCTTGTGCACCAGTTGCTGAAGGTAATTATGCAGCTGCAGCAGGCAGTAATTAAGGCTTGTCGTATGTTGGCCTTCATTGCGAGAGGTTTCAAGTACAGAAGCAAGGATGTGTTGTTGCAATTATAAAGGGCCTTGGTGAGGCCACACTTAGAATATTGTGTGCAGTTTTGTCTCCCTTTCTGAGGAAGGATGTTCTTGCTCTCAAGGGAGTGCAGCGAAGGTTTACCAGGCTGATTCAAGGAATGGCAGGACTGTCATATGAGGAGTGATTGACCATGTTAGGATTGTTCTCGCTAGAGTTCAGACGAATGAGGGGGTATCTCAAAGAGGCTTATAGAAGTCTAACAGGACTAGACAGGGTAGATGCAGGGAAGATGTTACCAATGATGATGTGTCCAGAACCAGGGGTCACAGCCTGAGGATTCAGATAAACCATTTTGGACAGAGATAAGGAGACATTTCTTTACACAAAGAGTGGTGAGCCTGTGGAATTCATTCCCACAGAAAGTAGATGATTCTAAAACTTTGAATATCTTCAAGAGGCAGCTGGATATAGCACTTGGTGAGAATGGGATCAAAGGCAATGGGGAGTAAGCAGGACTAGGCTACTGAGTTGGATGATCAGCTCTAAATTTATTTTAAAAAAGGATTGGGATGGCATTTAAAATGCTGCCCTGATCCTTCCCCCATGATTCTCATTGACTCCGGTTTTGTTAGGTCTCCTTGATGTCAGAGTCGCTCAAATGCTGCATGATGTATGTCAAGGACAACCACTCTGACCTGACCTCTGGAGTTGAGCTCTTTTGTCCATGTTTGACCCAAGGCTGAAATGTGGTCAGGAGCTGAGTGAACTTAGCAGAACCCAAACTAAACATCCATGAGGAGGTTATTGCTGAGTAAGTGCGGCTTAATAGCACTGTTCATGACTCCTTCCATCAGTTCACTGATGATCGAGAGTTGACTGATGAGGTGGTAATTGGCCATGTTGGATTTGTCCTGCTTTTTGTGTACAGGACAATTTTCCATCTAATTGCTGGTTAGATACCAGTGTTGTAGCTGTACTGGGACAGCTTGGCTAGGGGTGTGGCAGGTTCTGGAGCTCAAGTCTTCAGTAATACTGCCAGAATAGGCTCCATAATCTTAGAAATATTCAATACATTCAGTTGTTCCTTGATATCACATGGAGTTAATTGAATTGGCTGAAGACTTTTGTCAGTGAGGCTGGGGAC
Organism: Scyliorhinus canicula; assembly: GCF_902713615.1. Lineage (NCBI taxonomy): Eukaryota > Metazoa > Chordata > Chondrichthyes > Carcharhiniformes > Scyliorhinidae > Scyliorhinus > Scyliorhinus canicula. The sequence continues at coordinate 91,901,408 of NC_052151.1, read as the reverse complement.
ATCCGGTGGAGGCCACAATGTATCATCCATTCGGGACTTCTGGCTGAAGATTGTGGTGAATGTTTCAGTCTTATCTTTCGCACTGATGTGCTGGGCACCTCCCTCATTTAGAATGGAGATTTTTAAGCAGTCTCTTCCTGAAATGAGTTATTTCAATATCCACCCCATTCATGACTTGGATGTGGTAGGACTATAGGGCTTAGATCTGATCCATTGGTTATGGAATCACTCAGCTCTGTCTATTATTTCCTGCTTATGTTGTTTCACACACAAGTAGTCCTGTGTTGTAGCTTCACCAGGTTGACACTGCTTTTTCTGGTATGCCTGGTGTTGTTCCTGGCAGGCTCTCCTGCTCTATTCATTGAACAGAGATGGATCCCCTAGCTTGGTGGTAATGGTAGTGGGGGAAATGTTGGAACATGAGGTTGCAGATTGTGATCCAGTACAATTCTGCTACTGCTGATGGCCCGTAGCACCTCATGGAGTGCCCAGTCTCGAGTTGCTAGATCTTTCAAAGTATTCCATTTAGCACAGTGATAGTGTAGTGGGAATGCTGATACATAGCGATTCAAAATCAAGATCCAATAAAGATCTTGGGTGGAATTCTCCGACCCCCCAGGGGGTCGGAGAATTGCCCAGGGCCGGCGTCAATCCCGCCGCCGCCATGGGCCGAATTCTCTGCCACCCGGGAATCAGCAGGGGCGGGAATCGCGCCGCGCCGGTCGGCGGGCCCCCCGCGGCGATTCTCCGGCCCATGATGGGCTGAAGTCCCACTGCTGACAGGCCTTTCCCGCCGGCTAGAATCAAAGCACGTCCAGTGCCGGCGGGATTGGCGGCGCGGGCGGGCGCCGGGGTCCTGGGGTCCTGAGATCCCCCCTCATTCGTCTGAACTCCAGCGAGAACAATCCTAGCCTAGTCAATCACTCCTCATATGACAGTCCTGCCATTCCTTGAATCTGAACTGGCTCGCTAAAAGAGCATTCCATGTGCTCCTACTCCCCAATCTTATCCTTGTAACTTTGCACATTATTTAATTTTAGATAGTCATCTAATTCTCTTTTGAATACCTCAATAGAGCCTGCCTCCACTACCCTCTCAGAGGATCTTGAATACCTTCATGAAGTTCCTTCTCAGCCTTCCTTTCTCCAAGGAAAACAGTCCCAATCTCTTCAATCTATCCTCATAACTACAGTTGTTTATAACTTAAATGATTCTTGTGAATCTGCTCTGTACTCTCTCTCTAGTACCTTTACACCCTTCTTTAGGTATGGAGCCCAGAAATGGACACAGTTGTCCAGATGAGGCCTAACTAGTGTCTTATACAAGTTCTCCTTAATCTCCTTACTCCTGTATTTAATGCTCCTATTAATAAAACCGAGGATACCATATTTTTTATTAACTGCTCTGTCAATATGTCCTGTGCCACTTTCAATGGATGATGTACATGTACACCACAACCTTTTTGTTCCTGCTCCTCCTTAAAACTTTCTCATTTTAGTAAAGAGTAAGTCTTGATTAAAAACCTTGCTTGAGTTCTTTGAGGACGTAACCAGCAAGGTGGACAATGGGGAACCTGTGGATGTGGAATATTCCAGAAGGCATTTGACAAGGTGCCGCATAAAAGATTGATCCAGAAGGTGAGATCACAGGGGATTGAGGATTGGCTGACTGACAGAAAGCAGAGGGTCGGGTTAAATGGGTCCTTCTCTGGCTGGCAGACTGTAACTAGTGGGGTGCCACAGAGGTCAGTCCTCGGTCCTCAACTGTTTACAATCTATATAAATGATCTGCCAGGAGGGACGGAGTGTAACATAGCAAAATTTGCAGTAGATACTAAAATAGGTGGGAAAGTAGGCAGTGAAGAGGAGATAAAGATTTTACAGACGGATATAGCTAGGTTAGGAGATTGGGCCAAAATTTGGCAGACAGAGTTTAATGTGAATAAATTAGGTTGTCCATTTTGGCCGAAAAAAGCAGATTCAAAATGGTCTGGGCAGAGGGATCTGGGTGTCTTCATTCATGAATCTGTGTGCAGGTACTAAATGTAATAAGAAAAATGGAATGTTAGCATTTATTGCAGATGGACTGGAGTAGAAAAGTAGAGAAGTATTGTTGCAATTATATAAGGTGTCGGTGAGACCACATCTGGAGAACTTCATTTGCCACGAGTCTGCCAATCCACCATCATATAGATGTCCTTTTGAATTTCAAGACTATCCTCATCACAGTTGACAATGCTTTCAAATTGTAACATCTGCAAATTTTGAAATTCTGCCCTACATACCACAGTCTAGGTCATTAATATAAAGAGCAATGATCCCATCACTGACCCCTGGGGATCTCCACTACTAACCTTCCTTCAATCTGAAAAACAACCATTTATCACTGCTCTCTGTTTCCTGTCGCTCAGCTAATTTCTTCTCTAAGTGCTTCCTTTCCCTTTGATTCCATGAACGAGAATTTTGCTCACAAGTCTGTTGTGTGGCACTGTATCAAATGCCCTTTGAAAATCAATATACACCACATCAACAGCATTTTCTTTATCAACATTCACTGTTACCACCTCAAAAACCGTCAGAAAGTTAGTTAAACATGGTTTTTCCTTGATGAATCAATGCTGGCTTTCCTTAATTATCCAGCACTTGCCTATGTGACTATTGATTTTGTCTTGAACAATAGTTTACAGAAGTTTCCCTACCACTGAAGTCAAACTGACTGGTCAGTAGTTTCTGGCTTTATCCTTATACCCCCTTTTGTAATTCTCCAGTCCTCTGGCACCACCCTAGTGTCAAGGTTGGAAGATTATCATGAGTGCCTCTGATATTTTTACTCTCACCTCCCTCGGTATCCTTGGATGCATCTCATCTGGTCCTGATTTCTTATCAATTTTAAGTAAAGGTAGCCTTTCTGACACCTCTTCCTTCTCAATTATAAATATCTCGAGTGTACCAGTTACTGGCTCTCTCACCTCATCCTTTGTAAAGACAGATGGAAAAAGTGTTTGTTTAATACCTCCGCTACTTCTGCCTCCACATGCAAGTCTCCTTTTTTGTGTCCTTAATCAGCCAGGCTCTTTCTTTTATCGCCCTTTTATGACTTACATATTGATAGAAGATCTTGGGTACCCCTTTTGTGTTAGCTGCCAATCTCCGTTCATGCTCACTCCTTGCTTTCCTGTCCAGCTTTTTCACTTCCCCTCTGATGCTTCTATATTCAGCCTGATTCTCCGCCTGACATTTGTCATGAGTGTACTTCTTCCTTTTCATTTTCACTTCCAACTCTCTTGTCATCCACGGTGTTCTAGCTTTATTTGTCCTACCTTTTCCCTTCAGGGGAATATACCTTGACATTGCCTGACACTGTCTCTTTGAAGGTAGCCCATTGTTCAGCCACTGTCTTCCCTGCCAACATCTGATTCCAACTCACTTTGCTCAGATGCATTCTCTTCCCATCCAAGTTGGTTTTCCTCCAGTCAATTATCCCTGTCCTGGATTGCTCCTTGTATTTTTCCATGGCCAACCTAAGCCTTATGATACAATGGTCACTGCTCCTTAAATGTTCAGTCTCTGTGATGTAATCCACTTGGGCCAACTCATTCCCCAGAATCAAGCCCAGCAGTTCATGCCCTTTCATTTGACTGGAAACATACTGCTGCAAAATTTATCTTGAACACACCAGGAACTCTGGCCATTTTTCTCCCTTTGCACTATCCCTTTCCTAGTCAATATATAGACAATTCTAATTACTCTACAATTCTTGCAACTCTCTGTAATTCCTTTGCAAATTTTTTTTCTCTACATCCCTTCCACTAGTTGGTGATCTATATACTACACTGATCAATTTGACTGCACCTTTTTCATTCCTTCCCTCTAGCTAGAGAGATTCTGTCCTTGACTTTTCTGGAACATGCTCTCTTTCCTACTGCAATACCATCGAAAATCAATGCTGCTGTTCCCCCCACCCTTTCTTCCTTTCCCATTTGTCCTAAATACCTCGTACTCAGGAATATTTAATGCCCAGTCCTGCCCTTCTTGGAGATGCAATTGTAATCAAATATAATGTAGTTGTTTATGCTGGACAGAGCAGCAAACCTCAAACTATGCCGAACACAGCTTGTCTCAGTTTCAAATGACTGTGGAGTTTGTTTGTTAATAACATTGAGTTGGAACTAGTCCATTGTCAATATTAAAATACATAAAGCAGAAGATGATTACCCTGACTGGCTGACAGTTGCTCTAATGAAATGATTCCATCCATCATTATATTGCTTCTTTGTTGATTGTATTGTCGTTTCTTTCATTTTGAAAATGACTGTACCGTTGTCCAGTGAGAGGGAGAAGATATCAGGCTGAAAAGAGATTTACAAGCATAACCATTGGGAGGCCTTGGTGGTACTCCATAGTGTGTCATAAAAATGTGCAACTTACAGTAAAACATCAGTGACTATTTACGTTACATGGTTACAAAAACTACTTCAAAGGTTTTAGTTGCGGAGTCGATGTTGTGATGCAGAACCACGCTCTCCTGTCACTTTTGGGACCAGGGTTAAAACATCCCCCTCAATTCTTAAAGTTGTGCCATTACAATACTGTCTTCCGTATTATCAACTTGTCGTGGGTTGCAATATTCTTGAACTGCTCTTGCAGCTTCAGATGTTAATTCTGTTAGTTATTCATCCCTGCTTCAGTATTTTACATGAATTTAACATTCACATTTTACTATCTGTATTATCCTAACCATGATAATGAAGAAATGCTAGTTCATAATCTTGTAGTCTACATTCCTCTTTGATGGCTTTGGCAAAGAGAGGTTACCACATTCATACTATAGCTTATATGTATCCCGATGTAAAGTTGGCAGTGTAAATGTTAATATATTCAAGCCAGTTGATGAAAGAAGGTTCACCAAGCCATATTCAGGCATCCGGTACCCACAATGAGGAAAATGGTTTCCACAAATTCCTTGATGAAGTGTTGAGGCGAAAAATTTAAAGATTCACCTGATACCCTGTGATTAACATCTCTTATAATGTTTAATTGAGAATTAAAGAGGACAATCCGTATTGTAGTATCAACAAAAATGTGAAGGGAAATATGATTGAAGGTTTTCCATTCAGTTAATAAAACTTCTACAAAAAACAACAACATAGAAAGTTTCTCTAAAATATAGGAAGTACTTTGACTTCCGCTTTAAGATTTCTCTCTGGTACTCACGCCTTCGTTGTAATAGAAAAGCAGTCCATTGGACTGTAACGTCCTAAAATTGAAGCCTCCTTCAAAGTTTGAAAATGGTGTGATCTTTTCGATGGAAGAGATGAAACCCTCCCCTTTGAAATATGCCATACGTGACATCTGTGGGCAAGAAGTTGAATATTGAAATATATATTTAGCAATACCAACTGTGTTCAACAGCAACACTTGTTACAGAAGTAACATTTTCAACTATGCAACTGATCATCGACTGAATGATTTTTCTTTAGTCAGATATGGCCTCAGATTGGCACGGTGGCACAGTGGTTAGCACTGCTGCCTCACAGGACCCGGGTTCAATTCTGGTCTTGGGTAACTCTGTGTGGAGTTTGTATGTTCTCCCCGTGTCTGCGTGGGGTGCCTCCGGGTACTCTGGCTTACTCCCCAGTCCAACCATGTGCAAGTTAGGTGGATTGGTCATGCTAAATTGCTCCTTAGTGTGTTTGATGTGTAGGTTAGGTGGGGTTGCAGGGATGGGGCGGGGGAGTGCACCTAGGTGGGGTGCTCTTTCGGAGAGTGGCTGCATACTCGATTGGACGAATAGCCTCCTCCTGTGCTGTCAGGATTCAATAGGATCAGAGTACCCCTCATCTGTGACCCACAACAGAACTGCTGTAAGATGTGTCTCAAGGCTTCCGCTCATGGTCTCATTGGACTGCTTATTGTTGGAAGTGGGATTCTGTAATGCTGCCTTTCCTATTTCCCCAAGAAACAAATTGTTGTTAAGATGTGAGGAAATTTGAGGGCAGCACGGTGGCGCAGTGGGTTAGCCCTGATGCCTCACAGCGCCGAGGTCCCAGGTTCAATCCCGGCTCTGGGTCATTGTCCGTGTGGAGTTTGCACATTCTCCCCGTGTTTGCGTGGGTTTCGCCCCCACAACTCAAAGATCTGCAGGCTAGGTGAATTGGCCATGCTAAATTGGAAAAAAAAATGAATTGGGTACTCTAAATTTATTTAAAAATATAGATGTGAGGAAATTTGACCATCCAGAATAAATGGAAAGGCTTTTTAAATTACATTTAGAGTGCCCAATTCATTTTTTCCAATTAAGGGACAATTTAGCGTGGCCAATCCACCTACCCTGCACATCTTTGTGTTGTGGGGGTGAAACCCACGCACTCACGGGGAGAATGTGCAAACTCCACACGGACAGTGACCCAGAGCCGGGCTCGAACCTGGGACCTCGGCGCCGTGAGACAGCAGTGCTAACCACTGAGTCACTGTGCTGCTGTGGCAGGGTTTTTTTGAGAAATTTACAAAGGATTAATCAATTATAGTATCACAAACCAAATAAATCATATCAAATATCCCAATCAATAACAGGGGACAAGGGAAAGCACACACTGCAGTTATAGCTACTCCAAATGCAGCCTCGTTTCAACTAAAAACTTGTTTTCTCTCTGTCAGAAATGCCCAAGGTGGTTCATTTGAAGTCCAATGCTTACCATATGGGAATTGTACAGAGTTGGAACAAATGGCAAAGCTTAGTTGAGCTTTTATTATTAGTGGGAATTTGTGATGAAAGGAAAATTACAAGAATGTCAACTTACTTTTTAAATATGTTAATTTTCTACCAGGTGGAATCTTGGCATAAGTTGGGCTGGATTCTTCGATTGGGAGACTATGGGCTGTATTCTTCACTGGTGGGATCCTCCGCTGCACCGGCAGCACACTCAAGCCTGCGAATTTCCCGACAGCGTGGGGGTGTCCGCAGTGGGAAACTCCACTGGCCCGCTGCTGTGACGGAGGATCCCGCTACCGGCGGGCCGCACCGCACCATAAAATGGGTGGTGGGGTGGAGAATCCCGCCCTATGTCTTCCTGCCGGAGGTGAATTGTCTCTGATTTGAGATTGCCATGGGAGGAGCGCCCTAAAGCAATTCACTATCCCTTGCCTTGTAAATTTATGCATGGCAGGGATTGCAAGGGATTCTCTTGCACAACCAGTTATCGGGTCACCAATTTTAGTGGGCAGACCATTAGCCCCACCCCACCACACAATTCCGGCCCACCCTCCATCATAACAGAGATACCCATAACAAAAACCCCCCAACAAGAGACCCACATACCGGAGACCCTAATAACAGAGACCCTATCAGACATCTCCACCAGAGACCCTTAGAACAGACAACTCCACCAGAGGCTGAGATAACATAGCCCCCTATAACAGAGACTCCTACAAGAGACCCCTACAAGAGACCCCATAACAGAGACTCTTATCAGAGACTGCCATAACAGAGACTCCCACCAGAAACCCCTCTGCCATGACATAGAACCCCCGTTCTTTGATCTGCAAAGCTTTTACTCACATCACAATGTTTAGAAACGTATAGTTATGACTGACAGCTCTTGACCACATCAAAAGGAGTTAAGAACTTTCTGCTGATAGAAAGGCCTTGAAGATCAAAGGATCTGAGGGGGTTTAAACCCTGGATGTAGTTTTCATTTTCTAGGATTTTACAGCTGCTGCTTTCTCTACCTGAGGCAGCAGGTGTGGGGACAGATGAATTTTAAAGCAGTGATTCTTTTTCACTGTTTCTGTAGACTGCTCTCTGGCTTCCAAGCAGGGGTCTCTGTTATGGGGAGTGGGTCTCTGTTTTGGGGGGAGAGGGTCTTTGTTACAGTAGGAATCACTTTTATGGTGGACAGCTATGTCATGGGGGTCTCTGGTGGGGGTCTCTGTTATGGGACACTGATGGGGTCTGGTGTGGTGAGCAGGATTTGCATTATGGGGGAGTCGGGGGCCCACCGATAGACTTTGGGGGCACCACTTTAAAGACTGAACCCCTTGACCCACTGCATGGTCCACCGTGACAGGGCCACGCTTACAAATACCTGCTCCAACCCATGCCCAAGTGAATCCTGCCCCAAAGGACTGGAGGATCACGGAGGCAACTCAGACGCAAATGGGTCAACCCATCTGCATCCGAGCTGCCTCCATGATCCTCCAATCCTTTGGGGCAGGATTCACTTGGGCACCCTCTCACTGGCATGGGGCACGAACCTCGATGTTGCTGTCAGTGACGGGCCCAAGCATTGGGCACCAATCCATTTTTCAGACAATGCAGGTTTCTCCTCCCGATCGTGGATCTCTCTGCCCGCAGCGGGCAGCGGAGAATCCAGCCCAATATGTCAGTTACATTCAGGAACCTAAATCCAGTGCTGCCCCAAGCTCAATCAGTAATACAGGAATTTACTTACAAGTGATTCCTCTGGACAACCACTGCTGATTCCTAATGCCTCCTCTTCTTCAAGAATATTGAAGTCTCTCCTTTGGAATTGGAAACTCCTGAGACAACCCCGAAATCCAGCATCCACAGCTATGTACGATTTCAGACTACCCAGAAAAACAGAAACCGATGTTGGGATTACAAATTCATCATTCTTAATGTTTGTCTATGATAACAAATGATTTTTGGAACCCTAATTCAACAGAAGATGCAAGGCATAAAACTCTGTAATTTATCAGTGAAATCTTGGTGCTCAAATCCTGCAGTATATAATAAGTTCTGCGATAGTAATTTATGGGTATCTGCCATATGCTGGGATTCAAACAAAGGTTTTGAAAATGAGTTACCTTTCAGTGATGTGTTTTAAAGTGAAGTAGATTGCCACAGGGTTAGAATTCTCATCACAGTCACATATGCTTTGCCTCTCTGAGACAAAGAGGAGATTAGGCACCAATGAGCCAGGCATTGAGAATGTGCTTTCAAAATGACAGAGGACGGGATATAAGAGGAGTAGGTCTTACACTATCTTGAGGGTGGCACAGTTAATGTGTTACACTGCCTCTGGCTCCCTGAAAACATCCAACAGCAATACATATTATGGTTGTGATGACCTATTCGCTTGAACCGAAGATGGGGGGGCGGGATTCTCCCTTCTGATCGCAGAGTGTTGGCGCCGTCGTAAAAACTGGAGCGTTTTACGACAGCGTCATTGGACAGCTCAGTGTAGTGATCCTCTGCCCTACAGGGGGCCAGCATGGCACTGGAGTGACTCACGCCACTCCAGCTGCCAATACCCACGTCAAACGGGCGCCGAAGGTCTGCACATGCGTGCTGCGGTTGGCGTGAATGTGCGCATGCGCGGTAGCTTCCTTCTCCGCATCGGCCCCCATGCACATGGCGTAGGGTTACAGGCTCGGAGAAAAATAGGACCCCACCAGGAGAGGCCGGCCACGGTAGGAACCCCCCCTGTGTAGAGCGGCCCCTAACCGGTGCCGCACCGACCGCGCCGGTGCCAATGGCGTTGATTCTCTGGTCACTGAAGAATCAACGGACCGGTGTCGCGCAATCGCGCCCGGCCTGGTGATTCTCCGACGAGGCCCCGGGGTGAGAGAACCTCGCTCGGGATATTTGTTAAGCATCCTTGTGGGAGGACATTGAGTTTTACTGACAGATCTACTGGTGAATGGTGTATCAGTCCAGAAGGTCAGTCTTCCAACTTCCTGTGGGCGGGCAGTAACAAAAATAAAGTCCATTTTCAAGGTCAGTTAAGCAGTTATCTCATGCTCGGAGCCAGTTAAAATGAGAAGGCTGATGAGCCAAAGTTAAGTTAGCCATTCACATGGACTTATATGTTAGGATTTACTATTTTCTTATTCAAGAGGAGGGATTTAAAGTTTATTGAAATGAGTTGGTTTTGACCTTAGCTACCATTCTTTATATTCACTAGTTGTCTGCAAACTAACAGACCTCGAACAAACTACGTATAGTTCTGTCTTCCTAAAATATTTCAAGTCAATCTATGGAGAGAGTAGCGAAGCAACTAAGAGCATACATGCAGGAGACACAATATCCATTCTGTATCATAGAATCATAGGGCGGGATTTACTGGCAGTTCACGCGGGAAATTCCAGTCCCACGCCGCCGCTAGCTTTTCCTGGTGGCGTGCCAGCCAATGGAGAGCTCACCACCACAAAACACATATCGGGGGGGGGGGGGGGGGGGGGGGGGGGGGTGGAGGAGGCACAAGAAGAGTGGGGCAGAAATTCCTGCCCATAGTTGCAAAGTAATCACGCCTGGGACTTGAAGATTCAAGGATATTTGAAATTTCAAAAGGACAGGAAGAAAGGAAAAGATCAGTACAGTGAGAAATGATCTTGGTTCAGAGGATAAAAATATATAATTGGTTTTGATGGAAATAGCAAAGGAAAGTGAAGGAAGTGGTTTAACAGCCCCTCTTTATTTTTGTAATCTTCTCTAACTCCCAAATCCTCCAAGATATATGTACCTCTCTTATTTTGGCCTCTTGAGCATCCCCAAGTTTAATTGCGCCGCCTTTGTTGGTTACACCTGCAATTGTCTATGCCCAATTATACTCTTGGCACACCTCTCCTTTGCTCATTTAAGACATCTATGAAACCTACCTCTTTGAACAAGCTTTTGGTCATCTGAGCTAGAAACTTGTTTTATAATTAGTTGTCATATTTCATTTTACAATGCTCCTGTGAAGCATCTTGAGATGCTTTTTTACATCAATGGTGCCAAATAAAATAAATTGTTGCTACTTCTCAACTAAGCCCACTTGGCCTCTACCTGAACATCACCATTGATAAAGATTCATTCTTACAACTGTAAAGTGTAGTATAACTAGGAACATATTGTTTCCAGTCAGGCCTGAATGAGGCCAATTTTCTATCAAAGATACATCTTATCCTGATTCCTTCATATTCTTCACTGACAATTTCCCTTGAACCTTCATTTTATTCTTTCCTGCTCTTTTTAGCCTTTCTGTTAAGGTTTCTCTCACCGCACCAACTTTCCTTGAGCTTCCTGGTTTAAAACAGTTTTTCCTCACAGCTCTATCAATTCTGGCTATCAGGAAATTATTGGCAGCTTGGTTCAGATAGCATTTATTCCCCTGGTATGGCACCCGCACACCCGCAGGAGTCCGAACAAAGGTGCGTGTATAAGCCTGTCAGACACCATTAAAAAAGTGTGACACTGACCTGAAAATCTTCCTCCCACAGTAGTCTTCCAACCATGTGCTCAGCTGACAAACTATTTTTTGTCTGCCTATCTTTAATTATGGCGCAGGTCATATTCCAGAGATTATGAGCCTGCCGTTCCCGACCGGTTCACGACGGCGGCAACCACACCTGGGGCGGAATTCTCCACTCCCGCAAAAAATCGGGAAGGCTGTCGTAAACTCGGCCGAGTTTCACGACGGCCTCAGAGGCCGCTGCTCTCACCTTATTCACCCCCACCCAGGGGGCTAGGAGCGGCGCTCCGTAACTCTCGGCCGCCGGGCCTTGACACTTGCGTCAAGGCGACGCGCTGAGAATGATGCGACGGCGGCGCCTAAGTGACGCAGCCGCGCATGCGCAGGTTGGCCGGCTCCAACCCGCGCATGCGCGGCTGACGTCACTGCGGCTGACGGCTCAAACCCGCGCATGCACGGTTGCCGTCTTCCCCTCCGCTGCCCCGCAAGACGTGGCGGCTTGATCTTGTGGAGCGGCGGAGGGGAAAGAGTGTGTCGCTTTGAGACGCTGGCCCGACGATCGGTGGGCACCGATTGCGGGCCAGTCCCCTCCCGAGCACGGCCGTGGTGCTCACTCCCCTCTACGCCCCCCACAAGCTTCAAACGGCACTTTGGCGGCCATATTCACGACGGCAGCGACCAGGTGTGGTTGCCACCATCGTGGACCGGTCGGGAACGGCAGGCCGCTCGGCCCATCTGGGCCGGAGAATCGCCGGTCGCCGTGAAAAGCCGCGAGCTTCCGAGCGGGGGGTGGGATAATCGCGGGGGGGCACCAGGGGTGCATGTCATGAGTAGCCCAGCCCTCCTACGATTCTCCCACCTGGCGTGGGGAGCGGAGAATTCCGCCCCTCGTCACTGCCGTCGTGAACATGGGCGCCAAATGCTCGTTTGAAGCTTGTGGGGGGTGGAGAGGGGAGTGAGCACCACGGCCGTGCTCGGGAGAGGACTGGCCCGCGATCGGTGCCCACCGATCATCGGGCCGGCGTCTCAAAGCGGTGGGGGTGAATAAGGTGAGAGGAGCGGCCTTCCTGATTTTTCGCGGGAGCGGAGAATTCCGCCCTGGGTTTTTGTTTTGTCCCAATATCTTCACCTTACTTTTGACAAAGCTTTGACAATGAGTCATCCAGACTCTAAACATTGGGTGTAATTTAAAGCAAATTTAAAACAAGAGTCCCATTGTGGGCGCGTATAGCGGGGTGTTTCTTTGGCACCTGCAGCGTGGAGAATGACCCCACTATCTAACAGGACTGGGGCCTCCAATGAACTGGGAGAACCACCCCAGGTTCCATTAAGCCTGGTCAATTTTTGTCTGGACCAGTGCTAAATGGCGCCATGACAATGTCTCGCAGGAGAGGCCGTTAGTTTCCGGGTCTCAGAAGAATACGGTGTAGACATATCTAAATAGGCTCAATGGCACTTTTAAATATGCTATTCACACCCAGTGAAGGTGAGATCCAGACCTCAAGACAACTCACGAGCTGTTGGGAACGTTGCAAATCTCAGGTGAGGCTTCTTGCAAGATTAACGGCCTTGTCGCATCACAAAATCGTGTGCGAGGAGGCCACTAAATTGTTCAGTTTTCTCTTCGCATGTGCTGTCAGACCTGCTGAGATTGCCCAGCATTTTGCGTTTTTCTTCACATTACCTATTTGTCTTATCCTGTGCTCACTAGTTCTTCTTGTAGCACTAGTCATGTTGTATCAGCTATTACTAAGCGGTCCATATAATATCTACCATTTCTCAATTTCTTTAAAAACAGTGTCTCAATACTGATCCTCTTGTCAAATTCTTCACATCTCAGAATAGAGGAGCAGTTGGTTACTTTCAGACCCCTGATTGTCGGTCTCCTGACTTCTGTCACCTTTTCTTCTCCCTTTCGACTTCCTCTAGTCTTTTGGCTTCTCACCTTCCTGCCCAAGGGTCACTCGTGCTATGGAATGTTTATTCTTTCTCCTCAGCTTATGTACTGTATTACGGAGGATGTTCATTTCTCTGTATATCTGGTTAAATTTGCCTGATGGTTTAGGCTTTGATAATATTTGTAATGCCTGTACCATCAGGTTTGATCAAAGACTCAAACATGCAATGATAAAGGAGAAGAACAAAAGAGTAGACATTAAATTAACTGAAATATTTGGTTCAGTTGTGTGGTTATTTAAATATTTTAGGCAAATTCATTCTTTTTAAGGTTATTGTATGAAAACTCTGCCAAGCAGATGAAAAATAACTTTTTATACTATACATTAACTCACTTTGATAAGACCTGACCAGGAGCTCCACCAAGATAGACATCCGTGAAATGCATATTCTTCTTTTCGTTTTCAACACTTTTTACACTGGCTCTGTCAATCAGCAGGATCATCTTCTTATAATTATGGTAAATGAATGTGACCTGGAGGAAAATACAAACTTACTTCAATAGACTTCCTCGGAACCAGGAGGTTTAAACTGCACATATGGCAACAGGCATTTTCAGAACAGTCAACATATGCACAATTGAAACAAAACTTGAAATTAAGTACATAGAACAGAAGAGTAAAAGTTTGTTCGCACATCTAATATGGTACTGCAGGAATGTTGCAGGTGGTGGTGGTGGCACAATTGCTGCCTGATGAGGGAATCATTCTGATCTGTGTACTACTGTCTGAAGCAGAACCACAAAACCAAATTTGCAACCTGTCTTTTTTAGTTTTGGAAAGGAACCCATGGCCGGAATGTTCCTCCCTGGTTGTGGCGGCTCATTATTGGTCGCCAGTGGGTCTTTCCAGTCCCACCAAAAGTCTATGGTTTTAGCATGGCTCACCCGTCCTGCCATCAATGAACCTGTGGCAGGCGTCGACTTTGCCAGCGTCGACAATTCGTGCAATCGGCAACAGCAGTAACTTATATTCCCATAGTGTCTTTAACTTATTAAATTGCACCAAGGTGCTTCATAGCTAGGAGCATTATAAAACAAAGCCACATGAGGAGATGAGATGCCCTAAAGCTTAAACGTAAAGGAGTTTTGGAAAGAAGGAAAATGGGTGGAGGGCAGAGAGGGGTGGGCCTCTAGAGCTTGGGGCCTAGGCAACTGAAGGCATGGCCACCAATGGGGAGTAATTACAACTGGCAACATTTACGAGGCCAGAATTAGAGGGCTGTGTATACCTCAGAGGGCAAGAAGTGACAACATTCCTACAGTGTGCATTGATAATGAGAATTACATAGCTATAATTAACAACTATACAAGTGGTGATGTTGTCCTTTCATCATACGCACAGAAGTGATCAAAGATGATGATCACAAGCTGAATTATTCAAATGTTCATTACATGTAAATACATTTGAGTACAATATTCTGTAGTTAACAGTTAATCTAAACTTTCAGTTTACTTATTTAAAACATTTTAGACCTGAAGCATCCTTGAGTTTTCAAAGAAGTCATATCCTGCCCTAGATCATTTACCTCATGATATTTTGCGTCATTTATACGTTTCCTCTTCTCAGTATCCTCCAGGACAACGGGACCATTGCTGAATCCAAAGTCATAAACCAAGCGTATATAACCATTTTGCATTTCCATGCTGAAGAACATTTCCTGAGAAAATAATAGAAAAATATATTTGATATAATTAAAAGCAAGAGGGTGAAAATACATTTCAAGCATACCTTGAAATGCCACTGCAAGTTAATTAAAAATGCTGTGTCAAAAATGTTTAATGTAGAATTCAAAATGTTTAATACTAAAACCACACATTCCCAGAAATCTAAAATGGGAATAAACTAGCCATGCTTGAAATAGACAGCATGTCAGCCAGCAAAAGGTGAAGGGTGACGGAATCATAACTACGTTTTCTCAAATATAGGCTGACCTGCCATCCATTTGAAATGTATTACCTAGCAGCAGTGATGACGGGAGTAATAGCATGCTTTAGATTTCCAAGACATGAAAACTCGCCTGACATTAGCCAAAACAACAAATATCACATTGGGAATATTCTTAAAATTTAATGGAAATGTTTATGATGGAAACTTATCCAATTTTGATGGCTTACTGACATAATGATTGTGTTTCTGCTTTCACATGGTTGTGACGAAGGCCAGAGTTCTCCGGCTGTTGGGATTCTCTTTTCCCGCCGGCAGCGCATCCTTGCCCTGAAAATGCCTGAAATCTCATTGACAAGCGGAAGAGAGAGAGAATCTCACCGCCAGCAAATGGCTGAGGGACCCAAGAATCTTGCCCAAAGTTACTGTTACTACTCCAAATAAGTAATTTGTTTTTTTTCACTATTAGTTATTGCAAGGATTACACAAGTTCCATTTTGGATTGGTCAGAGCTCCTTGTTATCTTGTGTCATTTGAGAGTACCTTTAAGAAAGGGTGTTTATTGAATAGCTGTATTGGGTGTACCTTTAAGAAAATTGTGTTTATTAGATAGCTGCAGTGATGTCAGAGAGTGGGTGGAGCTAGGCTGTCTGTCTGCTTTTACTTTCGCTTTGGGCTCGCAGCTACAGGGTGTGTTTAGTTTTGTTTTAGATTTGGAGAAGCTGCAGTCACAGCAAGATGCGTATGAATCGCTACAAGCTAAAAAATGTTCATTTGGTGATTTCAAAGTGGTAACTGCTCTCAGTACAGAAGTTAATCCTGATGTCTTTCTGTAAAAAGGGCTCTTTTTTGTCTTATGGATGTTGCAAGGAAAGATTAAGAGTTACCTATATTCTTTGGGAGATTTATTGGTGTTGATAGTTGTTAAGATGTTTACTGTGGGTTTATAAAGTGTTAACTGGTTTCATAAATAAACATTTTTTAAATTTAAAAATATTGTAGATCTCTGATCCATCACACCTATTAGGTAGACCTGTGTGCTCCCCATAACCACAATCTATTCAAAGTTGTGGGTCATGTGAACTCCATGATACCCTTTGGGATTCTCTAAACCCTGGCCCATAACACTTGCTATTGTAAGGGTCCGTCCTAATTATTCCTTTATTTCCCCTTTTTCTATTTTGCTGTTATCAGTTTTGAACCATGGGCGATGAATAGATATGTATCTTTAAGTGAAGCAGTAGAGAGAATGAGGAATTCATAAGTTACAGGAGAGAACATCCTGCTAGTTTGAGCAGGATTTTCAGACTTGTCGGCACCAGAGAGAGAGATGGGCTGGGCCTTGGTTTGATTGATTGGCTGGGAGCCAATGAATTGGCCCAAAAGACTGTACTCTGCCAGGTAGCAGGTGGTGATTGGATTCTGTCCCAGTTGAATGATTTGCAGAGTTGCAAGGAATTTCAGTGTGACTCCTGGACACAAAAAGGCAAGGACCTGATTTTTCTCTCTCACCAGAAAGTTTGTATTCCTGAGGCTGTAGAGAACTTGAATGGATGAATCTACAGAGAAACAATAACAGGCTGCAGCCAAGGGCAAAGACACACACTCTCTCTCTCTCTCTCCAGAAAGGATCTGAATGCTGTATTCCTAAAACTTCAGAGACCTGAATAAATCTGCAGTAAGAACCCTGAACTGAAAGCAAGGTTTAAACAGGTGCTGGAAACACCTTACAGAAACAAATACTCTTTTTCTCTGTTACTTATTTGTTTTATCCCTTTCTTCCCCTCTGTGTTTGTCTGCCTTATATGTGTATAGAGGATGGGGGGGGGGGGGGGGGGGGGATGGGGGGCTAGTTCAAGGGAGGAATTAAGAATTAGATAATAATTTTTTTTAAAAACATTTTATTGAAGGCATTTTTAATATAAACATAACCAAGCCAACTGTGGCAAAAGGAAGCAAACCGTTGCCCAAACATAGTTCAGCCAGCTCCCCAACGCGAACCCTAATCTCCATCAATCCCTCTCCAAAACCACCCTCCTAACCCATGGAGCCTTTCCTGCCCACGCAAACCTCAAGATCATCCCACTAACCTTCCTAAAAGAGGTCTTGGGCTCAAACATTTGGAGGCTCTTAAAGACAAACATTAACATTGGCAACACCGTCATCTGTGCCGCCTGGACCCGTCCACAACAATGGCAGCACATCCACCTCTTAATCTGCGCCTTCATTCGCTCCACCAGCTGCCCCAATTTCAATTTATGCCACTGGGCCCACCTGTATCCAAAGGTAGTGAAAGCTCACCCCCACCAATCGAAGTGGCAGTTCCCCCAACCTCCTCGCTTATCCCCGTACATTAATTGGAAATACCTCACTTTCCCCCATATGAAGATTGTACCCCAAAAAGCGGCTAAACTCCGCCAAAATCTCCATGATTCTATCAAAGCTCCTAACCTCGTCCGAAATATACAGGTGATCAACCGTGTACAAAGAAACGGTGCTCAATCCCACCCACTGCTCAATACCCTTCCACATCCTTGAACCCCTAAGCGCCATTGCCAGTGGCTCAATCACCAGGGTAAAGTGTAATGGAGAGAGTGGACATCCCTGCCTTGTACCCCTGTGTAATCCAAGATAATCTGAGCTGATCTTGTTCGTCCGAACACTCGATTTAGGCATGTTTTACATCAAGCAAACCCAATCCACAAATCCCTACCCAAACCCAAACCGCTCCAACACCTCGAATAAATATGCCCACTTGACCTGTTCGAACGCATTCTCTGTGTTCTTTTCCACAACCACTTCTACTTCTCAATACTCCAAGGGCATCATTATAATATTAAGCAACCTCTGTATGTCCAGCGACGTCTGCCACTCCCTTTACAAACACCGTCTTGTCCTTACCTATCACCTACGGCACACATCCTTTATCCGCGTCGCCAGCACCTTCACCAACAAATTTGCCTCTACATTCAACAGCGAGATCGAGCGGTACGATCCCCACTGCTCCGGGTCCTTGTCCTTCTTTAGAATGAACGATATGACACCATGGGGGGAAGCTTCTCCCTCACCATTGATGTGTATTATATATCTCCACTAGCAGGGTCCCCAGCTCTATCCCGAACTTCTTATAGCACTTAACTGGGATCCCCTCAGGCCCGGGGACTTCTCCGCCTGCATCAACACCATGCAATTCCATTACCTCCCTCAGGGTCCCCAGTCCCTGCACCTTCGCCTCCTCAATCCTCGAGAACTCCAACCCATCCAAATACCACCTCATCCCTTCATCCCCCACTAGAGGCTCCAAATTACACAATCACCGGTAAAAAGCCTCAAAAACCCTGTTCGCCTCCTTCGGCTCAGATACCACCCTGTCCCTATCATCTCACACCCTCGTGATTTCCCTCGCCACCGGTTGATTCCTCAACTGATGTGCAAGCATCGTGCCAGCTTTTTCCCCATATTCATATACCTTTCCTCTAGCTCTACACAATTACCCCAGCACTTTTCCCTCAGACACCAGCTGAAACTCCATCTGGCGCCTTTGCCTCTCATTTAGTAATGCCTCCTCAGGTCCACCAAATATCCCCGATAGCCCCTCAGAATATCCTCCAGCAACGTCAACCTCTCCCTGTGCGCCTGAATCAATATAAATTCCCCCCTTACCACCGCCTTCAGCGGCTCCCACAACATGGATGCAGAAACATCCCCCGTCTTATTCTGCTTCACATAATTCTGGATGCCTACCCTCACCTTTCGCAAACCCCCTTAACTGCCACAACCCCACATCCAGCCTCCACAAGGGCTGATGAGCCTCCCCCTTCGCCACTTGCAGAACCACAATTGCTGAATACTCCAATCCAACCACCCCCGCCAACAGCGCCTTCTCTAAGACAAAGAAATCAATACAGGAGTACGCACGGTGCATGTGCGAGACCACCATTGGTCCATCCCAACCATACGTTCCATAAACCCCAGCAGCTCCATTACCATGGTCAAAACCTTCAAGGACCTAGGTTACAACCAGTCCAGCCTAGAATCCAGCACCGTATTAAAATCCACCCTCCCCACCCTCCCCCACCCACCCCCACACACATCCTCCACAGATGGACCCCCCACTTCACTCCCATTAACTAGCTAATGAGTTGGCATGGTGGGCCCCCACGAGGCCGCTGTTTACCTCCCTTCCACCCAGGCGCCCTTCACCCGCAATTCCCCCAAAACACATTTACCCACTCCGCACCCAGACACACTGAATACAACAAACCACCTGGCGTGCAGACCCAAATTCCCCACATTAGCATTTTCAAAGTTCAATGTCCCCACACATCTCCCAGTCCATGATCTCTCATAAATTGTCTTGCCTCCTCCAATGTATAAAATTAAAACTTGATTCTGGCATGTGACCCACCGATGAGCAGGATACAAAATTCCAAACTTCACTCCTTCCTTGTAGAGGGCAACCTTGATCCAATTGAAACTGGCCTGCCGCTTGGCCAGCTCCACTCCCAAATCCGCACAGCACGTTTCCTTCCAGGTGTATTTTCTTGTTTCCTTCGCCCACCTCAGTGTCTTCTCCTTGTTGTGGAAGCGATGCAGCCACACCATCATCTCCCTTGGTGACCCCCCCACCTTCAGCCTGATTCTCAACGCCTTGTGCACCTAATCCACCTCGGGGCAGATAGTGAAAGACTCCCTCCCCTTCTCGAAATAGTCACAACATACTTTGTGGCCTTTGTCTCAATCATAGAATCATAGAATTTACAGTGCAGAAGGAGGCCAATCGGCCCATCGAGTCTACAACGACCCTTGGAAAGAGTACCCCACTTAAACCCACATCACCACCCTATCGCTGCAACCCAGTAACCTGACCTAACCTTTTAGGACACTCAGGGTAATTTAGCATGACCAATCAACCGAACCTGCACATCTTTGGACTGTGGGAGGAAACCGGAGCATCCGTAGGAAACCCAAGCAGACACTGGGAGAATGTGCAGATTCCTCACAGACAGTGACCAAAGTCGGAAATCGAACCTGGGACACTGGGGCTGTGAAGCAACAGAGCTAACCACTGTGCTACCGTGCCGCTCAAGATTGTGGGGTTGCCTCAATCCCTTGAGGCAACCCCGCAATCCAGAGATTCTGACTCCTGGAAGGTCCTCCACCTTCTCCCTCAACCTCTTCCTCTTCTCCGCCACGAGCAACATCTCTGCCTCCAATGAGACCAGCCGATCCTCATACTCCCACTAACATCTCCACCGTTTCGACGGTCAGACTCTCCAACCTCTGTTCCACTCTCTCAGTAACCGCCCTAAGTGGCTCCACCGCCTTCGTCAGGTCCACTGACGCCTCTTGCCTCTGCTGCTGGAACCTAATGTTCAAAAAGTCCACCAGTTGCTCAATAGATCACTGGGTGGGCAATGACACCCCAGAACTCTGCCATTTTTTCCTCTATCGCTCTTTGAATAATCTCTCGTCCAGGCTGCTGCCTTTTTCTCGTTACGTTCTTCATCTGGTAAATCATAAACCAACCCACCAATGGTGCACTAGCCCATGATGTCATTATACTTTATTTTATGAGAATGGTAGAATATGTATTCTGTCATAATTTAATCTGTGTCCTTATCCAAGCTTCACATCACTCTTTATCTTTCCCTCTTTGTCTCAGTATCTATTGGTGTGAAGAATTTTGGGACATTTGGTTTTGTTCTCTCTTCATTATGGGTGCAGAAGTGATCAACAGTAAAATTGCAAGCAGAACTTTGTGCTCTGGATATTTATTGTGATTCCACTTTTCATTCTGCTGACAGGCCAACATTAATCTGGTTGCCAGGCACAAATTAATGGCAGATGGTGGAGGTGGATGGATTAGTGTACTAAATGTCCACATTGTTCAATATCACGATGAATTTCAATGAATCACCAGGTATTTAAGTATTCAAGGTTGATTTTGTGGATTTTAAGTTCAGGTGCTGAGAACACAAATCGGGAATTCAGGCTCAGCATTTACTATTATTCAATTTACTAGATGGAAAATCCCATGCAACCTTTATGCACAAATACCCAGCACACACTCATGGCATGTGAACATAAGAACATAAGAGCTAGGAGCAGGAGTAGGCCATCTGGCCCGTCGAGCCTGCTCTATCATTCAATTACATCATGGCTGATCTTTTGTGGACTCAGCTCCACTTTCCGGCCCGAACACCATAACCTGTAATCCCTTTATTCTTCAAAAAACTATCTATCTTTACCTTAAAAACATTTAATGAAGGAGCCTCGACTGCTTCACTGGGCAAGGAATTCCATAGATTCACAACCCTTTGGGTGAAGAAGTTCCTCCTAAACTCAGTCCTAAATCTATTTCCCCTTATTTTGAGGATATGCCCCCTAGTTCTTCTTTCACCTGCCAGTGGAAACAACCTGCCCACATCTATCCTATCTATTCCCATCATAATTTTATATGTTTCTATAAGATCCCCCTTCATCCTTCTAAATTCCAACAAGTACAGTCCCAGTCTACTCAACCTCTCCTCGTAATCCAATGCCTTCAGCTCTGGGATTAACGTAGTGAATCTCCTCTGCACACCCTCCAGTGCCAGTACGTCCTTTCTCAAGTAAGGAGACCAAAAGCTGAACACAATACTCCAGGTGTGGCCGCACTAACACCTTATACAATTGCAACATAACCTCCCTAGTCTTAAACTCCATCCCTCTAGCAATGAAGGACCTAGTTTTGGGCCTAGAGAACTATTTGATTAAGTTTCCCCATTGTTTTTCTTTCTTGCTAATTGTATTTTACTTTCTACATGACCAAATTAACACCATTATTAAATTATTGCTGCTGGTCATCCTTACCCCTTTCACCATCAGTAAGAGGAGGGCATTGTCAGCTGGTGTGCGAATATCCAGATTGAACCGAGTTGCTATGTTGAACTTCCCTCTCCTTTGTATGTTACGCACAAAAGCATAGCCTGAGCCATCAAAGTAGAAGTTTCTTGTCCTACTCTGGGCAAAAGAAAGTCTGTACCTACGAGAGAAAGGAAGAAAACGAACACGGACTGAAATTATCTATGAAAAATTAATAACAGGTGACCACACATTTCGAATACTTTTGCAAATCTACAACCCAATAATGAAGATTATGGTTTATTCTTGTAAATATGCCCCTCCTTTAAATGTAACTTTTTTTTCCCAGATTCCCCCATCAGTGATGGATAATGTTCTCAGGCGCAATAGGATTTCAATTCTCTGCCAACTGCACATTTGATCTGATCGCTAGAAGTGGTCAAGACAAAGTCTAGTGACTCATTCTTGGAATCATTTTTCATCCCCCTTGGGAGAAGCCTACATTCAATTACTTTCCTCACAATATAAGAAAGATGGAAAAACACTCCTTCCAATGAATTGCAAGGGCAAATGTATTCATTTAACTTCATGGCACAGCAATCATAATGCTTTGCAGCATGCAATATACTGTTCATGTATTACCTCCTTATTCAAAGTATTTAATTCACAATATCATGAGACAGAAAGCATTAGCAATCACAGGAATGAATAACAGAACCTTTAATCAATTTAATTCAGTGCACCATGGTTCAATAGCTTTCTTTTTTTAAAATAAATTCAGAATACCCAATAATTTTTTTCCAATTAAGGGGCAATTTAGTGTTGCCTACCCTGCACATCTTTGGATTGTGGGGCCGAAACCCACGCAAACTAGGGGAGAATTTGCAAACTCCACACGGACAGTGATTTCAATAGCTTTCTAACCCCTCCACCCGGAATTTCTGCATTGTTCTCATTATATAGGGTCCTTTCTCCACTTGTCTTTCCTGATATTCCAGCTGACCATTGCCAGCTGGGAGATTTCCTTTAAAACTTGCTTTTACTTAATGTTCATAATATTGTTTCTAGAATGGGCAGCGCAGTGGTGCAGTGGTTAGCATTGCTGCCTCACGGTGCCGAGGTCCCAGGATCGATCCCAGCTCTGGGTCATTGTCCGTGCAGAGTTTGCACATTCTCCCCGTGTTTGTGTGAGTTTCGCCACTGCAAACCAAAGATGTGCAGGCTAGGTGGATTGGCCACGCTAAGTTGCCCCTTAATTGGAAAAAATGAATTGGATGCTCTAAGTTTTTAGAAAGAAAGAAAAATATATTGTTTCCAGAAGAAATTGTTTCCAGAAGAAATTGCACACAATGTTGAAAAGAGGCAGCCATTTCATGGCAGGGATGCCAGATTTAAGGTGCCACATTGAGGAACAGGCACTCAAGCTGATGGGGTGGAAAGCTGCAGTGATGATGGGCAAGGTTTGTGGGCCCACACCATTTTCAAGTGTGCAGTTCCAAGGAAAACCTGCATTTGCTTCAGTGTTTGAAATTAACTAAAATTGCCATTGAACTGTCTCTCTCTCTCTCTCTCACTCACTCACCCTCATCTTTGATATTAGCACTTAGACATAAATTATTCTGTCAGAGCCTAATCATCTGACTGACTGTACCAGCTGAGTGAGTGAACACGGAGCAGCAGGCTGGAACAGGTGCTGGATGAGGCATCAGATTTTCTCACATGTTGACCCTAGTAGCAGATTCAGATCCTATGGTTTGATAGTAAGGCTGCTTTCTCAGCACGTGAGGCAGATGACAGAGGTTCTGGCAGAACTTATTAACCTCATATGTGACAACATCAGCAAAGCTTATGCATTACTTGGGAATCTGTGGCAGCTCAGAGTTTATAATTCCTCCCATCTCACTCATACAACACCCAGCTACCTTTACGGTGGGGAAAGGTGTTCTGTGGAGGCTGGCAGCATGTGCAGGGGGAGGGGGGGGGGTGCCATGGCTGTCAGCAGCAACTCTCCTGCCTCATGTCTTTGATCATGCACATATTAGTGCCGACTGAGGGACCCCCCCCCCCCCCCCCCTTTCCCCCTCATGTCAGCAGGCTCAACTGGAGCAAAGAAAAATGTAGCAGAAGGTGGAAAGAGCCCTTCAGTGGCCATTAATTGGCTACCTGACGTTCTCAAGTGGAGGTGAGGCAGGAAGGTTGACCATGGGACTTACTGCCCAGAACGTACTACCAATGGAAGCAGGAAGGTGTCAGTTTTCAGTCCCGGTGCCAAACCATCTAATTTTCAGGCTCCTTCCTCACCTCTTGCGGAGTGTAATTTTTAACCCCACCATGATATAAGGGAAAGGGTTGGGACTGGGATTAGGGTGGGGGTGCATTAAATTGACATGTGAAATACATTGCAAACGCTCCTAATGCTAGCTTAATCATGGCGGATTTGTGGGTGCATGATCTGAAGTAGCGGGGCTGTGAATATTATTATAAGGAGGCTCTTCCTCAGATTTTGGTAGCCATTTAAACTTCACACCGGATGGCTCGGGAATCTTAGCAGCCAAAGGGAAGTTTTTTAAAAAGTACTGCCTGTCTGCCAGGAAAAGCATGAGGGATTTGTCCAGTCCATCAATCAAATCTATGGTCGCAAACGTCAGACTGGTACCTCCCCCACCCAAAATCTCCAGATGCTCCCTCTGCCTCCCTCCCCTCTGTCAGCTTCTGACAGCTCACTGCTATGTATTTTCCTTGCTTGTCTCTTTTCTGTAGTATCCCATGCACAATTCATTCCTGGACACCACCCCCACCTCCCTAACATTCACCGCCCCCCACTCCACCATGCCCCAATCATTTTGGATTGCTATATGAAAAATGAAAATTGCTTATTGTCACAAGTAGGCTTCAATGAAGTTACTGTGAAAAGCCCCTAGTCACCACATTCCAGCACCTGTTCGGGGAGGCTGGTGCGGGAATTGAACCGTGCTGCTGGCCTGCTTTGGTCTGCTTTAAAAGCCAGCTATTTTGCCCTGTGCTAAACCAGCCCCTTATGTGTGGCTGGTTTTCCCATGTGACAGTTGGCTCTCAATCATTCGAGGCCAGGTGGGCAACAGAGAAAATTAAATGCTCAAGGGACCTTGGAAGGGACCTTCCATTTCCACCCTCAAAAATGTGTGTCCCTGCCTCCACTCTGTCACCCTGTAAATAATGGGCCATTGTCTTCAACGTGTATCATTTAAAACTATTTGTTAGGTATCCTATTTCATTATTTGAAGGATACTGATGTTTAAATTATTTTAAATAATTATTTTATTATTTAAATAAATTATTTTAAATAATGGGCGACACGGTAGCTCAGTGGTTAGCACTGTTGCTTCACAGCTCCAGGGTCCCAGGTACATTTCCTGGCTTGGATCAATGTCTGCACGTTCTCCCCGTGCCTACGTGGGTTTCCTCCGGGTGCTTCGGTTTCCTCCCACAAGTCCTGAAAGATGTGAGGCGCGATTCTCCGCAAATCCGGCGTGCCGTGAAACTGGCCGTGTTTCATGCCAGCCTCAGAGCTCCGTCCCGGGACCCGATTCTCCCCCCGGGCGGCGCTAGTATCGGGGCCGGGGGAGTCACGGTGACGCGGAGTTAGCGAACGTCGCTAACTCCGCCCGCCAAGAGTCACGCCGGCTGACGCGCACGATGACGTCAGCCGCGCATGTCATCACGCGTGGGCCGTCATGCCCCTCAGCCGCCCCGCGGACTGATCCTGCGGGGCGGCGGAAGAACAAATAGTGCGGGGGTATTGGACCCGCTGCCCGCGATCGGTGCCCACCGATCGCAGGCCCATGCCACCCTTGGCACGGCCGTGCCAATCGGTGCCATGGTTGTCCAGGACGGGCACTTTGTGGCCGTTTTCACGAACGCTGAAAGCAGGTGTGATCGCGGCCGTGAAAACGGCCGTAAACTCCGCGGTATTCGGCCCATCGGTCTGCGGAGAGTCGCTGTTCGCCGTAAAAAACGGCGAGCAGCGATTCGTGTCGGGGGGCGGCCGGAGCGGGGGGGGGGAGAATAGCGGGAGGCCGTGAAAATTGTCGGGAAGGCCCTCCCGCTATTCTCCGACCCGTCGTGGGCAGCGGTGAATCACGCCCGTGCTGTTAGGTAATTTGGACATTCTGAATTCTCCCTCCGTGTACCCGAACAGACTTAGGAATGTGGTGACTCGGGGCTTTTCACAGTAACATCATAGCAGTGATAAATCAAGCCTACTTGTGACAATAAAGATTATTAATTATTGATAATTTTTGATTGGTTATTTTTAATACCTTTGACTGCCATGTAGTACTTCACTATGAGGGCTGAGCCAATCTCATTCTTTAGTCAAAATCCCAGGGATGAAATTTAACTTGGAGTGATTTATTCTTCAATTTATTTTTCTCTTTCTGTGGGAAAGTATCTTCCTCGAAGTCTGAGCCAACTGGGTATCAATTATGTGGAAGCTGTAGGATTGATTCCACGCTGTACATTCCATTGCTCAAAATGCTGTAACACTAGAATATTACATCATCACCCCATTTTCTATTGCAATTCATTGATAATTAATGCTTAATTATCCATTAGACTGAGTGTTTTCAGTCATATCCGTAACACAAAAACATTTTGCACCAGCTGGGTTTTCTTGCATGACTATCAAAGCCTAGATAATTCCTTTTCTGCAAGAGATTTTGGCCAGATGACGCAACATCCTTAAAGTGCACAGAAACGGCAGCTCGACAAATTGTAATTGCGTGGAATTGATTTGAAACTGACAAGACAGAATGGCTGGAAAGGGTCTTTTGCTACTTTAGCGGAGCCATGGATGCCAATAAAATGTGATGTTTAAGCTCTGACTGAATAATTAGTTCCTTAAGAATATTATTAACATAGCTGATGAATTTCCTGCTTGACAATGTGGGAATAATTTTCCAAGCAACTAAACTACTTAGTAATTGGGTCGGTACAGTGAGTACATACATTAACACATTAATATCTTGCAGTTTTGCTGGCCAATCTCCTCTACTGAAGGTTATTTTTCTTTTGTTTATTTGTTCATGGGATGTGGGTGTCACTGGCTAGGCCAGCAAATATTGCCCATCTTTAACTGCCCTTTTTTAGAGTGCATTTAAAAATCAACCACAATGTGGTTCTGGAATCACATAGTACAGTAGGCTGGACTAGGTAAGGACAGCAGATTTCCTTCCTTAAAATGATTACCCTGGGTCTCTGGAATATGAGTACATTGACAATACCACGATGTCACCACCTTCTTTACTTGATGTCTTACATAAGGACATAAGAAACAGGAGCAGGATACTTTTCGTCAGTATTCACTCAAGAAAAAGATAATATTGTGGAGGAGAATGCTGAGACCCAGGCTAATAGAATAGATGGCATTGAGGTGCGTAGGGAAGAAGTGTTGGCAATTCTGGACAAGGTGAAAATAGATAAGTCCCCGGGGCCGGATGGGATTTATCCTAGGATTCTCTGGGAAGCCAGGGAAGAGATTGCTGAGCCTTTGGCTTTGATTTTTAGGTCATCATTGGCTACAGGAATAGTGCCAGAGGACTGGAGGATAGCAAATGTGGTCCCTTTGTTCAAGAAGGGGAGTAGAGATAACCCCGGTAACTATAGGCCGGTGAGCCTAACGTCTGTGGTGGGTAAAGTCTTGGAGAGGATTATAAAAGATACGATTTATAATCATCTAGATAGGAATAATATGATTAGGGACAGTCAGCATGGTTTTGTGAAGGGTAGGTCATGCCTCACAAACCTTATCGAGTTCTTTGAGAAGGTGACTGAACAGGTAGACGAGGGTAGAGCAGTTGATGTGGTGTATATGGATTTCAGTAAAGCGTTTGATAAGGTTCCCCACGGTCGTCTATTGCAGAAAATACGGAGGCTGGGGATTGAGGGTGATTTAGAGATGTGGATCAGAAATTGGCTAGTTGAAAGAAGACAGAGAGTGGTAGTTGATGGGAAATGTTCAGAATGGAGTTCAGTTACGAGTGGCGTACCACAAGGATCTGTTCTGGGGCCGTTGCTGTTTGTCATTTTTATAAATGACCTAGAGGAGGGCGCAGAAGGATGGGTGAGTAAATTTGCAGACGACACTAAAGTCGGTGGAGTTGTAGACAGTGCGGAAGGATGTTGCAGGTTACAGAGGGACATAGATAGGCTGCAGAGCTGGGCTGAGAGGTGGCAAATGGAGTTTAATGTGGAGAAGTGTGAGGTGATTCACTTTGGAAAGAATAACAGAAATGCGGAATATTTGGCTAATGGTAAAATTCTTGGTAGTGTGGATGAGCAGAGGGATCTCGGTGTCCATGTACATAGATCCCTGAAAGTTGCCACCCAGGTTGATAGGGTTGTGAAGAAGGCCTATGGTGTGTTGGCCTTTATTGGTAGAGGGATTGAGTTCCGGAGCCATGAGGTCATGTTGCAGTTGTACAAAACTCTAGTACGGCCGCATTTGGAGTATTGCGTACAGTTCTGGTCGCCTCATTATAGGAAGGACGTGGAAGCTTTGGAACGGGTGCAGAGGAGATTTACCAGGATGTTGCCTGGTATGGAGGGAAAATCTTATGAGGAAAGGCTGATGGACTTGAGGTTGTTTTCGTTAGAGAGAAGAAGGTTAAGAGGTGACTTAATAGAGGCATACAAAATGATCAGAGGGTTAGATAGGGTGGACAGCGAGAGCCTTCTCCCGCGGATGGAGGTGGCTAACACGAGGGGACATAGCCTTAAATTGAGGGGTAATAGATATAGGACAGAGGTCAGAGGTGGGTTTTTTACGCAAAGAGTGGTGAGGCCGTGGAATGCCCTACCTGCAACAGTAGTGAACATGCCAACATTGAGGGCATTTAAAAATTTATTGGATAAGCATATGGATGATAAGGGCATAGTGTAGGTTAGATGGCCTTTAGATTTTTTCCATGTCGGTGCAACATCGAGGGCCGAAGGGCCTGTACTGCGCTGTATCGTTCTATGTTCTATGTTCTAGTAGGCCATTCAGCCCCTCGAGCCTGTTCCACCAGTCACTAAGATCATGGCTGATCTGAAATTCCTCCTTATCTCCATCTTAAATAGGAGAAATTTTATTTTGAAACTGTACCCCCTAGCTCTAGACTCTCCAACAAGGGGAAGCATCCTCTCAACATTTACCTTGTCAAGTTCCTCAAGAATTGTACCATCCAGTTGAACAAATCGATCCCCATCTGACCCGACTGTGGAGTATTCATAACCAAATCTGATAACTGTTCTTACCTGGACCTGCATTCTGTGCCACGAATTAATGACAAATGAGTTTCACGACTCACAGCCATAGCCTTTAGTAGGCTTTGGGGGTGGGGGTGGGGTGGGGAGGTGCACTAAGAGTTCTATTTCAACAAGGCACCTTCGAAAGGGGATCAGGAACCTGTGCGAGAAGGGTAAGCAAGCTCTTCGGTCAATCAGATTTTAAAAGCTTTACTGAAATGGGCAGGATAAAATTTTAAATTTTAGTCTATGGAGGTGGAACTGGGTTGGGAACCTGGGCCGGGATTCTCCCCTGCCCGGCGGGGCGTGTGGTTGAGGCGGGACGGAGTGGCGTGAATTCTCCGCACCTTTGGGGAGGCCCGACACCGGAGTGGTTCATGCCACTCCGTCCCGCCTGGACCCCTCGCCCCGCCAGAATTCTCCGCACCTTTAGGAGTTAGGCCCGCGCCGGAGTGGTTTCCGCTCCACCGGCTGGTGCGAACGGCCTATGGCGCCCCGCCAACTGGGGCCGAAAGGCCTTCGGCAGCCGGTGGAAGTCCGCGCATGCGCCGGAGCGTCAGTGGCTGCTGACGTCATACACGGCGCATGCGCAGGGGAGGGAGGTCTCTTCTGCCCCTGCCATGGTGAAGGTCATGGTGGGGGCGGAAGAAAAAGAGTGTCCCCACGGCACAGGCCCGCCCGCCGTGGGCCGGTGGGCCCGATCGCGGGCCAGGCCACCGTGGGGGCACCCCCCAGGGCCAGATCGCCCCCCCCCACCCCCCCCCCCCCCCCCGTGGACCCCGGTGCCCGCCCGCGCCGCCAATCCCGCCGGCACCAGAGGTGGTTTAAACAATGCTGGCCGGAAAGGCCCGTCAGCCGCGCGACTTCAGCCCATCGCGGGCCGGAGAATCGCCGCGGGGGGCCCGTCGACCAGCGTGGTGCAATTTCTGCCCCCACCGAAGCTCGGGGGGGGCGGAGAATTCGGGACACGGCGGGGCGGGATTGACACCGGCCCCGGGCGATTCTCCGACCCGGCTTGGGGGGGGGGGGGGGGGGGGGAGGGTCGGAGAATTCCGCCCCAGAATAGTGATGGAGCGGGTTTTTATGGGGCTCTTTAATTCAGCCATGACAGTAGCATCCTGCTTCTGTATTGTCTTAGCTGCCATTGAGGATGGGCAGGATCATGCAACACATGTGCCAGAGGAAGGATTGAGTAAGGATTGCTAATTAAATGGATATGGATTTTTAATTTTAAAAAATTTATTTACGGGATGTGGGCGTCGCTGGTTAGGCCAGCATTTATTGCCCATCCCTAGTTTCCCTGCAGAAAGTGGTGATGAGTTGCCTTCTTGAACAGCTGCTGTCCTTCAGCTATTCGGGAGGGAGTTCCAGGATTTTGCCCCAGCGACAGTGAAGGAGCGGTGATATATTTCCAAGTTAGGGTGGTGAGTGACTTGGAGGGGAGCTTCCAGGTGATGGGGTTCCCAGGTATCTGCTGCTCTTGTCCTTCTAGATGGTAGTGGTCGTGGGTTTGGAAGGTGCTGTCTAAGGAACCTCGGGGAGTTACTGCAGTGCATCTTGCAGATGGTACACACGGCTGCCACTGTTTGTCGATGGTGGAGTGTTTCAATGTTTGTGGAAGGGATAGCAATCAACTGGATTACTTTGTCCTGGTTGGTGTTGAGCTTCTTGAGTGTTGGAGCTGCACTCATCCAGGTAAGTGGAGAATATTCCATTACACTCCTGACTTGTGCCTTGTAGATGGACAGGCTTTGAGGCGGGGGCGGGGGGGGGGGGGGGGGGGGGGGGGAGGGCAGGATGTGAGTTTCTCACCGTAGGATTCCTAGCCTTTCACCTGCCCTGGTGGCCACAGCATTAATATGGCTAATCCCGTTCAGTTTATGATCAATGGTAACCCCCAGGATGTTGATTGTGGGAGATTCAGCAATGGTAATGTCATTGAATATTAAGGGGCAGTGGTTAGATCCTCTCTTGTAGAAGATGGTCATTGCCTGGCACTTGTGTGGCGCGGATGTAATTTGCCACTTGTCAGCCCAAGCTTGGATATTGTCCAGATCTTGCTGCATTTGGACATGGACTGCTTCATTATCTGAGGAGTCGCAAATGGTGCTGAACATTGTGCAGTCATCCGCTTCTGATCTTGTGATGGAAGAAAAGTAATTGATGAAGCAACTGAAGATGGTTGGGCCTCGGTCTTTACCCTGAGGAACTCCTGCAGAGATGTCCTGGAGTTGAGATGCTTGACCTCAAACCACCACGACCATTTTCCTTTGTGCCAGGTATGACTCCAACCAGCGGAAAGTTCTCCCCCTGATTCCCATTGACTCCAGTTTAGCTCAGGCTCCTTGATGCCATACTCAGTCAAATGCTGCCTTGATGTCAAGGGCAGTCACTCTCACCTCATCTCTGGCATTTAACTCTATAGTCCATGTTTGAATCAAGGCTGTAATGAGGTCAGGAGTTGAGTGACCCTGGCGGAACCCAAACTGAGCATCCGTGAGCAGTTTATTGCTGAGTAAGTGCCGTTTTATAGCACTGTTAATGACACCTTCCATCACTTTGCTGATGATGGAGAGTAGACTGATAGGGCGGTAATTGGTTGGTTTGGATTTGTCCTCTTTCTTGTGTACAGGACGTACCTGGCCAATCCTCCTCTTTGGCAGGTAGATGCCAGTGTTGTAGCTGTATTGAAACAGCTTGGCGAAGGGTGCGGCAAGTTCTGGAGCTCACATCTTCAGTACTATTGCCGGAATATTCTCCGGGCCCATAGCCTTTGTAGTATCCAGTGATCCAGTGCCTTCAGCCGTCTCTTGATATCACGTGGAGTGAATAGTATTAAGGCTGCAGCAATAAAAGGTCTGGAGAGGAGACCTGGGATGGCTGCTCCCCAAGTCTCTCACTCTTATCTGGAAGGATTTGAGAGGCTGTTTTGAGGGGAACTCCCAGAAGAACAACCTCTCCAACCAAGCATGCATGAGGGAGGTCGCGGAGGAAGTCAGCAGCCAAAGTGTGATCCTCCCAATCTCGAGACAGTGCAGCAAGAGGATGGGAAAGATCAGTGGCATAACACTTTCAGCTGCCAAATCACACACTCTGACTTGCACAGCATTTCCTGAACTGCATGACTCAGAACAACACACCTTGCAGCTCCACTCATTCCTTCCTCTCCAGCCACCTCCTCACATATCGATCTGAAGAGCACATTCACCTCATTACCCCCCTTGCAGACAGACAGCCACCCTCCAGAAATGTTGTTCTTCTCACCTTACCACACAAGCAATATCTAACTTGTAACTTTCAACCCTTTGTTTTCACTCCTTGTCAGAGAGGTGAGCACACAACCTATTGAAGAGACAGAGACCAGGTGCGGGCTGTAAGGAAGACGGTGATAGCACGGGGTGGGGATATTGGGAGTAGCCCGCGAGTGACAAGCACCTTAACAATGAAGGAAAGGGACTGAAACCAAATGCCAGAACCTTAATGCCACTTGAGCCAATATCAACTAATTGGGAACCGAATCTGGACCTCCTGGTCTGTGCAGCTAGACTATTCACCAATTTGACTATTAGTGGAGCAAACTATACCTTATTATAAGATAATGATTGATTAAATTGGACCTTGGTCTTATATACCAACCTCAACTTTAAAAATGCCAATCAATTAATAGCAGGGAGCAGGCTCACCCTACTTAAGACAAGCTCCCAAGATTGGAGGGCTTATGGAAGGGATTCCAGCACTGACACATTGGCAACCCCACTATCTGAGGTGAAAGATGCTGATTTGGATGGAGAGAGAGAGGGTGCCCCAATATAGATGAACCCTCCGAAGGCCAGCTTTTCTTTCAATTGACCACAGCTGCCTGGCGTGATTGTGGAGGAGCAAAACTTCCACGGCCAGCCTCTGCAGCTGTGGCCATGAGAGCTGCAGGCGGGACTAATCATTTTCTCTGCCTTTCCTGCTGCGACATTGCCTTGATGCATTGGAATGCAATAACCCAGGATGCATTGGAATGCACTAGCCTGATGTGCAAAGCCTGCATGCTGATTGTAAATCCCTTCTGCAAGGGAGAGGGGTCTTAATTGTCTACCTGCCCACAAGTAGCAAGTAGATATTCCAACCCTGACCCGGCCTCTTTAAAAATGATTTGTGTGTACTGGCCTGACGGTCAATCACACGAGGTTCTGGGTCTGGCAACCTCTGATCCTGACCCACAACAAACTGAAAATGTTGTTCCTGGTGTTACAAAATGAAAATAATATGTTTGCCAAAGTGTGACAGATGTAATGGTCTGTTTACCTTGTGCAGGGCCGGTCCACTGTTGTGTTCAGTTTGTGAGTCTGTTTGAAGTTGTAGAGGCTTATTATGTCATCATTCAGTGAGGCCAGTTCAATGCAGCCAACAAATCCAGGGAGGTTTAAACTGGCAGGGAGCTGTGACAAAGAAATCAGAAAAAAAACTCTCCAGATATCGCAATTCAAATATTCAAAAAACAGAAACCCGGTTAATATGCCTCAAGAAAGTGGAAGTTTGTTGAAACAACTCCGAGCACCATCAAAAATTATGCAGAATAAGCATTATAAACAAGATGAAAAAATATAAGCACTGCAGACACTGGAAATCTGAAATAAAATCAGAAAGTGCTTGAAAACCCAGAAGGTCTGGCACCATCTGTCGCTTGAGAAAGAGTTAATGCTTCGAGTATAATATGTCTCTTCTTTGGAACTGAAGGCAGGAAGAAATGTAATGGGTTTTATGCGATTGCAAAAGGGGGCAGGGTAAGGTGGAGCAAAAAGGGAACATCGGGGTAGGTTATAGGGCGGATGGGATTAAATTAATAAAATCACATGGAAGACAAGCCAAAGAGAATGGGAATGAGAGTAGTAAAGAAACAAAGCATTGGTCCAGCGTAGGTGTTAATAGCAGAATAAAGGTCAGTGTTGTCTGAAAGCAAATCATACAAACAATGGCACTTGAGGGGGAAAAAAGTACAAAATAGAGGACATGATTCATGGTCTAAAGTTGTTGAAATCAATGTTGAGTCCAGAAGGCTGTAAAGCCCCTAATTGAAAGATTAGGGGTGGCATGGTGGCATAGTGGTTAGCATTGCTGCTTCACGGTGCCAGAAACCCGGGTTCGATTCCACCTTGGGTGACTGTGTGGAGTTTGCATGTCTCCCCATGTCTGCATGGGTTTCCTCCGGGTGCTCCGGTTTCCTCCCACAGTCCAAAGATGTGCAGGTCAGGTGGATTGGGCATGCTAAATTGTCCCTTAATGCCCAGAAATATTTAGGTGGGGCTAATGGGTTATGGGGATAGGTGGGGGAGGGAGGGGGTGTGTGGGCCTAGGTAGGGTGCACTTTCAGAGGGTCGGTGCAGACTCGATGAGCTGAATGGCCTGCTTCAGCACTAAAGTGATTCAAATAGTCTAAGATGTCGAAGTGATGCTTCCAGATTGAATGGAGGTGTTGTTTAAAGTGGTCACCCAGTGTGCATTTGGCCTCCCCAGTATAAGGGAAGTCTGCTTCTAATAGGCTTCTACTGGCTTCTAATCAGACGATTTGAGCAGCAATAGTCTGCTGCTAAATGTACTTATTGCAGTGATAGTATTTAATCTGTTTTCAGTCAATCAATGAGTACTATGTTTGCAATAAGGCACTCCATCTCAGAAACTGAGAGTATAATTGCCCTGTAAGAGGAGAGAATAGAGGAGAAACAGTTCAGTGGTTGGAGGAAAAATAGGGGGCGGATTCTCTCAGCCCGGGGCCGGGCCGGCGAATCCCCGCGACCGGCGCGAATCGCGCCACGTCGCCCCGACACCGGCACGCGGTTTTTCGCAGAGCGAAGAACAGGCACCATTGGCGCCGGTGTGGTTGGCGTGGTGCCGGTCAAGGGCTGCTCTACACAGCCCCCCTGCCGATTCCCAGCCCTGGATGGGCCGAGCAGCCGTCATAATAAAGCCGAGTCCCGCCGGCACTGTCCACACCTGCTCTCAGCTGGTGGGAACTCGGCGTAGAAGGGTCGCGAGGGGGGGGGCTGTGGGGGAGGGGGGTCCAACCCCAGGGGGGGTCCAACCCCAGGGGGGGTCTCCAATGTGGCCTGGCCCACGATCGGGGCCCACCAATCAGCGGGCCAGCCTCTCTGGTTGGGGGCCTCCTTACTTCCGCTCCGGCCCCTGTAGCCATGCGCCATATTGCGTCGGGGCCAGCGCATTGAAGGGAGCCACTGAGCATGCGCGTGTTGGCACCGGTGCCACTTCGCATGCGCGGATCCCGCGGTGCCCAGTTCCTGACAGGATCAGCAGCTGGAGTGGCGTGAACTCCTCCGCTGCCGTGCTGGCCTCCTGTAGGGCCCAGAATTGCTGATCCTGAGGCCGTGTTGACGCCATCGAGAAACACAACGGCGTTTCCGATGGCATCAACACTTAGCCTCATGATCACAGAACCCCGCGCCGGAGGTCTACAATAATTATTTTTGAATTCTACCTGGTTATAATTTGACTGGAATAACAAACGGTGCCAAAGCAATTAAACTGCAGTTTTGGACACAATGGTTGGAAGTTCA
Organism: Scyliorhinus canicula; assembly: GCF_902713615.1. Lineage (NCBI taxonomy): Eukaryota > Metazoa > Chordata > Chondrichthyes > Carcharhiniformes > Scyliorhinidae > Scyliorhinus > Scyliorhinus canicula. The sequence continues at coordinate 91,865,700 of NC_052151.1, read as the reverse complement.
CATATAGGCCAAGCATGTGAAAGTTGTGAAATGCTAAAATCTTTAAAAGGAAAAAGTGCAGCAAAATGCACCATGAGAATTGGCTCAGCCGAGCATACCTGGAAATCTGCAGGTACTCCTCCAACATAGAAAACCATGTTATCAGCTTCCAAATCCAGCAGAGAATCATTGCCTTCAGCTGCTCCTTTCTGGATGAATTTTTGCTCCGCTGTGCTACCTGGGCTAGGTACAGTTAACTGTATTTTTCCATGCCTGCCAACTCTATCGGAAAGGAAACAAACAGCAAAAGCCATGTCAATATTCTTCCTCTTTGGTTTGGTCAATTCAGAAAGTTGAAAGTCTCGTCAATGAAGAATTAGCTATTGAAAGTTTCTGTCAACCACTGAACAGAGGTTCAAACAGATAAATTATCATTTTAAATGTAATATTTGGATTTTAGATTTTGTTTATTGTCACGCGTACCGAGGTACAGTGAAAAGTATTTTCCTGCGACAGCTTAACAGATAATTAAGTACATGAAAGGAAAAGAAAATACATAATAAGGAAACACAAAGTACAAAATGTAACTACATAACACCGGTATCGGGTGAAGCATACAGGTGTATAGTTAATGAGGTCTGTCCATAAGAGGGTCTTTTATGAGTCTGGTAACAGCAGCGAAGAAGCTGTTTTTGAGTCTGTTCGAGAGTGTTCTCAGACTTTTGTATCTCCTGCCCAATGGAAGAAGTTGGAAGAGTGAGTAAGCCGTGTGGGAGGTGTCTTTGATTATGCTGCCCAATTTCCCCAGGCAGCGGGAGGTGTAGATGGAATCAATGGACGGGAGGCAGGTTTGTGTGATGGACTGGTCTGTGTTCAAGACTCCCTGAAGTTTCTTGTGGTCTTGGGCCGAGCAGTTGTCATAGCAAGCTGTGATGCCGCCAGATAGGATACTTTCTATCGGGACAGCACGGTAGCACACGTAGCTAGCACTGTGACTTCACAGCGCCAGGGTCCCAGATTCGATTCCCTGCTGGGTCACTGTCTGTGCGGAGTCTGCACGTTCGCCCCGTGGCTGCGTGGGTTTCCTCCAGGTGCTCCGGTTTCCTCCCATAGTCCAAAGACGTGCATGTTAGGTGGACTGGCCATTCTAAATTGCCCTTAGTGTCCAAAAAGGTTAGGAGGGACTATTGGGTTACGGGGATAGGGTGGAAGTGAGGGCAAGTGAGGGCTTAAGTGGGTCGATGCAGACTCGATGGGCCGAATGGCCTCCTTCTGCACTGTATGTTCTATGTTCTATGGTGCATCTGTAAAAGTTGGTAAGAGTTAATGTGGACATGCTGAATTTCTTTAGTTTCCTGAGGAAGTATAGGCGCTGTTGTGCTTTCTTGGTGGTATCGTCGAAGTGGGTGGAACAGGACAGATTTTTGGAGATGTGTACCTCGAGGAATTTGAAACTTCTAACCATCTTCACCTCGGCCCCGTTGATGCTGACAGTACTTTGCTTCCTGAAGTCAATGACCAGCTCATTAGCTTTGCTGGCACTGAGGTCGCTGTACCACTCCACTAGGTTCTCTATCTCCTTCCTGTACTCTGACTCATCATTATTTGAGATCCGGCCCACTATGGTCATGTCATCAGCAAACTTGTAGATGGAGTTGGAATCAAATTTTACCAGGCAGCTGTGTGTGTACAGGGAGTATACTAGGGGGCTATGTACGCAGCCTTGCAGGGCTCCAGTATTGAGGACTATTGTGGAGGAGGTGTTGTTTATCCTTAGCGATTGTGGTCTGTGGGTCAGAAAGTCGAGAATCCAGTTGCAGAGTGAGGAGCCAAGTCCTTGGTTTCGGAGCTTTGATATGAGCTTGGTTGGGATTATGGTGTTGAAGGCAGAACTATAGTCAATAAATGGGAGTCCGATGCCGGAGTCCTTGGGCGGGATTCTCCGACCCCCCGCCTGGTCGGAGAAGCGCCGGAGGGCGGCGTGAATCCCGCCCACGCCGGCTGCTGAATTCTCCGGCACTGGAGAATTGGCGGGGGCGGGAATCACGCCACGCCGTTCGGCAGCTGCTCGCCCCCCCCCCCCCCCGCCGATTCTCTGGCCCGCGATGGGCCGAAGCCCTGCTCGTTCTATGCAGGTCCCACCGACGTAAATTGGACTAGGTCCATACTGGCTGGACCTGGCGGCACGGGCCAGTTCCGGGGTCCTGGGGGGGGGGGGGGGGGGGGTGCAGGGCGATCTAGCCGTGGGGGGTGCCCCCACGGTGGCCTGCCCCGCAATCGGGGCCCACCGATCCGCGGGCGGGCTTGTGCCGTGGGGGTACTCTATTCCTCTGCGCCGGCCGTGTAAGCCTCTGCGATGGCCGGCGCAAAGGTGAATTCCCCCTGCGTATGTGCGGGGATGACGTCAGCAGTCGCTGACACTCCCGCTCATGCGCGGACCTGCGCTGGCCAGCGGAGTCCCTTCGGCCCTGGCTGGCGCGGCGCCAAAGGCATTCCACGCCGGCTGGCGGGGCACAAACCATTCCGGCGCTGGCCTAGCCCCTGAAGGTGCGAAGGATTCCGCACCTTTGGGGCGGCCCGACGCCAGAGTGCTTCACACCACTCCGTCCCACCGGGACCCCCCGTATGGGAGAATCCCACCCATTCTTGTCGAGATGCTCTCGGGATGAGTGTCAGGCCCGGAACATCGGGCGGAGAATCTCCGGGGGTCGGCGAGAATCCCGCCCCCGCTGTCTCCCAAAGACTCTGGCACCAGAGATTCGGTGGGGGCGGGACTCGCACCGCGCCTGTCGGCGGGCCCCCCCCCCCCAGTGATTCTCCGGCCCGCGATGGGCCGAAGTCCCGCTGCTGTCATGCCGGTCCCGCCAGCGGGAATCAAAACACCTACCTTACCGGCGGGACCAGGCGACGGGAGCGGGCTCCAGGGTCTTGGGGGGGGCGCGGGGCGATCTGGCCGAACGGCGGGCGGGCCTGTACCGTGGGGGCACTCTTTTCCTTCCACGTTCGCCATAGTCTTCACGATGGTGGATGTGGAAGTGACCCCCTCCCCTGCGCATGCGCCGGGATGACCTCAGCAGCCGCTGACGCTCCGACGCTTGCGCGGATGTCCGCCGGCAGGCGAAATCCCTTCGGCCCCATCTGGCGTGGCGCCAAACGCCTTTCCCACCGGCTGGTGGGGCGCCAACCACTCCGGCGCGGCCAGCCCCTCAAGGTTAGGGCTTGGCCCCTGAAGGTGCGGAGAAATCCTTGGGGCGGCCCGACGCCAGAGTTGTTTACACCACTCCATCCCGCTGGGACCCCCCGCCCCGCCGGGTAGGGGAGAATCCCGGCCATGGTGTCTGCTGTGGACCGATTGCGGCAGTATGCAAATTGCAGTGGGTCAAGGCGTTCTGGGAGTATGGAGGTGATGCGCTTCATGATGAACCGCTTGAAGCATTTCATTATGACTGAAGTCAGGGCCACCGGACGGTAGTCATTGAGGCACGTTGCCTGGTTCTTCTTTGGCACCTGTATGATAGTGGTCTTCTTCAAGCAGGTGGACACCTCGGAACAGAGTAGGGACAGGTTAAAGATGTCTATGAACACATCTGCCAGCTGGTCCGTGCAGAGTCTGAGAGCATGACCAAGGACCGTTGCCTTCCGAGGGTTCACTTTCAGGAAGGCTGATTTGACTTTGGGTGCTATGGTGGTGGATATGGGTGTTATGGGCTGCTGGGGCACTCGACAGTGGATTGCTGGTTTCCTGCTTGAACGGAGCATAAAATGCATTGAGTTCATCAGGCAGGGATGCACTATAGCTGGAGATGCTGCTTGGCTTCGTTTTGTAGCCCGTTATGTTGTTTAGGCCTTGCCACAACCGCCGAGAGTCTGTAAATCGGTCTATCTCAGCCTTGAACATACTTAGCAACCCAAACTCTACATATAGCCCTCTGTGGGAAAGAATTCCATAGATTCACTACCCTCCAAGAGAAGAAATTCCTCCTCATCTCTGTTTTAAATGGGCAACCTCCTTACTCTTTTCCCTCTGGTCCTAGACTCCCCCACAATGGAAAAAAATCATCTCACATCTACCTTGTCAAGCCCCCTGAGAATTCTATATGTCTCAATAATGTCATCTCTCATTCTCAAATCTCACTCATACTGTGCTCAAAATAGGTGAACAATTGTTCACAAAATGCAGAAATATTGTGAATGCTGTTGGGATAACACCTTCATCGGTATTTCAAGCAAAATCATAAATATATTCAAAATGACCATACTTATATATATGTCTCGAAATTCCTAGCTACAAGATTCCCAGATGAAAGCATTTATGATGCCCTGACAGATCATGACTTCCCTCAAGCTACACCAACTGTTCATATGTTCTGATTTGCAATGACTAAGTTAGAAATGAGGACAAGATTGGATTGAGCTTTGATAACTGCATGGTTGATATTCAGAGTCCAGACTCATTCTAAATTATTTAGAATGAGAAGATAAATTATTGGGCATGCTCATAGCTAAAAATATTCTTTACTCAAAATGATTCCAACCCTGTTAAATACAATTTATTACATTTGTTTGGTGCTTATTCAAACAAGTTCTATATTATAAGCACCAAAATTACAGCAACTTTGTAGTTAGTCACAGCAATTTGGTTTAGACAAGCCCTTCCTGGTAACACACAAACCATTGAGGTTATTGGACAGGATCGGATCAACCATCTAATGTACACTTTGCTCGAATTTATTTTTAATTGAAGCCAACATGGATTACGAGGAGAGGTTGAGCAGACTGGGACTGTACTCATTGGAATTTAAAGGATGTGGGAGGATCTTATAGAAACATATAAAATTATGAAAAGAATAGATAGGATAGACGCGGGCAGGTTGTTGAAAGCAGAACTAGGGGGCATTGCCTCAAAATAAGGGGAAGTAGATTTAGGACTGAGTTTAGGAGGAACTTCTTCACCCAAAGGGTTGTGAATCTATGGAATTCCCTGCCCAGTGAAGCAGTTGAGGCTCCTTCATTAAATGTTTTCAAGGTAAAGATAGATGGTTTTTTGAAGAATAAAGGATTATGGTGTTCAGGCAGGAAAGTGGAGCTGAGTCCACAGAAGATCAGCCATGATCTCATTGAATGGCGGAGCAGGTTCGAAGGACCAGATGGCCTACTCCTGCTCTGAGTTCTTATGTTCTTATGTGCACTTGTTTTACTTTGGCCTCGAGATTAAGTTGAGATTGTCCATACTCAATTTATATATTTTTTAATTTATTTTCAACAGTTGGGCAATATTGACAAAATTACAGTTTATTGCCCATCACTGGTTGCGCCTGGGAAGGTGGTGGCAGACCCTCTTTTTTAATGTCTCCTCATCTCTCAGGTAAGTGTATATTATCTCTTGACATTATCTGAAGAAAAGCAGGGGAGTGCTCCCAGTGTTTTGGCCAGCATTAATCCATCAATCAATATTACTAAAACAGATTATCTAGTCATTACCACGTTGCTATTTGGAGACATCCCCTGTGCGAATTGGCTGCTGTGTTTCCTATTCTATAACAGTGACTGCAATTCAAACCAACCTACTTAATGTAAGAATTTTGGGTTATCCTGAGGTTACAAAAAATGCTCAATAAATGCAGGTACATTTTTTATGAGATGAAGATGCTCCCACCATGCTGTTAGGGAGCTGACTGTAGGTTTTTAATTCACCAATGATGAAGGAACGGTGATATATGTCCAGGTCAATATTTATTCGGTAAGATACAATATGTATCCAGCCTTCTAGTTGCTGGAGGTCCTGCAATTGGGAGATGCTGCTTAAGAAGCCTTGACAAGTTATTGCTGTGCAACTTGTAGATAGTATTGCAGTCATGTGGACATTTAGGAAAGTGATTGGGTGGTAAATTTTAATCTTTACTGTCTCACCCTTGAGCTGCTTTACATTAGACAGCTCCTGAAGGCTCCCTGTCCTTGAGTAAATTTGCAAAGACTGGAAGGCGAGCCCTTAATGAATTCTGTAAGTGCCTTACTTGGCCTAATTACTGCTGTGAGTTTGCGAGCCCAATTTCAGTCGCTCTTCTCCTGCACTCATAAGAGTTACGTTGGCTAGGAACGAAGGCAGCAGACTTTAGCAAAACACAGCATTGTGCTGTTATGTGTTGCTTGCCAAACTCTCTTCGGACCGATTCAGCCCATAAAAATGTACCTGTACATGAATTTAAATCCTATACATCTCTAACATTGCACTACCCAATTCCATAAATTTAAGTCCTGGTCTTGTAAAAAGCAAGGGATTGAACATAAACTTAAAATAAAATTTAATTTACTATTGCCCATATTAGTTTGACAGTTAATATTGGAAACATAGGGCGTGATCTTCTGGCCATGCTGTGCTGGCAAAGAATCTTACCAGTGAAAGCCAGGAGACCCTGGGCGGGATTCTCCAACCCCCCCGCCGGGTAGGAGAATCGCTGGGAGGCGGCGTAAATCCCGCCCTGCCACTTCGACGCCGGCTGCTGAATTCTCTGGCTCCGGTTTTTGGCAGGGACGGGGATTTCACCGCGCCGGTCGGGGGCCATTGGCAGCGCCCCCCCCCGGCGATTCTCTGGGCCCCGATGGGCCGAGCGGCTGCCTGTTTTCGGCCAGTCCCACCAGCGTGAAATGGACAAGGTCCATACCGGCGGGACCTGGCTTTGAGGGCGGCCTGCGGAGTTCTCCGGGGGAGCACGGGGGGGATCCGGCCCCGGGAGGGGGCCCCCACGGTGGCCTGGCCCGCGATCGGGGCCCATCGATCTGCGGGCAGGCCTGTGCCGTGGGGGCACTCTTTCCCTCCGCGCCGGCCTGTGTAAGGCTCCGCAATGGCCGGCGGGGAGAAGAAACCCCCTGTGCATGCGCAGGAATCACAGCAGCGATTCTGCGCATGTGCCATAACACGCTGGCACTCCTGCACATACGCCAACTTGCGCCGGCCGGCCGGCGGAGGCCCTTCGGTGCCGGTTGGCATGCCACCAACCTCTCTAGTGCTGGCCTAGCCCCCGGAAATGGGGAGGATTCTGCACCTGCTGGGTGGCCCGACGCCGGAGTGGCTCACGCCGCTCTTTGGCGCCGGTATAGCGGTTGCGGGAGAATCCCAGCCCCTGTTCCTGCAGTCATTGTAGTTCAGATGTGCACATTTAGGAAAGTGATTGGGTGATAAATTTTAAGCTTTACTGCCTCCATGATAATCCAGCTGTTAGAAATTACCCAAATTTTATAATATTGAATATCAATTTTGTTTCAACGCAATCTCGCGAGACGTTGCAAGGAGAATCTCGCCCAAATGGGCTGGATCACTTTTTGGCAAATCTGCATATTAGAGTGAGGCATATAGAGCTGCCATTTTTTGTGCGTGTGCGATTAGGCCAGGGTTGCCACCGTGGGTGTTAGAGGGGGTGGGGGACCCTCCCAGGGATCCTCCCGTGTTGCGTTTGAACTGGGTGGAGGTTGGTGATTTTATTTGTGGCCCTCGGAGATTGGAATGCCATTTAAAAATGGTGTCCTGATCTCTTGCTACAACGGGCAGTTCCAGCGAGCGAAGCTACCCTTTGTAAAATTCGGGGCTATGTGCAGCCTCTGTCGCGAGTTCCCCGTTCAGGCCCTTTATTCAACACGAGTAGCATTGAATAGCCTGCAAGTGCCGGGAAACATGCGGCTAAATGTGCTCACGAGGGGACTTTGTACCCTTTTGGGGGCATCACACCCATATAGTTTGAGATGCTCACACCAAAAATTGCTGTTGCCCAAGAAGAGATATCAATTACCTTTCTATTTTGATTAAATTGAAGTAGTTTGGCCAAGTGCTCACAGGCTTTGAGTTCAACGGAATCTCAACATCTCCATTTCCAAGATTGTAAACATAAACTAAATTGTCGTTTTTAATACTTAGACCAATATAATCTTGCCTTCCCTAGAAAAGAACAGAAATACATTTGAAAACATAAAAGTTAATTATGCCTATTGAGCAGAATTTGGATTGCATACATATTCCTTATAGTAAAATTGACATGTCCTTACATTCTTGTTTCCAAGGTACAAGATAAATCTATCTTGATTGGCAGCTTGGCCTTGCTCACTTAATGAAGGAACCTGCATGTACAAACTCATTGAAGTAAACGATTTGAGCTCCTCCAAATTTGATTTTGAATTGACTTCTACAGCAGACTGACCATCAAATTTCATGGAGACTTGAACCTGAAGTGAAACAAGGAAATCAGTTGTTTCTTTAACTGCTGTCAGTAAATCTGGACAGAGGAGATGCAATCTCTAGTGTTACATATTAATTAAACGGGGTGGGATTCACAAACCCAATATTAACCTTAACTGTATTATTATTAGGCATGTGAGGAATGACACAGCCTGGTATATCAAGCCCACTTTATGCAAGTCAGTCACAGAGTACAAGCTAGGTTCCTATCCAAAACATTCCTATCATGTGAAGGAGAAAGTTGAACAAAATTAAATAAAAGACTTACAGCATACTTTAGGATATATAATTATGCTCAGTTCTTCTTACTGATATTTCACCTTCCCTGAATGAGGTAACTAAAGCTCAAGATGAACGTTTGCTGAATTTTAATTCAGCTTGCTCAGTCATGTAAGATGTGTGGTGGGACAGAGGCCCCAGGTGGAAAGCTCCCCAGGAAGCCCGAGTCACATATCATCAACTGGGACTGCGCCACTCAGTGAGTCCATAAACAATAAATGACAAAATGGGAAATTAATTTGTAAACAGAGCTGCAGCCCTGAAGAAGTGCAGGTGTCCTGTCTGAGATTTTTCCATTCATAGGTAATCTATCACTATGGATATTCTCTGTCATTTCTCAGCATGTAAGTTATTCGCTGAGACATTGCAAATTTGCAAAAGGTTTACTAGATTACTACCTGGAATGGGTGGGTTGTTTTATGGGGAAAGGATGGACATGCTAGGCTTGTATCAGCTGGAGTTTAGAACAGGTAACTTGGTTGAAACTAGAAGATCCTGAGGGGTTTTGACACAGTGGATGTGGAGAAGACGCTGTTGCCTGTTATGGGAGAATCTAGAACTAGGAGTCACTGTTTTAAAAATAAGGGTTCGGCCATTAAAGACAGAGATGAGAATTTTTTTCTAACAGAGGGCCATGAGTCTTTGGAACTCTCTTCCTCAAAAGGCAGTGGAAGCAGTCTTGGCTGGAATTCTCTGGTCGCTAGGTGATGACAGGATTCCCACCAGCAGCGCACTCCCACCACCGGTTTCCCGGCGGCATTGGGCGACTTCAGTGGGAATACTCATTGTCATAGGTGGGAGCAGAGAATCCCACTACCAGCTAACTGTGCATCACCTCCTGCTGACAGGAATAATGCAGCTGGGAGGCAGGAGAATCCCGCCCTTTAAATATTTTTGAGGCAGAAATAGATAGATTCTTTATAAGAAGTGGGTGAAAGATTATATGAGTAGGTGGGAGTGTGGGTTTGTGGTTAATCAGATCAGTCATGATCTTATTGAATGGCAGAGCAGGCTCGAGGGGCCGAGTGGCCTCCTCCTGCTCCTAATTCGTATGTCCGTAAATTTGTCTGTGCTCTGAATGTATTTAGCAACAAAGGACACTTTGAAATAAATATGAAGAATAAGCATATTGATCTAATTTGACAGACACTTTATGTGGTCTAAGTTAGCTTATATTAAATGTTTGAGTATCAAGGAGTTAACCGGATATTCTATTCATCATCGCAGGTCTTTCTCACCTTGCTGGCCACATTCCTCGTCTGTGCAATGAGCTCGCGAATTCGCAGAATACTGGCAGAAATATTGCTTGCTGGTTTTTTCAGCTCCACAATTCGAAGTTTGTCCAAGAGCTGGGGTACTATTTCTGTCAGATTATCCACTGGAAACACAATGAAAATGGAAGAGTTAAAAGCTACATGGTTTAACAGATTGGAAACTACCAAGAGGAAGCTGTTGATGAAGATTCTGTGTTGATTATATCATGTAAAGTGGGTGGTTTTTTGTTTTCTATTTTACCATTATTGCCATGACTAAGTGAATAGCCAGTATAAAACCTGTTAAAGTAAAGTCACCATAGTACCAGATGACCATAGGCTGCTTTCCCCTTTGAGGGGGAGAGCTGACTGGTGGTGATATAACGTGAGGATCACCACACCTCAGGCGAGGGGCGGGGTTGAGAAGGTGGAGCCTTCATGAATAACCTCAACCAGTACGGCAATTGAACCCGTGCTGTTGGCCTTGCTCTGCAACACAAACCAGCTGAGCTAAACTGGCCCCTGGTTAACCTATTATTAGTCATTGCATAATTTTACTTGGAAAGCAGTGTAAATAACAGGAAACAACTGGCATTTAGAGAGACATATGGAAAGCTTACTATGGTACTTAATGTGAAGAAACGTTAAGAGCTGATTAGTAAAAATGATTAAGTCATGTGGAATACTGTAGTGCAACAACATCATATTTGCTCTCCAGATTGATTTAATCCTATTAGCCTGCATGTGCTCATATTTTTAAAGTCATAAGAGCACCGTTCATGCCCAAGAAATACAATTAACAGCCAATCAAAGCAATATGCTTGGGTTGTGAAAAGTCCTTGGGATGTTCTTTTAACATGAAATGTAAATGTGTCACAGATCCTCACATACACGGAGGCGTGCACGCAGAATTGGGTGTGTCATCATGGAACTATTTTTTTTTTGCAACAGAAGGAGCAGATGGCGCAAAAAAAAGACACATTGCCAACCAATGCGATCTGACTGATATATTTAGCTTCAATGACAAAGCGTTCAACACAACATTTTTCTTCCCACCGCAGGAGTCTCAGCCATTTGGAATGGACACAATTACTGTCCTGGGACCTGACATGCTGAATGAAACTTCCGACAGGGAGAATGAACATTTCTGATTACTCCTTTTATGTTTTTTAATATCATCATGTTCTGTTTGATATTTTTTGCCATATGTTTTGACTCATTTTGCTGGATAGACCTCCACAATGCAGGCTACATTAACTGCTGCACAATGGGCTGTGCAAAAAATTGCTTTTCTCATAGAAGTAATAGTTAGGACAATAGGAAACTTACCTGTTGCCAAATAACTGCAAGTCAAATCTGGTGGCATCTGCCACATTGAGCATCCTACATTTGTACACATATGTCAAGCATGTGATAACTGTTTAATCTAGGAGGAAACTACTTGTATAATTTCTGTTATGCAACAAAGGTATCAACTCGACAGCACACACTGCTATTACCAGGTGGCAAGATGCTAAAGAGTAGAGCTTATGGTACTCACCTGGGCATCAGAACTCGACATGCAAATATCATGGCCTCACGAACAGAAAAATTTGAACTTTTTTAACGTTCAGATGGTAATTGGCCTCATAAATAGCATTCTATGAGATGCATGAAAATGTGCCTTGCTGAATTTTACATTTATAGCCAGGTGTACAACAAGCCAAGCTCTTTTGGCAAGCTTTGTTTGTGCTGGCAATTGGAAGGAGTGACTCGCACTGAAAAAAATGGCCATGCAGCCTCAATTTTCCTGATGTAAGATTAGAACCATAACTATTTAAATCTATAATTGGTGCATGAATTGTAAGTTTATTTAATACAGGCTTGTTGAACCTCCGGCCCACAGACCACAAACCAGCCCCTATATCCAGCCCACAGACTCACTCTTCAAATTATGGGTAAGTTGAATGAAAGATCTGCAAGAATCTGTTTGGGAAATCAGAGACTGATTCTCTCCCGAATTTGCAGATGAATGGCTCACTGTCAATCCTATCAGTGGAAAATATGGGAGAGAAAAAGTCTCTGTTTGGACGAGCAATGAGTATTGTGAAGTGGTTGGCAGATCCTTTGTTTTCAGTGCACTCTATCGCCCGCCCTGCTGCCCAGGCACCTCCCTGAAGGAGCACATGGCCAAGGTGGCAGAGGGAGCAGGGAGGCCATGAGGAAAAGCAGGAGGAAGGAAAGCAAGCAAGGACTCGGGAGATGAACAATAAACAGGGTGGAAAGCAAGAAGCAATTTATGCCCAACAATTGAGCCGAGTTTAGGAAAGCACCGGCCACCGAGTGGCTGGATGTTGGGAAGGCCACCGAGGCTGGAGATCGGGAAATCATCCAAGCGACTGTAGGTCAGGTAGGCCTGGAAATGGCTGGAGATCAGGTAGAGTCGGGAAAGGCTGAAAGTTGAGTTTTATTGGCAAACTTTGCTACATGGCACATTTTAATGGGCATTTTTATTTATTACACTTTTGTGAAATTTATTATTTTGAAATTGATATTTTTGAAATCCTTGTTTCATGTTGCCCAAAATCTTATCTCAGTGAAATTTGATCATCAACGCCTTGAATGAGAAAAAATAAATGTGGCCTACCAATCCAAAAACGATGGCAAATTTTAAGTACAGGATCAAATCACTTCCAAAGTGAATTATTTCTGCATTTCAGTGTGAAACCAAATTATATCCAGCAAGTGGCTTGGCTTGGCTACTTGTATTTTTCCATGTATTACCATTAAAGAAGGTCCTGAATTCCATACTATCATCCCCTTATTTCTTTGACTAATGCCAAAAAATGCTACTATTATAATATCAGTCCATCATTTTTAAAATTCTTACACAAGATGTTGGCATCACTGATAAGACCAGCGTTTATTGCCTATTCCTTATTGCCCTTGGGAAGGTGCTAGCGAGTCATCGGCCATCTACCGAAAGCAATTAATTGGTTTGTTGGACCATTTCAGTGGGCAGTTAAGAATTAATCACATTACTGTGGCTCTGGAGTCACAAAAATAACAGACTGGATCTGGACAGATTTATTTCCCGAAAGGATATTTGTGAACCAGATGTTTTTTTATGACAATCCAGTTGTTTCATGATTACCATTTTTGATATATTTTTTAAATTCCACATTTACTTAACCTTTTGGGATTTTAACTCTACTCGCTATGGTCTGACATAAACGTATGTCGCCGGATCAGAAGTCCAGTAATGTAACCATTATGCCATTTTACCTCAATAAAGTTTAATTTAAAAACTTGCAACTTTTCAGAAAACATCACTGCATTTGAATGCACATTCTCTAAAATAATTTTTGGATGGTAAATTTAGGACAGAAGAAGACAAGCTTGAATTCAATTCAGAGACCCGGGGCTGGCACATGCCAATCGTTTGAGCATTAAAATGGTAAAAGTCAGGGCAGCACGGTGGCGCAGTGGTTAGCATTGCTGCCTCACGGCACCGAGGTCCCAGGTTCGATCCTGGCTCTGGGTCACTGTCCGTGTGGAATTTGCTCATTCTCCCCGTGTTTGCGTGGGTTTCACCCCACAGCCCAAAGAAGTGCAGGGTAGGTTGATTGGCCACGCTAAATTGCCCCTTAATTGAAAAAAAAATGAATTGGGTACTCTAAATTTAAAAAACAAAAAATGGTAAAAGTCTGTAAGGGCACACTTTTGCAAAGTTCTTTAAAATGTTCTTTCTAAGTATGAAGGTAAACTAAATGGGAGCTGCAACATAACCGTCATGTACCTGTTTCGCCAGCTGACCTCACTGTCGTCTTGAAAGCAGTTCCATCATCAGCAGAGGTGCTAAGATTCTGAGGCCAATCTTTCACCAAGTCATCCATCGCATTGACAGTTTGGAGAACCATCTCGGCTGTATCCCTTGCTTCTTCCGCGGTTAGCTTTGATTGCTCCATCTGGTTCCTATTACCTGAAATGTTTATATAAAAAATTAAGAATTGCATTAATATCTTGGGTCAGATTTTCTATTACTGCAGAACTGGATCAACCTTTGGTATCGGTGGAACAAGGACAGGATTCCGCTTCCCCACCCAACCTCCTTGAGGCATGATTTCTGGCAGCGGAGACAGCTCGTCATTGGCTGCCAGTGGGATCTTCCAGTCCCACTGATGTCTACAGTGTTTAGTCAGGCTCACCCCGTCCTGCCGCCGGGAACACGCTGTGGTGGGGTGCGAGGGTCGTCACTTTTGACGGGGCATCCCACCGACAGGAAGGCCGGAAAATCCCACCCAAAGATATGTCCCATAGCCTGGCCTGACTGCTCATAAGAGACGCAATCAGGCAGAAACAGTACAATCCATTCATCAGTGTCAAGTGACAGACATGTGAGCTCATAGAACTGTTTCTTGACCTATTTGAATTGTGCTTCAGGATTACTGATAACGGTGCTTTTGCACCAATGAAGATGCACAACAGCTGAAGTTTAAAAAGCATCACTGCAAAACTCTACTGGAAAACGTAAAGTGATACCAATTTCTGCTCACATACATCACATACCCAACAGTGTGAGCAGCAGTGAAATCCAGCTCCTTGCCTGCAAAGTGTGAAATGTGAGCTCATAGTGTGCTCTGTACTACCAACAATGTTAGGCTGATACAAATGAGATTGATGATGACATATTAATATGCATATGTTAAACCTCACTAGTTACATATCAGTAATGGTATTCAATAACCAAATATCTCAATAGTTTGGTTTATAAATTTGCATTATTGCAGAGATTCCCACTTCACTCAAATAAAAAATAATGGCATTGAGTGCAAATTTCAAAGGTTCGGGTCGCGATTTTCCACTTTTTCTGTGCCAGCTGGGGCAGGCAGCACCAGAAAACGGGTGCGGAGCTGTTATTCTGGTCCTCTGCCCATTTTCACAGCCCTCCAATCATACACCAAAGTGATGGTTGATGTACAGTAAGTCTTCCCACACATAATCCCTTTACTTCCACCATTGATTTGCTGAATATCAAAGGCACACATTCATCCTGTGGGCAGAGGGGCAACATTTATATTTTACAGATTGGAAAATGTCTGCACTTGATTTGCAGAGTCATTGACTTTGAAAATTTCTAAGTTATAGCACAGTCTTCTGACCTCACTGCACTATAGGAGACCAGCTCCAGTCAATCTCCCCCTTCCCTACTTCTCTTACAATATTAGAGTTGCTACATAAATAAAAATTGTTGTTGTACCTTAAGGAAAAATATATTTGGAAAAGTACGTACTTGGTTCAATCAATGCTAACTGGTTTACTGCATTCAGTAATCTATTCATTGTATTATTTTTCTTGCTGATAACTGCGTCCACATGGCTCCTGGTATCATGAAAATCTGTCCCATCATCTGTAGGAAGTGAACAAAATAGGCTTAGGCGACATCAAATTAAAGTGAGACCTTTAAATCAACATGGTGGGATTAAAACAAAAATGCATGGGCAATGTATGAATATACAAAAAGCTTAGCAAAGACCATCAGGCCCAATAAACCATCTCCCAAAGACTGTGATCCTTCCCAGTCACTATCGATGTTAGCTCCTGGAGGAGAGGGAATTAAATAGATATTAAATATTACAATTATGGGAAAAATATTCCAGAAAATTCCTTACCAACTCCTAACTCATGAGACATTCTTAAAATAAGCCCCAGGTTCTCTTATCCCATGTCCCAATTTTATTTGTAACATAAAGTCTATGCAGGATCAATGTTCATCCATTGGGTGGCCCCAATATCACATACGTCTTACCCTAATTCATTACCATCTGCTAACAATGTTTAATCAATCTCTTAAAATTTATATTTCCACATTTCACTGCCTTCAGCACTGTTCCACAGGTTGACCATGAGAACTGAAAGCCCATGCAAAACACTCTGCCGACGTCACTAGACATCACATGATGCTTCACACGCAGGGATATATTCTCTCAATAAAACACTCAGATATTTGGGAAATTAGGATTAGGAGCAGGAGTAGGCAATTAAGCCCTTTGAGCTTGTTCCGTCATTCAATCAGATCATGGCTGATTTCTTCCTGGTCTCAAATCCACCTCCAACCTGTTGCCAACTGTCAGAGAAATCATAGAATTTGCAGTGCAGAAGGAGGCCATTCGGCCCATCGGGTCTGCACCAGCTCCCGGAAAGAGCACCCCACCCAGGTCCACACCTCCACCCTATCCCTGTAACCAAGCAACCCCACCCAACACTGAGGGCAATTTTGGACTGACCCCTGTGGCACCCTGTTAGTTACAGTTTGCGTGCCAGAGAAGGATCCATTTATCCCGACCCTCTGCTTTCTGTCAGTCAGCCAATCCTCAATCCAATCTAGCAATCTAACCCTAATCCCCTGCGATGTCACCTTCTGCATCAGTCTTTTATGCGGCACCTCATCAAATGCCTTCTGGAAGTCTAGATATACCACATCCACAGATTCCCCATTATCCATCTTGTTGGTTACATCCTCAAAGAACTCAAGCAAGTTTGTCAAGCATGACTTACCCCTCATATAACCATGCTGACAATGGTGGATTATGTTTGTCTTTCCAAATGTTCTGTCATCTCCTCCTGAATGATGATTTCAGCAACTTCCCCACCACAGAGGTCAAGCTAATTGGTCCATAGTTTCCTACTTGTTGCCTTTCTCCCTTTTTGAATAGGGGCATTACACTAGCGTGTTTCAAATCCACGGAGTTCCTTCCAGAATACAGGGAATACTTATAATACTGGCATGCACTATTGTGGGGCACTTTTCAGCCCACATTCGCTGTCAGCATGCCGCAACTCCGGAGAGAATCCGGAAACCCAATTTTCTCTGGAGTGATCATGTTTCCCAATTTTCCCTGCCCTTGACTGGTGACATCACGAGGTTTACAAACACAAATGGGAAGAACTTCATTGTAATTTGTATTTGAATAAATTTTAATATGATTACCCAGCCCCTCCGCCCCCTCTCACCACATGATTCCCCCTCACTGACTATTAAAACCTCGCCAATGTGACATCACGATGGTGAGGTTAACAACAGCTTTTTAGAAATTAAATTCTTTCGAACGGATTTCCCAGGAGGTGCAAGGGTATGTATAGTTCCTGGGGGAAGAGGGACATGGCAGGGCACTGGCCCCTGGCGCTGTCCCCTGGCACATGTTGACACTGCTAGGCTGGCTGGCTCAGTGCCAACCTGTGCCAAGAGGCAGTGCCAGAGGGTAGTGCCAGGGCTGGGATCTTGTGGGAGACTCATGGGGGAGGGGGTTTGACAGTTATATGTGGTAGGCGGGAGGAGTGCGTGGGCAATGAGAGGAAAATCCAGGCATGGGGGGGGGGGACATCAGCGACACATCAGCAGTGGTGGTGGGGGTGAGTTGCCCCAGATGATTGTGCAAGGGGGTGGGGGGGACCCCCAATTCCTCCGTGCTGGTAATGGGTGTGGGAGTGCAGTTCCACTTCAGTTCTTTGGAGCCAAATGCTGGCTCTATCTGGCCCCGCCCAGTCAGTGTACAGCATAAAGGTCCATTTAGATCATTGGAGGCTGTTAGAATGGGGGTCCATCCTATTAATGACATGGACATTGGCCTTAATTGATTATTATTGGTATCTTGCCATGTCTAGGTGGGATCCGGATCTCGCAAACGGGAGCGGACCAGATAGATTGGAAACCAATCAGTGCCTGGCGTGTATTTCAATTCCAGCATCTCCCGTGATCCAACCGGCTCGCTTGGATTCGGGCCGGGCGCCACACGCCCGTTAGATCGTGTCCAAATCCTCTGTCAGCATCACCAACTTACTAATTGAAAAAATCATTCAGACATTACAAATACTATACAATCTTGGTTCACTTTGGGTGGATGATTATTGAGAAGTGCGCAAATTAATACAAGCCGTGTATTCTTCTTCAGTACCTGACTGAGGTGCAGAGAGACCTGTAAATTTGAATTGCAGCTCAACTCTTTTCAGTTCTCTGAGCTCACTGAAGTTGAACAAGACATGCTAGATGCACAGATTCATATTAAATCTTTGGGAGGCAGTGTTCACACCTCAGTCAAGTGAATAGACCCGGATACAAATTTATTATGATACAGAACTGTGTCCAACTCTCCTGAGCGTTGAATGGGCAAACCAAAGCTGAATTAATGTTGATGACAGCAACAGGCAATTTGTTCAGTATTACTCGGAAATCCTAACATATTTAAACCCAATATTACAGAACAAACTATTTTGACCAATTGATATTGAACAATAAATTACGTTTGTTGTAAGTTCTAATTTGCATGCTTTTTGTCCAATTGAAATGGACATGTGGAATGTAGGATGTCACAGATCGGCTGCACAATTTTCTTTTAGGGGAGGGTGGACAGCCAGAAGTTGTGGTCCACATTGACTTAGGTTGGAAAAGGGATGCGGTCCTGAAAGCAGAATTTAGGGAGTTAGGATGGGAGTTAAAATGCTGGACCCCAAGAACAGTAATCTCCCGGTGCACGTGCTAGTGAGCATAAGAATAGGAAGACTGAGCAGTTCAACAGGTGGCTGGAGAAGTAGAGTAGGAGGGAGCACTTTCGATTTCTGAGGCACTGGGCCAGATCTGGGGCAGGTGGGACCTGTAAAAGAGGGCGGGTTACACCTTGCCAGGATTTGGAAACGTGTTCTCGCAGGGAGGTTTGCGATTCCAGTTGGGGAGGGTTGAAACTGGATTGGCAGGGGGATGGTCACCTGAAGGGACATTCAGAAAGAAGAGAATAATTGGCAATGGGAAATAGGGACGTATTAGCTATTAATGAGGATGTATCAGAGTGTAGTATCAATACTTGAGGGTTTGATAGAATTCGAGTGAGTGAGTCATCGATGGAAGAAGCATAAGAAGAAAAGTAAAAAAGCCGAAATCAGGGTTAATGTGGACGGAATGCGGTTAATAAGATTGGTGAACTACAGGTACATGTTGACAAATGGAATTATGGTATTATACCTGTAACAAAAACCTGGATCACAGAATGGCAGGGCTAGGTGTTAAATATTCCCCTGTACAAGGTGTCTATGAGAGACAGGAAAAGGAGAAAAGGGGTGCAGTGGAGTGGTAGCACCGATTAAAGATGGCATTACACTACTGGAGAGAGGGGAGGTTCCAGAGGAGTCAAGGATGGAGTTTCTGGCTAGAGGTAAGGAATGAAAAAGGTACAATAATTATGGTCGGTGTATTATATAGACCACCAACTAGTGGAAGAGATGTAAGAAACAGAGTTGCTAGAATTATTGAGTAATTAGAAAGGGGAACTTCAATTGCCTAAATATAGACTGGGATAGGGATAGTGCAAAAGAACAAAAAAGGCCAGAGTTCCTGGAGTGTTCAAGATAATTTTCTGCAGCCGTATCTTTCCCGTCCAATGAGAGGGCATGAACTGCTGGGCCTGATTCTGGGGAATCACAGAGACAGAGCATTTAGCTTACCATTGTATCATATGGTTTAGGGTGGCCATGGAAAAGGACAAGGAGCAATCCAGAGCAGGGATAATTAACTGAGGGAAAACCAACTTCGATAGGATAGGAATACATCTGAGTCGAATGAGTATGAATCAAATGTTGGCAGAAAAGACAGTGGCTGAACATTCCACGATAATGAAATGAAAATTGCTTATTGTCACGAGTAGGCTTCAAATTAAGTTACTGTGAAAAGCCCCTAGTCGCCACATTCCGGCACCTGTTCGGGGAGGCTGTTACGGGAATGTCAAAATATATTCCCTTGAAATGAAAAGATAGGACAAATAAATCCAGAACATTTCAGATGACTCCTGGGTTCAATTTAACAACGATAAACTGTCTTGCCTGAAACTGATGGGAATTAAGTTGTTTGTGTTTGTAGGAATTAGGCCAGGAACTGAATGCAGCCGGGGAGCTCAGGAATGGTCTCAGGCATAAGGTTAATGCTGGGAGGTTGGTGGTGAGGGATACTGGGAGGGGGAGGGAAGGTGTTACAGTGGTGCTGGCCATGAGAGGAAACTGTTGCAAGGAGAGTACAACTATTCCTTGAGAGGTCTGAAAGCAGTCTGAGTATAACTGAATATACTTACTGTCCTCCATGGCTACAGCTAATTCCTTCACTTTCTTCAGAAGTATCTCACTGCTGTTTCTGAGCCAAGTGCTCTGTGTTTGAATTCCTTCCACAGCCTGTAAACAATCACATGTTCAACACACTCAGTAGCGTTCCTTTTTTGGACAAGAGATGTTTCGATCAGTCTCAACTGTCTTATAGAGTTCACATCATGAATTACTGCTCTCTTAATCGGAACCAAAGCATTAGTTTGGATTTTCCTTTTTGCAGTATTTTTCTGACAGATTCGGACTTCTGCATACTCTCTGACACCTCTGTAACATGGACTCATTTGCTTGTGTTGGAATTTATCATTCAATAGTGGAAGGCTTTTGGCAAAATTCCAGGAGTGTGTACTCTAGGGCGTCTGAGGAAACTCTAGTAATGTTACTGTTGGAACATCACAATATGGAGTTGAAAGAATCAACGGCGACAAAGTCCGAACTGGGCAGGAGCAGCAGCCTTACAGAGACTAAAGGCAGACAGGCCTAGATTTAAAGTCACATTCAGAAGATGGCACATCCAACAGCGTAGCACTCCTTTAGTACTGTACTGTAGTTTCAGGTTAGATTATGTGCTTAAATCTCTGGAATTAAGTCTGAATTTATAACCTTCTGACTCAAAGGAGCAAGTGCCACCTCGGAGCCAAGGATGATGATGCCATTTCTTACATTAGGTGAGGAGGGGTCAAAAGGCTCCTTTTTTCTATCTCCTCTTTTGACTACGGCATTTTTTTTTTCATTAGAAAAGGATATACTTGTCAATCCAATGAGTACTTAAGAGGTTATCTTTATTACACATAAATTGGTCAAGGAAAATAAAACATGCTTCAACTTTGATACACACACACACATGCACATACATACACTTGAAGTTCACATGCACATAAGGACAGATTACAAAGTGGGGAAGGATAGATTGGTCAAATTTATATTCAAAAGAAGATGGGAAGGGGTGCGTGGTGGTGGGGTGGGTGGGGAGGGGTGGGGGTGCCTCTAAACTGCTTGACCTCAGTTCTGTTGTGAAAATATGTGCTTAAAATAGACAAAGGTTTGGCTTGTCATGTGACCTTCCTTCTCCAACTGCCAGGCTATCCAAATAATGTCAGTGTTTGAATATTGCAAGTGTAGCTTGATGAGCTAATGTCTAGAAAGCTTTCTTAGCCAGGGTCCCATTTTCCAAACAATTAGTCTAAGTAGCCATCTCCAACAGTTGAATACTTCAAGTGGTTGCCATTATGCCTTGTTAGGAGATGGGAGGCCTTCACATTCTCCTGAATTGTGATTGTTGGTTTAACTGTCTCCACTGTAAATGTGGAATATATAGCATTGATAACCATCTTTGGCTGTAATCTCAAATCACCTTAGTTGCTGTGTTTTTTAAAAGTCTGTTTTTAGAAGTTCAATTCAGGTTTCAGCGAGTTGATTAAAGATCATTATTTGACATAAAGCAGTCTTCATGACATTATAATAATGTTCATCAAATATTTTGAAAAAGAGACATCTTGCACTCAACAGGGCATTTCACAAGAATACCAATATAAAGGGAAAACAACTATTTCGACTCTATGAGAAGATAGTACTGATTGGTTAGCAAGTGGAACCTGATTGGTAGAGGCGTTGGCCTGGAGAATGCAACAGTTGATGCTGATTGACAGTTAGCTGCCAAGCATTGTTTGAATTTTAAACCAGGCAATCTGATACCAATTGGTCATGACATTGTCTTGAGGAATGAGTCAGCATTCTCACTTTTGTTTTAGCTGAAACAGGGCAATGTGTGCACCTATTCTTTCTGTACAAACATCGTGAAATGAAAAATGAAAAAATGAAATGAAAATCGCTTATTGTCACAAGTAGGCTTCAAATGAAGTTACTGTGAAAAGCCCCTAGTTGCCACATTCCTGCGCCTGTTCGGGGAGGCTGGTACGGGAAGTTGTTGAAGTTGATCCAAGAAAACAATGCTGAAAATTTGGCCCCTAGTCTTCTATAGCAGTGTTTCTTCCGTGCCTAAATGCACATTGTGCCACTAAATGTTCTGTTGCAAGTGCTATGGGAGGTGATGCAGGCAAAATACAGCCAGTTAACTGTTCATCTATGACAGCTAGTGCAATTTTCATTAATCAACTCCATACACCTCAGCAGATTTTATTTTGCATTATGAATGGGTGTAAGTGATTCCTGGACATCTGTGGTCAAATAGCAATGTATGTTGGAAAGTAGGTCTTGTGGTGTTCTTTGTGTTACTTATTTCAGGATGGTTGGCATGGTGTTCACAAAGACCACAGTATAGATTTAATTAAACAAAGCTATGATTTTATTTACACTACTAAAACTTGGATTCAACACTTAGTCCTTAAGAATACAGATTTGACCAATAACATCTAACTACACTCATCTACTGCTAATCTCACTACAGGTAGAATCCAAAATCTAACCTTGCTCACACTATCTGCTCTTATGACCTTCACTAGCTTTCTCCTGCATACACTCCTCCCCTAAGGTCTAGCATCACTCCCTTTATAACTGTATCTGCAGCTCCCTCTAGTGGCTACTTTCGGCACTACATTAACCCTTGTATTGCTGATAATTATGATAATACCACAGGTCTGACAAGGTTTGAATACCTAACTGCTTCAGAAGACTATGCTGGACAGGTGGCTGGCTGATGCCTGGCCACAACTTTCTCCTTCTTACCCATGCCATGTGGCTGACCATGTGCTACATCCTCAACCTGCTATCCAGATCCTTTACAAAGAGCAACTGTGTTTGTACTTGATAAAGTGTATTGTGAATTGTTGGTTTTCTCAGTGATAGCAGCTGTTTCAGCAACTTTCCATTTCTTTTTTTAATAAATTTAGACTACCCAATTCATTTTTTCCAATTAAGGGGCAATTTAGTGGGGCCAATCCACCGACCCTGCACATCTTTGGGTTGTGGGGGCGAAACCCACGCGAACACAGGGAGAGTGTGCAAACTCTGCACGGACAGTGACCCAGAGCAGAGATCGAACCTGGGAGGCAGCAGTGCTAACCAATGCGCCACTGTGTTGCCAACTTTCCATTTCTAAGACTACATAGCCCATCCACTTTAGCAATCATCCAATTTTCAGCTTATCGATATACGACCGTTCATGTTACCAAGATCAAAATTTCCTCTAGAATGTCAATATAGTGCCTCAAATAAGCACCTTCATTGAGCAATACTGTCTATGGCTGTGCCTGTCACAGAGTAAAGTAAAGTCACCATAGTCCCAGTGACATTGGCTGTTTTCCCCTTTTGAGGGGAAGAGCTGACTGGTGGTGATTTTACCTGAGGATCACCACACCTCAGATGAGGGCAAGGTTGAGAAAGTGGGCCTTCATGAATAACCTCAGCTGGTACAGGAAATGAACCATGCTCTTGGCGTCACGCTGCATTAAAAACCAGGGGCGCAATTCTCCGACCTCCACGCCAGGTGGGAGAATCGCGGGAGTGCCGGGCGAATCACGCCACACCACCCTGGCACCCCCCTGCGATTCTCCCACCTCCCCCAAAATGGCGTGTCGCGTTTTGCAACAGGCTGCTTGGAGAATCGCCGCTCGCCGATTTCCCGGCCCAGATGGGCCGAGCGGCCTGTCGAACCCGACCGGTTCATGCTGGCGCCAACCACACCTGGTCGCTGTCGGCGTGAACATCGCGTGACCGCTGCATGTGGGGCCTGTGGGGGGGCGGAGGGAGGATCGAGCACCACGGGCAAGCTCAGGAGGTGTCTGGCCCGCGATCGGTGCCTACCGATCGTCGGGCCAGCATCTCTAAAAGACGCACTCTTTTCCCACCGCCACCCCGCAAGATCAAGCCTCCATGTCTTGCGGGGTAGCGGAGGAGAAGACGGCAACCGCGCATGCGCGGGTGACGTCACTTAGGTGTCGCCGGCTGCGTCATTCCGGCCGCGCCACTTTGACGCAAGGGTCAATGCCCAGCGCGCAAAATTCACGCGCCGCCGCTCCTAGCCCCCCAGGGGGGAAGAATAGGGGGCAAGGAGCGGCCTCCGACGCCGGCGTGAAACACTCCGGGTTTCACTCCGGCGTCGGCTGTTTGTCTCCCTTTGGGAGAATTTTGCCCCAGCTGTCCAGCCAACTGACCTAAAGCTTGGTATTATTTATAGTTTTTTAAAAATATTTTTCATTCTCCTTTTTTACATTTTCTCCCAAATTTACACCCAACAATAAACAATAATCAGTACCAAATGTAATGCCAATCCCATATCGCTAACAACAATCCCATACTCCCACCAAACACCAGACATTAGCCCGCATGTTAACATTAACAAATGACAAAAAAGAATCAGGAAGGAATCAGGTATTATTGATAGTTACGTTATATACAACCATCGGTAGATCCTTACTGGATAGCTTTTCGGTCGGTGACTTGCTGTCTGACCTTTTATACATACCTGAATGGACTTCCCCCGCTCCTCAGCGGGGGAGCCCATACTCGTGAGAACCATGGGGAAGATAATCATTCCCACCCCATACATCCCGTGTGGGATATGACACAGTGCTTCTGTGAAATTAGAAATGGATGATGGTTGCTCAATTTTCACTCCCTCACAGAGTCGGTCTTTCTTCAGCTGTCCTCTGACCGTGTCTCCATGGCTGCACACCTGAGGCAGAGGTACACCACTGTGCTGTTAGGGAGGGAGTCCCAGGATGTTGCCCCGGCAACTATGAAGGAACGGCGATATATTTTCAAGTCAGTGTGCTGAGTAACTTGGAGGGGACCCTCCAGGTTGTGGGGTTCCCAGGTATCTGCTGCTCTTGTCCTTCTAGATGGTAGTGGTCATGGGTTTGGAAGGTGCGGTCGAAGGAACTTTGGTGAGTTACTGCATCTTGTAGATGGTACACACGGCTGGCACTGTTCATCGGTGGTGGAGGATTTGAATGTTTGTGGAAGGGCAAGCAATCAAGCGGGCTGCTTTGACTTGGATAGTGTTGTACTTCTTCCGTGTTGTTGGAGCTGCACTCATCCAGGCAAGTGGAGAGTATGCCGTTACCTTCCAGACTTTTGCTGTGTAGACAGTAGACAAGCTTTGGGGTGGGGGGGGGGGGGGGGGGGGGGGGGCGGGAGGTGAGTTACTCGCTGTAGAATTCCTAGCTTTTGACTTGCCTTAGTAGCCACAGTATTATGGTTGGTCCAGTTTATGGTATCATCATAAATGTAAGAACAGCAAGGGTTAATGAAATGTCTAGAATAGCCACTAGAGGGAGCTACAGTTCAAGTACATAAGGCATTGATGTGATGCTAAGCCTTGGGGGGCAGAGAATAGTGCAGGAGTTAGCTGGAGACAGACAGAAGTAAAGATCGTGGGTGGTATTCTCCCCCCTCCCCCCCCCCCCCACGCGGGTGGGAGAATCGCAGGGGCGCCGCGCGAGCCACGCCACGCCATCCCGACACCCGCACGCGATTCTCCCACCCCACACTAAACCAGCGGCAGGAGAATCGCGCTGGGCCGTTTGGAGAATCGGCGCAAACATGACCGGCGATTCTCCGGCCCGCATGGGCTGAGTGGCCGGCGAAGAAAATGACAGTCCCGCCGCTGCCGTCCACTCCTGGTCGCTGCCGGCGGGAACTCTGCGGGAACGGTGGGGGGGGGGGGTGGCCTGTGGTGGGTGAGGGGTCTCCTTCACTGGGGGGGGGGGGGGGGTGGCCTCCGATGGGGTCTGGCCCGCGATCGGGGCCCACTAATCGGCCTCCCCCCCCCGGCCTACTTCCTGGCACGACCGGCCCCTGGACACCGACCTCTTGTTGGGTCAGGGGCGGCGCGCGTAATAAGTTCCCCGCACATGCGCAGGATGGCCCAGCCCAACTGCGCTGCCCCAACTGCGAATGCGCGGGTCCGCGCAGCGCCCATTTGGCGCCGGGTAAGGAGGCTGGAGGCGTTCACGATGGCGCGGGCACTTGGTCCGCGGAGCGGAGAATCGCCCCCAGTGTGAGTAAGAACAGATCATAGTTTATAACAGTATAGAGATTAGTTGTGGATGAGTGTACTTCATATGTTAATAATCAACTGTGTATTGTTTAGGAGTATGTGTTGAATCCAAATTAGTGGTGTTGGATATTGTCCAGTTCTTGTTGCATTTGGACATGGATAGCTTCATTATCTGAGGAGTCACAAATGGTGCTGAACATTGTGCAGCAATCCGCAAACATCTCCACTTCTGACATTATGATGGAAGGGAGGTAATTGATGAAGCAGCTGAAGATGGTTGAGCCTAGGACACTACTCTGAGGAACTCCTGCAGTGTGTCCTGGCGCTGAAATGATTGACCTCCAATCACTACAACCTTCTTCGTTTGTGCCGGGTGTGACCCCAACTAGGAGAGGGTTTTCCCCCTGATTTTGTTAGTTTAGTTAGGGCTCCTTGATGCCATACTCGGTCAAGCACTATCTTCATCTCAAGGGCAGTCACTCTCACCTCACCTCTGACATTCAGCTCTATTGTCCATGTTTGAACCAAGGCTGTGATAAGGTCTGGAGCTGAGTGTCCCTGGCTTGATAGCACTGTTGATGATAAATGTTCCTTTGCATTAATGAATGTGGCTCCCCACTGGAAAACCCATGTGTGGTATTAAAGTGCACAGTGAACCTATTCAGATCAATACAATTGGCTGTTAAGTTGTTTTCTTTGGGTCCTTCGAAAGCCCACAGTCTTCAATTTTAAACCTTGAGAACAAACCAATAATATTATCTAGATTATTGAGTGGTTTCAATGCACGTATCACCATTGTATCACTATGCAGTAATACTCATTGAATTCTGAAGCAATATGTCAATTCTAATGGACACGACTCCTCTGTCAAGCACCTTTTTGGGGTAGTCCAAGCTTAGACAACAGAGTGAAATTGAGATGTGACTCAGCTGCTGTAGATTTTTGCAGCCTGATTTTCCTTCCATTTAACACCGAGACAAAATCTACCAAATTTCATCTTGGTGCTAGAATAAAGAGAATACTGCAAGAAAAATGTATTGCTGAATAGAACTGTTAGTAAATCTGTATCCGTAATAATATAAACAGTTTCCATGTTTGCAATAAGTTCAGCAATTATGCCAACAAATCAGCACATTTTACCAATTTCATCCAGCGATTACATGCACGGCGAGCATGTGAAATAGAAATATTTCATTGCCATAAATAGGTTGGAGTTAGACTACACGTCGTGGTTTACACTACATGCAACATCTGTGTTACCTGGCTTCTATTTCTTAGTGTTCTTTGCTATATCAATAAGCACAATTCACTCTCATTTGAATGAAAAATAAATGCAGTTGAATATAATTGTGCCCATTAAACACAGTTAAATGTCAATGGTGTAACTGAAGTGTGTGTATTTTGTTTACAGTGCATTCTGCAAAATAAATATAAAACACTTACATCTTCAGCCCTCTGTGCAGCATTGAGCAGAGTAGTTGCATTCTTTTCAGCTTCTGCCACATATTGGACAATATTATCATAGACATTTGAAGCATTTATAGCCCTCTGGACAATACCATTTGCATCAATACTCGTCAAAATACTGTGAAGAGAACAAATTCATTTTTCACTCATTTTGTACATGATATCACATAAGAGCTGACTCTAATGGGTGGGACCCTTGCAGACAGGGGATTAAGAGGGAGGAATGGTTCCACAGCACATTCCTGATGCATTCCTTCACCAAAAAACATTACTTGTCTGAATTCAGGCATGGGCTAGCTGCCTGCTCCAGAGAAGCAGGGACCTAATTAAAATGGCAGAATAATGCTCTGATTTTGCCTTTGGAATGTAAGTGTCGGTTTAACTGGGCTGATTAAGGTCAGCACAGTCAACTGTTGACCGTGCAGGTTCTGGGCGACAGGAGGCCTGGCCAAGTTTCCTTCATGTTTCATTTTTTCATGTTTCCTTGGCCAGGAGGGGGATGCATACAATTACAAACTCTGAACCATTGTTTCAGGCATTTTAAACTGAGTCCAATGACATTAATAAACCTTTTTTGCTACACCTGCATGATTTCAAATATAACTATCATCATATGACGGAAAAATACATTCAAGCAAATTGCCACATGTTGTCATATAAATAAGTGTAAAACCTAAAAAGAGCAGATTGCTTGGCTTTAATGTCAGATTCCGTCACAGCAATGTTGGGCTCGAACTAGGTCGGCCTTTTACAGCTCTTGTTTCCCATATGTTCAGAGTATTGTGAATGATGCTTCAAAGTATGTTTCATTTCACTTCTGTATTCTGTGGAAATGCTGATGAGTGTCTGTTGAAGTGACTCCAGGAACTGTTGGTACTTATCTGGGTAAGAAGTATCCCTGACATTCGAGGACTGCATTTCTGCTTTCAATAGAAAAGCTTCAATGATTGAATCGTAACCCTGGTGCACACCATGGAGTGATCGGTATAGCAGTCAGTGATCTGGTGATGACCTTTGTTGAGAATGCTGTTGTGTCACAACTGGTGATGATCAGATCCAGCTGGTGTCAATGCCCTGACCTTGGATATCTCTAGGACTCTTTGTGCCATGGTTTGATCGGGAGATGTTGTGCCCGCATTCACCGTCAACAAGAACAGCGACACGGGTGCAGCATAACGCAAGAGTCAGGAAACGAGATTCTCATTTCCCGATTTCCCCCGCTGCTCTCTGGTGAAGTACAGGGATCCCCGAAACCTCATTTTTATAAATTTCACTACAATTAACTATAACTAAAGTGCTTCCTAGCAATATACTTCCATCTCATTAAATATTCATACCTCGCTGATGTGTCGTCACGTCAGCGAGTTGCACAACAGCTATTTCCGAATGTGAAGCAGTCGAGGGAATCCCACCGGGGGCGGCAAGAATAGCCATCGGAGGAGAGGGACATGCCTGGCACTGCCCCTGGCACCTGGTGCCGGGGGCAATACCGGGGCGGGCCTACTGGGAAGACCAATTGGGGGTGGGGGGGGGGAGCACCTGATAATTGTGGGGGGAGTGGAGAGAGCACCCAAAACCTTTGTGGTGGTTGGGGGGTGGGGCGGGGGGTTACTGGAGTAAGCGTAATGACAGTTCCGATTACCCTTTAAAGATGGTGCCATTATCTCTGTGGAGTCAACCTTGCAGGCTTGATTAGCAACCCCTCCTTCCCCGGCCAGATTAGCTGCATAAATCAGGTGTCACCCCCTCCCCCACCCTCCCCTGCCGATTTTCTTTTGTCAGAATGGCTTAACATCCAGTCTAAAATCCCGCCAATGTATTTGGAGAGATACACATCAGTTTTCAGTTAGAGCCTGATTGACAATTAGGGGAAAATTGTTAGGTACACAAAGGTCAGGGTAGCAGAAAATCTCACCTAGTCTTTGCCCCTTTTCATTTATCTTTCCCGAGCTGGTAGTTTGACGTGGCAGGGCAATGCTTCATGTGTGAAAACATTTTTGTCGGGAAAGATACTGGACAGGATTCTCTGTTTGGGAGACTGTGGGTGGAATTTTTCAGCCGTGCCTGCCTGGTCACTGGAAATTCCTGCCCGAGGTCAATGGACCTTTATATGGTCCCTGTCCCATCCATGGCGGGCGCGGCCGAAAAACCCAGCCGAGGTTCTCCTGCTGGAACTGAATTGCCCGCAATGCAACTGCCCCCCACCCCACACCCCCCGCTCCGCAGCGCAATTCAGGGTCCCCAATGAATTTTCTATATCATCCCCCCAAAGCACCCCCCCCAGAACAAGGGTGACCCGACCCCCCTCCATCTCAAGCGGCCCCCACCAGAGACTCTCTTATTAAAAAGACCCCCCATTTATCCCCTAATTAAGGAACCCTCCCAGAAGAGAGACTACTGTCCACATAAGAGATTAGCCTGTAAAACTGGAGCCCATGTGATTAGGAGTAGTGTATTGAGATGAATAGAAAACTGGTTGGCCAATAGGAAACAAAGAGTAGGAATAAATAGGTATTTTTCCAAATGGCAGGCAGTGACTAGTGGGTGTACTGCAGGGATCAGTGCTCGGACCTCAGCTATTCACAGTGTAATTAATGATTTAGATGAGGGAACTAAATATAACATCTCCAAATTTGCAGATGAAATAACGCTGGGTGGAAAGGTAAGCTGCTCACGTGAGCATTGTTGGTCTATTTAAGCTACTGAAGCAGCTCAGTGTGATCTCCTATTTCCATGACAGCATGATTGTTAGTTACAACGGGAACACTTTGTGATCTGCTGTGTGGTCAACCAGTTTTTTGCTCTGGTGCCAATACTATTTTGAATATTTTTATTTTCCTGCTCCCACATGTCTTCAGACCAACTGCCAGATTTGATGGAAAGATGTTCGGTCTTTCTCGCCTAAGATCCAAGATAATTGAGTGATTGACTAATTATGCATCAAGTCTTCATCAGAGAATTGTTCTACATTGACGATGCCGCACTAACGTTCCATACTGAGGAACGCCTGCAGTGGCAAATGGACAGTCTCACTTACACCTGTAAAGAGTTTGGTTTGACCGTCAGTACAAGGAAGACAGATGTTATGTTTCTGGATGTTGCCATACACCCAAAAATCAGCATTAATTAACAATGCAAGGCTGGAGGTTGTTCGTAGATTCTCATACTTAGGCTACACAGTTGCCTGAAAACTCACCTTTTTGCTAAAATCTACAAACATATTGCAAAAGCTGAAGCTGTTATGTCCAAATAGTAAGAGTGTGGAACACCAGTAACTTGACAGATAACACCAAACTGTGAGTCTATGAAACCTGCATCCTCAGCGCACTTCCCAATGTGGTGAAACTGAGGCAGCATTTGCGAGACAGGAGGAAAGGCCAAACATTTTTCACAGTTGTACCTCAGTCCAATCCTTGGCATCTCTTGGCAGGACAAGATCACCAATGCAGAGGTCTGTGAACATGCTAATTCCACTAGCATGTGCACCAAACTCTTATCTTTTCTTTCTATTATTC
This sequence comes from Scyliorhinus canicula, assembly GCF_902713615.1. Lineage (NCBI taxonomy): Eukaryota > Metazoa > Chordata > Chondrichthyes > Carcharhiniformes > Scyliorhinidae > Scyliorhinus > Scyliorhinus canicula. The sequence continues at coordinate 91,834,899 of NC_052151.1, read as the reverse complement.
ATTTAATTGCTGTTTTGAGCAATATTTTCACTGTCCCAAAAATGTTTGACATAGACATTGGCTAGCACAACTTACTTGGTCAATTCTAAGGAAAGCTTATGAAGCACTTCAGCGTAGTCTATAGCACGGAGAGCCAGGGGTTTGTCGTACGTAGAGAGATTAGTCAGTTTCTCATTCAATAATTTATGAGCACCATCTACTGAGGCATGGAATGTAGTCAGATTCTGAAACAAACACAATTCAAAAAAAGCAAAACAAGTCTTTTTTTATTCCTCTTGACAAGAAGTAAAATTTTGCAAGCATTTTTTGATATTTACTATAATAGTTTGAAGTCATTAAAAATTTCAATATTTTCAGAGAGAGGGGATGAAGGGCTTTGAAAACATCTTGAATTCTGAACACTTCCCCTTTATTGAAAACTGCTGATCAGTAGTTCTCAGCCTTAAAACTGAGGTGTTGTGTGCTAATCGATTGTTTATAAAGCAGATGAAAAGAAGGAATCCACCCGTAAGCAGACAATTCCAGTGGCTGCAATTTGTTTTCAACCCCACCTAATTGCTGAGACCAAAACAAATTCATCTTAAACCCAAATTTTCCTCATTATTTCTATGTTGTGGCATCTATGTACACTGTTAGAACAGAGTTAGCAGGTTGCCTGTGATTTTACAGTATCCGTTGGTGATGGGCGTAATAGGTGAGGTTTTCTTATTTGTTCAGGGGCTGTGGGCATCACTGGCTGGATCGGCATTTATTGCCCATCCATAATTGCCCTTGAGTGACCATTTCAGAGGGTATTTAAGAGTCAACCACATTTCTGTGGGTCATATGTAGGCCAGACCATGTAAGGCCAACATTTTTCCTTCCTTATTGGACATTAGTGAACCAGGTGGGTTTTTACAACAATCAACAATAGTTTTGTGGTCATCGTTAGATTTTTAATGCCAGAATTTTATGGAATTCAAATTTCACCACCTGTCATGGTAGAATTCGTACCCAGCTCCCTACAGCATGGCCTATTCCATGACTGTGCAATTTTTGTATTTCCAAAGGGTATGGCTGCATTCTGTCAGAAGTCCTCATCCAGCACTACCAACTTGGACTAGATACCTAGTTCCATTGTGGAACTAGGTATCTGCTGCTCCTTCTCAATTTTCATGGAGTTGGGCCATGCTTTTAATGATTAGTGACTCATGGCCCTTGAAAGGAGTCATGAACCCTGCTATGCAGAAGGGAAACCTTTTAAAAAATAAGTTCAAAACATCCCCCTCATACCCCCTAGTTACAAAGAACTATTGATCCTCTCATGCCCTCTAGGCCCTTCCACCCACCCACTATGCCAGGTTTTGTCCTTCTGTCCACCCTCTGTGAGCCCACATGTCCGCATGTCAGGCTCTCCCACCCCTCCACCCCCATCAACCTCCTCATGCCCCATATGCCAAGTTCTGCACTTTCAAGCCCATTGACTCACTGTATACATTCTAGAACCAATGAACCACAGTATCCCTTTTAATCTCATAATAAGGGCTCACCCATTTAATACAGATGAGGAGGAATTTTGTCTCACAGGAGAGTAAAAAGGGGGCATTCCTTACCGTAGGGGGCTCTAGTGGCTGGGTCATTAAGTATGTTCAAGGCTGAGATAGACAGATCTTTAATCAGTAAGGGAATCAAGAGTTATGGGGATAAGGTCTGAATGTGGAGTTGAGGATTATCACATCAGATCAGTCATAATCGTGTTGAATGGCAGAGCAGACCCGATGTGTCAATTGGTCTACTTCTGCTCCTATGTCTTATGGTCAGTGTACAGTGGAATGTGTAAAAAAAACTTTTTAAAAATGTACTCTCCATTGATAAATTTCTCCTTTCCCGGTGGCACAGTGGTTAGCACTGCTGTCTTGCATCACCAGGGACCTGGGTAAGGTTCCGACCTTGGGCTGACTGTCTGTGTGGAGGGCACTTTTCCCCCGTATCTGCATGGGTTTCCTCCGGGTGCTCCGGCTTCCTTCCACAGTCCGAAGATGTGCAGGGTAGGTGGATTGTCCATGCTAAATTGCCCCTAAGTGTCCATAGATGTGCACGTTCGGTGGGGTTACAGGAATAGGCTGGGGCAGTGGGCTAGGAAGGGCGCTCTTTCAGAGGTTCAGTGTCGACCTGATGGACTGAATGGCCTCCCTCTGCACTGTCAGGATTCTGTGGATCGCGACTGAAAGCTAATAAATGTTAATCATCGAGGCCCTTGTTCCAAAGAAATTCTGAAGTAGAATCACATTGGACTCAGAATAATAATTTACAGATGCTACCAGAACTGCTGATTTTTTTTCCAGTACTATTTGTAGTTTTTATTACAGGACATTTAAAAAAGTTATTTCATGAATGTGGGCTTTGTTACTTATTCCTAATTGGCCTTGAACAGAATGGCTTGCTTGGATATCACTGAGGGCAGTGAAGAGTCAACGACATTCTTGTGGATTTGGTGTCAAGTGTAGGTTAGACTGGGTAAGGAGGCAGCTTTCCTTCCCTAAAGGACAGTGAAGCAGATGGGTTTTTACAACAATTGACAATGGTTTCATGGCCACCATTAATGAATCGAGCTTTATATTTCCCAAATTTGTTAACTGAATTCATTTTCCACCAGCTGCCATGGTGGGGAATGTGAACCCATGTTCCCTGAGCATGAGTCTGGTTCTCTGGATTACCAGTCCAGTGACATTACCACTACTCCATATCTCCAAAATTGAAACTGAGACCTTGGGAAGAACTTTTCCGATTGCAGGGTTTCCCACCCATCACCATTGAAGTTGGCAGGAAACACATATGTCCCATAGACATTGGAGGTGGGACTTCTGCCCCTCTCTCAGATAGAAGTCCTGTCTGAGAGATGCCTTTGAGTGGTGTCCACTGTTGGGACTAAAAGCAGTCCCAGAGTCAAAGTGCTGGAGCTAGAACGCAGGTTAGTGCCAGGGGATGTCATGCCAGTGCAGCAAGGATGGGGGTAAGGTGAGTGGGGGTTAATGTTTGATGAGCAGGTGAAGAGGGAGCATACAGAGATCCAGACCTTTGGGGAGGGTGGGAGGAATGAGGGCAGAGGGTGCCTAACATATACAAAGGGGCTAGTGATGGAGATGCACCCCCCCCCCCCCCCAGCCTGTGCCGAAGCAGAGTAACCGGCTGAGCTTCCCCATCCCTCAACTTCTCCGGCTCACCCCAACATTGAAGCTGGGTGGGAAGCAGCCCTTAAGTGGCCATGGGATGGCCATTTAAAAGCCTTTATTGTGGCACGGAAGGGGTGTATACCCTAGGCTTCTCCCGCACACCACCACACTCACCCCTGTACAATTGTGGGCAGGTTAGAGTGGTGGGAAGAGCACCCACTTGCAAACCTATCAGCGAGGGTCAATAACAATCTGCCCCCTTTTTTTGCCACATGACACTATTGAAAAGGACTATGGGACTATCCTGGTGTCCCAACCATTAATTCTTCTTTAAGCAGTTATTGATTTAATTGATGTTGTGGGATTATGATTGCTATGATTAACTATGTAACTATGAATACACTTCAAATGTAATTATAGTTGAGCATTCTACACAGGTGTGCTGAGAGTCTTGGAAGTAGGGTATCTGCATACTGCCTCTGCTGTCCATCATATAACAATCTTATAGGCAGGTAATATATAACAATGACCATTTAGAAGGGAATCATCAATGACAGCCAGTAGGAAGATTTCTCTTGAACTCCATTTATTGCATAATCATACACCTGTCAATAACTTTTTAATATAAATATTGAACAGCAGCCACATTCTTTGTGTGGATCTAATAAAATGTATTTCACACCTACGAAGCATTCACTAGTTATTAAAGTTTGTCTTGTCTTACCACAATCTTGTTGTCGAGCTCTGATATAGCAATCTCTGTGTCTATCAAGCCATCATTAGCCATTTGAAGGGTCATGTTAACAGCATCAAAATGTTTGTTTAATATTTTTCGTCGTCTCTGTGGAAGAAGCGAAGTATTTAGAAAATTCACATGAACGAATAATTTATAATTGAAGAAATATTTCAGGGCATTTTATAAATGCATTTATACAGTTTCTCTTATGAATTGCCTGGTAATGTAATACCAAATGTGCCAAAATGACATGAAAAGAAATGCAAAGCTGTATGTACAAAAGCTTTATTATTTTTGCTATTTTTTAATTGGATATTCTGCTGAACCAAAAAAGATGGCTGCTACAAGTTACATGACCAAAAGGAATTACAACAACAAAAGAATCCTCCTCTCATCATTGTGGAATCGCATACCTACGTGTAGGACATTATAGTTATGAATCCTGGATCTTGCCAATTGACACCTCGTACATAATAATAATAATTTTTATTGTCACAAGTAGGCTTACATTAACACCACAATTAAGATACTGTGAAAAGCCCGTAGTAGCCACATTTCGGTGCCTGTTCGGGTACACAGAGGGTGAATTTAGAATATTAATATTACTTAACCTAGGACTGTCCACGTCCATTTCAGAAGGAACAATAGACATCATTTGCATCTATGTAAGCTTACTCCTCAAGCAAAGTCAGTGGGTCTGCCTAGATAGTGACTTCCTGATGCAAGAACCTCAGCATGGATGGTCTCTTTCGACCATGGCCTCTTTCGAAACATATTGGCTGAGATATTATCAGTCCTGAAATCCAAGCCAGTTCCAGATATTGGATAATCATCCCTTTTGAAATGATTGTGGATAAAGAAATAGTCACATGACTTGAGTGACCATTTTGATATCTCTAAATTCCTTTGAGAATTACTCAGTCTGCTGTTTAACATTCAAGTGGTGAACCACTATGAAGCAGAGTTATAGGCTGAACAAGAATTATAGCCTGCTCCTCAAAGGTGGTCTCTAATGGACAATTTCCATTGCCTGCAGAACTGACTCAGTCTTTGTGTGCCAACTTCACCTTGTGGTATCAGGGCTATTATAAAGAGAACCCTGATATTCAGCCAGCTGAATTTGAACTCCTGTGCAGAATAACTCCTCATTGCACGCTGACTCTGGACTATGGTAATCACGTGAACTAATATTAATTGATGTGGTTCTTGTACTGTTGCTATCTCTGGTTGTACAACTTTCTTTTCTCTACCCCTCTTACGGCCGGGATTCTCCGCAATCGGCCGGGAGGGCAGTACCGGCGCCAAAGAGTGGTGTGAACCACTCCAGCATTGGGCCGCCCGGAAGGTGCGGAATTCTCCGCACTCCCAGGGGCTAGGCCGACGCTGGAGTGGTTGGTGCCGTGCCAACTGGTGCTGAAGGGTCTCTGCTGGCCAGCGCGAGTTGGCGCATGCGCAGGGGCTTTCTTCTCCGCGCCGGCCATCGTGGAGTCTTACAGAGGCCGGCGCGGAGGGAAATAGTGTCCCCAGGTCACAGGCCCACCCGCAGATTTGTGGGCCCTGATCGTGGGCCAGGCCAGCCCTGGGGCCGGATCCCCCCCCCCCCCCGAGGACTCTACAAGCCGCCGTCTAAGCCAGGTCTCGCTGGTATGGACTTTGTCTAATCCACGCCGGCAGGACTGACTGAAAATGGGCGACCGCTCGGCCCATCGGGGCCCAGAAAATCGCCGGGGGTGCCGCTGCCAATGGCCCCCGATTGGCGCGCTGCGATCCCTGCCCTGGCCCATAAGTGGAGTGGGACATTGGGAAAACACCTCCCATAGTTTTTGAATGTGAATAATCTAACCTTCTAAGTTAACCATAACACATTTCTGCGAGGTATAAGTAAATTGGATCAGACATACTGAGGGTTCAGGAAATACGCCACAGCATACTTTAAAACTAACTCACTTACTATTGGGACATCACTGTACATTAGGGGCTCACTTGCTTACAGATAGTTGGTGAGAGGAAGAAGGTAGAATTTGCCTCTCCTATCTGTAATACAAGCTTTCATTAAAAGTCATTTCTAACACAATAAAACTGGCTCCTGAATTATAGGTAGAATCAGAAATGAAAAGGACAGGTGAGTATATTGCTCATCCCATATCTGTATCAAAATACTGGCCCATTGAACACCAGGGATTTTCTTTAATTTTGTTTATATCTCTCCTCATGCCTTCGATGAGTTTAAGTGGTTATCAACATTCAGGGTATATCAATGAGCGAGTCATTTAAACTGTATGTCAATTTAACTTTCAGATGCATTCAATAACTTCCCTGTGAGATCATTCATATTTTCTAAAATATAATTTTTTAGACAGAAAATGAAAGTAGATGGAAAATGAATATATTAAATTTAAATCAATTAATATTTTGGTGAATGAGGATAAATTTACCTAAGAGCACAGAATTGGTAAATTTATCTCAAAGTCTTTAAATTCATCGGTTGGAATATATGCAGATATGATATAAAAAAGGCTCAATGTGTCCTCGGTTCTATATTTTCTATGCAGCACTCATCATCGGCACAGAAACTTTCTCAAATAATATATGGTAAATGTTCATACTCTGAACAACCAACCCTCGATATTTTACTTTTCATCTAATGGCCACCCTGGAAGTAGAAAAGTAAATATTGAGCGGAATTCTCTGAGAGACAACGGGCACGATCTAACAGAAAACAATAACAGTCTGTTCTGGGTGGGATTAGCGGTGTTGTTTCCGGCGATGACCCGGTATCTAACAGCACTCTGCGAAGATGCATTGGAGGAGAGGCGGGACACTCTCTTACCCAGAGTGGCAGGAGGCTACAGCCTGCAGATGTAAACTGGGCCTGCGTGAAGGTGGACGAGTGCCATGGGCCTCCAGTCTCCAGGGTCAAAAGAATATTAACGACCTCCTTAGATCAGTCTGGGTGAGACAGCATCTCTGTGCCCCTGTCACCACTCGCACCTCTCATTGTGCATCCTCCCCTTAGATGGCAAACAAGTCCCGCAAAGACGCGATTGTTGGTGAATTGGATATTCTGAATTCTCCCTCTGTATACCCGGACAGGCGCCAAAATGTGGCGACTTGGGGATTTTCACAATAACTTCATTGCAGTGTTGCTGTAAGCCTAACTGTGACACCAATAAAGATTATTATTAAAAAACATCTGCTGGCATCCCCTTCAAATCCCACCCTGCACCAAACCCCAACACTTGTACTGTCCTCTTTGGCCAAGTACCTTGCACGTGCATGCCCCCAGCTAGAGACCTCTGTGTAACTCGTGTCCAAATGTCTCACAATGTTTATTCCTGTTCCCCAGGAGAATCTTGCCCATAACAGAAGGGGGCATGAGAAGATCGAAAGGGGACTGCTGTCGTAAGGGTACTGTACGCCGCTGAGCAGAAGGGTGATGGAGTTAGCCGGGGAGGTGGTCGAGAGGGCTATCTTCCTGGCGTTGGTCAATACGGGTAAACCAAGTGAGCCCCTAATACACACCGATGTCCCATAGCAAGTGAGTTACCCCTCTCCCAACAGCACTCCTTCCCAAGATCTCAATGTGTCCTGTTGTTTGCCTTGCAGGATCACCATCTGGTGTTTCAGGCCCCTCTGGGCTCCAGCACCCCCAGCGCAAGCCCAGTCTGGAGACGATGGTGACTCTTCGGCACTGCACTCCCGTACACCCTCCACCATCCTTGAGACCATCAGCTCGGTGGGGCATTTTAGTGAAAAGGCTCCTGGGACATTTTCTTAAATGTACGTCACACACGCTGTGGCAACTCAGGTGGAGGTAGGAACACCCGAGGCAGGCAGTCAGAGGGCTGCCTGATCCCAAGAGTTAGCTATAGTCCAGACAGGTATCATGCTTCTGGAAAGCATGATCCCAATGATGCTAGAGGTGCAGGCACAGAACCAGGATCTACAGGAGGGGGGGGGGGGGAGGGGGGGGGGGGGGTATCAGCAACTTTCCATCGCCTGCAGAAGGAGTTGGAGGAGTTCAACTGCCTTCAGGTGCAAGAAATCGTGCCAAAATGTGTGGTACCCAGGCCATCACCGAACGGGTGGCCTCCGCTGTGCAAGCTTTGGGTGAGAAAGTCACAGCCAAGAGCCAAGACATCCGAGGCTTGGGGCACACTGTGCAGTTGATGACTGAGACTCAGCACGGGGGAGCGCAGGAATGCCCGGAGAATACTGTATTGGACCCGGTAATCATATGCTAACACGTTCAAATGCCAGCTTTGCATGCCAGCGGGGCGCAGATTGCATTCTCGACATCCGCGGCCCCAGGAACATGGCGTCCGGTCGGGGGCTGGGCATGAACCTCGTTTTTTTGGCAGATGCCGACTCTCGACCCAACCGGTTTCCGTGTTCCCGGCATCACGGGGTGGAGAATCCCACCCATGGTCTCAACAGGCAGATTTACATTTTGCATTTTGTAATATGTAACAAAGTGGAGAGCTAGTATTCAATGTTTGGACTGAAGCATTACTGTATTAGATTCACCTCTTTTCTTTGGTATCCATTAATGTTTTCTCTGTTCTTCTCCTCTGTTTGTTGAACAATCTTGATCACATCTTCAAGTGCCTCCTTCAGGTCTGAGATGTTGGTATTGTAATCAGTAATATTGTCCTGTATTCTATGAATCGAGTCATTGGTTTCCGTCAGCAAACCCTGGAGACCACGAACATGATCCAACACTGAAAAGTAATTAAATATTGAACATCTCTTCAGACTGGTGTTATGAAATGCCCAAACATGCATTAATTGGGAAAATAGGAGGAACTGGAGCAGGGTGACAGAACTGCAGAACAAAACAAACATTTATGGATCAGCTAAAAATAGTCGAAGGACTATTCTCTATTCTAGCCCTTTAAGTACTGCACTTGCATGTACAAAATTGAAAACAAAAAGGATTCTCTGGATTGAAGTTACAATTACGAAAGGTGTTTGTCTACTCACATGAAAGGATGGGAACTTTCACGTATTTCACACAACGTGGTGTTCAGTTATTACCATACCTTTGAATGTATGTTTCTTTCTCAGTGTTAAAAAGATAACATTAATGTGAGCCAGTAATGTGCTGGACGAGCTTAGCGCTAGACTTACCTTTCAGAGGGAAGTGAGGGACTGCTTTGTGTTCTGTTTCACGGAGACATGGCTCACCCTTGCTTTATTGGACTGTGGTATGCAACCTGACAGTTCAGTACTCCTGATGAACTGCACTGCGTCATTGGGCAAAGCAAAGTCCTCCTGGGGCTCGGATGTGGCCACCCGAACGAATTATTGCTCCCCGGACCTGGAATACCTGACTGCAAAGTGCCACCCATAGTACCTTCCCCAGGAGTTCACTTCTGCCATTATCATGGTAGTCTACATGCCAACCCAGGCAGAAGTGAAGAAGGCACTTGATGAATTGTACACCTCTATAAATAACAGTGAAACAGAATACCTGGAGACCTTGTTCAGTGTGGAAGGGGACCAACCAGGCCAACAGCAAGAGTGTACTGCCAAAATTCCACCAACATATCTCCTGTCCCACCGGGGCAGCCAACATCCTCACCCACTGCTACACAAACACAGGGTGCCTATTGATCCATCCTCTGACTGCACTTCAGAAAGTCGGACCATAAGACAATGCTCCTTCTCCTGGCATACAAGCAGGAACTTAAGCGAGAGAATCTGGTTAAGAAGGTTGTGCAATGCTGGTCCGAGGCCACAGAAGAGCTCTTACGTGACTGCTTGGAATCAGTGGACTGGTCCACGTCATAATATCCACTCATGTATATAATGAGGTGCAGACAGGCAGTGATTGACACACAGAATGACCAGTAAGCACATAACACAGTGCAGCCAATCACCAGACAGGACACTACCACTATAAAGCCAGAGGGCACTAGGTTTCCCGCTCTCTCTGGGCCCAGGCACTGAGACAGTCAGAGTCCACGAGCTAGCCAGTGCAAACACCATGCGGTAGCTAGTAAGTCAGATCAGGCTAATACAAGGTCTCCAGTCAGTTCAGTATAGTGTCAACCCACAGCTAAACATATCAGTTATATCGTTTAATAAAACAGTTTTGGATTTTCTCCAGTGTTAGACGTCTGCTTCTAGCTTCCCTGCATCAAGTGCAGTCCACATCGAACCAGCCTGCCTAACACATCAGTCCATATTCAAGAACTCAGCAGCCAACCTACAAGAGTAATGCCACCACCACCACTGACGTCATCAGCAACTGTGTAGAAGATTGCTTGCCAAAGAAGGTAGTACGTATGTTCCCCAACGGGAAACCATGGTTTAATCGGGAGATTGACTCCCTACTGAAGGCTAGGTCTGAGCGTTCAAGACAGGCGATCCTGACCTGTACAAGAAATCCAGGTACGACCTCCGCAAAGCCATCAGGGATGCCGAGAGACAATACCAGACTATGCTAGAGTCACAGACTAACAACATGCACTCTCGTCGGTTGTGGCAAGGCTTAAACAACATAACGGGCTACAAAGCAAATCCGAGTAGAATCCCAGCAGTAGCGCACCCCTCCTCGTTGAAGTCAATACATTTTAGGCCATTTCGAGCAGGAAATCATCAAACTGTTGTCAATTGACTCAGCAGCCTTGGAAACACCCATACCCAGAGTCACTGCTTCCAAAATCAGATCGGCCTTCTTGAAAGTGAACCCTCGGAAAGCAACGGGTCCTGACAGGGTCCCTGGTTGTGCACTCATATCCTGCGCAAGCCAAATGGTGGGTGTATCTTCAATCTCTCCCTACTCCGTTCTGAGGTTCCCACCTGCCTCAAGAAGACCATCATCATACCGGTGCCAAAGAAGAACCAGGCAACATACCTCAACGGCTAATGTCTGGTGCCTTTGATCAATCATAATGAAGTGCTTCGAGAGGTTGGTCATGAGACACATCAATTCCATTTTCCCAGAATGCCTTGATCAATTGCAATTTTCATACTGCCACAACCGGTCCACAGCAGATGCTATCGCCCTGGCCATACACTCATCCCTGGAGCCTCTTGACAACAAAGAGTCCTATTCATTGGCTACAGCTCCACCTTCAACACTACAATTGAAGCACATGTCAAAACTTCAAAACCTGGGACGTGGCTCCTCCCTCTGCAACTGGATCCTTAACTTCCTGATCCATGGATCACAATAGCTCACATCAAAACTCCAAAACCTTGGACTTGGCTCCTCCCTCTACAACTGGATCCTCAACTTCCTGACATGATGTGGCAAAATTTGGCTCCAAATTTACAAGTTTGCTGATGTCATGACCATAGTGGATCGGATCTCGAACAACAATGAGTTAGAGTACAGGAGGGAGATAGATAACCTAGTGGCATGGTGTAATGGCAACAATCTCTCACTCAATGTGAGCAAAACTAAGGAGCTGGTCATTGACTACAGGAAGTGAAGTATTGTACACACCTCTATCTGCATCAATGGTGCCGAGGTGTAGATGGTTGATAGCTTCAAATTCCTAGGTGTACACATCACCAACAATCTGTCCTGGTCCACCCATGTCGAAGTTACGAACAAGAAAGCATAACCGCACCAAGACTTCCTCAGGAAACTGAGGAAATTTGGCATGTCCCCATTGAATCTTACCAATATTTACAGATGCACTATAGAAAGCATCCTATCTGACTGCATCACAGCCTGGTATGGCAACAGCTCGGCCCAAGGCCGTAAGAAAACTACAGGGAGTCATGAACACAGCCCAGACCATCCCCGCAAACCCGTCTCCCAGCCATTGACTCTGTCTACACCTCCCGCTGCCTGGGGAAAGTGGCAGCATAATCAAAGACCCCTCCCACCCGGGTTATTCTCTCTTCCAACTTCTTCCATCAGGTAGGAGATACAAAAGTCTGAGAACACGCACTACCAGATTCAAGAACAGCTGCTTCCTGCTGTTACCAGACTCCTGAATGACCCTCTTATGGACTGAACTGAACGGATCTCTATACGCATCTTCTCTACTGAGTAGTACTACACTCCATACGCTCACCCGATGCCTGTGTCTATGTATTTACATTGTGTATTTATGTATGCCCTATGTTTTTTCATATATGGAACGATCTGGCTTGACTGTATGCAGAACAATACTTTTCACTATACATCGGTATACATGACAATAAATCCAAATCAATAAAACATACAACTCTGGGCTTTTGCTCTTTCTTCTTCAGTAAGAGGCTTCTGGTCTGAAAAGTTCCGATTTCTCATCTCCTCCAACATTTTCTTCACCTCATGGAAGACTTTGTTGATTTCCTCAGCTGCCAATTCTTCTTCTGTTCCGTATTTATTTAGGCCTTCAACAATATCTGCACAGCGGAATGAGATTATATCTTATCAAAAGTCTAAATATAAAGGTTATCAGAAAAGTCAACTGGCTAAGTTTACGTGTCCTGCAATGTGATATGGCTAATTATAGGTGGCATAGATTCCAAGGTTGATCTTTTTATCTGTCATTTTACATCACAATGCTGTGGTACAATTTAAATTTCAGATGAAACTGTCGGCTCAATCATTTCAAATGGTTATAAGGTTCAGGGTGCGATCTAACGCTGCTTGCACCTGGTGAGGATCCGTACGAGCCGGTTAGATTGCGGGAAAGGCCCATATCGGGAACCGTACCTGGTGCCAAGCGGTTTGCGATCTAACCGGTCAACTCCCGTTGGTGGGATCTAGAACCTGCCCAGATGTGGCACGAAGCTAATTGAGGTCAATTAAAGGCAAACTCTATATCATCCCATTAATGAGATGGAAATCCGATCTCATGGCCTCCCGTGATCTAAGCGGTTCCCCAGTGAGAAGTCATGCGGGCACCGATTAGTACTGGTCCACACAAATGTGGACCAGGCATCAGGGTGCCTAGGGGTCTCCCAGGCCATTGGAGGCTGCTAGGTGGTTGGGGACTGAACAGGGTGGCCCCCTGGCTCACCTCATGGCACCCAGGCATCTTGGCATTGCCAGGCTGGCCGCTTGACACTGCCACCCTGGCACTGCCAAGGTGCAAGGTGCTTGGGTGGTACTGCCAGGCTGGCAGGAGGACTGCCAGAATCCAGGGTCCCAGTGCCAGACAGTGACTATGAAAGGAGGAAGGGGGGGGGGGGTGTGAAGGGTGATATCTTGTAAGGGGGGTCCGGAAAGTGGATGGGGGAAAGACGTGAAAAGGGGGTCCTCAGTGATCCAATAGTGGGGTGTCCTCACTTGGGGGGTGATGCCCATGTGTGTGTATGTGTGTGGGGAGGGGGGGGGGGGGGGGGGGGGAGGGTGACACTGCCCATGGGTGGGGCATGTGGAGGAACCTCAACCTCACTTAGAGATCGGGGCATCCTTTCAAAATATTGGCCCGATCTCGGAGGAGCCAGTCTGGCCAGCAAGCTCAGCTACCCAGTGATGGAAAATTTCGAAGTGTGGTCTAGCCCAGAGAGAAACATTCCAGGGCCCGAAAAAGTGACTAATTGTGGACAGATAGTGGTGGGAGACTCATTTACAGAGCTGGACAGAAATTAATAGTCAAACCAATTTGAAATGACACTTAGAAACCTTTCTGTTAGATTGCGTCCTTAATGCTTTATGGCACCTGCAAAGGAAGAGATAGAATGATGTTCCGAATCGTCACATTCCAACAAATTATTAACACTGTAAATCTTGACTCTAGAAAACATAGAAAATAGTAGTAGGAGTAGGTCATTCGGCCCTTCAAGCTTGCATTACCATTCATTATGATCATGGCTGATCATCCAACTCAATAGCCTGTCCTGCCTTCTCCCCATATCCTTTGATCTCTTTCGCCCCAGTGCTATATCTAATTGCTTGCTGAAAACATACAATGTTTTGGTCAAAACTACTTTCTGTGGTAGTGAATTCCACAGGAGTTTGGTGACTAAGGGAGTTTGGTGAGGAGGGAGCAAGGTGCTCCTTTCATTTCCTACATTTTGTCAAAGAGTGTGAGGGGAGCCAGGAGTTTACAAAGAGTGCAGCTGACAGGGTGCAGAGTCGGAGGGCAGAATTCCAGCTGGGTCACATGGCAGAATCTCAGCTACATTCTGTAAGGTATGAATTGTTTTTGTTTTGCTTTTTGATTGTTTTTGTTTTGAGGGGGAAGCAAGCTATATTTGTATCATTCAGCAGAATCATTAATTTTAGAGGGTTCACTTGAGGGAGTAGCAACAGTTGGAAGGGCCTAACGGGTGTCTAATCTTTATTTATTTATTTATTTATTTTATTTTTATCCTTTTAAATCTCTTTGGGAATTCAGATCAGAGGGGAAGGCCATAACGGTCAGGTCTCTGGCACTGAGCCTGGCTCTGTGGCTCAGAAGGGAAGGGGAGTGAATAGCAAAGCGATAGTGGTAGGAGACTCAATGGTTCGGGGAATGGGTAGAAGATTCTGTGATTGTGAACGAGACTGCCGGAAGGTATGTTGCCTCCTGGGTGCCAGTGTCAGGGATGTCTCAGATCGAGTCTACAGGATTCTTAAGGGGGAAGGGGAGCAACCAGAATTCGTGGTGCACATAGGCACCAACAACATAGCTAAGAAAAGGGATGAGGATCTAAAAAGTAATTTTAGGGAGTTAGGTTGGAAGCTGAAGAGCAGGATGAGCAGAATAGTAATCTCAGGATTGCTACCGGTGCCACGTGCAAGTGAGGCAAGGAACAGAGAGCGAGTGCAGCTGAACAGGTGACGACAGGGCTGGTGCAGGAGGGACGGCTTCAGACATGTAGACCATTGGGATACCATTGGGAAGGTGGGAACTGTATATGAAGGACGGGTTGCACCTAAACTGGAGGGGCACTAATATCCTGGGCAAGTGGTTTGCCAGAGCTCTTTAGGAGGATTTAAACTAGTTTGGCAGGGGGATGGGAACCAGAACCACAGATCTGATGATAGGGTAGCTCTTGAACAGGCAGAAATAGTATGCAGCAAGTCTGTAAGGAAGGACAGACAGTTGATAGGGCAAAGTTGCACTCAGTGGGATGCGTTAAAGTGTGTCTGTTTCAATGCAGGGAGTGTCAGGAATAAGGGAGGTGAACTTCAGAGCATGGATCAGTACTTGGAACTACGATGTTGTGGCCATCACGGAGACATGGATTTCACAGGGGCAGGAATGGTTGTTAGATGTTCTGGGGTTTGGATGTTTTAAGAAAAAAGGAGAGAGAGGTAAAATAGGAGGGGGAGTGGCACTGTTAATTAAAGAGTGCATCACAGCTGCAGAAAAGGAGGTAGTCGAGGAGGGGTTGTCTACTGAGTCAATATGGGTGGACGTCAGAAACAAGAAAGGAGCAGTCACTTTATTGGGAATTTTCTATAGACCCCCAATAGCAGCAGAGAGATAGAGGAACAGATTGAACGGCAGATCTTGGAAAATTGCAGAAGTAACAGAGTTGTTGTCATGGGTGACTTCAACATTCCTAATATTGACTGGAACCTCCATAGTGCAAATGGTTTGGATGGAGCAGATTTTGTCAGGTGTGTCCAGGAAGGATTCCTGACTCAATATGTTGATAAGCCAACTAGGGGGAAGGCCATATTGGATTTGGTGCTTGGCAATGAACCAGGCCAGGTGTCAGATGTCTCAGTGGGAGCTGAGCAGCATAAATTGGGAATAATTGTTCTTGGGGAAATGCACAACAGTAATGTGGGAGTTGTTTAAGGAGAACATGCTGTGAGTGCTTGATAGTTTTGTCTCACTGAGACAAGGAAGGAATGGTAAGGTGAAGGAGCCTTATATGTAAGGTTGAGGAAGCAAGGATCTGACATGGCTCTAGAGGTTTACAAGGTAGCCAGGAAGGAACTAAAAAATGGACTTAAGAGAGTGAGAATGGTGCATAAAAAAAGCCCTGGCGGGAAGGATTAGGGAAAGCCCCAAGGCGTTCTACACTTATGTGAAAAATAAGAGGATGATCAGAGTGAGAGTAGGGCCGATCAGGGATAGTGGAGGGAACTTGTGCCTAGACTCTGAAGAGGTAGGGGAGGCCTAAATTAATATTTTGCTTCACGAGAGAGGGACCTTGTTGCTCATGAGAACAGTGTGAACCAGGTTAATAGACTCAAACAGGTTGATATTAAGAAGGAGGATGTGCTGGAAATTTTGAAAAGCATCAGGATAGATTCGTCCCCTGGGCCAGACGGGATATACCCAAGGTTACTACGGGAAGTGAGGGAGGAGATTGCTGTGCCATTGGCGATGATCTTTGCATCCTCACTCTCCACTGGAGTAGTATCGAATGATTGGAGGGAGGCGAATGTTGTTCCCCTGTTAAAGAAAGGGAAACGGAAAATCTCTGGGAAGTACGGACCAGTCAGTCTTAGTCTGTGGTGAGCAAAATACTGGAAAGGATTCTGAGAGCTAGAATTGACGATTATTTAGAAAATCAGTTTGATTAAAGATAGTCAGTATGGCTTTGTGAGGGGCAGGTCATGCCTCGCAAGCCTCATTTGAATTCTTTGATGTGACAAGACATATTAATGAAGGTCGGGCAGTGGATGTGGTGTATATGGATTTCAGTAAGGCATTTGTTAAGGTTCCTCATGGTAGGCTCATTCAGAAAGTCAGGAGGCATGGGAGACAGGGAAATTTGGCTGTCTGAATACAGAATTGTCTGGCAAAAGAAGACAGCAAGTGGTAATGGATGGTAAATATCCCGCCTGGAGGTCAGTGATCAGTGGTGTCCCGCAGGGATCTGATTTGGGACCTCTGTTTTTATAAATGACTTGGATGAGGAAGTGGAAGGGTGGGTTTGTAAATTTGCTGATGACATGAAGGTTGGTGGAGTTGCAGTGTTGAGGGCTGCTGCAGGTTACAACAAGACATTGACAGGATGCAGAGCTGGGCTGAGAAGTGGCAGTGGAGTTCAACCCAGATAAATGTGAGGTGATTCATTTTGGAAAGTCGAATTTGAATGTTGAATACAGGGTTAAAGGCAGGATTCTTGGAAGTGTGGAGGAACAGAGGGATCTTGGGGTTCACGTACATAGATCTCTCAAAATAGATCTGATAGGGTTGTTAAGAAGGCCGATGGTGCGTTGACTGTCATTAACAGGGGGATTGAGTTTAAGAGCCTCAAGATTTTGCTGCATCTGGTCCACATGTTCTGAAAAAAGACACGTTGCCAAAACATTTTCTCTTGTATTCCTCAGGACAATTTGTATTTGTATTTGGTATTCTTGTGAATTGTCCTGATGACTGCATGAGAAAAAGC
This sequence comes from Scyliorhinus canicula, assembly GCF_902713615.1. Lineage (NCBI taxonomy): Eukaryota > Metazoa > Chordata > Chondrichthyes > Carcharhiniformes > Scyliorhinidae > Scyliorhinus > Scyliorhinus canicula. The sequence continues at coordinate 91,817,772 of NC_052151.1, read as the reverse complement.
TTTGACAATATGGACGGGATTCTCCACTGACCGGAGTGGTTCAAGGACCACTCAGGCATCGGGCCGCTGAAAAACCGGCGCCGGACCATCGGCAGCTTGGGTCGGGACGGCGGGGCGGGATTCACGCCGCACCCCGGCGATACTCCAGCCTGGCCGTGGGGGGTGGCGGGGGGGGGGGGAGAGAGAATCCCACCCCATGTCTTTATTCAGAAATACTCAAGTTCCACACCACCACACCACCAAATAACTCTTAATAGCTATGATTAAAGCAGGAATCAGCAATCCACATGAACTATAAATAAATTCTGAATACAAATCATGGTACATGATGAAAATGCTCAACAGCTTTGCTTCAATTATATTCCAGATGAATTCAGTCTTGCTTTTCAAATAAAATACATTAGGTTATTACCTTGGATCGAATTGGCTATCTTAATAATTTGTCCATTGATCTGGTTGGCACGGTCACTGATTTTGGTTGTTTCCTCGTCAAATAGCTGTGCATTCATGACAGTTATGTTTTCCTAAAATAATAAAATTCAATTGATAGTATTAATGAGTTATTGTGATAGAATAAATTCCATTCAGTAATCATTAATTAGAAGGCAAATTTTTGCAAAAATTTTAGCCAGGGTGACGCACTGAGAATGATAAAATTAAAATCATTTCTACTGCTGTATCTATTAAGAATTCCTTTCTCATAACAAGAGGACCAGAGTGTAAAGGAAAATACAAATATTATCTAAAATTAAAAAATGTCAACTTTAAATGGGACATCAAATGAAGCAAAAGCCAATGAAGAGTGCAAGAGGGCATGCCAATTGCAGAATCACGCATACCGAAAAATGAGGTGTCAACCTGGTGAAGATACAACACAGGGCTACTTCGATGATAATAATAATAATAATAAAATTAATCTTTATTGTCACAAGCAGGCTTACATTAACATTGCAATGAAGTTACTGTGAAAAGCCCCTAGTCACCACATTCCGGTGCCTGTTTGGTTACACTGAGGGAGAATTCAGAATATCTAATTCACCTAACAGCACATCTTACGGGACTTGTGGGAGGAAACCAGAACATCTGGAGGAAACTCACGCAGATACAGGGAGAACTTACAGGCTCCACACACAGTGACCCAAGCTGGGAATCGAACCTGGGACCCTGGAGCTGTGAAACAACAGTGCTACCCACTGTGCTGCCATGCCACCCACACCTAACAATGAAAGCGGCGTCCAAGACTTAGAGCTAAGCGATCCCACAACCAATGGATCAGGTCTAAGCTCTGTAGTTCTGTCACATCAAGTTATAAATTTTGGTGGACTAACAAGAGAAAGAAAGACCAGAAATATCCCCAGCCTTATGTGGTGATATGCATCACTGTAAATACAGTGGGCTGTTTAGCTCACTGGGCTAAATCGCTGGCTTTGAAAGCAGACCAAGGCAAGCCAGCAGCACGGTTTGATTCCCGTAACAGCCTCCCCGAACAGGCGCCGGAATGTGGCGACTAGGGGCTTTTCACAGTAACTTCATTTGAAGCCTACTCGTGATAATAAGTGATTTTCATTTCATTTTTCAAATACACAAGGGGTTAATGTAATTACACTACGATTAATTAAACACTAGTGGGAGCACCAGAGATGTCATGACATGCAAACATACAGCTAATGAACACATAAAGTAGGACATGACCAATGGGCAGTCAAGACACCTAGAGGTGACACTACCACAAGGGAGCAACCCATATAAAAGGACAGGGAACATATGCTCTGTCTCTTTCCACAGACGACACTTAGAGAGAAGGACCGGGGCCGATCAGAAGCATCACACCCACAACGTGGCTTAGAGCAGACTGGTTAGTTAGACTGAGTTACTATAGCAAGATTAGCAGGAGAGTCGAACTCAGAGAACTGTGCTGATGGTTCAATAAATCACATTGACTTACTTCAAAGTCTGGAGTATCTTTTGGTCAAAGCTGCATTGAGTTGCGGCCTGTGTTATCACAGAGTACATAACACATCACCTTAAAGGTGGGGAAGCCCAGCACATCCGTGAAAAAGACAAGATTGCTGAATTTGCAACAATCTTTAGCTAGAAATGCCACATCTACCTTGGACTCCTCATGAGAGCCCCAGCATCACAGATGTCAGTCTTCAGTCAATTCGATTCACTCCACGTGATATCAAGAAACAGCTGAAGGCACCGGATACTGCAAAGGCTACGGACCCAGACAATATTCCAACAATAGTTCTGGAGACTTGTGCTCCAGAATTTGCCGCACCTCTCGCCAAGCTGTTCCACTACAGCTTGTTTTAAAAAAGGCAGGAAAAATCTAACCTGACCAATTACACCACCATTAATCTAATCTCTCTCAGCAGAAAAAAGATGGAAGGTGTCTTTAATTACTATCAAGTAGCACTTGCTCAGCAAAAACCTGCTCACTGATGTGGCGACTGGGGGCTTTTCACAGTAACTTCATTGCCGTGTTAATGCAAGCCTACGTTTGCCAGGGCCACTCAGCTCCTGACCTCACTAAAGCCATAGTCCTAACATGGACACAAGAGCTGAACTAAAGAGGTGAGGCGAGTGACTGCCCTTAACATCAATGCAGCACTTGATTGAGTATGGTATTAGTGATCCCTGGAAAAACCGAAGTCAATGGGAATCAGGGGGAAAAGCCTCCACTGGTTGATGTCACACTTAACACAAATGAATAGTATTGTAGTTGTTGGATGTCAATCTTCTCAATCCCAGGACATCATTGCAGGAAGTGTCCCAGGCCCAACTGTCTTCAGCTACTTCATCAATCATCTTCCCCTCACCATAAGGTCAGAAATGGGGATGTTCGCTCATGATTTCACAGTGTTCAGCACCATTTGCAATTCCTTAGATACTGAAGCAGTCCATGCCCAGGTTTAGCAGGACCAGAACAACATTCAGGGGCGGGATTCTCTGACCCTCCCCGTCGGGTCGGAGAATTGCTGGGGGGCGGCGTGAATCCCACCCCCGCCGGCTGCCAAATTCTCCGGTGCCGGTGATTTGGCAGGGGCGGGAATCGAGGCGCGCCAGTCGGCGGCCGCTCACAGTGGCCTCCCCCCAGCGATTCTCCGTCCCGCGATGGGCCGAAGTCCCGCTCGTTCTATTCAGGTCCCACCGTCGGGACCTGGCGGCGCGGGCGGACTCTGGGGTCCTGGGAGGGGCATGGGCCGATCTGGCCCGGGGGTGGGGGGGGGGGGGGGGGGGGGGGGGGGGGGGGGGGGTGTGCCCCCATGGTGGGCTGGGGGGGGTGCCCCCATTGTGGGCTGGCCCACGTTTGGGCCCCGCCGATCCACGGGCGGGCCTGTGTCGTGGGGCACTCTTTTCCTACGCGCCGGCCGTGTCAGCCTCTGCGAAAGCCGGCACGAAGGTGAACCCCCACCGCGCACACGCGGGGATGATGTCAGCAGCTGTTGATATTCCTGCGCATGCGCGGACCCGCGCCGGCCGGTGGAGTCCCTTTGGCCCTGGCTGGCGCGGCACCAAAGGCCTTCCACGCCGGCCGGCGGGGCGCAAACCACTCCAGCGCCGGCCTAGCCCTTGAAGGTGTTGAGGATTCCGTACCTTTGGGTGGCCCGACGCCGGAGTGGTTCGTGCCACTCCGTCCCGCCGGGACCCCCCCTCCCCTCCCCCCGCCCCGCCGGGTACGAGAGAATCCCACCCCAGGCTTGGGCTGATAAGTGACAAGTAACATTTGTGCCACAGAAGTGGCAGGCATTTACCATCTCCCACAAGTGAGAATCCAACCATCTCCCCTTGACCTTCAATGGCATTACCATCGCTCCATCACCCACTATTGACATCCCGGGGGTTACGATTGAGCAGAAACTGAACTGGGCCAGTCATATTAAAACTGAGTCTAAAAGAGCAGGTTAGAGACTGGGAATTCTGTAGTGAGTAACCCATGTCCTGATTCCCCATCATCTACAAGGCACAAGTCAGGAGTTTGACAGGATACTTGCCACTTGCCTGGAGGAGTACAGCTCCAACAACCCTCAAGAAACTGACACTATTCAGGGTGGTTGCTTGGCACTCCATCCACTAATATTCATTCCCTTCACCACCGAAGCACGGTGGCAGTAGTGTGCAACATCAACAAGATGCACTGCAGCAACTCTGCAAGGCTCCTTTGAAAGTACCTTCCAAACCTGTGACCTCTACCACCTAGAAAGACAAGGGGAGCAGATGCATGAGAACACTACCACCTGCAAGTTCCCCTCCAAGTCACTGACCATCCTGACTTGGAACAATATCACTGTCCCTTCACTGTCCCTGTGTCATAATCCTGGAACTCTCCCTAAAAACACTGTGGGTTTCACTACTCCACTATGTACCGCAACAGCTCAAGAAGGTTGCTCACTACCAGTGGCAATTAGAGATGGCCAATAAGAATGCAATTAAAAATAAGGCCAGCAACACTCCTGTTGCGTGAAAGAATAAAATAAGCCAAGAGAGAGAGCTCCACATTCTCAGATGCCATATTGGAGACCCTAGTCCAGGAGGTTGACAGCAGGAGAGAGCCAACATGCATCTGATGCAAGGAGGTTCACAAGCACCACTGGGAATGGAACGGAAGTACCTATTCTGGAAGGCAACTTTTCACACCCTGGCCCCGAGGGCCTAGCACCAAAGTCAGAAGAAGTTCAATGACCTCACAGAGGTGGCCAAGGTCAGGAATGCTTCTTCACAGGAAATGCTGTACCAAGCACACCATCAATGACTCGCACTACTCAATGCAACACACTTTCCTCTTTCATTCATCTGCAATTCCTAGCAGTAAGATCTCATGCTTAAAATTCAGATGCACCACCTCATCCTCACACAACCACAGCAAGCCAGACCCATACCCACTTCCTGCAGCCTCTACATCCTTCCCACTATTCAGCTATGACTGATACATCACCCATATAGTGCAACACATTCAGTGTTATTCTTCAAGGGACTAGACTTAAACATGAAAGCGACAGGCACCCAAGTCACTGGGGGACATTGTACTCATCATCATGGGTGGCTATGAAAAAGGCTATTGCAACCTGTGGTGCTGAGAACATTCAAGAATATGTATATGTCCCTGTGTTATAGCTCTACTTAAATATCCCCTCATACTCATTCCGATTTGGCATAAGGTACAAGCTGCAGATCATATAATTTAGGATGTCTTTCTTTCCAACTCATCCCACTTTCCTCAACCTGATCCTCCTCTTTATCTGCTTTCAGTTACCCAAGAACTGAACAGTCACTGAAGTTTCATGTGAAAAGACAAGAACTGCCTCAGACTTTTGAGGAAGAGCCATCATCACTTAATCTGACACTCACAGTGCGCCAGCGTTGAGTCAGCATGTGAAAATCCAGCGGACACAAGTGGGCTATAGTCAAGCTGGGGGAAAAGGACATATATATTTTTCAACAAAGGAGGGCAAGGTCCCAAGTGAGTTCTAAATATGTTGCTAGCTAAAGTTACTGTGGAAAATGATTTTGTTGGTGGTTTTTATTGCTGGATTTTGACCAAGAGGATGCTGTGATATCCATGGCAGCTGGATTGAAAGTTGGGGAATTGATGTCCTAAGGGAATCTCAGTTTACTTAGGTGTACACTGGTAGCTCATCCAGGATGATGTGATCTGACATGCCTCCTCCTGAGATAGCCTCTGCAAATAAGGTGATAAAGGCTCCTCATAGTAGTGAGCAGATAGAGGATGCAACACACCGCATAATTTTGGAGAGATGCTCTATTTTTGCAACGTTGCCTTGGCAGAGAAAGTCAATGGTTTGATTCTTCTTGTTCTTGGTAGTGACATGTTCTCACTGTAGACAGATTGTCCTCATATGGTAGTGGCAGAGGAGAGAGAGGAGCCCTTACTTCTGCGCAGTCCAAGTTGACAGACTGCCAAAGGGTAAAGATATTGTGGCTGCTGCCAAACCACCATACATTCATAGTTGCACTCAATCTGCATTTTAATGGAGAGGATCCATTCAGAACACATGTTCAGCTTCTCTGCTGTGAGCGGCGAGCACAGGGCGCACACTGGGGCTGCATCACCCAAGTTTACAGAATGTTACTGAGAAGCAAGTATGACGTATCTATACAATATTAATTTTCAATAAGTTTACAAAGAATAGAGCTGTGACTAATTCTCCTAATTATTGAACATACGTGAGAGAAAATGTGGAAAGATGAGTATTTCATGAATTATATAACAATGTATTATTTGAAATTACGTTAATTAGTAAGACCTATAAACTTAACAAGGCATGTCACCTGAACAACAAAATAAATTATTTTCAAGTCAAATCAAAGATACTCACCTTTTCAGACAACATGTTGAGATCGGCAACGAGGTTCATGATTGCTGCTTCAATATCTTCTGTCTTAAATTTCTGTGATTTTAATTGTAATCTCATCTCTGCAATCTGGGTCTGCATTGTAAGAACATATCATAGATAGATTGGTACTAAGCTAGAAACATTGTAACTTTAGGTTTAATTGGAAGCTTTTAAATCTGGTTGCTGTTCAGATGAAATAGATGCATCAATGGTTACAAGCAATATGGCCACTGAGAAACTTTGCTGAACGGGGACTGAACATTGTTTGACCTTGATCTCAGTTCAGATGCCTCACTAGTGACCTTCACCCCTCCAGATCACGAGCTGTCTCGTCCTGGTGAGCTTGGTAGCAACGACTGGTCCAGGCCATATTCGGGAGACAAGGCTTGAGTTTGTGGCCCACCCTGGGAAAGAAGGTGTCTCTCCACTCCTCACTGGAATGGAGCTATGGCTCCACCTTGGACTCCCGAACCTCGGGGGCGGGGGAGGATCCAGGTCTTCTGTGAGCCACCTTGGTGGCCGCAGTGAGTGTTTGGTAAGTGGAGCGCTTAAAAACAGCTCCAGCTGCCAGGATCTTCAGCAAAACCTCCGGGCCCAGTGGTTACAATACCTGCTGGGCTGGGAATTGCTCTCAATTCGCTCTGGCAGAGTGCTGACCTATTTGCATGTCCTGACTCTCTTATCAAAAAGCGCCCCCCAACGGGAACGCAAACTACACACAATTCAGTCCTGGTGTCAACACCTTAGTCTTCTAAACAGAGGATCGTGACCAGTGGCAGGACTAGAAGATCCCGGCAGTAGGCAATGATGAACTGCATCTGCTGCCGGAAAACTCGCCTTGGGATGGGAGGATGGGCGAATCCCATCCTTAGGATCTTGTAGGATTATGGACATCCTTGTGTTGGAAAGGAGCCTGCATAAGGTCTCCAGATTGGGTCTGGGCATCCCTGCCTGAGCACCTCACAGAGCACACGTCCCCACCCACACCTGCACCCCCCCCCCCCCCCCCATCCCTATATTAGCAACCAGGCACTGGAGCTTCCAGGAGCATGAGTGAGGAAATTGGGCATTTGTGGTGGTACGTGAAATGGGTCCCTGCCAATCTGCATGATTCTCTTCACAAACCTGGATGGGTCAGTGCAGGAAGCTAATGAAAAAGACATTTTGGGAGACAAAAGTATCATAGGTTTGGGCAAATTCACATATAACAATAGAAACAAAGAATTATAGAAAGTAGGAGCAGGAGGAGGCCATTCTACACTTCAAGTCTTCTCTGCCTTCATTATGATAGTGATTGATCATCTAACTCAATAGCCTGATCTCACCTTCCCCCAACATCCTTTGATCCCCTTCGCCCCAACTGCTATATCTAATACAAAAACAGAAAATACTGGACAATCTCAGCAGGTTTGACAGCGTCTGTGCAGAGCGAAGGGAGCTAACGTTTCGAATCCGGATGACTCTTTGTCAAAGTCATCCAGACTCGAAACGTTAGCTCCCTTTTCTCTCCATAGATGCTATCAAACCTGCTGTGATTGTCCAGTATTTTCTGTATTTGTTTCAGATGCCAGCATAATTGTTTTTATGCTATTTCAGAGAAAAGAGGCGTCCTCTTGGTCACATAATTAATGAATTCTGTAAAATGGAAATGCATTGGCAAGTTGTGTTCTGTAGGTGACCTGTATTTGTAAGAAAGATGCACACAAGTTTGATACTTTTCGTTGCGCAGCTTAATTATGTTGTGAGGGGCCAATTAGCTGCGTTGGCTAAAGTGTGATACCACCATTAGCATGGGTTCAGTTTCCACATCAGCTGAGGTAGTTCTTGTGAGCTGCCCCCTTCCCTTGCCCTAGGTTATATCACAACAGAGAGATGCATGAAGAGCCATGGTTAGCAATCATCGATCCTCAAGGAGTGAGTGAATTATTGAATGCAGTTGATTCCATAATTTCCCTTAACTTTGTGCTCTTCTCTGTATCAATCTAACTGTCTCAAATAAAAGTTGTCCAAAACTATCTTCTAAGACAAGAAAAATCCTATCTGATGGAAAAATGTTAACGTTTTACACAATTATATGTCGATGTTTAAAGTTTATTCCCTTCCTCACTCATTCATCGGCAGTAAAATATGTAACTGGGACAAAAAATATAAAAATTATGAAAACATTTCATTGAGAGTCCCAAATGTAGTTGACTATTATTATTAGCACTCACATTGAAGTGGATTCCTGTGAAATTGATTTTTTCCAAGCGGTTATTAATGGCATCTCCAGTAATAACATTTAGAACACTGGACTTAGCTTCTTCCAGTGATGATCCCGATAATTTTAAATCTTCAATTAAGTCCCAGATACATTTGTCACATCCTGGTGAAATAATAGAACAGATGTAGAATTAGAGGCAAATGTTTTAAAGTATCATCAGGAACAGCACCAGGCCTTTGTAGCTTGACTTTCAATGGTGATGGAACTTCAGGGTCAAATGGGGAGTGTGACAATAAATGCTGAGCTTACAAGAAGTTTGAGAGGTAATTTGACGAGATCTTTAAAAATATGAAAGGTTTTTTGAGAGAGTGGATACAAAGGGAATGCTTTCTCTTGTGGGGAAGAGCTTAAACTGAGGCCACCAACGTAGGATATTCACTCAAGATATCCATTAGGGAGTTCAGAAGAAAACATCGTCACCCAAAGAGTGGTAAAAATGTGGAACTTGCCACCATCGGGAGAGGTTAAAGCAAGCAGCATAGATGCATTTAAGGGGAAAACAATCACCTGAGGGAGAAGGGAATGGTGGGTTACAATGGCCGATTTTCGATTTGAAAATGTGGGAGGAGGCTTGAATTGTGCATAAACGCTGGCATAGACTGGTTGGGCTAAATGGCCTGATTCTGTGTTTTATATCCTATGCAATCCAATTGGGTTCTGCAACCCTAATTGTCTCTCTTGGAATCAGAGTCCCTACAGTGCAGAAGGCCATTTGCTCCATCGAGTCTGCACAGGCCCTTGGACAGAGCACCCTACTTTTGCCCACGCCTCCACTCTGTCCCTGTAACCCAGTAACCCCATTTAAGCTTTTGGACACTAAGGGACAACTTATCATGGTCAATTCACCTAATCTGCAAATCTTTGGATTGTGGGAGGAAACTGGAGCACCCGAGGAAACCCAAGCAGACATAGGGAGAAAATGCAAACTCTACATAGATAGTCACCCAAGACCTGGTGAGACAGTAGCGCTAACCATTGTACCATAGCTCTGGGTTGGTCCATGGTCATGGCAAGGTATTGTAGTGGTTTGCTGTTGCTTTTTGCAGATGACAACAGGAAAATGTCTCACGCTTACTGCCTGTGATTTGGGTATTGGAAGAATTTAGATGTTGATAATCAACATGTTTGGCCATGCTATGAGCACCACATTCTGTGGCCATCAAACCTTGGGACTGTACTCAAAACCAGAACTTCTGGCTAACAAGTAGGGATGCAAACCACAGCCCCACAATACTTCCCTGTTTACCCTGATTAGTCAGGGAAAATCAGCCAGGCTATCCAGTCTTCATTGCTAGGAAGGGAATAATTATTGGGTGACGCCACATAAGAGCAAGGTTGGGGTTTCCTCTGAGGCTACTATAATTGAGAAGCCTGGCCACACTGACTCAAAACATGTTTGGATAATGGGCACGATAGTAGAAGATGCCTACAACAGGAAAAGGAAGAGAAAGAAAAAAAAGTTGAATAAATTATTTAAAATCCCATGAACGCGATTCTCTGCTGCCCACGATGGGTCGGAGAATAGAGGGAGGGCGTCCCTGACATTTTTCACGCCCTCCCGCTATTCTCCCCCCCCCCCGCCCCCCATGGCCGCCCCACGACACAAATCGCTGCTCGCCGTTTTTTACGGCGAACAGCAATTCTCCCCAGGCCGATGGGCCGAGTTCCCAGGCCTTTACGGACGTTTTTACGGCAGCAAACACACCTGCTTGCTGCCGTCGTAAAAACGGCCACAACATGCCCGTTCTGGGCATCCAGGTCCCCGATTGGCACGGCAGTACCACGGCCGTGCCAAGGGGGGCATGGGCCCGCGATCGGTGCCCACCGTAACGGACGCACTCTTTCTCCCTCTGCCGCCCCGCAGGATCAGTCCGCGGGGCGGCCGAGGGAGATGACGGCCCCGTGCATGCGCGGGTTGGTGCCGTCCAATCCGCGCATGCGCGGCTGACGTCATCATGCGCGTCAGCCGGCGTGACGCTTGGCGTGCGGACTTAGCAACCGTCGCTAAGCCTGCGATGCCGTGCTTCACGGGGGCCCGCTGCCAGCCCCGCCCGGGGGGGGGGGGGGAGAATCGGGTTCAGGGAGGGGGCGCGGAGGCTGCCGTGAAACACGGCCAGTTTCACGGCAGCCTTTACGACTCGCCGCATTTGCGGAGAATCGCGCCCATGTGTTTTATATTGTTCAAAAATATAACCAGTCTGAGCTTAGTAATTAATCCTACATTGCTCTGATTTGGACATACAATAAATCTATTCAAAGATCTTTTACTCCCCACCAAAGAAAAATACCATACGGATCAGATGTCACCCTAAATCATTTCATGATTCGCATGTATAATTAATTAGTTAATATAAATGATAGGACTATTTGTAATTGATGAGTCCTAATGATATGCTAAATCATAAAAAAATCCAGCTAAATTAGTTATTAATCATTGCAAGCACTTGATAAGACTGATTTTTATGCACTAGTATAATGCAGAGCTCACATGACAACATATCAGGGAAGAATTTCATGGTCGCCTACTGGTGGGTTTTCAGTGTTGGTGGGGGTGGGAGGGGAGCCAGGAAAATGCTATTTGAATTTCAAGTGTAGGTAAGTGTTCAGATAATCATATCACGTGTTGAAGTGCGCTGCAAACCTCATGATTGGTGGATCAGTCCTGTACGGGCAAAGCCAACATAATTTGCTGGAAAAGGGAGACACACTGTTGTATTTCAGGTCACCATTGCCTGTAAGATGTCATGCATTATCCTATTTTAACTTAACAAAGCTGTGGGAATTCATAACCTGGGTTCAGTGGAGACACCTGGAATTATTGCTGTCAGGCTTAAATTGCATGACGGTACTTACTGACAACAGAGCAGTCAGTTGGGGGCTCAGTGGGTGCTGACAAACATTCTCCTGTCTCACTGTCACAGTGCCCTTCGCATTTGCACCCTGTAGGTAAGAGAAACAAGTGAATTTCTGAAATTATAGCTCATGTTTCTAGACTTGATGAGTTTGAACTATGAAATGCATGCAACAACTTTATTAAACAGCACAGCGAAAAATACTAAGGTCTATTTCTGTACGAATTAATAATTCTGCTTGCAACCACACACTGTGCTATCAGATTATGATGTCTCATCCTGCTTCACACAATGAGTTGTTTTTAAGCTGCCACAAAAAGAGTGCTCACTTTAAATTCTTTCCTTTCTCCTTTTTTTTTAAACTTCCTTCACCCTCTTGATTTCTTTGTTGCTTGCTATTGTCACTAAAGCCTTTCTTTTTCTCTCTTTCCGATAAATGTGATGGAATAAACTTACTCTGGCACCCATTTAGTCCGTAGTTCCAGAACCCATACAGACAGCGGTCACACAGTTTTCCTGTGACTCCGGGTAAACATCGACATTGTCCACTCAGAGGGTCACAATATTCATCCTTGGAAGCCAGAGCACATGCGCATCTCAAACACCCAGAACAACTGCTGTATCCATAGTAACCAATCTGTAAAAAAGGAATATAATACAAAACAATTGAAAATAATATTGTACTTAGCCAAAGATTTATGAACATACAAGCATGCGAATTAGGAGCAGGGAGTAGCACATCGCCCCCCCTCGAGCCTGCTCCGTCATTCAATAAGATCGTGGCTGATCTGATCGGAACTTCAACCCAACATTCCCGCCTACCTTTCACCCCCTTGTTAGTCATGAATTTATCTACCTCTGCCTTGAAAATATTCAAAGACTCTTCTTCCACTGCCTTTTGAAGAAGAGAGTTCCAGAGACTCGGGACCCTCTGAGAGAAGAAATATCTCCTCATTTATACGGACCCTGGAGGTGTAGAAGATTTTAGTTGTCGGGCAGCATGGCCGGCGCAAGCTTGGAGGGCCGAAGGGCCTGTTCCTGTGCTGTAATTTTTTTTTGTTCTTGTTTTTTGTTCTTTATATCTGTCTCAAATGAGTGGCCCCTTAATTTTAAAACAGTGACCCGTAGTTCTAGATTCTCCAACATGAGGAAACATACTATCCACATCCATCCTGTCAATGTCCCTCAGGATCTTAGATGTTTTGCCCAAATCGCCTCCTACCCTTCTGAACTCTAGCGAGGGCAGCACGGTAGCATAGTGGTTAGCACTATGGCTTCACAGTACCAGGGTCCCAAATTCGATTCCCAGCTTGGGTCACTGTCTGCATGTTCGCCCCCTGTCCGCGTGGGTTCCCTCTGGGAGGTCCGGTTTCCTCCCACAAGTCCTGAAAGACGTGCTATTAGGAACTTGGACATTCTGAATTCTCCCTCTGTGTACCCAAACAGGTGCCGGAATGTGGGCGACGAGGGGATTTTCACAGTAACTTCATTGCAGTGTTAATGTAAGCCTACTTGTGACAATAAATATTATTATTATTATTGAAATCTATTGCTGGATTCTCCGCCAGCAGGACTTTCCATTGCGCCAGCAGCGCACCCAGGGCCACAGGTTTTCTGCGGCCTGGGAAGGCCACAATGGGAAATCCCTTTGGTAGGTACTGAGAAGGGAGAATCCCGCTGCTAGTGAGGGTGTGCCGCCCAGAAAAACGCAGCTGCACACCGGAGAATCCCACCAACCTTTAGTGACTTTAAATTTATTAACTTGAGCCAGATTTAAACAAAAACGTTATCAGTAATTTTGTGCAGGTTATTTCCTGATTCGTTTTTTTCATAATTTATAAAACAATAAGACAGTGGGGGGGGATATTAGATATGGCCTGGAAATGGGTGCACGGACCGTGGTGTACAGTTAACATGCGCCTGTTCATTTCAATACAAGCAGCATGCCTGTTCATTCTGCCCGCTTATTTACATGAATGAAGCACACTGCCAGCCAGCTAGGCATACAGTTCTGTGGCTACATCCCTGAGTAGTGGGTGCAAATTCGGGAGAGAATAGCAAGCTGGTACCTCTTAAACGTTGGTGGGTGGGGGATGGGGTGTGGGATGGAACTTTGGCTGGAGCTGGTGGTGAAATTCTCTGCAGATGTGACTTTGACCTGAGGGAGATGTAGGAATGGAAGAGGATGGCCTCCAATGCAACATTGAGGCCTTGTTCTAGAGGTCAACTGAAGGTTGCAGGTCTTCTACCCACATGGGAGTCAGAAGGCTTTAGGCAAACTCATAGAAACGTAATGGAAGCAGATGGTTGCACAGGTGAACCTGCATGCTGTGCTTAAAGAAGTTCAGGGATGCCACGAGAGTAGTCTTAGTAAATTAATCTTCCAGCATTCCATCAACTGCAAAACCACACCACCATCTATCAATCTTCTAAATCACCATTAATCCTGACTCATATCCACCATTCATATCTTCTCCACACACTCAATGGCTTTGCTGCCAGCCTCATACCAAGACCTCTCTGCCTGTACACACTGGGAGCCATTCACCATAAAAAGCACAATACCCAAACATTGCACTACACTCACTGACCCATTTTCCTCTCCCTTGCCTGCCGGTGTGGTGCAGAATCAAAGGCAACAATTAATTGGTGGGAAACAGTTTTTTTTAAACTTTGTTCGTGCGATTTGGGCTTTGCTAGCTAGACCAGCATGTATTGCCTATCCCTAATTGCCCTTGAGAAGGTGTTGGTGAGCTGCCATCTTGAACTACTGCAGTCCATTTCGTGTAAGTATACTTACAGTGAGGTTAGGGAGACATGTTCTTACCTCAGTGGCGGATTGTTGCTAATCATCATTAAAGTGTCTATGACTGAGGCTATGGCTAGCAGCAGGGCTGAAACCACTGATGATGATGGTAAGCTCCTTCTCATATCACACTTCTGCCTTATTACTCAATTTCTGTTGATCCCCTCTCGGAACATGGTATAATCATATATCTCTTCCTTTCCACAAACCAACGCTTGTTTCTCCATCCAGTTAGATAGTCGAAACTACCATTTAGCTCAGCAATGATGCAGAAGCAAGAAGTGGAAGAAGAAGAAGAGACTAATGATGATTAAACCATCAGTCAGTCTTATACACACAGCCACTAGCTCAGATAATGGCATCATGCATACTAGGGGCTGGATTAGCACAGTGGGCTAAATAGCTGGCTTGTAATGCAGAACAATGCCAGCAGCGCGGGTTCAATTTCTGTACCGGCCTCCCCGAACAGGTGCCGGAATTTGGCGACTAGGGGCTTTTCACAGTAACTTCATTGAAACCTACTTGTGACAATAAGCGATTATTATTATTATTTAGAGGGCAGCAGTGAGATGGGATCTGCATATGGTGAGTCACCAGGCATGAGCAGCCTGCAGACAAGGCAAGGGAAATAGGCAGGACAGGTGCCAACATGGCAGAGAACAAGGTTTGCACAAGTTCCACTATAGTGTACTCAGATGAAGGCTCCAGGATAGGAAAAGGCTGATGAGTAGACGCAATGAAATGTGTGGTGCTTTGACCAGCCTGCCAGAGATATTCCAGTCACTGCTGAAGAACATGGAAATGTCTGACCCAAGACTTAGCACTGAAGTTGGAGCTCATCGTCTCCAGTATGGATATGATAGCCACTCCATGAGAACTTCTGTGGATTCAACTACGATCAAGTGCTTAATGTTTGATATCTGAGCTTCCATTGCAGCTGCTTGACATCTGTGTGGTGCAGTGGAAGCTCAGACTGGAATCATGCAAGTTCAGCTCAATGCCATTCAGGCTAAGACTGTGGCCACCATGGCTGTGGATACCAGGACTCAAAGAGCCTTTCAGAGTTTCACAGCAGCCAAACAGTTTGTCCTCTACTTTTAAAAAATAAATTTAGAGTACCCAATTATTATTTTTTTCCAAATGAGGGGCAATTTAGCATGGCCAATCCACCTAACCTGCATATCTTTGGGTTGTGGGGGTGAAGCCCACGCAGATACAGGGAGAATATGCAAACTCCACATGGACAGTGACCCAGGGCAGGGATTCGAACCGGAGTCCTCAGCGCCGTAGTCCCAGTGCTAACCACTGCGCCACGTGCCGTCCCTAACCGTCTGTCTTCTAATCGATTACTGGGTTGCTGAGACACCTTCCTGGTCGAGTCACTATATCATGGGGAGTATGAACCTGTCGTCTATCCTCAGGATGAGAAAACAAATGCTTTGGAGCATAATTTTTCAGGTAATAACTATTTTCTATAAAATATTATTTTGTGCATTTAGGTTTGGAACTAATTTTTTCTCTCCATTTGGACAGTAATTGAAGATACAAGGATCCAATAATGGAAAATCTGTTGACCGCTGTTGATATACAATGCAGTTAAATAATTCCACCAGTCCTGACTTGATAGGCTGAATGGCCTCCTTCTGCACTGCTGAGGCACAGCCCCGCCCCCTAACCCCTCAGCCACATAGACCCACCTAACCAACATATTTGGACACAAAGGGGAAATTTAACATGGCCATTTCACCTAACCTGCCCATCTTTCGACTGTGGGAGGAAATCAGAGCACCCGGAGGAAACCCACGCAGACAAGGGGAGAAAGTACAAACTCCACACAGTCACCCAAGGCCAGAACTGAACCGGATCCCTGGTGCTGTAAGGCAGCAGTGCTAACTACTGTGTAACTGTGCCGCCCCCTCAGCAGGGCTTTCCAGGATATTGATCCAGTGACAGTGAAGGAACAGTGATATAGTTTCATGTCGGGATGGTGTCTGTCTTCAAGAGGAATTTGCAAATGACGCTGTTCCCATGCACCTCCCACCCTTGTCCTACTAGATGAAATGAAAAATGAAATGAAAATTGCTTATTGTCACAAGTAGGCTTCAAATGAAGTTACTGTCAAAAGCCCCTAGTCGCCACATTCCAGCGCCTGTTCAGGGAGGCTGTTACGGGAATTGAACCGTGCTGCTGGCCTGCATTCAAAGCCAGTGATTTAGCCCTGTGCTAAACAGATGGTAGAAGTGCTGGTTTGGACGGTGCTGTCAAAGAAGTCTTGGCGAGTTGCTGCAGTGCATTTTGTAAATGATACACATTGCTGCTCCATACACTGGTGGTGGAAGGACTCAATGTGTAGGGTAATGGTTGGGGGATGATTGGGGATTGCAATCAAGTGGCATGCTTTGTCCTGGATGTTGATGGGTTCCTTGAGTGTCATTGGCGCTTCATTCAGGCAATGTGGGGGTGCATTCCTTCACACTATTGACTTATACCCTGTAGATAGAGGAGTTAGGAGGTGAATGATCCCCAGTATATTGATTGTGGGAGTTCAGCAATAGTAATGTTATTGAACGTCAAGATGATTAGTTTCTGTCCTGTTGAGGAAGATGATTGCATGGAATTTTGTGGGGTGTGAATGTTATTTGCCACTTGTCAGTCCAAATCAGAATGTTCAATTCTTGCTGTATGCAAGCACCGATTATTTCAGTTGCTGAAGAGTTGTGAACGGTTTGAGCACTGTGTAACATCAGCGAACATCCCTATTTTTGGCCTTATGTTGGAGGGAAAGTCACTGATGAAGCTGCTGAAGATGGTGGGCTCAGGACAGTAAACTGAGAAAATCCTGCAGCAACGATTGGCCTCTAGCAGCCAATTTTCTTTATGTCACATATGACTCCTTCCCTCTTTCCCTCAATCCCATTGACTTCAATTTTACTACAAGTCCTTGATGCTCCTCTCAGTCGGATAATGTCAAAGGCAGTCACTTTCACCTCATCTCTAAAATTCAGCACTTTTGTCCACATTTAGCCCAATGCTGTAATGAGTTCAGGAGACAGTAACTTCATTGCAGTGTTAATATAAGCCTACTTGTGACAATAAAGCTTTGTTGAGTATTGTAGTATTGTTGAGTAGGTTATTGCTGTACAAGTGTCGCTTGACAGCACTGTCATTGACACTTTCCATCACTTTGCTGATGAACGAGAGTAGTCTAATGGGATTAATCAGCCACGTTGGATTTTCCCCACTTTTTAATGGACTGGGCATACCTGTGCAATATTCCACTTTGTGGAGTGGATGTCAGTGTTGCAGCTGTACTGCATCCACATGGTTAGGAGAGCAGATAGTTCTGGAGCACACGTCTTCAGTACTACAGCCAGAATGTTGTCATTGGCCTTTTGCTTTATCCAGTACTTCCAGTCATTTTACGGGGAGCTAATTAAATTAGCTGAAGATTGCCATCTCTGAAGCTGGGGACCTCAGGAGAAATTTCCATATGGGAATTGAGGTCTTTAAGAGGCCTAAATTAAATGTTTTCACCATTACATTATGTTTTTCTTTAAATTTGTCGATCTATGATATATTAAAATGGTGATGCTGCAAGTATGTGATTCTGTGAGAGTAATATTACGCAGCCCATGATGTACAATGGTATAGCCTCACTCATTGCCTTTTTGCAAATCTTCCTGCCCCACTCAACCTCTACGCTACTCTCCAATCAGCTGGAGGCATCTTCAATTCTTAAGCTTTACAATTATCCCTTCATTTGATGAGCATTGAAATAGTCTCTTTACTTTAATTATAAAGAAAACACTAAAAGAATGGTAGTCCTCAGTTTCATCAGCCAACTTGTTAGGGGTAATGGAAATCAGCAGCATGAGTAACTTAAATGAGCACATCCATATTTAATAATAATAATAATCTCTTATTGTCACAAGTAGGCTTCAAATGAAGTTACTGTGAAAAGCCCCTAGTCGCCACATTCCAGCGCCTGTTCAGGGAGGCTGGTACAGGAATTGAACCCGTGCTGCTGGCATTGTTCTGCTGTTTAGCCCACTGTGCTAAGTAACCCCAACATGGAAACCACTATTTAGTGGTAGTGTAATGGTATGTAGAAAGTATATCGAAGAAAACATGCTGGATGCCCTTCCCTGCATATTGAAGAAATTATTGTGTCTGGACAAGTGATGGGAACTCATATTCCACCCCACCATGAGACAGTTTCTAGGCTTTGCTCCATTGAATTTTTCTCTTGCATCTTCCTTTCCTTCCCACTGTTTACTTCCATTGTACCCTCTCATGTCCTCTCTTCCTCGCCCTTCCTGTCTTTCATTTTCCATTCACCTTCTCACATTCTCCCCCTCTTTTCCTCTCCCCTTAGCCCCTCCTCTTTCAGAGAAACACAGAAAATAGGAGCAGGAGTAGGCCATTTGGCCCTTCGAGCCATTCAATATGATCATGGTTGATCATCCAACTCAGTAACCTGTTCCCGCTTTCCCCCCATATGTTTTGACTCCCTTAACCCCAAGAGCTACATCTAACTCCTTCTTGGAAACATACAGGCCGGAATTCTCCAGCTGTTTCGGTTTTCTTTTCCCACCAGCAGTGTACATGCAGTTTCCCGGCATGTGGGGTGACTTTAATGGGAAATCCCATTGTGATAAGCAATGGGAATAGCGAATCCCGCCACCAGTGAACGGCGTACCGCTAAGAAACATGCAGCTGGGGGAACGGAAAATCCCACCCACAATGTTTTGGCCTCAACTACTTCCTGTGGTAACAAATTCCACACGCTCACCATTCTCTAGATGAAGAAATTTCTCCCAATCTCATTCCTAACTGATTTACCCCGTATCCTTAAACTGTGATCCTTAGTACTGGACTCCCCCGCCATCAGGAACACCTTTCTGCATCTACCCTGTCTCATCCTGCTGGAATTTGAGAAGTTTTTATGAAATCTCCCCCTCATTCTTCTGAACTCCAATGAATATAATCCTAACCGACTCAATCTCTCCTCATATGCCAGTCCCGCCATCCCAAGAATCAGTCTGGTAATCCTTCAGTGCACTCCCTTTAGAGCAAGAACATCCTTCCTCAGATATGAAGACCAAAATTTCACACATAGAAACATACCTAGCTGACCTGTCAATGGGATGGGCATGCATCCCACAGGCCAAGACATCCATGCTCCTTTACTCAAATTCTCTCGCAATATAGGTCAGCATAGGGGAGGTGGCAGCATAGGGGAGGTGGTGGCATAATAGTATTGTCCAGAAACCCAGGCTAATGCTCTGGGCACTCAGGTTCAAACCCCGCCACTGCAGATAGTGAAATTTGAGTTCAATAAAATAATCTGGAATTAAAAGTCTAAGGATGACCATGAAACCATTGTCGATTGCAATCTCTTATGTGGGATTTTGTCAAAAGCCTCTGGAAAGTCTAAATAAATCACATCCACCGGCTTTTCCTCATCAATTCTGCTAGTTGCAAACTTGGTGAATTCCAGTAAATGGGTCAAGCATGATTTCCCTGTCATAAATTCTTTCTGACTCTGTCGCATTCTGCCACTATTTTCCCACTGCTATTAAATCACATAATTAACTCATGCATTTTCCCCACTACCAATGCGAGGCTGACTGGTCTGTAATTCCCGGAGTTCTCTCCATCTCCCATTTTAAATAGTGGGGTTACATTAGCTACCCTCCAATCAGTAGGAATAGTTCCATAGTCTCTAGAATCTTGGGAGATTGCCACCAATGCAACCACTATTACTAGGGCCGCTTCATTAAGCACTACAGGATGTGGATTATTAAACTCTGGAGCCTTATCGGCCTTCAATCCCATCAATTTCCCCAACACCATTTCCCTATTAATACTGATTTCCTTCAGTCCCTCCCTCTCACTAATCTCTGTGTCCCCTAACATTTCCAGTATGTTATCTTTGTCCCCCTTTGTGAAGACAGCCCCAAAATATGTATTTAGTTGGTCAGCCATTTCGTTGCCACCCATTATAAATTCCCCAATTTTTAACTGCAAGGGACCTACATTTGTCTTCACCAATCTTTTTCTCTTTACATACATTTTCCTTTTCCATATGTCTCCAGCTCACCAACCTGGCCTCTTCTACCCCCATCCCCCCATCCCCATCTAGCTTCCGCATCCCCCTCCCCCAACCTGGCTACCTGCCCTCCCATCCTGTTTGTACTTGGACTTGACTGTTTGTGCAATGTCATGGGAAATTGACCAGTCACCCTATATCATCACATCCAATGATCTCAATATATATTTTTTAAAATTTAGAGTACCCAATTATTTTTTCCAATTAAGGGGCGAAACCCACGCAGACACGGGGAGAATGTGCAAACTCCACACGGACAGTGACCCAGAGGCGGGATCGAACCTGGGACCTCAGCGCCGTGAGGCAGCTGTGTTAACCACTAGGCCACTGTGCTGCCCTCAATGATCTCAATATTAATTGTTATACTCACCTCACAGTGTTCACAGAAGGCTCCTGATACTCCTGGCTTACAACGGCACTGCCCAGTAGCATGATCACATTCATCCGTGCCACATTTCTGACAGAGGCAGTCTTTATAAAGCAAAAGATTTATTTTTTAAATTCCTGGGTAATTTACAATTGATGCTGATTAGAAATTTCACAAGTTTTGAGTCATTGAGACACTTTAATGCTGCATATTCATGAAGAACAAGCGTCAGCAGTGGTAGCATTGGTCCAAAATTACCTGCATCATACCTACACAAAATTATGCACAAATGTACCCTGGTCAAGCATCTCACCAGCAATCTATGACATAATTTGCTGCAGTGATCATTGTGCTGATACTGGCGTGTAAAAACCAGTATAACAGGTGCAAATACAGTGACACAAATAGGACTGTTGAATGGGCTTCTATCTTTTACTCTCGTGCCTTGCTCTCAGATTATCTCTTGCTTTCCTGCTCCCCTTCTTCTCCCATTATTATGAACAGTAAGAAGTCTTACAACACCAGGTTAAAGTCCAACAGGTTTGATTCAAACACGAGCTTTCGGAGCGTGGCTCCTTCCTCAGCCGCGCTCCGAAAGCTCTTGTTTGAAACAAACCTGTTGGACTTTAACCTGGTGTTGTAAGACTTCTTACTGTGCTCACCCCAGTCCAATGCCGGCATCTCCACATCATTATTATGAAGGATTGGTGTTTGCCACTTAAGAAGGCATTCCAATTGTTTGACCCTTCTGAGTGTATCAGAGTGGAGAACAAGTATCTGAACAATTTTGTGTGAGCTAAAACTGACTGAATTTTGTTTCAAAGGCTTATACCTAAATTTTGGAAGTGTATTATTATAGGAAACTCTGGTGTCTTTTCCACATGGAGTGGATCTATATAAATAAGTAGCAGAGGATTGGGCAGACACATCTTGGAAGCATAAATAATCGAGGCAATTTGTTTATAATAGTGTTTCAGCATAAAATCAGTATAGATCAGCTAAGCACATATTCTCTTTCACCAAAAATGCAAGGACATTCTTATGCCATAGTTACGCCAAAGCTACCCATGAGATTCCAGGTTATTGTATCTGCCACTGTGTTTGCCCTTCTGCGTATGTGGGCGGGGGAATCTTCCCCTAGTCAGGTGGGTGTGGGGGGAGGGGGGCGATCTCCATGGGAGGAGGGGGCCTTCAATGTAACTTTGAGATTGGGTGCCCTTCAAAAAAAGTGCCCTGATCTCAGAATCCCGGCATTGCCCATCTGTTTAGGCCCTGCCTTCTCAATCCTCTGTGTGTTGCTTTCCCGCACATTGAAATTGCACAGAGTGCTGTCTGGTCAAGCGAGAAAAGGCATCTTTGAAACCAATGTGTTACACACACCTTTTCTCGCCAGATCCAGCACTCCGCACTTTTGGGAAAATTCTGCCCGATAACTATCACCAGAAAAAAGTACCAGAGAAACAAATGAGGCTGAAGTTTATGAAAGGAAGTCGCCATAGAAATAGTGGATGCACTGGTAATAATCTTCTAAGAATCCTTGAAAAGTCCCAGAGGATTGTAGAACTGGAAATGTAACATCCTTATTCACAAAGGGAGGGGAACAAAACACAGGTAACTATAGGCCAATTAGCTTAACATCTGTCTTAACATTGGGAAAATATTTGGGTCCATTATAAAGGACGTAATAGCAGAGAATTTAGAAAAATACAATATATTCAAGCAGAGTCAACATGGCTTCATGAAAGAGAAATCATGCCTGAAAAATATATTAGAATTCTTTGAGCTGGTAATAAGCCAAATAGATGAAGGGGAACTATTTGGATCTCAAAGAGCGTTCGATAAGGTACCACACAAAAGGCTACTTAATAAGATGAGAGCTCAAGGTTTGCGGGCAGTATGTTAGCTTGGATAGAGGATTGCCTAACTAACAGAAGCCAGAGAGTTGGGATAAGAGGGGTAATTTCAGGTTGGCAATCTATAACTAGCGGAGTGTCGTAGCGATCAGCCCCTTCATGCAGCAGCGATCAGTGCTGGGGCCACAGCTATTTACAATATATATAAATTACTTGACCAAAGGAAGTGAAAGGTACTGCAGATGACATAAAAGTAGGTGAGAAGGCAGCTGGTAAGGATGCACCCCCGCCGTGAATTTCACAGCAGTGAGGGATACATTCAACTCTGACAAAGGCGGGACCAGAAGATCCCACCACTGGTAAATGGCAGGCTGCCTCCTGTCACCACAAAACATGAGGTGAGTTGCACTGTAAATCCAGACCAAAGAGTCTACAGAGAGATATAGACAGGTAAGTGGGGGGCAAAAACTTGGCAGATGGAACATAATGTAGGAACATGTGAAGTGATGCACTTTGGCAGGAAGAATAAAGGAGCTTAATATTATTTAAATGACTAAAGAAAGCAGCACAGAAGGATTTGGGTGTCCTTATTCATAAATGACAAAAAGCTAACATGCAAGTTCAGAAGGTAGTTGGGAAGGTAAATGGAATATTGGTCTTTATTTCAAAGGGAGTGGAGTATAAAAATAGAGAAGTCCTGCTAAAATTATATAAGGCACCAGTTGGACAATACCTAGAATATTGTGAACAGTTTTGATCCCCTTATCTAAGGAAAGATATGGAGGCAGTCCAGAGAAGGTTCACTCGGTTGATCCTGGGCTTGGAGGGATTTTTTAATGAAGAGAGGTTGAGTAGGTTGGGCCTGTACTCATTGGAGTTTAGAAGAATGAGAGGTGACCTTATTGAGATATATAGGATTCGCAGGGGGTTTGACAGGGTAGATGCTGAGAGGTTGTTTCACCTTGTGAGAGAGTCTAGGACCAGATGGCATAATCTCAGATAAAGGGGTCGCCTATTTAAAACAAAGATGAGGAGGGATTTTGTCTCTCAGAGAGTAGTGAATCTATGGAATTCTTTACTGCAGAGGGCTGTAGAGGCTGAATTGTTAAGTGTGTTCAAGGCTGAGATGGGCAGATGTTTAATCAGTAAGGGAATAAAGGATTGTGAGGATAAGGTGGGAAAATAGAGTACAGGATTGTCACATCAAATGAGTCATGATCTCAATGAATGGTGGAGAGGACTGGATGGGCCAAATGGCCTACATCTGCACCTCCGTCTTATGATTTTATGGTGAACTGCCCTCTGAACTGCAGGTGGTGATGTTCCCATGCATCTGCTGTCTTGGTGGTAGAGGTCGCAGTGTTGAAAGTTTAATAAGGACACGGGAAGGCCACACTGAGTGAGATAAAAATCAAAGTTTATTTATAAGAGCGATATGTACACAACCCAGTATATCCCTACTGGGTTCTCTACTGGCAGACCTTTTGTACAGTGATTACAGAGATACCCTACACCTAACAGAGGACATGTACTGCGCAAGGAGCACCGGAAAGGCAAGCATACGCACCCCATAGGTCCTTTGCGGTATATTATATTCTTCTCCTCTAAAGTCCAAAGAGCCCCTCCATGAACGATGAGGAGGTGTAGATGGAGGACGGCGGAGTCTTTTCAGTTCTGGCAAGTCTTCATTGAGCTGATGCGTCGGATCAGTACACCATGCTGACGAACATGGTCTGCATCAGGAACATCATGGTGGGCGATCGCCAGGAGGCGGCTGAACTATGGAGCAGTGTCCGAGACCTCAGAGGTCTGCATCTCCTTCTCAGAGTCAGAAGACACAATGTTGGGCATGTCAGCATCAAGAAAGACTGGAAGCGTTACAGCAGGCTGGTATGCAATATAGCTGGGAGACCTGGGATAGGCTTCTTTCAAGGCACTTCCTGAGGGAGCAACCTCCGCGAGTGAAGGTGATCCAGGTGCCATCTCATAATATGCTCTCAGAACCTGGTAGGAGACCGTCCTATTTGATTGACGACAATCCCAGAGAACCAGCGAGCACCATTACAAATGAACACCACGTTGTCCGGTGCGAAGTGTCGAATAGGTCGATGTCAAACGAGGCAACGCCCTTGCATCTCTTCGTTATGGTGAACCTTTGCCCCGCTGTCTCAGTCAGATGCGAAGCCTATGACCGATGAACATCTCAGTGGGGACTACCCTAGTTACTTCGTGAAGCGTGGTTTGGTAAAAAGAAAAAATCTTGCCCATCTTGTATCCATCAAGCCAGAAGTCTGTTTCATGAACCTCCGCTTAACCGTCTGCATGACCCTCTCTACCAGGCCATTCAATTCTGGATGGTAAGGGGTGGTGTGGCCATGATGAATCCCATTCCTCGCTCGTAAAAGAGGATACAAGATGTTAAGATGTTGTCGGTTACAAGTACTCACGGACTCCATGTGTGAAAAACGAAATGCGTAAATGCACAACCATTGCCCGCGTGGTGACATCGCCATTTTCTGGACCTCCAGCCACTTTGAGTGGGCATCTACCAAGATGAGAAACAACAAACCCAAAAAAGGGCCAGAGGAAATGGGATGTACATGAGTCCAAGGGCGCCCCGCCCACTCAAAGGGCATAGGGGTGCCATTGTGGGAAGGTTCTGGAGCACTGCTGAGCCAAGGTCTCGATATTGTTGTCCAATCCCAGCCACCTGACGTAGCTTATCACTAGCATCGTCCTTTTGGACACACCAGAATGTCTGCTGTGAAGGTCCTTCAATATGATAGCCTGTCCCTTCACCAGGACAACAACCCTAGTGCCCCACAGGAGGATACCATCTTCCAATCTGCTGTGACAATTTTGATGAGAAAGCCAATCCCACCCTCACCGTCAGTTTAATAAGGACATGGGGAGTCCGCACCAAGTGAAATAAAAAACAAAGTTTATTTCCAAGAACAATACGTACACAACCTGGTAGATCCCTGCCAGGTTCTCTACTGGTTAGTGTCTTAATGGCCAACTTTTTATACAGTGATTAACTAGATACAATAATAATCTTTATTTTCGCAAGTAGGCTTATGTTAACACTGCAATGAAGTTACTGTGAAATTCCCCTAGTCGCCAAATTCTGGTGCCTGTTTGGGTACACTGAGGGAGAATTCAGAATGTCTAAATGACCTAACAGCACGTCTTTTGGGGCTTGTGGGAGGAAACCAAAGGAAACCCACGCAGACACGGGGAGAACATGCAGACTCCGCACAGACAGTGACCCAAATGGGAATCGAACCTGGGACTCTGGTGCTGTGAACCTATAGTGCTAACCACTATGCTACCATGCTGTCCCTAGCAGGGGAGCTCATACTCCGCAAGAGGCAAAAGGAAGACAAGCATTCCCATCCTGTAGTCCCATGTGGACTATTACAGAAAGGTGTTGTTGAAAGATGATTGATGAATTGCATCTTCTAAATGGGATGGACTGTTGCTGCTGCATGTCAGTGATGGCTAGGGTGCTGATCAGGTAAGCTGCTTTGTCTTGGATAGTGTTGAGCTTCAGTGTGTTGTTGGCACAAAGGATGCATTAACGGAATGTGCACTCTCAGGCTAATGTTTTGTCAGGATAGTGGTGACCCCGATAATGAACCAGAAAACTACAAGACTCTGACTTAGCCCGTGGGGAGAGCCCCATCCGGACTTCATGCCCATCACAGAGATAATGATGAACTCCTGCCAATCAGAGGGACTGAAACTCTTTGGTTTCTGCAGTGGGACTGTGATAGGTGTGGGTAGGGAGGTGGGTATTGTTGTGGGGGTAGCCACTGCCATTGTGAGGGTCCTCTAGAGGTTGCCTGGTTCAGAGCCCCCCAACTTGCATGGAGGCCACTTGCATCCACACTCAGTGAATGGCCTCTGGTAAAATTCCAATGATGATGGGAAGAGGCCCTTGATTGGCCACATAAATTACTCAATTAGCCTCTGGTTGGATGGGTCATCTACCTCTCCCTTGCTTCTGTCAAATGCCGTTGTAGTAGAAAGGTGACGGGCATGCCACCTAACTCCCCCTGTATAATGGCCTCTCCACATTCACATCACCACTGACCCGGTATCCTATCCTGTTCATGCAGACCCCTAAAGTCCCAGTTTAAGAGAATTACAGTTTAGGAGTACAAATCAAGAAATCAATGGTCCATTCCTCAGAGGATTCTCCATCTATTAAAATGCAAACTTGAGCAAGGTTGTTTCTCTTCCTTCAGAATCTTTGGAAATATTTTCTGAATGCGAGACACTTTAGATAAACCTTCATCTGTTTTTAATTCCCACCGTAACTGTTGTTTGAAATTGTCTAATTGCACCATTCACTGATGTAATGGGGCATATGAAAAGGAATGGGATTCCGATCTTGATTAAGACACACGTGGGAGCATTTTTAAAATTGAGCTCATTAGGGAAGTGATCAAACATAGTTTACAACACAAAGAATGATGAGGAGATTATGTGAGTATGCATTAAAGGAAGTGCGTCATTTTTAGGAGAGGTTGGTACTTAGGAAAATTCACAGCTGAACTTGCCTTTGGACACGATTCTCCTGATCCATGACTAAGTGCTCCTGCGAACTCCTGGGAAACAAGAGTGATTCCCGCTGGCGCTAAGAGCAACCCTGATGTGCTATGCTATGGCACTTGGAATTTTCTTTTAGCTGAATTTGCTTTTCCATACAATTCCATGGCATGCTGGGGTCCACGCTGCAACTGAGAGGGGTGGGACCTAAACTCTCCCACACCTCTGAGATCAGACCGCCCTTTAAAAGAGGCGCTCTGATCTCAAAAAGCTGCTGCAGACCCCCACCATCACTCTCCTCCCCAGATCATTGGTATGGGACCCCAGCAAACTAATAGCTGTCAAGGGCCCCTTTCTCAGAAACCCTCTTCAGCCCCCAGACACCCCTTCAGCCACCACCAGTGCCTCCCTCAATACCCCTCTTTCAGGCCCACCCCTTGGTAGTGCCAACCTGGCATCTTGCAGTCCAACAGGTGGCAAGTTGGTAAGTAACTTCCCAATAATTGCTACCAGAGGGGGACCCTTCAACAGAGGTAGGAGTCAGGGGGCTTGTGCTGGATTGGAAGGGCCCAAGCCAGGGGTATTTCCTTGAATGGGGCTTGTATGGCTGCCCTTCCCATCTCCAGCCTTTAAACCTATTAAATAGTCAGTCAGTATATAAAAATTAAAGTGTTCTTGTAATAAAATGAAAGTGATCCAATCTGTACCTCTTAACCCATTTAAAAGGCCTGTCAGTATGTCAGGTTTAAAGCTCTGTGTGACAAAGGTAAAAGTAATTTACCTTTAAAGTGGTGGAAACCTTTGAAGTGGTTTTCAAAAATTCAATTTCATTGCCCTTTAAAGTATATAAGTATGTGTGTACGCCTAGAAGGCTGAAAGCTTTGATCTGCATTGTTTACATTCAAGTTTAGGACAATTACAATTTATCTGACCTGTTATTGCACAGAAAGAATTTGTAAAGTGTTGCATATTAACGCAGAATATCTTTCCATATGTTTCAAAGAAGTTACATAAAAGCTGTTTATTTTATTGTGGTAGGCTTTAACTTGATTCCCCACAGATTGTAAAAAGTAAACAGTTTGTTGTATTATTTTGTGTTGTGCAAAAAGAAACTATTGATTGAACGAAGTGAATCAAATCATCTGTTGATTTATAATCATTATGTTTATTTAGGGGCTGGTTTAGCTCACAAGGCTAAATCGCTAGTTTATAAAGCAGACCAAGCAGGCCAGCAGCACGGTTCGATTCCCGTACCAGCCTCCCCGGACAGGCGCCGGAATGTGGCGACTAGGGGCTTTTCACAGTAACTTCATTGAAGCCTACTCGTGACAATAAAGCGATTTTCATTTTCATTTTCATTATTGTGAAATAAAATGGTTTTATGAAGTGTACATTTGTGGAGAAATATCTGTATACTCAGGCTACATTATATAAATTGATGATAAAATATTATCAAGGAAAAATGTTTATATTATTCAAGTTGATAAGTTGTATGAACAGGCTACGATATGGCTTGGGAGAAGATAAGATGGCAGGTAAAAATAGCTTTAAAACTGTTTAGTCTAGCATGGAGCAAATTCATACTTGGGCACAGAGGTGAAATATTAGTGACCTACTCATAAATCGAATCCAAGTCACCGTTAGTGTTTCTGATAGAACATGATACTTTGGTCTCCGACTATTCAGAAAGAGTATGACTTACTCACCCATGGTATTTTCACCATATTTCCACAAATAAACTTTCCTTGACTAAATTGCCAGCATTTGAGGTTTCTAATTACAACCTGGCTTCCACAAAATGATTGGAAAAAGGCTGTCAGGGAAGTTTAAAAAAGCCTTAGTTTATTAAAAGAATAGGAACAGCACTAAAAAAATTAAAGCTTAAACATTCTTATGAAATTTTATTCCTGAGCCTGAAAGTGATTTTGTTTCTCTTGTTCAAAGCTCAGGCTCGAATTTCCAAAATCATTGTTTTCCCATTTTTCCCATACTTACATGGTACTTTTGGCAATTAAGTACACATTAGCAACTTGTAAGTAAATGAATTAATTTATTGTTCATTCTGTTTCACTCTTAAGGTCTTCAGCTGCATTTGGAAGTTGTAACAATCATTGAACAGCTATATAAATAGATGTACACACCTGTGCAGTTTTTAGTATTGATGGCATCTCCATAGTAACTAGGGGCACAGCGTTCACAGTGGATGCCTGTCGTATTTCGCAGACAATTGCGGCAATACCCAGTTTCCTCATTGCAGTCATCAAATATGAGATTGGGATCAGAGTTACCATTACAGTTACATTTTCTGCAACTGCTTCCATAGAGTAAAGGTGTTCCATAGTAACCAGGTGCACATCTGGAATAAACAAGCATCTCTTTAAATACATTTGTTCTTCATTGTGATGCAGCTAGGGCTCTTCCATATTTGGGTGGTAATTACTTTGGTAAATGTTTAGCATTTTTTGAAGAAGGTCTCATTAAAATGAGGATTACCATTACAGGGAATTGAAGCATTTTCTACTTTTGTACTTAACAGCCTTACAAGGTACTTCCAGGTAATGCTCCTTCTAACCTGGATGCATGCATGAGTGCGTGGAATTCTAGGGTGCACTGCGCTCATAATAAATAGGCAACGCACACCCAATGTTTCCTTTAAGAAGCATGCATGCACCTCCTTGTGATAATCTGTAAAGAATCACAGAGTGCAACACGTTGCCTATGCAGAGAAAAGAGAAATTTGAGATAACATTGCTCCCATCCTATGATGACGTGGAATAACGCTTCATCTACATACTAAGACAATACATCATAGTGTAGAGGATGAACAGAGTAAAATTATTGTGGCCCAAACGTTTTTGTCAACATAAATACGAGGGAAGATACACAATTTAAAGTGGATATCCAAAAGTAGCTTTGGGAAAACATTATCTCACGATTTGGCTTCTCAGTCATCTGCATTGTCTGAACATGAGTTTTGAAAAATATTTTCAGGCTGAACACAAATCAAGCCCATGACGGAAAACTATGGCTTGCCCCTATTAGTCCACGTATACATTTAACAATGTCATAGGTGCTAATCATTGCTAGACAACCTCTTGGGCATGAAAATGAATGGCAATAATTGTGGCCACCCAGTCCTTCAGATTTTAAATGCTGTTGGATATTTTAAAAAATAAGTTTATCTTTTACTTTTTCTTGTTGTTTCTCTTCTCTCTATTTATTTATCTTTCTGAATTAACCCATTCTATTTAACCTTCAATCCTTCAATCTAATTGGTAAAGGAGATCCTCAGTTGCTTGTCCTGCTCACCAGTTTAGGGTGTCACACCTTTGCCATCTCCTACTGCTAAAAATATACAGGATAAAATATTTTTCTATCACACACAATTTAATGCAAACAACCAAAATAAAAAATACCAACCTTTCACACCTGGGTCCAGCATAGTTTTTCTGACATACACATCGCAATTTGTCAGCTTTAATCATACAGGAAAGAGCAAAACTGTAATTAGAAAGAAAATACAAGAAAAAGTCAATTTCCATTTCATAGCAGTTTTAAAGCTTTTACTTCCGCCCTTGCCATTGTCTGTGCTACATTCAACCAGGCTTAACATTATTATATTCAATAGCTGCACTTATTAATATGGCCGACCATAGAATATATAGCAGCCCTACAATGCAAAAGGAGGCAATTGCCTCCTGAGAGAAAAATAAGTTAATACTAGGCAGTCAGTGTGGTTTTGGCAAAGGCAGGTTATGTCTGACAAATGTAATTGAGTTTGTTGACGAGTGTCAAAGGCAGTAGATAAGGGTAATGCTGTGGATGTTGTCATCATAGAATGCCTACAGTGCAGAAGGAGGCCTTCCAGCCCATCGTGTCTGCACAGACCCTCAAAAGACCATCGTACCTAGGCCCAATCCTCCACCCTATCGCTGTAACCCCACCCAACCTTTGGATACTAAGGGCAATTTAACATGACCAATCCACCTAACCTGCACACCTTTGGACAGTGGGAGGAAACCAGACAACCCCGAGGAAACCCACGTAGACATTCGGAGGATGTCCAAAACTTCACACAGACAGTAACCCAAGGTCAGAATTGAACCCGGGTCCCTGGAGCTGTGTTAACCACTCAGCCACCGCGCCACTGTATTGGACCTTCAGAAAGCATTTGCTCAGGTGCCACAAGGCAGGTTGGTTAGCGGATTGATGGGTCCTTGGCAGCATGTATTAGAAGTTGGTTAAGAGATAAGAAACTGATAGTAGGCACAGATGGATATTTCTCAGACTGGAGACGAGTTGAATGTGATGTTCCCTAGTGCTTATTGCTGGGATCCTTGCTTTTTCTGATGTCTATAAACAATTTAGAGATGGGTGTTGAGGGGAAAATCTCTAAATTTGCAGATGATACTAAGCTAGGGAGAATAGTGAATTGTAAGGATGGCACTAAGCGACTTCAGAGGGACGTTGACAAGTTGGTCAAATGAGCACACACTTGGCAGATGGATTTCAATGCAGAGAAATGTGAGGTAATGCATTATGGGAGAAGAAATATGGGGAGACAATGCAGGCTTAATGGTACAACTTTAAGGGGAGTACAGGAGCAAAGGGAATTCGGGGTTCAAGTGCATTATTCTCGGAAGGTGGCCAGGCAAGTGGAAACAGTTGTTAAGGCTTACAGGATCCTTGAGTTTATAAATAGAGGTACAGAGTATAAAAGCAAGAAAGTAATGCTGCACGTCTACAAATCATTGGTCAGAACACATTTGGAATATTGTGTTCAGTCGTGGGCACTTTATTTAAGCAAGGATGTTAATGCCCTAGAGAGAGTACAGACAAGATTTACGAGAATGATACCAGGGACGGGATTCTCCGTTGCCCGTCGTAACGCGGGTTTCCGGCGAGAAAAATCGGTGTTAATCACTCCGGCGTCGGGGCCTTCTTTTAGGCCGCTATTCTCCGTTCCCGGAGGGGCTAGCAGCTGAATGACGCGATACGCGTCAGTTTCACCAGCTGCGGAAGTGGTGAGACCCGGCGTTTTTTGGAGGAGGAGGAGGAGAGAGACAGACCCGGCATTTGGGGGGGGGGGGGTGGTTCCGGCATTTGGGGGGGAGGGGGTGGTTCCGGCATTTGGGGGGGGGGGGGGGTGTTTCCGTGCATTTGGGGGTGGTTACGGCATTTGGGGGGGGGGGGGGTTGTTTTACCGCATTGGGGGGGTTCCGCATTGGGGGGGGGGGTGTCTGACTGGGAGGGGGGGGGGTTTTCCGGCATTGGTGGGTGGGCTTCCGGCTTTGGGTGGGGGGGGGTTCCGGCATTTGGGGGGGGGGTTCCGGCTTTGCTTTGGGGGGGGTGGTGGGGGGGTGGGGGGGGGGGTTCCCGGCTTTTGGGGGGGGGGGTTTTTCCCGGCTTTGGGGGGGGGGGGGGTGCGGGGTCCGGCATGGTTGGGGGGGGGGGGTTCCGGCATTTGGGGGGGGGTGGGGGGGGGGTTGCGGCATCGGGGGGGGGGGTTTGGGGGCAGCGGCGTGCAGAGAGGGGGGGCGACGGATCCCGGGGCCAACGCACCGTCGCCCCCCCCCTCTGAACGCCCTGCCCCCTACCCAACACACCCCCCTCACCCACCCCTACCTCCCTCCCCACCACCCTACCTCCCTCCCCACCACCCCTACCTCCCTCCCCCCCCCCCCTACCTCCCTCCAACGCCCCTACCTCCCTCCCCACCACCCCTACCTCCCTCCCCACCACCCCTACCTCCCTCCCCACCACCCCTACCTCCTTCCAACGCCCCTACCTCCCTCCCCACCACCCCTACCTCCCTCCCCACCACCCCTACCTCCCTCCCCACCACCACTACCTCCCTCCCCACCACCCCTACCCCCCCTCCCACCACCCCTACCCCCCTTCAACGCCGCCCCCCATCTCTCGCAACGCCACAACCCCCCACCCTCAACACCGCAACCCCCCCTCATCGCCGCAACCCCCCCCTCTCAACGCCGGGTCCCCCCCCTCAACGCCGGTACCCACACCCCGTCCCCCTCCCTCTGAAGGCCAGTACCCACACACCCCCCCCTCTCTCCTCCTCCCCCCCCCTCTCTCCTCCTCCCCCCCTCTCTCCTCCTCCCCCCTCTCCTCCTCCCCCCCTTCCTTCCTCCTCCCCCCCTTCCTTCCTCCTCCCCCCTTCCTTCCTCCTCCCCCCCCTTCCTTCCTCCTCCCCCCCTTCCTTCCTCCTCCCCCCCTTCCTTCCTCCTCCCCCTTCCTTCCTCCGTTAGTGGGGGGGGGGTGCGCCATTAGTGGGGGGGGGGGGGTGGGGGTGGGGGGTGGGGGTGGGGGTGGGGGGGTGCGGCGTTGGAGGGGGGTAGGGGTGGTGAAGGGGGTAGGGGTGGTGAGGGGAGGGGGTTGGGGTAGGGGCAGCTGCGTGCAGAGGGGGGGCGACGGTGCGTTGGCCCCGGGCATCCGTCACCCCCCTCCTCTGCACGCCGCTGCCCCCAAACCCCCCCGATGCCGCAACCCATTCCCCCCGATGCCCCCCCCCGATGGCCGCAACCCACCCCCCCGATGCCCCCCCGATGCCGCAACCCCCCGATGGCCGCAACCCACCCCCCCGATGGCCGCAACCCACCCCCCCGATGGCCGCAACCCACCCCCCCGATGCCGCAACCCACCCCCCCGATGGCCGCAACCCACACCCCCGATGCCGCAACCCACCCCCCCGATGCCCCCCCGATGCCGCAACCCCCCGATGGCCGCAACCCACCCCCCCGATGGCCGCAACCCACCCCCCCCGATGCCGCAACCCCCCGATGGCCGCAACCCACCCCCCCGATGGCCGCAACCCACCCCCCGATGCCGCAACCCACCCCCCCGATGCCCCCCCGATGCCGCAACCCCCCGATGGCCGCAACCCACCCCCCCGATGGCCGCAACCCGCCCCCCCGATGCCGCAACCCCCCGATGGCCGCAACCCACCCCCCCGATGGCCGCAACCCACCCCCCCGATGCCGCAACCCACCCCCCCGATGCCGCAACACACCCCCCCGATGCCGCAACCCACCCCCCCGATGCCGCAACCCACCTCCCCGATGCCGCAACCCACCCCCCCGATGCCGCAACACACCCCCCCCCCGATGCCGCAACCCACCCCCCCGATGCCGCAACCCACCCCCCGACACTGAACGGCGTCAACCATCATCAATGGTTGACGCCGTTTTAAAGCAACTGTGATTTTCGCCGACGTGACCCGTGGCCACGTCGGCGGGACTTCGGCCCATGCGGGCCGGAGATTTGGGGAATCTAAAAATATAACGACATCCCGCCGGCGCCAGCTGTTTTCAGAGGCTGCCGGCGGGATTCGCACAACGCTGGTCTTTGGCCGGTGGGAGATTTAAAAACCCTGCGGGAGCGGGAATAACGCCGCTGCCGGCCGATTCTCCGACCCTGCGTGGGGTCAGAGAATCCCGCCCCAGGAATGAGGAATTTTAGATACAGGGAAAGATTGAACTTCTCCTTGGAGCAGAGAAGATTAAGAGGTGACCTTATTGAGGTGTTCAAAATTCTGAACAATTTTGACATGGTAAAGAAGGATATTCTGTTTTCACTAGTAGGTAAGTCACTGACGGGGGGGGGGGGGGGGGTCACAATTTCAAGCTGGTCAGCAAGAGAGTTAGGAGTGAAATGAGGAGAAAGTTCTTTACTCAGTGAGTTGTTGGGGTTTGGAATGCACTACCTGAGCAAGTGGTGTCGGGGGATTCCATAGGAGGTTTCAAAGGAAATATATTTGTAAGTGATGAATGTTGAGGGCTATGGAGATAGAACTTGGGAGTGGGACTAGCTAGGTTGCTCTTTTGGGAGCTGGTGCAGACACGATGAGCCGAACGGCCTCCTTCTGTGTGGCAAAATTCTATGCTTCGATGTTAGAGATAGATAGAGAAATACAGCACAGAACAGGCCCTTCGGCCCACGATGTTGCGCCGAACTTTTGTCCTAGGTTAATCATAGAATTTTGGACAATTTTTCATGGCCAATCCACCCAACCTGCACATCTTTGGACTGTGGGAGGAAACCGGAGTACCCGGAGGAAACCCACGCAGTCACGGGGAGGATGTGCAGACTCCACACAGAGAGTGACCCAAGTCGAAATCGAATTTGGGACCCTGGAGCTGTGAAGCAATTGTGCTATCCACAATGCTACCGTGCTGCCCTTAAGAAGTTAACCTACACTCCCTTATTCTACCCTAATCCAAGTACCTATCCAATAGCCGCTTGAAGGTCCATAAATTTTCCGACTCAACTACTACCACAGGCAGTGCATTCCATGCCCCCACTACTCTCTGGGTAAAGAACCTACCTCTGACATCCCCTCTATATCTTCCACCATTTATCTTAAATTTATGTCCCCTTGTAATGGTGTGTTCCACCCGGGGAAAAAGTCTCTGACTGTCTACTCTATCTATTCCCCTGATCATCTTATAAACCTCTATCAAGTCGCCCCTCATCCTTCTCCGTTCTAATGAGAAAAGGCCTAGCACCCTCAACCTTTCCTCGTATGACCTACTCTCCATTCCAGGCAACATCCTGGTAAATCTCCTTTGCACCTTTTCCAAAGCTTCCACATCCTTCCTAAAATGAGGTGACCAGAACTGCACACAGTACTCCAAATGTGGCCTGACCAAGGTTTTGTACAGCTGCATCATCACCTCACGGCTCTTAAATTCAATCCCTCTGCTAATGAACGCTAGCACACCATAGGCCTTCTTCACAGCTCTATCCACTTGAGTGGCAACTTTCAAAGAACTATGAACATAGACCCCAAGATCTCTCTGCTCCTCCACATTGCCAAGAACCCTACCATTAACCCTGTATTCCGCATTCAGATTTGTCCTTCCAAAATGGACAACCTCACACTTGTCAGGGTTAAACTCCATCTGCCACTTCTCAGCCCAGCTCTGCATTCTATCTATGTCTCTTTGAAGCCGACAACAGCCCTCCTCACTATCCACAACTCCACCAATCTTCGTATCATCTGCAAATTTACTGACCCACCCTTCAACTCCCTCATCCAAGTCGTTAATGAAAATCACAAACAGCAGAGGACCCAGAACTGATCCCTGTGGTACGCCACTGATAACTGGGCTCCAGGCTGAATATTTGCCATCCACCACAACTCTCTGTCTTCTATCGGTTAGCCAGTTTGTTATCCAACTGGCCAAATTTCCCACTATCCCATGCCTCCTTACTTTCTGCATAAGCCTACCATGGGGAGCCTTATCAAATGCCTTACTAAAATCCATGTACACTACATCCACTGCTTTACCTTCATCCACATGCTTGGTCACCTCCTCAAAGAATTCAATAAGACTTGTAAGGCAAGACCTACCCCTCACAAATCCGTGCTGACTATCCCTAATCAAGCAATGCCTTTCCAGATGCTCAGAAATCCTATCCCTCAGTACCCTTTCCATTACTTTGCCTACCACCGAAGTAAGACTAACTGGCCTGTAATTCCCGGGGTTATCCCTATTCCCTTTTTTGAACAGGGGCACGACATTCGCCACTCTCCAATACTCTGGTACCACCCCTGTTGACAGCGAGGACAAAAAGATCATTGCCAACGGCTCTGCAATTTCATTTCTTGCTTCCCATAGATGTCCCAGCATCCACCGCACTCCGGGGGCAGTGAATTCCACAGATTCACGACTCTTTGAGAGAAGTAATTTCTCCTATTCTCTGTTTCAAATCTGCTACCCTTTATCCTAAAACTATGACCTCTCATTCTAGAATGCCCCACAAGAGGAAACATTCGCTCTGCGTCTACTTAGTCAATATATTTTATCTATAAATTAGATAAAGTTGTATTCTTAATTCCAAGCGGGTGATGACCGGCTCTATAGGATCTCCAAATAGTGAAGATCACATATACTTCACATGTTATGATAAGCTAACCAAGATTCAGCTGATTTAAAAAATCTTTCATTAAACACAGCAGATCCACATTACGCAGGTT
Source organism: Scyliorhinus canicula (assembly GCF_902713615.1). Classification (NCBI taxonomy): domain Eukaryota; kingdom Metazoa; phylum Chordata; class Chondrichthyes; order Carcharhiniformes; family Scyliorhinidae; genus Scyliorhinus; species Scyliorhinus canicula. Next base: position 91,780,609 of record NC_052151.1, on the reverse strand, counting down.
GTTTGTGAAGCATACACCACTTAAGAAATCAAATAACAATTGCAGGACTACAGTAAATAAGTCTTTGTTTTTTCCACTTACTTATTTGAAGGTATGCTCAGAGGGCAAGGACAAGGCTGGCAAGATTTATGATGAGCCTGGACAATATCACCAATATAGCCATCAAGACATTTTTCACAGTGGTCGCCAGTTGTGTTATTCTGACATTTCTGTAATACAAGTGATCATTCAGATTTCGTCATTTGCTGCATGATAGACTTCAATTGAGTTCCAAAAGCACCTCAGATAACTTTTCCCTTTGCAATATTTATTTCATGTTGATATTTTTAAACCAAAATCTTTTCATCTGTTCACTCATTGCCGAATCCAGAAAACCCCATACCTTACAGTATCCTGCATTTACAATTGAAAGTCACACTGGCGATGAGAACTAATACTAGCATTTTACACAACTGTACATGGTGGGAAATTGTTGGATGTAGGTCTCAAAATAAATTATTCGTGTCAGAATAAATTATTCATGTAATAGCAGAAGAATGTCTGATGTTATCTGCTTCATGGATTTCTACCTTTTTAATTTGCAGGCTTATGTTTCTTTTAAATATATTTGCTTTCTTTTGAATCAACATGCTTCTTCCAGCATCAGTACAGATTCAGTGTGACTATGCATCCATAAATGGGCATAGTGATGAGGAAAAATTAATTGATAAACTTTTTAGCTTGCGGAAGAACAAAAGGCATGCAGCACAATGTGCAAGTTCTATGATGATCTGTTGGTCCAATTTACTTAATTAGTTATTTGTTTGAAAACAGAACAATACAAGTTTGCCCTTTTTGCTGTTCTGTTCCTTTCGGGTGACAAGTAACCTGCCCGAATAACAACCCCTTAATTCTGCCCTGATCTGCTCGCCACAGAAAAATGGGCCTGAATTTTACATTCATGGGGGATGCGGCTGAAGTTCTCATGGGAGAAAGCGGATATGCAACCTGCTCCCACCCGAGATTGCAAAGTTAACGCATTAGCACACTGGGTGGCAAGCTAAGGCCCGGCCAGCGTGTAATGCGTCTACTGGCTCATGCTGAGTGGGGGTGGGAACACATCAGTCTGAAGGTCATCAAGAGTTGCGGGGTGGCTGAGGGCACTGTGTAGAATAACAATAATAACATTCCTGTTGTGCAGAGATGCCATCAGCACCAGGAAGGCGGGAGGGTCAGTCGGGTGGGCTAAGTGCCAGATGCTACATTCTCATGCCCTGGGATGGCAAGAGAAGGCTACCCCATCAGACAAAGAAGGCAGAGATGGAGGTTGCCACCCAGGTCAGTGGGTAAGGTATTGTACACCGCACCTGGCTTCAGTGCCGCAAAAGCTTCAACAATCTTCTGTGGATACCAAGGGAAAGTACAGAGATGGCATGGACCTGTGCAGAGCAGTGTAGTCCGGGGCCCATTCCCCTGTGTGTTCAGGGACCTGGGTGTATACGCCAACTGGCACTGAAGCCTACCCTGTCAAGTCTGGGCTGTCAGCACCATAGGCCACAATGCATTGGAGGGGGAGGTGTGCCACAGTAAAATGGTGCGCTAAATGTGCATGTGGTGGCTGGGGCACCTGGAATGGCCCTAAAGGAGGATGGAACATTAATGAAGCTTTGTGCTGTCCTCTGCCAGGAGAAGACAAGTGCTACAGAGCACCACCAAATCAACAGGGTCTCCCAATCTGCTGGTCCTCACTTGGAGTGAAACTGATGCTCTAGAGTTGGATTTCCACGGGCCAGCCATCTCCCCCGGTCTTGGTGAAACGGGGATTTGGAATTATGACCAGAGTGCATTTTCCAGGTGCATGTGCTGTGGGTACAGGTGGGGTTCGATTCCCGTAACAGCCTCCCCGAATAGGCGCTGGAATTTGGCGACTAGGGGCTTTTCACAGTAACTTAATTTGAAGTCTACTCGTGACAATAAGCGATTTTCATTTTCATTTCATTTCTTATCACAAAATGAACCGACCCAACCGCACTTATTTCACAACTTTCGGAACCAGGCATCAACATAGAAACCCAGTGGGCATTAGGCTATCATCTCTGCAAATAGTGTATGGTGGTGAGGGCACAGCACACTCGTCTGAGGAGGTGACAGAGGCAGAGACATCCCAAGGCAGACAGTGGGAGTGCGGCTGGAGATCAGGACTGTGCTGAGTCCAAGCAGATGGAGACGTCTGGAAACGGCCATCAGGTGACAGTTGACGGATGTCCTGCAGGATACGTGGCTAGTCCTGGCAGATATCCAGGATGGTCTGCGTCCCATAGTTTCTGTCACTGAGCAGTCCATGTGGAACATGAACACTGCACTGACCTTGAGCACTGGGGGCACATCCTCCTCTATTGTGAGTGTGGCGACTTTCATGGAGAAGAAGCTTCAGAGACACCCTCAGGGGATCCAGGGGTCACGTTCGGACCTGCATGCCAGTACACTGGCTGTGACCTCTGGATGCCACTGCCAGTCTGAGATCTGGGGGCGATACCGAGGTGCCCCATAGCAATGGTAAACAGGGAGGTGCAAATGTACCTGTTTGACGAACTGCCTGTCGTCTGAGCTCCTCCAAGGTGCTCCAGAAGAGGGCAACAGCTCCTTTGTCAGATCCCTGGATAACATCACCATCTGTGGCCACGACCAGCAGGACCACAACGCTAACCTTTCCAAATTCCTACACACCGCTAAACTGCTCAAAAGGAGAAGTGTGTGTTCAGCACAAACCGATTAGACATCCTCGGCTACGTGGTCCAGAACGGAGTGCTGGGGCCCGACCCCGATCGCATGCGCCCCCTCATGAAACTCTCCCTGAGATTGTGTCCCTGCATTTTAGATTCCCTGACCAATGGAAACAATCTCTCAATGTCCAACCTACTGAACCCCTTCAGAGTTTTGTAGCTTTAAATGAGATCATCTCTCATTTTTTAAACCAGAGAATATAATCCCAGTTTACTCAATTTCTCATCAAAGGGCAACCTCCTCATCCCAGACACCGTTAGTGAACCATCGCTGTACCATTCAATGCAAGTATATCCTTTCTGAATTATTGAGACCAACCCTGTACACAGTATTCCAGATGTGGGGCGAAATTCACCGAAGTCCATCGCGACGCCCTTGACCGGCGGGCAAAAACGGCGCTGGTGACTCAGGCGTCGGGGCCCGCTTATCAGCCCGAAATCTCCCGTCCCAAAAGGGCCAGCAGCGGAGTGACGCTGTACGCGTCAGTTTCACCCGCTGCGGAAGTGGCGCGTCGGTTGACGTCGGGCAACATCATCAACGCCGCCCGGGGTAGGGGTTGGGGGGGGGGGGGGGGGGGGGGTAGGGGGGGGTGTGGGGGGGAGGGGGTAGGGGTGGCAGAGTCCACAACCAACACGGCTGGAATAGATGTGAATGCCTTGTTTTTTTTTTAAATGGCGAGTATATTGTGCTGCGTGCCTTATCTGAGAGAGAGAGAGAGAAAAACATTTGCTGCACTCTTGGTGATCCTCATTATTTATTACTCCAAATGTTTGAACTTAATTATGCCATCTTGCAGAACCTTGAGTTCCCTACCCCCCCACCCCTACCCCTACCCCACCCCTACTCCTACCCCTACCCCCCACCCCTACCCCCACCCCCACCCCTACCCCCCACCCCTACCCCCCACCCCTACCCCTACCCCCCACCCCTACCCCTACCCCGACCACCCACCCCTACCCCGACCCCCCGGCACGCGATGTAAGTGATTTCACTCTCTCTCTTCACAAAACCCCCCCCCCCCCAACCCACCGGCACTCGGGGTAAGTGATTTATCTCTCGCTCTTCCCAACACCCCCCACCCCCAACAACCTCCCCCCACCCCAACCCCCCCACCCCCCCCCCCCCCCACCCCCACGGTTGACGCCGTTATAAACCAACTTTGATTTTCGCCGACATGACCCGTGGCCACGTCGGCGGGACTTCGGCCCATCTGGGCCGGAGAATAATTAAGCCTGAATAAACAATGGCATCCCGCCGGCGCCAGCCGTTCTCCGAGGCGGGCGGCGGGATTTGAAGAACGCCGTTTTATGGCGGGTGGGAGAATTTTGAACATGGCGGGAGCAGGCATATCGGCGCCCCCGGGCGATTCTCCGACCCTGCGTGGGGTTGGAGAATTTCGCCCCACGTCTCACTAAAAGACTACAATTTCAGCAACATTTCTTTATTCTTGTAGTTATTCAATCCTCTTGTAACAGAGGCCGACATACCATTTGCCTCCTAATTACTTGCTACACTTTTATGCTAACATTCTGTATTTCTTGTACAAACGCACCCAAGTCTCTTTGAATTAGAGACTGCTGAATCTCCCAATCCATGTTGGAACATTTTTTGGAATTAACAAAACCATAAGGGACAATAGTTCCCTGGTGTATTCTTCATAGCAACTCTTCGACTAATTAGAGTTGATTTGCCAATCAATCAGCACCTTTTCTTCACATGGTATGTGACACGATAGCACAGTGGTCTACCTGGGGCGGAATTCTCCGACCCCCGCCGGGTCGGAGAATTGCCGGGGGCTGGCCTCAATCCCGCCGCCGCCGTCTCCCGAAGTCCCCGGCACCAGAGATTTGGCGGGGGCGGGAATCGCGCCGCGCCGGTCAGCGGCCCACCCCCCGGCAATTCTCTGGCCCGTGATGGGCCGAAGTCCTGCCGCTGTCATGCTGGTCCCGCCGGCGTGGATCAAACCACCTACCTTACCGGCGGGACCAGGCGGCGCGAGCAGCCTCCAGGGTCCTGGGGGGGGGGGGGGGGGGGTGCAGGGCGATCTGGCCCCGGGGGTTGCTCCCACGGTGGCCTGGCCCGCAATCGGGGCCCACCAATCAGCGGGCGGGCCTGTGCCGTGGGGGGCACTCCTTTCCTTCCGCCTTCGCCATAGTCTTTACCATGGCGGAGGCGGAAGTGACCCCCTCCCTTGCGCTTGCACGGGGATGACGTCAGCAACCGCTGACGCTCAGGCGCATGCGCGGACCTCCGCCAGCCGGCCAAGTCCCTTGGGCCCCGGCTGGCATGGCGCCAAAGGCCGTTACCGCCAGCTGGCGGGGCGCCAACCACTCCGGCGAGGGCCTAGCCCCTCAATGTTAGGGCTTGGCCCTTAAAGGTGCGGAGACTTCCGCACCTTTGGGGCGGCCCGACGCTGGAGTGGTTCACGCCACTCCATCCCGCCGGGATCCCCCGCCCCGCTGGGTAGGGGAGAATCCCGCCCCAGATCTTCGCGGCACGGCGTGGTGGGCGGCAAGTTAGCACAGTAGTTAGCACCGTTGCTTCACAGCGCCAGGGTCCCAGGTTTGATTCCTAGCTTGGGCTACTATCTGTGCGGAGTCTGCACGTTTTCCCCGTTACTGCATGGGTTTCCTCCGGGTGCTCCGGTTTACTATGACAAGTCCCAAAAGATGTGCTGTTTGGTGAATTGGACATTCTGAATTCTCCCTATGTGTACCTGAACAGGCGCCGCAATGTGGCGACTAGGGGGTTTTCACAGTAACTTCATTGCAGTGTTAATGTGAGCCTACTTGTGACAATAAAGATTATTTATTCATTTATTGAAGATTATTAATTGTGAAATTTGGCATTCTTGCATCTGCCCCGATGAGTTTAAGCCAAAAGATTTTGACAGCATGTCTCTTTTTTTAGCAATACTCAAGGAATGTTCCTTTGAAGGAACATATTTTAAAACACTATTGATTGTGATTGGTTGCAAATGAGTTTGAACAGAAATTCAAGGAAAAATCTTTGCAAAACAGCTCCAATTTTGGGCATAACTTACAGCCATTTTGCCAATTCTGCCCAAAGTAGAAGCTCCATCTGCGCAGCTCCCCCCCCCCCCCCCCCCCTCCCTCCCACACCCTCCCCAGAGTTTGGGGATCTAATTTATGTATTGAATGCTCATTAGAAAATGTTCCATTGTAATGTTTCTGACAGGCTGGGGTTCAGCCTGGAAGATTTGTTTTCTTTTTGGTGAATCACTGATTGGGCCAAATGACCTGTTACTGTGCCACATATCCTATATAATCCTACGAATAATTAAATTCTAGCAGAAATATTTTTCCTGGAACTTTGTGGGAATAAAAATGGCTGCAGAACAAGAAATATTTTCTTAGCAACCACGCTGTCAACAGGAAAAAGATGTGAATATTTACAGCAGACGTTCCCATGACTACAACAAACTTAATATTTTCTTTCTGGAATGTGTCACATCCTCTCCGTTTTCACAGTGTTACTATGTGATGTTTCATCTTACTTTGGGATGAGTTCTTCACTCTTTTATTCCAGTTTTCAAGTAATTATTTTCTCCATGTTTGGATTAATTAGATACCTATACTTATATCAATTATATCAATAGAAATTACAACCTATATTAAGTAATGCTCAGCCTCATTCTTCACATCTTTTATTTTTCTTAATTCTTTCATGGGATGTGGAGCATTGCTGGCAAGGACAATGGGCGCGATTCTCCGCTGCCCACGACGGGTCGGAGAATAGCGGGAGGGCCTTCCCGACAATTTTCACGCCCTCCCGCTATTCTCCCACCCCCACGCCGTTTTTTACGGCGAACAGCGATTCTCCCCAGGCCGACGGGCCGAGTTCCCAGGCCGTTACGGCCGTTTTCACGAACGCAATCACACCTACTCTCACCGTTCGTGAAAACGGCCGCAAAGTGCCGTCCCGGACAACCATGGCACCGATTGGCACGGCCGTGGAGGGTGTCATGGGCCTGCGATCGGTGGGCACCGATCGCGGGCAGTGGGTCCGATACCCGCGCACTATTTGTTCTTCCGCTGCCCCGCAGGATCAGTCCGCGGGGCGGCTGAGGGGCATGACGGCCCGCGCATGCGCGGGTTTGATGCGTCTGCATGATGACGTCATCCGTGCATGCGCGGGTTGGAGCCGTCCAACCCGCGCATGCGCGGCTGACGTCATCGTGCGTGTCAGCCGCCGTGACGCTTGGTGCGCGGACTTAGCGACGGTCGCTAAGCCCGCGATGCTGTGCTTCACGGGGCCGCGCTGCTAGCCCCTCCCGGGGGGAGGGAGAATCGGGTCCTGGGAGGGGGCGCGGAGGCTGCCGTGAAACACGGCCAGTTTCACGGTAGCCTTTACGACTCGCCGCCTTTGCGGAGAATCGCGCCCAATATTTGTTTCCTAGCCCTGAGAGTAGTTAAGAGTCAACCACATTGCTGTGGATCTGGAGTCACATGTAGGCCAGACCAGGTAAGGACAGCAGATTTCCTTCCCTAGAGGACAGTGAACCAGATGTTTTCTTTTACAATAATTGGTGATAGCTTTATGGTAACCTAAGCTTTCAATTCCAGATTTAGAAAAATTGATTGCATTTAAATTGTGCCATCATCCCTTGGGGAGATTTGAACCCATGTTCTCAGAGCAGTGGCAGTACCACTTTGACACGGTCTCCCTTTAAATGCATTCACTGAGTTTGATTTCCTGAATAAACACATTTTGCACATTCTTTATATCTTTCTAAAAAACAACAAAGCTTTGGATGTAATTGCCCACTCCTGGTTGCCCTGAGAAGGTGGTGCTCGGCAGTCCAAGTACTCTCACAATAATGTTGGTCACAGAATTCCAGTTTTTGACCCAGCGATGATGAAGGAGCATTAATAAATATCCAAATTAGAAAGGTGATGGTGTCTCATGCATTTACAAATACAGTTTCTGTCCTTCTAGGTGGTTTCTGAAGCAGACTTGGTGCATTGCTGCAGAGCATCATGGAGAGCCCACACAGTGCAGCCAAAAGACCCCAGAGTGAAGTTTTAGGGTAGCTTATGAAATGCTGATCAAGCATGTTGCTTTATCCTGAATAGTGCTGCATATTCCATTAAATGCCTGATATGTGCCTTGATGGAATGTATATTTGGAGATGATGTAATTACTTTAGAACACCCAGCCTCTCAAATGCTCTGCATATATATAGTAAGTTATGTTGGAGTTCTGGTCAATGGGAATGAGCAGGAGGTGGGCAGTGAAGATTTTGGCAATGGTTATGTCATTAAATAGCAAGTGGAAATAGTTAGGCTCTCTCTTTGTGGAGAGGATCATTATCTGCTGTGTTGTACAAATGTTACTACTACTTTGCTGCCAAGCTGGGATATTATACAGGTCTTCTTGATTGGAGCATGAACTACCTTAGCCTCTGCAGCACCAGAAATAGAGCTGAACACTAGCCAATTGTCAGCAAGTAGCCTCTCTCCTGACCTCATGTTGGAAAGAAAGTGATTGATGAAGTAGCTGAAGATTGTTAGGCTGAGGACATTGTCCTAAAGAATTTATGTAGTACAGTGATGGGAAACCTAGGCTAGAGAGTGGGCTGCATTAGTGACCCTCCTTCATCACAGTCAGCCGCAAGATTGATATCAGGCTTGTTCACTAACCATGACTCCATGAATAAGATTAAATACATTTAATACATGCTTAATATTTCAAAATGAATTACAGAAAATGCTTAATCATTTATATATTAATAGAACTATCATCAACTTCAAATGGTAAAAACAAAATAAATATTACCCATTGGACACAGAGGGAGTACATGGCTCTCACAGTCAATGTTGTGTACAATCAGAATATACCTCACTTCACTTGCCCTTGCTTTCCGTGCATATCACTTCAGTCATATCGGTATGAATAAAAGGACATGGACAGAAATCCGTGGAATGTGGCAACACTGTGAGAGACGGTCAACAAAATGTCTCGTAGGCCACACTTAAAACCCAGAAGGGCAGTATGTGGCCCCCGGGCCATAGGTTGCCCACCACTGATGTAGGAGGAGATGAGGTAAGTTCATGTTGATTTAATATTTTGCCTGGGTTTCTGAAAATCCTGCACTATAACCATCTGAAAACATAGTAGTGAATGAAATCTGGAGCACATATCAAACACAATGGTAAAGAACAGGCTTGTGGAGCTAAATGGCCGACTGTTTCAATGCTCCTATATTCCTGTTGTAAAGGGCATTATTGCCCCATACTTGAAGCAGGCATTAGTGTACTTGCACAGTTCAAGCTCAAATAGTTTGGTGGTCAGGCGAGATACAGATTTTAAGCTTTACATTTCATCATAATGTAAATGGCGTAATAGGATCCCACACAAGTTGGTGCTTTAAGTTAGATCATGGGATTCTGGAGGAAGACTGGCTGAACTTTAAAGTCTGACATTGGGATTCATTGAGGGATTGGGTAGGAATATCACAAGCCTTTGGTGTGCCATTAAGAGGTTAGGATTGCTCTTAGGGGCCAGAGAGCGTGATAAGGCTAAAAGGTTGGGGCTGAAAAAGATTGAAAGGCTGTCTGGAAGTAATCATTGGAAAGGTGTTCAGAGATCTGGAGATTGGGATCCGCAGTGATAATGGTGAGTACCTATCTTTTTTTTTTATTTGCCCATTAAGATTTGGTTTCCTGGGAGCAATTTAATGGGACCAGGAACTGGCACTGAATCCCTTATTTCAATATAGGAATAAATTAATGCCTACTTCAAGGATGGACAAAGGATGCTTTTTGTTTATCCTTTAGAAGAACATAAGAGCATAGGAATAGGCCATTTAGCTCCATGAGCCTTTTCTGCCATTGAAGAATCCAGGTTGCCACTTGAGTGCAGTACTGTGGAAGTGGTGTAGTGTTGAAGGACTATCTTTTGGATGAGCTGAGGTCCCATCTGCCTGCTCTGATAGTTATGAAATGTCCTACTGCATCATTTCAAGGAAGAACAAGAAGAGGAGTTACCCCCAGTGTCCCAGCGAATATTTTGCTGTACACAAAACTGGTTGCCATGTTTCCAACGTTACAATAGCGGTTGAAATTCAAAAGTAGTCAATTGGTTGGAAAACGCTTTGAATCGTCCAGTGGTTGTGAAAAATGCTGTATAAATGTAAGTTATTTTCTTCATTCAAAGAGATTTTAGCTGATCTGTGACCTTTGGGCAGCTAGGTGCCACAACAGGTAGCACTGCTGCCTCACAGCAGCAGGAATCCTGGTTCGATTAAAAAAAAAATTTAGAGTACCCAATTCATTTTTTTTTTCAATTAAGGGGCAATTTAGCGTGGCCAATCCACCTACACTGCACATCTTTGGGTTGTGGGGGCGAAACCCACGCAAACACCGGGAGAATGTGAAAACTCCACCTGGACAGTGACCCAGAGCCGGGATCAAACCTGGGACCTCGGCGCCGTGAGGCAGCAATGCTAACCACTGCGACACCGTGCTGCACTTTCCTGGTTCGATTTTGACCTTGGGTGACTGTGTGAAGTTTGCACTTTCTCCCCATGTCTGCATGGGTTTCCTCCCAAAGATGTCCAGATTAAGCGGATTGTAATGCTAAATTGCCCCTTAGCATCCAGAGGTTGGGTGAGGTTGTGGGGATGAGGCAGGGGAGTAGGCCTGGGTGGGATGCTCTCTTTTGTTCTTTTAGAAAGTTTTAGGTTAGACTGACAGCATCGTCGGCAAAGGCTTGGAGGGCCGAATGGCCTGTTCCTGTGCTTTCCTTTTCTTTTTTCTTTGTTCTCACTCTATGTACTCACTTTTGTCTCTTAATAACCGTGGTTGACAATAAATCTATCAATCACAAGTTTTAGATTTATAATTGAACCAGCATCAATTTGCTGAAGAGAGTTACTGAATTCTACCACCCTTTGTGTGTAGAAGGATTTCCTAATTACACTCCTGAAAGGTCTAATTATTTTGTTCCAGCTCATTTATCTGTTTCCCTTCCAAGGTGGGACCCAAGAAGAGCTAGCTACTTTGCCCTGTGCAGCCTTGGCACACAGAAGCTCCACAAGGCCAAGTAAAACCGGCAAAGTGGCGTTAAACAGCTGAAACTGCCGAGAAACACCCCGCTAAATGTGTCCAAAATTTCTTTCCATTGTATGGCGTTCCCCTTCTAATCCCTGCCTTTGACTATTTGGCAGTGATTTTAAGTTTCTTCCCTCTGGTTTTTCCTCATGTACATTTGTTAAAAACATTCATAATTTTGAATGCCTATATCACTCTTGTCTTAATATTTTCTTGTTCTAATGAAAAGGGGCTCAGTTTCTTTAATTTCTCCTTGTATCCAAAACCTCTCAACCCAGATCAAGTGACAGAGACAATCTGCAACAGAATCATTCGCATGGTTTAATGGGATAGGTTGACTCCAGGCAACATAATCCCGCAAGAGGGTCCTGCATATCCTGAAGAGAGGCTGATCCAGAATTTGCTGGGTAAAAATGGTAAGAGAAGCGAGCTCTCATTTGTTGTGTGTTAAGAATTTGTGGTGGTAAGCTATTAAATTTGGGAGTGCCACAAGTTGCTCAACCATCTGCACTGCTCCACTGATAGCTTTGCAAAAAATCTGAACTCACCTTCAACCTCCCAGTGAGTGGCAATAAATTAACTCACCTTTAAAAGGTGGAAGTAGAAATTAACAACATTGTGACCTTCTTAATGGCAACCTTTATATTCAGTTTACAGCCAGTTATTTTTCTGATTTCAAGAGGGAGTTGTGAGAAATAAGGACATGGATTTGGAAGGCAATGATATATTCTTTGACTTTGAAGAGGAAAGAAAATTTGGAGAAAGTAGTGCTTGAGGAAAGGAAACTGTTTGCAATGTTAGCCAGCATGGGAAGCGGGGAAGGAAGTTATCATGAGCAGCAATTTAACTGGAATTAGTATGCGGGAGTAGGAGGTGGAAGTTACGAATGTGATCCCATGATGGAAGACAGGAGAGAAGAGGTTTCAGGGTTGATGTGGAGTTTTGAGAGAGAGGTTTGGGACGAATAGAGAAGAAAGCAAGAAAGGCCTTTGACTAGATGATTTGATTTGACTTCATGATATGATAGAATTTATCCTGCAGTTTGAGAGGAAGAAGCTGGAATCAGATATTTTTTTTTTTTTAATTTAGATTACCCAATTATTTTTTCCAATTAAGGGGCAATTTAGCGTGGCCAATCCACCTACTCTGCACATTTTTGGGTTGTGGGGCGAAACCCACGCAGACACGGGGAGAATGTGCAAACTCCACACGGACAGTGACCCAGAGCCGGGATCGAACCTGGGACCTCAGCGCCATGAGGCGGTGTGCTAACCACTAGGCCACCGTGCTGCCCATGCTGGAATCAGATATAATGGTATTACAATTAAATAAGGGTAACTGCAAAGACATGAGGTTAGGATCTGGCCAGAGTTGATTGGAAAGGGAGCCTAGCAGGGAAGACAGTGGAGCAGCAATGGCGGGAGTTCTGAGGGGTTATTCAGGAAGCCCAACAGAAATTCATCCCAATCCCAAGGAGAAGGAAACATGCTGAGGCAAGGACAAGGCATCCATGGCTGACGAGGGAAGTCAAGGACAACATAAAAGCATACAAAGTGGTGAGGATTAGTGGGAAGCCAAAGGATTCGGAAGTCTTTAAAAGCGAGCAGAGGAAATTAAAAAAGTAATAATGGGGGGAGAAGATGAACTATGAGTGTAAGCTAGCTAGCAAGATAAAAGTAGATAGGAAGAATTTTTTTTTCAATATTCAAAAGGTAAGAGAGAGGCAAAAATAGACATTGGCCCACTGGAAAATGAGGCTGGAGAAGTAATAATAGGAATTAAAGAAATGGCAGAGGTACAGAATAGTTACTCTGCATCAGTCCTCACAAAGGAAGACACCAGCCAGAGCTTCAGGAGAATCAGGGGGGCACAGGAGAATGTAGTGACCATAACTAAGGAAAAGGTTCTGGGGAAACTGAAAGATCCGAACGTTGATAAATCACCTGGACCGTGTGGACTACTCCTCAGGGTTCTAAAGGAGATAGCTGAGGAAATTGTGGAGGCATTGATGGAGACCTTTCAGGAATCATTGGAGGCAGAAAGGGTCCCAGAGGATTGGAAAGTAGCTAATGTAACATGGCTGTTTAAGAAGGGAGGGAGGCAGAAGACGGAAATTATAGGCCGGCTAGCCTGACTTGTGTCATTGGTAAGATTTTAGAGTCCATTATTAAAGATGAGATTGCGGAGTACTTGGAAGTGCATGTAAAAGGGGTCTTTTTCAGGTTGGCAGACGGTGACTAGTGGTGTGCCTCAGGGATCGGTGCGGGGACCACAACTTTTCACAATATACATTAATGATCTGGAAGAAGGAACTGTTGCTAAGTTTGCAGATACAAAGATATGCAGAGGGACAGGTAGTATTGAGGAAGCAGGCGGGTGCAGAAGTATTTGGACAGGCTGGGAGAGTGGGCAAAGTGGCAGATGGAATACAATGTGGAAAAGTGTGAGGTTATGCACTTTGGAAGGAGGAATGGAGGCATAGACTATTTTCTAAATGGGGAAATGCTTAGGAAATCAGAAGCACAAAGGGACTTGGGAGCTCTTGTTCACAATTCTCTTAAGGTTACGTGCAGGTTCAGTCAGCAGTTAGGAAGGCAAATGCAATTTTAGTATTAATGTCAAGCGTGCTAGAATACAAGACCAGGACGGTACTTCTGAGGATTTATAAGGCTCTGGTCAGACCTCATTTGGAGTCTTGTGAGCAATTTTGGACCCCATATCTAAGGAAGGGTGTGCTGGCCTTGGAAAGGTTCCAGAGGAGGTTCACAAGAATGATCCCTGAAATGAAGAGCTTGTCATATGAGGAGCAGCTGAGGACTCTGGGTCTGTACTCATGGGAGTTTAGAAGGATGAGGGGGGATCATATTGAAACTTACAGGATACTGTGCAGCCTGGATAGAGTGAATGTGGAGAGGATGTTTCCACTTGTAGGAAAAACTAGAACTGGAGGGTCTAATCTCAGACTAAAGGGATGATCCTTTAAAACTGAGATGAGGAGGAATTTCTTCAGCCACAGGGTGGTGAATATGTGGAACCCTTTGTCGCAGAAGGCTGTGGAGGCCAAGTCACTGAGTGCCTTTACGACAGAGATAGATAGGTTCTTGATTAATAAGGGGATCAGGGGTTATGGGGAGAAGATAGGAGAATGGGGATGAGAAAAATATCAGCCTTGATTGACTGGCGGAGCAGACGTGATGGGCTAAGTGATCTAATTCTGTTCCTATGTCTTATGTCTTCTGGTTAGATCTCGCGAGGCATGGCAAATCAGGTAAATCCCAAAAGAGGCCTCTGGTTTGAGAGGGACGCGGCCAGTCGTTCGCTCACACTTTCTCCAGAAAGTGCACTTTACATGGTCTTCAACTCCTGGAATTTCAAGACCATTGTGTAGAAAATTGTATCATAGCCACAGATACCAGCAGCAAAGAACTCATAAACTGTGAATTCTCTGCTGTGTACCTTTTAGCACTGGAATTTAATTTTGGCAAAAAATAGCTTCCTGTAGTTGTATGTGTGTGTGTGTTTGTCCGTGTTGGTTTGTGCGTTTACCTTATTGTATATTTTTATATCTTTACCATAACTCCGTAAAAACTAAAACCTTTTTAGTTTTAAACTCAAGAAAGTCTGCATGACTTTTTTTTTGCACTCAGCACATAATTGGTTAAGCACAGATAACCTTGTCTATTATTGTCTAAAACCCTGTTACGATCAATCGAGGAGTTACTAAAAGGCAGGTACTGACACATGTCCTTAACAGTTGTAACACACTTAAACACATTGCAAGATAACCACTGACATTCTTCCCTTTGTCTTGCAGGACAGAGTGGAACACAATAGAAGGGGGCAGAACAGATCTGCTGTGACATAAGGATGACCTTCCTTCACGTGATGAATGTAAGACATTGTGTATATTGTATTATATGTATCTGGGGCAGTAATATTTTAAAAGCCTGGGTTAGGTTGTGGATGTATCTTCTGCGGTAACATTTTAAAAAAATCCTGGCTTGAAGACAGCCAGACATTGTGGTTGCAGAAGGTGCAATTAAGATGTTGTAAACATGAGATCATCATTCTTTCTAACCATGCTTATGTTTAAAAGGAGGGGCCTAGTGGATTTTTGTTATGATTTCTGGGGAGTATATAATTAGTGACATTGTGTTTCAACTTAAGCAAGTCGGGCCATGGGATTTGAGTGGGAATTGGATAATGTAATTAAAGGGTGTAGCCAGGGGTGTAACAGACAGAGTTTGAGTTAGTTTTGTCTGTGAGCTGAACAGCAGCTTCTGTAGAAGGCTGTCAGAGATTCAGCATTAATCTGACAGGATCTCGCTCTCCTTTCAAGCAGTCTCAAAAGATCCTTCTATCCAAAGATTGGCAAGTAATAGAGGGTTTGCTCACTCTATTAAAAACTGCCTCACGGCGCCGAGGTCCTAGGTTCAATCCCGGCTCTGGGTCACTGTCTATGTGGAGTTTGCACATTCTCCCCATGTTTGTGTGGTTTTCGCCCCCACAACCCAAAGATGTGCAGGCTAGGTGGATTTGGCACGCTAAATTGCCCCTTAATTGGAAAAAATTATTTGGTTACTCTAAATTTATTTTTAAAATACTCTATTAATAAGTGTCTTTTTACTTGTGATGGGTTTTGCTTGATTGGAAATGAAGAAGGTATAGTTAGAAGTTAAAGTAGTTCTTTTGATTGTTAAGCATTGTTTAACTGGCAATTGTAAATTATATTTCTCTGATGTTAAGGTAGTTTAATACTGTGTTAATAATAAAGTTTGTTCCAACATACCATATACCTACTTTTGTGTGGAATCACTTCTAGATTGAAGTATCTTTCCTCCTAGTTGTATAAATTAAGAAAGATATTAGGGTTCCTGCCTGACATCCTAACAAATGTTTGGGTCTTGTCCAGGACCATAATATTCCGTAATTCACACTGGGAATATCCATGCATGCACCCTTCCCAAAAGGATTTGCCATGCAGGCCACACCAGCAGTTGTGGCTTGCTGCATCAAAACAACACTATGCCTACATAGTGTCCTTGCCATTGCCCTTTAACCCTAGCATGGCAGAAAGTAATCCAGGTCAGGGTTGGAAAAATAATCAATTTACTGAAGGAAAACTTGTTTCTGTAATGTATGCATGCTCCTCCTCACCTCTTTCCCAAAGTTGAGTTAATAACTGACATAAGGTGTACCAAGACTTCAATCCGACATATTTTCCAATGAAGCACGAGTAATACAATACCCGATCCACAAATACATTTTGTTCCTGCGATGAAAATGTTCTGGAGTATTAAGAATGCCTCCATCAAACTACATATGACAACAAAGCATGTTAAAATTTTGGAATTACCAAGTATATATCTCACAACCTACTCTCATTTCCATGAGGTTAACTTAGATGGGAGAAATTCACTTTAAACAAATAGTCAGATTTGGCACAGTGCTACCCGAAAGGAAACATCTTGCCAGTTAGCCAGCACAATATGAGCTTCTAATGACAGCATCATAGATTGAGTAGTTGCCAAACAACAGTGATAGCAATGTAGTGACATTAGGGTTGTCTGGCAACACTTAGCAGGGTTTTGCATGTTTTACAAGAAAAATAGCCATATTAGGATGGCACATCTCTTTTTTGGCCAGACAATTTGTTTTTTTCTCAACAGGCAATCATTTTAATTTTTTTCAAATTATTTCTAATGTTTCCAGGCACCAGATGTATATTTTATCATCTTCTCTGTTTATTTGGCATACTTGTTTTCACCTTGCAGTTATACATTAAATTTTTGCAAATGTATCAACAGTTGCAAAATCACCAGAACCTTACAATGATATCAAATTATAGTATATAATAACAGATTGCCTGTTCTATTCAGTTCTTTTCTTAACCCATGCCTTCTTTCCTCTTCACTCCACACCTTTCTTTCATCTGTACTGTTTAACTAGTGGAACCATCTTTTAATGAGGTACATAATTATGTGTCTATGGTATGTTCCGGAGATTGCTGGCAATTCACTCGCAATGAGTTGTACTGGCCACTATGCGACTTGTGAATGTTACTAATGTCTGCTATCCAGCTAGCAAGGGCTCAAAGCTGTACTTGTCAAATCTCTAATGACCAACAAATCATAATGCTCCTCGAGGAAGGATATTCGGTCCCTTTGGGGTCGAGCTGGCAGTTTGACAGATCCAGTGATCAATGACTGCAGGCCTGTGAGTCCTGTTGCAGATCTGGCGAACCAATACCTAAAGTATGAGGTACTTCAGTATGTTAATGCCAGCCAGCCTGGTCCATTCATGGTCAAGTTTATGAATAGTGAATGAACAGTAGTTATCGGTTGCCTAAATAAATCTTCCATATGAGAGGGGAGGATACAATGAATAAAGAGTCCAGTAATCGAGTCAATTAACTTAGAACTGACTGAGAAAATAGCAGAGGATGAACTAAATATAGCGGGCAGGATTCTCTGGGAGATCAAATCAAGAAGCGATTCCCAATCCTTAGCCATTGCAAATGGCTATTGGTCCGCCATTTTGAGCGGGCGGACTGATAGGGAGTTCTGGCGGCTAGACCCCGTCCCCTGCAATGACATTCAATTCCATCCACAACGCAGTTCAGTGGGCCCCCCCCCCTGGGATTTTCTGGGTGACCCCCCCCTCCCCGACAGTGCGGGAGTGATCCCCCCACCCCATACAACCGTCCGTCCCACACTAGAGATACGCTACTTAAAGAGATTCCCACCAGAGACCCCCTAATTAAAGATACCCCTAGCGACTTTTCACAGTAACTTAATTGAAGCCTACTTGTGACAATATGTGATTATTATTATAATATTATTATTACCTCTGTCTGGAAGCCCCCCAGGAGACAGAGACCCCTGCCAGAAAGCTCCCCAGAAGAGAGCCCCTGCCTGGTAGCCCACTTGAGGAGACCCCATGTCTGAAAAAGAATCACTGCTTTAAAACTAACCTGGGCAATCCATCTGTTGCTCAGGCACAGGAAGCCACACATGTCAATTCCTGGAAAAGGAAAACCAGTCAGCTGGGTTTAAACCCCTCAGAATTTGATCTGAAACTCATTCATTATTTTCTAGGGTTGGATGGACAGTCTTGCATTATGTGTGGGAAGGTGTCCCTCTGATTGACTTTTGGGGCAACTCCCTCAAAGAGTTAGCCCCTTGGCCCACCGCGAGGTCCACCACGTCAGGTGCACACTTGTCAATACCTGCACCAATTCTTGCCACGTGATTCCTGAACCGGAGAATCACAAGGGCCTGAAAACTATGATGCTCGACCTGTTATGTAGATGCAAACGGATCTTAAATGAGCCATTTGTATCCTCCGGCCAGCGTGGGGCCCAAACCTCGATCCCGACGTCAGCGGGGGACTGGACCATCGGAACAAGATCGGCGCCTGCTCCCGTTTTATGCCCAATGCTGGACTCTCTGCCTCCCCACCCTGCCCTTACCCTGCCAAGCCCCCTCCCCCCCCACCCCCCCCCCACCCCCCCTCCCCCCAACCCAGATGGTTCACAGTGCAGCGATGTTGTCCAGGCGAAGTGTGCACGTCCGGACAATTACCGTACAGATTGATGGAACCATCAATTCACCAGACACGTGCTTTCCGATATGAACAGTGGTTTTAATCTACTTACTATAGAGCTAGCCTGTTACCCGTTGATGAACTCTCGGTGAACTGCAGGCTGACTCTGGACAAGGGTATTTATACAGCAGCACAGGGGGGAGGAGTCGTGGGCGGAGACAAGGGTGGAGCCCTGTACAAACTCCAGAGCATTCCCAGAGCTATGCCCCTAGTGGTCGGATAACCCTCCTGCGCTTACAAAGATACAGTGTGAATTACCAAGTTACATTCACCACATTCACACCCTGCAAAAAAATCAAGTCCGGCGGGGGTGGTGGTCTACAAAGTCAGTCTGTCCGGTGGTCGAACTGTCCGCTGTGATCTGCGGAGCACCGGGGTTGCAGCCTCTTGCGGTGGCTGGATGGGTGTTGTGTGCTGGGGTACGATGGCGGACTCCAGGGAGGGTTGTATCCGAGCTTCATACTCTCCTGGTTTGGCCGGGGACTGGGGGGCGCTGGGGGCTGGCTGGCGCGGGTGCGGAAAACTGGTGGAGCGAGCTCGTGGGCTCGGGAGCGCGAGGGGGCGGCAGCATGGGGTGTAGGGTGAGGGGTCCTTCTGTGGGGGTATAGGGGGCGCTGGATCCGGCGGGTGCCAGATCCCGGAGGGATACAGTGTCCTGATGGCCGTCAGGGAACTCGACGAATGCGTACTGGGGGTTGGAGTGGAGCAGGCGCACCTTCTCAACAAGGGGGTCGGTTTTGTGTGCCCTGACGTGTTTCCTCAGGAGTATGGGGCCCGGTGTCATCAGCCACGCCGGAAGTGAGACCCCTGTGGTAGTGCCCCTGGAAAAAATGAAGAGCCTCTTGTGAGGGGTTTGATTGGTCGCTGTGCACAAAAGGGACATAATAGCGTGGAGCGCGTCTGGGAGGACTTCCTGCCACTGGGAGACTTGGAGCTTTCTAGACCGGAGGGTCAACAGGACGGTCTTCCAGACCGTCGCATTCACCCTCTCCACCTGCCTGTTCCCCCTGGGGTTGTAGCTGGTAGTCCTGCTCGAGGCAATGCCCTTGTCGAGCAGGTACTGACGCAGCTCGTCGCTCATGAAGGACGAACCCCTGTCGCTGTGTACGTAGCTGGGGAAACCAAACAGGGTGAAGATGCTATGCAGGGCCCTAATGACTGTGTGGGAGGTCATGTTGGGGCACGGGATAGCAAAAGGGAATCGGGAGAACTCATCTACGACGTTTAGAAAGTAAACGTTCTTGTTAGTTGAGGGGAGTGGCCCTTTGAAATCAATCGCGAGGCGTTCAAAGGGCCTAGAAACCTTGACCAGGTGGGCCCTGTCTGGTCTATAGAAGTGCGGTTTGCACTCCGCACAGATCGGGCAGTCCCTGGTGACCGCTTTTACCTCCTCGTTGGAGAAAGGCAGGTTTCGGGCTCTGATGTAGTGGGCGAGCCGGGTGACCCCCGGGTGGCAGAGGTCATTGTGGATGACTTTCAATCGGTCAATCTGCGCGCTGGCGCATGTCCCGTGGGATAGGGCATCCGGAGGCTCGTTGAGCTTCCCGGGTCGATACTTAATATCGTAATTGTAGGTGGAGAGTTCAATCCTCCACCTCAGAATTTTGTCGTTTTTAATTTTGCCCCTTTGCGAGTTGTCAAACATGAAGGCAACCGATCTTTGTCGGTGATGAGGGTGAACCTCCTACCTGCGAGTTAGTGCCTCCAGTAACGGATAGCCTCCACAATGGCTTGTGTTTCTTTTTCGACTGAGGAGTGTCGGAGTTCTGAAGCGGAGATGGTACGGGAGAAAAATGCGACTGGTCTCCCTGCCTGATTTAGTGTGGCTGCAAGAGCTACCTCTGAGGCGTCGCTCTCAACCTAGAATGGAGTGGATTCATCCACCGCCCGCATGACCGCTTTGGCGATGTCCTCCTTGATGCCGTCGAAGGCCTGGTGTGCCTCAGCTGACAGGGGAAATCGTGTGGCCCTAAAGAGTGGGCGGGCTTTGTCCGCATATTGAGGGACCCACTGGGCGTAGTAGGAGAAGAAGCCCAAGCACCGTTTGAGGGCCTTGGGGCAATGGGGGAGGGGGAGTTCTAAGAGATGGCGCATACGGTCCGGGTCTGGGCCCAGGACTCCGTTTTCCACGACATAGCCGAGGATGGCTAGTCTGATTGTGCGGAAAACGCATTTCTCCTTGTTGTACGTGAGATTCAGTTTCTGTGCCGTCTGGAGAAAACGGTGGAGGTTGGCGTCGTGTTCCTGCTTGTCATAGCCGCAGATGGTGACATTGTCCAAGTACGGAAACATGGCCTGCAGCCCGTACTGGTCCACCATTCGGTCCATTGCTCGTTGGAACACCGAGATCCCATTAGTGATGCCGAAAGGGACCCGGAGGAAATGGAAGAGGTGGCCATCGGCCTCGAATGCCGTGTAGTGGCGGTCCTCCGGGCAGATTGGGAGCTGGTGGTATGCAGACTTCAGATCCACCGTGGAAAAGAGCCGATACTGGGCGATCTGATTTACCATGTCTGCAATCCTGGGGAGGGGATACGCGTCGAGGAGCGTAAATCTATTTATAGTCTGACTATAGTCGACAACCATGCAGAATTTTTCCCCGGTCTTAACGACCACCACCTGAGCTCTCCAGGGACTATTGCTGGCCTCTATAATCCCCTCACTGAGAAGCCTTCGGACCTCTGTTCTAATAAATACCCTATCCTGCAGGCTATACCGCCTGCTGCGAGTGGCTACGGGTTTACAGTCCTTTGTGAGATTAGCGAAGAGAGGAGGGGGGGGGTGGTATTCACAGCGTAGCGAGGCTGCAGATAGTGAGTGGGGCCCGCCGAAGCTGAGGGTGAGGCTCTTAAGGTTACATTGAAAGTCTAGGCCTAATAAGAGTAGTGCGCAGAGGTCGGGCAAAACGTAGAGTTGGAATTTTGAGTAGCTAGCGCCTCGGATTGTGAGTGTCGCGGCGGTGCGCCCCTGGATCTGGACCGAATGGGAGCCTGAAGCAAGCGAGATTGTTTGCCGCACGGGGAAAATGGGGAGCAAACAGCGTCTTACCAGGTCTGGATGTATGAAGCTCTCAGTGCTCCCGGAGTCGAAGAGGCATGGCGTTTTGTACCCGTTGATTTGGACCTCTGCCATCGAATTTCGCAGATGCTTCGGGCGTAAATGGTCCAGAGTGACTGCGCTGAGTTGCGGGTAGTCGGCGGCTCGATCAGCTGAGCTGGAGTGGCCCCGTGATGACTGCCCTCTGAGTTCGTAGTTGTACTCTTCCAATGAGTTGTCTGAGCGTGGAGATGCAGGTCGGGCCCGTGGATTGCACGTGGTGGGCGGCGAGGAATATGGCGTCCAAGATGGCGGCCCCCATGAGTCGCACGTGGCCGGCCGCGTGGTGGAGGTTTGCCAAGATGGCGGCCCCCATGGATCGCACGTGGCGGGAGGGGGCGGAGTCGGGGCATAGGCCGCAGCGTTTCGGGCCCCGCTGGCCTGCGGGTGTGGGGAGCGATTACTTCATGCCGCTGGGGAGTTGGAAGCTGGGGCCCTTTTTGCGAGGCACACTCTTGCGTAGTGGCCTTTCCGCCCGCAGCTGCTGCAGGTCGCGTTGCGGGCCGGGCAGTGCTGCCGCGGGTGCTGGTTCTGGCCGCAGAAATGGCAGGCTGCAGCAGCATAGTGGCTGGCTGGAGCAGCATAGTGGCTGGCTGGGGCAGCATGGTGGCTGGGCGGCCGCGTAGCACAGGCCTGGGGGAGTCGCTGGTCGGGGGCCCATGATTGGGTCGCGGGGTCCGCGGGGAACGAGTTAAGGCTGCGGAAGGAGACCTCCATCGTGGTAGCAGCTTCCACAGTTGTTTCTAGGTCTTGGGCCCCCTTTTCCAGCAGTCGTTGGCGCACATAATTAGACCTGAGGCCCGCTACAAAAACATCGCGTACAGCAAGTTCTCTGTGTTCAGCAGTGCTAACCGCTTGATAGTTACAATCATTTGACAAATTATTGAGTTCCCTTAAAAATTCGGCGAGTGATTCTGTAGGCTGCTGGCGGCGAGTCGTGAACACATGGCGTGCGTAAACTTCGTTAATGGGCCTTACATATATCTTATCGAGTACCGCTAGCGCTGCAGTATATGAACCGGCGGAGTTTAGTTGCGTAGAGATTCTGTGGCTCACCCTCGCGTGCAGTAGACTTAACTTCTGTTCCTCTGTCGTTTCGGCTGTGCTCGCTTCTGCCAGGTAGGCCTTAAAGCACCGCATCCAGTGGGAGAAGATTTATTTTGCCTCTGCATCCTGTGGGTCGAGTTCCAGGCGTCCAGGCTTGAGGGCCGATTCCATGATCGATCTTGACTGTTCTTAAGTAGATTAAATTGATGGAACCATCAATTCACCAGACATGTGCTTTCCGATATGAACAGTGGTTTTAATCTACTTACTATAGAGCCAGCCTGTTACCCGTTGATGAACTCTTGGTGAACTGCAGGCTGACTCTGGACAAGGGTATTTATACAGCAGCACAAGGGGGAGGAGTCATGGGCGGAGCCAAGGGTGGAGCCCTGTACAAACTCCTGAACATTCCCAGAGCTACTCCCCCTAGTGGTCGGATAACGCTACTACGCTTACAAAGATACAGTGTGAATTACCAAGTTACATTCACCACACAAATGCTATCTGGAACTTCCAAAGGGGATTCCGATGCGCATTTTTGGGGTACACCCTCCAGTATTACTCTGGTTACGGCCCAATAAAACAACGTTGTTCAGTATAGTGCGAGACCAAGATGTGGAATAAAACGAGAGCAGAGGTGAAAACCTGTTCGGCAGGGCTAGTGGTGTTTCTATTGCCATCGTTTGTCTGTCTGTGTTTGATGTAGACTATTCATATTGGAATCCTTATTGAATTTGACAGTGGGATTCAAAATTCTGACATTGCATACCTACATGGCTGTAGCCAACAACCATGTTAAATGGCAAAGGAAATGGAAATAAACCTTCATTTAATTTATGGTGTGCATTTTTCTTGGGCTGTGAGCATCGCTGGCATCATTTTATTGCCCAAACGTAATTGCCTTTGAGGACGTAGTAATGAGCCACTTTGTGTTCTTGAAATGGTGCAGTAGCTATAGTATAGGAACACTTGGTTTACTATTGAGAGAATTCCAGGATTCTGGTCCAGTGGCAGTGAAGGAATGGAGATTTAGTTCCAAGTCAGGATGGTATGTTACTTGAAAGGAAACTTGAAGGTCCTCATGCTGCCCTTGTCCTTCTAGTTGGTAGAGGTCATTGGTTTGAAGGTGATATTGAAGGTGCCTTCGCGAGTTGCTGTGGTGCATCTTGTAGATGATGCACACTGCTGTCACTGACTGCCTGTGGTGGAACAAGTGAATAGTTAAAGTAATGGATAGAATGCTGATCAAGTGGGCTGTTTTGTCTTGAATGTTGTTGGAACTGTATGCATCCAGGAAAGTGGACAGTATTCCATCACACTCTGAATTTGTGCCTTCATCACCTTGAACAGTCTGTAGATTCAGGAAATAAGTTACTCACTGTAAAATTCCCAGCCTGCTTTTACAGCATAGTATTTATACGGCTGGTCCATATAGGTCTTTGAGCAATGATGTTATGAGCGGTCCCTGGATGAGGTCTCCCAATTTGTTATGATTCCGGACAAGATACCCCAAAATTATTGGGTTGGATTCCCCGATCGCCGACCCCAAAATCGCATTCGGCGATCGGCCGGAGAATTCCCGTTTATGCCCAAATCGGGGCGCCGCCGTTTTTACGGTGCTCTACCCCCTCAAACAAGGCATGCGCGGGGAGTACGCTGCACGCCGTATGGATGGCCTCAGGACGTCACCTAAGGCCCTCCCCGATGCTCCATCCTCGCATGGCGTCTGCGGACTGAGTCCAGTGCCGCCACAGCCGGGGGAGCTGCTCTGCTCACGGGGAGGGGGCTTCGGCACGGGTGGGGGGACTGGTGGGGGGTGGTCTGGGGGTGGCGAGACTGGTTACAGGGGGGCAGGTTTTGGCAGGCCGTGTCTATGAGCGGCGGGCGCTATGTTGCACGGCACAGCCGACGCAGGCCGTCGCCATGCTCATGCGCGACTACGTCGCTGGCCATTTTCCGGCCGTATCCACAGGTAAATCTGAGGGTTTAACACCGCGTGACATAGCCGCAGGATCGGAGAATCCAGCCCATTATGTTCGCAGGTGAGGAGGGATGAACTAGTTCCCCTTATTTATCCAACACACTTGGTTTTTTGAAACAAGGTTCATTTTAAAAAAGGATCCTTTCCCTCTGGGATATCTTTTCCCAGTCCAAATGTACTTATGTTTTAAAAGAAACTGATGTAACCAGGATAATTTAAGTTAAAGGAAGAGTGAGTTAATTAATTACTAAAAGTCAAGAAAAAAATAATAAAATGCAACAGACAGACACACAGATTAGAAATGAGAAGTGAGTGAAGTGAAGCAGCTATGTGAATCAGTCTGTGGCTTGTGAGAAGTACATGGTGAAATGCTACGGCCATTAAGTTGGTTGATTCCAATAGAGGTCTGTCTTTGGTAGTTGAGCAGTTGGTTTGGAGAGTCTTGGTTCTGCAGGTTAGCCAAAGGAGTTGTCCTGTTTCCTTTTTTACTGTGGCTTTATTGAAATGTGACTTGCTTCCAGAAATCAAATAGATAGAGATTTTTTTACCTGTAAGCGCAGGGATACTGAATGGATATTCTTCCACTATGACCCGCACAGCACACACAAGCACAACAGAACTAGACACCAAGCTAGCACATGGAGAGTAGGATTGCAATTGGCTTTTAACCCCTTTCCTTGTGTATTCCTCTCAGGGGAAGAAGACAAACTTGTCTTTTGCCCAGAACTGCTTGCGTTCAACTCATATCATGTCCACAGTCTGGGATATAACTCACAGGATATGGTTCCTGCAGAGTTGGTAATCATCCTTCATTCTCCCTGCAGGGATTATTGTTCAGTTTTTGCATGGCTTCTCTTCCTTTCGCACTATATCTCTTTCTTTGAAGTGCCTCTGTCTGAAAAAAGTGCAGTTCCATTCCTGCCGGACAAGTTGATCAAGTGAAATCCACAAAGGAATTCCAGCAAGTGTGCCTTTACAGTCTCAGTCAATTTTTGTTTGTATGCCCTTTTTGTAAAAAAAAACATGGAGGCGATTCTCCAAAATGGAGACGAAGTGTTTCACGGCGGTGCAAAACAGGCATGGGGACGACCGATTTTGTCCCCCACAGGTGACCAGCACGGCACTGGAGCAGTTTTCGCCGCTCCGGCCTCCCTTCCCGGCGCCAAGTGGGCGCTGCACCAACCCGCGCATGCGCAGTTCGGCCCCGACTCAACATGGCGTCGGTGTTCAGGGGACGGCCGCACAGGAAAGTAGGCCCGGGGGGGGAGAGACCGTCCCACCGATTGGTGGTCCCCGATCGCGAACCAGACCCCATCGGAGGCCACCCCCCCCCCCCCCCGCCCCCGGTGAAGGATCGCTTTTCCGACCCCTGACCCTTCGCGCAGAGTTCCCGCCGGCAGCGAACAGGGGTGAACGGTGCCGGTGGGACTCTGTCGTATCTGCGCGGCTACTCGGCCCATCCAGGCTGGAGAATCGGCGGCCCCGATTCTCCGCATCTCAGGGAATCGCGCGCCGGCATCGAGGCTCGGAGAATCGCCCCCAATGTCTTACTTAAAAGATCAGTGGGTCCTCAAGTAATTTGGGGCTATAATCCATTGTCACGACAATGGTAACCCTCAGAATGTTAATGGTGGGGAATTCAGTGATGCACTAAAATTCATGGCGAGATGGATAGATTGTCTCTTGGACATGATTTTACCTGTGCACCTGTGGCGTGAATGTTACTTGTCTCTTATCAACAGTTCAATAGAGTAACTAACTCACATGGAACTTCACATAACAACATTTTGTGAACAGTGGGGCTGGTTTTAGTCACAAATAATATCTAAAATTGCATGTTGGTGTATGGGTGTTAAATATAGCAATGTATAATTAAAGTTATAGATTATAGCACTCGACAGACCAGACGGTACTTGTGATCCAGCTTTCTAGAACATGCAACCAAACATTCTTCATTGATCTTCAAATTTGCCTAAAGACCAGGTTAGCATGCACAGCAGGAGAATAATGACACTGAACCTTGCATATTAACATATTCTTGAAACAGAAATTAGCTGGTTTTATGGAATTGATTTTAGTGCAAATAAACGCCAAACTCTAATTGGGTTGACTGGTAAAAGGACATTTTTTTAGATCAAAGTTCAGATTGGTCCATTGGCAATTGTAACCATTTCAAAGGATCTGAGAGATATTTCTGAAGCCTAGTACATCTGCTGAACATATATCCCAAGATACCCATTAAAATCCTTGTTGGTGACTTTTCTTAAATGTTTGATATTGAAAAAATTCAAAGGCTTGAGGTCGGGGGAGCAACAGAAAAAAACTAAAGAAGCTTGGAAAAGACAAACATGGACCTCAGTTGCCTGCACGTAATTTGTACATTAACTCGTATAAAATAAACATGTTAAACTTTATTTTGTTTGTGATCACAGTGCTTCATACAGCCAGCCATCATTTGGACTTCTGTGCCCATTTCTTTCAGGTAGCATTTGATAAGATTAATCACCAATCACCATAGTTCAGTTTAGGCGATGGAACAGGTACACTGTCATTTCACTGGATTTCAGTGGCAAGCATATTGTCCACCGCCTTTCTGTCTACTTCTGATCTGGTGTCCATAATATGGGAGGCCGGGTAAGGTGTCCTTAGGCCTATTGAGGCTCTTCAGTGGCCAATCAATAACTAATTTAGGATCAAACCCCAGTGCACAATATGCTGTGCAGTGGAAGGCAGGTGAGAGTGGAAGACAATTTTGTAAACCACATTTGGCGAAATGGAGAGTGCTCTGTGCACATCAACGGCTGCCCCCAAGATCGTATCACCACATTTGCCTCCCTGCCTGACCTCCGAAACCTACCAAGATTGCATAATGACCCTTGGTTGTGAGACCAGAAATTCATTAGCTGGTTGAAATTGCTAAGCCCAAGGGAAGAAATTGCTTGATTATCAACTCTAAGTCACTGATCTCTTCTGTCAACTCAACAATGTTCCACAGGATGAGGAGGCTTCAAGTGCTTTCAGTCTCTGCTATTAATACTTTAAAGAACCTGGATGATTGACACTTTCATCGGTCTGTGGGCAAAACAGGTTTTTTAAGAAGTGTTAAGTTAGCAAACAATGGCTAGTCTTTTTTACACCTCCTATTGTCACTATAGGGTTTATTAGTTCTATTTTCAGCACACATTAGTTGCCAACAATGTGGTCAGAAAGTCCTGTGGGAATCGGTACCACTTCAGTATCAGTATTGCTTCTTGCCAGTGAGATCATGTTTTTCGAATTTCCATGCTGGTGATGTGGCTCCCTGCCACATGATCGCTACTCACTGAATATTCATACCCCGCCAACATAATGCCATGTCGGCGAGGTTTAGATTAGATTTGGAAAAAAGTAAATCAGTGGAGGGAATCCTCCCGGGTGTACAAAGGTAAGTATAGCCCCCGGGCGTGGGCCATGTCCAGGCAGTGCTACCGGTTGACAGTGCCTCAATATGGCAGTGCCAACCTCTGCCAGGCAGCAGTACTGAAGCATTAGGGGTGGAGTTGGTCTTATGTTTGATGTTGAAGCCCCCAGTGCTGATGCTTGTGGTGGGGCAATGGAGTTGAGAGCCCCAATGCTGATGGTGATGGTGGGGGATGAATCACTCAATGCTGATTGGGAGGGTCTCCTGAACCCGTGTGGAGAGAGCTGGATGGGTTAATTTCCTGCACTGATTGGCGCATCCTTTAAAAAGTGCACCTGGCCTCATGAGAACCGGACTCGCTGCCGTTATCAGGCCCCACCCTGCCACAGTAATGCCGTAAAACACAGCCATTGGTTTCTTTTTCAAAGAGGAGCGAAACCTGGACTACAAACCCAACTGTCAGCTGGAGAACTATGCACTAAGTTTCAGCCAGAGCCTGACACTGGAAAAATATGGGAAAATTCCACCTCATGTGTCTCGTCAGTGAATGGGCATGTAAGTGTCAGAATTGGGCATTGCGACATGAAGATCGAAGCGGGGTGAAGGGGGCATAACTTGGCATGAACAAAATTCGGCATGTGCACATTGACTCTTTGCGATTTTTACAGATGCACCTATCTGGCTGCATCACAGCCTGGTATGGCAACTGCTCGGCCCAAGACCGTAGAAACTACAGAGAGTCGTGAACACAGCCCAGTCAATCATGTGAACCTGCCTCCCATCCATTAACTCTGTCTACACCTTCCATTATCTTGCGAAAGCGGGCAACATAATCAAAGACCCCTCCCACCTATGTTATTCTCTCTTCCAACCTATTCCATCGGGCAGAAGAAACAAAAGTCTGAGAACACGCACTAACAGGTTTAAAAACAGCTTCTTCCCCACTGTTACCAAAATCCTGAATGACCCTCTTATGGACTGAACTGATCTCTCCACACAATTTCTGTACTGTGTGGTACAACACTAAGTATACTTCGCCAATGTCTAGATCTATGTATTTACATTGTGTATTTATCGTATGTCCTATGTTTTTCATGTATGGAACAATTTGCCTGAACTATACGCAGAATAATACTTTTCACTGTACCTCGGTACACGTGACAATAAATCTAAATCTAAATGGGGTGGACCTTTTGAACTTACCTTTCAAAAGGTTCCCTCATGCAGACTATGGTTGACAACATCTCTGAGACGTGATTCCATTAAATTGTGGAGGAGTAGAACATGCCTAACCACCCAATGGAGCTGGCCATGATGGGAGTGTAGGGCTCAGGCTGACAATCTGAACCAGCCCATATCTTAAAGGGCTCTACTGATAACCAGAAACTCTGGGAATAGGGTCGTGAATCCCAGAATCATGTGCTGGCTACCATTTCCACTCTTCCATGGAGTCCTCCCGGCTCTATGAAAATTCAGCCCATATCCTCAGCTTTTGGCCGATCACATGAGAGCAGTGTGTGGCTAAACAAGCAACATAAATGCTCAAGAGTGTTAAAAGCTTTCCGGAAGGACAAAGTGCAACAACAGGCCGAAGAAGCCAAAACCACCGCACATCCTTATAACTCAACTGAAGTGGATCACAATGACTGGACACAGTGTAATGCTAAAATTGATTTAACTTTTCAGGCAAAACTCAAACAACTGATCAGTTTGGCACAAGCAAAGGACTTAGTTGCACATGTGATTTTTAAATAGTTCCTTCATGATTCAGAACTGTTTCTCCGTCAGACAGATTGGGAAAACATTTGGATCAACTAATAAAAAGGGTGAACCAGGAGTAGTCCCCCTTATCCCTATTTGGTAGTAAGTCAGAAACTAATGACATCTTACTTTACGACCTGTCACACATCTTATCAAAAAGAACATAACATGACCACTTAGCAAAAAACGTGCCCTGCTTAAAATGTGTCTGACCAATCCATGTTGTCTGCAATCATTCTCAGCTTGGTTTTGTCTAGCGAGTAGAGCCATATGTTATCAACACAGAGTGCAAACTGAAAAGAAACAGCTGGCAAAACATCTGAATCTGGGTCATTAAAACTGCCAGATAGGGAATGAAAGAAATCAGTCGGAGAGAGAAGCAGGAGAACTTGTAAAATTCAGCGCAGTCAGTTGGAACTAGTTAATCATAAATGTCATTAAGATAAAAAATCTAATTCGACAATATTCAATAAATAAAAGAGACAGCTACTCACGGTGCAGATTCCAGAATTATCAAGGCACTGTTCCGAATGGCCATGACAGTTACAAGGTAAACATGCTCCGTAATCTGTGCTGTAGAAACCTATGGTACAGCCCTGAAAGAGAGCAACAACAAGATGTCAAATGCTTTATAACTAAAGATCATCAAAAACAAACCAACTGGTAAAAAAAACTATCCAAGAAACAAACAGCTGAAGTGATCAAAAGCTTTCATAGAACTTACATTTCATAGTTTCATAGAATTTACAGTGCAGAAGGAGGCCATTCGGCCCATCGAGTCTGCACTGGCTCCTGGAAAGAGCACCCTACCCAAGATCAACACCTCCACTCTATCCCCATAACCCAGTAACCCCACCCAACACTAAGGGCAATTTTGGACACTAAGGGCAATTTATCATGGCCAATCCACCTAACCGGCACATCTTTGGACTGTGGGAATCACCTGGAGGTGGGGAGCACCCGGAGGAAACCCACGCACACACACGGGGAGGATGTGCAGACTCCGCACAGACAGTGACCCAGCAGGGAATCGAACCTGGGACCCTGGAGCTGTGAAGCAATTGTGCTATCCACAATGCTACCATGCTGCCCTTTGTTTACCATCTGTACTTTCGCTAACCTTACGCTAACCTGTTCTTAAGGGCAGCATGGTAGCATTGCGGATAGCACAATTGCTTCACAGCTCCAGGGTCCCGGGTTCGATTTCGGCTTGGGTCACTGTCTGTGTGGAGTCTGCACATCCTCCCCGTGTGTGCGTGGGTTTCCTCCGGGTGCTCCGGTTTCCTCCTACGGTCCAAAGTTGTGCAGGTTGGGTGGATTGGCCATGATAAATTGCCCTTAGTGTCCAAAATTCTATGATCTATGATTAACCTAGGACAAAGGTTCGGCACAACATCGTGGGCCGAAGGGCCTGTTCTGTGCTGTATTTCTCTATGTATTACCATGAATTAAATTAAATATTAAATTTTGTGATAATCATTTATTTTGATGGTCTTGCTTCAGAAGTAATAAAAAATTGGGTAATTGCCTTTTGTGAATTTCTCAGTAATAATTGATAACTTCTCCTGTTGAATAGTTTTTGCCAACAAAAACATTATTTAGTGCGATCAATTATCCAGATATAAAAAGTGTTCACATATAACTTTTGGAAATAAATGATAATCTTAAACTTGGAAAATAAGCATTTGAGAAAAACATAAATTCATAGTGGAACAGCGGCAATACTGTGGGCCGTATTTTAACTCCATGCAAATGAGTGAGTTTTGAATGAATAAAATTCTAGTTCCATCTTAATTTAAGAATGAATGGATTGAACTTCACCATAGGAATAGCTGTAAATCAAGAATTGGAAGGAAGGAAGGAACTCAAGAAAATTTCAAGCACCAGGGAAGTGATATGGAACAATTATTAGAACTGTAAATTGGCAAGTCCCTGGGCCCTGATGGATTTCATCCTAGGGTCTTAAAAGGAGTGGCTATTAATATAATTGATGCTTAGATTAGAAAATGTCTAATGTAACTTATTCATTCAAAATGGGAGGAAGAGAGAAAGCAGGAAACTATAGACCAGTTAGCTTAACATCTGTCACAGGGAAAATATTAGAAACAATTATTAAAGATCTTAGAGCAGGACACTTAGATTCAAGGTAATCAGGCAGAGTCAACAAGGTTTTGTGAAATGGCAATCATTGGAGTTCTTTGAAGAAGTAACATGTGATGTGAATAAAGAGCAACCAACGGATATACTGTGCTCAAATTTCCAGAAGGCATTTGATAAGGTGCCAAGTCAAAGTATTGCAGAAAATAAAAGCATATGGTAGGGGCAACATATTGGCATGGACAGAGGATTGGCTAGTAAATGGGAAACAGTGAGTAGGCACAAATGGGTGATTTGGATGAATGGTTCGATTATATGGGGCGGGATTCTCCGTCCCCCGCCGGGTCGGAGAATCGGCGGGGGCCGGCGTCAATCCCGACCCCGCCGTGTCCTGAAGTCTCTGGCACCGGAGATTCGGCGGGGGCGGGAATCGCGCCGCGCCGGTCGGCTGGCCCCCCCTCTGTGATTCTCCGACCCGCAATGGGCCGAAGTCCCGCCGCTGTCAAGCTGGTCCTGCCGGCGTGGATCAAACCACCTACCTTACCGGCGGGACCAGGCAGCGCGAGCAGCCTCCAGGGTCCTGGGGGGGCGTAGGGTTATCTGGCCCCGGGGGTGCCCCCACGGTGGCCTGGTCCGCAATCGGGGCCCACCGATCGGCCGGCGGGCCTGTGCCATGGGGGCACTCCTTTCCTTCCGCCTTCGCCATGGTCTTCGCTATGGCGGAGGCGGAAGTGACCCCCTGCCCTGTGCATGCGTGGGGATGACATCAGCAGCCGCTGACGCTCCGGCGCATGCGCGAACTTCCGCCGGCCAGCGAAGTCCCTTCGGCCCCGGCTGGTGTGGCGCCAAAGGCCGTTCCCGCCAGCCGGCAGAGCGCCAACCACTCTGGCCTGGGCCTAGCCCCTCAATGTTAGGGCTTGGCCGCTAAAGGTGCGAAGACATCCGCACCTTTGGGGCGGCCCGACGCCGGAGTGCTTCACGCCACTCCATCACGCCGGGACCCCCCTGCCCCGCCGGGTAGGGGAGAATCCTGGCCATGGTTGTTAAATTTGCTGATGACGGGAAAGTAGTTGTGAAGAGGACATGAGAAGACTATAAAATGATATAGATAGGTTAGGTGAGTGTGCAAAGAATTGGCAAATGGAGTATAGTGTGAGAAAATATGAATTTATCAATTTTTTTTCTTTTTTTAAAATAATTTTTATTGAGAAATTTTGATTTTATACAACAATAACGCACCTTAGTAAAATACCGAAAATAACAATAATATTAACAATCATATACATTCGCCCCATCCCCATGAACAACCCAGCATTTTAACAACAACGCAAATTAACACACTATAAAGTTACAGAATAAACACTACAATAATTCCCCCCCCCCCATTTTGATAGGAGAAATTAAAAAAATATGCATATTATCAAAATGATGAGACATTGCAGAACTCTGAGATGCAAAGGGATCTGAATGTTCTAGTGCATGATTTGCAAAATGTTAGTATGCAGGTGCAGCAAGTAATTAGGAAAGCTAATAGAATGTTATTGTTTATTGTGAGGGGATGTTATGCTTCAATTATACAGAGCATTTGTGAGGCCACACCTGGAGTACTGTGTACAGTATTGATCTCTACATTTAAGGAAAGACATAAATGTGTTGGAAGCAGTTCAGAGAAGGTTTACTAGACTAATAAGTGGAATACATGGGTTATCTTATGAGGAAAGGCTGGACAGATGAGGCTTATATCTGTTCTTCAGTTGTATGTTTGTTTGAATCACAATTTCCTGTGACTCACTTAAAGAAATGCACTGCCATCCTAACTAAAGCAGAGGCTTGACAGGAACTATACGCTCAAATGGGGTTTCTATCGGATTTTTACTGATGTTATAGCAGCAAAGTGGGAGACCCTCCCTGAGGAAATTCACTCTATAGAATTTAAACTTTAGCTTTACCAAATAATATACAGGTTAAGTATCTCTTATTCGAAATGCTTGGGGCTGAGGATGTCTTGCATTCCAGAATTTTTCAAAATTTGGAATACAAAGCTACAAAGACCCTTGGACATGGCTCGGATTTGCTGCTCGGTGGTGGATCTGATGGGAGGTACACGGTTTCACTCCCGTCAGGGAATCAAGTACGGGGTTCTTCCAGTGCAACAAATTTGAAGGATACACACATGTACACGTGTTTGGCCACAGGAAAGGGACACACTGCTAGGAACAGCTGACACTGAGGACTCGGAGTTGTGAAACGTCCCATAGCTGGCAGATCTCGAGTAAACACTGTTACTTTTTTACTAGATTTCAACACTCGGAAAAATGTACAGATTTCAGAGCTTTTCGTATTGCGGAATTTCGAATAAGGGACATCCATCTGTGCTACAGGAGAGAGCTGAACAATTAGCCATCCTTTTAAACTGTCTGGAGGTCATCCAGGAAATGGAAACAAAAAAATGAGGTCCTGCTGTTAATTCTGCTCAACCCCAGAGTACCTGCATTTATTTATTTACTGACTACTGTGACTCATCCATCCCTCCCCATAAATTTCACCACCCAATTTAGTGTTTTTCAGCATTCTCTTCATTACATCAAAATAAAGCTTTTCCCATTGCGCGATCCCTATCTCCAGTCCAAAGCAGTTTTATGAGCATAATTACGTAAAAGTAGCTGAAAGGCTGAAAGGCAGAAGAATATTCCACTGTACAGATGAAAAGAAAAATCTGGTTGAATGCAGAATTGAGGGATTTAACCAAATACCAAAAAGGGTGAGCATCTTAGAGTCATAGATGTTTACAGCATGGAAGCAGGGCCATCAGCCCAGCCGGTCCATGCCGCCCAGTTTCTATCACTAAGCTAGTCCCACTTGCCTGCATTTGGCCCATAGCCCTCTATACCCACCCTGCCCATATAACTGTCTAACTGCTTTTTAAAGGACAAAATTGAACCCGCCTCTACCACTGCCTCTGGCAGCTCGTTCCAGATGCTCACCACCCTCTGTGTGAAGAAATTTCCCCTCTGGTCCCTTTTGTATCTCTCCCCTCTCACCTTAAACCCATGCCCTCTAGTTCTAGACTCCTCTACCTTATGGAAAAGATGTTGACTATCTACCTTATCTGTGATCCTCGTTATTTTATAGACCTCTCTAACTTCACCCCTAAGCCTCCTATGCTACAGGGAAAACTGTCCCAGCCTGTCCAGCCTCTCCTTAAAACTCAGACCACAAAGTCCTGGTAGCATCCTTGTAAATCTCTTCTGCACTCTTTCTAGTTTAACTATATCCTTCGAAAAATAGGGTGGACAGAACTGAACACAATATTTCATGTGTGGTCTTACCACTGTCTTGTACAAGTTCAATAAGACATCCCAACTCCTGTATTCAATATTCTGACCAATAAAACCTAGCATGCTGAATGCCTTCTTGACCACCCTGTCCACCTGCGACTCCACCTTCAAGGAGCTATGAACCTGTATTGCTAGATCTCTTTCTTCTGTAACTTCCCCCAACTCCCTACCATTAACTGAATATGTCCTGATTTGATCTACCAAAATGCATCACCTCACATTTATCCAAATTAAACTCCATCTGCCATTCATCGGCCCACTGGCCCAATTGGTCAAGATCCTGTTGCAATCTTATATAACCTTCTTCACTATCCACTATGCCACCAATCTTGGCAGTGGTTGTGATGTATTCATCCTGAGCCATCCTCAGTCTTTCAATAGCCGTCAAACCAAAGGGTGGCTATTAGGTGAAAAGGGTTGTCATCTCGACAACTGGCTGATGACTCCCTTCCACAAGGCCGACGTCAGCACTCATACAACAATAGTCTTGCTGCTGTGTGGAATGTAATCAAGCAGACTATCAGTTGCAGAAGCAATGGTTTATTGCCTGGATTGCTCAGGAAGAGCACACCAGTATTCACCTAGTGTGTCTCAAATGGTGTGGTCGTCTGCAATGTCCACAACATGGCCATCATGAAGGGAGCTCCTAGGGCAGCACGGTGGCACAGTGGGTTAGCACTCCGGCCTCACGGCGCTGAGATCCCAGTTTCGATCCCGGCTCTGGGTCACTGTCCGTGTGGAGTTTGCACATTCCTCCTGTGTTAGCGTGGGTTTCGCCCCCACAACCCAAAAATGCGCAGGTTAGGTGGATTGGCCACGTTAAATTTCCCCTTAATTTGAAAAAAATGAATTGAGTAATCTAAATTTTTAAAAATTAATTAAATTTAAAAAAATGAAGGGAGCTCCTGACGAGAAGGAGAAATGGAGGAAGCAGCTGGTATACTCACTATTCAGGTTGGTACTCTTTGAGTTCAACATCACAACCCAATTCCCCTGAAGAAAATTCCAGATTCTTGCTGCTCAGCTGGTCCCCATCTAACCAGCTCTCTGGTACACACCAACAAAGTGTCTGATACAATCCCAATTGATGTAATAACTGGATGGTAACATCCCAGAATGGAATCCTGACTCAAAAGACAGTAACTTTATTTTGTATAAAATGTGGAGGAACAGAGTCAGAAGACTGCTAATGGGGCAACATGGTGTCCTAGTGGTTAGCACAACCGCCTCACGGCGCTGAGGTCCCAGGTTCGATCCCGGCTCTGGAGTTTGCACATTCTCCCTTTGTCTGCGTAGGTTTCGCCCCCACAACCCAAAAATGTACAGAGTAGGTGGATTGGCCATGCTAAATTTGCCCCTTAATTGGAAAAAATAATTGGGTAATCAAAATTTAAAAAAAAGAAGACTGCTAAGGAGTTTTAACAATAAGAAAAAAACATTTATTAATCATTGAAAAAATTAGATTATACAGTACGCCTCTACTCTCCCCTTATTTTAACAAATACACTCAGATTTTTAGATTATCATGGATTACAAAGTACACCTTAATCTACAATGGTCTCATTAACATAAAGATCCTTTTAAGCACACACAATGACAATGGGCACACTCTATTCAGAACCCCATGTAAATGTTTGTGGATGGCTCCTCTGAATCCCCTCAGATGATGGTCACACAAGAGTTTCTCCCCTCTCCCAAAACCACACTTTAAAATCATCTCTCATAAGTATTCTTTCCCTTTGCAGTTTGCATTCCAAAATCCAGATCAGGTTTTCCAAATTACACTTAAAAACAAAAGCTTCTGCTCCACTTTTGACATTAAATCCAGTCCAGGACTTTACAACACTCCCTTTTAGATTTCCTTTGTCTGAACTGTTTTGGCACAAACTCCAAGATCAAGCCACCGATTTCCATAGTTATTTCAAAACACGCTTCACAGGCTGTAGTGAAATCTTAGACACCTGAAAATCGCTTCCTATATCTTCTGGTATCTCAGCCTTTTTCTCAGATTGGCCTGTCTTTACTGATCAGAGCTTGGTTCTTGTACTTTCAATCTCAGACTTCTTGTAAACTTATCTTCATTTCTCCAGTTTCCTTAACTAGCTGGACTTTAGATTCCTGGCATCTGTTTTCTTAACTATGACTTCTCGCAATGTTGAGAGAGATGTTCCTCTTTTAGCCTTCTAAAGCCAATTGCAGTATTGTGAGAGCTGTATTCTCTCTCATTACCTAGAATCCACCTACAATCAAATTAGCTAAACTAAAACTTTAAAAAAGTTTATTAGCTTTTCAAGGCCCTAGTTGTTGAGCAACACCCACATGCTTATGCCTTTTATTTATTATTCATATTGTTGCCCTCTCTAAGCACAATAAAAACACAGTTGAAACTTAACCAATCCCCATACTTGAAAAATCCTTTGTCCAGCATGAATCTAACTATAGCGTTAGAAGCATTAAATTAAACCCAATTAAAGCTACAAAACAAAACAACCATCACATACCATATTTTATCCAAAAAAGTAATCTATTTCATACAATACTCAACCAATCACCCTCTTTGTACAATTTCTTAGTGTCTGCAGTACAATCTCAGTGGCTCCACCATGGTTGGTGGAAGGTTACTGACGGTTAGTAGGGGAGACTGCAGGTTGTCTAGCAGAATAACCTCAACCACCTCTGAGTCTTGAAGGTCTGGCTACAGACTGTAACACATTGGTGTCAGTGGTAGGCATCTAGGCTGGAGAGCTGAGGCTACTCATGGTGCGGCCATGGTGGGAGCATGAATTCTGTCATCCTGAGCAGGAACAGCAAGTTCCTGCTCCATGGAGTCACTGTCACTCACCCAGGCGG
Source organism: Scyliorhinus canicula (assembly GCF_902713615.1). Classification (NCBI taxonomy): domain Eukaryota; kingdom Metazoa; phylum Chordata; class Chondrichthyes; order Carcharhiniformes; family Scyliorhinidae; genus Scyliorhinus; species Scyliorhinus canicula. The sequence goes on along the minus strand of NC_052151.1, from coordinate 91,742,596 downwards.
TGCCTCAGGTATCCTAGTCATCTGTTGGAACACATATTGTAGGACTGGCGACAGCCTGCAAGCTTATTTGAATGCTGGTATCCACAACTAAGATGGCAGCGGTCTAAGCCTGCACTGCACCAGGATAAGTTTGCATGGCAATGAACAGAGATTTCAAACCCTCAGTTGGAACTTCCACTACAGCACTCAGACATTGGGTGGCTTCTGCCATGCTACAGGAAGCTGAGACATTGGTCATTAGATGTTGAATCACAATTGAGTTCTCATGGAATTGGCCACCACTTCCATGTTGAAAGGAATGGACTCTAAAGGTCTGTGTGGATTCCTGTGCCAAGTTGGAGCTGGAATCTTCTATGTTGCTTGACCATGCCTACTAATTCTTTGACAGGCCAGCTAGTCCACCAAACATTCTTGTGTGCAAGCCCATCAGCTATTTTCTATATGTCAGTCACCCCATCAAAATCATCATTTGTGTCCTCTGCAGCAGAACTCATGTGTGACTTCACCCTTTGAGGAGCTGACACCAGCATGATTATTTCCCCCCTGCAATGGCTTCAATCCACATGAGCCTGGTGCCACATGCAGATCCTGCTTCTACATTATGATCTAAATGTGTGTGGTGTCTGTATTGGAGCTGGTGATTGTGAGTGTCAGGTCACACTTTATTGTTTCTTTATCCTTAGCCTGAGGCTAGTGGTGCAGTTGGCATCTAAGGATGCATTCACTGGCATTTACCACTTTAATGAAGTCTATAAACATCTGATGGCATGGCAGTAAGGTCCTCGGCACGAGCCTGGTGGTTTTGACCCACCATTGCCTACTCCCACTGCCTTCTGAACATTTGTCTGGCTCCCTAAGGGAAGATAACCTGTCCTTCTGTTGATCTTTCGCATCTACAGATCATCTGAAACCTGCAGGAGTATGCTTTCAGCATCATTTCTGTTCCTTTCAACAGACCATCACATTTTGAAACTCTAGTATCAGTCCTGGCTGCAGTCATGTGACACCATTAAGACATGCAATCGAGCTTTAAGTAGTGTAGGGTAATTTAAATGTTGTGAGACTTGCATAAACTTGGGCTTATTTTTGGGGTGATCAGATCAGCAGCACATTCAGTGCTGAGTTGCACATCAGAATAATTCAAACAATCAGCAGTACAACGTTTGTATACCATCTGCATGGTATTTGCGTATCTGATTTCAGTGGCGACCAATTTTGTCCTTTAATTTTCCCTCTCACTGGTTCTGCACTGTACCACTCACTGGTTCTGCACTGTACCTCTCACTGGTTCTACACTGTACCTCTCACTGGTTCTGCACTGTACCTCTCACTGGTTCTGCACTGTACCTCTCACTGGTTCTGCACTGTACCTCTCACTGGTTCTGCACTGTACCTCTCACTGGTTCTACACTGTACCTCTCACTGGTTCTGCGCTGTACCTATCACTGGTTCTGCACTGTACCTCTCACTGGTTCTGCACTGTACCTCTCACTGGTTCTACACTGTACTTCTCACTGGTTCTGCACCGTACCACTTACTGGTTCTGCACTGTACCTCTCACTGGTTCTGCACTGTACCTCTCACTGGTTCTACACTGTACCTCTCACTGGTTCTGCACTGTACCTCTCACTGGTTCTGCACTGTACCTCTCACTGGTTCTACACTGTACCTCTCACTGGTTCTGCAATGTACCTCTCACTGGTTCTGCACTGTACCTCTCACTGGTTCTGCGCTGTACCTATCACTGGTTCTGCACTGTACCACTCACTGGTTCTACACTGTACCTATCACTGGTTCTGCACTGTACCTCTCACTGGTTCTACACTGTACCTCTCACTGGTTCTGCAAAGGATGAGCAGTGAACAAACCTGAGTTCAAAGTGATTTTTGAAAGAAGCGTGGTATCTCTCTTGCCACTAATAACACCTGACGAAATAACCCTGCTTCAAGAAGGCAGAATTATCACAAAATGTAAAAAAACTAATCTTTGGATACTTAATCTAAAAATGTAATCTACCAAAAAAGTGGAGATTAATTCTAGATTCATATTATTGTGATCCTCTATTAATTGGGTTGTGATCCTCTGTTGACCGGTAAGTTAGATTTTACCATTAAGCAGTCCTTCACTCATTAGACCCCTAATAACACTAGCAAAGTGCCTGTGAACTGTTTGCATTCAGGTGAAAAGATCAAAGACATGAATCCCTAACAGTAGCAACACCATTCAGAACTTAACCAATAGTCATGCAAATCTGTGCCTATCCAGTGTGACTAAAATGTTCATGGTATTTTCCCTTTACATCTTAATTTATATTAACAACATTATACTTTCAAAATAATATTTACTTTAAATATTTTACTTAAAAAGGAAAAAAAAAAACTGAACTAAACTAGCCAAAATTGGAAACCAATTTATATTGGCGACGACGGATTGTAAACTCGCAAAAACTGAAAAAGTCTAATGAAATAGTCAAATAAAATCAGAATTATTCAATAGAATTGTTTACCCATATTATCTAGCCACTGCGAAAGTAAAATCAATCAAAGCTAATGATGTCAGTTCAAAGAGTCAGGATTAGTTATGTACAGAAGTCAAATGAGGGGTGTGTACATTCGTGGCTTATTTTCCCATCGCATTTGAAAGCGGAAGGCAATCCCACTTCAGCTGGTGGCAGGACACAGGGAGGCATTCTTAACTGGGACAGCGGCCCACCTCCAAGAATCTCTGGCTTAATCAGAGCGTCAGCAGCTCAGTAGCCTCAGCAGTGCTACGGCTAGCTGGGGCTGTGGCTGATATTGCAGAGAGAGTGTGCCTTGATAACCAAGGCTCCATTGAAGTGGGCTAAGTGGGCTTGTAGGAAACCGGGACCAGGCAAACAGGTCCTGGTGACTGAGAGTTTGTGTCAAGAGGCACAGGTGGCACAGTTGCCATGGAGCTGACCACGGTTGTTAGGGCTTTCTCTGTGGCCATGGCGTATCCAAAAAGAAGCCCTCCACCCACTACAACCAGAGCTGACTGGTAGGCCACGATGTTTCATCCGGGAGTTTCCCTATAGAACATAGAACATAGAACATAGAACGATACAGCGCAGTACAGGCCCTTCGGCCCTCGATGTTGCACCGACATGGAAAAAAAAAAACACTAAAGGCCATCTAACTACACTATGCCCTTATCATCCATATGCTTATCCAATAAATTTTTAAATGCCCTCAATGTTGGCGAGTTCACTACTGTTGCAGGTAGGGCATTCCACGGCCTCACCACTCTTTGCGTAAAAAACCCACCTCTGACCTCTGTCCTATATCTATTACCCCTCAATTTAAGGCTATGTCCCCTCGTGCTAGCCACCTCCATCCGCGGGAGAAGGCTCTCACTGTCCACCCTATCTAACCCTCTGATCATTTTGTATGCCTCTATTAAGTCACCTCTTAACCTTCTTCTCTCTAACGAAAACAACCTCAAGTCCATCAGCCTTTCCTCATAAGATTTTCCCTCCATACCAGGCAACATCCTGGTAAATCTCCTCTGCACCCGTTCCAAAGCTTCCACGTCCTTCCTATAATGAGGCGACCAGAACTGTACGCAATACTCCAAATGCGGCCGTACCAGAGTTTGGTACAGCTGCATCATGACCTCATGGCTCTGGAACTCAATCCCTCTACCAATAAAGGCCAACACACCATAGGCCTTCTTCACAACCCTATCAACCTGGGTGGCAACTTTCAGGGATCTATGTACATGGACACCGAGATCCCTCTGCTCATCCACACTACCAAGAATTTTACCATTAGCCAAATATTCCGCATTCCTGTTATTCTTTCCAAAGTGAATCACCTCACACTTCTCCACATTAAACTCCATTTGCCACCTCTCAGCCCAGCTCTGCAGCTTATCTATGTCCCTCTGTAACCTGCAACATCCTTCCGCACTGTCTACAACTCCACCGACTTTAGTGTCGTCTGCAAATTTACTCACCCATCCTTCTGCGCCCTCCTCTAGGTCATTTATAAAAATGACAAACAGCAACGGCCCCAGAACAGATCCTTGTGGTACGCCACTCGTAACTGAACTCCATTCTGAACATTTCCCATCAACTACCACTCTCTGTCTTCTTTCAACTAGCCAATTTCTGATCCACATCTCTAAATCACCCTCAATCCCCAGCCTCCGTATTTTCTGCAATAGCCGACCGTGGGGAACCTTATCAAACGCTTTACTGAAATCCATATACACCACATCAACTGCTCTACCCTCGTCTACCTGTTCAGTCACCTTCTCAAAGAACTCGATAAGGTTTGTGAGGCATGACCTACCCTTCACAAAACCATGCTGACTATCCCTAATCATATTATTCCTATCTAGATGATTATAAATCGTATCTTTTATAATCTTCTCCAAGACTTTACCCACCACAGACGTTAGGCTCACCGGCCTATAGTTACCGGGGTTATCTCTACTCCCCTTCTTGAACAAAGGGACCACATTTGCTATCCTCCAGTCCTCTGGCACTATTCCTGTAGCCAATGATGACCTAAAAATCAAAGCCAAAGGCTCAGCAATCTCTTCCCTGGCTTCCCAGAGAATCCTAGGATAAATCCCATCCGGCCCCGGGGACTTATCTATTTTCACCTTGTCCAGAATTGCCAACACTTCTTCCCTACGCACTTCAATGCCATCTATTCTAATAGCCTGGGTCTCAGCATTCTCCTCCACAATATTATCTTTTTCTTGAGTGAATACTGACGAAAAGTATTCATTTAGTATCTCGCTTATCTCCTCAGCCTCCACACACAACTTCCCACCACTGTCCTTGACTGGCCCTACTCTTACCCTAGTCATTCTTTTATTCCTGACATACCTATAGAAAGCTTTTGGGTTTTCCTTGATCCTACCTGCCAAAGACTTCTCATGTCCCCTCCTTGCTCGTCTCAGCTCTCTCTTTAGATCCTTCCTCGCTTCCTTGTAACTATCAAGTGCCCCAACTGAAACTTCACGCCTCATCTTCACATAGGCCTCCTTCTTCCTCTTAACAAGAGATTCCACTTCTTTGGTAAACCACGGTTCCCTCGCTCGACCCCTTCCTCCCTGCCTGACTGGTACGTACTTATCAAGAACATGCAATAGCTGTTCCTTGAACAAGCTCCACATATCCAGTGTGCCCAACCCTTGCAGCCTACTTCTCCAACCAACACATCCTAAGTCATGTCTAATGGCATCATAATTGCCCTTCCCCCAGCTATAACTCTTGCTCTGCGGGGTATACTTATCCCTTTCCATCACTAACGTAAAGGTCACCGAATTGTGGTCACTGTCTCCAAAGTGTTCACCTACCTCCAGATCTAACACCTGGCCTGGTTCATTACCCAAAACCAAATCCAAAGTGGCCTCACCTCTTGTTGGCCTGTCAACATATTGTGTCAGAAAACCCTCCTGCACACATTGTACAAAGAACGACCCATCCAATGTACTCGAACTATATCTTTTCCAGTCAATATTAGGAAAGTTAAAGTCTCCCATAACAACTACCCTGTTACTTTCGCTCTTTTCCAGAATCATCTTCGCCATCCTTTCCTCTACATCTCTAGAACTATTAGGTGGCCTATAGAAAACTCCCAACAGGGTGACCTCTCCTTTCCTGTTTCTAACCTCAGCCCATACTACCTCGGAAGAAGAGTCCCCATCTTGCATCCTTTCTACCACCGTAATACTGTCCTTGACTAGCAACGCCACACCTCCCCCTCTTTTGCCCCCTTCTCTGACCTTACTAAAGCACCTAAACCCCGGAACCTGCAACAACCATTCCTGTCCCTGCTCTATCCATGTCTCTGAAATGGCCACAACATCGAAGTCCCAGGTACCAACCCATGCTGCCAGTTCCCCTACCTTATTTCGTATACTCCTGGCATTGAAATAGACACACTTCAAACCACAGACCTGAACACTGCCGCCCTCCTGCGAAGTCAAAACTGTGCTCCTGACCTCTCTACTCTCAATCTCTCGCACCCCAAAACTACAATCCAGGTTCCCATGCCCCTGCTGAATTAGTTTAAACCCCCCCAAAGAGTACTAACAAATCTCCCCCCCAGGATATTGGTGCCCCTCAGGTTCAGATGTAGACCATCCTGTCTATAGAGGTCCCACCTTCCCCAGAAAGAGCCCCAGTTATCCAGAAATCTGAATCCCTCCCGCCTGCACCATCCCTGTAGCCACATGTTTAATTGCTCTCTCTCCCTATTCCTCATCTCACTATCACGTGGCACGGGCAACAACCCAGAGATAACAACTCTGTTTGTTCTCGCTCTGAGCTTCCATCCTAGCTCCCTAAAGGCCTGCCTGACATCCTTGTCCCCTTTCCTACCTATGTCGTTAGTGCCAATGTGGACTACGACTTGGGGCTGCTCCCCCTCCCCCTTAAGGACCCGGAAAACACGATCCGAGACATCACGTACCCTTGCACCTGGGAGGCAACATACCAAACGTGAGTCTCTCTCGCTCCCACAAAATCTCCTATCTGTGCCCCTGACTATTGAGTCCCCAATTACTAATGTTCTACTCCTTTCCCCCCTTCCCTTCTGAGCAACAGGGACAGACTCCGTGCCAGAGGCCCGTACCCCATGGCTTACCCCTGGTAAGTCGTCCCCCCCACAAGTATCCAAAACGGTATACTTGTTACTCAGGGGAACGACCGCAGGGGGTCCCTGCACTGACTGCTTCTTCCCAGTCCCTCTTACAGTTACCCATCTATCTCCAGTCTTTGGTGTAACTACTTCCCTGAAGCTCCTATCTATGACCCCCTCTGCCTCCCGAATGATCCGAAGTTCATCCAGCTCAAGCTCCAGGTCCCTAACACGGTTTTTGAGGAGCTGGAGTTGGGTGCACTTCCCACAGATGAAATCAGCAGGGACACTGACGGCGTCCCTCACCTCAAACATTCTGCAGGAGGAGCATTGTACTGCCTTCCCTGACATCCCCTCTAGATTAAAAAAAAAACAAGAAAAAGAAAAAAGGAAGAGCTTACCTGATATTACCTCAAACCCTGATCCCGCTGAAAGGTAAGCAAATTTAAAGGCACTCACTCACCTTCACGACAGGCCCCTGCTCCCGCTTCCCAACCACCGTGGGGTGGGGGGGTTGGTTAGAGGAGGAGGTAGGGTGGGAAACACTCACAAAGTGTTTCGGGTTTAACTGTCACTTGCCAACAGCCCCTCCACAAACCACCTTCAACTTAGGCTGACCGCACTGCACGTATGCAAATTTCCCCAGAACAGCTGATCAGTAGCTCTGCTCTGCTGCCCTCTGCTGGTTGCTTGCCTTTACTCAAACTCCTTGGGTCTTCTTCACAGGTTCACCTTCAACTTAGGCTGACCGCACTGCACGTATGCAAATTTCCCCAGAACAGCTGATCAGTAGCTCTGCTCTGCTGCCCTCTGCCCTATGTGGAGGTAGATCCTCCAAAACAGTCAGAATGGCCACAAAGGAGAGAATTACCCTTATTTGGCCACTTATGCGGTTCAGTTGGACTCTGGGTTATCTAACACCTTGGTCACCATTGGCAAAATGACATGTCAGCAAGAAGGTTTGGGGGATTTCCCTCGATGTCTTCCTGTCCCATCTTGTCAGCCTTCCTGCTTCCAGTCTGACACCAAATGCCTGGTAAAATTCTAGTCTCTGTTTTTGTTTTGTTTGAATAAGAGGCATTGGTAAAGAATGTTGGTGACATTTTAATAACACAATCAGCAGATTTGAAACCTGAATTAATTAAGTAGGAAAAAGCCCCTAAATCTCTGGTAAGAATAAATGCCAAAATATGAAATAATTGGGTGTCAGCAAGCCTCCTAATCATTGGTGTGCACTTATAAATTTCAGTCTGAATGAAACCATTTGCATCAGACAATCAATCCCATTTACAATCAATATCTAAGTAGAAGGCCGTGATCCACTTTGACTATTTAGTTTCCACAAGAGGGCAAGTGGCTATCATAGAAGAATTCAAACTTGCCTTACTTTTTTTCCCAGATTACAAGCACAATAGCAATGCTTCAATTAGAAATACTCCAAGTGATGTTATTAGTTGCTGGAACACTTTCACAAGTCTTATTATAATGTTGGGTAATACTTGGAGTGGGAGGTGTGGAAGTTCCATTGTGTGTACACAGTTGTATGTGTTGGCTAACTAAAACAGAACTTGACCCCATTCAAATCAATTGGCCCTCAATAGGCCACACACACAGTACCAAATAAGTATACAATTCCTTCAGCTGTATATTGTGTTTCCAACTTGTATATTTAGGGGAAGAGTAGTGTTTGCTAGTTTTGGACTTGCTGCTATCAGAAAACATGCATTAGTTTCACTTCTGGAATTTGAATTATTCAAAAAAGCTAATATAAAAGGTAATTTATGGTATTTATCTCAAACAAGAAAAACAGACAAAATTGCATCACAGCTGTTTTTGACACTTGAAGCATAGGTTTTGATTTCATACCAACTTTTTGCAACACGATCTGAAAAGAAAGAATGTGCAAGGTTATGGGGATGGGTCCGGGAGTGGGACTAGATAGAATGCTCTTTCAGAGAGCCAAGACTCAATGGGCTGAATGGCCTCCTTCTTTACTGTCAAGATTCTAAGAAGATTCATGCATACTTTTATTTCCTTGCTTGCACCATTTGAGGACTGTAATTCTTCTTATTTTGCTGAACTAATTGGTTGTCAGGAATGAGATCATATTGAAGAATTAAGGTTACTTGCCTCGGTGGAATGTATAGCAATTTATGACTGACTCTGTGCTTGCACTCTGAAGTTTGAATTCAGTGACTGTGGTCTTTGTGTCATGTCGAAAACATTTTTTCCTGACCCTAAAAGTATGTAGCACATTCCACAGATCGCCATAGCTCAGATAGATTGCTATTCATTTTCTCACATGAAACAGTGATATGTTTTTCTCCAGGCTAGTGAGAAACTCTCATCAGACTGGGCAGCTTTTATTACACCTCCCGCTGATCATAGTTTGCTTGCCTGGCCACCCCCCTTCCCAAATGTCTGCAGTTGGATTCTGAAGCAAATAAATCGGATAGGAGAAGAATTCCCGATATTGGTCTCTCTGGGCAGTTATCATCTCACCCTCATTTTTAATGAGTCCTCATTTATCTTCGGATTGACTGTTTTTCTTCATAGGAATCAGCACATATGTCTTTGATTTGGAAGGAGAAACCTCAAGATAAACACTTCCGGCGTTTACTCCCCCGTGAAAATGATCTGTCTTTTTATTTTAACCATCTTCAAAAGTTTATGTTGGCTTACAGAATACCACTGCTTTGTAGTTTAGCTTTTGATGTTCAGTACAGTTATTTTTTCTTTCCCCGTCTGCTTAATTGGCGGCACTCCCTCCCCTCCCTTCTCCATATGCGTTTCTTCAGTCCTTTTTCTCTTATCCATCTTTTTCATTTCTTGTATTTCCAGGTATTGATGTTAATTTCCTGTTTTTAACGTCCCTGCCTCCCATTTTCTTTCTAATGTCCTAGTTATTTCCTATTCACGGAATGAATCCTGTTCACAATAAACAGGACTATTTAACTCATTCCTCTTCATTTATAGCCTGCAACTTGACAGAACCAGGAGAAGCAGACTGGTCAATATATTTATATATATTATTTTAAGTCATTAATCTTGCAGATAAAACTGGCATGATTTGATATATAGATGCGGGATCGGACACTTTGAGATAAGTAATGTAGAGCACAGGCAATGGCAAGGTCTGCAACAGTTTCCTTTTACTAATACAATGAAGAGGAAAAACTGAGAGCAGTAGTAGAAAAGCATAAAATAGGAGATTTTGCAATTAAACTAACGTATACAATTTCCGTCATTTCTAAATTATGCTTGTTTTCTTAAATATCTGAGTAACAATTTGGCCAACACGTATTACGCTTTTATTATATAGTGTCCATTTTCACCTGCATAAGCATCAACATTGACAATTCCCTGATGTAAAGTGTGCTGTTTACCTCGTCACGTCGATTCCCTACGTCAAATGGATGCTGATCTCCAAGGATGGTAGATTTCCTCGTGATATTATCTTCTGGACTGACAGAAAGACCACTGCTTTCGCCAGAGCCAGCAGCTGGGTAAAACAATCCTAAGAAGGTTAGGGAGAAAGTGTACAGCCAGGGTGAATTCCAAGCCATTTCCTCCCCTTCTCCTGACAGTCTTTTCTTCAGGTTGTTGTCCGGCTTTTTCCAGAGCCTGCTGGCTGTTCCTGCTTTCCGTTGTTTTTATTCTACCCCCACACCACACCACCTCCGTCTTCACTTGCCAGATGTGTCACTTTAAAGCAGTCTAACGACAGCCCTAAAAAAATGCTTTCACTTCCTTTCCCAGCTTCTGCTTCGCTTTCCCCCACCTCCCCCCCCAAGAGGCTCCTCTTAAACAACGTACAGCTGGCCAGTGTTTCGAACAAACTTAGTCAAAAAGAGATTTGTATTGCAGGAAAATCCAGCAGTTCTCATTCGCCTTATCTCAATTTAATCAGGATACAGATTCAGTCTCTATTCAACTCTGCCTTTTTTCACACATTCTGCTCTCCCTCACTTTTAGACCAACTGTTTCAGTCTCTCAGTTTGCTGCCCAAACCCACAGCCAAGACTTTTGCAAATAATTCGCAGCAGCTTCCTGCCTGTAGGTCTTCCAAGTTCCTCCCGGTTACACCATATAGGGGCTCACTAGATTAATGTAAAGTAGGAAGTTGAAATTTAAAAAGTGTCACATCTATAAGAAATAGAGGAAGAGGATTAAATGGATACAAACTTTATTTTATCAAGTTTATAATCCTGCTTTCCAAAAATAAGGCTGTTCAACTGAACAGATACTCTATGATAGTATAGTTCCTTCTTCAAGAACAAATAACTTAGTAGAAAGGAGGAATTTTCTACAGATACAAAAGAATATTTTGTGAAGTTGGCGAACAAGGGCTTCAGTATATGTAACATGTTACACAGAAGGGAAAATCATCTAGCCAATACTGTAAGTCTGAGAATTCCCAGATTCTGTTTAGTTATGATAATTTGATTGTATTTTGCAGTATAGAGACTGATATAATGCAACAGAAAGTTCTCTCCTACTTGTATTCTTAAAAACGAAACTTTCATCAAATAAAATTCCCTGGATAGATAGCATTTGATCTATACATTAAAAATCTGGCCTTGCAACATTTCATGATTTTGTTCTGTTCTGCCGCTGTTATGTAACTTTACATACCATTTGGGCTCTGAAAGGAGACAACTCTAAATTTAAGAAGTTACTGACAATGATAAGATCATAAGAAGAGAAGGAATAAGCCTTTTGGCTCCTCGAGCCTGCTCTTCCATCCGGTATGACCATGGCTGATCTGATTGTGGCCTTAACTCCACTTTCTTGCCCGACTTCCTTGGTGATAAAAATCTGCCAAATCACGTCAGGTTGAACCTACTCAACTTTGCCTAGTAAGATGGCACTTTAATTCCAGGACTCAACTAAGTGAACTTCCTTCAAAGCAACTATATTCTTTCTTAACTCAGAGGACCAAAACTGGGCACAGTACTCTAGGCCTGTACAGTTGCAACAAGACTTACACAATATCCCACTCAATAAAGGCCAATATTCTATTTGCCTCTGTAATTACTTGCTGTGCCTGCATGCTAACTTTCTGAGATTCATGCACAAGCTCAACCAGATCCCTCTGTAATGCAATATTCTGCAGTCTCTCTTCATTTAAATGATGTTCTGATTATTTATTCTTCCTGCCAAAGCGGACAACCTCAAATGTATCCACATTATACTCCATCTGCCAATTATGTGCCTATTCACTTAACATATCTATATCCTTCTCACAACTTGCTTTCCCAGCTATCTTTACATCATCAGAAAATTTGGCTATAATACAGTTGGCTATCTCATCCAAGTTATTAATACAGGTCATAAATAGTCAAGATCCCAATATCACCAAAAGGGGAGTTGGTACTGTCTTGTAAACAGAAAACCGCTGGTCCTGGGAATATTTGGGTAGGGCAGCACATTTGGAGAGAACAGGCACGGGAATGGTTCAGGTTCAAACCCTTTATCAGAATATCCACAAAGTACAGTGGGATTGATTTTTACCCATCCCTGCACCCACCAGCATAGGGACATTGGAGTAGGAGGAGACCATTTAACCCCTTGAACTTGTCTTGTCATTCAATGAGATTCTGGCTGATCTGTGACCTAATTCCATTCACTCTTTTGCCCCATATCCCTCAATCGCTTTGATTAACATAAATCTATTAAAATCCATCAATTTAAAAATGACAATTGGTCTAGCATTAATTGCTGTAAGTGAAAGTGAGTTCCAAACAAATACTCTCATTTGTTTCACTCCTGAAAGGCTTGGTTCTAATTTTTAGACTAGGCCCATGCATTGCCCTCCCCATGTGCCCGAAAGAGTCTTCCTAATCAGCAGAAATTGTCTCTCTATATCTGCTCTTTCTGTGCCCCTCTGACCTTGAAAATTTTGTTCAAATCATCCCTTTAAATTTCGAACTTCCAGGACATGTAATGTTAGGTTGTGTACCTCCCCATGTAATTTTATCTTTGAGTCGAGGTATCATTCTGAGAAATCTAGGTGGCCATCCGATTCGCCCGTCTAGCTAGTAACTTAGTCACTCGAAGAATGAGGTGTCCTTTTTAATAGTCCTCCCAGTGTAAAGAAGTTTATCTGGAACTCCCCCCCCCCCCCCCTCAACCATACACCCCTGTGCCGCCCTCCCCCAGGACTATCTGGCCAATGGGCAGTGCCCACATAGTGCCAGGGGGTAGTGCCTGACATTTCCATAAAATGATCCTGTTCACCCCGAGCGATTCTTTCACCTGAGCTCCCCGGGATGTGTGCTCACCAGGTGCCCACCTTGGGAGATCTATTAAGAGTCACGCTGATCTGCCCTCATGCCGATGCAAATAGATTTTCTGATGTCTGGGTGGAGGGATGATTCAGGCATACAGGCCTAAAAATTAGATGGTAATGTATTCAAATGATGTTCCCGACGTTGAATAATTGGGAAACATACCTCGTCACTGAAGCGGGAAGGGGGTGTCAGGTGCTTACGTCAGCGTGAAACATGATTTGGCAGCTCTTGCAATATTTTTCACTCCCGCCACTGAACCCGCCCGATGACAACGGGAAAGGAAAATCCCAGCCCTTACTTCATGATCATTTTTGAAGCTTGCTAGCAGCAATTCATCATATATTATGGAATATAACTGATGAAATAATAATGCTGGTAAATCCATCTTTTAGGAATTTTTGGGGCAGATCCAATTAATGTTAGCCTGTCAGGATTCTTGGATGATTGCCTGGAATAACTAAACCAAGGCTGGAATCTTTCCATTGGAGTGTGGAAGTGGGATTAACGCAGGCAATGAATCTGCCTCTGTGCCTAACATGCCAACAGGCAGAATGTTCTTCTCTTGGAAGGTGGTAGAACTGGAGTTGGGCCTGTTACTGGAGGCCTGAGGCAGAGGCAGGTGTGGAGGCAGAGGCATTCCGCTGCTGAAGCAACAGGGTGTAAGGACTAGCCACCAGTCCCAGAAACATCAGTCCAGTTCTTTGTTGACATCAGCAGATCCTTCAAGTAAAGTTAAACCTGAAGATCCGTATAAATCCTCCACATCATAGAACATAGAACATAGAACAGTACAGCACAGAACAGGCCCTTCGGCCCTCAATGTTGTGCCGAGCCATGATCACCCTACTCAAACCCACGTATCCACCCCATACCCGTAACCCAACAACCCCCCCTTAACCTTACTTTTATTAGGACACTACGGGCAATTTAGCATGGCCAATCCACCTAACCCGCACATCTTTGGACTGTGGGAGGAAACCGGAGCACCCGGAGGAAACCCACGCACACAGGGGGAGGATGTGCAGACTCCACACAGACAGTGACCCAGCCGGGAATCGAACCTGGGACCCTGGAGCTGTGAAGCATTTATGCTAACCACCATGCTACCCTGCTGCCCTTATTAGTCCTATCCTCCTCAAACCCCTATTACTGACTTACCTTGTTTCACATCTTTTGTGAGGGCCACAAAGAATCCAGCACGAGTTGAAGGATAGAAAGAAATAACATTTATTTACAATAATATATATATACGCACACAACAGCAGCAGCAACTCCCTTGCTGCTCACTCCTCTCTAGCTGGTTCCAAACTGGTCAGCTTTATTTATGCAGGGAATCTGCAAATGATTTCTCTGCCCCCTCATTGGGAAAGCTCATACTCCCAAAGAATTGTGGGATTGCCATTCGTCCCCAGCCAGTGGTAAGCAGGCAGGTTATAACATCCCTCCCCCTCAAAGTCCAAGGAATCCACCAAAGACCCTGGCGAAGGAGGGCATCGGACACCATTTAAATGAGGCGCTGGATCGGGCGGCGTGTAAAGAGACGGAGAACGGCACTTCCGTGATGAACAGCGTAACAGTTGTACATCCACGGCGCGTGGGCCTGATGACTCCCACTCTGAGGCATCCAGTCTCCATCTCGGAGTCGGAGTCCGCTGCCTCCGCCATCTCGGCATCTCTATCTCCACGCGGTTATGCAACGACCTGCACAGGCTTTGAGCGCGACACCAGAGTAAGATTGTGAGTAATACTCTGCACTGTGTCTGGTCTCTGTAGCTGTAGAAATGAGCTCCATGGGCAAGGAATCTTTGGAAGAGATGGTTTTCTGGACCGAACGTGGTCTACATGCTTGCGCTGGAGATGACCCTGGGCCTGCACCTGGTAAGAGAAAGAGCCTGTTCGGCGAAGGATAACGCCAGGGACCCACTGGGCACCACCAGCAAAATTTTGAATGATTACTGGGTCACCGGGCGCAAACTGCTGAATCGGCCGATGCCGAGAAAAATCATGTATGACCATTTGAAAAGATGCAGCTTAATCCGGGATAGTCAACACGGATTCGTGAAGGGTAAGTCTTGCCTCACAAATTTGACTGAATTCTTTGAGGAGGTAACTAAGTGTGTAGATGAAGGTAGAGCAGTTGATGTTGTATACATGGATTTCAGTAAGACGTTTGGTAAGGTTCCCCATGGTTGGGTCATGAAGAAAGTAAGGAGGTGTGGGATAGAGGGAAATTTGGCCAATTGGATAAGTAACTGGCTATCACATAGAAGACAGAGGGTGGTGGTGGATGGAATATTTTCAGACTGGAGACCAGTTACCAGCGGTGTACCACAGGGTTCTGGGTCCTCTGCTATTTGTGTGGTCCAGCTGTGAGGTTATGCTGCAACTGTATATGACCCTGGTAAGACCACATTTAGAGTATTGTGTACAGTTCTGGTCACCTCGCTATAGGATGGATGTGGAAGCATTGGAAAGGGTACAAAGGAGATTTACCAGGATGCTGCCTGGTTTGGAGGATAGGTCTAATGAGGAAAGGTCGAGGGAGCTAGGGCTTTTCTCTTTGGAGCGGAGGAGGATGAGAGACGACTTAATAGAGGTTTACAAGATGATGAGGGGGATAGATAGAGTGGACGTTCAGAGAATACTTCCTCGGGTGGATGTAGTTGTTACAAGGGGCCATAACTATAAGGTTCAGGGTGGGAGATATAGGAGGGATGTCCGAGGTAGGTTCTTTACTCAGAGAGTGGTTTGGGTGTGGAATGGACACTTTAGGAACTTGCAAGCGGTTATTGGATAGGCACATGGAACACACCAGAATGACAGGGAGTTGGATAGCTTGATCTTGGTTTCGGACAAGGCTCGGCACAACATTGAGGGCCGAAGGGCCTGATCAGTGCTGTACTGCTCTATGTTCTGTGTTCTAATACATGAATTGAAGTATTAGGTAGAGTTAAAAAAATTAGCCTTGGATATCATTATTGGCTAGCCTTTCATTACTCGCACCGCTGGCTAATCTATTCTACTGCACCAAAGACTTCCATTTTTACAATGCTGTCCTTTCACTTGACAGCTTGCCGGTTTTCCAAATGAATAACATGGCAGCCACATTATTTAATGGATATTTACATTTTCCAATCACTGAACTGTCATCACTCACTTTGCTAAACATAGATACAGTTCAGATCCAACATTTCATAATGAACTCACCTGTTATTCGCTTCCCATCTCTAATCCGTGGTTCACGCCTCCGCTTTGTGGGTGTGATTTAGTGGGGCTTCCAAACTGTGGTCACTCCCCATGATAATTGCAGAAGTTCCAAAATGCCCACTTCTCCAATGGTGCCAGCGATTTCTAAACAGCAACATGTTGGGTTCCTGACTTGCCTCCTTTCCTGCGATGCTGAAAATAGCTGGAGATACAAATGGAGGTGGGACTTCACTTTTGCATCTTGGCTGCCATTGCTTTACGAACTGCATTCCATTTGGTACTGTTGTGGGACCTCAAATTTGCAGCCCAATGCCTTAGTTTGCAACTTGAGGGCAGAAAATAACTGCATTGAAAATTAGTTGCACTAACATCTAAGTGAAAACAGGTTGAATGTATTGCAGTGCAAAATGGGGCATCATAGATTCATACAGAGATTAGGAATGTATTTATTGTTAAATAACCCTGTTGCGCATGTCATTATAGCAGTATATTATTCTGAAGAAATTATTTACACTTACATTGCAACATTTTAGCCATCAACACAAAGTGTTTTGTTTCAAAATTATTTCAAGTAAAGCCACAAGAAAACTTTATTCTGGTGAAGGTTTTATTTTGGGTGTTTTAAAAAAATATATAAAGCAGTAGTTGTTCGAGAGATGGGTAAACCATCAGAAAAACTGCAGCATGGAGACAGTGGCCTGGAAAATCCTGAGGTTGTGCATCAGCAGCATAAATGCAACAGAGCAGAATGCCCATCAAAGACTGAAATAATTCAAATACCAGGGATAAGATCAATTGTATAGTTGAGGGGGGGGGGGGATTCTAGCACCTGCATGAATGCATCATTGGTGCAGAGCCAGCTCGAGGCGTTTCACCCGTTCTGAGAAAGAGTGGAGTCTTCCAGAGGCCCGACTGAGCCAGAAATATATTTTTTTATAGACAACTTCTGTGCTTCAAATAGAGATGATCGATCTCTCCTTCTGTGTTCAGTCTGAACAGACATTTGGCATTCTATAATGTGCAATATGACTCTGCAGGACAAAACAATGGCTACAGTTTTCGTATTGTTGTGATTAAATTTTAGTCTGTGTGACCAAGGCTGGGATTCACCGTTGTGAGTCCACCCCGCTACCGCTGCTCGCAAGGACAGGAGAATTTGGTGTGCCGCTCGCTGGCGGCGGGATTCTCTGCTCCCACAGCTGTCAATGGGAATTCCCATTTAAGCTACCCCACGCCCTCGGAAAATCTGCAGGTGGGTGTGTGCTGCCGGCGGGTCAGGGAATCCCATTGTCGGAGAACTCCGGCTCAAATAAATACCCGTTTCTGCTGACTCATACAAGTAAAAATGGTTGCATTTTCTTGTCAATTTATGCAATGCAGAGAATCTTTCTCTTAAACAAATCTATTCTCTAAAATCTGTGCTGATTCTTCAAAAATTCTCTTCCACGGTACGTCCGTCATTTTAACTTTAGGAAAAACTGTCTTTCTGGTTTGACCAATCAAGAGCAGCTTTTTCACTTTGTTGGCTATTGATATGCACACTCGCCAGCCTATCAACTGCCAATGCATTGGCAAGCTAGTCTCTGATTGGATGAGCTGAAAATACAGGCAAAGTCACTTTAAACTCTTAGGCAAGGCCAAGAGCCAAGGTGACAGGAGACCGGAGCAAGGTAGATCGCATCCATGGTGTGGGAGAGGCCAAGGCCGCAATGATCGAGAGGTGTGGGACCAAGAGTGGCCGGGGCCGTGGTGACTGAGATTGGGACTGAGGGAACTGAGAGGGACCTTGGGTTGCTGAGAGGGCCATGGGGGCCGAGAGAGGCCAGGGTCACTGGGACCCAAGAGAGGAATAGACCGTGGGGTCCTGCGAGAAGCGGGGCAATGAGGACCCGAGAGAGGCATGTATGATGTGAGTGTGTGTGGGAGAGAGATGGAGTGTGAGTGTGTGTGTGTGCCTGAGAGAGAGAAAGGTGAGTGTGTGTGTGTGTGTGTGCTCTGGAGTGTCATTTAACAATCTAATAGCGTTATTTCTAAACCTGGACTCAAGTTGTCTTTAGCTCCCCGTGCAAAAAAGGATTGTCCTTGATGCATTAATTGCTTGTAACCTCTAATTTGGCTGGTCACCTGGAACATAAGGGAATGGGTGAGCCAGTGAAGAGATCAAGAGTCTTTATCCCATCTAAAGAACTTAAACACCGATGTAGTGTTTCTTCAGGTGACCCATTTGTGAGTGAGGGACCAGACCAGACTCCGGAATGGGTGGGTGGGGTATGTATTTCACTCAGATTTCGATGGTAGAACCCAAGGCCCAGCGATTTTGATGATTAATAAGTGAGTGCCATTTTCAACCACCGGGGTAGGGTAGGTATGTAATATGAGTGGGTCTTTGGCAGGTACTTTGGTAATCATGGTGAATGTATATGGCCCTAATTGGGGCAACGTAGTATTTATCAAAGTTTTGATCGACTCCATTCCTGGTTTAGACACACTTCAAATTGTCTTGGGGGGTGGGGAAGGGGGTGGGGGGAAAGACTTTAATTGTGCTTTGGAATATTAAATGGGGACATCAAGCCCTAAATCTCTGTCTCTTTTGGGGATAGCGTTGGTACATCAAACTTTCATGGAGCAGATGGGGGAAGTGGACCCGTGGAGAAAACTGCATCCACATGATCAGGAATTCTCATTTTTCTCACATGTACAGAGGTCTATTCCGGATTAGACTATTTCTTGTTTGGTAAGTCACTGCTCCTGGGAGTCAGAAAAGTGGGATAGTCAAGGATAGTAATGTCTGATCACGCTCACATTTGGTAGATTTTGAGCTGGAGACAGATCCCATACAGCAGGCTACAGAGGGCAGTGAATGAGGAATGGCAGCGATTGGTAGGAGAGGTTCTGGATACAGACTGCTGCTACTCGGAGGCTCCTATCCTTCAGCTGTTTACAACCAGGAAGCGCCTCCAGGTGCAATTCGACTTGGTATCTATTGCAAGGGTGGAGAAGCAGCTACCATGCCCAAAGGGTGTGTTATATGAGCATGGGGAGGCAGCAGGTAGTCTGTTGGCGCACCAGCTGAGGCAGCAGGTGGCCTCCTGGGAGATTATGCAAGTGAAGAACTTGAAGGGTGGTTTAGTGACAGCACCGAGAAGTCAGTGTGTTTTTGGGGCATTCTACAGGGATTTGTACAGGTTGGAACTGCTGGAGGGGGTGTCAGATATGATAGAGTTTCTAAACAGGTCCTTCCTGAGAGGAGAGGAGGAAAGTAGGAAGGGGCTGGAGGACCCGCTGGGCTCGGATGAGGTGCTAAGGGCAATTTGGTTGATGCAGATGAACAAGGCCCTGGCCCTGATGGGTATCCTGTTGAATTTTACAAAAGATTCTTAGACCAGTTGGTACAGTAATAGTAGATACATTCAACAACACTTTAGCTCAAGGTTACCTGCCTGATACTCTTACATAGGTCTCCACCTCCCCTATTTTAGAGAAAAATAATGACCCAATGGGGCATGGTTCCTACAGGCCCATATCGCTAAATGTGGATGCCAAAAGCACTGGCTACGGTCCTGGCTTTTCGGTTAGAGCCATCTGTCCCAGATATAGTGGTAGAAGACCAGACGGGATTTGTGAAGGGTAGGCAGCTGCCCTCCAATATACGGCAGGTTCTGAATGTTGTCCTCTTGCCTTTTCTGGCCCCTGAGCCAGAGATGATTACAGCTATAGATGCCGAGAAAGCATTTGACAGAGTGGAGTGGAAGTACCTCACTGAGGTATTTGGGAAGTTTGGGTTTGGGCAGAAATTTATTTCATGGGCGCAGCTGCGGTACAGAAACCTCATGGCTAAAGTTTGTACCAATGCGACAAGATCAGGATACTTCCCTCTGAGCAGGGGTACAAGATGGGGGTGCCCTTTGTCATCGCTCCTTTACGCTCTGGTGATAGAACCTCTGGCGATAGCACTGAAAGCTTCTGGGGATGGAGGGGGATTGACCGTGGGGGAAGGGAGGATAGTGTGTTTCTTTATGCTGATGACCTGCTCCTGTATGTCACAGATCTGGGGCGGCATTCTCCCCTACCCGGCATGACGGAGGGTGTCGGCGTCGGGGAGTAGCGCCAACCACTCAGGGGTCGGGCCTCCCCAAAGGTGGGGAATTCTCCCCACCTTTGGGGGCCAGCCCCGCACCGGAGCGGTTGCCACCAGAAGACTGGCGCAAAAAACCGGTGCCCCCGGCAGCGGGGCTGGCCGAAGGGCTTTCGCCGGTCCGGGCATGCGCCGGCAGTGACGTCAGCGGCAGCTGGCCGCTGACGTCACTGCCGGCGCATGCGCAATGTGGGGTTCTCTTCCGCTTCCACCATGGCGGAGGCCGTGGCGGCCGCGGAAGGAGAAAGAGTGCAACCAGGGCACTGGCCCGGTGTCTGAGCGCCCCCCGATCGCGGGCCAGGCCACCGTGGGGGCACCCCCCCGGAGTTCGATCGCCCCCCGCCCCCCCAGGACTCCGGGGGTCTGCTCGTGCCGCTGATCCCGCCGTTCCAGAGGTGGTTCAAACCTCGGCGGCGGGAGAGGCCTCCCAGCGGCGGGACTTCAGCCCATCCGGGCCGGAGAATCACCGCAGGGGCCTCTCCGATCGGAGTGGCGAGATTCCGCCGCCGCCACTTCCCGGGTGGCAGAGAATCTCTGCCACGGCGGGGGCGGAATTTTAGGCGCCCCCAGGCGATTCTCCGACTCTGCTGGGGGTCGGAGAATTTCGCCCCTAATCTCCTCTATTGATGAGATTATGAGACTGCTGAGTGGCTTTGGCTCCTTTTCGGGCTATAAGTTAAATCTGGCAAAAAGCGGGTACTTTTCAATTAATCCCCCAGGGAGGGGAGCCAATCTGGGGGTATTACCCTTCCACCGTGCCAGAGGTAGCTTCCGGTATCTGAGAATCCAACTGACATATGATTGGCATAGGCTTCATAAGTTAAACTTTATACATTTGTTAGATAAGGTGCGACTCGATTTTAGAGATGGAGTAGTCTTCCGTTGTCCCTAGTGGGCAAAGTTCAAATCATCAAAATGAACATCCTGCTGAGGTTGCTATTCTATTCCAATGCATTCCTATTTTTCTCGCCAAATCGTTCTTTACTAGGGTGAACATGTTAGTGAATTCCTTTCTATGTGTGGGTAGCGTGCATAGAATTCACAGGGTGTACCTCCAGAGGGTCTAACAGTTGGGGGGTCTAGCACTAACCAATTTGCTCATGTGTTACTGGGAGGCCAACGTGGAGAAGGTTTTGGGTTGGTAAAGGGTCGAGCCATCACTCCCACTCTCTCCAATGAAATTTACCTCAACTCAGTTGTGATCTCTGCTTTGAAGATATGGAGGCAGCTCAAACAAGATTACAAGCTGAATGCCATGACATTATTGGCTCCTATGAATGGTAAACATTTGATTCCACCATCGTGTTTGGATTTGACTTAAGGCGTGGAAAGAGTGGGGGCTAGAGTGCTTTAGAGACCTGTTTATAGATGGTTGGTTCGCCAGTTGTGAGGAGTTCGCAGCAAAATTCCAACTATCAGGGACACACCTATTTCAATATGTTCAATTGCATGACTTAGTCCACAGGTTTGCCCTGCATTCCCCTTAGCATCACATCTTCCTTGTTGGAGGAAATCTTATGGTTGGCAAGGACTAGGGGAGGGGGAGGATCTTGAATTTCTATGCACGGACCATCTCATTGGAATCTGCATCGCTCGATCGGGTGAAGGCAAAATGTGAGGAGCATTTAAGATTTTGAGGAGAATGTGTAGAATGAAGCCATTTGTTGGGTAAATTCCACCTCATCCTGCGTGCCTCATCAGGATGAGCAGGTTCTTTGATGAAGTGGAGGATAGGAGTGAGCATGCACCCGTCAACCATATCCACATGACTTGTCTACAGATGGAGAGCTTTCCGGTCTCTTTCTTTAACACCAGGCCAGCAGTTATTAACGTTAATCTAGAGCTTCGTCCATTGGTGACCATTTTCGGGATGCTGGACCCTCCAGGGCTACGGACCGAGGTGAGGACAGATGCACTCGCCGTTGCCACACTGATAGCCCAAAGGAGGGTTCTGCTGGGATGGGGAGCATCCACTCCTCCTAGTGCCTTGGCCTGATTGGCTGACCTTATGGACTTTTTTATACTTGGAAAAAGTCAAGTACACCATCAGAGAATTGATAGAAGGATTCTACCTGAGGTGGCAGCCATTTATCTCTCACTTCAAAGAGTTGATTGCCATCAGCATTTATTGGGGGAGGTAAGGTTTATGGGTGGGGTCAGAGGAATACAGGGGGGCGGGGGCGGTGAATATAGCTTCTGTTGTGTGTTTTTCTATATCTCTGATTTCTTGTGCTGCTAAGGTGACAATTGTACCATCTTTGAACAATTTACATGGTTGTGTTGTAGTTCAGTTTGTGATTGTTAAAATTGAAACCTTCAATAAAATATTATTTTTAAAAAACGATTTGCATCCCTGATCAGGTATGATTTCATGCTGCTTTCAGTGTGCCATGCATATAAACTTTATGGGGACATGAAAAAAATGAAAATCGCTTATTGTCACAAGTAGGCTTCAATGAAGTTACTGTGAAAAGCCCCTAGTCGCCATATTCCAGCACCTGTTACGGGAATCGAACCGTGCTGCTGGCCTGCCTTGGTCTGCTTTCAAAGCCAGTGATTTAGCCCAGTGTGCTAAACAGCCCCTACATGAGAATAGTTTCATTTATACTTACAGATGCCCGGGATTGTGGGAGAGTGGAGTACTGTGCAGGTTCTGGTGCATGCATTTGGCACAAGGGGTCTGTGTATCAGCACAGTTTAGTATATAAAAGGATCACACCACCAGTAGGGCAGATGTTAAGTGGTGCAATTTAATTCAGCAATCATAAATCAAGCTACATTTATTAATCCCAGACCAGACCACAGCAGTAATTAGGATGCCGGACCGAAACCTCAATATTTTATTTTAATTTTGTAAGACTATGAGGATAGTTCACACGAGGAATGATTACACGCATAGCTAGGGATATGGGCCTGGATTCTCCAAACCTCCGCGCCGAAATGGCGCTGCGCGCGGGGGCGGAGAATGGGGCTTCAGATCTGATGTGTTGGGTAAGCTGGGTCTGCGAGGACTGCGTTTACCATAGCAGTGAGAGAGACAGGCTTCCAACACTTGGAGAAATGCAACTCTATTTTATTAACTCTTAACTATAATACATGCTTTAACTGTGGGTTGACACAATGCTGAGTTGACTGGAGACCTGAGGCTAACCTGACCAGACTATCTTACTACCACATGGTGCATGTTCGAGTTGTTGCTCACGGGCTCTGACTGTCTCAGAGGCTGCATCCCAAGAGAGCGGGAAAACTAGTGCCCTCTGGCTTTATAGTGGTCGTGTCCTGTCTGGTGATTGGCTGCTGTGTTCTGTGTGTTCATTGGTCATCCTGTGTGTCAATCAATGTCTGTGTGTGCACCATCATATATGTGTGTGTGTATTATGACATCTCCCCCCTTTTAAAAAATGTGTATATGTCAATAAATAGTGAGTGTGTGTATGAGTCTGACTATGCACAAAGTATGTGAGCGTATTTACATGGGAAGGTGTCTAGTGCAGACAGAGTGCATACAACAAATTAGAAAGAACAATATGTACAGTAAACGAAGAACAAGTCAATGAAACTTTCAGTCTATAAATTCAGTCTCTGTGGCGGGCGACGAATTCTGGTTGACCGCCTCAAGGGAAGGTCAGGGGCCGCCTGCACTGGAATGGGCGGAGCTGCATCCAATGTAGAGGGTGGCAAAAGAAGCGGCAGATTGGTGACCTCTTGGAAGGGTGTGTCCTGAGGAATCAGCAGGCGAGGCGGGACATCACGTTCAGGCGGCGAGTGTGGAGGCAGCCGCAGTGCCCGCCTATGACGCTGAAGAAAAGAACCATCAAGCATGCAAACAAGAAATGATCTGGGGGCCACTTGCTTGACCACCACAGCTGTGGCAGACCAGCCACCGTCAGGTAGCTGAACACAAACTCGGTCAGCAGGGACGAGAGCAGGGAGATCTGTGGCGTGGGCGTCATACACCGACTTACATTGGGCCCGAGACAGTTGGATTCTTTGCAGGACTGGAATATTGTCAAGGTCCGGGATGTGGATTGCAGGCACCATCGTCCGTAGTGTGCGGTTCATTAGCAGTTGTGCTGGGGACAGGCCAGCGGACAAGGGAGTCGCCCTGTAGGCTAACAGCATCAGGTTAAAATCTGAACCCGAATCAGCAGCTTTATACAACAGTCGTTTAACAATGTGTACCCCCTTTTCAGCTGTCCCATTTGACTGGGGGTAGTGGGGGCTCGAGGTGATGTGCGTGAACTTGTACAGTCGGGCAAAATCGGTCCACTCCTGACTGAAGAAGTACGGGCCATTATCTGTCATGACCCTAAGTGGAATGCCATGACGGGCAAAGTTCTCTTTGCACGCCCTAATGACTGTTGCTGATGTGAGGTCAGTCAGTCTGACCAGCTCGGGGTAGTTAGAAAACTAGTCCATGAGGAGGACGTAGTCCCGGCCTTTTGCGTGAAAGAGATCAATGCCAACATTGGTCCATGGGGACAACACCAGTTCATGCGGCTGCAAAGTCTCCTTCGGCTGAGCCGGCTGGAACCGTTGACACGTTGGGTGATTTAGGACAGTGTTGGCGATGTCTTGATTGATGCCAGGCCAGTATACTGCCTCTCGGGCTCGCCGGCGACACTTTTCCACCCCCAGGTGACCATCATGGAGCTGGCCAAGGACCAGCTCTCGCATACTCTGTGGTATTACTATCCTGTCCAATTTCATCAGTGTGCCATCGACCACTGCCAGATCATCTTTTATATCGTAGAACTGTGGGCACTGGCCCTTTTGCCACCCATCTGTGAGATAACGCACAACTCGTTGGAGTAGAGGATCCCTGGCCGTTTATGATGAATTTGCACGGCCCTTTCATCAGTGGCCGGAAAGTTGGATGCGCAGAACTCAACATGGGCATCGATCTGGCAGACGTAGTCCAACTGCTCGCACGGCGTGGTGATGGAGCGAGAGAGTGCATCGGCCACAATGAGCTCCTTGCCCGGGGTGTAGACCAGGTCGAAATCATAGCGCTGGAGTTTGAGGAGGATGCGTTGTAGGCGTGGCGTCATATTGTTGAGGTCCTTCTGTATGATGTGAACCAGTGGCCTGTGGTCCGTTTCGACTGTAAATCTGGAGAGTCCATACATGTAATCATGGAATTTGTCAATCCCTGTGAGGTGGCCCAGGCACTCCTTCTCGATTTGAGCATAGCGCTGCTCAGTAGGTGTCATGGCTCTAGATGCATATGCGACTGGGGCCCAGGAGGAGGATTCATCACGCTGGAGGAGTACTGCCCCAATGCCAGACTGGCTCGCATCAGTGGAGATCTTCGTCTCCTTGGCAGGGTCGAAGAATGCCAGTACCGGGGCCTTGGTGAGTTTCGCCTTGAGTTCACGCCACTCTCGCTCATGAGCGGAGAGCCACTGGAAGTCGGTGGTTTTTCTCACAAGATTGCGGAGAGCTGTGGTGTGAGATGCGAGGTTGGGGATAAACTCCCCAAGGAAGTTGACCATCCCCAGGAAGCGGAGGACCGCCTTCTTGTTCTCCGGTGTCTTCAGAGCATTGATCGCTGACACCTTATCTGCATCTGGCTGCACACCGAGCTGCGAAATATGGTCGCCGAGGAACTTTATTTCTGCTTGACCGAACGGGCATTTGGCTCTGTTAAGGTGGAGGCCATGCTCGTGGATCCTATGGAACACTCGCTTGAGGCGATCGATGTGTTCCTGTGGAGTCGTGGACCAGACAATGATGTCATCGACGTACACTCGCACCCCCTCCTTACCCTCCATCATTTGCTCCATTATTCGGTGGAACACCACCGAGGTGGAGGTGATACCAAAGGGCATCCGGTTGTAATAATATCGGTCAAACGGGGTGTTAAAAGTGCAGAGCTTTCGACTGGATGCATTAGAGCTGTATCTGCCAAAACCCCTTGGAGGCATCCAGCTTCGTGAAAAACTTGGCGCGAGCCATTTCGCAGGTGAGTTCTTCTATCCTATCTGGGATAGGGTAGTGTTCCCTCATGATGTTACGGTTCAAATCTTTGGGGTCGATACAAATGCGCAGTTCCCCTGATGGTTTTTTGACCCAAACCATGGAGCTAACCCAGTCCGTGGGTTCCGTGACCTTAGAAATGACGCCCTGGTCCTGGAGGTCTTGCAGCTGCTGTTTGAGGCGGTCCTTAAGAGGCGCCGGCACCCGACGCGGTGCATGAACCACAGGTGTGGCATTCGGTTTCAAAAGAATCTTGTACATGTAGGGGAGTGTGCCCATACCCTCGAAGACGCTGTGGTATCGTGCAATGATGTCAATCAATTGTGTTTAAGTTGGCATCTGGTGAGGCTGATGCCTCAGCGGGCGTCATGGAGTGAACATGCTGTACGAGATTCAGGATCTTGCAGGCCTGAGCACCGAGCAAGGAAGCTTTGTTGGACCCTACAATTTAGAAACGCAGGGTGGCTCTTGAGGAACGATGAGATACCACAAGCTGGAATGAGCCACTGGCAGCAATGGCATTGCCATTGTAGTCGAAAAGCTGGCAGGCCGATGGAAGGATGTTCAGCTTGACGTGGATGTTATCCAGGTCAGACTGCGAAATGTGGTTTGCTGAAGCGCCGGTGTCCAGCCTGAAGTGTATGCAGAATTTGTTGACCGTAAGGGTGGCACACCACTCATCGTCTGGATCAATGCTCATCACTGGGAGGGGCTTGGCCTTTTTTGAGGAAAGCATCGTATGCTTGGTGACGATGCCCACCCGGAATGGGGATGTGAGATCATCGGTGTCGGGATCTGGAACCATGTCAGAGTCTGAGTCTGCAATGGGTTGCTGCACTGACCGGACGTTCCTGCGCTGCTGCTGGGATCAATGTGTGGTGGGCAGTTGAGCAGATCTGATCAGGGCTGCGTAGTGTCCAAGCTTGTCACACTGGAGACAGCATCGAGATTTCGCGGGACATTGCCGCTTTAAGTGGGAGGAGCCACGGTTGTTGCACGTCATGGCACCGACGTCAGGACGCTCCGTGCGCCACGCGCATGCACAGTGCGGTCGAACGATGTGCGCACCTGCGCAGTTCGGTCCTCGGCCTCGCCGTCTCCTCGGTCGTTGCGCACATGCGCAAGAGCCCGGGAAAAGCGCTCGAAATGGCTACCCTCATTCAGACTCAGGCCCTGGAACTGTTTTACGACCTGCATCCGCTCCGCATCGTGGGGGCCTTGCCGGGCCGTCTCTGCCACCTTGATATGGGAGTACCGGTTAATAGCGTGCTCATGTAGGACGCAGGTCTCGATGGCGATGGCGAGGGTGAGCTGCTTAACTGTAAGAAGCTGCTGGCGAAGGGGATCGGAATGGACCCGAAAACGATCTGGTCGCGGATCATGGAGTCGGAAGTGGAGCCGTAGTTACAGGATTGCGCGAGGATACGGAGATGGGTTAAGAAGGACTGAAAAGGTTCATCCTTACCCTGAAGCCTCTGCTGGAACATGTAGCATTCAAAGCTCTCGTTGACTTCGATGTCACAGTGGCTGTCGATCTTCAGCAGGACTGTTTTGAACGTGGACTTGTCCTCGCCTTCAGCAAAGGTGAGGGAGTTAAAGATGTGGATAGCGTGGTCCCTGGCTGTAGAGAGGAAGAGAGCAATCTTTCTGGCATCCGATGCGGCTTCGAGGTCGGTGGCTTCAAGATACAGCTGAAACTTCTGCTTAAAAATCTTCCAGTTTGCACCGAGGTTGCCAGCGATGCGGAGTGGCGGGGGAGGGCAGACGCTGTCCATGTTACCGGATGGCTGATCGCTGGTCAAAGGCAGACTATCTCAAGGTAGGTCCATCAAACTCTAACATCACACACTGGTACCATGATGTGTTGGGTAAGCTGGGTCTGCGAGGACTGCGTTTACTGTAGCAGTGAGAGAGACAGGCTTCCAACACTTGGAGAAATGCAACTCTATTTTATTAACTCTTAACTATAATACATGCTTTAACTGTGGGTTGACACGATGCTGGGTTGACTGGAGACCTGAGGCTAACCTGACCAGACTATCTTACTACCACATGGTGGATGTTCGAGTTGTTGCTCACAGGCTCTGACTGTCTCAGAGGCTGCATCCCGAGAGAGCAGGAAAACTAGTGCCCCCTGGCTTTATAGTGGTCGTGTCCTGTCTGGTGATTGGCTGCTGTGTTCTGTGTGTTCATTGGTCATCCTGTGTGTCAATCAATGTCTGTCTGTGCACCATCATATACGTGTGTGTATATTATGACAAGACCAACAATCAGGTCCGTCGCCGGGACGCGATTCTCCGGCAACCGGAGAATCGGTGCCAGTCGCGCGCGTGCGTTGTTGACGTGGTGCCGGTCGGGGGCCGTTGAAAGAGGCCTCCGAAGCGATTCTCCGTGATCAACCGGCTGAGTTCCCGGCGGTGTGGTTCACGTATTGTTCCACCTGGCGGGAGCGCGGCGTCGTGGCTCCGGTGGCCATCCTGGTGGGGGGTGGGGGGAATCAGTCTCCAGGGGG
Organism: Scyliorhinus canicula; assembly: GCF_902713615.1. NCBI lineage: Eukaryota > Metazoa > Chordata > Chondrichthyes > Carcharhiniformes > Scyliorhinidae > Scyliorhinus > Scyliorhinus canicula. The sequence goes on along the minus strand of NC_052151.1, from coordinate 91,713,853 downwards.
GCCTCCACGATGGCCAGGCCTGTAATCGGGGGCCACCAATTGGCGGGTGCCGCGATCTGGGAGGGGGGCGTACCTTCTTCTGAGCCAGCCTGCTGTGTGGCTCCGCCATGTTTTCTGGCACCGGCGTGGACCCGCGGCCAGCCACCACGGGCATGCGCGGGCCCGTGGTGAGCAGTCCAGGGCCACGGACAGCAGCTGAAGCAGCATAGAGCACTCCGGCACCGTGCTAGCCCCCTGTGGGCTGCAGAATCGCTGGGCCAAGAGGCTCGTTGATGCCGGGTGAAACACTCCGGTGGGTACGCCGGCATCACCATTTAGCCACGTTTTTAGAGAATCCCGGCCTTGGTATTTTAAAACAAAATGTTATTACTAATACAATATTAAAATCTTTAATATAACAGCTGAAAATAACTTTCAATTAATCCTTAAACAATACTACTCAACACAGGGAATACAATACCTTTACTTGCTAGCTTTATTCCCACTTGAACACGAAAATAGACCACCTCAGCTCTCTCTCCACATAAATACCAATGGCACAGAGTAATACTTCCTTCTTAGAGTTACTCTTTGAGAAAGAGATCTCTTGACAGAACAGATCCTGGTCCGAACCCCTGCTGAAACTCTGGCTGGATGTCATCAAAAGCTACTTTTAACTGGCTTGTTTCAGCTCTCCCCTGTCCTCAGGCAGGTCAGCTTTAAATACAATTAATGTCTTTTAACTAAATTACAGTGAGAGCAGAAGTGATCCATTGTGCACACAGCTTCAGCCAGATCAAAACTGAAACTGAAAATGCATTCTCAAAATGCCTCAGGCCTTTTCTCCACCAAGTAATGACATAATCTCACCAAGCTGAAAATAAATGAACTCCTCAGGGAATCCCCTTAATCAAAACAAAGTTGCATCAGCCCAAGCTTTTATGATCGTTTCTGAAAGCTTTGTTGTCTGTCAAACCAAGAGTCTTTTAAAAACATGACTGCAGCAGTCAAACATACTCTAACTCAGACTTTTAACCTAGACCTCACCAAATGCTTATAATTTGGGGCTGGCTTCGCTCAGTGGGCTAGACAGCTGGTTTGTGATGCAGAACAAGGCCAGCAGCGTGGGTTCAATTCCTATACCAGCTGAGAATTCTCCCTCTGTGTACCCGAACAGGCGCCAGAATGTGGCGATTAGGGGCTTTTCACAGTAACTTCATTGCAGTGTTAATGTAAGCCTACTTGTGACACGAAAGATTATTTATTTAAATCCAATATATCTGAAATGTCTTTATTTGTCATATATGAGCGACCCTGTGGCACAATGGTTAGCACTGCTGCCTCACAGCCCCAGGGACTTGGGTTCAATTCTGGCCTTGTGACCCTCTGTGTTGCATTTGGACAGTCTCCCCGTGTCCACTTGGGTTTCCTCTGGGTGCTCTGTTTTCCTCCCACAGTCCAAAGATGTGCATGTTAGATGGATTGGCCATGCTACATTGTTCCTTAGTGTCCTGGTTAAGTTACAGGTATAGGATGGAGTGGATTAGTGCAGACTGGATGGGCCGAATGGCCTCCTTCTGCACTCTAGAATTCTAAAACAGCAAAATATAATGTGGGTTACAAAAAAGCTGTGGCCTGCCAGCTAGCAGAGGACAGAAAACCAAATAGCAATTGAACTATTGTCAGCTTACTCTATCGGAACATTGTGAGTTATAAAATTCATGAACCAGTCTACTGTGCTGTATCCTTGAAAGGGCATCTGCCTCTGTAACTACCTGGCCCTTATTATCACGATCCCCAAACCCATCCTCAGCATTAGATGAGACAACTCGGTCGTACATGTCTCCTTCTGCAAAGACATTGTGCACCCCACTTTGTAGCACAAATTAATACAGGTCCCAGCAGACTGATAGGAAAGCTCTCTGTGGGGAATACTGGAGTGCCCCACCTGAGTGGTCCAAACATATTAACCTAATCAATTGTTTACTCAATGGTGGCTGTTGCTAAGGCATTACAGCATTGTAGCGCTCCTCAGTGGCACTCTGCGGATGGCAAACTAGTGTCATCAAACCCATCTTCTGGGGGTAACCCTTGTCCCCAAGGAGAGATTCCTTCAATGAAATGTGGGAATGGGTCTGAATGTATATATTGTGAGAGCTCCCTGAGCACAAGCATGCAGGATTTTTGTCTTGTATGGCTATCAGCTGCACATTATCAGAGCGGAAGCCTTTCCTGTTGATGCATCTGACTGGCTGATGCCACGGAGCTCTCAGTGCCTTAATGTGTGCAGTCAATAGCCACTTGACTTGTGGGAAAATTGTGATTGATGCAAAGTCCAATGCTCTGGCTACCTGGCAGGTGGAATTGTGCAACTTTGTGCACTCGCCTGAATAATAATAATAACCTTTATTAGTGTCACAAGTAGGCTTACATTACTGCAATAAAGGTACTGTGAAAATCCCCTAGTCGCCACACTCCAGCGCCTGTTCGGGTACACTGAGGGAGAATTCAGAATGTCCAATTCACCTAACAGCATGTCTTTCAGGACTTGTGGGAGGAAACCGGAGCACCCGGAGGAAACCCACACAGACACGGGGAGAATGTGCAGATTCTGCACAGACAGTGACCCAAGCTAGGAATCGAATCTGGGACCCTGGTGCTGTGAAGAAACAGTGCTAACCATTGTTCTACCATGCTTCCCGTGAAGAGGTCATGCATGCCTCACAGTTATAATTCTGCATCATTGACAGGGAAATGTAACACAGCTTCTGAATAGGGCCCTGGAAAGAGTCACTAGCAAAGAAGTTTAGGGCCATGGCAACCTTTAATATCACTGGGTTGGAATTTTCTCCAAGTCCTTGTAGTTGCAGGTCTTCATGGAGCAGCTGGCATATTACCAAAGCCACAATCCGGGGCATCCTAAAGCACCTTCGGCATTGACTTTTGCTCATCTGCAGATAACTGCATCACCAGAAGTATAGCCGAGTTCGGGCCGATGCGCACGACCGCAATGGTTCTTGGTCGCCAGCATACTGAACTTAATAAGACACCCCTATCTCTTGCTGGTCTGGCCATAGCTCCTCCTGGGCCTGTGACAACCTGCACTGGTCCCTCCTCCTCCTCATCTGAATTAGAACCAATGGAAAGATGGGTTTGCCTGGAGCTTGCATTATCTGGGCTTGAGAGGATCTGTGAATGAATTATAAAAATCAGTCAACTGAGCATATTCTTTGTAGATTAGCTACCATCTCTGAGCATCAAAACCAATGTTAAGCTCTGTGCCGGCATTCATCTCACCACAGCATCCCCACCCTAAACATTCCAGGTGAAGGACATTCTGGAGGACCACAGATGACTGTTTCTCCCATAGATACATGACTGTCCATGGCGACATTGTGCACTGACCAGGGTGATGCCAGCTTTATGTGACAACCCTCCCTCAGACACGATTCAACTTGCCTCCATTATCCACGAGACTCCATTGACAGATAATTGCCTTGGCATCAGAGAAAGACTTACTTCAAAAGCCATTTTTTACCACGACCATTTACTTGGGAGGATGGAGGTTTGGAATGGGATTTTTCAGCTGTACACAAGCTTCTGGGAGGCATAAACCTCTCTCTCTTACTCCCTCCCTTCCTTGATTGATCCTTACTTCTGGTAACAGCAGATGCCGATCAGCAAACAATGTATAGCAGCTCCAGATCTTGATGGATTCCCTCGGGAATGTGATCCACTAATCATGACATTGGAACCTCATGAGCAGAGCTTAGCTGAACCAGGTCTCAATGTTGTGGACTAACTATTAGTAGGGTGTCCCTTTACTCACTCCAATAAAATCCAATAAAATAAGGCATTAACTCCACCCTCCAAAAAGAGACTCGTCCCATGTAGAAAGCTTGAGGGGCTTTATGAACTGTGCAATAATTTTGACAGCATCAGAATGGTGCTTGTTTGGTTTCCCCGCATGTCAAGCCCCTTCCATTGTCTCCTGTCATCCACCACGTCCCTTGCCCTCCTGAACAATCGACACCTAGCCATTCCTCTCCTCTCTCCTGTAACAGTTTAATCTCCCTCCATTCCCATGGACCCAGTGAACATTCCTGCTCTTCCCCATTCCCAGAGCTTTTGATGTGTGATGTACCTTCAATTGGACGCGAGGCACGATGAAGGTCCAAACTTAGGCTTTAATCAGCTAGATGTTAGCCCGGTGGTCGACTACAGTGAAAGGACGACCGCCGGGAACTCTGGGTACTTATACCCCGCCTCGGAGGCGGGGTCTACTAGCTTCTCGACCAATTGGTGAGCAGTCACATGACTAGTCCCAGCCAATCAGCCGAGAGGCACATGGCCAGCCAGAGCCAATGGGAAACCAGTGCTCTGCCCCAATGGCAGTGCTCCTATTCATACCACCACATTTACCCCTTGTGGAGAAAGAAGCCGGGGGGGGGGGGGGCATTGTAAGGGGAAAGAGAGAGGGGGGTCAAGGACTGGTGGTATGAGTAGAGACAATCGAGAAGATGGGGGCTGCCCACTGGCTCGTGGCAAAAGTGAACAAAAACGAATACAGTTGGGGGAAAAGAAAAATTACAATAGAGTCCAATAAAGTCCCATGGTTGCATCAGGTAGACACGATCAGCCTGTCTGGTGCCCGTGGTGTTCTGGTGGACCGTCGCAGTGGAGCCGGTGACGTCGGGCCGGTGGTCGTTCTTGACTCCGGGAGCGTCGGTCGTAGATGTGTCTCCGTACCCCGGGCCGGTGGTGGAGACGCTGTAATCGGGGAAGGGGGGGTCTGTGCGCTGGGTCGTGGGGGCGCAGGGGGCGCTGGGGGGAATCGGGATTGGGGGGGAGGTGTTGATGTAGGGGGAGAAGGCCGCACACCGGCGGGTGCCAGGTCCCGAAGCGAGACCGTATCCTGCCGACCGTCGGGATACTCCACATACGCATACTGCGGGTTGGCGTGGAGTAACTGGACTCGCTCAACCAACGGGTCGGACTTGTGCACCCGCACATGCTTCCGGAGCAAGATAGGCCCGGGGGTAGCCAGCCAGGTCGGGACAGGGGATCCTGAGGACGACTTCCTGGGGAAAACAAGAAGACGTTCATGAGGTGTTTGATTAGTGGTAGTACAGAGGAGAGACCGGATTGAATGAAGGGCGTCGGGGATGACCTCTTGCCAACGGGGGATAGGGAGATCTCTGGACTGTAGGGCCAGCAGGTTGGTCTTCCAGATGGTGCTATTCTCCCGCTTGACCTGTCCGTTACCACGAGGGTTATAACTGGTCGTCCTGCTAGAGGCTATGCCCCTGCTGAGCAGGAATTGATGCAGTTCGTCACTCATAAAGGAGGACCCCCGGTCGCTGTGGATGTACGCGGGGTAACCGAGCAGGGAGAAAATGGACAGGAGGGCCTTTATGATGGTTGTTGTGGTCATGTCGGGGCAGGGGATGGCGAAAGGGAGGCGGGAGTACTCGTCAATAACACTCAAGAAATATGTGTTGCGGTTGTTGGAGGGGAGGGGACCCTTGAAGTCTATACTGAGACGCTCAAAGGGGCGGGATGTCTTGATCAGATGCGCTTGCTCAGGGCGGTAGAAGTGCGGTTTGCACTCTGCGCAGATGTCGCAGTCCCTGGTGACGGCCCTGACTTCCTCAACGGAGTAGGGCAGGTTGCGGGTCTTGATAAAGTGGTAAAAATGGGTTACCCCTGGATGGCAGAGGTCCGTGTGGAGGGAGCGGAGGCGGTCAATCTGCGCGCTGGCGCAGTTACCGCGGGATAGGGCATCGGGAGGCTCGTTGAGCTTCCCAGGATGATACAAGATATCGTAGTTGTACGTGGACAACTCGATCCGCCACCGCAAGATCTTGTCGTTCTTGATCTTGCCCCTCTGTGCATTATCGAACATGAAGTCTACTGACCGTTGGTCCGTGAGGAGGGTAAACTTCCTGCCGGCCAGATGGTGCCTCCAACATCACACAGCTTCAACTATGGCCTGTGCCTCCTTTTCCACCGAGGAATGGTGGAGTTCGGAAGCGTGGAGGGTCCGGGAGAAAAAGGCCTCGGGTCTGCCCGCTTGGTTCAGGGTGGCCGCTAGAGCAACTTCGGACGCTTCGCTCTCGACCTGGAATGGGAGGGACTCGTCGATAGCATGCATCGTGGCCTTTGCGATATCCGCTTTGATGCGGCTAAAGGCCTGGCGGGCCTCCATCGACAGGGGAAAGGAGGTGGACTGGATGAGGGGGCGGGCTTTGTCGGCGTAGGTGGGGACCCACTGGGCGTAATAGGAGAAGAAGCCCAGGCAGCGTTTGAGGGATTTGAGGGTGTTGGGGAGCGGGAGTTCCATTAGGGGGCGCATGCGTTCGGGATCGGGGCCTATCACTCCGTTACGCACTACGTAGCCAAGGATGGCTAGACGGTCGGTGCTAAACACGCACTTATCCTTACTGTAGGTTAAATTAAGGAGTTCTGCGGTTCGGAGGAATTTCTGGAGGTTGATGTCATGGTCCTGCTGGTCGTGGCCGCAGATGGTGACGTTATCGAGATACGGGAAGGTAGCCCGTAAACCGTACTTGTCGACCATTCGGTCCATCTCCCGTTGGAAGACCGAGCCCCATTTGTGACACCGAATGGAACCATGAGGAAGTGGTAGAGGCGCCCATCTGCCTCAAACGTGGTGTACTTGCGGTCACTCACGCGGATGGGAAGCTGGTGGTAGGCAGACTTAAGGTCCACCGTGGAAAAGACTTTGTATTTTGCGATCCTGCTAACCAGGTTGGAAATACGGGGGAGAGGGTACACGTCCAGCTGCGTAAACCTATTGATGGTCTGACTGTAGTCAATGACCATCCGGTTTTTCTCCCCAGTCCGAACTACCAGCACTTGGGCTCGCCAGAGACTGTTGCTGGCCTCGATGACTCCTTCCTTTATGAGCCTCTGGACCTTGGACCCGATGAACGTCTGGTCCTGGGCACTGTATCGTCTGCTCCTAGTGGCGACAGGTTTACAATTTGGGGTGAGATTAGCAAACAAGGAAGGGGGGTCCACTTTGAGGGACGCGAGGCTGCAGACAGTAAGGGGGGGAATATTGCTGTCGAATTGGAAAATCAAGCTCCGCAGGTTGCACTGGAAATCCAGTCCCAAGAGTGCCGGAGCGCATAGACGGGGGAGGATGAGGAGTTTTTAGTTTTTGAAAACCCTCCCCTGGACCGTGAGGTCCGCTATGCAGCACCCGGTGATCTGGACGGAGTGCAAACCCAATGCTAACTCGATCTTATGTTTGACTGGGTGGATGGGTAGCGAGCAGCGTCTTATCGTGTCGGGGTGGACAAAACTTTCCGTGCTCCCCGAGTCCAGTAGGCATTGTGTCTCATGCCCATTGAGCTGGATCGACGTCATTGTCTTGGCGAGCATGCGTGGTCGCGACTGGTCGAGCATGATGGAAGCAAGTCGTGGCGAGAGTTCCAGATCATCCTCGGTGGCAGAGTAATCGCTGGCAGGGCCTTTCGTGTTGGCCCAAGATGGCGGCACCCAGGACCCGCACGTGGAGTCGGGGCCCCAAGATGGCGGCGCCCAGGACCCGCACGTGGAGCCGGGGCCCCAAGATGGTGGCGCCCAGGACCCGCACATGGAGTTGGAGCCCCAAAATGGCGGCGCCTGAGGCCCACACACAGCGTCCGGGGCCCAAGATGGCGGCACCCGTGGGACCCTCGTGGCGGCTGGGGGCAGGGTCAGCGGCGTCTGCGGGCCGGTCGGGGCAGCCGGGAGCGGGTGTAGGGAGGACCATGGGCCTGTTGCGGGGGCCGGGAGGCGGGCTGGAGAGGTCGGTGCGTGGCGCTGGGCCCTGGGAGGGCCCGGGGGAGGGGGTGGGGGATCTGCGGTCGCTGCGCGGAACAGCAGCGACCGACTTGGTCTGGCAGACCACAGAGTAATGGCCCTTCTTCCCGCAGCTCTTACACAGAGCGGAGCGGGCCAGGCAGCGTGGGCAGGGGTGTTTTCAGAGGCCGCAAAAATAGCAACGGGGCCCCGCTAGCTTGTCGGAGTGTCCCGCAGCGCAGGCCTGGTGGGGGGTCGGGGTCAGCGGAGGACGGAAGTGGCGCGTGCCATGAAGTCCAAGGGGTTGCCGCGCGGCCGGGGGCGTATGCGTGGGCGTTCAGGTCGGCTACCTCCAGGGGGGTTGCGAGGGTCCTTGCCTCAGCTAGACTGAGGGTATTCTTTTCCAGTAATCGCTGGCGGATAGAGGAGGATTGCATGCCGGCAACGAAAGCGACTCTGACTAAAAGTTCCATGTGCTCTGTCGCAGAAGCTTGGGGACAGGCGCAATTTCTCACCAGAGTCGCGAGGGCCCGGTAAAACTCGTCAAGGGACTCACCAGGGAACTGTTGTCTGGTAGCCAGGAGATGTCGTGCATATACTTCGTTGACCGGCTGGAGAAAGTGTCCTCTCAGGAGATCCATAGCCACTTCATAATCTTGTTCATCCTCAATCATTGAATATACCGCCGTGCCCACGCACGAGTGGAGGATGTGGTGTTTCTGCTCCTTGGTGGGCTTGCTGGCAGTAGTCGTCAGGTAACTGTGGAAACACGCCAGCCAATGTTTAAAGATTTCAGGCGCGTTCGAAGCATGCGGGCTGATGCGGAGGCAGTCAGGCTTGATGCGTAGCTCCATTTCAAAATTCTAGCTGATTAAATTGATGTACCATCAATTGGATGCGAGGCACGATAAAGGTCCAAACTTAGGCTTTAATCAGCTAGATGTTAGCCCAGTGGTCGACTTCACTGAAAGGCCGACCGCCGGGTACTCTGGGTACTTATACCCTGCCTCGGAGGCGGGGTCTACTAGCCTCTCGACCAATTGGTAAGCAGTCACATGACTAGCCCCAGCCAATCAGCCGAGAGGCACATGACCAGCCAGAGTCAATGGGAAACCAGTGCTCTGCACCAATGGCAGTGCTCCTATTCATACCACTACATTGTGCTCATGCTCCCCTAAATCTGACTCTTTCCATTCTCGAGGCCAGCTGTATCCTGAGTTTCTAAGAGACTTTCCACTACCACCCATAAGCCCAGCACTTCCACACTACCTGCTCCAACTCCCTCTTCTAACTGTGACTATATCCTCTGTCTGTTGGTACCCTCTTTCAACACTTAGGACCAAATTCTTCAGCTTCCAGACCAGGTAATTTCAACCAATCAATCTATGACACTTACCAAAGAGACCATCCACTGCCCTACAATGTGACCAAGGCATATGTGACATGCTTAGCCTCTTAAACAAGCCCCACTCTCTGACTTCCTTCCCTCGACATCCTTGCACCTGTACAGTTTGGCTTCCTTCCCCAGACACCTTCCTGAGCAAGCTCCGGATAGTCAGTCTTTCTTCCTCTGACAACACTTCCAAACTTCCCAGGTAATCCTGCCTCCTCTGTAAAACTTCTATTCACCCTCCCCTGCTGGCTAAGCCCCCATTGTCCATCCTTTGCTCAGCTTGGACTACGGCCACCTCGATCTCAACCAAGAGGCTGTTATTTCTGAGTGTCCCCAAGATGCCTGAAACAGTAGCTACTCACTTGAAAATCCAGGAAGATGTTGGCGCCATAAAGATAATACTACTTGTACACAGTCACAAATGTGTACATTCCAATTTCTCACTGGCAGAGAACTTAATTTGGAGGGGCCACTTAATTATTTTTTAAACTAAATTTAGAGTACCCAATTATTTTTTCCAATTAAGGGGCAATTTAGCAGGGCCAGTCCACCAAACCTGTACATCTTTGGGTTGTGGGGGTGAGACCCACAAAAACACGGGGAGAATGTGCAAACTCCACACGGACAGTGACCCAGAGCCGGGATTGAACCTGGGACCTCAGCGCCATGAGACTGCAGTGCTATCCACTGCACCACCGTGCTACCGGGGGCACTTAATTCTGATGAGCTGGCCTTTTAATGAACATGCATGGCATTCAAATACCTGCAAAAAGCCTCCTTATCTATTCATTTGGAAGCTCTACCTGCCTTTAAAGACCCGAGAAGTTAATCACAAAAGTTCACCCCATCTTCGGGAAACTGATTTTTGGCCTCCCGTCAAATTAAGCTCACCTTACCGCCAAGCTTCCTGCTGCTGGTGCGACTGGAAGATTCCGGTCACAGAATCTGCAGCCCTAATTTAAATTGGTAAGAACTGAACTCCCTTTGCTTTAATTCATAGTGATGGGATGAAGAGCTCATTTTTGATTTTGAATTACGACTCAAATTACTTTTGGATGTTAAATACCAGGAGCCACCTTCACCAGAGCAAAATATCACACGCTTCTTCCAAACAAACAAAACGCTAATCAAATCAACTGCATGACAAAGTTTCAGGCACCCATGCTAAATATACTAATTGTAGTTTAATGGTTTGTTAAAAGGTGTAATATGATAAATGTAGATTCTACAACAGAATAGTTAATATGGGATGGAATATTAATAACCAGCATGCTCATGTGCTTGTTTCCAATCTTTCTCATCACCAATTTACTGCAGCGATTATAAAAGTATGAACATCCTTGTTAAACTAATGGACAATGGGAATTTGAATTGGGGGCATTAACATGCCCATTATCACACAGTTTGATTTTTCACCCTACATGCCAAAGCATCACCCTGGCACATTTAGAACTAAAACATACTTGGTCAAATGATAAGTCACTAAATCAAGCCCATATGTTAACAAAATCAAAGTGTGTCAAAGCCAGTGGCAAAGAGATTAAGACTTACTGAATGCAGAGGAAAACATGATTGATGCAAGTGGTGAAAGGAAGCTGCTAATATCAAAAATACTATATGAATATTCATACAGGATGCCTTGTGACCTTCAAAAACGTTCAAGGATGAAAGATCTCCTTGTGTCTGCTAAACTGACAGCACATTCTAAATTTAAAAGAATTGAATTGGATGGATGACTGCATGAATTAGGCCAGTTATTGAAGAATTTGAGGTACAAACTGAACAGTACTGAGTCCTGTTCATTTTATGACTTGAATATTTTCACTGATAATTATGAATTTGAAAAATATATTTATGCTTTTAAAGCTTTTATGATAATTCCCACAATGTCCAGGATGGATGTTGAGTTCAAGCTGTGGATTTCTCAAACCGAATAGTAATTTAACTGTGTGTTTGGTCAACAGTTCGTGAGTTTTGGTGGCAAATTGTTCCTGTACATGGAGAATAGGCCTGATTTAACTGCAGCTTTTGATCACGTGGGAAGTGGCATGAGTTAGAACATTGTTACGGTTACATGAGGAGGGGTCAATATGACTCCCCTATCCTGCTACTGCAAGTCTTGACCGTTACAGGGTTTCTTTTGTCAATTAGTAAGAACAATGTCCTTGCTTAACCATTTTTGTGCTTAACCATTTACATGCTGATTTCAAAGAATCTAGTCGGGTAGGTTTTCTTAAGTTTAAAACAAAAAGAAGTTTGGTATTGACTTAATTATTGACTTAAAAACCCACCCAGATAAAGAAGACAAAATTATCGAAGAAGGCAAACACGCAAAGACCTACACACACACACACACACACCAGCACTTATGCACGTGCATACACACATTCACACACACTTGTTTAGTTACACAGTAGATAGTTACTTTCTCAACCAAATTAAAATTCAGTGCAAAAAGAAAAAATAGAGTTCACTGTTTGAGTCCTTTGCTGGTATCTGTAGCTGCAGCTGATTTTTCTGATCTTGAAATTCCAGGACTTGAAGCCCATGTATATCTACAATTGCCAAAGACAATTTATTTTAAAAACGTAATCTGTCTTTTCCAGGTGGATGATTTTTGCACTGGAGTTTAATTTCAATCGAAATTCACTATCTCTGTGTTGGATTTTTAAACTGTAACAGAGAATGGTCTTAACTTGGGAGAGAATGGGAAAGGGGGAATATCATTGTATGCCCCACACCCATGGCAGCTTCTTTCCAGACTGCTGTTTAGCAGCTTGTGTGCTGTAATAAAAGATATTCAGAAAAATTATTACTCTAGTCATGTGACCTCACTCCCCATAACAATTTCAAAAGCTATTTGCACAACATGGGCAGGATTCTCTGACCCCCCGCCATGTCCCAAATTCTCCGCCCCCCCCCCCGAGATTCGGCGGGGGCGGGAATCACACCGCACCAGTTGGCGCGCCCCCCCGCGCCGGTCGGTGAGCCCCCCGTGGCGATTCTCCGGCCCGCAATGGGCCGAAGACCTGCCGCTCCCGCCGGCGTGGATTAAACCTACTACCTTACCGGCGGGATTGGCGGCACGGGGGGGGGGGGGGGCGCCGGGGTCCTGGCGGGGGGTACGGGGTTGATCTGACCCTGGGGGTGCCCCCACGGTGGCCTGGGCCATGGTCAGGGCCCACCGATCGGCGGGTGGGCCTGTGCCGTGGGGGCACTCTTTTTCCTCCGCCTTCACCATGGTCTTCACCATGGCGGAGGCGGAAGAGACCCCCTTCTCTGCGCATGCGCCGGTATGTCATCAGCAGCCGCTGACGCTCCGGTGCATGCGCGGACTTACGCTGGCCGGCGAAGTCGTTTCGGACCCGGCTGGTGTGACGCCAAAGGCCATTCACGCCAGCCAGCGGAGTGGGAACCACTCCGGCGTGGGCCTAGCCCCTCAATGTGAGGGCTTGGCCCCTAAAGGTGCGGAGACTTCAGCACCTTTGGGGCGGCCCGACGCCGGAGTGGTTCACGCCACTCCAACACGCCGGGACCCCCTGCCCTGCCGGGTAGGGGAGAATCCCGGCCCATATGTCTGAAATAACTGGAGCTAATGTTTTGTGTCGAAGGTGATTAGATTCTTTAATGTATCAGTCATTAATTCTGAATGATATATTATCCTCATTGATGGGAGAAGAAGAACACCTTTCCATGTAGCTATTGTCCTGGTGGATTTTCCGACGCTGCTTGAGAGGTAGCCTGATAGAAATGCAAATGTGAAGTTCAGTAAACTTTCAGTAAATCTTTTGAAATAGTTTATGACACCAGTGGGTGTGAAATTCAATCAGGATGTCTGGGCCTGTCTTAATTGTATTCTATATTAGAGTCTTCAAGAAATTTGGCCGACTAGTAATACCAGACATCGAGTGACTTGTGGCAGATATCTTGGGCTGGATTCTATGGTCGGCGATGCCGAACTCACGTTCGTCGATCGGCCGGAGAGTTCTCAACCAAATCGGGGGCAGCGCCGCTTTCCCGATGCTCCGTTCCCTCCAAAGCGGCGTACCCGGAGAATACACCACGCCACTTATCGACGGCCTCAGGATATTGCCTGAGGCCCACCCGCAATGCTCTTCCCTCGACCGGCCCAGTTCCCGACGGCTTTGATCGTCTGTAGTCACATCCGCCGGGAACTCAGAGTGGCGGCTGCAGACTCAGGCCAGCGCTGCCACAGTTGGAGGAGGGCCGATCCGCAGGCAGGGGGGGACTTTATTAGGGGCTGGGGGCACTGTGGGGGAGTGGTCCATGGTGCATGAGCCGGCCAAAGCGGGGGCACTATTTCGTGGGCCGGGTCCACGAGCGGCCTCTGCCATGTGGCACAGCGCGATCCACCGTGCCTATACGCGGCAAAGGACCCGGCAATTCTCTGGGCCGTATTGGCAGCTAGAGCCGGGTGGTTTATGCTGCCGGCATGCTAGCCCCCAGCAAAACGAGGAATTGGTGGCCTTTTACATCATTTTTTCTGCAGTAAAACGCCATTTTTTCCACGCTGGCGTGGGGACAGTTCCCCAGAATCGGAGAATCCAGCCCCTTAAATCAGTGTCTTTGTTTACTTTTAAAATATATCCTTTTTAAATTATTCAATACACATTTGATTAGCGGTTGAAATTACAAATTAATGTCTCTCATGCAAACGTCTCAGAACATCATCAGTGGAAAATAAGGCCTCGATATTTGTCACCATAGTGTCCGGGTTAAGATTCCATTTTGTGTCCAAAATCACATCTGCACTCTGCAACTTCAAAGCTATGCTGATCGAATTAAAAATTCCTTATTTTACTGTAGGCTTCCCAAAATCCCAGGACAGAACGCAATTTGTTTCCTGTTTCAGCATAAAGGTTGATCTGTTAATCGAATGTCCCTGAATGATACCTCTGAGTAATTAAGGACTCCCTATAAAAAGAGTATAACTCTTTCCCACTAAAGATCTAAATTGCAGATTATAAATAAATAAGCAAAATCTGCAAAACAAAATAGTAATTTATTATGGAATGCATGATACGTGTTTTTTTTAAAGTCAAACAATTGAAATTCCCTGACCATCTTCTTCATATTAGCAAACAACTTTGTGATTACTGTTTCATGCAACCAATAAAATATTGTAGAAATTGATGCTATCATTTTCAAAATGTTAAATTGCTAATGTAACATAGAAACGAAAGATCTGATGAAAAATTGACCTATGTTTAACGATGCTGCTGATATTGCCTCTCTACATAGTTTGAGGTTTTACCCAGACCTGCCAGCACTTTGATCAATCTATCCAAAATCTCCAACCCTCTCCAGCTGTGTGTCTCAGAATTTGAGCAGCAATTGACATTAATTCAGTGAATGTGCAATGGTTTCCCTGGTACGTCACTAACTGTGGTGAAAACTAAATGTGAATGATGAGAGAACTACTCAATTGAGTATCGTGTTTCCATTGAGTTAGCTTTGTGAGGCTGAACCAGTGGCATTTTGAAGAAGAAAAGAGCAGACATTTAATTTTTTTGTCCACTCAGTCCCTGAAATCTTAGATATTTTCAGTTGATGTAGTGTAATCATTCACCCTGGTGAGATCATCTTTTCCTGCTTGTCACGTGGTATATTTTTTTTTTACAAAACTTCTAATCAACAAGAAGCTATGCAGTTTGAACAGAGAGTTTATTCCTCATGCTGGAGCAGCATTATGAAATTTGATTTAAACGATAGACATGGGAAGATTGGATTCCAAGCGCGATGTCTGGCTTCAACCTTCAAAAACCTGACATATCCCATGGAATAACAGAAATGAATGGGTTGGCAAACTTAGCAGTAAAAAACATTTGTGGCCTATGTTTCCAAAGCCAGCACATTTCTCAGGAGAAATATTTTGATTTGGGTCAGCATATTTTTGGAGTTCTTTTTAAATCCAAAGAATTAAAATTCCCTGACCATATTCTTCATACTAGCCAACATTACTGAGGCCGATTTTGAATATTCATTAAGCTGATAGATATTTTGTGTAAAAGTAAATAATTTTGCACTTTCTTCAAACATTTAGTGGCACAACAGATCTGTTAGAGATGAATGGTGCAAGATATTGGACATAATAATAATAGAAAAAGGACAAAGAAATGAACAATATGTTTCCTGCCACCTTCTTGCGCTAGTCTAAACCTCTCTTATCCCATGTTGGTTGCGCCTTCCCTACCTACCACATGACCCGAATATCACACACACACCCCCAGCGCACCTTGTAACTGCCTGGTGGAAAGTGATAGGCCTGGAACAAGCAATACACTAAAAATGTATCTATGGTGGGTGGCACAGTAGCACTGTTGCTTCACAGCGCCAGGGTTGCAGGTTCATTTCCCGCCTTGAGTCATGTTGTGTGAAGTCTGCACGTTCTTCCCATGTCTGCATGGGTTTCATCCGGGTGCTCTGGTTTCTGCCCACGAGCCTTAAAAGATGTGCTTGTTAGGTAATTTGGACATTCTGAATTCTCCCTCTGTGTATCCGAGCAGACGCTGGAGTGTGGCGACTAAGGGCTTTTCACAGTCACTTCATTGCAGTGTTAAACCTACGTGTGACAATAAAGATTATTATAGAAAAATTACTGGAATTTTGCTGCAATTTGGCCCTCAAACAAATACTTGCCAAGGCTGCAACATCTCGTGACTTCAGGGCACTTCTGCCACTTCAAGGTTTTTTGATTTGATTTATTGTCACATGTACTGAAGTACAGTGAAAAGTATTTTTCTGCAACCAAGGGAACGTACACAGTACGTATATAGTAGACAAAAAGAATAATCAACAGAGCACATTGACAAATGGTACATCGACAAACAGTGATTGGTTACAGTGTGGAACAAGGGGCCAAACAAAGCAAATACATGAACGAGAGCAGCATAGGGCGTTGTGAAGAGTGTTCTTACAGGGAACAGATCATACAGGGGGAAGTTGTTGAGGAGTCTTGTAGCTGTGGGGAAGAAGCTGTTCCTATGTCTGGATGTGCGGGTCTTCAGACTTCTGTACCTTCTGCCTGATGGAAGGGTCTGGAAGAAGGCAATGCCTGGGTGGGAGGGGTCTCTGACAATGCTGTCTGCCTTCCTCAGGCAGCGGGCGGTGCAGACAGAATCAATGTGGGGGAGACAAGCTTGTGTGATACGTTGGGCTGAGTTCACCACAATCTGCAGTTTCTTGCGATCTTGGAAGGAGCAGTTGCCATACCAGGCTGTGATGCATCCGGATAGGATGCGCTCTATCGCACATCTGTAGAAGTTTGTGAGTCGATGCAGAAATGCCAAATTTCTTTAGCTTCCGTAGGAAGTAGAGACGTTGTTGGGCTTTCTTGACTGTTGCATCAATGTGAGTGGACCCGGACAAACTGTTGGTGACCCCCAGGAACTTGAAACTATTGACCATGACCACTTGGGAGCCATTGATGCAGTCTGGAGTGTTTATGTCGTGCTACGCTTCCTGAAGTCGATGATCAGTTCCTTGGTCTTTCTGACATTTAGAGAGAGGTTGTTTTCGGTACACCATACAACCAAGTGATTTTTCTCCCTTCTGTAGTCTGATTCGTCATTGTTTGAGATACGGCCCACCACAGTCGTATCATCCGAAAACTTATAGATTGAGTAGGAGTTAAATCTTGACACACAGTCATGTGTGTATAGGGAGTACAGTAGAGGACTGAGCACACATCCTTGCGGGGCCCCAGTGTTACATAGAACATAGAACATACAGTGCAGAAGGAGGCCATTCGGCCCATCGAGTCTGCACCGACCCACTTAAGCCCTCACTTCCACCCTATCCCCGTAACGCAATAAACCCTCCTAGCCTTTTTGGATACTAGGGCAATTTAGCACAGCCAATCCACCTAACCTGCACTTCTTTGGATTGTGGGGGTAAACCGGAGCACCCGGAGGAAACCCACGCAGACACGGGGAGAACGTGCACATTCTGCACAGACAGTGACCCAGTGGGGAATCGAACCTGGGACCCTGGCGCTGTGAAGCCACAGAGCTAGCCACTTGTGCTACCATGTTGCCCATTTTTTTAAAAATGAGACCATCTGATCAACTGCCTCTGCTGCTTCTATCCTTTCCCCCATCTCCCCCGGGCCAAACGTCTGATTAAGCTTGCCCCTTCCATTATCCCCAAACTCACCACTTTTCTTTGATTTTCTCCTATTCATTGAACCATTTTGAGGACTATTGTGGAGGAGGTGCTGTTGCCTATCCTGACAGATTGTGGTCTGTTGGTGAGGAAGTCGAGGATCCAGCTGCACAGGGAGGGGTCAAGTCCAAGATTGTAGTTTGGTTATTAGTCTTGTCGGGATAATGGCGTTGAAGGTGGAGCTGTAGTCTATGAACAGCAGTTTTACATAGGTTTCTCGCTACCTTGTCTGGTGCTATAGCACTGCTTGATATTTCACGTTTAAGCCATCACAGGGTCGTTTAGCCCTCTGACTGGGAATTGCTTTGTGAGCCCACCACACGAGGATGATATCATACTCAAACTCAGAGTATTAGGCCAGGGTTGCAATGCTGTCACACGTGGCCAGTAATCCTGCCCCACCAGAACACGTCTGAAGAGGAAACTTCAGTTGGTGTCTGAAAACGGTTAAAGCTGATGATTAACTTTGTATTACAATTTCTGTATATCAAATACAGATTACTATATTGTCCTGATGGCAAGCTAACTGGTGAAACTTTGTTGAAGATTCTCCCTTTTGAATAGAGAAGATTAAGGGACAGCTCTTTCCTTCCCAATGTAGTCCTGATAGTTTGGTCTCTGAGGGGGGTATTGATGGGAAGGCTTGGGGGTTCATGCGTGAGTTGGGGGGAGGGGGTTTTACTTGCTTTTTTTGGGGGTAGTGACCCGTTATTCCTGTGGTGAGGGGGAGGCTGCCATGCTTGTCAGTGGGGGGAGGCAGAATTAGCATTGTGCGAGGGACGGGGCCGCCACCGGACTTCGGGATTGATGCCTGATACTGGGATTCCGACGGAATCCAACAAGCTCTCCACCATGCATATGTTTGCATGGTTAAGGAGAGAGACTCACACCTGGGCCTTACTCACAGCACCAGCAGGGACCAGTCCCGATTCTCCACTGGAGGGACCACTTAGGCTCCAGAATAGAGAATCCTGGCTATAATTTCATTCGAAGCAGTACAGAGAAAGTTTACTCAACTCATTCCTAGGATTAAGGGCTTATCCTATGAAGAAAGATTGAACAGGTTGAGCCTGTACTCAATGGAGTTTAGACGAATGAGCGGTGATCTTCATGACACATAGCAGGGTGGATACCAGTCAAATATTGATTCTACTGGGGGAGACTAAAACTAGAGGACACAGTTTAAGAAAAAGATGCAAATAATAATTTTCCATTCACAGGGTTCCACAGAGTATGTGGAATTCTCTTCTCCAGAGAGGCTGGGTCATTGAATCAATTCAAGGTAGAGTTAGGCAGAGTTTTGATAGACAAAGGAGTCAAAGGAGGGAGGTGGCAGGGTGGATGAGGAAATGTTTGGGGAGGTGGGATTAGACTGGAAAGTGGAGTTGAGACCACAACCAGATCAGCCGTTATCATAGTGAATGGCAGAGTAGGTTCGAAGGGCTGGATGGCCTCCTGCTGCTCCTGAGTCCTATCTCATTACCTTGCACTGTTGCGGTATGAGAGCTATTTGCCTCTGGTTGAATGCCATCCAGATCTTGCTGCATGTGGGCAGAGACTGCGTCAGTATTTGAGGGGTTTGGAATGGTGCTGACCATTGTGCAGTGGTTGGTAAACATCCCCACTTCTCAGGACTGACAGGACTGAGAGATGGCAGGACTGAGAGAGGGGTTAAAAAGTTGAAAATGGTTGGATAAAGGACACTACCCTGAGGATTTCCTGCAATGATGTTCTAGAACTGAGATGATTGACTCGGACAACCAAAACCATCTTCCTCCACGCTTGGTACGACTGCAACTGGTGAAGAATCTTTCCCCTGATTCCTCATTGATAGCGATCTCTGACATCACACTTGGTCCAATACTACCTCGATATTTTCACTCTCCCCTCACTTCAGGAATTTTGTCCAGGTTCAGACCAAAAATGCAATAAGATCTGGGACGGGATTCTGCCATAATTGGCTTGGCGGGCAACTCCGGCAGGAAGGAGTGGCGTGAACCACTCCGGCGTCGGGCCGCCCCAAAGGTGTGGAACCCTCTGCACCTTCAGGGGCTAGGCCGGCCCTGGAGTGGTTTGCGCCGAGCCGGCCCACGGGGAAGGAGCTTGGCGCCACGCCAATCAACGCCGAAGGGCCTCCACCGGCTGGCGTGAGGTGGCACATGTGCGGGAGTGCCAGCGTGTGCTGCCCTCATTCCAGTGCATGTGCGGGAGGGATCCACATCGGCCATGGCAGAGGACCACAGCGGCCAATGCGGATGAATAGAGTGCCCCCATGGCCCAGGCCCGCCTGCGGATCGGTGGGCCCCGATAGTGGGCCAGGCCACCGTGGGGACACTTCACGGGGCCAGATCCTCCCGCGTCCCCAAGGACCCCAGAAGCTGCCCGTGCCACCAGGTCCCGCCGGTAAAGACCTACTCTAATTTACGCTGGTGGGACTGCAAAACACGTGCAACCACTCAGCCCATCGCGGGCCGGAGAATCGCTGGGGGGGGCTGCTGCTAGCGGCCGCCGACCAGCGCGATTCCTGCCCCTGCCAAATTCCCGGCGCCGGAGAATTCGGCAGCCGGCGCGGGGGTCGGCAAATCCCGCCCCTGGAGTTGAGTGGTATTGGCAGGAACCAAACAAAGCATCCATGGACTATATAAAAGTCAGGATTAAAATATACATTTTTAATGTCAGCTTTGTCATGAGAATTGTGGGCGTCATTCTCCCATGCCGCACTGCATGGGAGAATTGCCATGCGCGCCAATTTTTCCCGTTGCGCTGGTCGGACGCCGTTCCACAATTCTCCCAGAGGGCGAGAACGGCATCATCGAGGTCAGCGGTGCGCCTGCCGGAGAATCGCGGTACCAGGTACGGTAATTCTCCGGGGCCCCCGCTATTCAGCGGCCCGGATGGGCCAAAGTCCCGACGGCGTGAGCCCAGGTCACGCTGTCGCCGTTCACACCTGGTAAATAAATTGTGGAGGAAGGAGGTGAGTGGCCGGCCTCACCGTCGGCAGCAGGAGGTGGCGTCCACGGCCGGTGCTGAGGGTGGGGTAGGAGGGCCCTTGGAGTAGGATGCCACAGTGGCTGGGGGAAGGGGGGGCTTGGAGGAGGATGCCACAATTCTCAGGGTGGGGTGGGAGTTGGAGGAGGGGGTGGAGTCAGGAGGAGGGGGCGGAGGTAGGAGGAGGGGGCAGAGGTAGGAGGGGCTGGAGGTCGGAGGAGGGGATGGAGGTCGGAGGAGGGGGTGGAGGTCAGAGGAGGGGGTGGAGGTCGGAGGAGGGGGTGGAGGTCGGAGGAGGGGGTGGAGGACGGAGGAGGGGGTGGAGGTCGGAGGAGGGGGTGGAGGTCGGAGGAGGGGGTGGAGGACGGAGGAGGGGGGTGGAGGTCAGAGGAGGGGGTGGAGGTAGGAGGAGGGGGTGGAGGTAGGAGGAGGGGGTGGAGGAAGGAGGAAGGGGTGGAAGAAATGATGCCGCCCTGCTGTGGGGGGGGTGAGGTCGGGCACGGTTACCCGCGGGAGCGACATGCCAGCCGGCTTTCCATGGCAGGATGGTGGCGAAGACACGCTTCCAAGTGTAGGTCACGCTGATGGGCCGAGGCAAGTGGCGCCTCAATAAGGAGGGACGGGGTTAAGTGCGTGGTCGACGGAGACTGTGGGCAGGGCGAAGGTTGCATGTGTGTCTGCAGCGACACAGGGCAGCCGGGGCACCCATGGGTCCTGGCTGTCGAGGTGTCAAAGCGCCATCATTGAACATGTTGTTGTTGACTCTCCCTCCCAACCACCCCCACCCTCCCCAGCCCCCCTCCATTCGTGTAAGTTGTTACGTTCGCGCACCATCCAGCAATGCTTTCCGCCATGGCGGGAGCGGCTGGCTGCAGGTAGCCATTCTTCGCCGCTGACGAAGGTGGCTCAGAGCAGCTGCTGCAGCGGCGGCTGCAGCTGAGGGACTGGCTGCAGAGGGCCCCGTGCCAGTCGCTCATGCCGCAGGCCCTCCCGCCCGACAGATGAAATGAAAATGAAAATCGCTTATTGTTACAAGTAGGCTTCAAATTAAGTTACTGTGAAAAGCCCCTAGTCGCCACATTCCAGCGCCTGTTTGGGGAGGCTGGTCCGGGAATTGAACCGTGCTGCTGGCCTGCCTTGGTCTGCTTTAGAAGCCAGCGATTTAGCCCTGTGCTAAACAGCCACTGCATGAGGACGGGATGAAGGTAGGAGGAGGGTATGGAGGTCGGAGGAGGGGGTGGAGGTAGGAGGAGGGGGTGGAGGTAGGAGGAGGGTATGGAGGTCGAAGGAGGGGGTGGAGGTAGGAGGAGGGTATGGAGGTCGAAGGAGTGGGTGGAGGTAGGAGGGGGTGAAGGTAGGAGGAGGGGTGGAGGAAGGAGGAGGGGGTGGAGGAAATAATGCCGCCCTGCCGTGGGGGGGGGGGGGGGGGGTGAGGTCGGGCACGGCATGAGGAGGCGGAGGGTGACAATGACCATCACATCGTCGGGCATGTGGAGGACGCTGAATCGGATCCTGATGGGGCGCAGGGGGAGGAGCAAGAGCAGGTGGTGGTGCCAAGGCGCCGGAGGCTTCCCATGCGGCCTCGAGTGTATCAGGACCGCATGTCGTTCCAGGAGCTTCCGGTTGCGGCATGCAGGAGGAGACTCCGATTGAGTCTGGAGACCGTGGCACATATATGTCATCTCGTAGCACACCTGGCACCACGTGGAATGGGGGGGGGGAGGACATGCTATCCTGGTGGCCGTCAAGTTGACAGTTGCCCTTAATTTCTTTGCAACGGGGTCCTTCCAGGCGCCGAGTGGAACCTCTCTGGTATCTCGCAGGTATCGGTGGACCGGTGCATCCGGGCCATCACCGACGCCCTGGGTGACATCGCGGACAGATACATTAATTTTCCAGAGGACCGCGCACACTAGGCTGACCGGGCAACGGGATTCACCTCCGTGGCTGGGATGCTGATGGTCCAGGGGGTGATTGATGGGGTGCACGTCGGCATTTTCATGAACAGAAAGGTAAACTACTCTATGAACATTCAGATGGTCTGCGACCATCGCATGAAGGTTATGCACGTGTGTGCCCAATACCCAGGGAGCGGGCATGATGCCTTCATACTCGCTCATTTGTTCATCCCCGCTATTTTCGACGGACACCCCCCCCCCGGCTGAGGGGCTGGTTGCTTGGCGACACGTTACGGTCGTGGCTAATGACGCTTATACCGAGGCAACAGTCCGAACCCGGAGACCCGCTACAATGAGGTCCATGCGGCAACCAGGGGTGTTGTGGAGAGGTGCTTTGGCCTCCTGAAGATGAGGTTTCGGTGCCTGGACCGCTCTGGAGGGGCCCTGCAGTACCACCCCGACAGGGTTGGACACATAGTTGTGATCTGCTTAGTCTTGCACAACATTGCCCAGCAGAGGTGCAAGGTCCTGGAGGAGGATGCACAAGGGGAGGCCGATGAGGGCGACGCTTCTGAACATGAGGAGGAGGAGGATGGGGGGGGGGGGGGGGGGGGGTGCACAGACATGATCTAGGGCGGGATATGGCCAGGAGGCTGCACGACGACACCGGCGTTGATCGCCGCACATTTCACAAACTAGGGGGAGGGCATCGCTGAGCAAGGCACTTGCACCATGGAATGCGCACAACCACATCACCCAGCACCCCCACTTCCCGTACCATCGCACAACCCTATCGCCCACACCGCCACTTTCACAGCACCTTACACCTGCGGCACATCGGGAATGTTTTAACACAGTTGCTTGTGTCAGCGGGTGTGATCAGTGCCATGTTGAATGATTACAACCCACTCTGCGATGACCTGTGAGCTCTGGATCGCAAGACAATGTCTGACTCATGGCCACAGCTACACCCTCCACCTCGGTGATCCCTGTATGCATCACGGACAACCCACGATATGGCCATGTGGGGTAACTGGCGTCGCTGTGCAGAGGGTGACGGGGTGTTGGGCGGTGGTGGCGGGGGGGGGGGGGGGGGGGGGGGGGGGGGGGGGAGGAGAACACGCATCCGGCCTCACCATTGCATGGAACTGCGACCCCGAGCATCATTCGGTCCCCCTCACAACCCCTCAGTCACCGGACATAGCACAGAGTCACCTAGGTTTGGTGTTACAGTGAATTTAATCGTGACATTCAAATACAAGTGCCCTAGCCCTTCCAACTAAGCTGTGCCCTGCACCTGTGCCAACTTACTAAGTGTCTAACTTCTTGGCCTTACAGGCCCGACCACTACGTCTATGTGTTTCCCCAGATGGTACAGCAGGAGTGGAGGCGGTCTGCTGAGACTCCTGCCCTGCGATGTTGGTCTACTTTGGCGCGCGTTTCCTGGGGGCGACCCGGCTTGGATGGGCCAGGCTGCTCAGCGGGCGTGCAGGAGAGCGTGGTGCCACCCTGCTCTGCCCGTTGCCATCCAGATGCACCAGGGACGGAACGGGGGGAGTCTGAGTGTTCCGGGACCTCCCTTGCTGGAGTCACCGGGACGGCCACCAGACCTCCTCCTCCCTCGGGGAGCCCGGTGACCCCCGGGTCTCTCTATGGGACAGTGGTGCCAGCGGAGACATGCGCCGTGGCACCACCGACACCTGGAGCTGTCAGTCCTGGAGGCCCGCTGTGGAATCGACCAGGGTCTGAATGTTCCCAGCGATGGAGCTCAGGGAGTGCGCTATCCCTGTGAGGCACTGCGCAACCTCCCGCTGCGATTCTGCGACACCACCCAGCAAGAGGCCAAGGCCGCCAATGCTCTCAGCGATGGCCTGCTGAGACTGGGCATGACCCGGAGCACGGCGGCAATGTCCAGTTGGCTGTGGCGCATGGCTGCCTGTGAGAGGGCAACCCTGTCCTGGTCTCCCTTTGACGTGTGCACATCAAGCCCCACGCCTTGCAGAACCTGACCCATGGCCGAAACCATTTCACCCATTGCCTCCACCGCGGACGCCACCCATGTGGTGTCGGCCTGGGTGGCAGCCATGATCGGCACCACTCCCTGCTCCTGGATGCGGATGGACTCCTCCAACCGCATCTGCAGTTGCTGGAAGACGGCCGTCATCCCGTTGTCCACTCCCAGGGTTTCCAAATGCATCTGTTCTGTGGGTGGGTCTAGTAAGTCCAGGAATCCGGGAACTGTCTGGGCGGCAGCTGTGTACTGGGCATGGTCTGCCCTCCGACCGTCCAGCCCCTTGGCTGCTCCTACATCCACCTGCTGTACCGGATCGGCTGTATGGTGCGCACCGGTAAGTGAGCCCAAAGCCTCATCACTTGTGTGCCCAACTGAGGTGAGTGTATCTGCGATGGTGGACATTGTGGGTGGCAGCAGTGCCGCAAACTCGAGCTCATCATCTGTCCCCAGGTCTGGGGGCTCCTGGGTTGATCTTTGGACCGGTGCTACTAGTTCGCGGCCCACATTAGCTGCCATGTCCGGTATGTGCATCGACTGTCTGGCCATCCTCTGTGCGTCACTGTCCACAGTCCCCGTCCTCTCTCCGTCACTGTCCAGGCTCGCCGCCCTCTCCTCGTCCGACTCACGGCCATCAGTGTCCTCAATGACCATCGTCTCTTTGTCCCTGTCATGTCTGTCCATCCTCCTCCAGTGCCATTGCCTCAGGGGAGGGCCCCCCTGTCAGTCTTCCTTCCCCCCTTTGCCATGCGTCCGTGGGGGCGGATGTGCTTGCATCTGGACGGTGGGGGCTTCTCCGTGATCGGCTCCTGGACCTGCTGACGACAATACGGCATGTATCGTTAGACACCCGGATGTTTGTGCGGGGGGGGGGGGGGGGGGGGGGGGGGGCTTTGTGAGTGGGTGCAGTGTGAGGGGGCGGGGGGGGGGAGTTAGAGGGTGGGTGGGGCATTGTGAGTGGGTGCAGTGTCAGGGGGGTTAGGGGGTGGGGGGCATTGTGAGTGGCTGCAGTGTCAGGGGGGTTAGGGGGTGGGGGGCATTGTGAGTGGGTGCAGTGTCAGAGGGAGTTAGGGGTGTAGCCATGCTGGCCACGCAAAATGGACACTGAGCCAAACTAAAATGGAAGGCTGCTGAGAAACAGACAGTTCAGCCAGAACAGCAGTCTGCAAAGAGCAGTTTGCATTCTGCAGCAGCAGAAACCAGTTTGGGCTCAGGTGAAAAGACCTTAGCTAGGTGCAAATGGCAAAACGCTTTGCATGCTAATGAGGCCATCAGACTTGAACACCCACACAATAGATACATTTGGTTCTGAATGGACACATTCCAATCAAGACCCAGACATCGAGGCACCAGAAACCTCCAAACAAAAGGACATAAGAAACGCCCCCTCCATCACGGAGACCCCCTCGCATTGGGGAATTAATCCAGTATCGATAAGAAATTGATCCAATAGGTAGAGCCCGCCCGAGAAGAGGGAAGGACAACGGAACCCCTATAAAAGATAGGGAACTCGTGTTGTCCGGTCTGTTAAACCCGTGCTCCGGCCCCGACTGACACCTGGTATCCTGACTCCAGCCGTTGAGCACCAGCCGCCGAAACCGTAAGTTCAACGCTCGCTACGCGATCCAAGCCCACTAGACTCCCAAGTACCAGAACGCTTGCTGAAGGCTGCAGACAAAACCAGGACGAAGGCCTCGTTCTCTGACCTTGCCTGTTCCTGTTAGATAAGTATTCTGTTTGCTTATGTTTAGTTGTAGCTTAGTCTCTTAGTGTGTGCATGAGTATTTATTATTAACTGTATAATAAATATTGATCGTTTGAACTTTACTAATCGGTGTATCGTCTTTATTACTTTGAACTTGACCTTGGAATACTTGTGACGTTGCCTATACGGCAACTGGCGACTCCAGAGCTAAATAATTACATAGAACAGAGCCTAGCAGTGTTAAGCACACGTCGAACTCGGAGGCGTGTTAATACACTCCAATAAACGCGTTTTACGCCCATAGTAAAACGTGCAACATTTAGTGGCGACATCCGCCGGGACCCTGTTGTAAGTGGAAACACCACAGTGTCCAGGACCCTGAAATTTGAATTAGAACTCCAAATTGCAGAGAAAGAAAGAGATCACAAGTATTCAAGGTGTTCAAAATAATAAGCGAAATTCGGAAGTGTGTTTAGTGCATGCGTACTAACAGGGCTGTAAGGTAAAACTGAAAGCTTTTTGTTGCGACAAACTTTCGGTAGTTTTGTGATCGGAAAATAGCGTAAGCCGTACCCTTTTCACGAAACACCACCCCAGCAACCCCCTGTTCCAAATTATAAAAAGAGAGTCAGAGGAAATGGCCATGCAGGCAATGGAACGTCTGATGGATCCAGCAAAGTTTGTGGTCGCAGCGACCAGCAGCAGTAGCAGAGTAGGCCAGTGTCCCACATGGGAGCTGGAACTCCGCAAATATCTGCAGGGAAAGGGATGGCCCCTTTGGAAAGAGTTTTGTGCAAATGAGGAGACAGGTCCCGGAAGTATAGGTCATACTTGGTGGGAGAACCTCTCTCAGATACACAAAAAGAGTTTAGGTAAAGCACGCAAGCCGATGGCGATTGTGTCCTGCTTGGCACAGTTGCGAGGCGCAGAGGAGGTCATCAGGACGCTCCGGGCAGATTTAGAGGAAAGGAACCGAATGAGTAAAGTCGATGTCAGGGACATCGAGAAAGAAAACCTGGAATTAAAAGGGAAGTTGGCAGAGAAGGATAGAGAGGTGGATGATGCCAAGAGGGCTCACCAGTCTTGTCTAGCTCATCTGAACAGTTCCCAGACCCAGTATGAGAAAGCCTATCAGGACGTGCAACGTGCCGTTCTGATAAGACAGGAATCGGAAAAGCAGGTGGAGGCATTGCAGAGGCAATGTTCCGATCTCAAAGCAGCTTTGAGAGCACTCCACGCTGCAACGACCGAACAAAGACAAAGCACAGTTGACCACGCGAAATGCAGGAAACAGATTGCGGAACTGCAATCTCTGCTTTCGGTGCAGAATGGCTTCCAAAGCACCTTTGGAGCTCAGTTAGATGGGGAAAATGCCCCAGATTGGCAGGAATTAAGCGAGACAGCGCAGCGTTATGTTCAGGGAACATGTGCGCCCGCAGCTCAGCAGAAACGACAGGCACCCCAACCCCCCACAGCTCAGATCATAACCGCACCCATGAATCCCGTAACCACACAGAGGAAAGCCGAATCAGAAGGCGCCCCAGACATAACTTACACCACCCCTTTAACAGTAACCCAGCTAAGGGACGCTTGTGAAAAGATCACTCCGTTCCTCCCCACCGCAGACCCCCACCAGTTCTTTGCTAAAGTAAAACAGCAGGCTACCATGTACGGCCTGGATGAGAGAGAGCAGGTTAAGCTCACCGTGCTGAGCTTAGACCAGAGTGTAGTGGCAGCCCTCCCCGACCCACAAAACGTGGCAGGAGGCAGCCTAGAGGAGATGCACACTGCCATTTTAGATGCCATCGGGTACAATAGAGGTGACCCCGTAGAAGGCTTGAATAAGTGCAGGCAGAAGAGATCCGAACACCCCACAGCATTCGCAGGAAGGCTGTGGATTCATTTCAGCGCAGTTTTCGGACAGCTAGATAGAGCGCATTTAACCCGCGAAAACATGGTTAAGTGGACGCGCACAATTATCTCACACGCAACAGAAGCAGGACAGAGCGCTTGCAATAATTACGACCCCTCAGAAGAGGCCCATAACGAAAAATGGGTCCTCAAAAGATTGTCCCGCGCTTGGGAGCAATCGCTTCAGGCAAAAGCAAAGGTTAGATCCCCAGAAGAGGCTCAGGCTGCTGCAGATATCCAAGCAGTCAGAGAGCACCAGAAGCCCGCATGGGTAAATGAAGGCAAGAGCAGCCCTCAACAGAAAGGACAGGAATGCTATAACTGTGGACAGTTAGGGCATTGGGCAAAAGAGTGTAATGCACCCCAGCGATCTCAGAGAGGCCAGCAGACAGGCACTCTGAACCGCAACAAGGCAAAACCAATCCACAATGTAGCAGTACAGTCAGGACCCACCAATGTGGACGAGACGAACTGACGGTGTTCGGGCTCCCCCACTTGGGTCTGTGACACACTATGGGACTCATCAGGGAGGCCCGTAGTCACGGCAAAAGTCAAAGGGAAGCCCATAGAGTTACTGTGGGACACAGGAGGATCCCGCACCACCATTAACTCCACAACCACGGCACACGCAGACACGTGGCCGACCACCTCCACCATCACACTTAGCGGGTTCACCGGACACTCGCAGCAGGGACACATCACAGCACCCGTAGCGATCCAGCTAGGGAACATTAGCACAAGGCACCCCGTAGTTTTAGTAAATCTTCCCCGGACAGCAGAACACATCCTGGGGATAGATTTTATGAACGCTCATAGCTTGTCGTTCGACCCAGTGAACCAGTGTGTCTGGCGAATGGCTAGATCAGACAGAGCCCCAGCCACCCTCACAGTAGGAGACTACGCTAATCGGATTAGCGCAGTGGGAGAGTACTCATTCGACCTGACTACACTCCACACCGACAGACAGATTAAGGCCCTACTAAACAAACACAGGACAGCATTTGCAAGTCACCGTCATGACTGTGGCAGAATGACTGGACAAGTTCATGTTACCGGACAGGACCCCCGACCGCAAAAGCAATATAGATTTCCCCTCGAGGCAGAGGTGGAAATAGAAAAGGTTATAGGCAGCTTGTTGGACCAAGGTGTACTGAGAACGGTAGCCTCCACCAACAATGCCCCTATTTGGCCAGTGAGGAAGCCCGATGGATCATGGCGTCTGACCATCGATTATCGGGAACTCAACAAAGTAACCCCCGCAGTAGCCCCAATGGTAGCTACTAGTCCCGAGACCATGCTCAAGCAGGGTCTCAACGCCAAGTACTTCACGGTATTGGACATCAGTAATGGATTCTGGTCAATACCATTGGCAAAAGCGTGCCAATACAAATTCGCATTCACTTTCAAAACTCAGCAGTACACGTGGACATGCCTCCCACAAGGATTCCACAATTCCCCCTCCATTTTCCACCGACAGCTGGCAAGTGGATTAGAAAAATTTTCCCGACCCGAATGTCTGGTACAGTATGTAGACGACCTACTACTGCAGACAGACACAAAGGCAGAGCACATTTCGCTTCTGGCCGAACTCCTGGAACTCTTAACTGAAATTGGCTGTAAAGTTAACCCGAAAAAGGCCCAAATATTGGAAAGTAAAGTGATGTATTTGGGATCAGTCATCACGCACGGCAAACGCGAGATCGAATTCAAAAGAATTGATTCGATCGTCAAATTGCCCCTTCCCCAGAATGTTTCAGCCCTCCGGTCGTTTTTAGGACTGGTTGGCTATTGTCGGAACCACATCGACGGATTCGCGACAAAAGCCGCCCCACTTTCAGACCTCCTTAAGAAAGGAGCCCCCTGGGAATGGCTTCCGCAGCATACAGGCGCTGTGGAAGAGTTGAAACGAGCCCTTAGTGCAGCACCCGCGCTGCTAGTCCCCGACCAACTTTCACCGTACGCAATAGAGGTTGCGAGCACCGATCTGACCCTCTCGGCCGTGTTGCTTCAGGAACGGCACGAGCAGCTAAGACCAGTGGCTTATGCCTCCCGACTGTTAGACCCGGTAGAGCAAGGATTTTCAGCCTGTGAGAGGCACCTCCTTGCTGTCTTCTGGGCAGTACAGTACTTTTCCTACATAACCGGACTAAACCCCATCACCATTCTAACCGAACATACACCCACACAGCTACTACTAGACGGTCGACTGAAGGACGGTTCAGTTAGCCAGATTAGGGCAGCTAGGTGGACCCTACTTTTACAAGGACGGGACATTACAGTGAAACGGACACGCACACACACATATTTAGCAGACAACCTCCAATACCCAGGACAGCCCCATGACTGTGAAATTGTAGCTCCCCTGCATAACACAGGACCCTTTTTAGCCAAAACACCCCCCAGGAAGATAGGGAACCCGAAACAAGGCCCCCAGCCCACAGACACGTGTGGACCCTTGAGGATTTATGTAGACGGTTCCTCCACAGTTTTAAATGGTGAGCGTATCACAGGATGCGGCATCTATGTAGAGGACGCGCAGGGGCGCGCTCTCGAAGAGATAGCTCTTAAGTTACCAGGTCACTTAGGCGCGCAGGCAGCAGAGCTAGCAGCCATAGCGTACATAGTGGACCACCCCGATTCTTTCCCCAGCCCAGCAGACATATATTCAGACAGCTTATATGTCTGCAATAGCCTGACAGATTTTCTGCCCCTGTGGAGGACACGAGGTTTTGTCTCCGCAGACGGAAAACCCCTTCCATCAGCCCCCTTACTCCAGCATATTTTAGAGAAAGCGAAGGACAGGACCTTCGGCATTATAAAAGTTCGCAGCCACCATAGGTCATCACCCCCTGGGAATGTAAAAGCCGACGCGTTGGCTAAGGCAGGTTCCAGGAGAGGACACTTATGGACCCCCCAGCTAGCGCACCAGCTAGCGCCCCTGTGAGCGCAGTCCAAGTCTCACAGACTGATATTAAAGATCTCGTGGCAGCACAAAAACAGGACGGAGACCTCAGGGAGGTTTTCAAGGGAAACTTTGTGCCTGCTTACGAGCACTTTAAACACGCACTGACCACACATGAGGGTGTGATCATTAAGGACCAACTTTATGTGGTCCCACAGCAGGACAGGAATCAGATGATTGCCTTGTTCCATGACGGACACGGGCATCAGGGAATTGATGCAACAACGAGGCACCTCAGGCAACTCTGTTGGTGGCCTAATCTCAGGACTGATGTAACGCACTACATTGAGAATTGCCTGATTTGTGCTCAGAATAACCCGGAGAGGTATTCTAAGAAAGCACAACTTCGGCATACTCGCCCAGTTAACGGCCCTTGGACAAACCTCCAGATCGACTTTATAGGTCCATTGCCCCCTTGTAGGAATGGCTATAAATACGTTCTGGTGGTGATAGATACCTTTACCAAATGGGTAGAGGCATTTCCCTCACGAACAAACACAGCTAAGACAGCTGCAAAGATCCTGACCCACCACATCTTCACGAGATGGGGTTTACCCCGAAGTATCGATTCGGACCAGGGATCTCACTTTACAGGACGGGTCATGAGGAACGTCCTGACAATATTCGGAATCAAACAGAACTTCCACATTGCGTATCATCCACAGTCCAGCGGGATTGTGGAGCGCATGAATCGGACCCTAAAAACTACCCTTAGGAAAATGGTTCAAGAGAATAATTCCACATGGGATTCAGTGCTCCCATTTGCACTTATGTTCATAAGGAACACTGTCTCCACATCGACAGGATACACACCACATACACTCATGACCGGACGCCCTATGAAAGGTACAGAATTCCTTTTAGGACTGGACATGACAAGCCCCGAAGTGACGGCCCTCACACATGAAAAGGCAGTTAAAGATCTAGTTGAGACTGTGAGGTCTGCACAGCTCGCAGCCGCAGTCCAGCTAGGGAAACGCCGACAGCAACGGACTGCCTGTTTCACTAAGACCGTACACACCACAGAATTCCAGGTTGGGCAACAGGTAATGTTA
This sequence comes from Scyliorhinus canicula, assembly GCF_902713615.1. Taxonomy (NCBI): domain Eukaryota; kingdom Metazoa; phylum Chordata; class Chondrichthyes; order Carcharhiniformes; family Scyliorhinidae; genus Scyliorhinus; species Scyliorhinus canicula. The sequence continues at coordinate 91,681,955 of NC_052151.1, read as the reverse complement.
TCTGTTTATAACCCCAGCAGTTTTTTGGCTCCAAAATATTCCGGTCCCTACTCAATTTCGGACAAAATTAGCCCCTCCGTTTACAGGATAAAGTATCCTAATGGGAAGACCGCGTGGTTCCATATAAACCAGTTAAAGGCGTATGGAACACAGGCCAACCATGCCCACCATGTCCTGCTAGACGCAGCAGAACACTTCACCCCGCCCACCAGAAACACTTTTCCACCATCCCCCTCACAGACCAGTTCATCCACGGACTCGCCCACGACTCCGCCCACAGACCACTACAGACCACGCCCCGACACGCCCACAAGCTGCCACAGCAGAGACAGTAGGACAGACGCTGCCTCTGAAGACAGCGACACCACACAGCCATACAGCCCACACTGCACCAACTACGACCCCGACTCCAGTGACCCCATGGAAGTCACTTACCTCAAAAACCCCGAACCACCACCCGACCCCGACTACCCCGACAACACACTCGACGCTACACAATGGCACAGGGACAATTCCTACAGACTTGTCCGCAATGATGAAAGTGACCCCCGGTCACACAACTCCAAAATAGCATGCCTGATCCACACAAGGGTGTGGGATCCGGGAGAGCAGGACGACACGGTGTCTGACTCCCGACACGGCAACCCCTTTGTGACCCTGTTCACAGAGGCAGAATCAAAGTGAGGTGTCCAGATGATGTAAGATAGGAATCGTTTGAGGGAAACGATGTCCTTTCTGATGGAACCTGCACGTATGTTTGTCTTCGTTTCATGTTTGTTTGTCTCAGGATTGTACATTGTTCAACTGGAGGATGGACATCTTCTTTTCAGCTGAAAAGATTGTGACCACCTCACATACACGTTAGCTTGTCCGCAGATACCTTTGAGAACTTCGGTTTGATTGGAGATCTTTTCCAAAGTTGTAACACTTGTGACAGCCTGGTGAGCAGCTCACCGTATCGTCTAAAATATCTGAAGACCAGCTCATGTCCTCAGTTGGAGCATCTTGGCTCCCTTGGTTTTTTAGGTGCCCCTCTATTCGGCGAAATAGAGGCTGCAAGTCATGGTAAATACATTCATACCCGTTTCTCCAGGTTACTCAGGCAGTGGACAAACGGCACTGAGGACCCGCCCTGTCTGAGAACCAACCCTTGGTCAGCCAAGCTCGGGTATGGCACAGCACGCCCTACCCGGGGATCCCATCCAACTCGTACCCGTCGCGGCCCATACGCAACTCATTCGGATGTTTGTTTCAAAGTTTGTTTTCATTTTACGTTAGGTAGCCCTTCGGCCACCATCCCACATGCTATTTACATCCGGGAACATTCGGATGGTAAATCAGCAAAGCCTGCGAGACGGCTCGCAGAAGGAAGGATTGTTAGGTGTATGCTGCTCTGTAAATTCGCTTTTTGAAAAAAAAAAATGAGGGGAGTCACAGGGTGTGACTTAGCCAGTCATTTTAAAGGGTCAATTGGGATTTGAAAGACAGATGCACTAACAAGTAAAGGTCTTAAACTGTGTATTGACAGATACTGTGCTTGATCCCAAAGGTTTCAAAGGACGAGACAGAGGTCGAAGCCAGGATTGTCAATACCGGAGGAAGAAGGAAGAGAAAGAAGAAGAACAGCAAAATGATGGAAGCCCACTTATTACTATTTAATGTCATATGTATATGTGTGGAAACAAGACACGTTTCCCCCACAACCCCCACCGTAAATGTTAGTACAACAAACCCCCAGTGCTCAGCTCTGATCAGCGAGGTTCAGACCTGGTGTACTAAATTCATGACGTGGTACTCCATGTCCTACATAATCGAATCACTGTTGGTGATCGCGATCCTCATCATCCTAGTGCAGACCCTCAGGTTGAGGAAATGGAAGAGGAGAGCCTCTCGTTCCAGCACCTCACCCATCTATAGAGTGCAATCCCCCATCTTCGGATTCCACCAAACCCCTCAACCCCTCACTGATTACAACACTCTGTAAATAAAATTCAGCCATGTATTATATTGTTCCATACTCGACTGCCGAGTTGGGAAGTGTGATGTTGTGGTGTGAATGGTTAAGATTTTAGAGTGATTAAATGTTTAAGTTAAGGTTAAGGTTAATAGTGATAGGTAGAGGTTCCCAATTGTAGTAATGCATGTCCCTTTGACATAGGGCCAAGTAGAAATGTTAGTTAAAAATTTTTTTCTCTTCTTCCCATAGTTTAGAACAGAGTAGAACAGGAACTGGCAAGAGGTCAGAACACAAGGAGGCAAAGTACATAGGTGATCCTTCACAATAGTATGATTGTGAGGATCACAAGGAGGGAATGTAGCCATGCTGGCCACGCAAAATGGACACTGAGCCAAACTAAAATGGAAGGCTGCTGAGAAACAGACAGTTCAGCCAGAACAGCAGTCTGCAAAGAGCAGTTTGCATTCTGCAGCAGCAGAAACCAGTTTGGGCTCAGGTGAAAAGACCTTAGCTAGGTGCAAATGGCAAAACGCTTTGCATGCTAATGAGGCCATCAGACTTGAACACCCACACAATAGATACATTTGGTTCTGAATGGACACATTCCAATCAAGACCCAGACATCGAGGCACCAGAAACCTCCAAACAAAAGGACATAAGAAACGCCCCCTCCATCACGGAGACCCCCTCGCATTGGGGAATTAATCCAGTATCGATAAGAAATTGATCCAATAGGTAGAGCCCGCCCGAGAAGAGGGAAGGACAACGGAACCCCTATAAAAGATAGGGACCTCGTGTTGTCCGGTCTGTTAAACCCGTGCTCCGGCCCCGACTGACACCTGGTATCCTGACTCCAGCCGTTGAGCACCAGCCGCCGAAACCGTAAGTTCAACGCTCGCTACGCGATCCAAGCCCACTAGACTCCCAAGTACCAGAACGCTTGCTGAAGGCTGCAGACAAAACCAGGACGAAGGCCTCGTTCTCTGACCTTGCCTGTTCCTGTTAGATAAGTATTCTGTTTGCTTATGTTTAGTTGTAGCTTAGTCTCTTAGTGTGTGCATGAGTATTTATTATTAACTGTATAATAAATATTGATCGTTTGAACTTTACTCATCGGTGTATCGTCTTTATTACTTTAAACTTGACCTTGGAATACTTGTGACGTTGCCTATACGGCAACTGGCGACTCCAGAGCTAAATAATTACATAGAACAGAGCCTAGCAGTGTTAAGCACACGTCGAACTCGGAGGCGTGTTAATACACTCCAATAAACGCGTTTTACGCCCATAGTAAAACGTGCAACAGGGGTGAGGGGGTATGTGTCACGGGGTGGGTTGAAAGGGGGGGGCAGTGGTAGGGGGTGCAGTGTGTGGGGGGGGCGGAGGAGGTGACAGGTTGAGTGGGTGTAGACAGGCAGGGGAGTCTCACTTGTTCCTGTGCCTCCGACCAGGCATGGCGCTACCTCCCGGGTGGCGGCTCCCCCAGCGAGGTCCAGAGCCCTCTGCTCATGGACGGTGAGGGGCTGCAGCACAGGTGTTTCCCCTCCCCTCACAAAGATTGTGAGCAGTCTTGTCTTGCGGGGGGAGGGGCGAGAAAGCATTAGAGTTAGGCGGTCACCATCATGACGTGCGGATGTTGTCACCATTATGACTGAGTGGGGGGCCCTTGGCACCATGCCACGGCAGCTCTCAGGAAGGTGTGTTGCCCATTTGGTATCCCCAAACCTCCGCCCCCTGCGTGGGCAGATGGGGGCACGATACATGATGGGGGGTGCGATGGGGCGGGGGACCCGGGGGAACCCTCGGGGTATTTACCCTGGCAGCCCTCGTGAGGTCGTGGAGCTTCTTGCGGCACTGTTCCAGACCGGGGGGTGTGCCCCACAGCGCTTACCACAGTGCCCAACTCACACCAGCCACGCCTCACAATGCGAGCTGGTTGCCGGTGTCCACGTCTTGGACATAAGATGGCCCTGCGCTCTTCCACGGCGTCGAGCATCGTGTCCAGGTCACTGCCCCTGAACCTGGGAGCGGCATGGTGGGGCTCAGCCATCTCCATTGGTCGGGTCCTCTGTGTGCGGATCGCGCACCTTAAGACAAGGCGCGGCGTCATCTGGTCATCGCACGATGACGACGCCGCTCTGGCGCCATGCCCACCACGTTTCTCACGGCCCCGTTGCTGGCCCCTTAACGGGGCCTGAATTGATCGTGCCCAAGACCGTTTCGCGATGTCGTGAAACGGGACGGCTTTCACGACGGCGCGGACACTCTACCTCATTATCGGAGATTCGCGCTCTGTCGCTCTACTTTGCTCTAATCTGGCATCAAATACATCAACTGATCTGCTGTAGCTTCATTAAAATCAGCAGTTCCTCATTTGTTGTACCCTGATGCCGACGAGGGCTTTCAGCGTCCGGAATAAATTTCACATGGGACTTCTTCCAGTAATTAGGCACAGGAATTAGTTAATTAATGAAATGAAATGAAAATGAAAATCGCTTATTGTTACGAGTAGGCTTCAATGAAGTTACTGTGAAAAGCCCCCTAGTTGCCACATTCCGGCGCCTGTTCGGGGAGGCTGGTACGGGAATCAAACCATGCTGCTGGCCTGCTTGGTCTGCTTTCAAAGCCAGCGATTTAGCCCAGTGAGCTAAACCAGCCCCTAAAAACAAAATTGAAGCAAAGCCCAGTATTCTAAATAGTTGCACCAGTTAAATTATTCTCTGGCAAAGTCCTATGATACACCTTGTTTGAACTGACCTTTGATAGACTCTTGGAATTGTCAGAGCACAGAAAGAGGTCATTCCGCCAGTGGAGTCGGTGGCCGGGATTCTCTGTTCTGGAGCCTAACTGCTTCCGCCAGCTGAGAATTGTGACTGATGTCTGCTAATGCTAGGGGCAGGGGCCCAGAATGCGGGCCTCTCCCCTTTACCGTTCAAATTTCTGCATGGGTTAGAGATCGTCGGAATATTTCGGAATTCCCAAAGTCCGGCAGTGGGCCTTCCTCCCGCAGTGTGAATCTTGCATCCCCTACAGTCAGGGAAGGGCCTCCCATCTCAGGCCTGCCATGGGAATAATGGGTCACCCTCCCCCCACAGCTTGCATGCATTAGTGTTACCCAACCCCCTCCCCGCAAATCCCCCCAGCACCTTCTATCAGTCACTCCCAGAGATCCCCCATCAGAGATCCCCCATCAGAGACTCCCATTCAGATACCATCAGTCACCCTTGCCTGAAAGCTGAAAGGCAGTACAGTGAACGATAACTGTATTTTCACTTACCCTTCCCTAACCTCTGCTGCCTCAGAAAAAAGTGTCCAAAATAGTAGCTGTTGCAAATGTGCGAGGTTTCCTCGAAAGTCAAGTACATTTGAAAGGGGTTTAAATCCTGACAGCCTTTGAAATGCAAAACTCCCATTCAATTTCACGCAGCCAGTGATTGACAGTTTTATTAGCCCAGAGACTGTGCTTGATGGATTGTTTATCTATCACAGAAAAATACAGTGCAAAAAATGCCCTTCGGTCCATCGAGTCTGCACCATCACATGAAAGGCACCTGATCTGCCAATCCTAAGCCCATTTGCCAGTACTTGATCTATAGCCTTGAATGTTAAGACATGCCAAGTGCTCATCCAGGTACTTTTTAAAGGATGTGAGCAACCCACCTCTACCACCCATCCAGGCAGTGCATTCCAGACCATCACCACCCTCTGGGTAAAAAAGGTTTCCCTCAAAATCCCCCTGAACCTCCCGTCCCTCAACTTGAACTTGTGTCATCTCGTAACCGGCTCTTCAACTAAGGGGAACAGCTGCTCTCTATCAACCCTGTCCATGCCCCTCATAATCTTGTACACCTCGATCAGGTTGCGTCTCAGTCTTCTCTGCTCCAGGGAAAGCAACCCAAGTCTATCCAACTTCTCTTCATAGCTTAAATGTTCCATCTCAGAGAACATCCTGGTGAATCGCCTCTGCACCCGCTCCAGTACAATCGCATCCATCCTATAATGTGGCGACCAGAACTGCACACAGTACTCCAGCTGTGGCCTCACCAATGTTCAATATAACTCCAACATGACTTCTTTACTTTTGTAATCTATGCCATGATTGATAAAGGCAAGTATCCCATAGGCCTTTTCACCACCCTATTATCTGCCCTTCTGCCTTCAGAGATCTATTTACAAACAGGACTTCCCAGTGTGCTGTCAGTCATTGAATATTTTCTTGTCAAATTGCTCCTTCCAAAAAGTGTAACACTTTTCAGGATTAAATTCCATCTGCCACTTTTCTGCCCATTTGACTATCTCGCCGATATCTTCCTGTAACCCAAGACTCTCAGCCTCACTGTTAACCACCCGGCCTATCTTTGTATCATCTGCAAACTTACTGATCCTACCCCCCATATAGTCATCTACGTCATTTATAGAAATGACGAATAACAGGAGACCCAGCACAGATCCCTGTGGTATGTTACTGGACACTGGCTTCCAGTGACTAAAGCAGCCGTTTGCCATCACCCTCTGTTCCCTACAGCTCAGCCAGCTTTGAATCCACCGTATCAAGTTCCCCTCAATCCCATGTGTATTAGCCTTCTTTATAAGTCTCTCATGTGGGACTCTGTCAAATGCTTTGCTGAAAACCATGTAAATTACATCAATTGCACTACCCTCAGGTACACACTTAGTCACATGCTCAAAAAATTCAATCAAATTTGTTAAGCATGACCTCCCTCTGATAAAGCCATGCTGATTGTTCCTGATCAAACCTTGCCTCTCCAAATAGAGATAGATTCTCGTTCAGAATTTTCTCCATTAGATTCCCCACCATTGATGTGAGACACACTGGCCTGTAATTCCCTGGCTTATACCTACAGCCATTCTAAAATAGTGGGACCACATTCATGGTTCTCCAGTTCACTGGCACCTCTCCCGTGGCCAGAGAATAATTAAATATTTGGATCAGGGCCCCTGCAATCTCCTCTCTTGCCTCCCACCGAAAGCTGGGGCACAGTTCATCTGAACCTTCGATTTCTCCACTTTTAATTCTGCCAACACCACCAATACCTTGTCACTCCCTATGAAAACGTGTTCAATGACCTCCCAGTCTCTCTTCTCGAGTACCATATCTGTCTCTTCCTTCTCTTGGATGAAGACAGATACAAAATATTAATTTAACACCCTGTCAATATCCTCTGGCTCCAACCATAGATTCCCCCCTTGGTCCATAATGGGCCCAACTTTTTTCTTAGTTATCCTCTTCCCATTGTTATACTTATAGAATATCTTGGGATTTTCCCTACTTTTACCAGCTAGAGATTTCTCCTATCCTCTCTTTGCTCTCCTAATTTCTTTCTTAAGCTCCATCCGACACTTTCTGTCATCCACTAATACCTCTGTTGATTTGCTCCCCTTATACTTATTAAGAACCTCTTTTTTTCCTTCTCATTTTATCCTGAATATCTCTGGTCATCCATGGTTCTCTGGGTTTACCACTCCTACCTATTACCCGAGAGGAAACATTTTGGGCCTGTACCCTCCTCATTTCCTCCTTGAAAAATCCCCACTGCTCTTCTGTAGATCGCCCCATCAGTAACTTGGTCCAATCAACCTTGGCCAGATCCTGCCTTATTTTACTAAAGTCTGCTCTGCCCCGGTCCAAGCCCTTTTTCTGCAATTTGTCTATTTCCTTGTCCATAACAAACTTAAATTGCACCATGTTGTGGTCACTATCACTAAAATGCTCCTCCACCATCACATCAACTACCTATCTGGCTTCATCCTCAGAATTAGGTCCAGCACTGCATCATCCCTTGTTGGTTCTGCCTTCGGGCGATCAACGAGGCGAAGGCTACAACATCTGCCTCCGTGCCCGTTTCCAACCCTGGCTGGTCCGGCACCCCGAGTATGGCTTCCCGAGGGCCTGGGTCCAGTTTCATGTGCACCACTTTAGAGATTACCCTAAACACCTGCTTCCAGTAATCCTCCAGCATTGGACAGGACCAAAACATATGAACGTGGTTTGCGCCCCCCGCCCCCGCAATGTTCACATAGATCTTCTACCCCATCAAAGAGCCAGCTCATCCTCGCCCTGCCCCAACCCGAAGTGCTGTTGAAATTGCCTCCAAATTCTCAATGAAGCTATTACTATTGGGCTCCCTGAGTATCTCCCCGGGGCCGTCGGGAGCGGCGCTGTCGCTAGCGCCTTCAATCCCGACCCCCTACCCAAACTCTCCTCCATTCTGACCCATTGGGAGTCAACCCCTCTGACTCAGCTCCGTACCTTCTCCACATTCGCCGCCCAGTAATAATACATCAGGTTCAGAAGACACAAACTCCCTGCCTGCCTTCCCCTCTGCACCTTTTTAATTCTGGCCACCTTCCCTCCCCATATGAACGAGATAATCATCCCTTCAACGTCTCTAAAAAATGCCTTTGGCAGGAAAATCGGCAGGCATTGAAAAATAAACAGGAATCGCGGCAGCACATTCATTTCAACCGCAAGTACCTGACCCGCCAGTGACAGAGGGAGACCATCTCAACTTGCCAGATCAGCTTTCACTCTCCCCACCAAACTAGAAATGTTGTTCCTACGGAGCCACCCCCAATCGCAAGCAATCTGCACCCCCAGGTATCTTAAGTGAGTCCCAGCCCTACGGAATGGCAGCCCCCCCCCCCCCCCCCCCCCCAAACCCCTGCCCCCACCCGTGGCCGAGACAGCACAAAATATTCACTCTTGTCTAGATTTAATTTGTACCCTGAGAAAGACCCAAACACCCGAAGCAGCTCCAGTATTCCCCCATTTGACACATTTGGTTCTGACACGTATAATAACAAGTCATTAGCATACAAGGACACCCTATGCTCTATTCCCCCCCCCCGCCCACCCGCATTATCCCTTTTCATACCCCCCCGAATTTCTTAATGTACTTAGCTGCTTTTGATGAGGGTGACTGATGGTGGGGGCTTAATGGGGATTTCATGAGGGAGTCTTATGGGAAGCTAGGACAGAGAAGACTGATAGGGAGTCTGATGGGGGGAGCTGGGGAGTCGGTACCGGGGTCAGTCGGCAAGGAGATCAGGTTGCCCTCATGCGTTCGAATTGTTGGGATGACATGTCATTCCTGTAGTTGGGGAGTAGGATGCCCATAACTGTCAGCTACATGGGGCAGGAATTGTGTTGTGGGGGAAGGGGTCCTTCTGATGGACTTTGGGGAGCACCTCAGTTATGCACTGACCCCCTTGATCCACTTCCGGGTACACTGTGTCAAGGCCATGCTTGGCCAAAATTACACCATACCCTGCCCGGTAGATTTCCCACTGAGGGGGCCATTGCATAATGGGAGGGTGGTGAACCAGGCTTCCTGCCCATTAATTATATTGAAATTGAAGGGGCTGGTTTAGCTCACTGGGCTAAATCGCTGGCTTTTAAAGCAGACCAAGCAGGCCAGCAGCACGGTTCGATTCCCGTACCAGCCTCTCCGGACAGGTGCCGGAATGTGGCGACTAGGGGCTTTTCACAGTAACTTCATTGAAGCCTACTCGTGACAATAAACAATTTTCATTTCATTTTTTTTTCACGTGCATCACCCGACCGATGATTTGCATCCTCCCACCGGCACAGGGTGGCTGATACACTGAAGCTGCTGGCGGAGGGTACGAACACCACACCAAACCCATTTTTGAGGGATGCTCCATTCTTCGCCTGATCGGGAATCCTGATCACGGAGTCAGGCAATGGAGAATCCACCCCCATGTCGGCTCTCTGCTGGAGAATTCCAGCTATTCCCCTTCCCCTGCCCTTGTCCTGCCGCTCTGCAGTTTTATCTCCTCCAAGTACTTTCCTAATTCCTTTTGGAAACTAGGATTGTATCTTTCTCCACCACCTCTCAGCCATTATATTCTAGATCCTAACCACTCACTGTGTGGACAGTTTTCTGGAACCAGAAGACACTGATTTAAGGTGAGTGGCAAAAGGCTCAAGGATGACATGAAAATGAAAATGAAAATTGCTTATTGTCACGAGTAGGCTTCAAATGAAGTTACTGTGAAAAGCCCCTAGTCGCCACATTCCGGCGCCTGTTCCCGTACCAGCCTCCCCAAACAGGCGCCGGAATGTGGCGACTAGGGGCTTTTCACAGTAACTTCATTTGAAGCCTACTCGTGACAATAAGCGATTTTCATTTTCATTTTCATGTCATCCTTGAGCCTCTTGCCACTCACCTTAAATCAGTGTCTTCTGGTTCCACCAATGAGAAGAGTTTATTTCACTCTAAATAGATCCCATATGATTTTGAACTCCTCCACCTCTATCAAACCCTCTCTTTTGTAAGGAGAACAGCCCCAATTTATCCAATCATCCATGTAACTGAAATCCCTCATCGGTGCAACCATTCTTGTAAATCTTCTCTGCAATCTCTCAGAAGACATAGCATACTTCCGAAAGCGCAGTGCCCAAAATTGGACACAATAATCTAGGTGTGGTCAAACAAATAGAAAGACCCATCATCACTTCCCAGCTTCCCATTCTAAGCCTGAATATATAAAGCCTAGGTTCATGTATGCTTTCTTTCACCATATTTTCAACCTGCCCTACCACTGTCAACAGTTTGTACATATATTCCCCCTGGTCTCTCTGTTCTGCAACCCCCTTTACAATTGTACCTTTTATTTATGTTACCTCTCCTTTTCCATCCTACCAAAATGTATCACACGTCTCTTAAATTTCATCTGCATATGTCAGCCCATTCTGCCGGTCTATGTCCTAACACTGACCCTTGGGGAACACAAGTGTATAACGCTCACCAGTCCAATAAACAGCATTCTGTCCCACTCTGTTTTCTCTCCTTTAGTCAGATTCGTATCAGCACTCACCGGTGCCCTTTTATTCCATGGGTTCTTCCTTTAGGCAGCACGGTAGCATGGTGGTTAGCATAAATGCTTCACAGCTCCAGGGTCCCAGGTTCGATTCCCGGCTGGGTCACTGTCTGTGCGGAGTCTGCACGTCCTCCCCGTGTGTGCGTGGGTTTCCTCCGGGTGCTCCAGTTTCCTCCCACAGTCCAAAGATGTGCGGGTTAGGTGGATTGACCATGCTAAATTGCCCGTAGTGTCCTAAAAAGTAAGGTTGGGGGGATTGGGTTGCGGGTATAGGGTGGATACGTGGGTTTGAGTGGGGTGGTCATTGCTCGGCACAACATCGAGGGCCGAAGGGCCTGTTCTGTGCTGTACTGTTCTATGTTCTATGTTTACAAAACGTTGTTGGCAAGTCAGCAAAGCATCCAAGTTTTCAATCTAAATATCAGTGCTGCCAAATAATTTAGGGGGTGCAACTTTGGTGCTATTTGTGTTTCTTTTAAAATAGCTGGAGAAAGTACCAATCAGTCAGTTGTTACAGGTTTGCGGTCTGCTCATTGCAATATTTTCAACTCTGCCAAGTCATTCTGAAAGTTGGCAACATATAAAATGGAACAGTTTCATCTCAACTGGCTGCCTTGAGGTGACTTTGTGCTGAAATTAAATGTGGAAATTTTCAGCCTTGAATGATCTAGCAACAGTTGGACATGTTAGATTATATTTTAATGCTTGAATTGGCACGCAGTTAATGATGGAGTAGGAATTGAATTTAGGGGGAATCATTCCTGTTGGTCTAATTGAGGAAAACGTATGAATTTAGTTATGGAAGTCATTCCTGTTGGCCTAATTGAGGAAAATGTATGAATTTAGTCATATCCTGTCTATATTACTTGGTAGTCTATGGCCGCGATCTTCCAGGGCCGTTCGTGGACTGTGCAAATTCCATTCTGGCCACTTATTTTCGCAAGAGGGTCCTAATGGGATATGTGCTGGAATTTTCCCTGCCTCCCGCCAGTGATGTAATCCGGTTCACACCCAGCAAGGGCATTACCATAATATATAGGAGCTGAATTAAGCCATTTGGCCATCGAGTCTGATTCACCATTCAATGATGGCTGATATGTTTCTCATCCCTGAACTCTTGCCTTCTCCCCATAATCCCTGATCCCCTTATTATTCAAGAACCTTTCTATCTCTGTCTTAAAGACACTCAGTGACTTGGCCTCCTGATCAGCATCTATTTGAATAAAATTAAATATGTCTCAACACCATAATGCTGTATCTTCTGGTGTTTCCCTATTTCTGATGTTTCCCCTCTGACGTGATATCACGTCGGCGAGAATCACTACTGACTGCTATCCAGCAGTCAAGATGTCTACGCCGGGGGCATGGAGGCCAGTGTAGCCCCGGTTTGTCAGGGACATGGGCATGGTAGTACAGTAGTTATCTCTGTTGCTTCACAGCGCCAGGACCTGGGTTCGATTCCCGGCTTGGGTCACTGGCTGTGTGGTCTCTGCACGTTCTCCCCATGTCTGCGTGGGTTTCCTCCAGGGACTCCGCTTTCCTCCCACAAGTCCCGGAAAATGTGCTTGTTAGGCTCAGTGTACCCGAATTGACGGCAGAGTGCGGTGACGAGGGGATTTTCACAGTAACTTCATTGCAATTTTAATGCAAGCCTACTTGTGACACTAATAAAGATTATTATTATAGCAGGGCAGCATCATTACCCCAAATAAAGAAAAATACTATGGATTCTCTATGAATCTTAGATATGCCCACCTTTTTGTGGGGTATGTAGAAAATTAATTGTTCCAGAAATAGTCAGTTTCTCCTCTTCATCCTTTTTCTTGGATTGAAGACTATATATCACTACCTTTTCCTGCTCTTGCCATAAACTGGAAAGCTTTGATCCATTGAGTATTCCCAGTATTTACTGTTCAACAAGGCATGCTTCCTGCAGTGCTGATCAAATGACAATTTAGAGCAGGAAAAGAGTTTCAGTTCTGAACTAAAACAGCAAATCAAGCAGCATCTGTACAGAGGGAAGGTAGGTGCCATATTTCAGGCTGATGGTCTTTCACCATTTTCTGTTCTAAACAAGAACCTTGATGAATTTCCCTCTTCCTAACTTGAAGGGAGCAGTGACCAACTATAGCACTTAAACTGCTTCACCAGGTATGATTGATAAACCTATTACAGCCTAGGGATTGAACTTGGAAACTTATTGGTCTTTGGGACTCAACAAGACACTGGATAAACTCAATGAGCCAATAGAGGATCAACACAATTGTGTTTTTTAGTAAGTACATGCAGCTATGTGTTCAGTGGGTTTGGCTTGCCTGATTCACGAGAGACAGATGGAGTTGATTGATCATTTATTAGATGGAGATACTCTGGATTATGACTCAGACATATTCTCAGCAAGGCTAATAAAAAAGACCTGTGAATCCAAGAGTATATAATGCATCATGCTTAACAAAATAGTTTGAAAGGTTTATTTCAGCAATAATTACTTCAGAAATGTCCAAAATATGACAAACATATTGCCATATGGAGCACCAGAAGCTTGGGCGGGATTCTCCGACTCCCCGGGGGAGTCGGAGAATCGCCCGGGACCGGCGTCAATTCCGCCCCCGCTGTGGGGCGGGAATCGCTCAACACCGGTCAGCGGGTCCCGCGCCGGTCGGCAGGCCCCCCCCGTGGCGATTCCCCGGCCCGCGATGGGCCAAAGTCCCGCTGCTGACAGGCCTCTCCCGCCGGCGTGGATTAAACCACCTACCTGACCAGCGGAATTGTCGGCGTGGGCGGGCCGGGGATCCTGGTGGTGGTGGGGGGGGGGGGGGCGCGGGGAGATCTGACCCCGGGAGATGCCCCCACAGTGGCCTGGCCTGCGATCGAGGCCCACCGATCGGCGGGCAATCCTGTGCCGTGGGGGCACTCTTTTTCTTCCTTCTTCACCATGGCGGAGGCAGAAGAGACCCCCTTCCCTGCGCATGCGCCAGTATGACGTCAGCAGCCGCTGACGCTCCGGCGCATGCGCGGACTTACGCCGGCCAGCGAAGTCTTTTCGGCCCCAGCTGGCGTGGCGCCAAAGGCCTTTGGGGCGGCCCGACGCCGGACTGGTTCACGCCACTCCTACACGCCGGGACCCCCCGCCCCACCAGGTAGGGGAGAATCCCGGCCCTTGTCTTTATCACATAGTTATCTAAGCAGAAAAGTATTAATTTCTGCACAGGACGAAGCATTTTGTCGTGGATAAAACCTTGTAGAGAATTGTGTTATCATAGTGTGCAAACATTCCTCCATTGCTAACTGACTGACAGAATAATTTAAGTTTGCGATTATAGACATATGTGCTGTCTCCAGATCTCTCCTTAATTTAGAATCTATAGCTGTAATTTAAACTGGGAGTACATAATTTATAGATTTGTGTAGCTATAATCAGATAAACAAGTGTTGCATAATTATCTGTACTCTTAAATGTTTGATAAATTCTATCAAATGTTATTGGAAGCAAGAATAAGTTCATAGCTAATGTAAGGGTCCTTGATTCCCTCATTCCCTCTTTATTTTTGCCGTTTTTGATCAATGGATGTTTAATGGACATACATCTTTAAATCAAGCAGCAGAGAGAATCAGGAATTCAAGAAGTTGCAACATAGTATATGGTGTTGCTAGAGTTCGAACAGGAGAACTCAGAATTCTCGGAACCCAAGGGATGGGGTGGGACTTGGTTCGAATGATTGGCTGGTGGCCACCGAATTGGCCAAAAGGCTGCATTATGCCCAGTAACTGATGGTGATTGGATCCTGTCAGAATGGAGTAATTTTCAAAGACCCAAGGAGCTCAGTTTTAAATCCTGGACACTGCTCTCTCCCTCATGTTTTGTCCATAAATGTTGTGAGTTGATGGCCGGGATTCTCCGCCCTGCCGCGCCACATTTCTACCCTGACCCGCCGCCGGGATTCTCCATTACACCTGCCGGTCAATGGGGTTTCCCATTGTGGGGCAGCCTCACACCATCGGGAAACCCCCGAGCGCCAGTAAAAATGGAGAATCCCGGCGGCGGAGAATCCCGGCCGAAGTATTCCTGAACCTACCGAGAATCTGAATGCATTAATCTATACCAAAGCATTACAGGCTGCAAACATAGAACATGATCTGAAAGTTTACTTTGAAGGAAGGTCTGCTTAAAGACTCTGAAACAAAGACTCTTTTTCCTTTTACTTATGATTTTCACCCCTCTCCTCCCCTCTGTGTTTGTCTGTATTGTGTGTGCGTGCATGTGTGTGTGTGTGTGTGTATTGAGAGGTTGGGGAGCAAGTTAAAATGGGGGATTAGGAATTAGATAGTTAACCAGCTGTATTTGCTGCATATTTCATTAAGGCTCTTGTTGCAAATAAAAAAAGTAATTGTGTTTAAGCTTACAAACCTGATTACTGTAATTATTGGGCAGCCCAGGGCCAAAGACTTTGGGTATTTTTCTAAGAATTATTGGTTAATTAAATTGTGTTGTGACTCTGAGTCAAACAGGGCTGGAATTCACCACACACTAGCCCAGGGGACTGTAACACATGGAGCACATTAGAATGTGCTAAAGTATGCCAGCTGAATATTTTTACTGAGCATGTCTACTGATCTTACCTTAAACCCATAACTTCTTTCTGTTATTTTGCAATATTTACATATTGAGTAAACATGAATATTACATAGCTACTTCTGTTTATAATCATCAAGTTTTGATTGACAGCTCCTTCGAACAGAGTTAAGTGCTGTCAATTTCTAACTGACAACTTCAGAATCACACAACTATGAAGGGAGGTGATTGAAAAGTACTTAATTCTGTTTGAAGTGGTCCAGGCGCTGTCAATCAAATGATGTTTATAATCACGACGGTTAAAACACTCCAGAGTTGCATAACTGTGCAGGAAGATCAATGAAATGATTCTGATAGTTGAGTTCTGTGGAAACTGTCAATCACAGCCTAGTAAAATCAATATCAAAGAGAAATGAATTAATGGCTTGCAGATTAAAGATCTGACGGGTTTTAACACAGCTGACTTGTTTTCTCTTTCCAGGAATTGAGGTTGGTGTTCCTATGACTGAACCAACAGGTGAGTGTTATGGCAATAATTTTGTTCACTCCCGCTGTCTGGACTACTGTCAAGCTTCCAGACAGTGATATTCCTTCCTGACAGGGGTTACTTTTCTGGGGGCTTTTCCTTATTTAACGGATCTCTGAGGGGGTTGTATTTATTTACGGGTCACTGTGGGAGGTCATTTTATTTAGAGGGTGTCTGGTGGGTCTCTTAGGAGGTCTCTGTGGAGGTTTCTTTATTGAGGGGTCTCTTTCACTTATGGGGTCTCTGGTGGGGTAACGGTGGGGGTCTGGTGGGGGTGCAGTGGACAGATCTTACATTGTGGGTGGACAATGGCTGTCAGATGTACTTTTAGGGTCACAGTTGTCAAGATAAGTAGTAATTCTCACCCATGTGATTCTTGGCCCAGAGGACCGGAGAGTCGCGCAGGCCTGGAGAATTGTAACCTGTTTATCTCATTCACAAAGTACACGAGCCAGACTCAAGTCTTCTATGAACTGAAATTTACAAATTTCACTTCATTGAAGTCATGGGTCTGGTTCTGGAAATTGTCTTTTTGCTGTGAAATGGAGCTACATGTTTGGAAAGAGCCCAAATTGAAACAACATACCATGCAAGAAATTGAAAACTTCTTAACAGATGTTAAGGGTCAAAGTAGTAATTGTCCAACATTCAACAATGAAATCATTTAGGTATTAGTGAATCCTGAGACTTTCAGAGAGAAAGTTTGATTTCTAATGTAACTGAACATAAACATGAAATGCAAAATAAGGTATTATGTTGGGGACTTATTATAGATAGAAACTCAGCTATTACATGGGAGGTGGTGGAGTCATAGTATTGGCACTGGACGAGTGATCCAGAGACCCATGCCAATGTTCTGGGGTCCTGAGTTTGAACTCCACCACAGCAGATGGTGAAATTTGAATTCAATAAACATCTGGAATTAAAATAGTTAAAATGATGACCATGAAATGATTGTTGGAAAAGCCCATTTGGTTCACTAATGTCCTTTAAGGAAGGAATCTGCCCTCCTTACCTTGTCTGGCCTACATGTAACCCCAGATTCACAGCAATGTGGTTGACTCTGAAATGACCTTGCAAGCCACTCAGCTCAAGGGCAATTAGAGATGGGCAATAAATGTTGATCCCAGCAAGCAATGCCCACATCCCAGGAACAAATTTTTAAAAATTGTTTGGGCAAAATGAACATGATCTAAGTATATTTTTGCTTGTTTTCTGTGATTGTGACTTGGACTAATTCAGTTGACTGACATTGGAAGAGCAATGAAGAGCAATGAAGTGCTGATGAAGTTGTCTGTGGATCGAGTATGCTCCACTTTTCATTTCTCAGCTAACTAATGTGACATGGTAGTGACATTCCCAAGTGTGAATACATAGCTTTGCACAACTCAAGTAATTATCTCGTAGAGATACAGCTGTTGATTCATACCACTGCTTCGTGAATGCCAACTTTGGCATGCACTTTTATTTAGAACCATTCCTAAGGATAAATAAAGTGCACTCTGCTCATCATTATATTTCTATTTTTAAAATAAATATAGAGTAGCCAATTTGTTTTTCCAATTAAGGGGCAATTTGCATGGCCAATCCATCTACCCTGCACATCTTTGGATTGTGGGGGTGAGACGCCCGCAGACATGGGGAGAATGTACAAACTCCACACGGACAGTGACCCGGGGCCGTGATTGAACCCGGGTCTTCAGCGCCATGAGGCAGCAGTGCTAACCACTGCACCACCGTGCCGCCCTCATCATTATATTTCTTCAATGGCAACAAATCTGAGTGCAGGTTACAGAAGAACATAACAACATAAGAACTAGGAGCAGGAGTAGGCCATCTGGCGCTTTGAGCCTGCTCCGCCATTCAATGAGATTATGGCTGATCTTTTGTGGACTCAGGTCCACTTTCCCACTTTCCCTCCTGAACATCATAACCCTTTATTCTTCAAAAAACTATGGGCGGAATTCTCCGCTCCCTACGCGGCATGAGAGAATCGCGGGAGGGCCCCGACATTTTTCACGCCCCCCTGGCGCCCCCCCCGCGATTCTCCCCCCCGCTCGGAAGAATCGGCGCTCGCCGATTAGATTATAATGGGATGAGAGAAGAGCTGGCTAATGTAGACTGGGACTTTGTATGCTTTTTCCTTCAATTTGATACTCTCCCTTATTCCCTTAGATATCTAAGGTCGATTTTCCCTCTTTCTACCGTCCTTTTTTGTTGGTATAAACTTTTGTTGAGCACTGTACAAAATCGCTTGGAATGTTCTCCAATTTTCCTCAACGATTTCACCATAAAGTCTTTGCTCCCAGTCTACGTTAGCCAGCTCTTCTCTCATCCCATTATAATCTCCTTTGTTTAAGCACAAAACTCTAGTGTTTGATTTTACGTTCTCACCCTCCAGCTGTACTTTAAATTCCACCATATTGTGATCGCTCCTTCTGAGAGGAACCCTAACTATGAGATCATTAATTAGTCCTGTCTCATTACACAGGACAAAATCTAGCATTGCTTATTCCCTCATAGGTTCCATATGGCATATGACACAGTTTTGCGTCAAGGCATGAAATCCTTGACATGCATCATCCAACTCAATTTCCAAGATTCATCTTCCAGGCTCTAACCTGCAACAACCATCACTGAGCAGTTGAAGGCTTAAGAGGACAGGAAGAAACACAAAATACTGCACATGCTGGAAATCAGAAGTAAAAACAGAAAATGCTGGAAAATCTCAGCAGGTTTGGCTATCTGGGGAGAGAGAAAAACAGAGTTGATGTTTCAAGTCTGTATGACTCTTCAGAGCTGAAGAAGAGTTCTGAAGATGAGGATAGGGTGGAAGTGAGGACTTAAGTGGGTCGGTGCAGACTCGATGGGCCAAATGGCCTCCTTCTGCACTGTATGTTCTATGAAACATTGGTTGGAACCTTATTATTGTTCACGCCCGTGGGATCTTCTGGCTCCGCCGGCGGTGAACAAATGCCCTGGGTTTCAATGAGGGGTGCATTCAACGGGAAACCCCATTGACAACAGTGGGAGCAGAAAACCCCGCCGCCAGGCAATGGTGGGCCAGCTCTGCTGCTCAGAAAATCATACTCATTAACTCTGTTTCTCTTTCCACAAATGTTGCCAGCCCAGTTGAGGTTTTCCAGCATTTTCCGTTTTTACTTCAAAAAGACATATGTCTTTTAACAGACTGGTGGCACCTGTCTTCCCAAATTTCCATGAAATGCATGTGTGTGTGAGATCTTGCCACCCAATTTTCTCCATGCATTTTTTCCAGGTAATGCTTTGCATCTATATGTACATCTAACTAGTAAGGAAACTCCACCCTGGTTCGCTGATTGGATTCTGGTCGGCCTGTTCTTTGAATTGCTGTTTTGTGCCTCTGGTGTAATTTCCACCGCCGATCTGAGCAATTTACTGTTGTGAGTCAGCAGTGGTTGAGTGGTCATATGCTTGGCACTGAACCAGAAGACTGGGAGAAAGTCACACTTGAGAAGGTTGCGCACATCATCTAGGCTGACACAACAGCAATGTCAGAGGCAATGTTGCTAAACCACCTCTCAAGGACGTGTAAGAGACATTGGCACAATTTTGAAGAACAGGGGAGTTCTTCCTGATGTTTTTGTCAATCACAACTAAAATAAATTAGCCGATAATTGCCTCATTGCTAGTTGTGGAACCTTACTTTGCACAAATTGGTCTCACATTTCATACATTGTAACATTGACTACACTTCAAATTTAATCTGTTCAGTTTAAGGAGTTTTAAGATGTCTTAAATTAATGAGAATGCTCTATAAATGGAAGTCATATTTTACTGTGACTGCTAACTTAATGTTGTCTGTAAACATGGGCATGCAACTCAATTCTTCCCTCCAAGTCATAATATATATAGTGAAAGTGGAGGCCCTCTTGTGGATCACCATTTGTCATATCCCTCCAATCACATAACAAGTGCAATTTGCAAGTAAGAGGTCTCCAAATTAATACAGATATGAGGAAAATGTATTCCCTCACAGGGTTCTGAGGCTTTGAAATTGTTCCCCCGAGAATGATGGGGGCAGGGTCATTGAATTTTCCAAGATGTGCAGGTAGGTGGACTGGCCATGCTAAATTGCCTTTAGTGTCCAAAGGTTAGGTTGGGATTATGAGAATAGGATGGGGAATTGGGCCTAGGTATGGTGATCTTATGAAGAGTCGGTACAGACTCGATGGGACAAATGGCCTCCTTCTGCAACTGTAGGGATTCTGTGATTCTATTAATATTTTTAAGGCTGATTTTGGTAGATTTTTATTGATAAGGGAGTCAAAGGGTAAGGGGCGTATAAAGTAAATTGAATTGAGGACATAATCAGATCTTATGACCTTATTGAATGGTGGGGCAAGCTTGAGGGGTTGAATGGCCTACTTCAGCTCCTAATTCATATGTTTGCATGACCCATTTAGCAGTACTCTGTCTCCTATCTTGCAACAATAATTGGCCCATTACATAGAATGTAAAGCACAGATAGGGGGTGGGATTCTCCGACCCCGCGCCGGGTCGGAGAATTGCCGAGGGGGTGCGAATCACGTGATGCCGCTCTGACGCCGGTCCACCCCTCATCTCTAACCCCATCAGAATACCTTCCATTCATTTTTTCCTCATACTTATCTAGCTTCTCCGTCTATGCATCTATGATATATTTGCCTCAACTCATACTTGTGGTTGAAACTTCCTCTATGCCATGTTATCTCCAATTTTGTGTGCTCTCATTTTGCTAAGTGGCAGAGTGGTATTGTTGCTGGATTAATAACCCAATCTAATGCTTTGGGGACCTGGGTCCAAATTCCACCGTAGCAGATGGTGAAATTTGAGTTCATGGTTCATTGTTAGACTGGAATTTAAAAGTCTAACATTGAACCATGAATATAACCATTGTTGTAAAAACCCATCTGGGTCACTAATATCCTTCAGGGAAGGAAATCTGACATCCTGGTGTGGCCTACAACTCCAGATCCACAGCAATGTGATTTGTTCTTAATTGCCGTCAAGGATGGGCAATAAATTTGAGCCTTCCAGCGCAAATCCCATGAATGACTTTTTAAAAAAATTCTTGTCTGGAACTTTATCAAGTGCATTCTGGAAGTCCATATTGCCGTCGTCTATGGACATTTCCTGATCCACCATGCTTGTGGCCTTCACAAAAATAACCTTGATTTATCTGACATGACCTATCCCACACAGATTCACATTACATTTTTCCTATCAACTGACACGCGTTCAAGTATTCTGTCCCCCTATCTGTGCTTTACATTCTGTGTAATGGGCCAATAATTCATGAAAATGCTCTTTGATAGATTCCAGTAACTTCCCCACAATTGATGTTAAACAGGCCTGCAGTTTCATGATTTCTCTCTTCCCTCCTAATATAGTAGAGTGAAGTTTGCAATTGTGTAATTCAAAAGCACAATTACTGAATGTAGAGCACTTTGAAAAATTAAGAAGGTGCAAATCCCACTATGTTGGAAAAGTAGCAGGAAAGCCCCGAAACGGGTTTTGCGATGGTTGCCAAAAGTTTTCCATTCTCCCGGCCGCTCCAATTGGTGAGATCAGGAACCATTGCATTCATTTTAATCTCATTAGCGAGATTAAAGTTGAATACAGCGGCCGCCCGTGATACACCCTCCACCAGTAGGCAGTCACGTGAGTGCCATTTGGTACTGCTCCCTAAAATATCCCCCTCACCCCAAACCCAGTTTCTTTCTTCCCCGAACCGATCTCCCCCTCTCCAAGGGTCTATGTGACATCATACCAGGGTGCTGAGCCTACGTTGGCACTGTCAGTGGGTCACTATTCAAGGCAGGAGGGTAATGCCGACTCACGGTGAGGAAAGCTGTGGTGCTCCTTAGGTTCTGCTCAAATCTGACTTCTGCCTTTCTGCTCATAGGACACTGGCTCCCGGCCTCAGGCCTGAGTGTATGTTGGGGGAAATTGCCTTTCACCCATAGTTAAAGGGGGGGGGGGGGGTGGTGAGCAGGTAAGGTGCAAATCTGATGAGGCTTGCACTCCAGGATGTCCGTCATTGTGGGTTTTATGGGCTCTCACTGATGAAGTTGTTTGGGGGACCTGTGGGAGGATGGGAGTACAAGTAGGACCCACCCTGTTGGAAAGGGGTCAAAGAGAGAGGTGTTATGGCTTTCAGGTGTGATATTCTTTAATGGTGAGCATTTCACTTGACCTTACTTGTGCCCACTCTGTGCTCCTATAACTTCATAATCTTTTTTGGCCTGGTGTTACGTCTAGATGTCTCGCTAGAATGTATATCAGAGGTGGAAGCGGTCTGCTGCCATCCATGCCCTATGGCCTGTGTTGCTGTTGGCAGATGTCTTCTGGAGGGCATGGACCTGGAGGGCCCCTGCCAACAAATAGGTGTCATTGGTGTTGTTGTACTAACCTGTTTTGCCTGCAGCTCCTGAGATTTGCTGGTGCAGGAGGGGGAGAATCAGAAGAGCTGGAGTTTGCCTGAGCTACCTTGGTGGAAGGCCCGGCATGGGCTCCAGTGTTGCCACCTCCCTCGGGAAGATCGTGCACCCCTGGGTTACTCCATGGGATGGAGGGAGCTCCAGAAGCCTTGGAGTCATCTGGCACTGCCAGTCCTGGAGCCCACCATTGTCTTCACCATCGTATAGAAGCCCTCAATCGGGTGCCCCCCCCCCCCCCCCCCCCCCCCCCCCCGGTTGCCCCCCAGCGCCTTCCCCCCCAACCTCCCATGGCAGTCCACTCCAGCGTAGGATCCCCCCACCCCCAGCTGAGGGTTCCCAGCCAAGGGTCCATCACTCCCACCGAGCACTAGGGTGGCAATCACAGTGCCCCGGGCTCTTTGCCTGTGAGCAAAGATGGCTACTCACCTCCCTCGGCTTCCCACAGAAACCCTTTAGCCAGGTTCACGTATTTCAAAAGAAGTATTAATCAACGCCAGTGTGACCACTTGCTGGGGAGGCTGCTAAATACAGGAGGCTGTTGGATATGAGGTGGCTCCCGTTAATGTATGGCAATAGGGCTTAACTGGTGATAATTGATTTCTCGCCACACTACGGCAAGATCCCGATGTCGCCCACGGGAGCGCATCAGAAACTGTTTGGTGACTGGCGCCGTTCTCATTTTCTGTCTCTCCCACTATTCACTGGCCTCGCTTTGCTTGAGTGACAGCGTAACGAGGACAGGGAATCATGCCCTCAATCATTTTCCGGGAGAATCGTGTCCTAAGACTACTTGCTTTGCAATTTCTTGACTTATTTATTTTACTGCCCTGGGATACAAACCACAAGCTCCTTATGACTTGTCTGAATTCACATTCTTTTTACCATTAATCTTTAAAACAAAATCTTACAGTAAAGCCATTAGATTCTTCCCCTTGGCTCATTTTGGATTCCCTTTAGCTCATGACAGTTTTTTTCCTCTTCATCTGTGGAAATGATACTGTCATAACCCTCCATGAGAATCAAGAGAAAACCATCACTGATCTCACCATGGGAACTCGTGGAGATTGAGCTTCCCAGATAGGTGGAGGAAGCGACCACCCACCTGGGGCTTGTTATGATCTAATATAAAAGTACTCCCAAAGCATGGCCTGGTGTTGTCGAGTCCTCCCAGCAAGAACTATACTGGAACTGACAAGCTGCCTTGAGCAAGACTTTATATATAGTTAATAAAGTTATGTAATTTATTGCTGTGGTAAACACCACTAGCAGTATATTGTATGCATTACGGCATGGCCATATATTACAGGTACGACGATAAATCTTTTGCCTGCTGGCTCCGCCCAGGCGGGTGGCGTATAAAAGTGTGTGCTCTCCTGCGCTGCAGCCATTCTGGTTCCAGATACAGAAGGCACAACATCGTGTTCAATAAAGCCTCGATTGTTCCACCCTTCTCGTCTTGTGGTAATTGACGGTACATCAATCGCCAGCTTCCTCTGGAGTTCTTGAACTGGCAATCGGGCATTAAAGGAAACTCCAAACTTGCTTGTCGATTCACCTAGTCGCTGTGTGTTATAACAATTTAAGATGCCGCTGTTCAGAAAGTTGGAAGCCTTTGACACAGGTTTGGAAAAATTGGAACATGTTTGTGGAGCGCAAACGAGATTTTTGGCGGAAAGACCGACAGAAGGTCCTCCGCCTGACTGCCTGCAGGGATAGGGATGGTGCCGGTCTGGCCAAACGTCCTCCGAAAGGGCAGAAACAGTGACAAGTCCTTGGATGAAAGAGAGAATCGGCCAAATTTCTAACTGTGTGGTCGGCAAAATGAGGATGGTCAGTGTGGTGATTGTAGATCTGTTTAGATGCAATACAACTGAGCAAGCACTAGAGGGAGCACGGGAGAGCTATAAATACAGAGGGACCGGAAGTGAGGACACACTTCACAGAAGGGAGAACTGGTAGCAAGACACAGGGAGCAAGACACAGGGAGCAAGACACAGGCAGGCAGCATTTGAAGTAGCTGTAAGTTAAGCTCTGAAGACAGAACAAATTCACAATAAAGCACCTACTCCACCTTTGAGATTACGAGCTTTCTTAAGAGACAAGGAACAACACATGGTACCAGGCGTGGGTTCCAGCCCACACCATCGAATAAGCAAGGTCTTCCCAAGTCGAATGCCCGATAGGAAAGTTTCTTGCCATTTTGGTCTTTCTGTGTCTGCAGCTGAGTTGTCTTGTAGTAAGCATCTGAAGCCACTTCTTGGTACAGAAGAGGAGCACCAAGCGTCCAGTGAGACCACCGTCAATAGAAATCATGAAGGTTTTGACTCCAGAAGAGGAGCGCCAAGAGTCCAGAGAGACCACATCAATAGAAATCATGAACATTTTGACTCCAGAAGAGGAGCACCAAGGAAGCAAGGAAGAGGAAGCAAATCCACCATAAATGACTGATGTCACCAGCATCAATGCAACATCAGATCATTCTCACCATTCTCTAGATGAAACGCTCAATGTAACAGATACCACAAAGGACCACTCGCACCAATAACCAGCGGCTGGTTTAGCTCACAAGGCTAAATCGCTGGCTTTGAAAGCAGACCAGCAGCACGGTTCGATTCCCGTACCAGCCTCCCCGGACAGGCGCCGGAATGTGGCGACTAGGGGCTTTTCACAGTAACTTCATTGAAGCCTACTCGTGACAATAAGCGATTTTCATTTTCATTTTCATTTTTTTATTTTTCAATAACTGTGACAATGGCTCGAATTATCCACACGGGACACTCATTGAGCACAACAAGAAAAACAAAAGCCACAAGAAGCACAGCAGAAATGAGAACAACAACAGCAAGAACAAAAGCAACATGAAGCGCGATAAGAACAACAAAAATCGTAAGAAGCACTGCAGAAACAAGAACAACAGCAACAACAAAAACTACAAGAAGAACAACCAATACGACAAGAAGCATAACAAAGACAACAAGCACGCTAAGAACCAGGACAGAAATGACAAAAACAACAAGAATGACAATGAAAACGACAAAAACAGCAACAAGAACGACAACGAAAACATCAAAGACAGAAACAACAACAATGAAACTATGTCTTGTACAAAATGGTACAACTCTGCACATGAAGCACAATGCCACAGCACACTGCAAAACAATGACAAGACTACAAACATGCCATGGGATGACAACGAATCTCACAAACTCACATCTGCTCCAGAACAAGCAAGCACACCAGCTTTCAAGGCAGATGACATACTAAATCGATACCACAAGGACAGAAAAAAGTCCATGTCAGTCAACATCAGTGGTTCGACCATGCAAACACCTCGGGATGACGTATTGGTTACTTAAAATAACAAGAACACCGACAACATTCACAACGGAGTTGCAATATCAATATCACCACGTCAACAATGAAAAAGAAAAATCTCAATGAACAAATTCATCAAGTTTGGACTCAAAAATGTTTTTATTAAGATTGGACTCATAAATATAAATTGGCTTTGTAAAATATGCAATAGCACCATACTTGTATAGATACATATATCATAAGTAATCTAACTGTTTTGTACAATTTTCTTTAACAATGTACAGAAAATATGTAAAGAAAAAAGGGAGGATGTGGTGATTGTAGATCTGTGTAGATGCAATACAACTGAGCAAGCACCAGAGGGAGCACGGGAGAGCTATAAATACAGAGGAACAGGAAGTGAGGATACACTTCACAGAAGGGAGAACTGGTAGCAAGATACAGGAAGCAAGACACAGGGAGCAAGACACAGGCAGGCAGCATTTGAGGTAGCTGTAAGTTAAGCTCTGAAGACAGAACAAATTCACAATAAAGCATCTACTCCACCTTTGAGACTACGAGCTTTATTAAGACACAAGGAACAACACAGTCAGGTGCCCGAATTCAGCGCAGAAAACACCATCTGCCCTAACCACTGGGGTCACCGTGAACCAGGGTCTTGCAGGTAGGCACCCCGGAGGTAGAGGACAATTTATTGGTCTTGAACTAATGGTCATGGCTCCGAAAATTGCCCCAACAGGGTCACATTGCAGGTAAATAGTTTGACATTTCCAAGTCTCGGCAGGAAAGTGGCAGTGCAGCAAGCAACACAGAAGCGGCACCATGATTGGAGGACACCAGGGTAGTAGTTTCATATTGGGGATGAAGTCTATGTTTGTAATTTGGAGCGTTTCTGGCTCCCAGGAGTAGGCTGGAACACATGTGCCTGTTTCATATAAACTCCGGGTTCAGGGGAAAGTCCACAGCAAACACTTGAATCACCAGCAGAAGTGAGAACCTGTCCTACAGACACTCGACAGCAGTGGTGGCACTCCTCTATGCCAGGAACCATCCCGCAACCTGAGGATTCCAGCTGAACGGGTCACAGCATCCGGTCCAACACGAGGAGGATGGACTACAGATCTGAGGTGGATGCTGAAGAGTCTTTACTGGGGTCCGAGGGCATGCCCCAGAACCAAGGTCCCGGCGGTGAATCTTTCGACGGCGCCAACAATAGGTGGTTGGCAAATCGATACACTCTGCCCGACCCAGAGCCACCACAGGCAGAAACGCAGCCATGAGCAAATCGGCACAGAAGCCCCGATCATTGGTGGCTGAAGGGGGACCATTGATCTCCCCATAGGACTCTTAAAGTACGAGATTCCCAGCTAAATGTCGGAGGCCACCCATCTGGAGCTGGTTATGAACTGAGATAAAAGTAGACCCAGAGCAAGGCCTGGAGTTGTTGAGCCCTCCCAGCAAGGACTGTTCGGGAGTGACATGCTGCCTTGAACAGAACTTTGGAAATAGTGAAATAAAGTTATGTTGATTTATCGCCAGCTTCCTCTGAGTTATTAAAGATACAAAGCACTCATTTAACAAGTCAGCCATTTCCTTGTTATCCATTATCGTTTTGCCTACATGTGTTTTCAATGGGGCCCGATCTACCTTTACAATTCTCTCTCCCTATTTCAAAGTTTGCTGTAAACTTTAACATCTCAAGCAAGCTGTTACCATATTCCGCTTTTGCACCTCATTACACTTTTATTGCAGCTTGGAGTCATGCAATGTACCATGTTTAGTTTATGAGTGGGAAAACTGCCAATTTGAAGCTGAATATTTCAAAAAGCAGTGGGGTTGTGAAATGACTTAATTATATAATTTGGTTCTCGGTACTTCTGTTATTTTGATTTGAAATACAGCTGTGGGTTTACAATCCTAGCATTTATGTGTTTTTTAAAGATGTGATATAAACTGCTCTAAGTTCATCTAAAAATACGAAACTTTATTCCATATATATTTTAATGTCAAACCAGTTGTAATTAACATAAAGAAATATATTTAAGTGGATCTCTTTTTCTGCGTATATTGGTGAATTAATGATATTTCAGTTCTCAGAAGGTAATTTTACTTTCATCATTCGACATTTTTTTTGAAAAGTATTCAATTAATTCTTGTTATTAAGGGTAACATTTCTGTATATATAAGAGACATCTTGGTCATGCAGTTTCTCAAAAGTGAAAAGCATTGTGTCGCCATCAGCTTTGTCATTCATCCAAAGAATCCTTTTAGGGAGCTGGAAGGACTCATGCTGGCTCATTGTGCAAGTTAGAACAAAATGCTTTGGGCATAGCCTTATATGAGAACATTGCATTTAACAATTATAAAGCTGGAAGAGAAACTGAATAACCTTGATGTTCACTCCTAAACAAGTTAATTCAGTACCCCTTCCCTTATAGGTAACTTATCTTGAATTTGAAGTTATTTGGGTTAAGTGGATTGGTCATGATCAACGAGCGGGCTTAAGGGGATAGAGCCGGGGAGTGGACCTAAGTAGATTGCTCTTTCAGAGGGTGCAGACACAATGGAACAAATGGCCTCCTTCTGCACTGTAGGGATTCTATAGATTGTAACAGCACTGAGGTTGTACCTACACCACATGGACTGCGGCGACTCAAGATGCCAGCTCACTATCATGTTCTCAAGGGCATTTAGGAATGCTTGCCTAGCCAGAGATGCAACATGTCATCAATAAATATAAAAATAAATGGATTTTAAAAATAAATTCTACCCTTGCCCAGGGACGTTGAGGGAACCTTTAACACCCCAGTGACAACTCTACCCATGACCAACGAACTCAGGAGTGCAGGGCCTCTACCACTGTGAAAGAAGCAATTGCATTCATACAACATGATGAATGTTGAGGTCAGGGATAGGTGTGTGAACGATCTTGAGAATGTCAATATAGCAAAGGAGGAAGTGTTGAGTATCCTAAATTGCATGAATGACAAGAATGATGCCTGGAATGAAGAGCTTCCCGTATGAGGAACAGTTGAGAACTCTGGGTCTGTACTCGTTGGAGTTTAGAAGGATGAGGGAGGGGATCTTATTGCAACTTACAGGATACTGCGAGGCCTGGACAGAGTGGACATTAAGATGTTGTTTCCACTTGTAGGAAAAACTAGAACCAGGGGACACAATCTCAGACTAAAGGGACAATCCTTTAAAACAGATATGAGAAGGAATTTCTTCAGCCAGTGTGGTGAATCTGTGGAACTCATTGCTGCAGAAGGCTGCGGAGGCCAAGTTACTGGGTGTCTTTAAATAAGGGATATATAGGTTCTTGATTAATAAAGTGATCAGGGGTTGTGGGAAGACAGGAGAATGGGGATGAGAAAGGTATCAACCATGATTGAATGGTGGAGCAGACTCAATGGGCTGAGTGGCCCTAATTCTGCTCCAATGTTTTATGGTCTTGTGGTCTTAAAATATACTGAGGAACAGGAATATATGCTCATTTGGAGAAAAGTGGACTAGTTAGTGACAGGCAGCATGGTTTCTACGGGGAAGGTCATGTCTCACCAACTTGATTAGTTTGTGAAGAGGTGACAAAGGAAATGATGAGGGAAGGACTGTGGATGTAGTTATTGGACTTTAGCAAGGCATTTGGCAAAGATCCCACATGGCAGACTGGTACAAAAATTAAAATAAATTTGGGGTGGGCTGGCTTAATGGATACAGAACTGGCTTAGTTATAGAAGACAGAGAGTAGTGGTGGAAGGGTGTTTTACAGAATGGAGATCTGTAGCTAGTGGTGTTCCGCATGGATCAGTGCTGGGGCCTCTTTTGTTCATAGAAATTCATAGAATTTACAGTGCAGAAGGAGGCCATTTGGCCCGTCGAGTCTGCACCGGCTCTTGGAAAGAGCACCCTATCCAAACCCTCACCTCCACCCTATCCCCATAACCAAGTAACCCCACCCAACACTAAGGGCAATTTGGACACTAACGACAATTTAGCATGGCCAATCCACCTAATCGGCACATCTTTGGACTGTGGGGAGGCTATGGAGCACCTGAAGGAAACTCACGCACACATGGGGAGAACGTGCAGACTTCGCACAGACAGTGACCCAAGCTGGAATAGAACCTGGGATTATGGAGCCATGAAGCAATTGTGCTAACCAATATGCTACTGTGCTTCCCTAGTATATATGATGTGGAGATGCGGCGTTGGACTGGGGTGAGCACAGTAAGAAGTCTTACAACACCAGGTTAAAGTCCAACAGATTTGTTTCAGTATATATAGTATATATAAATGATCTGGAGGAAAATGTGGGTCATCTGGATTAGTAGGTTTGCAGATGACACAAAGATTTGTGAGTTGCTGATAGCGTAGAGGATTATCAAGAGACAACAAGATATAGATGATGGTGACTTGGGCACAGAAATGGCAGATGGAGTTTAATCTGTACAAATGCAGAGGTGATGTATTTTGGAGGATCAAATCTTAGTATGAATTTACTGTAAATGGCAGGACCTTAGGAACATTAACATACAGAGGGATCTGGGCGTGCAGGTTCACAGTTCCCTTAAAGTGGCAACACAGGTGGCCAAGCTGATTAAGAAGGCATATGGCATGCTTACCTTCATCAGCCGGGGCATTGAGTACAGGAGTTGAGAAATCAGGTTGCAGCTATATAAAACTTTGGTTAGGCCGCATTTGGAGTATTGCTTGCAGTTCTGGTCACCACATTATCGGAAGGGCGTAGAAACTTTGGAGAGAGTGTAAAGAAGGTTCACCAGGATGTTGCCTGGTCTCGAAGGTGTTGGGTTATGAGGCGAGGTTGAATAAACTAGGATTGTTTTCACCGGAAAGACGGAGGCTGAGGGGAGACCTGATAAAGGTCTACAAAATTATGAGAGGCATAGACAGGGTGGATAGTCAGAGTTTTTTCCAAGGGTGGAAGCATCAATTACAAGGGGGCACAGGTTCAAGGTGAGAGGGGGAAAGTTGAAGGGAGATGTACGGGGTAAGGTTTTCACACGGAGAGTGGTGTGTGGCTGGGACGCCCTGCCAGAGAATATGGTGGAAGCAGGCACATTAGCAACATTTAAGAGACATCTGAATGGGTACATGAATAGAGTAGGAAATAGAGAGATATGGACCGAGTAAAGGCAGAAAGGTTTGTTTTTAGTTAGGGCATCATGATCGGCACAGGTTTGGAGGGCCGAAGGGCCTGTTCCAGTGCTGTACTTTTTGTTCTTTGGAACACGCTCTCCTGTTCCCTGCCCAAAAGCAGGTCCTTGGGCGTTATTTGCTGAGCCACAGCAAAGTGCCATTACTACAGGACGGGTGAGGAGGCAGATCCTGAGTCTACCTCAACCAAAATGGGGTGATTGAACACCATGTTACTGGTATTAATCTGATCCACATGCTAGCCAACTGAGCTAACTAGCCCCCCCACCCCCTCCGCCCCCCACATAGCACCGATGTGCCTTCTCAAATATCCAACAATGCCAGCGAATAAGGAGAGTGAAATAAAGTTGTTACACACTCAAGCTCCCTACTTCATAGAGTTCAACACTTCCTGTGCAGCAGTTGTTTGCAGAATTCACAGCCTGTCTTGTGTCTAATCCATTAAACAAACCAAATCCCAAGCCACAATATTAATGACTAATTGCACTTTGCGAGTACAAATAGCTTTTAACACCAAGTCAAATACTGCAGTTACTGTGAAGTGCAGGCCAGCTCCTGTCAAGTAAAACTTTCAAAAATACATCAAGGATTTCGAAATATTAATTAGAAAATCGAAAGGGAACATACAGAAATAGCAAATGTGATGAATGGAATGGTATCGGTAACTGCTGTAACTGTACCTTGCCTTTAATACATGGCCCTTTAAGACCAGGCTGGGAACCCTGGGGGACTGGGGGACTCCGCCTCTAGCTCCGCCCCCAGGAAACGGTATATAAGGTGATGCTCACTGGGCAGCGGCTGTGACCACACTTCTCGACAGCTGTCCGGTTCTCTGGTAATTAAAGCCTTTGAACCTGACCAATCTTCTCTCCTGTGTCATAATTGAGGGTATCTCAGCAATCAAAAATATTCCAAGACTCCCTCAACAACACAGTGAGATTATCCAATAAGTACGGGGCAACATGGGTGGTTAGCATAATGCTTCACAGCTCCAGGGTCCCAGGTTCGATTCCCGGCTGGGTCACTGTCTGTGTGGAGTCTGCACATCCTCCCCGTGTGTGCGTGGGTTTCCTCCGGGTGCTCCGGTTTCCTCCCACAGTCCAAAGATGTGCGGGTTAGGTGGATTGGCCGTGCTAAATTGCCCGTAGTGTCCTAAAAAAAGTAAGGTTAAGGGGGGGGTTGTTGGGTTACGGGTATAGGGTGGATACATGGGTTTGAGTAGGGTGATCATTGCTCGGCACAACATCGAGGGCCGAAGGGCCCTGTTCTGTGCTGTACTGTTCTATGTTCTAAGTACCTAACTAACACAAACCTAAATCTCCCAGTGTGACTCTCCAGTTATTGCCCTTGCAGCTGCCGTAGATGTAAGGATGGCTAGAATTTAGTGGCCCATGTCACCACCCCCACCCTGCACCGGAAAAAGGCTGATAGGTAGGTGGGATTGGTAGGATCTGGGTGGAGAGCCGGTCAACTTCCTGATTCTTCACTATTCAGTCCAGGATGGGAAGGATCAAGGACGGACTTCCTACTCTTAAGTTCAATTCATGCGCTTAAGTGATCAATTAAGGGCTACTCAAGGCCCTCACCTGCTGTGGCTGTGGGGAGGGGGTGGGTGCGCACTCCATATGGACAGGTTGCCAGGCATAGCCTGGCCTGACAGACCTGCCAGCAGTCTGGGAGGGTTCCCTTCTGCCTGGGAACCTTGTGTCCAACAGAGGAACCTGTCAGCAACAAGGGCCTCCCCTGAGGAAAAGCCACCCCTGACTCTTTGATCCTCCTCCACCTCACACTTCTAGCGGCCTGGCTGACTGTGCCCACCCTGAGTTCCAGGACTCCATGACCGTAACTCCTACTGGGACTGACTTCAGTTCCGGCAGTGACCACTGCCCCCAGTGGTGCTGCTGGTACTGGAACAGCCTGCCTCTGATTGGTTGACAACTTTCTGAAGCATTACATCCAGGAACTGAGAACCCTGACACCCTGGGTACCTGATTAGATTGTACTTGAGTAGGGGCACCCAGGAATGACAATGGTGGAGTTTCAACTGGACGAGTTGATCACCACATGAATTAAGCTCAGTCTGATCTTACACCACCTCAGTATTTTTTGTTCATGGATGGAGAGCATTGAGGATTTGGGATTCTGTCTTTCATTTGGTGAGCCAGAATTGAGCTGAATTCTGTGATCCGCTGTCATTAAGTAGCCAACCAATATGTGTGACTAATGTTCACATATGAATAACAACACTTGGATAAACTTTGGATTCTAGCTTGGATAATTGACTTAGTAACATATAAAATAGAAGCAGGTGGAGGCCATGTGGCCCTTTGAGGCTGCTCCATCATTTCATTATGATCATGTCTGATCATCCAGCTCAGTAACCTGTTCCCACTTCCCCCTATGTCCTTTGATCTCTTAAGTCCCAAGAGCTATATCTAACTCTTTCTTGAAAACATACCTGTTTTGGTCTTAAATGCTTTCAATGGTAACCAATTACCGCTCTTTGGGTGAATAAGTTTCTCCTCATCTAAGCCCTAGAACCGGGGCGAGTTATGACAGGGGAATGGGCCGAGTTCCTGGGGTGAACCCCCATGGCACTGAGGCGGTGTCCAGGCACGGCTGCCATTACTGCAGCCTACAAGGCAGCCACCTTGCTGCACTGACCAGCTCCCTTGGCCCCTGGTTCTGCAGAGTGACACCGGCTGTATGGGTGCACCCACCCCTGCACGCCACCTTCCGCCATACCTCCCCCCACCTGGCCACCATCCATCATCCACTGGCAGGGCATCAGGTGGCCCACCCAGTGCAACTTCCGCTGTAGCTCCTTAGGGGGCACTGGAAGGGGGCCGTGGAGCATACAGGTGGCATGGGCAGTGTCCGACAACGATACCCCTTGTATCAGGGACGGGCACCAGGGCCAGAGGCCCCACAGTGCCGGGTACCGTCGAGGCCAGAGGTGCAGGGATGGGGGGAGGGGGGGGGGGGGGGACATGTGGGGGTAGAGCCTACAGTGCCAACCAGGGTCACTATGCAGCCCATTTGATGTGGTTGGGCACGGGGGTATGCACCATGCTAACATGTCGGCCTTTCACCCTCTGCAGAGAATGGATATTGGAATTCAACAGCAATGTCGGGCTTCCTGCCAGTCACAGCAGCCCTGGGGGATGCCCTGAGCCGTACGAGCTGGAGCTGCTCGAGGAGGAGGAGGAAGTTGCAGCAGCGGAGTGTGCCCAGAGGACAGAAGGCAGTCACCCAGGATGAGAAGCCAGCTGTCCAACAGGCAGTGGAGGAGGAGGTGCCAAGGGGCGCCGCATGAGACTTTGCGTTGTACTTGGCAGCGCCTATCATTCGAGGGCCTGTCGGACTGGGCATGCCATTGAAGACTCTGGCTGCCAGATTATGGCACACCTGCACCATGGGACTATGGGGGAGGACACCCGCTCCTGGTGGCCATCAAGGTGACGGTCGCTCTGAATATGTTTGCAACTGGGTCCTTCCAGGTGCCGCGTGGGAATCTGTGCGGTATCTCACAGACCTCAGTGCACAGGTGCATCCGCGCAATTATGGAGGGCCTATTGCCCAGGTGGCTCGATATGTCCATTTCAATGTGGAGCGAGCCCACCAGGAAACTGGCCAGGGGCACGGCCTTACAGCCCCTGCCGCTATGTCTTGGTGGACCCCCAGACAGTACATCAGGGGTGGAGGCGTTCTGCTGTGATTCCCGCCCTGCGATCGAGGTCCCGGTTGGGGGCCCTTTTCTGAGGTGACTGGACCTGGATTGTCCTGGCTGCTGTCTGGGTGTACCAGGTGGCATGGTGCCATCCTGTACTGTCCACTGCCCACCAGATGCGCTAAGGAGAGGAGGGGGTGGGGGGGAGTCTGAGGTGCTGCAGTGTTCCCTCGGGGTGTTGATGGCCCCTGGGCTACTCCATGGGATGGGTGCAAGTGGAGCTATCCACTGATGCTCCCCCACCACCTGGTGTGGCCAGTCCTGGAGGCCCGCTCTGGTCTCAACCAGGGTCTGCATGCTTACGACCATGGAGCACAGGGACTGCGCCACATCACCCATTGACAGTGCCACCTCCTTCTGTATCTGTGTCACACCAGCCAGTGATGCGTCATACCCACTGGGATTGGGGCACCTCCCCCTGTGTCTGCGCCATGTCGGCCAGTGCCTGGGCAATGCCGCTGACATTCCCAGCCATGGTCTGCTGTGACTGGGCCACGCTCAGAAGCACCAGTACGGTGTCCAAGTGGCTCTGGCACATGACTGCCTGTGAGGCGGCAATCCTGTCCTGGGCCTTGACCAGCACCTACACAGAATGCCCGAGGTCTTCGACATGCTGATCCATAGCCAAAACTGTCACCCCCAATGCCTCCACCGCGGATACCACCCATGAGGTGTTGGTCTACATGGCATGCATGGTCGGCATAACCTCCTGCTCCTGCACACAATTGGACTCCTCCAACTGCACCTGCAAGTACTGAATACTCGCCGACAACCCCTAATATAGTCCCTGGCTCTGTGACTGTATCTCCACAACCGATGGGACTGATCGTTCCAGAAGCCCAAAGCTCATCTGGGTGACAGCTAGTCCCTGGGCCGGCCTGGCCCCCAAAGTCTGACCCATTGGGAGTTCCTACATCGACCTGCTGTACTGGATCAGCTGTGTGGTGTGCACCCGATAGTGTCACAGGAGCCTCTTCACTAAGTGCCCAACCAAGGTGAGTGTCTCTCGGATGGTGGAGGGTGTTGGAGCCAGCTGTGATGGGAAATCCGTGTCTTCCTTGGACTCAAGCTCAGGGTGCCCTGAGTCTCGGGCGGAGGGTTGGTGTCCGGACAGCTCTGCCTTTGTGCTCGGAGGGGGGGGGATTCACCAGCTGTGGCACTGGCTGCGGGACACCAGGTGTACCCGCCCCATCACCAGCTGGTCCTGCAAGACATGACACATGATTAGACTTCAGACTTGGCGATAGTGGGCGTGGTCAGGGTGTGAGCGGTGTGGGGGGGGGGGGGGGGGGTGAGGGTGTGAGTGGTGTGGGGTTTGGTCAGGGTGTGGGTGAGGATAGCATTGAGTGGGTGGTGAAAATGAGCCTGGTGTGGGGGTGAGGGTGGGGGTGAGAGGCAGGTGGGGGTGAGGGTGTGGTGTGGGGCTGAGTCTCGCTTCCTCACCCACGGCTAAACTCCACCTGGCGACCTCCCTTTCCTCCGGGCCACTGACCATATCCAGGGCTTTGGGCCCTGAGCCCTGCCACAGTCAAGGGCCACAGGTCCGGCGGTCTCCCTCCACCTTTCCTCAGCTCCCGGCAGCTATAAGCGGCCTTCTCCTGGGGAGGGAGGGGGGGCTACAGAAAATGACAGTGTTGAACAGTCAGACTCATGCAGCTCACGGGGTGGGAAGCTGGAAGGCCTCAGTGGCTAGAGCACCCGGCTATGGTGGCCGGTATGGGTGCCGGCATGTGGTGCATGTTTGGGGTTCGGCCGCCCTCCAGGTTGTGGCAGGGGGAGTGGTGGGGAGAGGTAGGGCTACAGGTGTATGTGATAGAGGTTAGCATCAGGAGCATAGTGCTGCCTACTCACCCTGGCCCCCCTGAGCAGTTTTTACCAGCGCTGCTGGTCAGTCTGGACGGTATTGCTGCCGGCGCTGACTGCCTCTGCCACCTGATGCGTTGGGTCTGCTGGGTCTGCGAGGACTGCGTTTACTGGAGCAGTGAGAGAGACAGGCTTCCAACACTTGGAGAAATGCAACTCTATTTTATTGAACTCTTAACTATTAAACATGCTTTAACTGTGGGTTGACACGATGCTGGGTTGACTGGAGACCTGAGGCCAACCTGACCAGACTATCTGACTACCACATGGTGGATGTTCGAGTTGTTGCTCACAAGCTCTGACTGTCTCAGAGGCTGCATCCCGAGAGAGCAGGAAAACTAGTGCCCCCTGGCTTTATAGTGGCCGTGTCCTATCTGGTGATTGGCTGCTGTGTTCTGTGTGTTCATTGGTCATTCTGTGTGTCAATCAATGCCTGTCTGCGCACCATCATATACTTGTGTGTATATTATGACACCACTTATGCCCAGGCATGGTGAATAGCGGCTGCTGGCAGCCTCTTTCTCGGGCTGGGGGCAAAGGATTAATCACTTCTCCTCCACCGTGTCCAGGAGGGTCTCGAGTTCGGCATCTGTGAATCTTGTGGCCGGTCCACTCGCTGCCATCTTGTTGGCTGGGATGGTGTGTATGGGGAGTGAACTGTGTGTATGTGGCTGCAGCTTTTCAGCCTCCTGAGTGTCAATCGAGAAACTGGCGAATCCGGTGCTAACCCCTTAACAGTAGCTGAATCGGTCCAGGCGCAGCGCCAGCTTTGATGTCGGGGAACTTCACAAATCCTGCACAGGCGTCAACACTAGAGAATTCAGCTGAATATCTCACTATTGCATGAATGCAACTCCACTGCCTTTTCCTTTTTGTTTGTCTTTCCTAAATATTGAATACCGCTGATAGTTCAATTACCAGACCTGGTCACCCTGCAGCCACATCTCCATAATTCCAACAATATCATATCCAATTGCAACTGTTTGTTCGATTAATTGTTCCAATTTATTGTGAATTCTCTGTGCATTAAGGCTCAAAGCCTTTTGTTATTCCTTGTTTCAATCCCATTATTTTTCACTGTGGTTCTGTTTGATTCAGGTCCTTGATGTTTCTACCTAACACTTTTCTTATTTCCCTTCCTCTCTTTTGGATTTGTTTGTGTTTCCACCTCCTCTAACTCCTTGCATAGGTTGATGGATGGCACGGCGGCACAGTGGTTAGCACTGCTGCTTCACAGCACCAGGTACCCGGGTTCAATTCTGGCCTTGGGTGACTGTCGGTGTGGAGTTTGCACATTCTCCCTGAGTCTGCTTGAGTTTCCTCTGGGTACCTTAGTTTCCTCCCACATTCAGAGCAGTTAGGTGAATCGGCCTGACTAAATTGCCCCTTAGTGTCCAAAGGTGGGTGGGCTAATGTTTTATCGCGCCGTGTTTTATGACCGATGCAGCCCGCAGACCCTGCCTGCAAAAATAGATCCGCCTTTGGACTGATCGCGGGCCCCAGACCTCCCCTCCCCACAGTGCCCCAGCTCCCAATAATGCCCCGCCTTCCCGCGGATTGGCCCTCCCCCCATTGTGGCGGCGCTGGACTGAATCCTCAGCCACCATGTTGAGTTCCTGACGGATGAGATGACACGTGTCCCACGCCGTCGGAAACTTGGCCGGTTGGGGGCGGAGCATCGTGGGGCTGGCCTCATGCAATGGCCTGAGGCCAGAGATAAACCCTCCTAGAGTACTCTGCTTTTCAGGGGGCGGAGCATCGCAAAAACAGCGCTGCCCCCAATTCTGTTGTCATCGGGGATTCTACCCCCGTCGGCGAACGTGATTTTGGCATCTGGGATCGTAGAATCCAGCCCACTGTTCCCAAACATCTTAGAGTTAGGTTTATAGTCATCGGAAAGTCCATATCAAAGGTAAAGAATTAAAACTTTCTCCTTTTCAGTAATAATAATAAACATCCAAGTTGTGAATTCAATCTATCGGTCAACATGTTCATCCAAAAAATGAATTCCTGGGGGGTGTGGTTCACATGCTGTGAACGTGTGGGCGGCTGCATTTTCAGGAGCTCTGGCTCTGTTCATGTGTATGGATTTTGGAGATAGTGGCTGGGAAAGGTGTGCCGTTGAGCACGGCTCCAAGTGAGGAGTGGGAGGCGTGTTCCCCATTGAGTTTGAAGATCGGATGCCATGCTTCAGTAATCTTGACTTGTAGGCTGGGTGCATCAGGTTCGACGGAGCACAGGGTATCTGGTCTTCGAGGTCTGGGATCGGTTGGGTCTCCCGAACACTGGCTCTATATTATCCTATCCTCAACGTTAATCACAAGGGTTTGGAGATGGTAAAGCAGGTCAAGTCATTACTCCCACAGCCGGGACCTAGGCTGTGGGCTGCGTGGGCTCTGGAGTGGTGGTAGCCTGGGGGAAGTGAGGGTACTTCCTTCGTTGGAATCCTTAGGGATCCTGAGGAGTGTTTGTTGATCCTGTCTTGGCGCCGGCCTTTTCGAGCAACATAGATGTTGTCATTCTCCTGCAATTTTTCTATAATCCTGGACGTTACTCTCTTGTGATTATATGGGGCCGGTTTAGCACAGTGGGCTAAACAGCTTGCTTGTAATGCAGAACAATGCGACCAGTGTGGGTTCAATTCCCGTACTGGCCTCTCCGAACAGGCGCCGGACTGTGGCTTTTTACAGTAACTTCATTGAAGCCTACTTGTGACAATAAGCTATTACAGTAGTCCCCCGTTATACCGCGCTCCGCAATACCGCGGTTCGCGATATACGGCGGGGGGGGGGGCTTATGGACCCCAACTGTCAGCTTCCCTCTCCGGATCAAAGTGAGCCGGCCGCTGAAATTGACACTGCCGGCTGCTCTCTCCCCCCAATCAGAAACATTAAACTTAAAAGTTGGATTGGAGGGCGAGAGCAGCCGGCAGTGTCAATTTCAGCGGCCGGCTGATTGTTTCACTGAGAGAGCAGCTTCCCTCTCCGGATCAAAGTGAGCCGGCCGCTGAAATTGACACTGCCGGCTGCTCTCTCCCTCCAATCAGCCGGCAGTGTCAATTTCAGCGGCCGGCTCACTTTGATCCAGAGAGGGAAGCTGCTCTCTCACTGAAACAATCAGCCGGCCGCTGAAATTGACACTGCCCGCTGCTCTCTCCCTCCAATCCAACTTTTAAGTTGTTAAAAATGCAGCAGTGCTTGTTTTAATTAGATCCACGATGGGGGTTTTAAATTTATTTAAATTTTAAATTTTAAATTTATTTAAAACCCCCATCGTGGATATCCGCGGCTCGGATGCAACGCGGGTGGCTGTCTTGGACCCCAACACCCGCGTTATAAAGAGGGACTACTGTATTATTATTATATTGTTGATTATTTATTGTTGTATTTTCTCCTGCAAAGGTGTGCACGGTGTATTGTTTTTTTTGTTATATTGAGTTAAAGATTTGTGCCTTTCTCCTTCGATGGCCTGGGCAGGTTACATATTATGGGGAAGACTTCTGACTCTTCCTTAGGGTTGGAGTTTTTTCTCTGGGTCTTTTTTTTACAGCTATTAGAATAGGAGGAAATGAGTGGTGGTCACGCTGAGGTGGGTTTGGTTAATTTTTGGCTGGTCTGTTAAAAAGTGAGATTGTTCTTAGGTATCCCTGCTATAATGGTGGACAGTGGGGTTGGTATTTTTAAATCGGTCTTGGCGTTCATCCCTTAGAGATTAAAAAAAAACTATTTCCTCCTCTCTTTACCTGGGTGAGTAGGGTGCTGTTACTAATCCTGGTCCAGTCCACTGATTCAGGGGAGCATCCTCTGGTTGAACTGAGGTGGAGGGAATTGGTCCACCCTCTCAGAACAACCAATTGTTGGATATCTTGACGATTCTTCTCGTCGGTGATGGGTCTCCCCAGCTGGGGCTGGAGGAATCATCCTTTTTTTTCAGGATGAATAAGGGCGGTGCACTGCCCTGGAATTGTTTGGAAAGGTGCAAGTCCGGCTGGGATGTGGGTGTTATGGAGTGTAGGAGGTCCTGGGGGTTTGGGTTCCTGTGTGTTGGGAGGTGCTAGGCTAGACCAGGTCCGATGCTGTTGCTGCCATCCTGTTGCCCACTAGAGATTGGGGTGTCCCTTCTTGAAGGTGACTATTAGGGATGTTCTGAGTGGATGAATATTTCTTCTTTGGTGCACTAGAGCCTGGGGTTGATCTAGGTTCTGTATTTTGATTGTCATCTTGTTGCCCCTCTGCAGATGGGGAGGTGGAATGCTTTGTTGGTTGAATGAGCAGCTTGTTCTCTTCCTCATTGATGGGTGGTTGGCGTGTGTCAGGAAAAGATGGACTCAATGGTGGACCGTGTGTTGTTCCTCATGTCTTAATAAAGCTCGTAGTCTCAAAGGTGGAGAAGATGCTTTATTGTGAGTTCGTTCTCTCTTCAGAGCTTAACTTACGGCTACCTCAAATGCTGCCTGCTTGTGTCTGTGTCCTGCTACCAGTTCTGCCTTCCGTGAAGTGTGTCGTCACTTCCTGTCCCTGTGTATATATAGCTCTCCCATGCTCCCTCTAGTGCTTGCTCAGTTGTATTGCATCTACTCAGATCTACGATCATCACATCCCCCCTTTTTTCTTTACATATTTTCTGTACATCGTTATAGAAAATTGTACAAAACAGTTACTTATGATATGTGTATCTATACAAGTGATGGTGCTATTGCATATTTTACAAAGCCAATTTATATTTATGAGTCCAATCTTAATAAAAACATTTATGAGTCCAAACTTGATGAATTTGTTCAGAGTTTTTTCTTTTGTTGTTGTTGACGTGGTAAATGCTGTCGGTGTTCTTGTCATTTTAAGTAACCAATGCGTCATCCCGAGGTGTTTGCATGGTCGAACCACTGATGTTGACTGACATGGACTTTTTTCTGTGCTTGTGGTATCGATTTATTATCTCATCCGCCTTGAAAGCTGGTGTGCTTGCTTGTTCTGGAGCAGATGTGAGTTTGTGCGATTCGTTGTCATGGCCTGTCTGTAGTCTTGTCATTGTTTTGCAGTGTGCTGTGGCATTGTCCTTCATGTGCAGAGTTGTACCATTGTGTACAAGTCGTTGTTTCATTGCTGTTGTTTCTGTCGTTCCTGTCTTTGTTGTTTTCATTGCCGTTCTTGTTGCTGTTTTTGTCGTTTCTGTCTTTGTTGTTGTCGCTATCTTTGTTATGCTTCTTGCTGGTTTTGTTGTTCTTGTAGTTTTTGTTGTTGTGCTTGTAGTTTTTGTTGGTGCTGTTGTTATTCTTGTTTCTGCAGTGCTTCTTGCAATTTTTGTTGTTTTTGTCGTGCTTCATGTTGCTTTTGTTCTTGCTGTTGTTGTTCTCGTTTCTGCTGTGCCTCTTGTGGCTTTTGTTTTTCTTGTTTTGCTCAATGAGTGTCCCGTGTGGATAATTTGAGTCATTGAACGTTTCGTCTCGAGAATGATGAGAATGATCTGATGTTGCATTGATGCTGGTGACATCAGTCATTTGTTGTGGATTTGATTCGTCGTCTTTGCTTTCTTGGTGCTCCTCTTCTGGAGTCAAATTCTTCACGATTTCATTTGACGCGGTCTCTCTGGACTCTTGGTGCTCCTCTTCTGGAGTCAAAATCTTCATGGTTTCTGTTGATGTTGTCTCTCTGGACTCTTGGTGCTCCTCTTCTGGAGTCAAAATCTGCATGGTTTCTGTTGTCGTGGTCTCACTGGACTCTTGGGTGGCCCTACTCTGTGCTTCTGTACAGACAAGCTGAGAACTGTCAGTCTCGCTGTGATCCTGTACGTCGAGTGTGATCACCTTTTCACTGTTTTCGCATGCAGTGGGTAGATGTACATTGTCTTCTTCTTGATTATGTGAGCTTGGTAGACTTTCATAGTCTGCTTGCGGTTGCTCAGATACGGCGGGTTGACCTTCATGGTCTTGTTCATGCATGGTGTTCGCCAGGGAGTGTTTGCTTGATTCCCTTTTGGAGTCTTTCATCACTCTCACTGTGGAGCCTGTCATTGCTCTCTCTTTGGAGTCCTTCTGTGCTCTCTGTGTGGCGTCGTCTTCTTCTTGGGTATTGCTGTCATCCAATGTATCGACGATCTGCCATGGCACCATGGTGTTGGATTCATCTACCACGAGTAGATTCATGTTGAGCTTTGCGACCGTGTCGCTAATGTTGTAATCAGCATATCCGAATAACTCAGCCATGTCTGAGTAGTATTCTTTGAAAACCAAATCATCTTGGTTGGATTCGTCTACCATGAGTAGATTCGTGTTGAGCTTTGCGACTGTGTCGCTGATGCTGTGAATAACTCAGCCATGTCTGAGTAGTATTCTTCGAAAACCAAATCATCTTGGTTGGATTCATCTACCACGAGTAGATTCGTGTTGAACTTTGCGACCATGTTGCTGATGCTGTGATCAGCATATCCGAGTAACTCAGCCATGTCTGAGTAGTAATCTTCGAAAAACAAATCATCTTTTTTTGTTTTTGATTTCTTTTTGTTCTCTTCACTTTGGGTGGTGCAGACTGCTTTTGCCAGGGTGTTGTGCGAGTTGTTTTCAACTGCTGGTTTAAGTTCCGGCGTTTTTCTGTGTTCTGTGGCAAGAAAATTTGGTTTTACCGCTTTAAGTATTTTGTTTTCAATTTTCGGGCATTTCCCTTTTAAGTAGGCGTGGTCCGGATGCTCAGACGTCATGACGCTCATGACGTCATGCGTAGGAAGCAATTG
Source organism: Scyliorhinus canicula (assembly GCF_902713615.1). Taxonomy (NCBI): domain Eukaryota; kingdom Metazoa; phylum Chordata; class Chondrichthyes; order Carcharhiniformes; family Scyliorhinidae; genus Scyliorhinus; species Scyliorhinus canicula. Next base: position 91,638,761 of record NC_052151.1, on the reverse strand, counting down.
CGCATGCGCAAATCGTCCTTCCATCACTGTACGGTTTTGTGTCCATTATGCGCGGCTTACGCATGCGCATAACGATCAGCAACGCGAACGTTTTTAAACTGCGCATGATGCGCAGAACGCAAAACAGGTGATTGTAACTGCGCATGCGCGGCTTCCGTTTCCTGTGCATGCGCAGACGCAGTTTGTAGTTCTTTGTCTGTCCGAGACTGTAACATGTGGTCGGATGCCATTTTATCGCGGATTTCAGCGTTTTTTTTTCTGAAAGTTGTAAGTTACCTTTTCCTTTCGATCTGGACTGGATTTCAGCATTGTGGCTGTGTGAAAATTTCAAGTTATTTCTTCTTTTTGATCTGTACTTTTCACTCGCGATTTCTTGTTCTTTTAGTGATTGTTTAAGTTTTGCATCACTCAGTTTCTGTGCAGTTTGGCCTCTGAGCATACCGTGCTGTTCAAATTCCTTACAGTACTCTTCAAATTTGTTTAGTATTGTTTGTAAGCTGTTGCTGTCTTCACCTTTTGAGTATTTAAATCCATTATATACTTTCCTAGCTTCATGTCCTGCAATGAGCATTGCTATTTTAATTTTGTCTGAGGCTGCTGCTACATCATTAGCTATGATAGAAAAATCGAACATTTGTTTAAACATTTTCCAGACATGTCTTACATTGCCAGTCATGTCCAGCTGAGGTGGGTATCCAAGCCACATCCTCGAATCAGCGATGTCTTCCCAAGTCCAATGTCCAGTAGGAGATTTCCATGCCATTTTGTTCTTTCTGCGTCTGCAGCTGAGTTGTCCTGTAGTAAGCGTCTGAAGCCATCTTGGTAACATGTGTTGTTCCTCGTGTCTTAATAAAGCTCGTAGTCTCTTATTGTGAACTTGTTCTCTCTTCAGAGTTTAACTTACGGCTACCTCAAATGCTGCCTGCTTGTGTCTGTGTCCTGCTACCAGTTCTGCCTTCCGTGAAGTGTGTCGTCACTTCCTGTCCCTGTGCATATATAGCTCTCCCGTGCTCCCTCTAATGCTTGCTCAGTTGTATTGCATCTACTCAGATCTACGATCACCACAGGCCGTTATCCTGTAGTTTACTGCTGGTAACCCAAGCTCTTTTTCCTCTCTGCTTTTCTTGGGAGGCCCTGAAGGCTGGATCATCATTCAAACATATTGTTGCCGTTCCTCTCTGTACAAAGGTATGGAATGATGTTGGTTCTGTACCGGGCCCGAGGTTACGTTGCGTTAGATAGATAGAGATAGAGAAATACAGCACAGAACAGGCCCTTCGGCCCACGATGTTGCGCCGAACTTTTGTCCTAGGTTAATCATAGAATTTTGGACAATTTTTCATGGCCAATCCACCCAACCTGCACATCTTTGGACTGTGGGAGGAAACCGGAGCACCCGGAGGAAACCCACACAGACACAGGGAGGATGTGCAGACTCCCCACAGACAGTGACCCAAGTCGAAATCGAACTTGGGACCCTGGAGCTGTGAAGCAATTGTGCTATCCACAATGCTACCGTGCTTCCCTTAAGAAGTTAACCTACACTCCATTATTCTACCCTAATCCATGTACCTATCCAATAGCCACTTGAAGGTCCCTAACGTTTCCGACTCAACTACTTCCACAGGCAGTGCATTCCATGCCCCCACTACTCTCTGGGTAAAGAACCTACCTCTGACATCCCCTCTATATCTTCCACCATTTATCTTAAATTTATGTCCCCTTGTAATAGTGTGTTCCACCCGGGGAAAAAGTCTCTGACTGTCTACTCTATCTGTTCCCCTAATCATCTTATAAACCTCTATCAAGTCGCCCCTCATCCTTCTCCGTTCTAATGAGAAAAGGCCTAGCACCCTCAACCTTTCCTCGTATGACCTACTCTCCATTCCAGGCAACATCCTGGTAAATCTCCTTTGCACCTTTTCCAAAGCTTCCACATCCTTCCTAAAATAAGGCGACCAGAACTGCTCACAGTACTCCAAATGTGGCCTGACCAAGGTTTTGTACAGCTGCATCATCACCTCACGGCTCTTAAATTCAATCCCTCTGCTAATGAACACTAGCACACCATAGGCCTTCTTCACAGCTCTATCCACTTGAGTGGCAACTTTCAAAGATCTATGAACATAGACCCCAAGATCTCTCTGCTCCTCCACATTGCCAAGAACCCTACGTTTAACCCTGTATTCCGCATTCCTATTTGTCCTTCCAAAATGGACAACCTCACACTTGTCAGGGTAAACACCATCTGCCACTTCTCAGCCCAACTCTGCATTCTATCTATGTCTCTTTGAAGCTGACAACAGCCCTCCTCACTATCCACTACTCCACCAATCTTCGTATCATCTGCAAATTTACTGACCCACCCTTCAACTCCCTCATCCAAGTCGTTAATGAAAATCACAAACAGCAGAGGACCCAGAACTGATCCCTGCGGTACGCCACTGATAACTGGGCTCGAGGCTGAATATTTGCCATCCACTACCACTCTCTGTCTTCTATCAGTTAGCCAGTTTGTTATCCAACTGGCCAAATTTTCCACTATCCCATGCATCCTTACTTTCTGCACAAGCCTACAATGGGGAACCTTATCAAATGCCTTACTAAAATCCATGTACACTACATCCACTGCTTTACCTTCATCCACATGCTTGGTCACCTCCTCAAAGAAGTCAATAAGACTTGTAAGGCAAGACCTACCCCTCACAAATCCGTGCTGACTATCCCTAATCAAGCAGTGCCTTTCCAGATGCTCAGAAATCCTATCCCTCAGTACCCTTTCCATTACTTTGCCTACCACCGAAGTAAGACTAACTGGCCTGTAATTCCTAGGGTTATCCCTATTCCCTTTTTTTAAACAGGGGCACGACATTCGCCACTCTCCAATCCTCTGGTACCACCCCTGTTGACAGCGAGGACGAAAAGATCATTGCCAACGGCTCTGCAATTTCATTTCTTGCTTCCCATAGAATCCTTGGCTATATCCCGTCAGGCCCGGGGGACTTGTCTATCCTCAAGTTTTTCAAAACGCGCAACACATCTTCCTTCCTGACAAGTATCTCCTCGAGCTTATCAGTCTGTTTCACACTGTCCTCTCCATCAATATGGCCCCTCTCATTTGTAAATACTGAAGAAAAATACTTGTTCAAGACCTCTCCTATCTCTTCAGACTCAATACACAATCTCCCGCTACTGTCCTTGATCGGACCTACCCTCGCTCTAGTCATTCTCATATTTCTCACATATGTGTAAAAGGCCTTGTGGTTTTCCTTGATCCTACCTGCCAAAGATTTTTCATGCCCTCTCTTAGCTCTCCTAATCCCTTTCTTCAGTTCCCTCCTGGCTATCTTGTATCCCTCCAGCACCTTGTCTGAACCTTGTTTCTTCAGCCTTATATCAGTCTCCTTCTTCCTCTTAACAAGACATTCAACCTCTCTTGTCAACCATGGTTCCCTCACTCGACCATCTCTTCCCTGCCTGACAGGGACATACATATCAAAGACATGCAGTACCTGTTCCTTGAACAAGTTCCACATTTCACTTGTGTCCTTCCCTGACAGCCTATGTTCCCAACTTCTGCACTTCAATTCTTGTCTGACAGCATTGTATTTACCCTTCCCCTAATTATAAACCTTGCCCTGTTGCACGCACCTATCCCTCTCCATAACTAAAGTGAAAGTCACAGAATTGTGGTCACTACCTCCAAAATGCTCCCCCACTAACAAATCTATCACCTGCCCTGGTTCATTACCAAGTACTAAATCCAATATGGCCTCCCCTCTGGTCGGAAAATCTACATACTGTGTTAGAAAAGCTTTCTGGACACTCTGCACAAACACTACCCCATCCAAACTATTTGATCTAAAGAGTTTCCACTCAATGTTTGGGAAGTTGAAGTCACCCATGACTACTACCCTGTGACTTCTGCACCTTTCCAAAATCTGTTTCCCAATTTGTTCCTCCACATCTCTGCTGCTATTGGGGGGCCTATAGAAAACTCCCAACAAGGTGACTGCTCCTTTCCTATTTCTGACTTCAACCCATATTACCTCAGTAGGCAGATCCCCCTCGAACTGCCTTTCTGCAGCTGTTATACTATCTCTAATTAACAATGCCACACCGCCACCTCTTTTACCATCCTCCCTAATCTTGTTGAAACATCTATAACCAGGAACCTCCAACAACCATTTCTGCCCCTCTTCTATCCAAGTTTCCGTGATGGTCACCACATCGTAGTCCCAAGTACCGATTCATGCCTTAAGTTCACCCACCTTATTCCTGATGCTTCTTGCATTAAAGTATACACACTTCAACCCATCTCCTTGCCTGCAAGTACTCTCCTTTGTCAGTGTTACCTTCCCCACTGCATCACTACGTGCTTTGGCGTCCTGAATATCAGCTTCCTTAGTGGCTGGACTACAGATCCGGTTCCCATTCCCCTGCCAAATTAGTTTAAACCCTCCCGAAGAGTACGAGAAAACCTCCCCCCCAGGATATTGGTGCCCCTCTGGTTCAGATGCAACCCGTCCTGCTTGTACAGGTCCCACCTTCCCCAGAATGCGCTCCAATTATCCAAATACCTGAAGCCCTCCCTCCTACACCATTCCTGCAGCCACGTGTTCAACTGCACTCTCTCCCTATTCCTAACCTCGCTATCACGTGGCACCGGCAACAAACCAGAGATGACAACTCTGTCTGCCTGGCCTTTAACTTCCAGCCTAACTCCCTAAACTTGTTTATTACCTCCACACCCTTTTTCCTACCTACAGCGTTGGTACCAATGTGCACCACAACTTCTGGCTGCTCACCCTCCCCTTCAGGATCCTGAAGACACGATCCGAGACATCCCTGGCCCTGGCACCCGGGAGGCAACATACCTTTCGGGAGTCTCGCTCGCGACCACAGAATCTCCTATCTATTCCCCTAACCATTGAATTTCCTATTACTATTGCTTTTCTATGCTCCCCCCTTCCCTTCTGAGCCCCAGAGCCAGACTCAGTGCCAGAGACCTGACCGCTGGGGCCTTCCCCCAGTAGGTCATCCCCCCCAACAGCATCCAAAACGGTATACTTGTTTTGAAGGGGAACGGCCATGAGGGATCCCTGCACTGTCTGCCTGTTAGTTTTCTTTCACCTGACTGTAACCCAGCTACTCTTGTCCAGTACCTTTGGTGTGGCTACCTCCCTGTAACTCCTCTCGATAACCCCCTCTGCCTCCTGGATGATCCGAAGTTCATCCAGCTCCAGCTCCAGTTCCTTAACACGGTCTCTGAGGAGTTGGAGTTGGGAGCACTTCCCGCAGGTATAGTCAGCGGGGACACCAGTGGTATCCCTCAGCACCCACATCCTACAGGAGGAGCATGCAACTGCCCTAGCCTCCATCCCCTCTTACTTTACAGAATTAGCTGCCCCGTGGACCAACTGGACCTCTGCCCTCTGACTCTGCTTCCAGTCAGCTGTACTCTAAACTCCTGGCTCCCTTCATGCTCTTTGATAAATATAGGAAATGAAATGTAAGGAGCACCTTACTCCCTCCTCACCTAACTCCCTCAGTCACCAAACTCTCACTGTAGCACTCAAATGCCACAAGCTCAGCACTCCCTCAGTCACCAAACTTTTACTGTAGCACTCAAATGCCACAAGCTCAGCACTCCCTCAGTCACCAAACTCTCACTGTAGCACTCAAATGCCACAAGCTCAGCACTCCCTCAGTCACCAAACTCTCACTGTAGCACTCAAATGCCACAAGCTCAGCACTCAGTGCAAACAAAGTCTGCACTGTAACTATCTCCTATTTATGCTGTGACTCTAGCCTCTGAAAACTGGCCTAATGCAATTAACTAATTAACAAGCTCCAGCTGCAAGTAAGTACAAGTAGAACCTTGTTTAAAGCTGATTCAAAATTCACCTTCTTATAGACCAAACAGCAACTTTTAAGTTAATTAACTAAATAAAAGAAATACTAGACTTTAAATAAAAATTAACCCTTATACTTCCTCAGTCACCAAACTCTCACTGTAGCACTCAAATGCCACAAGCTCAGCACTCCAGTGCAAACCAGGTAACCAGGCGTTGTGTGGTATATATGTAACACTCTTTTAGAACCAGGGTTTTCACGTATTTTCATTGTTTTATTTTGTAAGCGTGGGTACGAAGAATCCTTGATTGGTCCCTGCATGGGTGCAGATGGGGTTGATATGCAAGGAGGGGAGGCTGTGGTCCCTTTGGTACTGCCAGCATTGAGGTAGATATATATTGGTACGCGCCCAAACATGACATGGAAAATCTACCCTGAACTCTCGTGATAATTGCGAGCAGCCATGTCGTGGGAGGGTGTGCAGCATTTTATCATGTTTTCATGGCTTCATCCTATTCCTCCCTTGGTCTCTAGTGGGGCTTATAGAGACATCTAGCTGTGTCTAATGACTGTATCAAGCCAGTTGAAATGTTTTTCTCCTGTTGCCCTCTGTATTCATGCATGTTGAGCTGCTTTTTCCTTGCTTACTGCATTCTACTTATTTTGTTATTTTGTTGCATTGTTTCCAAAAAATGCGAAATCCTAATAAATATACGTTAAAAAAAACAATGCTTCCAACGCCGCACATCCTGCACACAGTATAAGTTCGCCAAATCTGTAATTTCTCCAAGGTTTCTTAGCATCCTGAAAAATATTACTGGCTTTGTGAATATCACAGTAATACCGAAACAAATCATCCAGATGGCTGTGATGAATTCTGAAATTCATACGAGTGCAGAAGGGTGGGAACCCAGGAGGAGGATTAGAGCAGTACACTTCCAACATGAATGCCAATTCCTGTTGGGGCCAAATTTGTTTCTTTTGCTGTCTCACGGCAATAATTCCACATATTTGCATTCCCTATACTCAGTAACCCACAGACGCAGCAGCATTATGAAAACCTTATATAGCTATAAGAATATACATGACAACACAACTCAGCAACCCCTTATCCAGATTTTAATCTGTCCCTCAATTCAAATTGCACAATCTCATTATTTTATGTGGCAAATCAACCTAATATAAACTTCAAAGACATGCAATTCTCTCATAAGCTCCAGTTTCAGCATCATATTGGAAGCAAGGTTTTTGACTTGTTAACATTCCCACTCTTGAGTTAGAAAATGTAGGTTTCAAATTCTGTTCCAGATAGCATTGGCAACTGGAGACCGGATATCTGGCTGTGAGTTCTGGATTGAAAGCTCGTGGGATATTTGTGTCCTGTGCATGTGGGTGGACACCGTGATCATATGAATAGCAAGAGCCCTTGAAACTGTCTTTTCCTATCGGGCTATCAGATGTAAAAGTATAATGAACGAGTTTTCACTTCACAACCTGTCGCGCTGTTAATCATGCCACAAATTCCTCCACTACTTCAACTTATTTTCTTACGGCCGTATTGACAACATAAAAACAAAAATGAATATGAAGCTGAAACGTCTTCACTCAGAGTGTTGTCACCTTGGGAATTTTCTACCCGAGAGGGTGGTGGATGGTTGGTTGTTGAGCATATTCTCATTTGAGATTAACAGAATTTTCAACTTTTAAAGAAGTAGGGTGGAGAAACAGAACTGATGGGCAGCATTTTCCACTTATGAGAATAAAGTGCAGTGGGTGGTTTCAATGACGCCCTTCCCAATGGCCAGGATGGCAGAAATTCATTCCCAATTCTTCACTTGGAAGCTCATCAATTACAGACGGGTGATTAGAGGGCCTAGTCAGCTGCCGGGAAAGGATGCAATTCGTCCACCCACCGCCAGCTCGCAGGGTTGTAGGTCTGAGCGCCCTGTTTAAATGCCAGTCAAACACAGACATTTCTTTCTTTGCTCTGTGTCTCTTTTCCACTTCTCCACAAGTGTTATCTGAACTCTATGGGCAGGATTCTCGGTCGGCCGATGCCAAAATCGGGAAACGCGATTGGACGGAGAATCAGTTCTGACGCCGAAAACGTGGTGGGTGCCGGTTTCTCCGTCTCCTTGACAGTGAAGTCAATGCGTTCCAGAATCTACATCATTAGTGGGTCTGACCCTGTATTCTCCGGGACATCCGCAATTCTCCGCCTCCTCTGGGGCGAATTCCCGATGGCGAGGTTCACTTGTGCTTTTAAAAATCATGTAACTGGCACCGTGGCTGATGAGGGACCGAGCGGAGATTGGACATGGGGAGGCATGACTATGTGCTGCAGGGCTGAACACTGGCCTGGCTGGCTGGGGTGGGGAACCCTGCCAGGGCTGAGTGGTAGGGGGGAGGTGCTGGGGGAACAGGCCGTGTGGCCAGGGTGACCCACCATTGCCGCCGCCCACAAGGCAGCCATCTTGTTGCATACCCCACTGATCATGCACCTTGCCCCTGGTTCTGCAGTGTGCAACTGGCCGTAGGGGTTCCACCACCCTCGCACCCCAGCCTCCCAGCCCCCACCCTCCAGCCCATCACCCCCCCCCTCCCGCACCACAGCCCCTACCATCCACCCCACCACCCCCACACCCCACCCCATGCCATACCACTGGATGCCAGCCGTCGGCTTTGCCAACGGTGCTGACTGGGACAATGTGTGTTGGGGATGGACCATTTAAGTGTGGCTGCAGCGTATGAGCCTCATGTGCAGCAATCACGGACCGGCGAATCCGGCGCCGTTTTGCTTGAAAACGGTTGCACTCCACGCGGCGATGGTGCTGCCCATTTAGAGTTACTGAATCGGTGCAGCTGTTGCGCCATTTTTGCTGTCGTAAAACACCACGGTTCCCATGCCGGTGTCAGCACTTAGTCTCAAAATCGGAGAATCCAGCCCAGTATTTCAAAACAAACCTTTTGGACTTTAACCTGGTATTGTAAGACTTCTTCAATTATACAAGCTAACTTGTTATAACCCCTATGGAGGTCACAGTATACGAATTCTCTGTAACATCCACAGAATATAAACTTACCCAAAAAGAGAGGTGGGGCAGGGTTTCCTCATTAACAAGGTGAAAACTCACCAGTATATAAACCCCGACCAGGGTACCCGTCAGGGAGGGAGATCCTTCGGGGGGCGGAGGTTATTGTACATCAAAATAATCCCAGTCTTTGTTTTCTACCTGCTTGTCTATGCATGCTACTGTGGCAGATTCTACACAACTCCTGATGTAATCGACACTGTGGGCGCGATTCTCCGAGGCCGCGCCGGAGCGAACTAGCCGTCCTGAACTAGCCGTGTGTCCCGGTGGCCTGGTCGCGCCGCTGACACGCGGCCAGCCTAACCCCTGGTCACTTTCTGCGTCCAGCGGTCAGTTAAGAACGTCCTCCTCACCGGTGCGTCAGTGGGGTCTGCCCATCAGCCACAGGGCAACCAACGGCCGTGTCCTCGTCACCGTCCTGCCATGGCAGGGCGGCTGACATGTTGCATCCGGGGGTGGATGACCCACTCCACTCACTCCCTCTCTCCCCCCCACCTCCACTCACTCCCTCTCCCCCCCTCCCACTACTCACTCTCCCCCCCCACTACTCACTTCCTTCCCCCCCACCTCCACTCACTCCCTCTCCCCCCCACCACCACTCACTCCCTCTCCCCCCACCTCCACTCACTCCCTCTCCCCCTCACCACCACTCACTCCCTCTCCCCCTCACCTCCACTCACTCCCTCTCCCCCTCCCACTACTCACTCACCCCCCTCCCACTACTCGCTCCCTTCCCCCCACCTCCACTCACTCCCACCCTCCCCCCCACCTCCACTCACTCCCTCTCCCCCCTCCCACTACTCACTCTACCCCCCCACTACTCACTTCCTTCCCCCCCACCTCCACTCACTCCCTCTCCCCCTCACCACCACTCACTCCCTCTCCCCCCACCTCCACTCACTCCCTCTCCCCCTCACCACCACTCACTCCCTCTCCCCCTCACCTCCACTCACTCCCTCTCCCCCTCCCACTACTCACTCACCCCCCCTCCCACTACTCGCTCCCTTCCCCCCACCTCCACTCACTCCCACCCTCCCCCCCACCTCCACTCACTCCCTCTCCCCCCTCCCACTACTCACTCTACCCCCCCACTACTCACTTCCTTCCCCCCCACCTCCACTCACTCCCTCTCCCCCTCACCACCACTCACTCCCTCTCCCCCTCACCTCCACTCACTCCCTCTCCCCCTCCCACTACTCACTCACCCCCCCACCCACTACTCGCTCCCTTTCCCCCACCTCCACTCACTCCCTCTCCCCCCTCCCACTACTCACTCACCCCCCCTCCCACTACTCACTCCCTTCCCCTCACCTCCGCTCACTCCCTCCCCCCCCCCACCTCCACTCACTCCCTCTCCCCCCCACCACCACTCACTCCCTCTCCCCCCACCTCCACTCACTCCCTCTCCCCCTCACCACCACTCACTCCCTCTCCCCCTCACCTCCACTCACTCCCTCTCCCCCTCCCACTACTCACTCACCCCCCCACCCACTACTCGCTCCCTTTCCCCCACCTCCACTCACTCCCTCTCCCCCCTCCCACTACTCACTCACCCCCCCTCCCACTACTCACTCCCTTCCCCTCACCTCCGCTCACTCCCTCCCCCCCCCCACCTCCACTCACTCCCTCTCCCCACCTACCTCCACTCACTCCCTCTCCCCCCCTCCCAACTCCCACCCACCTCCCCCCGTCTTGGCCGCAGCGTTCTCGGGGAAGCCTTCCCCAGTCTGCGGAGACTCCAGGACGGTCCGCTCACTTCCTCACTGCTCAGCGTCAGCCAGCACGACTGGCTCACGACTTTAAAAAGCAGGTGTGGACGGCTGGGACTTCGACCCATCCGGGCCGGAGAATAGCGGGGGCGCCGGAGAATCACCATTTTGGGTGCTTCGGGCAATTCTCCGGATTGCGCCGTGCGGATCACGATGGGACCGATTTCGCCGTTTGGGAGAATCGCGGGAGCACGTCGGAACGGCATCGCGTGAAAAACTGGCGCAGCCCGCTATTCTCCCAATTGGCGCGGCCTAGGAGAATCGCACCCTAAGTGTCTATTGTATCCTTACTTGCCTAGTTCAGCATCATGTTGCTGAGAATAATAATTCAACAAGGAAGGACATTCAACATTAAATGTGCCCACTATATCCTTCTCCAAACATTAATGGTAGCCTATAGGTTTCGATTTTTATCATTACAGCACCCAAGAAGAATTTACCACACCAGAAAATCATTCAAAACACTTGCGACACATGAATCTGATTTCAATCGCCACGACTTCTCATGCAATCCACCAGCAACTGACACCAATGCAACAGCAGCAGGAAATGCAACAATCCTGCTTAGAAACTCTTCCAAACATGGTAAACAGTGACAAAGGGCGGCACGGAGGCACAGTGGTCAGCATTTCTGCCTCACAGTACCAGGGACCCAAGTTCAATTCCAGCCTTGGGTGACTGTCTGTGTGAAGTTTGCACTTTCTCCCTGTGTCTTCGTGAGTTCCTCCGGGTGCTCCGGTTCAAAGTTCAAAGATGTGCAGATTTGGTGGGTTGCCCATGCTAAATTGTCCCAAAGGGGCCAAAGGTTACGGGGTTGAGGAGATAGGGAGGGGGAGTGGGCCTGGGTGGGATGTTATTTGAGATGGAGAGCTTAAAGTGGCTGGCCCACATGGAGTGCAGATATCCCATTTGATGATCCGTGTGTGACATCCCTGTGGACTCTAACCTCGAGATTACTTGATATCCTTTGGAGAGTGTGTGTTTGCAGTGAGCAGCTGGTGCACTTACCTTGGTGGGGAGCAGTAGATTATGCATTCTCCTTCTGCACTGCAAACCAGTCCTTTGTCAGACCTCATAGGTCCTAACCACCCTTGCAACCTCTTCCCAGCCTAATGTGGTCAGATGGGAGGGCTTCTTGCTGCCATCCTGAGGAAACAGCACCTCCCATCTTTCCTGGATGGCCTGGAGGACAGTCTCCAGGGATTTGTACCAAAATCATGCTCCTGAATGTAACTTCATTTTCATAATGTGGAGATGCCGACGCTGGACTGGGGTGAGCACAGTAAGAAGTCTTATAACACCAGGTTAAAGTCCAATAGGTTTGTTTCAAACACTAGCTTTCGGAGCGCTGCTCCTTCCTCAGGTCATTTTTATAGATTCTATTTCAAGTAGAATCTGGGACTCCTGGCCTGCAATGACTAAACACCAGACGCTGTTTAAATATGGCAGCAGGACCTTCAGCCCCATGATGTAACAGCAGGCCAGGTAACTTCCTGCCCACCCTGCCATGAGATTCACTGAACTCCTCACGGATGCATAGTTGATGAGTGAACAGCAGAATATTGCACATGTTCAGCTTCAGCAGTCATTGTTTGTATAGCTGGTTTTGAAATTAAATGAAATGAAAAGCGCTTATTGTCACGAGTAGGCTTCAATGAAGTTACTGTGAAAAGCCCCTAGTGGCCACGTTCCGGTGCCTGTTCGGGGAGGCTGGTACGGGAATTGAACCGTGCTGCTGGCCTGCCTTGGTCTGCTTTAAAAGCCAGTGATTTAGCCCAGTGTGCTAAACCAGCCCCTATTATATTTGCCATTTGCTTTAGGCAGTCACTGGCCCTGAGTACCACTTAGTGGGCTCTGTATCAGATGGGATTATGCTTTGATGCAGCATACTATTGATTTCTCCTTTAACTTTATCTACTAAAGGGTGTGGTACCCCGCCTGGCAGTAAATAAGCAGATGGATTTGGCATTGATGCGACCATCAATTCACACGAGACGAAGAGTTGAAGTGAACAGTGGTTTTAATCAGCTAGATCTGTGCCTGCCTGCTACTGCTCTGTACTGAGTGCCGTCTACAGGCTGCAGATCTATATATCTCCCCCGAGGGGGCGGAACCATAGGCGGAGCCCACAGGGGCATCAACATAATACAATACAATGTAATGCAATACAATGGTGAATGGTAGCAATAACACGTTCACCACAGGCATCTGGGAGCAGAGTGATATGATACTCACTTTTGAGCTCTCACAGTCCTTGGAACAGTTTTTGAAATGTGTTCACGCCAGCGGGAGAATGCAAATGAGTGATTAGCATGGTTGCATCTGATTAACAGGCTGGAAGCCCAATTCTCCATGCCCCCGTGATTCTCAAGGCCTCTCAGCCATGATTCACTCAGGCATGGATTGATGCGGGTATTTCCAAGCATGGCCCTAGTGCAGTGGAACCCATGGTAGGTCAAGGGGCCCCCAAAGTCCATGAGTGGGCCACCACAATGCAATCCCTGCCCCAAACCCTCGATCAAACCCCCAATAGAGAACACCCATCAGAGACCCACATCAGACCCCAACAGAGACCCCTCAACAGACCACCCTGTTAGACCCCCCCTCCATTAGACCCCCAATCGAGGAACCACCCATTAGAACAGCAACAAGACCACCCATCAAATACTCTCATCAAAACACCGATCAGAACCCCAATCAGAAACCCCCCACCCCATCAGACACCCCATTAGACATCCCTGCCTGAAAGCCTGTCAGTAAATAAGCAGATGGATCACAGGTCACAGTCCAAGCAATAAGGTGGGAACTCTGTCCCGAAATCCACCGAATGGGTGAAATCACATGCTTGAGTGATTGGAATGCATTTAGTGCTTGGTCTGCACTTACATCGATGAATGGCTTGCAGATAATGGATCTGTGGGAACCAGACACAGGTCACAGCTGCTCTCATTGGAGGAATGGATACTTGGAACTGCAAGGTAAGAGTTACTAGTATAATTCTTCACACTGCTCCTCTCTGGACTTCTCTCTAGCTTCCAGACTAGGGTCCCTTTTCTGGGAGGGTGTGGGGGAGGGGGGGGGGGGGGGAGTTGTCTGTGTCGGGATTGTCTATGTGTGGGATGGGGATCTGTGGAGGGGTTCAATTAGGCAGGGGGTCCATATGGGGGTATCCATATTATTAGGGTCCCTGGGGGGGATCCCTCTATTGCAGGACCCATTTTGGGGGTCCCCCTATTACAGGGGTCCCTGTGGGGGTCCTCTTATTACAATGGGGTCCCCATATTACTGGGGTCCCTGTGGGGGTCCCCCTATGGGTCCCAGAGGGGGGAGAGGCAGGTCAGGTCACCCCTCTACTTGGGAGTAGGGGTAACACCCCAGGCAATCGTCATGGGGGAGTTGGGGTCAATTTGCTGTGCGGTGTTGGGGTCGGACACGGACGATTTGCAGGGGGGTTTCGGGTATGATTTGCTGTATGGGGGGCATAGCAAGCTGCGGGACACAACTATCGGATCGCCTGCGCAAGATGGCGGCCTGATAGTGGGACTCCCTGGGAGTCCCTCGTATTCCAGGCCATGCATAAATTTGTATGTACTGGAGCACTGAATTGCATCTCATTCTACGACCCCAACAAGATCGTAAAACTGGTGCAATTCAGCTCCAGAACATGGAGCTGGATTCTCCGATTTTGAGGCTATGTCCGGACATTGTGTCCAGTTCTATGATGAAAAAATCAGTGAGGACCCAGCATCGAGCCTACGACCAGTGAGGGGTTAGCAGCTACGCCACGTAAAACACATGGCCTTCATGAAATAAATGGCCGAAGAATTGCCAGGTCCTTTGCAGCGCATGCGTGCAGCAGTGACCTGCAGGGGTCAAGCCGTACAACATGGCACCAGCCGCACGCGGACCCGACCAGCCTGATTGTGCAACCCTGGACACCCCCCTCGCCACCTCCGGACCACCCCCCAACAGTCCCCCCAGCCCTTACCGAAGCCCCCCCCCCCCCTGACTTTGGCAGACTGGACACAGTCCGCAGCCACCATGCTAGGTTCGCGAAAACTGATAGCACAAGTGACCTGCGTCGTCATGAACTCAGCCCATTAAGGGTGGAGCATGGGGGGGAGGGCCTTCAGGTAATGACCTGAGGCCATCCCAACGGCGTGTGGCGTACTCCCCGATGATGCTCTTTTGCAGGGGGTGGAGCATCTGAAAACAGGCGCCGCCCCCGATTCCGTTGTAAAACGGGATTCTCTGCCTGATCACCAATTACGAAATCGGCGTCGGCAAGTGGAGAATCCCGCCCATAGTCTCCCAAATGGAGAATCCAGCCTCCAGTATTTTTACTTGCCCTTTCCTTTCATCTGCTGCCTCAGAGCAACAGCTGCTTCAAGTGTAAGAGGCTTCCTGGAATGCACAGTGCACTTCAAAGTAAAGGGCCTTGTGTCTGTTTGTGATCCTCCCTACCAACCACCTCCCCTCCTTCACCCCATCATACATGAATCAGATTACTGAATGCAAAGTGATTTGCAGGATCTCAGAGCAGTCCAGCTACCTTTCCTCCAACAGATCGCTTGGGTTGATGAGATGCCGGTGGTCCATGGAGAAAGAACCTGCTGTCATCCCTCGGAAGGGTGCATATATCCTCCCACCAGTACCACTCCACCAGGGTCCTTGTTGTTATCTCTCAGCCAATCATCCCAGACTACTGCCACCGATTCAGAAATGGTGCTAGGCCTTCTCAACCCAGAGTTGCTCAAAGTCATCCTTCAAGGTCATCTGTAGTCTCCTCCATTGAAACGCAGCAGCACTCCGCCAGTCATGTTGCAGAGGAGAGGTAAGGTGCAATTGGTAAATGGCATATTGGTGTTGTGATTAGTGGTAACTCATACTGAAAGGAGGCATCTAGGTTTATTCCACCCTTCTTTATCTTCCTGCTTTGCCTCAGTTGCTTGCTGTCTATGTGGTGGCAAGGGTTGCTCCTCACATTGGTGAGGGTTGCATGCCATGCAAGAAACCATGGTGACTATTGACAACTGGCACATGTCGTGAAACACACTGGGAACACATATGTGGTAGTGCTCTGAAGTCATCAACCATGTCATCTTTGTCACTTTGGACTTTAGCACCCAGTAGCAACCATTTGGTTTGCTGTTGGTAGCTCAAATGCAGCAGATTATTGCAGAATGAAGGAAGCATGATCACTGTAATGATATCAGGCATTGCTCTGTGTGAACGTTGAAGGAGTGGAATCCCTTTTAGTTGTGGTCCAGTTCAGAATTGAAATGTGACATACGCAAAGCAATGTACACACAGTCAGTAGCAGTCTGCACCATGGAGAAACCTTCAATCCTAGTGAAGCCATGTAGTCACTCCACTTGTTTCCCTCTGACAAAAGAGAACAAAATGTTGTTTGCTCAATAGAGAGCCTCAGTAGCCTCTTTTACTCAAAATTGGTTGGCAAACTGTGAGATATTGCAAGCTTCTGCAGCTGCAGTCTGGGAATAGACGGATGCATGAAATTTCAATGCCACGGTCAACTCACAGCTGCTGGCAGTGCAGTCCTTGCTCTGTTCTGAGGTTGCTGTTGTGGATGTAGCAGACAGCATATTTAAGTGAGTTTCGCAGGGACACCTGACACACTGTACCTCACTGAATTGGAGAATTATAATGGCTTTATGCCTAGAGCACTTCCCTCCTCCTCCTCCTCCGTCTTCCAGTAGATGCCCTGCTCTGGGTACCCTCTGTTCATTCTCTAAATCATGCTGCGTATCAGTGGAAATGCCCACAAATGCACTCTGTTTAGTGGCAACTGCTTTGTGCAGAAACCTTGAAGTCACTAACATGAAGTAATTTAACATTTTTCTTACCACTCCCCATAGCTTTATGCAAATTGAAACAACAATTGAATGCACCAACCACTTGCGGAATGATAGCAACAACCAGAATTGCCTGTAAGTAGTTGATAATTCCTTTAAATAGAGCAGCTCAGATGTACAAGATTAAGGAAGGGCATTGGCTGAATGAGTTCTAAAATGGCAGTCCTGACATCAAAACATACATAGTAAAAAAAGATGAGCATAAACAATCACAACTCCTTGCCCAATGAATCCAAGAGAATTTCAATGCGGACCTTCAATTGATAACAAAAAGATTTAAAGAACTTGGGGCGAGATTCTCCGTAGCCCGACGCCAAAATCGGGATCGGCAATTGGGCAGAGAAAGGCTTCCGACGCCATATTCGGGGCAGGCGCCGGTTTGACGCCGGTTGGCGATGCTCAGCCCGCTCCAAAACGGCACCATTGACGCACGCAGTCACAAGGTCGTTGGCGCATCAGCAGCTGTCCAGCCTGTGCTGCTCTGCCCTGATGGGCTGAGTTCCCGATGGTGCAGGCCACAGGTGGTCCCAACAGTTGGGAACCTGGCATGCCGGCTGCAGACAGTGACCAGCGCCACCACATTCGTCTGGGATCGGTGCCACTGGCTGGGGGCGGGCGGGCTGGAGGGAGTGTTGGGGGGTGGCCACGCAGTGGGCTGTGGAGTCTGGGTGAGCGGGCCGGCACCATATTTTCCAGCACGACTGGTGCAGCTCGTCAGCCCTGAGCATGCGCGACCTGAGACCACGTGATTCTGCAGCCGCTTTCATAGAATTTACAGTGCAGAAGGAGACCATTCGGCCCACCGAGTCTGCACCGGCTCTTGGAAAGAGCACCCCACCCATGCCCACACCTCCACCCTATCCCCATTACCCAGTAACCCCACCCAACACTAAGGGCAATTTTGGACACTAAGGACAATTTATCATGGCCAATCCACCAGACCTGCACATCTTTGGACTGTGGGCGGAAACCGGAGAACCCGGAGGAAACCCACGCACACACCGGGAGAACATGCAGACACCGCACAGACAGCGACCCAAGCCGGGAATCGAACCTGGGACCCTGGAGCTGTGAAGCAATTGTGCTAACCACTGTGCTACCGTGCTGCCCAAATCTGCGCGATCCATGGGTGTCCCATGCGGCACTGGTGCTAGTCCCTCCGGGTACCAGAATCGGCGAGGGTTTCGCGCCCATTTTCCAATCGTGAATTACCCGCAGATTCTCCGTTGGCGCCGGCACTTAGCTTCAGGACCGGAGAATTTCGCCCTAAATGTTTGAAAATCACTAAGGAATAAAGGAGCTGAGGCTATTTCATCATTAAAAGATTAAACAAATGAACTAAGTTTGCAGAAACATTACCAGAATCATTTGATGAATGTGTACACATTACACTATTGAGGACAGTACTCTAAAATTAACTGGGGGAACAAAATGTAAAGGATGAAATTTTAAACTACACATTAGTTCGGGCAAGGATGTTCAATCTTTCAGAGCAGGGGCCAGATCCATATGGTACAAGCATCAAATAGGCCACATACAAGGAAACATTTCAAAGCTTTTCATCTCTTTCATGGACCTGAAAACTATCTCCTGAATGCTGTGAAAACATTGTTCAATCATTCAGCCAAATGCGCAATCAGGAAACAGCTTTATTTAATCCTCAAGGCCGAGGAAGTTTGAACTATTCTGTGCGTAAGCAGAAGGAAAATACTATGCATTGGACTAGATTCAGCCTACTATCTGCATCCTGTGCATGGCTGACCTGGAGGTAATTTCATCATGTTTATTTGCTGACTTGTGGAATAGGCTGCCACCTAGTGCACTGAATGCCTTTGGGAGGAAGGATTTGTGTGGGATTTCCACAAAGATCAAAACAGCAGTAAACCAGCAGAGCTTTCTTTATTGTGGGTACTGCAGCCTTTAATCTATACTTACTTCATAAGCTTTAATGCAGTAACTTGTTTAATTTCTAACAAGAGAAGTGTTGATCCTCGCTACCACCATGCCTAATGCATAGGTAAATTTACTTCCCCACCCAATTACACATTTGTTGCTGATGAACCACACCCAGTACATATGTTGTACTTTAGTTAATGAAGCATTGGGGCAGTCAAATTTCTGTTTTTAATTTGCTGCAGTATTTATGTACAGATTGCTGGTCGGAACGTGCATGAAGCCAATATACTCAAAAACATCACTGGCATGCTAGTGGCATGGAGCCATGAAAAGAATATCCTTTTATAGACTAGTGGCTCTGGTGTAGTTAGACTCTTCCAAGTTTCAGGATGAGATATAGTCAGCTCAGTCTTTGTGAATAATACAAAGCCATAATGAGTGGCGAGAATAATACATTTGAGCTGTTGCACATAGAAATTGCCTCGTGTCCTTTACTCGTAACACTGTCATGAGAATATTAAGTACACTCATAAAGTGAGCAAATTGAAAGATATTAATAAAACTGAAACAATCAAACACTCTAATGGAACCTTCAGTTACAATTTTACCCTTTCCTTAATTTTATCAGACCTGAACGACTGTGGAAAACAATTGGGTGAGATAAAATCCATGATTAGATTTGAAGTGAGGCAGATTTACGAAAAAGATCTTCACTGGATAAATATACTATATCCCACAAAATGTCCTTTGTGGGGAAAAAACACTTCAATCTTTTGAGTAATGCCTAAAAGATCTAGCAATCCTGGCAAGTAAAATATGTACTTATGATATAATAATATTAATTACTTGCTCTATGATATATATATTTAATAAAGTTATTGTTATACCATGTGTAGAATATTAATGTCTACAATCAGTGGTTGTGCACGAAAAAAGTACTTCCAAAGCTTCCAAAATTATGAAATGGCTGAATATGAGCCAGCTGAAACCCTTTGTTCATCAGGAATTTTCTGAAGCAATTACAAAGACAGTGAATAATATATCAGTCATAATATCCAAATAGGAAGATGGAGTGGACAAAGTTCACAGAGCGTGTTTACAAAATCTCAACTAAATCCAAGGTCTATGCTTGGCACAATCACCAGATTTTCTTTGATGAAAAGATGTAGAGATTTGCACTCTTGTGGATGAGAAACATGCTGTCAGCCTCAGCTGTATCAATAACAGGAAGTTCACAGTACAGGAACAACACTACACAATTGTCCAAAAGAGGTTAGACTGAGTGAAGTGCAGAATGCCTAATAGAAACAAAGTGGGGGAAATTCAATCAAACACCTGATTGAAAGAAAACTGCCCATGATGCACCAAAATGTTATACATGGGTCAATCATCAATACTGTAATTGATTATGCACAAATCATTGAAGAGCTCAAACAATTGGAAAGTTGGGTTAAAGATTTCAATGAGTTCTTCGGTAGACCTTCAGTGATAAATTGATGCATTCTCTCAAATTTGATCGCTGTGTCGTCACACTGTCCAAATGTCAGGGTGACTGTAGAAATGACAGTAACATGAATGCTGGCTCAGATCTGTTTGAAAAATTCCAGACAGAACCATCAGGTTCTTCCTAAACTTCAGTGAAAAATTAAATCTAAACAAAGCACGACAGGCATGGGTTACATTATCTGCTCATTTGGAATCCTAGTATACCTTTAGCTTGAGACAAACTCATGCAGCATGTGTTGAGGTAGATTTTCTGATCCCATGGTCATTTACATGTTTCAGTTATGTTTCCATTTTAAGGATAGTTAACATAAAAATACATTTTAAGAGTTTCCATATGCATACAAGAAATAAAGGGATAGGCAAAAAGAAGAGTAAAGCATCTAATAGTCAGGGAATGATGAAGATGCGTGATAAATTCAGTACAGAGTGCTAGATTGCACGCCAGGAGCAGCATTAGGCATACCTCACATTGAGGCATCACCTTGGTGATGCTATAACACAGGATTACGTGCATGCCAAATAGCAGAAGCAGCATGCAAGCAGCAGAGCAAAGTGATCCCACAATCAACGGATTAGACGCAAGCTCTGCAGTCCTGCCACAACCAGTCATGAATGGTGGTGGACAATCAAGCAACTAACAGGATCCTGGATGCTTCACAAATATCCCATTCTCAATGATGGGGGAGCCTGGCATATTAGAGCAAAAGACAAGGCTGATGCATTAGCAACAATCTTCAGCTACATGTGGTGACTGAATGATCCATCTTGACCTCCTCCTGAGGTCCCCTGGATCAGCTCTAAGGACTGAAAAGTGTTTTCCCACAATAAGGCATTTTGGGGATATACTATATCTATCCATTGATGAGCTCTTTTGTAAAACTATACCCCACATCAAATCGTCAACCAATTCCTTCCACATGATATCATAAGACAGCTGAAGGCACTGGGTTCTGCAAAGGCTGTGGCCTCTGACAACATTCTGGCAATAATAAAGTTGTAACGTCGACCAACAGATTGTTGGTGATGTGCACACCTAGGAATTTGAAGCTGCCAACCATCTCCACCTTGGCCCCGTTGATGCAGACGGGTGTGTGCGATACTTTGCTTCCTGAAGTTAATATATACATACATACAACATGCAGTGCAGAAGGAGCCATGCGACCCATCGAGCCTGCATCGACCCACTTTAAGCCCTCACTTCCACCCTATCCCCATAACCCAACAACCCCTCCTAACATTTCTTTTGGACACTAAGGGCAATTTATCATGGCCAATCCACCTAACTTGTACGTCTTTGGACTATGGGAGGAAACCAGAGCATCCGGAGGAAACCCACGCAGACACGGGGAGAATGTGCAGACTCCGCACAGACAGCGACCCAGTGGAGAATTGAACTTGGGACCATGGCGCAGTGAAGCCACAGCACTAACCACTGTGTTATTGTGCTGCCCCTCGGGGCTTAATGACCAGCTCTTTAGTTTTTCTGGCATTGAGGGAGAGATTGGTATTGTTACACAATGCCACTAGGTTCTCTATCACACTCCTGTACTCTGAATCATCGTTGTTCAAGATACGACCCACTACGGTCGTGTCATCCGCAAATTTGTAGATGGTGTTGGAGCCAAATTTTGCCACACAGTCATGTGTCTATAGTGAGTATAGTAGGGGGCTAAATACAGAGTCTTGCAGGGCCCCGGTATTGAGGAATATCGTGGAGGAGGTGTTGTTGTTTATCCTTACTAATTGTGGTCTATGGATCAGGAAGTCGAGGATCCAGTTGCAGAGGGAGGAGCCAAGTCCTAGATTTTGGAGTTTTGATATGAATTTGGCTGGGATTATGGTGTTGAAGGCGGAGCAGTAGTTAATAAATAGGAGTCTGACATAGGAGTCCTTGTTGTTGAGATGAGTGTAGGGCCAGGGAGATGGCATCTACTGAGGACCGGTTGTGGCAGTATGCGAATTGCAGTGGATCAAGGCATTCTGTGAGTATGGAGTTTATATAGGTACACCTACAATGCTGATAGGGAGGGAGAAAGTGGAACATCAAGGGGCCATAGCAAAATTAAGATCAATGGGAATCAGGGGAAACTCGCAACTGGTTGATGTCACAATGAGCATTAAGGAAGTTGGTTTTGGTTGTTAGAGGTCAATCAAGGTCAAAAAAGGTATTCCCAGGATATCACTGCTGGAGTTTATCAGGATAGTGTCCTAGGCCCAACTATCTTTAGTTGCTTCATTTAATAACCTTCCTTCCATCATAAGATCAGAAGTGGGGAAGGCTGCAGTTCATTGCACAATGTTCAGCACCATTTGGGATGCCTCAGACACGGAAGCAGTCCATGTCTTTCTGCAGCAAGACCTGGACAATATTCAGGTTTGAGCTGATAAATGACAAGTAATGTTCATGCCATGCAAGTACCAGGCAATTACTATTTCCAACAAGAGAGAATCTGGCCAGTACCCCCTGGCACTCAGTGGCATTACAATCACTGAATTCCCCACTATAAAGTTAATGAGGGTTACCATTGACCAGAACCTGAAATGGAACAGCCATATAAACGATGTGGCTACAAGAGCAGGTCTGAAGCTGTGAACTGACCCCTGACTCCCGAAAGCCTGTCTACCATCCGCAAGGCACAAGTCAGGAGTGTGATGGAATAATTTACAAGTTTTTGGATGTGTGCAGCTCCAACAACTCAAGAGGCCCAAAACAATCCATAACAAAGCAGCCTGCTTGATTGCCACCCATCCAGCACCTTAAACATTCACTCCCTGTGGTAGCAGTGTGTACCATAAACAACAAACCACAAATGGAGGATTCCGCACCTTCGGGGCAGACCGACGCCGGACTGGTTCACACAACTTCTTCGCGCTGCAGTTGTCCGCCCCTCCGGTTTTCGAAGAATCCCGCCCAAGGATGTTTTAAAAGTAATCTTTTGTTTTAACTACTGTGATGAAATTTAGGCCTTGAATTTGCTCAGTCCTGGGGCAGGATTCTCTCAGCCCAGGGCCGGTATGGAGAATCCCCTCGACCGGCCGAATTGCGCCACGCCGCTCCCAACACCAGCACGCAATTCTCCACAGAGTGGAGAATCGGCGCCATTGGCACCGGCATGGTTGGCTCGGCGGCCGCTTGGGGCCGCTCTACACGGCCGGTCCGCCGGCCGATTCTCGGCCCGGGATGGGCCGAGCGGCTGTCGTAAAAACGACGAGTCCCGCAGGCGCCGTCCATACCTGCTGATGGCTGGCGGGAACTCGGTGTGGAAGGTCGTCGGGGGGGGGGGGGGGGGGGGGGGGGGTGGCGGCCTGTGGAGGGGGGGGGGGGCGGCAGGGGGGGCTCCAATGTGACCTGGCCCGCGATCGGTGGCCCGGCTTCTCTGGCTGGGGGCCTCGTTTCTTCCACACCGGCCCCTGTATTCCTGCACCATGTTGCGTCGGGGCTGGTGCGTTGAAGAAATCACTGAGCATGCGCATGTTGGCGCCATTCCACTGCACATGCGTGGATTCCGTGGTGCCAAGTCCACGCCGGGATCAGCAGCTGTAGCAGCGTGAACCTCTCCAGTGCTGTGCTGGCCCCCTGTAGGGGCCAGAATTGCTGATCCTGAGGCCGTGTTGACGCCGTCGACACTTAGCTTCAGGATCACAGAATCCCATCCCTGATGGCAGAGTTTGTGGCTCAGTGATCAGGCACCTTGTTAGAATTGGACAGGGTGCCTTAGTAGTTCCACCAATCTTCCATCATAGCTATGGCAGGAGATTGAAGGAACCCCTGTGGGATTTCAGGCTCACATTTGCTAAAAGAAAGAAAAATAAAATGCAATTTCATGTTTCCACTGACCATTCCATTTAATTTTAGCCTGTTTACAAGCAGTTTGTGATTGAATTGAGATGCATATTGTGCGGTGTCCACAGTCTGTGACAAATTCACATTTGCCTTCTTTCTAACATGCATAACAACGCTGGTCTACTGGACATTCCTTTCTAATAAATGATCTTTCACTGAATTGCCTTTGTGGCATGTATAATTAATCAAAGCTATGGATCTGTTTCAATGGGTTTCAACAGTCTCTTTGACTTTAGTCTGATGCCATGGGCCAGTTTTGACATACTAGCTAGAAAGGTAAACTACTTTATTGTTTTGCTTAAATCCCAGCAGTGTACTGCTGCAGGAAGTTTACTTTAAAACACCAGGCTAGAAATCTATAAGCAGGAAGTATTCAAGACTATTTTTTTTGTTCTTGAAAAAAAGTGACTAAATACTGGGTAGTAACTTCTAAAGAGAGAGATAAAGTCAGTTTTACCCTTTATAAAGAAAACATATATTATGGGATTTTATATTGTATTCTATACCTTCAAAATCTAGATATTTAGTTCATATTCAATGATGTTAATATCTACAATTTGGACTTGGAAGTAAAATGTTCAGGATAAAAGCAATGCCACCATTAAACTAAAAAGAATAGATATCGGAAATCTAGCAAGGGAAGCAGAAAATTCTGGAAACCCACAGAAGTTCCATCAGATTCTGTTCTAGCAAAGAGCTGTCAGCCCATCTTCTCTTCCTAAAGATTAATTCAACCTTTCATTCTTTCAGTACCTGGAGAATGTGATTTCTGTTGTCATCTGAGGCACGAAAAATTCGCTCTGAGAAACATAGTCCTCCAAAATGCGTCAGGACCTTTCAGAAGTATTGCAGATGACAAACTAGTGCAACTACACATATTAGATGCAATTAACATTCCTGACAACACAGATAATGAAAGCAGGAAACCTTCATGTAAGAACGATTAATATAGAAAGAAGAAACTTGCATTAATTGCAGCTTTCATGACTTTTCGGAAACTCTTTTGAAGTATAGTCACTGATATAATTTAATAGTTAACCTCACAAGTTCCCACAAACAGCAATGTGATCATGAACATTTAATTTGATGTGGTGATGCCGGGTGAGGGATGAGTATTGTCTTGGACATGGAAGAAGAACTCCACCACTCTTCTTTGAAATAATGCTTTGTGATCTTTTGCTTCCATTTAATAGGGTAGACAGAGGGCACGGTTTTGAGACTGTACTCACCATCTGCAGGATCGGTAGTGTGGGCAGAAAATCCCACAAGAATTGGGAAACACAACGGGCGGCGTGATGCGAATTTCAATATTATTTGCGCCTCCCACCACATGATTCCCCCCTCACTAAATATTCATACCTCGCCAACATGTCACGTCAGCAAGGTTTACAACAGGTTTCTCCAGACATGAGGCAGTCGAGGGGATCCCTCTGAGGTGCAGAGGTATGTATAGCCCCTGGGTTTGAGTGGCATACCCGGACAGTGCCTTGGCACTTTGTAAACCAGGCAGTGCCAACCTGTGCCAGGGGTAATGCCCGGAATGGGCCCTAGTGGGAGCCCCATTGAAAGGGGGGGTGCATTGCTGTGTGGTGTGGGCATAGTGCCAGTTATACTGCCGCAGTGTGGATGGGGGTCTCCAATGTCAGCAGTGGATGTCGGGGAGGTGGTGTTGCAGGGAATGTAATGCTGGCAATGATTGTTGGGATGGAGGGAGACCCCAATACCTCCGCTGTGGGGCTCGCTGTCGTTAGGCAGCAGCACTGATCGTGGTGCCCTTTACAAATGGTGACCTGATCTCTTTGGAGCCGGTTGCCGGCTATTATGACGACTGCCTCACCAGATGTCCAATCATTTTTCTAAGGATTCAACTCTTCTGCGCTGAGGACCACCCCTGCCTCAGGAGCCACTTGTTTCAGTCAAAAACCAACCATATTATGCAACATTGGTCCACGGTTGATACCTAAACAAAATGCTAGCTTAACAGTGGAACATTAACACTAGGCACCTGGGGCAACATAATGATAAGGTTTGATGTAATTCTGAAAGCTAAGAAAAATGGTACCCGGGGTAAGTGGTTTCAAGATTCAAATGTATTGCAAAAGGAGGAAGTGTTACGAATATAACATTGTGACCAATCAGTCACAAAACGTTTTAAACCACTTTTAGATGAAAATCTTTAAATGAACACAAAAGAATCACAACCATTAGCCACTCTTTCCCGATTATACTGAATAGGATTTGAGTTCTCAAACCTTTAATCCAAATTGATCAAAGTAACCAGAACAATTGTCTTCCATGAGGTCTGTTTTGAAATACTGAAACTGGAGTGGAGATCTGATATACAGCTGCCATCATGGCATCATGTCCAGACCCGGTCACGGATGCCCTATCTGCCCAGGCATCAAGCTTTTATCAACTTTGAGCTGGACCAGGCCTACCAAGATGCCCGGGCTGCAGGATTTTCCACCATCCCGGGATGTACCAGGTCCAGGGGTAATTGATGGCACGCATGTTGCCTTGCGTGCACCGGGGCATCAGAACCTTTATTAACAGGAAGGGGTTCCACTCCCCGTACGTTCAACTTGTGTGCAACTACCACCTCCATATTATGCACGTCTGTGCATTCTTCCCAGGGAACATGCGTGACAGCGACATGACCGTGGCGGGGACTCGATATAACGAGGTCCATGCTGCCATCGTGCTGTCATTGAATGGTGCGTCAGAATTCTCAGAATGTGGTTCCGATACAGGGACCGCTCTGATGGTACACTGCAGTATGCCCTCCCAGAGGGTCTTCCGCTTTGTGATGGCTCGCTATGTCAAATGTTCACTATTAAAATATGTTACACCTGATATACATGAATCCTCTATCACGTTAATTTTCACAGCGGGCCTGTCTGCACCCCCGCCCCCTGTTGCCCTTGGCCCCCGCAACCCCTCCTCCTCCAGGTACAGTGGTCCAAGATCAAACACCCCTGATGCAGACCCATCCAGAGGATGGGTGTGAGCGCACTGTCAGCAGAAAGACAACCTACTATATAGCAGGGTGACATGCTGGAGGAGGAGGAGGGACATGCAGCCTCTCCTGAGGAGGAGGTGGACCAGGCGGGGATGGAGGACTGGTGCTCGGCATGCCTGAAGGACCAGAGAGGCCCTCATTCTCACCCCATTCTCAAAGTATGAGAATATGTCCATCGGCTCACCCCCGCCCCCTTCAATCGCTCCGACCCCCACCAATGCCCCCATTCTTCTCCTTCCCACCCATTTCGTTCCTCCCCCAATCCCCACAAGCCTCCTTCCCCCCCCCACCCAAAGCCCCCTTCCCCCATTACATGCCCCTCCCTCACACCCCCACCCCTCCCTGACTACCCTGTTCCACACTGCAAAGGTCTGTGTAACATTGTCATAAGCATGATGGGCCTGTTTCGCCATTGTTAATGGGTCAATATACAAGACAAGCGAGTGATGATAGCTTTCTGTGAGGCTAACTCTGGTGCACCTCAGTTTATGCTAAAATCTGTCTCCTGTCTTTCTGCTGACAGTGCACTCACACCCATCCTCTGGACGGGTCTGCATCACAGGTGTTTGATCTTGGACCACTGTACCTGGGGGAGGAGGGGTTGGGGGGGCAAGGGCGCAGGGGGTGGGGGTGCAGACAGGCCCGCTGTGAAAATTAATGTGACAGAGACTTCATATATATCAGATGTAACATGTCTTAATCGTGAACATTTGGCATGACCATGCCTCCTAGCAACAGGTAGACTCCCCCCCCCCCCCCCCCCCCTGCCACCACTAGTGCCCACTCATTGATCCCCTCTCTTCTTGATCTTTTGTGGTCTAGTGTTATGTCTAGGTGTGTTGGGGATGCACATCAGAGGTGGAGGCAGCCTGTTGCTTCCCACGCCCTATGGCATTTGATGCCCTTGGCAGACATCCTTGGGAGCCTGCTCGCTCCTGCTACTTAGACATTGTGGTGCCACCCTGTTCTGCCCATTGCCCCTGAGATGCGGCAGTATCAGGAGAGGGATATTCGGAAGAACTGGAGACTTCCACTGTCTCATTGGTGGCAGGCCCTGGGTTGGCCTGTAACAGTTCCTCCTACTTGATGATGCCCGTAGGGCCCTGATGGTCTACTTGGGGCAGTTGGAGGGAGCACCAAAGCCCTCTGAGCCATCTGACTCTGCCAGTCCCGGAGGCTCCCCATTGCCTGCACCATGGTATAGATGCCCTCTGCCATGATCCTCATTGACTGGGCAATGCTCTGCAGTGCCCTGGCAATGTCCACCTGTGTCTGGAACATGTCCCTCAGTGACTGGGACATTGTGTTGAGACCCTCAGACATGGTCGTCACGGACTGAGCCATGCCTTGGGCATCACCACTAAAGACGCTGATATTGTGCTCCAGGTTTTCCACTGCGGTCACCACGCTAGCAGTGTTGGCCTGGGTGTCACACATTTTTGGCATCATCTCCAGAGCCGGTAGCTTTTGAGGCTCCTCCAATCGGCTATGCACTCACCGGAATGTCGCTGACATCCCTTCCTGAATCTCCCAGCCTTACCCCAGAGACTCATCATCTGTCTGGAACCCAGCTGTGTCCTGGGATCCAGCAGACCTCCGACTGCTGACTCCCTTGGATGTTCCTACCTCCACCTGATGTGCCTCAGGAACTGTGTGGTGCTCGCCGGATTATACCCCCGAAGCCTGTCCACTAATGTCAAAAACGGAGGTGTGTGTCTCTGCGTGGTGGAGGTTGCAGGTGATAGCTGTGACGAGTTGATGGTGTCTCCATGGAGCTCTCCTTCAAGGTGGTCTCTTGGGTGGTTGGGGGAAGGAAACAACTCTGGATGGCCAGGCCTCATCAGATAGCGACCCTGCGAGACAATGAACATGTGGTCAGTTAAAGAGAAGGATAATTATGTTTGACATGAACAACTCACTTGAGACAGGCCATCTGTGTGAAGGGGCAGTGGATTCTCACCTCCATGATGCAGGCCACCCTCACTGTCGGTGACTACTCGGCCACACCATGATTTCCAGAGCCCGTTCCTCAAATCTCTCGTACTCTGCTCCCAGGCTTGGCCCTTTCACACTTATTGTGGGCTATCTTCTGCTGGGGAGACAAAGAGAGGGCATTGTGAGCCGCACTCTTGATGAGTTGGGAGGGGGTCTATAGCAGGTGGCATGTGTGGGCACTGCACCTGGACATGAAGGGTTGTGCTGGTGATTGCCAGTGGATTCTGAGGAGGAAGCACAAAGATCTAATGTGGGGAGGGTGCGACATGTCAGCCAATGATTTTTGGGGGTTGGGAATTTGAAAGGTGGCAGACAAAACTGATACTAGTAGAGATGTGGTAACTTACCCTTGTAGCTCGGTGGAGGTTGTTGTCTTCTTCCAACATTGGATGCTGGGCCTCCTTGTCATGCTGTCCTCCACACGGCCAGCCACTGCCACTGTCTCCCAGGAAGTATTGGCAAACCCTGCTGGTGGTCCGCCAACCACTCAGGGGGAACAGGGTGTCCCATCTCGTATTGACGGCGTTGCGAAGCCTTGTGAGGTCACTATCCCCAAAGTGAGGGGAAGGTCTGCCCGGTTCCATGATTGTGTGTTGACTGGGAGTGAATGGTGAGGGAGCGTTTAAAAGCAGCTCCCTCTTGTTAGCAGCGAGATGCTGAGGCACGAATCTGGTGAATCAGACACCAAGACAGTTAGTAATGGCGAGAAGTCCGTGGGGACTCATTTCCGGCACAAAGTGCCGTTAAATACGAGCCGCAATCTTGCCAACATGTCTGTCGAGAAACACTCCGCCAATTGTGCCCAAAATGACACTTTAAAATGTTTCCATTAAATTGAGCCCTGTGTGTATTGGCCAATGTCCAGGAATGTCTATGATCCAGGAATGAGCCTTCCGGTGGAACTCTCTCCCTCTAGAAAGCTGTAGGTGCTAGGTCAATTGGAATTGAGCGCGATAAATTTTATTTGTTATTTAAGGGTCGCAAACTCAGAGAGTCCATGGGCGCGATTCTGCGCACTCACGACGGTTCGGAGAATAGCGGGCGTCGGAAATTTTTACGGCGACGCTGTTCCGACGCCCTCCCGCTATTCTCCGAATCCCGCAAAATGTCGGAGTCGCCATTCCCGACAAACGCCTCCTTCCCGCCCCTGACACGACCAGAATCGCCACTGATAGCCCCCCCCGCTATTCACCGGCCCGGATGGGCCGAAGTCCCGACGTCATGGCGCCCTGTTTGCACGTCGTGAAACACACCTGCTTTTTAAATTCGTCAACCAGTCGGCCTGGCTGACGGCAGTTTGGAGGAGGTCAGGGCACCGCTCAGCCCACCGCTCAGCCCACCGCTCAGCGAACCGCTCAGCCCACCGCTCAGCCCACCGCTCAGCCCACCGCTCAGCCCACCGCTCAGCGTACCGCTCAGCGCACCGCTCAGCCCACCGCTCAGCCCACCGCTCAGCCCACCGCTCAGCCCACCACTCAGCCCTCCGCTCTGCGCACCGCTCAGCGCACCGCTCAGCCCACCGCTCAGCGCACCGCTCAGCCCACCGCTCAGGGCACTGCTCGAGTCTGGCAACAACGGGGAAGGCATCCCAGAGAATGGGAGGGGGTTCCAGAGGGGGGGGGAGTGGGGGGACGGAGGTGGGAATGGGGGATACGGAGGGGGAAGTGGGGGAGACGAGGGTGGAGTGGGGGAGACAGGGGGAGTGGGGGAGTGGGGGAGACGAGGGGGCAGTGGGAGACGGAGGGGGGAGTGGGTGAGACGGAGGGGGGAGTGGGGGAGACGGAGGGGGGGAGTGGGGGAGATGGAGGGGGGAGTGGGGGGAGACGGAGGGGGGGAGTGGGGAGATGGAGGGGGGAGTGGGGGAGACGGAGGGGGGAGTGGGGGAGACGGAGGGGGGGAGTGGGGGAGACGGAGGGGGCAGTGGGGAGACGGGGGGGAGTGGGGGAGACGGAGTGGGGGAGACGGAGGGGGAGGAGTGGGAGTGGGGGGGGTAGGGAGAGAGTGAGTGAGTGAGCCGTCCAACCCCGTTACAAAATGTCTGCCACCATGCCATGGCGTGCCGGTCACGAGTACACGGCCGCTGGTTCCCCTGTGGCTTACGGACACAGGCCACTGACGCACCCGTGAGGAGGCCATAGTTTACTGGCCGTTGGGTGCAGAAAGTGACCAGGGGTTAGGCTGCCCGCGTGTCAGCAGCGCGACCAGGCCACCGGGACACACAGGTATCCCGTGGCAGGCGGCTGCCGAGGTGTCGAAATGAAAATGAAAATCGCTTATTGTCACGAGTAGGCTTCAATGAAGTTACTGTGAAAAGCCCCTAGTCGGCACATTCCGGCGCCTGTTCGGGGAGGCTGTTACGGGAATTGAACCGTGCTGCTGGCCTACTTGGTCTGCTTTCAAAGCCAGCGATTTAGCCCTGAGCTAAACAGCCCCAGCCCCAGCCCCAGACTAACCTCCGTCTAACATGTCCCGTTGCTCTGCCCCCCACCACCCTTCTGTAGGTTAGCACAATGTCTGTGAACAGAACGGCTATGTTCTGCGCAGTGGTTGGGGCCGCTGCACTGCATTTGGAGATGCAGCAGCATCCACAGCCACAACCCGCAGTGGATGCAGGGCCAGCTGCAGCAGCAGAGGGAAGGGCCGAGGAGTTGCCAGTCGTCGAGCAGCATGGGGAGGAGGAGGAGGAGGAGGAGGAGGAGGAAGAGGAGAGAGTGAGGGTGCAGCCACGGCGCCAGAGGCGACGACCAAGGCCGAGGGTGTACCGTGTCCGGGTCTCTTTCCTAACAGTGACGGACATCACCTGCAGGAGGAGACTCCGGCTGAGTAGGCGGACGGTGATACATATCTGTCACCTCGTGTCGCACCTCGCCCCACGTGGAACGGGGGGAGGACACGCGATCCCGGTTGCCATCAAGGTGACGGTCGCATCTTAACTTCTATGCTACCGGCTCCTTCCAGTCTCCGAGCGGGGGCGTCTCTGGGATCTCCCAGTCATCGGTGCACAGGTGCATCCGGGATGTGACCGACGCCCTCTATGCCATCGCCGATCGCTACATCACCTTTCCCGAGGACCAAGCAAGTCAAGACTCACGAGCCCGTGGATTTGCCAGTGTGGCCGGGATACCGAGGGTTCAGGGGTCAATCGACTGTGTTCACGTCCCCATGCGCCCGCCTGCTGTGGACAAGGAAGTGTTCACAAACAGGAGGGGGACATACTCCATTAATGTCCAGGTGGTATGCGACCCCCACATGAGGTTCATGAACGTCTGTGCAATGTTCCCAGGGAGTGTGCATGACTCCTACATACTAGCGCAGTCGTTCATCCCTGCGATGTTTGAGGGACGTCCCCCCCGGCTGAGGGGCTGGTTGCTAGCGACAGGGGTTATCCGCTGAGGTCTTGGCTGATGACGCCTATACGGAGGCCTCAGACCAATGCGGAAACACGATACAACGAGGCCCATGCAGCAACCAGGGGTGTGGTGGAGCGCTGCCTTGGCCTCCTGAAGATGAGATTCAGGTGCCTGGACCGCTCCGGAGGGGCCCTGCAGTACCAGGCCGACAGGGTCGCTCGCATTGTAGTGGTCTGCTGTGCGCTGCACAACATCGCGATGCAGAGGGGAGATGGCCTGCTGCAGGAGGCGGAGGGAGAAGCTAGTGGCAGTGGTGCCAGCACAGAGGAGGAGGAGGAGGAGGAGGAGGAGGAGGAGGAGGAGGAGGCTGGCGGAGTGGCGGGCGCAGAACGCAGACACGACCCAGGTGCTGGTGATGTCCAGGAGGCGGCACGACGGACCAGGCAAGGACGGCGGGCACGCGACGCCCTGGTGGCAGCACGGTTCACGCATCGCATGTGACGTCCCCGATGAACACCAAACCACCACCTGCATCGCTAGTCATGCAGAGGGTCACCACACAACTGCCACCACCACAACCCCCCCCCCCCCCCCCTCAGTGTACACTGCTCCACTTCGACATGACGCTTATCACTGGGTACAGACGGAATGGCACAACATTGATGGCTGTGTCAGCGGGTGTGATCAGTGCCATGTGGAATGATGACAGCCCGCTCTGCGAAGAGCTGTGAGCTCAGAATCGTTAGAGAGAGTCTGACCCATGGCAATAGCTGAACCATCCACCTTGGTGGCCGCTGAGTTTCGTCACTGACACTCCATCACGTGCCCGCGTGGGCTAGCTGTGGGAGGGGGGTAGGGGCAGGGACTGCACACCAGGCACGAGGTTTCACCACCCGTCACCCCCAGCGACACTCGGTCACCATCACGATTCCTGTGGCTGTGGAACAATCACACGGTATTACAAGTAAGGTGGAACAGTGCGTTAATATTAACAATTATTTACAGGTGCCCTATCCCCTACAACCTAAACTGTGCCCTTCACCCGTGCCAACTTACTCAGTGTCTATCTTAGTTGCCTTACGGGCCCTACCACTATGTCTAAGTGATTCCCCAGATGATACAGCAGGAGTGGAGGAGGATTGCTGCGAATCGCCCCCCTCGACTCGTTTCTCCTTGGCCAAGCGTTTTCCTGGGGCGACCCGGCCTTGATGGGCCAGGCTGCTCTGCGGGCGTCTCGGGCGGCATTGTGCCACCCTGCTCTGCCTGCTGCCCACCTGATGCACCAGGGATGGGACGGGGGGGAGGCCGAGAATTCCGGGACGTCCCGTGATGGAGTTAATGGGACGGACCCCGAAACCTCCTCCTCCCTCGGGGAGCCAGGTGGCCCCCGGGCCTCACTTTGGGACAGAGGTGCGAGCGGGGAGGTTCCCCGTCGCACCACCGACACCTGGCGCTGCCAGTCCTGGAGGCCTGCAACGGTATCCACCAGGATCCGAAGGTTTGCAGAGACAGAGTCCAGGGAGTTAGACATTCCCGCCAGGGACTGTGCGATCTCAACCTGTGTGTGCACGACGCCATCCAGCACATGTGTCAGGCGGTTGATGGTCTCCGCGACCGACTGCTGGGACTGGGCCATGGCGTTCTGAGACTGGGCCATGGCGTTCTGAGACTGGGCCAAGACCTGCTGCGACTGGGCCATGGCGTGCTGTGACTGGGCCATGGCGTGCTGTGACTGTGCCATGGCGTGCTGTGACTGGGCCATGGCGTGCTGTGACTGTGCCATGGCCTGCTGGGACTGTGCCATGGCCCGCAGGGCGCCGGCAATGTCGGTTTGGCTCTGGCACATTGCTGCCTGTGAGAGGGCAACCCTGTCCAGGGCCGAGGATGACGCGTGCACATTAACCCCAACGTCTTGCATAACCGACCCATTGCCTCCACCGCGGATGCCACCCGTGCGGGTGTCGGACTGGGTCTCTGCCATGAGCGGCACCACTCCCTGCTCTTGGACGCGGTTCGACTCCTCTAACAGCGTCTGCAGAGCCAGGAAGGCTGCCCTCCTCCCGCCATTGTTTCCCTGGGTTTCCTGAGGCATCGGCTGTGCGGGTGGGTTGAGAAACTCCAGGAACTCTGAAAACGTCTGGGAGCCAGCTGCATCCTGGGCCTGGTCTGGCCTCCGCGAGTCCGGGCCCTCTGTTGCCTCCGACCTCCACCTGCTGTACCTGCTCAGCTGTGATGTGCCAACCAGACTGTGCCCCAGGAGACTCATCACTAAATAGGCCCGCCGGGGTGTGTGTCTCTGGGATGATGGATGTGGTGGGAGAAAGCAGTGCCGCAAGCCCGACGCTCTCAATGTTTAGGGCCTCGTCCATGGTGTGGGGTTGCTCAGCGACAGGAGGGTTTGTCCCTGGCCATTTCTGGTGGTGGAGGTGGAACTTCGAACCCTCTGTGCGTCCTGGTCCGCAGATTGGGTTGTGGCGGATAGGGCTGCCCGCTGATCGGGCACCCTCTGTTGTGAGGCCCTGGGTGAGGTGGCGGCAGATTCCTGTCTCCGTCTGGAGGCAGACGGCCCTGGTCGTTCGGACATCACGTCCTAGGGAAGAGAATGAGACGGGTTATTTCGATTTGCTCGGCAGGCCGTGGACGGTCCCAGTGGCAGGGTGTGTGAAGGGACAGAGGATGGGGGAGGTGTCCCAGTGGGCAGGGTGTATGAAGGGACAGAGGATGGGGGAGGTGTCCCAGTGGGCAGGGTGTGTGAAGGGACAGAGGATGGGGGAGGTTTTTCCAGTGGGCAGTGTGTGTGAAGGGACAGAGGATGGGGGAGGTGTCCCAGTGGGCAGGGTGTGTGAAGGGACAGAGGATGGGGGAGGTGTCCCAGTGGGGCAGGGTTTGTGAAAGGACAGAGGATGGGGGAGGTGTCCAGTGGGCAGGGTGTGTGAAGGGACCAGAGGATGGGGGGGGGGGAGGGTGTTTGTCAGGGAGGGTTGTCTCACTTGCTGCAGTTCCGCCAACCTCGCATTGCGCGATATCGCGGGTGGCAGACCCCCCAACAAGGTCCAGTGGCCTCTGTTCAAAGGTGCTGAGGGGGTGCAGGTTGGGCGAACCCCCTCCAGTCTTGTGCCGCTCACGGTGGTTATGAGCGGCCTTGGCCTGTTGGGGGAGGGAACATAGGTAGATCATTACAAAACGGTAGGTATCAGCAGTCCGTTCAGAGACTGGCACAGTTTGGGGGGGGCAAGTTGTCATCAGACGATTGCATCTCTCCTCGGGGCCAGAGAGCTGGGTCTGTGACAACTTTGTGAACCATCCTCAAATAACTCTGCCCCAATCCCCCTCCACCCTCCCGTGCCGGGGGGGGGGGGGGGGGGGGGGGGTGCTTAAGTTAAGGGGGAGTGATGGTTGTGACTAGGGGGCACCCTCATGGCACTTACCCTGCCAGCCCTGGTGAGGTTGTGTAGCTTCTTCCTACATTGCTCTGCAGAGCGAGGGGTCTGCCCCACAGCACTGACGGCAGCAGCCACGTCACGCCAGGCCTGGCGTACCGCGCTGGAAGGTTGGCGATGCCCTCTCCGCGGGCGGATGATGCCCCTCCTCTGCTCCACGGCATCGAGCAGCGCCTCCACGTCAGCATCAACAAAGCGAGGAGCAGCTCTCCTCGGCTCCGACATCCTGCCCGACAGATTCTGTGGTCGCCCGCGCCTTTTTACGGCGTCGGGCGGCGTCACGTGGGCGTGATCGTGTCGTCGTCGCGTTCCGTCGTCATCAAGCACGTAATTGACGCGGCCGCGCTACTAGCCCATTTCCAGGAAGTGAATCCGTCGGGAAATGAAGCCTTCGCGACGGTCGTAAAACGCTCCCGATTTTTACGACGGTTTTACGACTTTCCGCGGGTGCGGAGAATTTCGCCCCATGTTTATTGCATAACTTATTCATAAGAAGTATTTTTTCCAAATAACTAATTAATTCTGACCTTAAAAAAAATCATCCGAACTTTGATTCAAAAGCAGTTCTGAGCGCTTCATTGTTTCACAGTAATTGCCTTTAGCCCTAAGTTTAGAGAAAAGGGAGTGGGGAGGATTTTCAATGTAACATGTTTAGTCGGCAAACTTAAATATGCACAGACGTTTTAAGAATGGATTGAAGCAGTAACTGTGTAACCCCCTGCTGGTCAGGAGGTGGAGTTTCTGTAGAAGATGCTGCTGACATCTTGACAGGACCTTATGTTAATCTAACAAGCAAAGTGGAAATTCAAGAGATACTGCGGACAAGCTGGTGCCTGGCCTGCTGTCAAATAATTGTCTGCTCTTTTGCAGACACGAGGCAGGTGTTAGCCCTTGGATGTTCATTTTGAGCAAGTAGAATGTGATGTGAAAGTGAAATATTAACAAGGCCACTTATTCTACTTTTTCTAGATAAACGTAATAAGAGAAAATGCAAAAGTTAAAAGCTGTTGCAAGTATGGTGAATATAATCCACAGATGAAAGATTTTTTTTTTTAATTTAGATTACCCAATTATTTTTTACAATTAAGGGGCAATTTAGCGTGGCCAATCCACCTACTCTGCACATTTTTGGGTTGTGGGGGCGAAACCCACGCAGACACGGGGAGAATGTGCAAACTCCACACAGGCAGTGACCCAGGGCCGGGATTCGAACCTGGGACCTCAGCGCCGTGAGGCGGTTGTGCTAACCACTAGGCCACCGTGCTGCCCTGATGAAAGATTTTTTGACTGCTCTTATTTTTAAAATATATTTAGGTCTCATTGGTAAAGTCATGAATAAGATGTTAAAGATGTACTTTGGTTAAACAAATCTCTTTCGTACTCTATTTTAGCAGGGTTTCCAGATTAGAAAAAGAAAACAGTAAGGGCAAAACCAGTGGGTTGTTTCTAAGAAAACTTTTTTTTTCAAGGAATATCACTCTCTCTAGACAGTAGGTATGATATTGGTGACATTTGGGAGCTGCTCTCAATCGTCAGTATTTCTGCCGTCTGCATTCTTTACCAACCAGCAAGCTGCAATGCAATAGTATGTTCGAGGACAGTAACAATAAAAACCTTAAATGAATCAGATCCTGTCATCTTGTATTTGTCTCTACGTGCACATCTCCAGTAACTTTCCGAATGGCAAACAAATTTAAATATTAATGAGATAATGCTAAAACAATTCATTGAACTATTTTGCAATAACTAACTGAACAAAGAAAGAAACATTGGCAGCAAATCTCACTGCAGTTTCCCTGACTTGATTCTGCAGCTCTTCATAGCAAAAACAGTACTCCACATCGTCCTTAGCAGTAGATTTAGGATTCAGATTTTCTGCTCAGTCATTTCTCATAATTTGACTAACAATTATGTTAGGGCCTTGGCGCCTGGATATATCTCTCTTGGCAGACCTGTGTGATTCTTGCCCTTTGTTCCTATCTGATCAGTAACCTCTGATTTCTCGTTGTTGGGTTGGTGGAAGACCTGTCAATTAAGCAGTTACTGCAGGTTTCTCCTGCCACCCCACCCCGCCCACCTCTGAGAGATGGGGGCTCAAGTCAGACAACCTCATGCTGTGCAGATATGAATGTGGTCTCTACCCAACATCTTGCTTGTGAATGTCTAGTGCGAGTGCAAAAGCACTGCATCTATTGTCCGAGGCGGGGGCAGGAAACACGTCGCGCCGGTCGGGGGCCGCTGGCAGTGGGCCCCCCCAGCAATTCTCCGCTCCACGATGGGCCGAGTACCGCCTGTTTCCGGCCAGTCCCACTGGCGTAAATTAAACCAGGTCCGTACCAGCGGGACCTGGCTCTGCGGGAGGCCTGCGGAGTCCTCAGGGCGGCGCGGGGGACCTGGCCCGGGAGGGGTGCCCCGACGGTGGCCTGGCCCGCGATCGGGGCCCACCGATCCTCGGGTGGGCCTGAGCCGTGGGGGCACTCTTTCCCCCTGCGCCAGCCGCTGTAACGGCAGAGGATTCCGTATCATCCGGGCGGTCCGATGCCGGAGTGGTTCATGCTACTCCTTGGCTCCGATACGGCACACGCGCCGGATTCCGGAGGATCCCGGTACGTTTATGTCTCTTCCCTTTAAAATAATCTGTGCTAGTCACCTCAACCATTCCAAGTTGACAGCAAGTTCCACATTCTAACTCTTTTCTGGGTAAAGACATTTCTCCTGCATTCTTATTCAATTTATTAGTGGCTGTTATACATTTATGACCTTAGTGTTGGATTCCCCTATAAAATATTGTTCTCTATGTCTACACAGTTAAATACCTGCATAATTTTGAGGAGCTCCACCAGGTTACCTCGGCCTTCTTTTTTCTCGAGAAACAAGCCTTAAATTCAGTGGGCGGGATTGGTCAGAGATTCGCCGGGGGCGGCGTAAATCCCGCCGGGCCGCCGCGCGATATTAGTTAGTGTCCCAGATGCCTCATCGCTAAAGTGCCCAACCGAGGTGAGTGTCTCTGCGATAGTGGAGGATGTCGGAGATAGCAGTGGCGCAATGGGGTGCTCCTCATCCGAACCGAAGTCCAGGGTTCCCTTGAGTGGTGATTCCTGTCCATTCGTCCCCTGTGTGTGGGTGTCACGTGCGTCAGTGTCCAGGGCGTCCGTGTCCTGTGTGTTAGGGTCCTGTGTGTCAGTGTCCTGTGTGTTAGGGTCCTGTGTGTCAGTGTCCTGTGTGTTAGGGTCCTGTGTGTTAGGGTCCTGTGTGTTAGGGTCCTGTGTGTCAGTGTCCTGTGTGTTAGGGTCCTGTGTGTTAGGGTCCTGTGTGTCAGTGTCCTGTGTGTTAGGGTCCTGTGTGTCAGTGTCCTGTGTGTTAGGGTCCTGTGTGTTAGGGTCCTGTGTGTTAGGGTCCTGTGTGTTAGGGTCCTGTGTGTTAGGGTCCTGTGTGTAAGTGTCCTGTGCATCAGTGTCCTGTGTGTTAGGGTCCTGTGTGTAAGTGTCCTGTGCATCAGTGTCCTGTGTATTAGGGTCCTGTGTGTTAGGGTCCTGTGTGTTAGGGTCCTGTGTATTAGGGTCCTGTGTGTTAGGGTCCTGTGTGTTAAGGTCCTTTGTGTCGGTGTCCTGGGTGTCGGTGTGCTGTGTGTCAGTGTCCTGTGCGTCAGTGTCCTGGGTCGGCTGTGACGGAGGCCTGTTGCTGTGGCTGCCCTCCTCGTCGCTGGGTGTGGCTCCCCGGTGTCGCTGCACTCGCACTAGATGTGGGCGGCGTCCTCTTGGTCTGTCCCTGGCTCCAGGCCACCCTGGAACGTCCTGGGGGCAGCGTCCGCCTGATGGGCCGGGTCTGTCCCCCCTTCCCCCATATCCCCCCTTCCTCCAATCCCCCCTTCCCCATATTCCTCTTCCCTCCTTCCCCATATCCCCCTTCCCCCATATCCCCCTTCCCCCATATCCCCCCTCCCCCCACATCCCCCCTTCCCCATATCTCCATTTCCCCATATCCCCACATATTCCCCTTCCCCATATCCCCTTCCCCATATCCCCCTTTCCCCATATCCCCATTCCCCCATATCCCCCTTCCCCCATATCTCTCCTTTCCCCATATTCCCCTTTCCCATATCCTCCCATCCCCATATCCCCCCTTCCCCCATATCCCCTTCCCCCATATACCCCTTCCCCATATCCCCATATCCCCCTTTCCCCATATCCCCTTCCCCATATTCCCCCTTCTCCCATATTCCCCTTCCCCAATATCCTCATATCCCCCATCCCCTTCCCCCATATCCCCCCACCCCCATATCCCCCTTCCCCCATATCCCCTTCCCCATATCCCCTTCCCCATATCCCCTTCCCCATATCCCCTTCCCCATATCCTCCTTCCTCCATATCCCCTTCCCCCATATACACTTCCCCATATCCTCCCTTCCCCATATCCCCCTTCCCCATATTCCCCTTCCCCCATATACCCCCATATCTCCCATCCCCATATCCCCTTCCCCCATATCCCCCATATCCCCCTTCCCCCATATCCCCCATGTCCTCTTCCCCCATATCCACCCAATCCCCTCTTTCCCCATATCCACCCACCCCCATATCCCCACATATAAGGGGGAATGAGGGATATGAGGGAAAGGGAATATGGGGGGGTGGGGATATGGGGGATATGAGGGAAGGGGATATGGGGGATGGGGATATGGGGGAAGGGGGGATAAGGGGTATATGGGGAAGGGTGATATGGGCATGTGGGGGAAGGGGGATGTGGGGGAAGGGGGATACGGGGTAAGGGGGGATATGGGGAAATGGTGATTTGGGGAAGTGGATATGGGGGAAGGAGGATAAGGGGAAGGGTGATATAGGGAAGTGGGATATGGGGGAAGGGGTTATGAGGAAGGGGATATGTGGAAGGGAGATATGGGGAGGGGGATATGGGGAAGGGGGATATGGGGGAAGGGGATATGGGGGAAGGGGGGTATAGGGAAACAGGGATATGGGGGAAGAGGGATATGGGGGGATGTAGTGAATGTAATATATATATGTATATATGATAATTCACACTGTCTTTGTAAGCGCAGTAGCGCTATCCTATCACTAGGGGGAGTAGCTCTGGGAGTACTCAGGAACTTGTACTGGGCTCCACCCTTGGCTCCGCCCATGACTCCTCCCCCTAGTGCAGCTGTATAAATACCCTTGTCCAGAGTCAGCCTGAGTTCACTAAGAGTTCATCAACGAGTAACAGGCTGACTCTGAAGTAAGTCTATTAAAGCCTAGGATTCATATCGGAAACACGTGTCTGGTGAATTGATGGTTCCATCAGGGGATATGGGGGAAAGGGGGATATGGGGAAAGGGGGGGATATGGGGAAGGGGATATGGGGGGATATGAGGATATTGGGGAAGGGGGGATATGGGAGAAGGGGGTAATATGGGGAAGGGGATATGGGGGAAGGGGGGATATGGGGAAGGGGGATATGGGGGAATGGGGGATATTGGGGAAGGGGATATGGGGGAAGGGGATATGGGGGAAGGGGATATGGGGGAAGTTTTCTCC
The DNA here is from genome assembly GCF_902713615.1 of Scyliorhinus canicula. Taxonomy (NCBI): domain Eukaryota; kingdom Metazoa; phylum Chordata; class Chondrichthyes; order Carcharhiniformes; family Scyliorhinidae; genus Scyliorhinus; species Scyliorhinus canicula. Next base: position 91,597,590 of record NC_052151.1, on the reverse strand, counting down.
GGGTGCTCCGGTTTCCTCCCACAAGTCCCGAAAGACGTGCTTGTTAGGTGAATTGGACATTCTGAATTCTCCCTCTGTGTACCCGAACAGGTGCTGGAGATGGGCGACTAGGGGCTTTTCACAGCAACTTCATTGCAGTTAATGTAAGCATACTTGTGACACTAATAAAGATTATTATTATTATAAACACCCTGCCGAGGCCGAACTTACCTCACTTCCTGCACAGTGCTGGAAGAGATCATTTTTAAATGCCGCCCCAATCTCTCAACACCTCTTGAACACCCCACTGCACCTCCAGACCCCCCACATGCTCAACTTACCTCTTAGGGGATCCTCCAGCCACTCCCCCACCCCTCCTCTTAAGGGCAGGGCATGCTCGGGCCTGATGTCTGGCACAGGCAACTTGGTATCTGGGTACCATGGCATTGCCATTCTGGCACACTGACAGTGCCCTGGCCAGCCAGACAGTGCCACCATTGCAGGGCCAAGGTGTCACTGCCAGGGTGCCCAGGTGGCACTGTCATGGTGACCAGTGTGGCACCACAAGGTCGTTCGATTGTGCCCATAAGATTCTTAAGGGGCTGATAGGCTGGTCCCTGAGAGCTTGTTCCCACTGATGGGGGAATCTAATACATGGGCACAGTCTGAGGATATAAGGCTGAGTAGAGTGAGTAGAGCAGAAATTATGCGACTCAAAGGTTTGTGATTTTTGAAATTCTCTACCCCAGGGGGCTGGGAATACTGTATCATGAATATTTAATGAAAATCGCTTATTGTCACGAGTAGGCTTCAATTAAGTTACTGTGAAAAGCCCTTAGTCGCCACATTCCGGCACCTGTTCGGGGAGGCTGGTACGGGAATTGAACCGTGCTGCTGGCCTGCCCTGGTCTGCTTTAAAAGCCAGCAATTTAGCCCAGTGTGCTAAACCAGCCCCGTGTGCTGTGATAGACAGATTTTTGGTTTCTCACAAAATCAAGAGATTTAGGGAGCAATTGGGAAAGTGAAGATGGAGCCCACGATTTGCCATGATTGTACTGAATTGTAGAATAGGCTCAATGGTCCATCCAGTCTATTCCTGCTCCTATTTCTTATGTGCTCTTATTTTCTTGTACTGTAGATGGCGATCTCCATCATTCGTTTGCTTGTACAAAACCTTACTGATCCAAGAGGTGGGAACATCTGAATATAAAACTGCAAGAATCTCGGCTGAATTGAACAATCCTAATGTCCCTTGGTAAAGTATTTGGATTTCAATTCCATACCTCCCCCAAAAAAGGCAGGATAATCACCTTGTCTGCCGTAGAGCTACGTAAATGTGGTGAATGTGCTATCAGCTGGTTTAGGGACATGATATTGATGTAAGGAATTGGAACTGGATTTGCAGCTGTCAATAGATGAATGACTGACTGCATGTCATCCTTTCCGACCCAATCAGTTTGCAAATACCTTTTGTAGCTTCTCTCAACCGTAGAGAGAGACAATTAAACAACTTCTCTCACAAAATAAATAGGCAAGGGACCACATTGTCTGGAGAGCACCTAGACAAAGAAAGCCTTTTGAGTCTATTTGGGTTTTACACAGACTCAGATCATCTCACTAAATTCATTTATGAGTGATGAATGGCTTTAATTGCTCCTAAAAGTCAGATTCATTTGTTATAATCCATAATCCTACAGCAATCACATTTTATTTCTGCTTATATTTTATGGTTTTTTTGAGGAAGAGCTTTGTGGGTAAATTAATCCCATATATTACTATAAGGAAATGACATAATTCAGTATATTTTATGACAGAGAATGCCAAGAATGCAATGTCCCTCATTGTGCTGTAAATAACCTGGAATAAACCTTCTGACCTCAACAATCTTGTGCTCTCTGGACTCACTTCACAGTTAATGAGCTGAAGATGAACATATGGTAGCTGAACCGATTCCTGACATGAAAAATGTAAGCACTCAAACTAATCATACATAATATACGTATGTTTCTTGTACTATTCACAAAATCCATTTGATTACTGATGGAATATCTTCAATTGATGTACATTTTGCATATATATCATTGCTATAATGGTGCACCTTAACTTTTACATTATTATTTCTATATTATTTTCTTCTGTTTACAGTTTGAATAACTAAATGAACACCATCTCATATAATTTTACCTTGCTTTTTTAAAATTGAAATAAATGAAATGGCGGACGAGACCCATATTTCAGTATAGGCGCAAGATTCAAACAATAAAATATAAGTCAGGAGACAGCAATTACTGATATTAAGCTTGGTTTAAAAAAAAAATGTGATTATAGAATAAAACTAGCAACCTGTATTTTAAAAAAGCCTTTAAAGTAAATTAATCGCCAAAGGTACTTCAGAGAAGCAAAAGTGGACACTGATCAGTGGTGCAAGAAAGGTTAGGTGGTAACTTAAAGTTTAGACAAGCAGGAAGCTTTTGCAGAATAGGATAGAAATCCATGGAGGTTTAGTGGGAGCATACTGAAGCCAAGTTAGCTAAAGGTTCTGAGGCTTAAAGAGGAGTGAGAGAAGTATTCAAATGAGGCTAGAGTTGGAACTGCAGATATCTGGAAGGTAGGACTAGGCCAAGAAGGAATGAGGTTGTGGATGGACGTAGATAAGGACACGGATATTAAAATTGATACTTTTGGGATTGGCAGCCAATGAAGCTCAGTGATTAGTTACATGGGTGTTGTGGGAGAAGGACGTAAAGAACAGGATGCAGAGAGAGAAGTTTTGCATGTTTTTAGTTTAATGGTGGGTGCAATTCAAGAGCAAGGTAAAGTGAACATTGAAGTAGTTGAGTCGAGATGTAACAAAGGCATGGGTGAGTAATTCAGGGGGAATGAGGTGAGGTAAAAGGGAAATAGGTGAAGATTCAAAAAGGCAAATATGAAGTCTTGGTGATGGATAGATTTGAGGCTTGAAGACAAGTGCAGGGTGGACAGAACACTGAAGCTGCATGACCTTAGATTCAGTCTAATCAAAAAGCCAAGAGCTGGGACAGGCTCATAACAATGGATAGAACATAGAACATAGAACAGTACAGCACAGAACAGGCCCTTCGGCCCTCAATGTTGTGCCGAGCCATGATCACCCTACTCAAACCCACGTATCCACCCTATACCCGTAACCCAACAACCCCCCCCCCTTAACCTTACTTTTAATAGGACACTACGGGCAATTTATCATGGCCAATCCACCTAACCCGCACATCTTTGGACTGTGGGAGGAAACCGGAGCACCCGGAGGAAACCCACGCACACAGGGGGAGGACGTGCAGACTCCACACAGACAGTGACCCAGCCGGGAATCGAACCTGGGACCCTGGAGCTGTGAAGCATTTATGCTAACCACCATGCTACCCTGCTGCCCCTAATATGATAGAATATGGCATTTTCGCAACAGCCAAGGTACAATAGCTAAATGGACAAAATTGTTGCTCAACCATGACTGGATGATAGATACACACTTGGAAAGCAAACTCATGACTGGATTTAAGGGGGTGGCAAATGTGCTAGAGCTGCATGTTGTCAATAAACATATGGAAACTGATCCCATACATACAGATGATGTTTGCAGTTAGCATGTAATTAGGGAAAGGAAGGAAGCATGGATAGAGCCTTGGACTGCAGTCAAACTGATCATACAGTGTTAAAGTCATTGCAGGAAATGTGATAGCTGCATTGGAACAGCTAGAAAGGCAGCCAAGTGCCACCTAGGTAGATAACAAAGGAGAGACAATGGCGAAGAACAATAAACAAGGAATGGGCTTTGATCATAGAAGTTCTTTTCAGTGTGTGCAGTAATCACTAAGCCAGGCAATAGCTTTCACATTGGCTAAATGGAGCCCTCATCATGAAAGTAATAATGGTGCACATGGGAAAGATATGTTTACAGAAAAGCTGAAAGAAGAGGTCTGTAGGGTTGGTGTTACACTGTAAAGTATTGCAGATTTCTGAAATCCAAGCCTCCTTTGAGGATATATTGGTTATGAAAAGAAAGGTGAAATTATCTCATTGAACGGTGGTATTTTGATCCCTGACCAGACTCCAACATCTTCTAGGATACTGGACAGAAACCCCAATTGTAAGACTGTGAGGTAAAGATACTTTGCTCCAAGAGTGACCCCACGCACTAAATGGGATATGGTATATTAAAACAAACTTTATTAATAATCTTCTATTTATTAGTGGCACAAGTAGGCTTACATTAACACTGCAATGAAGTTACTGTGAAAATCCCCAAGTCGCCAAACTTCAGCGCCTGTTCGGGTACATTGAGGGAGAATTCAGAATGTCTAATTCACCTAAGAAGCACAACTTTTGGGACTTATGGGAGGAAACCGGAGCACCCAGAAGAAACCGATGCAGACACGGGGAGAACATGCAGACTCCACACAGACAGTGACCCAAGCTGGGAATTCAACCCGGGTCCCTGGCGCTGTGAAGCAACAGTGATAATCACTGTGCTACCATGCTGCCCAAATTATTAACACAGTATTAAACTAACTTTCAAATCTTACAGGGAATAGCTCACAATTACTAGTCAAAAAATACTTAACAATAAAATGAAACACTTAAATTCCTAACTGCGACCTTTTTATCTTCAATCAAGCAAAGCTCATTTCAGGTCAAAATCCACTTTGAACATCAGTTAGCAAACACAAGAATACTTGCTGTATTGAGATGTCTTGGAGAAACTGCTTTGAGAGAGAGAGGTCCTTCAAGAAATCAGCCTGCTGATTCTTGCCTGTGTAAAACTACTGTCTAACTTCGCAGCATATGTCAAAAAGCTTCTGTTCTGCTCATATCAAAATCTAAACTGAACCTCAACACCTGGGGCAGAATTCTTCGACCCCCCGCAGGGTCGGGGAATCGCCCGGGGCCGGCGTAAATCCCGCCCCCGCCGTGGCCGGAATTCTCCTCCACCCGGGAATCGGTGGGAGCGGGAATCGCGCCCCGCCAGTCGGCGGGCCCCCCGCACCGATCGGCGGGCCCCCTGCGGCGATTCTCCAGCCCGCGATGGGCCGAAGTCCCGCCTCTGTCAGGCTTCTCCCGCCGACGTGGTTTAAACCACCTCTGTGCCGGCGGGAGCAGATGGCGCGAGCAGGCCCCGGGGTCCTGGGGGGGGCGCGGGGCGATCGGACCCCGGGGGGGTGCCCCCACAGTGGCCTGGCCCGCGATCGGGGCCCACTGATCGGCGGGCGGGCCTGTGCCATGGGGGCACTCTTTTTCTTCCGCTGCCGTCACGGCCTCCACTATGGCGGAGGCGGAAGAGACCCCCTCTATCGCGCATGCACCAGTGGTGACGTCAGCGGCCGCTGACACTCCAACGCATGTGCGGACTCACGCCGACCGGCGAAGGCCTTTCGGCCAGCCCTGACGCCAGGCGGCATGGCGCCAAAGGCCATTGGTGCCAGTCGACGGAGTGGAAACCACTCCGGGGCGGATCTAGCCCCTAAAGGTGCGGAGAATTCCGCACCTTTGGGGAGGCCCAACGCTGGAGTGGTTGGCGCCACTCCGCTAATCTGGGACCCCCCCCCCCCCGCCCCGCAGGGTAGGGGAGAATTTCACCCCTGATTTCTTTAGCCCCTGGCTCCTTCCATTAACTATATCATCTCTATCCCACAAATTGAATTATGACCATCTTACTAAAACTAACCACAACCCCAAAATAATTTAAACCCCAGGGAACCTTCTTTCTACAAATAAAATTCCATCAGCCCTATTTATGAAAACACTGCACATGGTTGGAATGAATGACGATCTTACTTTTACAATGCTTTAATTATCCCTTCTGTAGCCCCAGTGTCTGCCTGTCTTTTAAAGCAGGACTTCTAAAACCCTTACTGCAGTAGATATATACATACACTAACCCGAGCTTTTAACCATTACTGCACCAGATACATACAATACATATATATCTGAAATTCCTATATTCATCACAGTGGAAAGGTACAATTTGTCCATTGTGAAGTGGGTAGTCTAATTTTGTGATTTTCTTTTCTTCTACTAGAGAATAAGGCCAGGATTCCCCAGGGCTTCCCACTAGCAGAGGTGATCCAGATGGCCCAGTGAATCAGGCATCGAGCCAAGAATGGGTTTCACACTGATTGTGAAGCCCATGGCGAGTCTCCCAGCCTGCCCCACCAGCCCCAACACGCTTCCCAATGAGGTTCCTGCACAGACCTATTGGGAACATGCAAATAGCTCATATTCAATGTAATTTAAGGGTGGGACGCTTGATTCACCTGCCTCCTGGGATGCACCAGCCCCCCAACTGAGAGCCCCGTTGGTATGAATTGGTGCAAATACTGAGAAACGGGGATTGATGGCTTGAAGTCCGGAGGGATGGTAAGGGTTGACTATCCTCCCTACAAGTTACTCCAGGGTGCCAAGAGCTTCCACATGCTGAGAACAAAGAAACAGCCTCTTAGAAAAAAATAGTTAGAAAAACAGCTGCTTCTCTGAGTTAATAGAACTCTGCCATGCTATATAAATAAACAATCTTAATGCACCCTTCGAAACTGCCTGGTCTTATCAGTCAGGAAGCTAGTAAAAGGTAATAGCCAGTATTATGGAATGTAAACAATGCAGTTTGAAGATTTTAGGCTTCTAGGCATACACGCAGATTAGAATAAGTGAAAGGGCAATGACATTGACTGTAAAAAACATAGTTGAAAGTTTCCACCACATTAATGGGAATACTTTTACCTTCATCTCACAGATCTTTATCCTTGGTATACTGACAGGCTGTTGAAAGGGTTTAAAGGCGGCAGATGGTAAGAGACGTCAAACTACCTCCATCCCAGGGAAGATCCCACAGCCTGAGCTCCTCCAGCCCAACACAAGTCCGTCTGACCCTCATCTCCCATGAAGGATCCCGCTCGGCATCTTGGAGGCAATTGTAGGGAAGATACTCACCCGCTTGTCACCCCTCAGACTGCAAAGTGCCAGGTTGGCACTGCCATGGGGGTGTAGCCTGAAGAGGAAGAATTGGGAGGTGCGGCTGAAAGGAGGCTCTGGGGTGAGTTATTTGGTTATAAACTCTGCCAGTCTCCTGGCTTCTTAATAAAATTATCCAAGCTTCAAGAGCATTGAACTGAATTTTATGGTCAGCTCTGGGAGCCCAATGTCAGGCCGAACTGCAGATTCTGAGCCTGCTCATATTGGCAGTAGGGCTGGCTTGGTGATTTTACCATAGGTGACCTCTTAATTGTCTATCCGCTGTTGGCCCAATCAGAGGGCCAGCAGCTCTGAAGTCTCAGGAGGGATACTCAGAGACTTTGAGGTGCCACAAAATGGAGGTGCCCTCAGAAGGCTAAGTAAAAATTAAAAATCAGGATGGCTGAGGATGGTGGGCCAAGCTGATCAGAAACCCCTTGGGGCATCGTTAGGAGTCTGAAGCCTGCCTTTACTGAACACAACATTCAGCTGTCGAAGAAAGGCTGCCTCAATGAAGCTTTTGGCCTTCCACACGGTTGGAATGGGGGGTGTTAGTGCAGCAGTCCTGCCATTGGCAAAATGCTGAGAATTAAATGGCGATTTTATGTTCAAAATATTAAAGCACTTCCTAACCCATTTAACTATGCACTCATACTGGAGCTATCTGTCAGCTAAAGTTAAGGTTCCAGGTAGACAGAATTGCATTTATATTGGTCAGGTTCCTGTCTGGATGGAACTTTAACAAACTTGCCCAGGCAGGACAATTCACACATTGGAGGTGTTAGATATAAAAACCGCACAACAGCTTTGTGAACTGTGCTCTGACAAATCTCTCCAAAGGGGAGCAATATTAAAAGGAAATGGGGAGGCTGGGGCCTCAGTAGAATATTGCTGGACCACCTTGTACCTGGCAGCCAGCCAAATAGTCAATTTAGCCAGAGGCAGCAAGGCAAACTAGAGGCAGGAGATTCCAGCCAGAGACCGGTGAAGATGGTCTCCTGTACTCAAAACATCAGACTTGTGATTGCTGGTGCGCTGGAGTGAGAGACAAGAACCTCTTGATCGCTGGGTTACAAGTGAAGAGGCTTACAATTGGAAAAAGAGATCGGTTAGGCAGAAGATGGAAGTTGGGGCAACAGGTGGCTCTGGGCAGTGTTGGGGGCTGTGGGGTATGTAAGGATTGAAGGAGCAGTTCTGTGTTTCTTGGTCCAAAGAAACTGAAATAATGGATTGGATTCTATGTTTCCAATCCCTCCACCTGAGTTTGAAGGGAAGTGTCTTGGGGGGATGCTGCCCCCAGACGCATCACCAATATAAAGTAAAGGTAACATCACCATAGTCCCAGATGACCATAGGCTGCTTTTCCCCTTTGAGGGAGAGGGCTAACTGCTGGTGGTTTAACCTGAGGATCACCACACCTCAAGGTTGTGGAGGCGGGACCTTCATGAATGACCTCAGCTGGTACAGGAATTGAACCCACGCTGCTGGCCTTGTTCTGCATTACAAACCAGCTGTCTAGCCCACTGAGTTAAACCGACTCCCTAAATATACTAGTGACAGGAATGGTCTTGGGTGGCTCAACTACCAGTGGGTCAAATGATGCCCTTAAGTGAGCAATTAATTCCCACTTAAAAGCCTCATCCTGCCACCACCAGGATTCAATTGACTGTGGGAGAACACCGTGCCGCACTGCTAACCCAGTAGCTTTCCCTGCATGGGCTGATGGCAGGGAAGGGTGGACATGCCAAAATAGACTCGTGGGGCCCATCGGTGGGCCTCCAAAGGTTTTACCACTTCTGGGTTCCCATCACCCAATGGCACTTCAAACTCCAGCATCCCGCACTCCGCCTCTCTGGGGCCTTCCAACTTGACAGCTGATATGACCCCCCAATACAAACCAAATCCCAGTCCAAGGCTACTGATGCGCAATCAATGGACACGGAAATGAAGGAGTAGTCTGAATCGAAGGCTTTAATCAGCAAGAAGTGTGCCCAGCAGCAGGAGTACAGAAATGACCTGGCTGCTGGGAAAACACGGGTTCTTATACTCAGCCTCGTAGGTGGAGCTACCTTCCTCTCAACCAATGAGAAGACAACACTTGGGCCAATGGGCAGCGAGCCTTCTGCACCAATGGCAGCTCACCCTCCCAGGTACCGTAATACCCCTAGTCATACTACCACAGCTACATACCTCAATACTGAAATACTTAACAGCTGCTGATCGCTGATTAGCTGACAGCTCTCTGAGGCAGAACTTCCTGATCTCAAACGGCATAAATCCTACCTCCAGTCTATTAACGGTCAATTAACTGTTAAATGGCTAAGGGCAGTAGGTGCTCCCTTACCTAGGCTTCTCCACCAAACATTTTAACCAGTGTAGGGGTGAAGGATAATAATAATTGCTTATTTTCACAAGTAGGCTTCAATGATGTTACTGTGAAAAGCCCCTAGTCACCACATTCCGGCACCTGTTCAGGGAGGCTGGTATAGGAATTGAACCCGTGATGCTTGCCAGTTCTGCATTACAAGCCATCTGTTTAACCCAGTGTGCTATACCAGAAACAGACATCTGGCACCTTTGTATGATTCAGCCCAATAATTTTAAACTCACCTGTGAACGCTCTTATGGCCAGGATCTAGTATCTAGAGCGGCACAGTGGCAGTAATTAGCACTGCTACCTCGCTCCATTGACCCAGGTGACTGTCTGCGTGGAGTTTGCCCATTCTCCCTATGCCTGCGTGGGTTTCCTCCGGGTGCTCTGGTTTCCTCCCACAGTCCAAAGATGTGAAGGTTAGGTGGATTGGCCATGCTAAATTGCCCCTTAGGGTGGGGTTGCAGGTATAGGGTGAGGGATTGGGCCTGGGTAGGCTGGTCTTTTGAAGGGTTGGTGCAGACTCGATGGGCTGAATGGCCTCCTGCACTGTAGGAATTCCATGATTCTACGTGAATTTGGCACTATCCCCACATCCAGTCAAGACTCTGGTAAATATTGATATCATTAGACTCAATCTGCATATTTAAAACAGGAACACACTTCCTTCCTAGAATGAAAACAACGGAAACAATCTGAACAGTTTGGTTGACGCATGCTTCACAAAATCAGGGTTTGAAAATACTGAACATCTGCCCGATAATAACTTATGTTGCCTTATGTGTCTGGTTGCATTTCTGATCTCTTGGTGTTCCCAAGCTACAGAATGAAATGAAAATTGCTTATTGTCACGGGTAGGCTTCAATGAAGTTACTGTGAAAAGCCCCTAGTCGCCACATTCCGGCGCCTGTCCGGGGAGGCTGATACGGGAATCGAACCGTGCTGCTGGCCTGCTTGATCTGCTTTAAAAGCCAGCGATTTAGCGCAGTGAACTAAATCAGCCCCTCAGAATAGGGTAATGAGCAATAGCTTCAGCCAAAAACGAAGATTCCAGTTAAGTTAAACTGTTCAACCATTATGGACACATTTGGCATATTAGCTTGACTGATTTCTGTGTTAGTTAATTGCAGGATTTTCTTTTGGTTACCCAATGCTATAGAATCACTCATCCTAGGATGTATCTTGTCAGGCCATGGTGCTTTGCCTTCCTTTATTTCTCTTCAATAAATGCAATATATTCTGTATTACCTACCCATACCTTATCTTCTATCTCTACTGTCTTCCAAATTCTGACCAAATTGCTGTTTCCGAAGTCATTACGCTTACCCTGTTCCCACCACAATCTTACTAACACCCTCAGTGATTGATTTTGTCTCCTGCATCCTCGAAGAAAACATTATTTTAAGTTACATGAATATTTGTGTGGTCCATCCTCATAACGCGCTCATTCCTCAAATGTAATGCCTACAGCGTCAGATAAATGTTCCCAGAACATATCGTCATCGATCAAAAGGAACAGAATATGTATTTTAAATGCTCAGAAGGGAAACTGAGATTGTAGCCAAGGATGCTCTTGACACAATTTGTACTGTTATTACCCCTTTAGGAAAATGTCGTGCCTACTCGTGACTTCAGCGAGGGTTACACTTAGATTTCGCACAATTCTCATACATTGTTGCAGCATTGGGGGTAAACCAATTTAAAACAGGTGTCGCTGCTGGATTATAGTTACCTAAAAACCTTTGTGACTCTTCAAAAAGACAATTCAACCTGCGATCTTCGGCAGCAGACTGGACTGTAAGCACACATGAGAGTAACAGTGCTCAATTTCTTTTACATCAATTTCTAATCACTACGCTACAGGCCTTAACAGTATTTCTATTTCATCTATACAGAACTATGAAGCTCCATTTGTCCTCAGAGGACAGCAGCAATTGCACTGAGCCTGAGAAGAAGAATGCACAACCTCAATCAATCAGACCACTAAACTCTCCAGGAAGGCATTGAACAGACAGACACGTTCCATTCCTGGGTGTGGTTGCCACATCCACAATTATCATTTGTGCCATTTGACAGTAATTGGCACTGGAACTGAATGACAACTTCCTCATGCCATGATTACAGAACAGTGCTGAGAAAAAAGTGACTTCCTGGGCAGTACAAGCAGGGCTATTGCATTCCACTCCTCTCCCTCTTCTTCCTTATCCAGCATAAGCTCGCTTGTACATAACATTTGTTCAACTAACTATTCACAGTGCACTCTGGATAAATATTGCACTATGGCCACCCAGCTCCACTCTCAGCTCTCACTTGCAAGCACAATCCTACTTGCACTGCCTCCAATTCAACTGCTTTGAGCATATATCTTAATTCTTCAGCAACAACTAGAATACACTCCTCACTCACTCTCTCTTTTTGCAGGACAAATTGATGCACAATATCTGCCATATAGGTAAGACATGAGAGAATTACCCCTAATCTTAAGAGTGGTACTCTCCTTTCTGAGTCAGAAGATCATGGGTTCAATCTCCAGTCTATCACTTGTAGGCATAATCCAGGGTGGCCCTCCAGTGCGCAATTGAGAGAGTGCTGCAGCTGCTGAAGGTGGCATATTTTGAATAAGACTTTAAACCAAGGCCCTTTCTACCTCTCAAGTTCATGTAAATGATTCCATGGCAAAATTTGAAGAGGAGCAGGTAGTTCTTCCATTGTGTTGGTCGATACCTATCCCTCAACCAACAACTAAGAACAAATGATCTGGTCACTTCCGACAATAAATGAATGAAATGAAAATGAAAATGGCTTATTGTCACGAGTAGGCTTCAATGAAGTTACTGTGAAAATCCCCTAGTCGCCACATTCCGGCACCTGTCCGGGAAGGCTGGTACGGGAATTGAACCGTGCTGCTGGCCTGCTTGGTCTGCTTTAAAAGCCAGCAATTTAGCTCAGTGAGCTAAACCAGCCCCTAGCTAAATCAGCCCCTGGTGCTTCATTGGATTCTAAAGCACATTTGGGCATCCTGCGCTTGTGAAAGCTATGCAAGACTTTTATTCTATTCTTCTTTTCTTTGTTTCTTGATATTACAATTTTTGTTGAGGCATCCAGCTCTTCCTATGGTACATGGCAAAGTCAATTTCATCCAGTTGGCACTAGGTTACTGAGTGAGCAACTACACTGCCACCTGTTAGTGAACCATTATGCTTTCACACTGTCCATCTTTAATCTTAAGAGAGCTATGTTCATCCACTCTTGGTAGCTACCTTCCTTCCCACCAGATCCATCACAGAGACACTGGCTAGAGTAAAGTGCGAAAGTCAAAGGAAAACATAATGGAATTAATTTGAGAAGGGATGTCTAGTGCACTTTAATATCACATTGCTTATTCATAGAATCATAGAATTTACCGTGCAGAAGAAGGCCATTCGGCCCATCGAGTCTGCACCAGCCCTTACAAAGAGCACCCCACTGAAGCCTATGTATCTACCCTATCCCGTAACCCAGTAACCCCTACTTAACATTTTTTGCGCACTAAGGCCAATTTATCATGGCCAATCCACCGAGCCTGCACATCTTTGGACATTGGGAGGAAACTGGAGCATCCGGAGGAAACCCACGCAGACACAGGGAGAATTATTAGGATTGTTTCCAGAAGGTCATGTCATCCTGTTGTCCAGATAAACCCTTTCCATAAAGTCTGGTGCTTTACTGATGTCTTCAATAAGGATAAATTAATTCTAACCTGGCAGACTTTAGAAAGAACAGTTTCAGTAAAAATCACTTTACTGCGGTACCCTGCAATGGTAATTGTGCAGGCTGGAAGCAGTTTTTAAAAAAATAATTCTGCTGCTTTCTTTCTTAAGTTCACTTTTGAGTCACGGCACCAAGGACCCACGGTTGATCCCAGCCCTAGGTCACTGTCTGTGTGGAGTATGCACATTCTTCCCGTGTCTGTGTGGGTCTCACCCCCGCAACCCAGAGATGTGAAGGGTAGGTGCTAAATTGCCCCTTAATTGGAAAACTGTTCACTTTTGAGGACTGTTCAAACAGTAGGCTTGTTACAAACATTCTTAGGGTAAGCTATAACTTTACTTTCTGGGCAATAGGATAGCAGGTCAAATCGCCCACCCATAGCAGCAGTTTTCATTCTGTTGATTTTAATGATGCAAACATTGATTCTACAAAGGGCAAACAATCTTCTCAATGCTAGGGTAATACTTTTCACAGTACCTTCATTGAAGCCTACTTATGGCAATAGCAATTATTATTATTATTATGCCCAGGTAGCTCCAGCAGATCCAATGCATTAAATGGCCAAGTAAATAGGAATTGAGTGGCTGAGTGAAGACATGAGAATTACATCAGTTTAGTCTGGTACTTTATCTTGTGTATCACCATCCTTTGCCAGAAGTCAATATAATCGTTTTAACTTGAAATAGATTTAAATGTCTGCCATGGTATTACTACTAGCTGTATCAGGTCCACACAGACTAATTCTCTGAAATGATAATCTTAAAAGTATGCAGTATGTTTATTTACTAATTTTCAGGATGGAAAACATAATTTGGGATGGAAAACAAATCTGAAATGTATTTTTGATATTTGAGACCATTTTGTAAATATGAGTAATTATTTCTTCAAAATTCACTGACGTATCTGAAGGCAAGTTAACAGAGCAGCTGATAATTAAGTATGAAAACGTTAAAATAAATACTGGCAGTACTGTAAAGACACAAAGAGAAGGGGAAAACTTGAAATCTTAAAGAAAAACAGAAAATTAGGAAAATTCATGGCAGGTCTGTAACAATAGCCCACCTTTTCATATATGCTGATATACCAGCTATATCCTTCCAATAACTTTCTGTTATTATTATTTCAAACCACTGGTGAATTGTAACTGTGATTATTTTATAAATAAACATCATTGTCTAATCGATTGCTGTAAAGGATGAGGAAAAACTTTAAAGGAAAATATATAGAGGGCGTGATTAAACCACCGCGTTGCCCCCTGCACCCATGTGGATGCACCGGTGAAATAGCGGGAAAGGCCAAAATTGCTGGGCAGCAAATCAGCTTGCTATCTAACCAGCCCACTCCCGGTGGCAAGTTCCGGACAACGTCCAAATATGAAAAACATATCATCAACCCTCATTTGCATTCATATCCGTCTCATTAGCGAGATTGAAGTGAAATGTAATGGCCTCCCAGGAATTAACTGACTCACCAGCGAGAAATCACGCAGGTATTGTTTAGTACTCCTTTTTAACTACATGAAGCTGGTGCAATGGGTGCTGTGGGGAAGTGAGGAGGTGAGTAGCCATTCCCAAGCAGCTCAAGGACACCTACAGCTGCAGCCTGTCTGTCTTACCAAAGACTTCTGGAACAGAGCTCTGTTCTTGGTCATATGCTGATGGTCACTTGAACTTCCTTTGACTGTGAGCAGCCTTTTTCTTCACAGAAGACTACTGTAAATAAGGAATTGGCCTTTTTCGTTGTGGAGAACTTCTCAGCTCTCAAGTAGCTTCTCGTGGGTATCGTGCGATGTCTCACACGATGATATATTTTTAAAAATAATATTTTATTGAGATATTTGAACATTTTTATAACAGTAACATAAACAATGACATCAACATGGTAAAATAAACATTCCCCCCCCCCCCCCCCCCCCCCCCCCCCACCCCCAGCCCAATCTTCACACACCTCAACCATACAACAACAATCCACCACACCTCCCCTTGGAATACTGCATCTGCTGACATTTTAATTTTCCCCGAGAAAATCGACAAACGGCTGCCACCTTCGGGTGAACCCTAACATTGACCCTCTTAAGGCGAACTTTATTTTCTCGAGACTGAGAAACCCAGCCATGTCACTAACCCAGGTCTCTACATTCGGGGGCTTTGAGTCCCTCCACATTAATAAGATCCGTCTCCAGGCTACTAGGGAGGTAAAGGTCAAGATGTCAGCCTCTTTCGCCCCCTGAAATCCCAGATCTTCCAACACTCCAAAAATCACTACCTCCAGACTTGGCACCACCCATGTTTTTAGTACCATGGACATTGCCTTAACAAAATCCTGCCGAAACCCTCTAAGCTTCGGGCATGCTCAAAACGTGTATACATGATTTGCTGGGCTTCCCGCGCACCTCGCACACCGATTCACACAATGATTATTGCTTCGCTTTTGAATCAAACTCCGAAGCCTGAACAGTTTCCTTGAACTCTCAAAGTGTCAGCACCATAGAGGAAGCAGCTAACAATCAAACACTCAAGAATTAAGCTTCAGCACTGGGATATCTTTGTGACCAAAGGGTAAGTGAGTGGATCGGGGAGGGTACCTGAGCACAATCTCCCAAATGTTCCCGGCAGGTGTCGGGGTCTAGAGGCTCCTGCTGTGTCTGGGTGTGAGTGTGCAAAGCGAGGTTTTCCAGCACCATTGGTTTGTTGTGAGGAGGTAAGATATGTAAGGGTGGGGGAGGCTTGGGTGATTTGAGGGTGCAAGGGTGGAAGCAGGAACAGTCTCTCTCCTTCTCCAATTCCTTACAGATATAACAATATGGCTGGTATATCGTCCCCACAGAGACTGGTGGCAGCCCAGCCAGCCGGATAGCAGAGAAGGCAGCAGCAGTGTCAATGCAGACTGCAGGCATCAATCTATGTGCAGGGGGCTGCCGCACCCCTTGAAGACCCGCTCATCAGGCTCATGACAAACTTAGAGAGGGGTGCCAGGATGGCCCAAGGTGTATAAGTGTCATTGTCCTTTGAGGAGATGGCAGACAGCATGCGCCTCAGGAGACTCCGTCTCAACAAAGAAACCGTGCAGCATCTGTGCCACGTCTTCATGGACTTGGCATCCCAAGGAGGAGGAGGAGGACACCACTCCTGGTGGCCATGAAGGTCATTGCAGCCCTGAACTTTTATGCAACTGGTTCATTCCAGGGCTCAAGCGGGCTCAAGCGGGAACGAATGCGGCATTTCATGAGCTACAGACCACAAGTGCATCCGTAGGGGTCAAGGATGCTCTCTAGGCCCAGCCATCACACTATGTCAACTTTGAGATGGACCAAGCCTACAAAGATGGCCGGTCAGCAGGATTCTCTGCCATTGCCAGGATGCTGCACATTCAGGGAGTAATTGATGGCACGCAGGTCACGTAGCACGCACTGCGGCATCAGGGAGTGCCCTCTATTAACAGGAATGGGTTCCTGAATGTTCAGATCGTATGTGACCATCACCTTTGATGTTGCACGTGTGTGCATGCTTCCCAAGGAGCGTGGTGACAGCTACATCCTGGGACACTCGGAGATCACCGACGTCTTCGAATGCAGAGGCATAGACCCAATATAACGAGGTCCATGCTGCCACCCATGCTGTCATTGAGCGGTGCACCTGGTCTGCTCAAAATGTGGTTCCAATGCCTGAACAGCTCGGCTGGTGCACTGCAGTACATCACCCAGAGAGTCTCACACTTTGTGGATGTCTGCTTGCCATTCTGGCAAGTAGTAGGGCAACATGCTGGAGAAGGAGGACAGACATGCGGCCTCGCTTGAGGAAGAGGCGGACCAGGAAGGGATGGAGGATGAGCCCAGGGAGGACCCATTGGTTGAGCCAGAGGATGGAGGACAGGTGGAGGACCAAGGAGGCTCTCATCTTCGCTCCATCCTGATAGGATGAGGCTTTGTCCATCAGCTCACCCCTTCCCCCCTCACTCTCTCCTTCCCCCATTCCCTTCCTTCCCCGTCTCCCCATTCGCTCCATCAACCTTCCCCATTCTCCTTTTCCTAACTCATTTCACTCCTTCCTTCCCCGCCCCCTAACTATCCTTTTCCATCCTCCCAGAGTCTGTGCAACATCACCCCAGGGTGATGGGCCTGTGTCGATACTGTCAGCGCGACAATATACAAGGCAGGAGAGTGATCTTCATTTGCTGTGAGGTAAGCTCTGGTGCTTCTCAGTTTAAGCCAAAATCAGTCCTGCTGAGATTGTCCAGTATTTTCTGTTTTTGTTTCTGACTCCTGTCTTTCTGCTGACAGCGTACTCACACCCATCCTCTGACCGGGGTCTGCATCTGGGGCGTTTGATCTTGGACCACTTTGCACAGTGGTGGGAGGGGGGTGCGTGTGGAATGGGAGGACAGGGGGTGAAGGTGCAGGCAGAACCACAGTAAATATCAACATAACAGAGGCTGCATATGTATCAGGTATAACAAATCTTTAATAGTGAACATTCAACACATCCAGTTCCTCTATCTGTGGTATTATCATAAATGTGAAGAACTGCAAGGGTTAATGAAATGTCGAGATCAGCCACTATATGGAGCTACAGTTACAAGTAAATAAGATATTGCCTTGTGGGGCGAGAGAAGTGAAAGAATTAGCAAGAGACAGACTGAAGTAAATATAGTGTGAGTAAGAGCAGATCATAGTTTATTATAGTGTAGAGATTAGATGTAGGTATGTGTCGATTAATAATAATAATAATAATAATAGCTTATTGTCACAAGTAGGCTTCAATGAAGTTATTGTGAAAAGCCCTTAGTCGCCACATTCTGGCGCCTGTTCAGGGAGACTGGTACGGGAATTGAACCCGTGCTGCTGGCCTTGTTCTGCATTCCAAGCCAGCTGTTTAGCCCATTGTGCCAATTATATGTCACAGTGCGAATGTATGTCAATTATCAACTGTGCATTACTTAGGAGTATGTGTCGAATCAAAATTAGCTTATTTTTGTGGTCTTTGTGAACACTACGCCAACCATCCTGAATTTAGCAACACAAAGAACATCACACTAGCTACAGATAGTGCCCTCCCCTTCAGATCTCCCCCCCCCCCACTCCCCCATGCCCACTCAGTGATCCTTCCTCTTCTTGATCTTACGTGATCTATTGCAACGTCTAGTTGTGTCCCTAGGGTGCAACCCAGAGGTGGAGGAAATGTCCCTCATTCAAATAATAATCTGCCTTCCTATTTGTACTACCAAAGTAGTTAACTTCACATTTATCCACAATATATTACATCTGCCAGGCATATGCTCACTCACTCAGCCTGTCTAAATCACACTGAAGCATCTCTGCATCCACCCTCCCATCCACCTTTGTATCATCTCACAGAGAGTGAGTACTCAGATCGCTGGCACTCCACTTCCCCTGTCTTGGCCCTTTCCCACTTATTATGGGATAATTTCACCTGTGGGGACAAAGAGGGAGCATTGTGAGCCGCGTGCATGATAGATCAGGGGGGTCTATAGCAGGTGGCATGTGTGGGCACCGCAGATGGACATGAAGGGGCTGTGCTTATAGGTGCCAGGAGGTGCCGAGGAACAAGCACGAAGACCGGATATGGGAGGGTACGAGGTGTCAGCCAGTGTTGTCAGGGGAGGAGGGCATTGGAAATTTGAGGGGTGGCAGGTGGAAGTGATGCCAGGAGAGGGGTGGTAAATTAGCCTTGCAGCTCGGTGGAGGTCATTGGTTTTCTTCCAATATTGTACGCTGGTCTTCCTGGTCATGCTGCCTGCACTGACAGTCACCGCCACTGCTTCCCTGGGGGTATTGGTGGCCTTGCTGTTGGTTCTCTGACCCCTGTGGGGGGGAACGTGATGCCCTGTCTCTCATTTACAGCTTTGAGAAGCCAGCCTAGGTCAGCATTAGCTCCGTTCCGAGGTCCCCACCTGCTTCAAGAAGATCATCATCATACTAGTGCCAAAGAAGAACCAGGCCACTTGCTTCAGTGACTATCGTCCGGTGGCCTTGACATCGATCGGAATGAAGTGCTTCGAGGTTGGTCATGAGCCACATCAACTCCATACTCCCAGAATGCCTAGATCCACTACAATTCGCAAACTGCCGCAACTGGTCCACAGCAGACGCCATCTCCCTGCCCTACGCTCATCCATGGAGCATCTCGACAATAAGGATTCCCACATCAGACTCTTGTTTATTGACTACAGCTCCACCTTCAACACCATAATCCCAGCAAAGCTCATATCAATTCCTAGCTGTTCATATCATCAAAAATCAGTCCCTGTCCACCCACATCGATGCAATGACCAGGAAAGCACAAAACTGCCTGTACTTCCTCAGGAAACTAAGGAAATTCAGCATGTCAACATTTTCTCTGACTAACCTTTACAGGTGCACTATATAAAGCATCTTCTCTGGCTGCATCACAACCTGGTATGGCAACTGCTCCTCCCAAAACAGTAAGAAATTATAGAGTCGTGAACACAGCCCAGTCCATCACAGGAACCTGCCTCCCATCCATTGACTCTGTCTACACCTCCTGCTGCCTGGGGAAAGTGGGGAACATAATCAAAGCCCCTTCCCACCCAGCTTACTCATGCTTCCAACTTCTTCGATTGGGCAGGAGATACAAAAGTTTGAGAACACACAATAATAGATCCCAAAACAGCTTCTTCCCTGCTGTTACCAGACTCTTAAACGATCCACTTATGGACTGACCTGATCTCTTCACACATCTTCTCCACTGAGCAGTGCGACAATCCTGTATGCTTCACCTGCTGCCTGTGTCTATGTATTTACATTGTATTTTATGTTTACCCTTTTATGATTTTCTTTTCGCGTAAGGAATGATTTGTCTGAGCTGCACGCAGAACAATACTTTTCACTGTACCTCGGTACACGTGACAATAAACAAATCCAATCCAATCCTAGAGTCTTGTTTGCAACCACATAAATACTTATCCATTCCCTTACATTTGAATCCCTTAATACTATTGTATTTCCACAATTATTAGTCCTCCCCTCTACAGCAGAACCATCCATGGCGCAAAAAATGCTGTGGTTGCTTTCCCCTGAGAGGTCATTCCCCTCAACAGTATCCAACATCGTGGGCTGAAGGGCCTGTACTGTGCTATACTATTCTATGTTCTATGTTCTATAACCAGTATATGCTTTGCATGGGAATAGCCACAGGACATTCTTGCACTGCCTGCTCAATTCTCTTGCTCTACCTGATGGTCACTCATTCCCTGCTGACCTGTGGAGTCAGAACCTGCAGTGTGACCACCTATCTATATGTATTACCCACAACACTCCTTCCCTCATGGATGCTCCACAGTGTCCCTAGCCACCGCTCCAGCTCCGAAACCCAGGATTCCAGTAGTTATTGTTGCTGGAGATACAGAGGAAATGTTCCTGGCTTCCCATATCCAGCAAGAGGAGCAAGCCATGACTTTGAGCTCTCCGACCATAGAATTTACATTGCAGAAGGAGGCCATTCGGCCCATCAAGTCAGCACCGACCCCCGGAAAGAGCACTCTACTTAAACCCATACCTCCACCCTATTCCCACACCTCCCCCCTGTCCCTGTAACCCACCTAACCTTTTATGGACATGATGGGCAATTTAGCATAGCCAATCCACCTAACCTGCACATCTTTGGACTGTGGGAGGAAACCGAAGCACCTGGAGGAAACCCACGCACACACGGGGCGATCGTGCAGACGCCGCACAGACCGTGATTTACACGTTTAAATTAATCCTTTAAATCTTTTAAATTAATCTTTTAAGAGATGCTGGACATCAAATTATATCCAATTCTCTAGGCCCTTTTGTTCCTGGTCCTCATTACTACCGCTTATAATTCTTACAGATTATGAACCACAAAACATTAGCTTCCTTCTCTCTCCACAGATGCTGTCAGACCTGCTGAGATTGTCCAGCATTTTCTGTTGCAACAAACAGACACATCAGTAAGAAATCATGGGGAGCACACCACTGTATTATAAAGTCACTGGTGTTAACAGTTATGGGTTATTTTCTGATTTGGCAGTGCATACTGTGAATTTGGGGACTATCTTGCATGATTTCTCACTTAAATTTTAATTTCTCCATGCTCAAATTCCTGACATGTTCTATTTTTTTTACAATAAGTTTAGAGTGCCCAATTCATTTTTTCCAATTAAGAGACAATTTAGCATGACCAATCCACCTACCCTTCACACTTTGGGTTGTGAGGGCGAAACCCACGCAAACGTGGGGAGAATGTGCAAACTCCACACGGTCAGTGACCCAGGGCCTGGATCAAACCTAGGTCATCGGCCCTGTGAGGCAGTAGTGCTAACCAGTGCGCCACCGTGCTGCCCTGTCATGTTCTATTGACGAATGCTGTCAGCTGGTAATGTGAGGTTGTAAAATGATTCCTTAAATATGTATGTTGCTAGATCGATTGACCTGGCAGCAGCACTCTGCTCTAAGAAGTCAGTATTAAAATTTACAAGGTGGAAATTTAATTTTGTTCCCTTTGCTCTTGATACAGAAACAAATGTTATAATGCTTCATGGTAGAAATTCATCTAGGATGGAGGCTTCCAGTTATACACATGACCTGATGTACGGTTCCACTGCAGTTGAATTCAAACATCAGGTACTGCCTGTAACCAGTGACTGATCTGATACCATCTGTAACACGGCACGATCTGAGGTGAATTTCTACCGCTTTGGCTCTTAACTTGACTGCAAACCCATTCCCCATTTTAGGATGTCAGGTTTTTGTGCTCTGTGTTCCGTTAGTCTACTCAAAGGAACTTATCAGTTCATCTCCTTAAGCAGGGTGGACAAAACGTACTCTGTAAGATAGCCTAAATTGCACTAGTAGCAGAAAATCTCCCCTTATACTCCTGAAAACACTTTGAATAATCCTTTTCGAACCAGAAAATGTTCACCTCTATCCGCATTTACACATTCTTTCCATAACAAGGCATTAAAAACATATCCAGCTTACACAAGCACATTTTCTTAAGGAGGCAGAACAATGTGACATGAAATAGCATCCAATACTGCTCTCCAATATAGTTAGTATTTACCTTTGAATGAAATCCAGTCAATAAGGCACATGTTCCTATGTTCCTTTGAAAGGGGTATTGAAAGTTCAAAAGGATTTATTGTCTCAGAAATCATACTGTAATTCTCACCATTCTAGCTTCAACCAGCATAATGTTGAAAGTGTAAAATGAGATCTTGTTAGGTTGCCTAAAGGTCCTAGCACAATCTATTCTGCTCTAATAAGATAGATGTTTTCAATGGATTGCCACTAAACAAGATTAATTACAGTTCAAAACAGAACAAGACAGGGGTGACGCGTTGGCACAGTGGTTAGCACTGCTGCCTCACGGCACCCAGGTACCAGGTTCGATCCCGGACCTGGGTCATTGTCCATGTGGTGTTTGCACATTCTCCCCGTGTTTGCGTGGGTCTCATCTCCACAACCCAAAGATGTGCAGGACAGGTGGATTGGCCACACTAAATTGCCCCTTAATTGAAAAAAAAGTAATTGGAACCTTTAAATTTTTTTTTTAAAACAAGCAACTGCAACTTCATCTCAATATGATTTCTGAAGCCTAATATGGTAGGGCCAATTTGTTCAGGAGATTTCATTTTGGTGCTTGATAATGGCGTGGCTTCGATCTCTGGACTGGCTGAGGTAGTCCCAGGGCCTGCCTTTTCTAATTGCCTCATCGTCATGTCGTGGCATCATTGAATCATGATTAGCAACCCTTGGTGAATGAGGCCACGACATAAAGAGAAGTACAAAAATATTGCCACTGTACTCTAAAATAATACAAAATTGACACCAATTTAGGAGCCTTTCAGACATGCAGAGGTCTAATAATGTGCAGACTCACATCCCCACACTGTGCAATGGCCCAATGTAAAATCACTGAAATCCAGCTTTCATCTGAGCTCCAGTTTGGTTTTGGAAGTTGATTTAAAAATAGTTTGGTCTCTGATATATAAAAACAATCCTTATTACTCATTTGAAACAGATATGCAATTAAGTGAAACATAAAGTTCAAAGGAATTCCCAAGATTATACGTTCTGAAACGCAATCATTGCCCACTTGCAGAAACTAATTCCAGTCCCATTCTTTTTCCATAACTATGATTTGCGTTGTCATTTATTTGAAAACTTGGCAGTCTATTTTCTTATTTTTAAAAACTTGATGCATGCAGGAAATGGATGTAAACTCGGCTGGCATACAACGTCAGACATCACTTGGAGAAGGATGCCAGGAAATCCTGGGTCCTGTTTATTTTTCTTACCATTTTCAATGAAGCTCACTATGTTAAGCTGCTTTTAGAGACATTAATTCAGAGATGCTTTTGATCTGCAGACTGTAGAAGAACAAACTGAAAGGACCTATTCTTCAATTGCAGTTTTTACTTGCTTACTAGTAAATGTGTAATCTAGTACATTCTGTTGCTTTCATGGCTGTTACTGGTCTATAGACAATAGCAGGCAGTGTTAGTGTAGCAGCTACAGTATGATCTTAATTATCTGCGCTCATTATCAGCACACTCAATTACATACAGACATTTCTGTGGGAGTTTCGACTGGGTCAAGAGATCACTGAAGATGGAAGCCAGGTCAAGAGAATAGTAGGGGTCAGGGCCACCAGGTCAGGAGATCATCGGGGGTCAGTAATCTGATGAAATGTGAAAGTCAATAAAAATCTGACAGTAAGTCAAATCTACTCTAATCCTAAACTTTAATCTACCGTGTTTATAAATGCACTGTTCTTTGGGAAGAGAGCAGCCAAGTAATTTAAAACATGTCGTCAGGATTCTATTTGGTAAGCTACTTTTAAAAATAAAATGATTGGAGTTTGTTAACTCTGACTTCTAACATGGATTCAGCTGATTAATATTCACTGATTTTAAAAATTGTAAAAATGGGCAGCGATCCAACGGTCACGCTCAACCGGGAATGTAGCTTGCGCGGCGTGGCCGATGAAAGCCGGGAGACCCTGCTCCTGGGTTTTACCCGCACGCCACGCCTCTCGAGATCCAATGCGATCAATTGCGATGTAAATCCTGCCCATTGTGCCCGCATCACCTTTTTTTTTAGAGAATCTGCAAATTAGAGCGAGGTATTCTAATGTTCAGATTCCAGAGGTACCTGAGGCTTTGGGATTCATCCCCTTTACCTCAGAGACCTCGTGAGAGCACCGTTCAGTACTGGTCACCACAAACGGAAGGAATGGCACTCGTGGGGGTCTCCCAGGGATCAGATGTCCCCAGTTACATGCCCTTTGGGCAGGGCGGTACCCTGACATTACTGATGCCACCTGGGCACCCTGTCAGTGCCAGCCTGGCACCCTGGAAGTGCCACATGGGTGTCAGCCTGGCACTGCCAATTTGCTCAGGTGGCACTTCTAGCTGGCATGGACACTATCATCGTGCCAGATTTGCACCAATGTGCCAAGCTGGCATTTTGTTGCATGCGCATGATCGGGCTGGGGGTGCCCTGCGTGGGTGTAGGGGGATGTGGGGAGGGGTGCAGGGACACTCCCATAATGCATTCCGGCTGGCGGCGAGGTCGGGGATCATTTTGGGGGCGTCAGAGGTCGGGATGCCGTTTAGAAATGGTGTCCCGATCTCTCGCTACACTGGGGAGTTCCGGAGAGTGGAACTCCCCACAATACAAAACAAGGCTATGTGTGGCCTCGCTGCACGTTACCCATTTAGGCACCTTATAATAACGTGAGTCTCTTTGTATAGCCATGTGTTTCTCGAGGCTGCAAGCACCGGGAAACATGCGGTTAAACGTGCTTGCAAGGGAATTTTGTTCCCTTTTTGGAGAATCACGCCCATGTAATCTGTGATGGAGGTTTAAAAGAACAAAGGAAAGTACAGCACAGGAACAGGCCCTTCGGCCCTTCAAGTCTGTGCCGACCATGCTACCCGTCTAAACTAAAAATTTCTACACTTTCTCGGTCCGTATCCCTCTATTTCCATCCTATTCATGTATTTGTCAAGATGCCCCTTAAACGTCACTATCGCCGCTGCTTCCACCACCTCATCCGGCAGCGGGTTCCAGGCACCCACTACCCTCTGTGTAAAAAACTTACCTCGTATATCTCCTCTAAACCTTGCCCCTCGCACCTTAAACCTATGTCCCCCAGTAATTGACCCCTCTAGCCTGGGAAAAAGTCTCTGACTATCCACCCTGCCTTTTTCTCTCATAATTTTGTACACCTCTATTAGGTCGCCCCTCAACCTCCTTCGTTCCAGTGAGAACAAACCAAGTTTATTCAACCGCTCCTCATAGCTAATGCCCTCCATACCAGGCAACATCCTGGTAAATCTCTTCTGCACCCTCTCCAAAGCCTCCACATCCTTCTGGTAATGTGGCGACCAGAATTGAACACTATACTCCAAGTGTGGCCTAACTAAGGTTCTATACAGCTGCAACATGACTTGCCAATTTTTATACTCAATGCCACCGGCCAATGAAGGCAAACATGCTGTATGCCTTCTTGACTATCTTCTCCACCTGTGTTGCCATTTTCAGTGATCTGTGGACCTGTACACCTAGATCTCTCTGACTGTCAATACCCTTGAGGGTTCTACCATTCACTGTATATTCCCTACCTGTATTAGACCTTCCAAACTGCATTACCTCACATTTGTCCGGATTAAACTCCATCTGCCATCTCTCCGCCCGAGTCTCCAAACATCTAAATCCTGCTGTATCCTCTGACAGTCCTCATCGCTATCCGCAATTCCACCAACCTTTGTGTCGTCCACTAACTTACTAATCAGACCAGTTACATTTTCCTCCAAATCATTTATATATACTACGAGCAGCAAAGGTCCCAGCACTGACCCCTGCGGAACACCACTAGTCACAGCCCTCCAATCAGAAAAGCACCCTTCCATTGCTACTCTCTGCCTCCTATGACTGAGCCAGTTCTGTATCCATTCAATCCTTCTGTTTTTTCTTCAGTCCTTCATCCCCCATGTGATCAAATGTATCTACCTTTAGTTTTCTGACGTGATTGTTTAGTGAATATGAGAATGTCCCTTTGAAAAAGCAGTTACCTGATACCTTGCTCCTCTCAGCAGCAAGACTGACAACTTGGTGATGTGAGGATGAAGTCGGTACCCCCACTGGTGAAACAACCTGTATTCCAATAGAATTTGCCTATGTACCAGCATAGCCCTCACAAGCCCAATTTCCTCCTGTATCACATCACAAATGCATATTTGGTCTCTGGCCCCTTTACACTTCAATTCTAGGAAGTTTCTGGGAGGGAAAGGAATTGCTGTTTTTCTCACCAGATGTATTTGAATAATATGATAATGAGACAGGAGTGAAAGAAAACACGCACCCCGCGCCACTCCTATGCACCCTGCATAATCCCATCTCCACCGTACCAAGCACCCTACTGTCTCTTTATCTTGCTTTCAATCTGTGGACATTCAGAAACCAGTTTACTGACTGTATACTGTATATTGGCCTCCGGATCTGAGAAGGAGCAGGCTTCATGAAATAGTAAGTTTCATCATTTTTTAAAAAATGCAATGAATTTCAGTAGGGCTGCTAGCCATTTGGCAGCTGTTTTTGGATTGTAGCCATAATTCATGCCCTATGTGGAGCAATCATTGACACAGGTCTTCCCTCCTTTTCCACTGGAAACCTTCTTGGGAGGCAACAATATTCAGGGCTGCCGGAGAAAGCTCCAATCGTCTGCCCTACTTCTTTAAGAAAAGTACTTACTATACATCACGGAACCAGGCTTACTATGGACTACTCCATCTTCTTTTGGGGGCTGGCTTAGCTCAGTTGGATGGACAGCTGGTTTGTGATGCAGAGTGAGGTCAAACGTGTGGTTCAATTCTCGTCCAGGCCGAGGTTTTCCATGAAGGCCACGCCTTCTCAAACTTGCCCCTTGTCTGAGATGTGGTGATTCTCAGTTTCAATCACCACCAATCAGCTCTCCCCCTCAAAGGGGAGAGCAGCCTGTGTTCCAGTGGCACTTTACATTGACATTAACTCCATCTTCTTGAATATAATTTTGGCACAGCAGCTTAATGCTCTTTCCTAAATCAAAAACATTGGATGTTCTCCTAATGATGTGTTGTCTTCAATTCCTGTGGCATTGTGCAATTTCTGGGGCAGCACAGTTGCACAGTGCCAGCGTCCCAGGTTCGATTCCCAGCTGGGTCACTGTCTGTGCGGAGTCTGCACGTCCTCCCCATGTCTTCATGGGTTTCCTCCGGGTGGTCTGGTTTCCTCCCACTAGTCGCAAAAGACGTGCTGTTAGGTAATTTGGACATTCTGAATTCTCCCTCTGTGTACTCGAACAGGCGCCGGAATGTGGCGACTAGAGGCTTTTCACAGTAACTGCATTGCAGTGTTAATGTAAGCCTACTTGTGACAATAAAGGTGATTATTATTATGTTTTACCACCAAAATCCCAATCATGGGCATTCCTGGAACTAGCCCATTACATTTAAATTAGACTGATCCTGGATATATATCCAGAATATATTTGAGGCTATCGGATTAATCACAACTGTTCCAGCACAGGCAGAACAGACCAAATGGCTTTCTTCTGTGCTCTAAGTTTCTACATCCATCCCAGAAATAAAGTGTAACCTAGGAGCTAATATGAGTAAGGAAATTAATGTAATTAATATCAGCAGAGAAAAAGTACTGGAGTAACTGAAGGTTCTAAAATCTAACAACTTCCCAGGCCATGATGGTCTACATCCTCGGATTCTAAAAGAGACCGCAGCAGAGATAGTGAATGGTCTGGCTATGATTTTCTGAAATTCCCTCGATTTTGGAATAGTCCCAGTAGATTGTAAATTGCAAATGTAAGACCGCTTTTTAAGAAAGTAGGGAGAGAGGAAACGGAACTACAGGCCAGGCAGACTGACATCAATCATTGGGAGAATCTTGGAATATATTACTAAGGAAGTCGTAACAATGCATTTAGAGAAGCATAGCATGCACAAGTCAACATAGTCTTTTGAAAGGGAAATCCTGTTTGACTAATTTATGAGTTTTGTGAGATCGTAACTGTTAGTGTAGTAAAAAGGATACCAGTACTTGGATTTAACAAAGACAGTCAAAAAGGTGCCACACAAAAGGTTTAGATAAAAGATAACGACTCATGACGCTGAGGATGGTGTATGTGCATGAAAAGAGGATAGGAAGCAGAGAATAAGGATAAATGGGACATTTTCAAGTTGGCAGGCTGTAACTAGTGGAATTCCCATAAGGATCAGTGCTAGCACCTCAGCTGATTACAGTTTATATTAAAAACTTTGAAGAAGAGACACAGAATGTAAATGTTCACTGACAGTACAAAACGTGGTGGGAATTCAAACTGTGAGGAGGACACAAAGAGGCTGCAAGGAGATATCGACTAAGTGAATTGGCAGCAAGGTGGTAGATGGACTAGAATGTGGGGAAGTGGGAGTTTATTAGCTCACAAAAGAAAAACAGAATATTTTTTAGACGACGTGAAACTTGTAAATGTTGATGTTCAGAGAGACTTGGATGTGCTTGTACAGGAAACATAAAAGGCGCAATCTAACGGAAAGTTTTCTGAGGGCAGATTTACTGGCTGTTCATGCAGGCACGGGCGGCTCAAGGTACCGGCAACTCAGGCAGTCGCCCGGGGCGCCATGTGATAGGGGGCGCCATCAAGGAGTGCGTGACCGGCGTCAGAGACCCGGCGCCGCGTAAAAGACTCGGGTCCCGCGCATACGCAGTTGGGCCGGTGCCAACCAGTGCATGCGCGGTGGCCGCCCTCCTCCAGGCCGTCCCGCACAAACATGGCGGATGGATCCAGGCTCGCCAGTGGAAGAAAGGAGGCCTGCCGACAGAGAGACCGGCCCGCCGATCGGTGAGTCCCGATCATGTACCAGGTCACTCCAGCGCACCCCCCCCCCCCCCCCCCCCCCCCGGTGAACGGAGCCCCCACCCCCTGAGGGCAGGGAAGTTCAGCTTGCCCGGGGCGCCAGCAACCCTAGGGCCGGCGCTGCATGCAGGTGGGATATTCCGGTCCCACGATGGCACACCCCTACCTCGGGTTTCCCGGCAACGTGGGGTACATTCAACAGGACCAGAAAATCCTGCTGGCGGACTGCCTCCGCCGTCAGAAAACACAGTGGGTTGTTCGGTAAATCCTGCCCAAAGTGTGATTTGCGGGGAGTTTTGCTGGGAGTTTCCCTCCGACTCTGTCGGCAAGTTCCCCACCACTATCGAACCACATTTAGTCACTTTTTTGGGCCCTGGGGAGTTTCTCTCCGTGCTAGCCCACAATTCGGGCGCGATCTACCGGCCACGCTGGGCTCGAAAAGCAGCGCGCTGTCACACAGCATGGCAAGTAAATGCCGGGAGACCCTGCACCCAGGATCTACCCGGCGTGCCATGCCTCACGAGATCTAACATAATCTCGCGAGACGTCGTGATGTTAAGCACATCCATTGCGGGCGGGATCTCCTTTTAGCAAATCTGCATATTAGAGCGAGACAGCTGGTCTCACTCTAATAGCATTCCCAAGATCTAACCAAGCTGCGGAATCTAACCCTTTTGGCTTTGAGACCTCGGACAGGAGCCATTCAGTGCTAGTCTCCACAAATATGGACCAGATGGGACGGTGCCCATGGGGGTTGATGAAACCATCAATTCACCAGACACATGTTTCCGATGTGAATCTAGGCTTTAATTGACTTACTTCAGAGCCAGCCTGTTACCTGTCGATGAACTCGTAGTGACCCAGGCTGACTCTGGACACGGGTATTTATACAGCTGCACTAGGGGGAGGAGTCATGGGCGGAGCCAAGGGTGGAGCCCAGTACAAGTCCGTGAGTGCTCCCAGCGCTACTCCCCTTAGTGGTAGGATAGCGCTACTGCGCTTACAAAGACAGTGTGAATTAACATATATACAACTATATTACATTCACCACAGGGGTCTCCCAGGGGTTTGGAGGCCCCCACTTGCCTTCCTCTGGGCAGAGTGGCACCCAGGTAGTGCTAGCCTGGCATTCTGGCAGTCCACTTGGGTGCCAACCTGACGCTGCCAAGGTTCCCAGGTGGCACTGTCAGCCTCCAGGGTCACTGCCAGGATGCTAAGCTGGCATTTTGTTGTGTAGTTGTGATCAGGCCGCTGGTGCACTGCATGGGTATGGGGCAGGTTGTGGGGTCCCGGGGACCCCCTTATAGTGTTGGGGCTTGGGGGGATTTGCCAGTCATGTAGGAGGCTCGAGAGATCGGGACTCCATTTAAAACTGGCATCCCGATCTCTCACTTCACGAAGGAGTTCCAGCAAACGGAGCTCCTTCGTGCAGAAAATGGGGCTCTGTGCGGTCTCGTCAGGGCATACCTGCTGAGATCCCATATCTAACTGGAGTCACGTTAGAGAGCGTTATGTTTCTTGGCACTGTGAGTGCTGGGAAACACACGGTTAAATGAGTTTGCTATGGGACATAGTACCCATTTGGTTAGTTCGTACCCTTAGAATTTTTCCCACCACTGGGGTGCAGAGAGTTCCTCAGAGATTGGGCCGCCACTTTGAAAGGGCGCCCCAATCTCTCAATCAGCTTGAGTTCCTGACACCCCCCCCATCTATAGACAATTTCACCACCCCCCACACAGGGGATTATCCCACACCCAAGTGGGGACAACCGCTATGGGTTCACTGAGGGCCCCCCTTTCAGGCTCCTCCCCTTAAAGGACACCGACCAATCACCCTACCTCCCGGAATTTTCCGGAGGCCCCTTCATGAGTATGAAGCCCTTCACCCCCTCCAACCTTCACAACCCCCTCATCCCTCCTTTCATGGGCATGGCCCCCCTCATGATCAGACCATTAACAATGCCACCCTAACATCTGGGCACACTAGCAGTGCTCCTGCAAACCTGACAGTGCCACCTGGGCACCTTGCCAGTGCCAGGATGCAGTGCCAAGCTGCCAGGCTGGCAGTGCCAAGGTGCCCAGGTGCCAGTGGGAGAACTAGGGGGCCACACAGCCCTGTTTCTGACCACCCAGGGTCCTCCAGTAGTCTGGGAGACTCTCCAGGTCCTGTTCCACCTGCTCCACATTTGCTGGGATCTTCCTTGGGAGGCCAGTGGATGCCGGGAGCCAGTCCGTCACAGCGTCAGCATGGTTAGGGGGGTTCTTAAACCCACTTAGCCATGCGAGACTGGGTTCTGCCCATTGTGTGTGGGATCCTGATTGTGACACCTTGCGAGATCTGGTTAGATCTTGCAAAGCACGACGGGTGTCAGGAAGCCTGGAGGAGGCCTCTCCCAGCATCTACCGGCCACGTCCCACTCTGAATCCAGACTTATGAGGCCAGTAGATTGCACCCAAAAGATGAGAAGTAGGTGCAACACGCAATTAAGAAGGCATTTAGCACATTAACCTCTATTACAAGGGGATTGAAAACAAGAATACAGAAGATTTGCTGCAATTGTACGGAGCTTCACTGAGACCACACCTGGGGTATGTGTACAATTTTGGTCTCCATATTTAAGGAAGGATATACTTGAGCCAGTAGAGAAAAGATTCACTGGATTGGTACCTGGGATAAGATGAAAGGCTGAATGAACTGAGTCTCTATTATCTGGAGTTTAAAAGAATGAGAGGGGGGCAGCACGGTGGCGCAGTGGGTTAGCCCTGCTGCCTCATGGCGCCGAGGTCCCAGGTTCGATCCTGGCTCTGGGTCACTGTCTGTGTGGAGTTTGCACATTCTCCCCGTGTTTGCGTGGGTTTCACCCCCACAACCCAAAGATGTGCAGGATAGGTGGATTGAACACGATAAATTGCCCCTTAATTGGAAAAAAAATTAATTGGGTACACTAAATTTATATTAAAAAAAAGAAAAAAAAAAAAGAATGAGAGGTATCTCATTGAGCAATACAAGATTCTGAAGGGACATGACAGGTTTGATACTGAAATATTCTTCCCCTGGCTGTGGCATTGTATTTTAGGCTGAGACAGTCAGATATTTGGTTTCTCAGGGAATCAAGGGGATATGGGGAGCAGGCGGGAAAATGGATTTGAAGCCCAGGATCAGCCATAGTCATGTTGAATAGTGGAACATGCCATATGCTCTTCTCCCGCTCCTTTTTCTTATGTTCTTATGGTTCATTCAGTGCACTCCAGATTGACTTCTGCTCAATGGGAAAATCTAGGCTAGTATTTCATGGTTAAAATGGGACATGATGAGACAAAGCATACCATGAGATCAGTTTGCACCATGTTGCCTGTACCTGAAATCATGCCACCATATGCATTTGCAAATTTGGCACACTGACTATGGCAGAATTGTTTCTTTGGATTCAGGTCTTTACAATCAGCTGCAAAGGTACCTGAAACCAACCTGATTCAGAAAACTTATCCTCAGCTTTATTTTGCCTCTTGCCTCTTTTGAGCTAGAATTCCTAAAACATGATACAGCCATTGATGAGGACATGTTTGAGGAAATGCCCCAATTCCCTATAAAAATGATCTTGGGCTCCCAACAAGCTTGGATGAAGCTGAAGTTGCCATTAAACATGTGCAGAATGGAAAAGCCGCAGGAGTGGACAGTATCACAACGGAGATTTTCAAACCTGGAGGAGAAGAGAACATCTGTCATTCAGCTATTGCTGAAAATCTGGGACAAAGAAAGAATTCCTGCCAATCTGAGGGATGTCGCCATCACCACCATCTTCAAAGGATGCAAAGTGGACCATGCGAACTACAGAGAAATCGCCTTACTCTTCATCGTCAGGAAGATCATCGCCTGATTCTGGACGTATGAGGACGTCCTCACTAGCTGCCATCTCCCAATCACTGAACAAATCTTTCAGGAAAGCCAGCACGGCTTCCGACCAAACCATGGAACAGTGGACCTGATTTTTACTGCTCGACAACTTCAAGAGAAATGCCAGGAGCAACATCAACCACTGCACATGACTTCATCAAAGCGCATTTTTCTGGACTTGTGGGAGCAAACTGGAGCACCCGGAGGAAACTCACGCAGACAAAGGGAAAACCTGCAGACTCCACACAGACAGTGACCCAAGACGGGAATCAAATCTGGGACCATGGCACTATGAAGCCATAGTGCTAACCACTGTGCTACCGTGCTGCTCTGTGATCAAGTAGTGATCTGAATGGCTAGCATTTGTCATCTTTCACACTGAATTGAAACAACTATATGAAATGGTTGACCAATATTACCATAATGCTGTATTCCTGAAATAAAATCATCATCAATGGCAGCCATCCTGCAGCTTATCTGAATGACAGTAAGTGATTATACATCATGCAAGATTATGATGATTTCTATATGCAGTTGTAAGTTGCCTTGTCGCAGTATTAGTTTAAGTAACACAAGAACAAAGAACAATACAGGAACAGGCCTTTCGGTCCTCCAAGCCTGTACCAGTTATACTACCCTTGGCCAAAATCCTCAGCACATCCTACTGCCGTATCCCTCTATCCATGTATTTGTTGAAATGCCTTTTGAACGTCAATAATGTATCTGTTTCCACAACCTCCCCTGCGTTCCAGGCACTCACCACCCTCTGTGTAAAAAAACTGCCTTGCACATCTCCTGTACATATGCCACTTGGTGACTGCCCCCCCTCCACCCTGGGAAAGAGTGCCTGCCCATCCACTCTATCCATGCGCTTCATAATCTTGTAGACCTCTATCAGGTCACCCCTTAACCTCCGTCGTTCTAATGAAAACAATTCAGCATCTCCTCATAGCTATCTCCCTCCAGCAGGGCCGGCCCAAGGTACCGACAACTCGGGCAGTCGCCCGGGGCGCCATGTGCTAGGGGGCACCAGAGACTCGGGTCCCGTGCATGCGCAGTTGGGCCAGTGCCAACCAGCGCATGCGCGGTGGCCGCCCTCCCCCAGGGCGGCCCCTTCCGCCCCTCCCTCCGACCCCCCCCTCCGTCCCCCTTCCGTCCGCCCCCCCGGCCCCGCCCCCGCCCCCCCTCGGCCCCGCCCCCCCGCGGCCCCCCACCCTCCTCGGCCCCGCCCCCTCAGCCCCCCCCTCCTCGGGCCCGCCCCCCCTCCTCGGCCCGCCCCCCCCCTCCTCAGCCCGCCCCCCCCTCCTCGGCCCGCCCCCCTCGGCCTCTGCCCGCCCCCCCCGGGCCCGGCCCCGCCCCCCCCGCTCGGCCCCGCCCCCCCTCACACCCCCCCCTCGCCCCCCCCCCCCCCCGAAGGGCGCCGAAGTTCAGCTTGCCCGGGGCGCCAGCAACCCTAGGGCCGGCGCTGCCCTCCAGATCAGGCAACATCTGGTAAACCTCCTCTGCACTCTCTCCAAAGCCTCCACATCCTTCTGGTCGTGTGGTGAACAGAATTGTGCACAATATTCCAAGAGCTGCCTTACCAATGTTCTCTACAATTCTATCATCTTTTGCTAGTTTTTCTACTCGATGCCCCATCCAATGAAGGCAAGCATTCTGTATGCTTTCTTGACTGTCTTGTCACTTTCAAAGATCTGTGTACCTGCACGCCCAGATCTCCATGACTTTCTATATTCCTAAGAGTTTTGCCATTACGGAATATTTCCCCTCTATGTTGGACCTACCAAAATGCATTACCTCACATTTGTCCGGATTAAACTCCATTTGCCATTTTGCTGCCCATGTCTCCAACCTATGCATGCCCTGCTGTATCCTCTGACAATCCTCAACACTATGCCACTCCACCAACCTTGGTGTCATCTCAAACTTATTAATCAGACCAGCTACATTTTCCTCCAAATCGTTTATGTATACGACAAATGACAATGGCCCCAGTACAGATCCCAGTGGAGCACCACTAGTCACAACCTTCCATCAGAAAAGCACCCATCTACTACTACCCTCTGCCTTCTGTGACTGAGCCATCTGAGCATCTGTATCCATCTTGCCACCTCACCTCTGATCCTGTGTGACTTCACCTTTTGTACCAGAACTGCAGGGTTGTGTGAAGACCCATCAGCAGAAAACATGGAACTGGTTGACAGGCAGTGTTTTGGTATGCATATTTGGGCCAGTTAACTGGTTACTAGTGCTGTTGTGTACTTTCATATTGGTATTTCCCCCAAGATATGCCATAATCTTCTTCCTCTGTTCCCAGGTTATGCCGATATGGAGCACAGCGTTGAATCCTTCTGCCACCTACTTTCAAGCATGCTGTACTGCTGAGTCTAGGGATAATGCCTTAGAGTACCAAACCTTGAATTCATCAGTAACCAAACTGGTTTGATTTTTGCATTGTTTCATGACTTAGCCACATATAAAAGCTGTAAAATATATTGGTGAATGTGAAGCTCGCTATTCAATGTTCCGTCACTTTGTAATGCCCACAATGACACTATTCACCTCTCAAAAGATTTACCTTACAGACAATGCCCCAGGCAGCATCATCAGGATTACTTAAAAATTAGGTGTAATCCTAATGTAGCTACAACACAGGATTACTTGTATGCCAAACAATACAGCAGCATTCAATAGACAAAGCTAAGTTATCTCACCATCAGCGGATCACATCTAAGCTCTACAATCCTGCCACATCCAGTCCTAAATGGTAATGGTGAATTAAGCAACCAACGAGAGGAGGAGGCTCCATAATAACATCATCCTCACTGATGGAGGAGCCCAGCAAATCAGCGCAAGGACAAGACTGAAGCATTTGCAGCCACCTTCAGTCAGAAGTGCCAAGTAGATGATCCACCTCAGCATCCTCCTGAGGTCTCGAGCATCATAGATGCCAATCTTCAGCCAATTACATTCATTCTACATGATAATAAGGAATGACAGAAGGCACTGAATACTGCAAAAGCTATGAGCCCTGGCAATATTCTAACAATAATACTGAAGACTTGTGCTCCAGAACCAGCCATGCCAGAGCCAAGTTGTTCCAGTACAGCTACAACGGCATTCGCCTGGCAGTGTGGAAAATTGCCCCGGTGTATTCTGTCCAAAAAAAGCAGGACAAATTCAACCTGGCCAATTACCACCCTATCAGTCTACTCTCGATCATCAGCAAAGTGATGTAAGGGGCCATTGCTACTGCTAATAACTGACACTTATTCAGCAATAACCTACTCACTGACACACAGTTTGGGTTCCACCAGCCCCCCCCCCCCCCCCCCCCCCCCAGATACTGACATCAATACAGCCATAATTGTTTTTTCAGGTGTTTCCCAGTGAAATGTAATTGCCGAGGGGAAGTTAGGCATTCTAGACAATTGCCGCATAAACCCTTACCTGGGAACCTCTGAGTGGGATTTCCCCTTAAAATCTTTGGTGTACCACCCCAAATTCAATGTTGGGGAGCAAGAAGGTTACAGACCAAAGCCAATATAGGCCAGCGAGCCCAGTGGTGCTAGATGAACAGGACTTGATATACGACCTTAAGTTCACAGGGGTTTCTGAAGAAGTTGTGTTTTTAAATATAATTTATATATTTTTTTCAGGCGAACCCAACCAAAAACAGAAACTGAACTGTAAAGATGACAAAATGGGAGACAGGACAGGTACCCATAGAGATGATACTGACACTCTAAGTTTGTAAGAAACAAAAACAAACTGAGGTTTGGAAACAAACTGATCCTGGCTGAAATATATAAAAGGGCGCAGAGCTGTCCAAGCAGAGGAGTAACAGTTAATGATTCCACTGGAATTGTACAAGCTGAATAAGACTGAAGAAGGAAGTCCAGAAGCAGAAACTGAGAACTGAGAATAAGTTGCTGCAGCTGTTTCTGTTACTTGAAGAATCTGTGTCATTCAGACTGAGTTGAGCAGGTTCTGAAGTGCACCATTTGTGATGAAGGGTAAGCCTGTGGAACTCAGGTTGGTTGTATGCTGCTTTTAGCTGAGGGCCCAACTAACTTCCAGAAGGGGGAGCTGAAATTCCCTGTGAGGAAGACAGAGTTTGAAGCACTTTGTGATCGAGCGTGATCACTGCAACCTGAGTGGACCAGTTTGTCCAATTGGTCATTTATTGTGTAATTTACAGTTTATAGTCAATCACAATTTATCTATTTATTCCTGTTTTACTCATGTTAACTTTGTTGGACTACAGGATAGTAACATTGCTTTGACAAAGAGTCATCCAAACTCAAAATTTTAGCTCCCTTCTCTCCGCCCCAATGCTGTCAGACCTGCTGTGATTGTCCAGCATTTTCTGTTTTTGTTGTTAAGAGATAACATGGTTTGCTTTGTTGACTCTTGCATAGTTAAAATTCTTCTATTTTAAATTGTGGAATCTTGTGGCTTTATTCTTTTAATAAACAACTGGGATTTCAAACTTCACAAACTTTAAAAAAATTATTGGTCTCTATCAAGATCATAACAGGTGATAATGTGGGGGACCAGGCTGGAGATGTTAGAATAGCCAAGTTTAGTCGTAAGAAGGCATGAATGAGGTTTTCAGCAGCATACGAGGCAAAGATGGGCAATGTTATGAAGGTGGAAAAAGATTGATTTAGTGATTGGGCGAATATGTGATTGGCAGCTTATCTCGATGTCAAATGCAACACCAAGGTTGCATACACATTTGTTTAATCTCAGACTGTTGCCCAGGAGAGGGACTGAGTCAAAAGTTCAGGAACAGAGTTCAGTGTGTAGGGACCGAAAGTGATTGATTCAGTCTTACCAACATTTAATTGAAGGAAATGTCTCTATTATTATGCAAAGGAATTACTCAAAATAAGATGTGACAATAGAAAACTGGAGCTAATTACAGCACTTTCATTTTGAGCAGCTGTTTCAAACCATTTTGCTCTAAACTGCAACTGTATCAGGGATTCTTTGCAACAGATGGTGGCGCTGATTTGATTCTATGGAGAGAACTGACACGGACACAGTGGTTGGATGGCTTGTTTCTGTGCTGGAACTATTCTGATTCCATGAAATACATTGGCTAATGAATAAATGACTCTTCCAGATTAAGTGCTGCGTTTCTTGAACAGAATATATTTGGACCTCAGAAATGCCAAAAAGAAAAAATTCCATGGAAACGATAAATTTAACCAATTGATGCCTCGCCTTTTTCATAATAATGGCTCCGTTTTTCTGACAAAACCATGTTGAGTTCAATGGTGCGCACTGTTATTAATGTGTAAATCAAACAGCTGCAGCGGGATTCTCTAATCCCGCGGCAGAGAGTCCACGCCGTCGTAAACGCCGTTGCATTTTACGACGGCTTGAATGGGCCGGTCTGACAACTAATTCAAAGAACAAAACAAAGAACAAAGAAAATTACAGCACAGGAACAGGCCCTTCGGCCCTCCCAGCCTGCGCCGATCCAGATCCTTTATCTAAACCTGTCGCTTATTTTCCAAGGATCTACTTCCCTCTGTTCCCCACCCGTTCATATATCTGTCTAGATGCATCTTAAATGATGCTATCGTGCCCTCCTCTACCACCTCCGCTGGCAATGCGTTCCAGGCACCCACCACCCTCTGTGTAAAAAACATTCCACGCACATCTCGCTTAAACTTTCCCCCTCTCACCTTGAAATCGTGACCCCTTGTCATTGACACCCCCAAACTTGGAAAAAGCTTGTTGCTATCCACCCTGTCCATACCTCTCATAATTTTGTAGATCTCAATCAGGTCCCCCCTCAACCTCCGTCTTTCCAACGAAAACAATCATAATCTACTTAACCTTTCTTCATAGCTAGCACCCTCCATACCAGGCAACATCTTGGCGAACCTCCTCTGAACCCTCGCTAAAGCATCAACATCCTTCTGGTAATGTGGCAACCAGAACTGCACGCATTATTCCAAATGTGGTCTAACCAAAGTCCTATACAACTGTAACATGACCTGCCGACTCTTGTACTCAATACCCCATCCGATGAAGGCAAGCATGCTGTATGCCTCCTTGACCACTCTATCGACCTGCGTTGCCACCTTCAGGGTACAATGGACCTGAACTCCCAGATCTCTCTGTACATCAATTTTCCCCAGTACTCTTCCATTGACCGTATAGTCCGCTCTTGAATTGGGTTCTTCCAAAATGCATCACCTCGCATTTGCCTGGATTGAACTCCATCTGCCATTTCTCTACCCAACTCTCCAATCTATCTACATTTTGCTGTATCCTCGCTATCTGCAACTCCACCAATCTTAACATCATCTGCAAATTTGCTAATCAGACCACCTATACCTTTGTCCAGATCATTTATGTATATCACAAACAACATGGTCCGAGCACGGATCCCTGTGGAACACCACCAGTCACCTTTCTCCATTTTGAGACACGCCCACCACTACTCTCTGTCTCCTGTTGCCCAGCCAGTTCTTTATCCATCTAGCTAGTACACCCTGAATCCCATGAAACTTCATTTTTTCCATCAACCTGCCATGGGAAACTTTATCAAACGCCTTACTGAAGTCCATGTATATGTCATCTACAGCCCTTCCCTCATCAATTAACTTTGTCACTTCCTCAAAGAATTCTATTAGGTTTGTAAGACATGACCTTCCCTGCACAAAACCATGCTGCCTATCACTGATAAGTCTATTTTCTTCCAAATGTGAATGGATCTAATCCCTCAGTATCTTCTCCAACAGTTTGCCTACCACTGACGTCAAGCTCACAGGTCTATAATTCCCTGGATTATCTCTGCTACCCTTCTTAAACAAAGGGACAACATTAGCAATTCTCCAGTCCTCCGGGAGCTAACCCGTGCTCAAGGATGCTGCAAAAATATAGAACATAGAACATAGAACGATACAGCGCAGTACAGGCCCTTCGGCCCTCGATGTTGCACCGACATGGAAAAAATCTAAAGGCCATCTAACCTACACTATGCCCTTATCATCCATATGCTTATCCAATAAATTTTTAAATGCCCTCAATGTTGGCGAGTTCACTACTGTTGCAGGTAGGGCATTCCACGGCCTCACCACTCTTTGCGTAAAAAACCCACCTCTGACCTCTGTCCTATATCTATTACCCCTCAATTTAAGGCTATGTCCCCTCGTGCTAGCCACCTCCATCCGCGGGAGAAGGCTCTCGCTGTCCACCCTATCTAACCCTCTGATCATTTTGTATGCCTCTATTAAGTCACCTCTTAACCTTCTTCTCTCTAACGAAAACAACCTCAAGTCCATCAGCCTTTCCTCATAAGATTTTCCCTCCATACCAGGCAACATCCTGGTAAATCTCCTCTGCACCCGTTCCAAAGCTTCCACGTCCTTCCTATAATGAGGCGACCAGAACTGTACGCAATACTCCAAATGCGGCCGTACTAGAGTTTTGTACAACTGCAACATGACCTCATGGCTCCGGAACTCAATCCCTCTACCAATAAAGGCCAACACACCATAGGCCTTCTTCACAACCCTATCAACCTGGGTGGCAACTTTCAGGGATCTATGTACATGGACACCGAGATCCCTCTGCTCATCCACACTACCAAGAATTTTACCATTAGCCAAATATTCCGCATTTCTGTTATTCTTTCCAAAGTGAATCACCTCACACTTCTCCACATTAAACTCCATTTGCCAGCTCTCAGCCCTGCTCTGCAGCTTATCTATGTCCCTCTGTAACCTGCAACATCCTTCCGCACTGTCTACAACTCCACCGACTTTAGTGTCGTCTGCAAATTTACTCACCCATCCTTCTGCGCCCTCCTCTAGGTCATTTATAAAAATGACAAACAGCAACGGCCCCAGAACAGATCCTTGTGGTACGCCACTCGTAACTGAACTCCATTCTGAACATTTCCCATCAACTACCACTCTCTGTCTTCTTTCAACTAGCCAATTTCTGATCCACATCTCTAAATCACCCTCAATCCCCAGCCTCCGTATTTTCTGCAATAGACGACCGTGGGGAACCTTATCAAACGCTTTACTGAAATCCATATACACCACATCAACTGCTCTACCCTCGTCTACCTGTTCAGTCACCTTCTCAAAGAACTCGATAAGGTTTGTGAGGCATGACCTACCCTTCACAAAACCATGCTGACTGTCCCTAATCATATTATTCCTATCTAGATGATTATAAATTGTATCTTTTATAATCCTCTCCAAGACTTTACCCACCACAGACGTTAGGCTCACCGGCCTATAGTTACCGGGGTTATCTCTACTCCCCTTCTTGAACAAAGGGACCACATTTGCTATCCTCCAGTCCTCTGGCACTATTCCTGTAGCCAATGATGACCTAAAAATCAAAGCCAAAGGCTCAGCAATCTCTTCCCTGGCTTCCCAGAGAATCCTAGGATAAATCCCATCTGGCCCCGGGGACTTATCTATTTTCACCTTGTCCAGAATTGCCAACACTTCTTCCCTATGCACCTCAATGCCATCTATTCTAATAGCCTGGGTCTCAGCATTCTCCTCCACAATATTATCTTTTTCT
Organism: Scyliorhinus canicula; assembly: GCF_902713615.1. Lineage (NCBI taxonomy): Eukaryota > Metazoa > Chordata > Chondrichthyes > Carcharhiniformes > Scyliorhinidae > Scyliorhinus > Scyliorhinus canicula. The sequence continues at coordinate 91,556,130 of NC_052151.1, read as the reverse complement.
TGAGTGAATACTGACAAAAAGTATTCATTTAGTATCTCGCTTATCTCCTCAGCCTCCACACACAACTTCCCACCACTGTCCTTGACTGGCCCTACTCTTACCCTAGTCATTCTTTTATTCCTGACATACCTATAGAAAGCTTTTGGGTTTTCCTTGATCCTACCTGCCAAAGACTTCTGTTAAGGCCCCAGCTATTTCGTCCCTCGCTTCCCTCAGTAACCTGAGATAGATCCCATCTGGACCTGAGGACTTGTCCACCTTAATACGTTTTAGAATACCCAAAGCTTCCCCCTTCCTTATGCCGACTTGACCTAGAGTATTTAAACATCCATTCCTAGCCTGAACATCCGTCATGTCCCTCTCCTTGGTGAATACCAATGCAAAGTACTCATTAAGAATCTCATCCATTTCCTCTGACTCCACGCATAAATTCCCTCTTTTGTCTTTGAGTGGGCCAATCCTTTTTCTAGTTACCCTCTTGCCCCTTATATATGAATAAAAGGCTTTGGGATTTTCCTTAATCCTGTCAGCCAAAGATATTTCATGACCCCTTTTAGCCCTTTTTATTGCGCGTTTGAGATTTGTCCTACTTTCCCGATATTCCTCCAAAGATTCATCAGTTTTAAGTCACCTAGATCTTATGTATGCTTCCCTTAGCTAGTCTCACAATTCCACCCGTCATCCATGGTTCCCTAATCTTGCCATTTCTATCCCTCATTTTCACAGGATCATGTCTGTCCTGCACTCTAATCAACCTTTCCTTAAAAGACTCGCACATTTCAAATGTGGGTTTACCCGTAAACAGCTGCTCCCAATCCACATTCCCTAGCTCCTGCCGAATTTTGTTATACTTGGCCTTTCCCCAATTCAGCACTCTTCCTTTAGGACCATTCTCGTCTTTGTCCATGAGTATTCTAAAACTTATGGAATTGTGATCCCAAAGTAATCACCGACTGAAACTTCAACCACCTGGCCGGGATCATTCCCCAATACCAGGTCCAGTATGGCTCCCTTCCCGAGTTGGACTATTTACATGCTGCTCTAAAAAACTCTCCTGGATGCTCCTTACAAATTCTGCTCCATCTATACCTCCAACACAACACGTGTCCCATTCAATGTTGGGGAAGTTAAAATCTCCCATCACGACCACCCTATTGCTCCTACATTTTTCTATGATCTGTCTACATATTTGTACCTCTACTTCACGCTCGCTTTTGGGAGGCCTGTAATAAAGTCCCAACAATGTTACTGCACCCTTCCTATTTCTTAGCTCTACCCATATTGCCTCAGTGCTCAAATCCTCCATCATGCCCTCCTTAATCACAGCTGTGAATCATCTCTGACCAGTAATGTAACTCCTCCACCTCCCTCTCTACCCCTCCTGAAGCATCTATACCCTGGGATATTTAGTTGCCAGTCTTGCCCTTCCCTCAACCAAGTCTCAGTAATACCAATAACATCATATTCCCAGGTACTAATCCAAGCCCTAAATTCATCTGCCTCACCTGCTACACTTCTCGCATTAAAACAAATGCACCCCAGGCCACCTGTCACTTTGTGTTCATCATCTCTTCCCTGTCTACTCTTCCCCTTAGTCACATTGAGTTTATTATCTGGCACCTTACTGGCTTTAGTTGCTGCCTTTTTACTGACCTCTAACTTTCTAATCTGGTTCCCATCCCCCTGCCACATTAGTTTAAAACCTCCTCAACAAAAGCACCCCTGGGACATTGGTTCCAGTCCTGCCCAGGTGTAGACCATCTGATTTGTAATGGTCCCACCACCCCCAGAACTGGTTCCAATGTCTCAAAAATCTGGAACTCCTCCCTCCTGCACCATCTCTCAAGCCATGTATTCATTCTGACTATCCTTGAATTTCTACTCTGACAGTCTCGTGGCACTGGTAGCAATCCTGAGATTACTACCTTTGAGGTCCTACTTTTTAACTTATCTCCTAACTCCCTAAATTCTGATTGTAGGACCTCATCCCATTTTTTTACCTATATCGTTGGTGCCTATGTGCACCACGACAACTGGCTGTTCACCCTCTCCCCCTTCAGTATGTCCTGCAGCCGATCTGAGACATCCCTGACCCGTGCACCCGGGAGGCAACAAACCATTCAGGAGTCTCGTTTTTGACCACAGAAACAAATACCTGTCTATTCCCCTCACGATTGAATCCCCTATGACTATAGCCCTGCCAGTCTTTTTCCCGCCCTTCTGTGCAGCAGAGCCAGCCACGGTGCCATGAGCCTGGCTACTACTGCCTTCCCCTGGTGAATCATCTCCCTCAACAGTATCCAAAACGGTATACCTGTTTTGGAGGGAGAAGACCGCAGGGGAAACCTGCACTGCCTTCCTGCTCTTTCTCTGCCTTTTGGTCACCCATTCCTTGTCTCCCTCACCAATCCTAATCTGCGGTGTGACCAACTCACTGAACGTGCTATCCACGACCTCCTCAGCATCGCGGATGCTCCAAAGTGAGTCCATCCGCAGCTCCAGAGCCGTCATGCGGTCTAACAGGAGCTGCAGCTGGACACACTTCCTGCACATGAAGGAATCAGGGGCATCGGCCGCGTCCCTGAACTCCCTCATTGAGCATGAGGAGCATAACACGGGTCTGGGATCTCCTGCCATTTTTACACTTTACCTTAACTGATTATGAATATAATATCAAATAATGAATAAGTGAAAGGAATAAGCATTTTACTTACCAATCACAATACTTACCAACACACGAAGAGTTAAATTTCTCCCAGCTACTGCTAATTGGAGCACTTTCCTTTCCAGCCAATCAGGTCACTACTTTGCTGTGATGTCACTCTTCCAGGTAAGTTTTTAAAGTTTTAAAACTTTTTAAAGAGGTAAACTTACCTTCCCGACAGACCCCTGACCACTGCTCCCGCCGAAAATCTGAAGGCCGCTTCCCCTGCAAGGTAAGTTTTTAAAGAGGTAAAACTTACCTTCCCGACAGACCCGAAAATGGGCCAGCACGGCACTGGAGTGGTTCACGCCGCTCCAGCTGCTGATCTCGGCGCGAACTGGGTGCGGCGGGATCCACGCATGTGCAGTGCGCCGGCCCAGCGAGCGCATGCGCAGTGGCTTCCTTCAACGTGCCGGCTCCGATGCAACATGGCGCAGGACTACAGGGGCCGGCGTGTAGAAAAGCAGGCCCCCAGGCAGAGAGGCCGGCCCGCCGATCGGTGGGCCCCAATTTCAGGCCAGACCACATCGCAGGCCCCCCCTGGGGTCGGACCCACTCCCCCCCCCCCCACAGGCCGCCCACCCGACCCTTCCATGCCGAGGTCCCGCCGGCTGAGAGCAGGTGTGGACGGCGCCGGCACAACTCGGCCACTAGATAAATGCATTTTCACGACCGCCGCTCGGTCCATCCCGGGCCGAGAATCGGCGGGGGCTGTGTAGAGCGGCCCCCAACCGGTGCCATGCCAACCACGCCGGCAGCAATGGTGCCGATTCTCCACTCCAAGCCGGCATCGGGGCGGCGTGGCGCGATTTGCGCCGGTCGCAGCGATTCTGTGGCCCGCCCCAAGTGTCAAAACTAGTTGTGAAGTTTTATCACTGGCTCAGTTGGTAGTATTCTCTCTTCTAAGTCATAAGGTTGTGGATTTGAATCCCACCCCAGGATCTGAACCAGAAAGATCAAGACACATAACCCTGTGAAGGAGTGCTCCACAATCTGAGGTGTAATTTTCATATGACACATTAAGCTGAGGCCCTGGCTGCCCTTTCTGGTGGATGTAAAATATCCAATGACATGATTTGAAGAAGAGCAGGGGTATCCTGGATACTTGCCAATATTTATCCCTCAATCAACAGCTCCCCCAGAAATCTGATCATTATCACATTGCTGTTTGTTGGAGCTTGCTGTGCAATAATTGGCTGCCACGTTCCCTACATTGTAACAGTGATTGTACCTCAAAAATACTTAACTAGCTGTAAAGCTCTTTGCATTGTCCAGTGGTCACAAAAGGCCACTAGTTAAATGCATATCTTTCTCTCAACCAGGAAACATGGCCCATGAATTGTGAATCGCCGCAAGTTGATGTTAGCTTCACAAGAGCTGCAGTTCAGACATACCTCGATTTGCATACTCAACTCAAATTAAACTCACGGCAGAAATTAGAGTTCGGACTTTACAGGGCAAGTATTATTTTAATAAGGTGATAATTGTTAATGGAAGTCCATCAACCTGTTTAGCTCATGGGATAGGGAAATATTTACCTTCCCGAATTCTGTAGAAGTGTCATACAGGCTCGAAACATTAACTCTGGGCATGATTCAACAAAAAAATATGAATGTGCTGTTTTGGAGATGTTTGGCGTGGTGTTTTGTCTTTACCTCGGGGAGTTTCTCCCTGTTGAAGCCACATTTAAGTAGCTGTCCTGCACTGGCGAGCTGAGTTCGCCAGCAGGACGGCTCCTTGCAGATCGGGCCGTCATTTCGGAAGGCTGGCCTGATCTCTAGACCCCTCACTTCAGCCCCCACCTTTTTTCTGGGGACTTTGAGCACCCCCTCACGCCCAGATTTATGGGCATGTTGGCATTGCCACCTTGGCATCCTGGCAGTGACCCTGCCAGCCTGGAAGTGAAACCCAGGCACATTAGCAATTCTAGGTTGGCTCTGTCAGGGTGCCGGGGGAGTGCCAGGGTCTCACCCTGCCCCCAATCCCCCCCCCAGCCTCTCATCATTTGCGAGACCACCCCCCCCGCCCCCGCTCCCCGAGGTGCCATAAAGCCTGGTTCCCGTTCGTGTGAAACGGTACTGAACGGCGCCCAGTTGAAGTCGCGTAGGTGCAGGTGTTGAATTCTGAGAGCCAGGTGAAACCAATGAACACATATTTAGATGAGCCTAATGGATCATTTAAATATGTGTTTCTGGATCTCGCTGGGCTAATTGCACCGGGCTTCGCAGGTCCAGAAATTCTCGCAAAGCTTTTCGTCCTGCATGAAGACGATTTTGGCCTCTCGGGATTCAGCTGTCGCACCCCGACTCCAAGTTGGACTAAACGTGGTCGCTGAATTGTGTCCTCTGCTTCTCGAGCCACAGTTGCTACCAGACATGCTGAGTTTATCCAGCGTTTTCTGTGTTCATTTAAATATTTAAACTTGTTGAGTTCCTTCCTGTATGTTACAAATTCCTAAATAGAGATTTTAAAAATAATGAATTTCAAATTATTGAGGCTTTTTTTGTTTTCTTTCCTGGCTCTCTTGTCCCGCTTAATTCTTTCTTTCTTTATTTCTCTCTCTTTATTTTTCTTTCCGTACCTTATTTCACTCAAATGTACCCTCCTCTTTTGTTCTGCTTATTTCTCAATGCTTAAGTCTCGATGGTTAAGCTGATACATTGGTGGTACCATTGTTCAGTAAGACCCCAGGTGCCTGATGCCCTTATTGTGCCATTCTCAGATCGTTTCTCGTTTCTCCACCATGTTGCGGCAGAATATTTTTTTGAACTGGTGAATGATGCATGCCACTGAAGCACCACCCCCCACCTCCCCCACCCCCAACCCCCGACCACCACCACCACCGAACAGAAACTGAGTCACTTTGGTGACGACTTGATACTGAAATTGATTATTTGTGCTGGCCCTAAATATTAATCACGATAGCCTTTTAAGATTATTCAGATGCTCTTGTTATAAATTCTTCAATATCCATAGCAATATTGAGCGCTGTGTTTATTTCACCAACAATTCATTTCACACAGTTTTACGCAAGACCATCCTCACTTAATCTTTTTTGTAAGTTTCATCTCAGTCCTCTGAAGGAGCATTAATCTTCACTTGGCCCATTTCCAGGTTGCATGAGAACTCATCATATGGGAAACTGCAAAAGGAAATTGTATATCACTAAAGAATGCTGTCCCAAGATTCATCTTTTTGATAAAAGCATGAATTAAATTGAGTTCCAACTACATACTGTTGTGATAACTCGGCACAGGATTAGAAAGACAGACAGATACAGAAAAATACAGATAGATAGATCATAGAATTTACAGTGCAGAAGGAGGCCATTCGGCCCATTGAGTCTGCACTGGCTCTTGGAAAGAGCACCCTACCCAAGGTCAACACCTCCACCCTATCCCAATAACCCCTCCCAACACTAAGGGCAATTTTGGACACTAAGGGCAATTTATCATGGCCAATCCACCTAACCTGCACATCTTTGGACTGTGGGAGGAAACCGGAGCACCCAGAGGAAACCCACGCACACACGGGGAGGATGTGCAGACTCCGCACAGACAGTGACCCAAGCCGGAATCGAACCTGGGACCCTGGAGCTGTGAAGCCATTGTGCTATCCACAATGCTACCGTGCTGCCGATAAATAGGTAGATAGATAGACAGATAGATACAGACAGCCAGACAGCACGATAGATAGATAGATAGATAGAAAGAAAGAAAGAAAGAAAGAAAGAAAGAAAGAAAGAAAGAAAGAAAGAAAGAAAGAAAGAAAGAAAGAAAGAAAGAAAGAAAGAACACAACACTGGAAAGAAAGAAAGAAAGAAAGAAAGAAAGAAAGAAAGAAAGAAAGAAAGAAAGAAAGAAAGAAAGAAAGAAAGAAAGAAAGAAACAGCACAACACTGAAAAGCATGCCAAGGGTAACAAAGTAGATATTTAAGATCAGTTTGTTAAATATGAGAGGAGCTGTTGGCAATCAGGCAAGAACCAGATCCTAAGAATCTTCAAGGTATCAATCTGTGGCCATCTGATCTTGTAAAAAAGCAAATTACTGCTGGAAAATGAAACCAGGGCAGCACGGTGGCACAGTGGATTAGCCCTGTTGCCTCACATCGCCGAGATCCCAGGTTTGATCCCAGCTCTGGGTCACTGTCCGTGTGGAGTTTGCACATTCTCCCCGTGTTTGCGTGGGTTTCACCCCCACAACCCAAAAGATATGCAGAGTAGGTGAACTGGCCACGCTAAATTGTCCCTCAATTGAAAAAAAATGAATTGGGTACGCTAACTTTAAAAAAAAAAGAAAATGAAACCAAAAGAGAAAATGCTGGAAAATCTCAGCAGGTCTGGCAACATCTGTGTGAAGAGAAAATAATTAATGTTTCGAGTCCGGATAACCCGGACTCGTCTTATAATCTAACATGCAGCCAAATCAATTAATGTAACTTGCTGAATGCTCAGTGGTTTGAACTAGAATCCTTAGATACGGAATAACATTTGCATACAGCAAAATCTTTCAGTTGGTTGTGCATGTTTCATGCTGCTGTTGAGATCGTACAGTGGTTACAACATGTTTCTGAATCAGGACAAACAACAAAGGTAAAAACAGATTTCTGTGCTTGTTAATATGTTACACCCGAGTTTGATTTAACGGAGTCTCGTGCAATGTCGCAATCTGGAATCTTGGTCACACCACGTGTGATCCAGATCAGCATATTTAAATGATACATTAGGCTAATTTAAATATACGTTTGCGGGATTCTCTGACAGCCATGCCTCAGAGACCTTGCCAGGGCACCGTTAGCACTAGTTTCTGGGTGCTGGCAGTGCCAGGGTGCTCAGGTGGCATGTTGGCCTTGCCAGGGATTGGGCCTGGGGAGGACCTTAACAGGTATAAGGTGGGGGGATGAGGGAGTTTTCCTGGGGGTCTCCCCAAGGTTTGGGGGGGACGAAAACAGTGGGGGGAGGGCTGATGTGTGGGTGGGGGAGATCGGGCAGCCAGGCAAATTTACATTCCGATCTATGAGAAGCCTTTCCTGCTGGGCTCGCCAGCAGGAAATGACTCTAAGTGCAGCCTTGGTGGAGAAAAACTACCTGAGGCCAAAAATGGCAAAGTGCAGTTGAGTCGCAGAGAAACACCCCATTAAACGTGCCCAAAACTGGACATTGATTTTTTTTTAGTTAAATTGAACCCCGCATTTATCTTTCTTGACAGAAAGCCCATGTATCTGAAGAAATTTCAGTGTAGCTTCTAAGTGTCGTAAGTGTTCTTGTTCATTGGTGCCGGGAATCAATATATCATCTATGTCAGTGTTTTTTAAACTTTTTTTCCGGGGACCCATTTTTACCAACTGGCCAACCTTCAAGACACACCCGGCCGACCTTCGGGACCCACGCCGGCCGACCTTCGCGACCCATGCCGGCCGACCTTCATGGCCCACGCCGGCCGACCTTCCGCAACTCACCATTTTCTCTTATCTTGCTTGCTTCTGACACAATGGAGGAATTGCGATTGCGCCCAAAGCACGTGGTGGCGACATTCAGGGGCCGTGACCTGCTCTCTGCCTCCCTCAGGCAGGAAGGTTACATCAAATATTTTTTTTAATCTTCTGCATCTCCGATTGTGCAAATTCGCGGTCTTCAGCTGCAGAAGCCCACTTTTATATTCAATTTTTATTTATTTTTTGTAAATTGTAACAATGTTGTTGCACGGCACGTTTAATCAGAGACCAAAGCACATATCATCGTCAGAATCTTCAGATTCTTCCTGTTTCTTCTCTTCCATTTTATCTTCAGCAGCAACAGGGGCAGCGGTAGAAACAACTGCTGCAGCAGCTGGGGCACTGCTACCCAGCGCCGGCCCTAGGGTTGCTGGCGCCCCGGGCAAGCTGAACTTCGGTGCCCTTGGGGGGGGGGGGGGGGGGGCGAGGGGGGGGGGCCGAGGGGGGGGGGGGCTGAGGGGGGGGGGGCGAGGGGGGGCGAGGGGCGGGGGGGGGGGGCCGAGGGGGGGGGGGCCGAGGGGGGGGGGGTCGAGGGGGGGCGAGGGGGGGGGCGAAGGGGGGGGGCGAGGGGGGGGGGCGAGTGGGGGGGGCCGAGGGGGGGGCCGAGGGGGGGGGCGGGGGGGCCGAGGGGGGGGGGGCGAGGGGGGGGCCGAGGGGGGGGCGAGGGGGGGCCGAGAGGGGGCGCCAAGGGGGGGGCGCCGAGCGGGGGGGGCGTCGAGGGGAGGGGGGGCGGGGCCGAGGGGGGGCGGGGGGGAGCGGACCGAGGGGGGGGCGGGGGGAGCGGACCGAGGAGGGGGGGGCGGACCGGGGGGGGCCCGCCCTGGGGGAGGGCGGCCACCGCGCATGCGCTGGTTGCACCGGCCCAACTGCGCATGCGCGGGACCCGAGTCTCTGGCGCCCCCTAGCACATGGCGCCCCGGGCGACTGCCCGAGTTGCCGGTGCCTTGAGCCGGCCCTGCTGCTACCAGCACCAATGTTGCAGATCAGACTATTGACGTCAATATTAGCCAATACCTTGGCAAATAGACTAGACCAGAAAGGCTCAATGGTCACACCAGCTGCTTTAATCAGGGCATTGAGTTTGTCTTCGGTGAAAGTGACCTCGTCATCGTGCAAGATGAGAGCGCTGTAGATACAGGCAAGTTCCGAGGTGAAGGTGATGGGGCTGGGTCTCTGCGGGTACATCCGATGAGCGGGCACACATGTGCAGTGTGGCCGCATTTTTTTATATTGTAAAAAAGCTGCTTGCAGCCGGCATAGTTAAAAGCCGGCTGCTGCGGCTGTTGCGTGCGAATTTGCGCAATCGGGAGCGCCGCGATGGACGCCTCCATGACCCTCCTGATACACGCCCATGACTCACCCATGGATTGCGCCCCCGGCTTTGAAGATCACTAATCTAGGTAACACAGTACTGCCTGTAAGCCACTAGGGATCTGGTCCATTGAGCGTTAAAATAAACCAGGTGTTGAAGTTATTCCAAAAATCAATCTCTTGTAGCAGAATAGGCCTTTGTGAGTGATGCTGGAGAGCAGGTTTTGAGATTCAGCTGCCACATTAATTTGCAGGTAAGCCTGTGATAGGTCATTCTTGCTGAATGTCTGTCCTCCTGCAAGGCCTGCGAACAATTCTTCAATCAATGGTGGCAGGTATTGATCCACACATATAACTGAATTGATTGTTGTCTTAAAATCTCCACGATACAAATTGTACCATTCTGTTTCATGACAGGTACAATAGGTGTTGCCCAGTGACGGATTCTAAGACCGCTGTTTGCACAAGTCTCAGTAGTTCAGATTGTACTTTTGGCGTTTAGCATAAGGTACAGCTCTCGCTTGGGGCATTTTGGCTGTGTATTTTCCTTAATTTCCAGGGCAAAGCAGGATAAGGGCAGCCCTCACAGTGGACATAAGGGTGAACATCACCCTCTTCCTTTCAGTTGCTCCTGCTCCGTTGCCATAACTTCCTTGGTAATTTGATAGGATCCTCGTTTGTGCATATGTGAAGGGTTTTTTGCCGTACGCTTGGTGAAATTAGATGTTACAGTAGAACCATCTCTGATGAAAATCCTGACCATTTTGGCTAGTTACTCAAATTAAATCTAAAAAGCAGAATAAGGATAATTCCAGAATTGGAAAATAATCAAGTTAAAGAAGTGTTTGACAGGAATCTAAGGGTAAATTTTATAAATTGCTGCTCCCAGCACATTGTTCCCTCTGGGAGTTCAAGCATAATGGCTTCATATGACCTGCTTACCATTAAAACCCTACAGGGTCGGCTGGACTTCATATCTAAATTCCTAAAATACATTATCATTGTTTAAAGGTCTATGCCAGAAGTACACATTTGTAATGTTTCTTCTTTCTTATAACTTATTTTCTTTAATGTTTTAAGCTGTGTTTACCCCACTCTCTGCCAAGTCACACTCATACTGGCATTCTGGCAGTAAACTCACACTGCATCATTTCCCATATACCAGCGTCTAACAAAGATGCTGATGTATTTGTATGAAATGTCTGTATTCACTATTATAACAAGGGTATTAGGTTCTTAAAATTAATGAATGGATTACTATCTTTATTGAAATACATGGCAAAGGAATTTCATCTCAGCACATTACAGTGTTTGTAATTAATGTCACACAATACAATTTCAGTTCATTCAGAGGTGGATTTCTTCCACATAAACCCTACATTGAAACTGTAAGTAGGAACATAGGGAAGATATTTATGGTTTTGCTATCTGCAGCGAATAAAATAAATGCTCTCCCATCTATGTCTTTGTGACGTTATTCAATTCCATATCACAATAAACATTGAAATGACCTTAGACAGACTCAGGTCATTAGAAAGTCTGTCAGCAGAGTTATTTAACACTTGTAGTGGCCAAGGATCAAATATTTTGGCTGCTTTAGACGACTCTGAAATGTTGCAGGTAGAATCTTATATTTTGGAGTAATTGCTTGTCACCCGGCATCAGTTTTGTTGGTGTGGTTTAGGTGATGTTATCGAATGTACTTTTCTCCTGTCATTTTGGTTAATTTGACAAGTGTACATGTGTTTTCATTTATTGATATGGTGAATTAATTCGGATATGTTTCAGTACAGTAAGGTTTCCCTAACCCTTCCAGTTGCGGAAGCCTTTTGACCTCTGAATAGACTGGAGGAACCCCTGAGAAACATTCTTATGAACAATTAAACCACAAAAAATTATTATGATTGCACAATGGGTACAAGCATATAAAAACAAACTTTTTTTGAAATAAATTTAGAGTACCCAATTTTTTGTCCAATTAAGGGGCAATTTAGTGTGGCCAATCCACCTACCCTGCACATCTTTGGATTGTGGGGGTGACACCCATGCAGACAGGGGAGAATGTGCCAACTCCACACAGAGAGTGACCCAGAGCCGGGATCGAACCCGGGTTCTCGGCGCCGTGAGGCATCAGTGCTAACCACTGTGGCACCGTACTGTCCCATAAAAATAAACTTAAAGGATGTTTCTGTGTCTTATATGTATACATTGATAATAATAAAAGTTCTGTTATTTAAAAAATTCAAATCTTATCTTCTTTTTGTTATTTTTAATGGGAGGACCCACTCACACTCCCTCACCCACTTTCACCCTCATGCAACCATACCCTCACTCACTCTTATCCTCACCCATTCTCACCCTCACTTGCTCTCATCCTCACCCACTCTCACCATCACCACGTTCACTCGGTACCCTCTGAGTACAGAACTTGAATATTGTTGAAAAGAGAGACTTGGTTGCTGAAGCTTTTCATTTTGCACTTATCAGGACACGTGCAAGACTACCTAGGCTGTGATTTAATGGCCTTGTCACGCCCGACTTGGTGACTGTGTTGTTGTGATTGAACACAGCCTCGCAATACAACATTGGCGACGAGAATAAAACGAGCCAGTCAAAGGAAACTCAGCAAAAATTGGAAGGGGGGGGGGGGAAGAGTGGTCTCTTTCAGCAGTCGAATATCCATGGAATATTTGGAAAAATTGATCCGTTTGATCCGGAGGTTGAAAGTTGGTAACAATATGTTGAAATGCTTTGATACTTTATCGTTATGAATGAAATCTCTGCAGAAGATAACCCAAAGTAATATTACTTACAGTTTGCGACTCACAAACATATAACCTTGTGTGAAGTAGTACATCTCCAGTGGCTCCGGACTCTAAATCTTTTGATCAATTGGTGCAGGGACCATTGCAAACCCCAACCCTCCAATATTATTCAGTTCTATGAATTCCATACAGATATTAGAGGTCTTAGAGAACATGCTGTTTGGGAAGAAGTTTCAGGATTTTGATCCAGTGACATTGAAGAAACGATAATATATTTCCAAATCAGGAAGGTACTCATTTGCACCATGTTGTGCAAAAATCTGTCAGGTACTTTTGTGTAAAAAGCAGGTCTACTTTGCTTCTTTTTGTGGTTAAACTGGGTGCGAAAATTTCTTTCTGTACATTTTTCCATCTACAAAACTTCCCACGTTAGATAATAGATCCATATACATTACCAAAGTAACAAAACCGAGAAACAGACATGTACTATATCTATCCTGAATATACACTTACTAAGTTATGTTGTTAAGTTTCACCCACGGGGAATCAAGAGTTGTAAAATTTATCTTATTTATAATTCATACATCAGTGGGAGAGGTAAATATATGGAGTGAAAAAGAGGTGAAAAAAATTAGAAAAGTAGCTCAATGAGATTCCCTTGCACAAAATAGGTCATATAAGCATAGATTTGTTTCTCAAACAATCAGTGTTAACTATCCAGCCGGAGATAGAAACAGATCTCTGTTGTCTTCAGAAACAAACTTTATTTGGTTCAAAGAAATATAAGCTTTATTTGCCATTTCAGCATGGCATACTCTTTTCAAAGTGTTTTCTATTCAAGAGTATCATTGAATTAAAAGATGCTAGTAAAGTTACAGCTTCTTTATCATTCTTTTCTTTGCCTGAAGGGATTTTATTAAATGATTGTGAGTACGCACTTGTGTTTAGATACCTGCAACCCACAAGGGACAGAAATTAAATACCGCATCATTATTTGGAGCAAGATATATAATCTTGAAAAATAGAGCAATGTTCTGATAGGCAAAGGATTGCACAATCATTGACAGTACCTGAAAATACCATTGTACACAGGCCCAATCTTGTTTTTTTCTCTCTTGTTTCCTGAAGCCATGGACTCAGTAAATCCCTCAATGACTTCTCCAGGGGTAAGCATAGTTGGCGAGGCATTTTTTCACTGTTACAATGTAGAAAAGGAGAACCACCTGATGTTACAGTAGGGATCACTGGGCAGTGATCTTGAGTGGAACATAAGAAAATGTTAAAGGTAAGAAATTATAATATCCCACACGGAACCCACAGGGTGGGAATGCTTGTCTTCCTCGTGCTCCTTGCGGAGCACAAGCTCCCCTGCTAGGGGCAGGATATCTAGTTAGCCCATGTATATAAGGTCGGTCAATAAAGCACCAACCTCAGCAGGAGCCCGGTGGGGATATGCTGGGTAGCATACTTGTTGTTTGTGTAAATAAGACTGTTTCTTAATTTACAAATAAGACTGTGTTTCTTATTAAACTGGCTACAAAGAGTAAACTGGTTTTCGTAGATGCTGCGATCGACTCAGCTGAGCCACTTCCCCAATTTTCTGGATCCAGGTTCGGATATCTTTGCTTCGCCATGCCTTTGTTTGGGCATCTGGAACCAATACGCTGAATGAATGCTTTATTTCTTCCGGACCAACAATATCACTGAGAATGAGCATCAGGTGGTCATACTATTGACAACCTATGGACAGCATACATTTGGGATGATCCGGGGTCTTACCTTCCTGGCGATACTGGATACACAAACATTTTATCAGCTTGTGGCACAACATGTTAACGAAACCCTGTTGATAATTGTTCAAAGATATTGGTTCAATACTGTGGAGAGGTCCTCTGGTGTGTCCATCACCAAGTTTGTATCTCAGCTACGGAAGACAGCCAAGTTTTGTGAGAATGAAACCATTTTGTTCGATATGCTCCGTGATCATTTGGTCTGCGGTATTAATAGTATGGAAACTCAGAAAAGGTTTATGGGCAATATCTCCTTAACTTTTCAGCAGGTGCTACAAATCCCACTGTCCCAAGAAAGTGCACAACATGGTGTCCAAGAGAGCAAGGGGATGTAGGTGAGCATCTTGGGGCATGCCCCTCATGTGCTATCTCAGGGGCCAGGCCTTGCATCTGGATGGCCCTGAAGAAGCAGAGGATGACGCTGAAATGCAGCCAAGCTGTTTGGCAGCGTCCCATATGGCTCCTATTCATGTTCTGAGATACGTGATGAGTTCTGATAGGGTGCTCCCACCAACAATCTGTGTTTAGGAGTTACTTCGGACATGGGCATGATTCAGCGACCATGTTGTGCCTGGAACGGATCCGGACAAAATCGAGACTCATTTCAGGCATAGGCCATTTTGCGATTCACCGGGCCCGCTCCCGACGGCGAGTTCCGGTTCACTCCCAAAAATGTTGAGAATATCATTTACCCAAATTTGCATTAATTTCAATCTCACTAATGACATTGAAGCCTTCTGGGAATTACCAATGGGAAATCACGTGGGTGTTGCTTAGTACTCCTTTCCAAAAATATGAAACTGGCCTAATGGCTACTGAGGGGAAATACGGAGGTGAGTAACCCTTTCTAATTATCGCCATTCAACTCAAAGGCACCGGAGCTGTTGTCCCAGTGTTCTGGTGTGGGGGTCTCTTCAGGGAGGGTTGGGGTGGTTTGGGGGCCTGGATAGGTCCAGATTGGGGTCGCCCCTGGGCCAGGGGAAGTGAGGGGCTTTGCATCTGTGAGGCCTTCAAGCCATCATTAAATATTGTGGAGACTCATCTATAGGGGAAACCACAGCTGCAGCCTGCCTGTCTGTCCTACCAAACTCTTCCAGGACAAAGCCACACTGAAGCTTTTCTCCTGAAAGTCAATTTGACTCCCTTCGACTGTGAGCAGCCTCCAGCTATTTCAAAGGAGGAATTAGCCTTGTTAGTTGTGAGGGCAAATCACGCTTCTGAGCTCTCAAGTGCCCCCTCGCAGGCACAAGTGCAATGACTCAGAGGATGATTAGTACCCTGCATGTCTAGCAAACGTTGATGTCTGAACAGTATGCCTGTACTCGAAGAGCGTTAGCACCATAGAGGCCGCTGCCAATAATCAAACACTAAAGAGCAGGGTTTCACCATTGAGGATAATCTTGCAGCCAAAGGATAAGTGAATGGATGAGCGGAGGGCAGATGAGCACGTCTTCCCTTATGTTGCAACAGATGTAAAAGGGTCTAGGGACTCCAGGGCCGGGATTCTCCGACCCTGAGCCAGGTCGGATATTCCCCGGGGGGAGGCGCGAATCCCACCTCGCCGCCCCGACAGCGGCTGCCCTATTCTCCAGCGCTGTTTTTCAGGGACTGGCGGGAATCCTGCCACGCTGGTCGGGGTCCTTTGACAGAAACCCCTCCGGTGATTCTCCGGGCCCGATGGGCCGCGTGGCCGTCAAGTTTTGCCCACCTCACACATGGTGGGACCTGGCAGGTATGTGTGCAGTGGCCATCGACAGGGGAGGGGGAGAGACGGGGGAATCCAACTCCGGGGGGCCCCCACGGTGGCCTGGTCCGCGATAAGGGCTGCCAGTCTGCGGGCGGGCTGGTTCCGTGGGGGCCTTCTTTCCTCCACGCCGGGCCCTTGTAGGGCTCCACCGTATTGCCCAGGGGCCGGCGCGGTGAAGGGAACCCCCGTGCATGCGCAGAAATGCGCGGCCGTTCCACGCATCCGCGAGATCACGCCGGCCGTTCCGTGCATGCGCAAACTCGCGCCGGCCCTTCGGCACCAGCTGGAGCTGCGGGAACCACTCCAGCATCAACCTAGCCCCTGAGAAAGTGGAGGATTCCTCACTTTTGGGGGCTGTTGACACCAGAGTGGTTGGTGCCGGTTTTCATGCCAGGGTGGGGACATAGCCCCATTATTGCAGAATCCCGCCCCTGATTTTGCTGGGGGTATATGTGCAGAGCAAGGTTTTCCAGGGCATCTGGCTCACTGGAAGGCACTCTGAGAGAAGGCAGGACAGTCATGGTAAGGGTGGGGCAGGCCTGGGGAATGTAAGGGTCCCGGGGTGGAAGTCCTAACTGATTATCGGTCTATCTCCTTCTCCAGTTCCTTCCATATCAAAAAACATTTTCTGGTGTATCTCCCACAGAGGCTGCCTTTGTTGTGCTTGTGGCAGCTGAGGTGGGCAGACATCAGAGATGGCAGCAACACC
Source organism: Scyliorhinus canicula (assembly GCF_902713615.1). Lineage (NCBI taxonomy): Eukaryota > Metazoa > Chordata > Chondrichthyes > Carcharhiniformes > Scyliorhinidae > Scyliorhinus > Scyliorhinus canicula. The sequence continues at coordinate 91,539,610 of NC_052151.1, read as the reverse complement.
AAGGCAATCTGGAGGCGGCATCCCATATGGAGGGGGCCACCACACACCCTGAAGACCCAGCCACCCATCAGGCTGAGGAGGGACCCAGAAGTTGGAGCCAGCGACAGCCCACGGTATCAAGGCATCATTGGTCATTCAATGAGCTGACGGACAACATATGCTGCAGCAGACTGTGTCTCAGCAGAGAGACAGTGCAACACCTGTGCCACGTCCTCACAGACATGGTACCCTGTGGAGGAGGAGGACACCTGCTCTCGGTGGCCATGAAGGTCACTGGAACACTAAACATCTATGCCACCATGTCAGTCCAGGGCTCGAGAGGGGACCTGTGTGGCATATCGCATTCTTGAGCCCACAGGTGTATCCGGGAGGTGACGGTTGCTCTGACGTCCGGGGAACAGACTATATTACCTTCTAAACAGCATGGCGCAGTAGGTAACACTGCTGACTCATAGCTCCAGGGACCCAGGTTCCATTCCGACCTTGGGTGACTGTCCCTGTGGAGTTTGCACTTTCTCCCCTTGTCTGCGTGAGTTTCCTCTGGTTTCCTCCCACGGTCAAAAGATGTGTAGATTAGGTGGATTGGCGATGTTAAATTGCCCCTTGATGAGCCTGTTAGGCAACGAGGATAGGCGGTTCGGATGGGTGAGTGCATTTGGCTCTTCAAGCTGTTTGCTCTTTAACATGTCCGTTTTCCCTGCACTCTTTGCAGTCTTCCATTTTGTGTTCGTTAGTGGCCATCTCAGGTGGCTACAAGACCCGATACAATGAAGCCCACAGTATCATCCATGCTGCCATTGAGGGGTGCATTGGGCTGCTTAAAATGCAGTTCTGATCCCTGGACTGCTCCACAGTGCCCTGCAGTACACCACCCAGAGGACATCTCCCTTTGTGGTGATCTGCTGTGCCAGCCACAATCTGCTACAGCAGCGCAGCGACATGCTGAATAAGAGGAGGATGAGGAGGAGGCGGTCCAGGAGGGGCTGGAGGACGACCCCAAGGAGAAGCCGGAGGATGGAGGACACCCTTCCCAGGGTGTGTGTAACATCATTGCAGTATGATGGGCCTGTGTCAGCACTTTCACCAGTTCACTATACAAGGCAGGAGAGTGATGATCACTCACTGTGAGGTTAGCTCTGGTGCTCCTCAGTTTATGCCAAAGTCTGATTCCTGTCATTCTACTGACACCCATCCTTTGAATGGGGTCTTCATCGGGATCATGTATCAGATGTGACAAGTTATAATATTGACAGATTTCCATTCCCCCTAGCTACAGATAGTGACTTTACCCGTGCCTAGTCAGTGATCCTCTCTCTTCTTGATCTTCTGTGGTCTAGTGTTACTTCTAGGTGTCTCCCCATGATGCACATCAGAGATGGAGGCAGACTGCTGCTTTCTGTGCCATGTGGCCTTTGATGCTCTTTGGCGGTTGTCCTCTGGAGGGTCTTGAGCCCAGAGGGTCCCGATTGACTCACCGTGCCACCCTGTTCTGCCCTTGAGATGTGCTGGTACCAGAAGGGGGAGGGAGACAGGGGGGAATTCAGAAGAACTGGAGACCGCCGTAGTCTCCTTTCTAGTAGACCCCATGTAGACCCCTTTTCCCTGAGGGTACCCTTAGGGATGGAGGGTCAGCTGGAGTGAGCTACAGAAGCATCTGAATCATCTGACTGCCAATCCTAAAGGGTCTCCATTATTTGCACCAAAGTGTTGACACCTTCAGTGATAGTCCTCAGTGACTGGGCCATAACCTGGAGTACCTCGGCAATGTCTAGGACATGTCCCTCATCAACTGGGATTTGATGCCGTGGCTCTCAGCCATGTTCATCACAGACTGATTGATGCATTGGGCATCACCACTCAAGGAGTGGTTGTTGAGCTCCAGATCGCCACCCTAGCAGTGTTGGCCTTAGTTTCACACATTGTTGGCACCATCTCCTGCGTCTGAAGGCTTTGGTGCACATCCAATTGGCCTTGTCGTCTCTGGATAGTCGCTGGCATTCCTTCCTGAATGTCAGGCTGTATCCTTTCATTTGCTTCAGCTCTGGAAGAACCTTGTCCAGTGGTTCATCATCTGGCTGGGACCCAGCTATATCCTGTGATCCAGCAGATCTGACTGCTGTCACTCTTGGATGTTCCTGTCTGATGTGCATCAACAACTGTGTGGTGCTCACCAGATAGAGCCACTGAAGCCTGTCCACTAATGTTTCCCACCAAGATGTGTGTCTTTGCATTGGTGGAAGGTGCGAGGTGTTCTCTTGGGTGGTGGGCAGCACAACTTCGATGGACCGGCCTCATTAGATGGCAATCTTGCAAGACAATGGACAGTGAGAGGGAAACAAAATTTTGTGAGACATCTACAACTCACTTGACAAAGGTCATCTGGGTGAAGGAATGGATTCTCACCCTTCTGGCGCAGACCTACCTCACTGTCGGTCATTACTCTCTCCTCGGATGACCCAGTGATCTCCAGGGTTCGTACTTCATGGGGGGTGAAGAATTGCTGCTCTAGATCTCTTCTGCCTGTCTTGGCTCTTTCCCTCTTATTATGAGCTATCTTCTGCTGTGGGGACAAAGAGTTGTAATCCGCATGCTTGATGGGTCAAGGGGAGTCCATAGCAAGTGGCATATGTGGCACCGCACCTGGACATGAAAGAGTTTTTCTGGTGGGTGCCAGGTTGTTCTGTGGAACAAGCTTGGAGATGGAATGTTGGAAGGGTGCGCGTTGTCAATCAGTGTACTGAGGCGGGGAGGAGGGGGGTTGGGAATCTGAGGGTTGGCAGGTGAAGCTTAAGCCAGGAGGAGGGTGGTGGTAACTTACCCTTGCAGCTCAATGGTCTTTTGCCTTCTTATGAAATTGGACGGTGGCCCACCGTGTCATGCTGCCCGCATTTGTTGTAGCCGTCACTGCCTCCCAGACGGCATTGCTTACCCCTTGCTGCTGGTTCTCCGACCCATTTGGAGGAAAGGGGTGCCCCGCCTCTCATCGGCAACATCGAGAAGACGGGTCAGGTTAGCATCACCAAAGTGAGCAGCAGGTCTACGGACTGCTATGCTTGTGTGTTGACTGGGGATGAATGGTAAGGGAGCGTTTAAAAGCAACTCCTCCTTGTTAGTAGTGAAAAGATTAGGTGCAACTCAGTCAAATCAGAAGGCGAGGGAGCTAGGCATGTCGAGATTCACGTAGGGGCTCATTTTTGGTCCTAAGTCCAGTTGAATACAGACTGAGATCTCACCTATGCGGCCAACACAAAACACCCCTCCAAACTCACCCAGAGAAAACTCTGCGCTAAATCATGCCCGTTGAAAATTTCTTTCTGTTCATCTGGCCAAGCTTATTATCAACAATGGCCCATAGCCTTTAATTTAACAGCCACATTACAGCTTTTCCTTGAACATTTTCAGCTGATTTGCACTGCAGGTAGTTCATGTGTAAAATGAGACAAGCAGCCGGTGACTTACTAATTGACCTCCTCAAAATACCGAATGTAACATTCCAGAATGTTTTCCGAAAGCAGATGTTTTCCAGCAAGCCATCTCTGCGCAGCTGAAAAAATAAGCTCAGCTAGCAAACAGCAACATTTTATTTTACCGATGAGAGTTAGAATCTATCTGAAGTAGAGCTGCTTTTGTTGCTCCAGGGAAATATTTTCTTCTTTTTTGGGGGAGAAGGATTAATTACACAATCTGGGTAGTATTTAACCTTGGCTGCTGAGTGTGGTTTTCATGTGGGTGACTTTGTGAAACCAAAATTGACCAGCACGACCAGAAGAAAACTGGACTTATTATGGAACGCTTATAATCACAACCATTCTTAATGCTGAAGCAGCTGATAGACATGGAGCTAACTTAACTATGAAAAGAATAGCAATCTAACTGGAATGTGTAGCATTTAAGTCATATTGTCCAATGTAAATTAAGACAATGCACAGATATCTAAAAGCACTCATGATTACAAATTAAGGATAAGAAAGATAATTAACTAGCACAGGTGGTAGAACAAAAAACTTCAGTGAGCTTCAAGAAGAAACCAGAAGTTATTGTCAACAAATGGAGTTCAGGATTGTTAGAAGTGATCAAGAGATAGGTGGCCTCGGTGAACTGAAGGTATCCTCCTGCTTGAAACTATTACTACATAAGGGCTTTGAACACAGAAACAATTACATGATAGTCATCTTTATTTTCTTCGGTTTAGCCAACTCCATTATTCTTTGCGCATGCACATATTTCTGAGGCATGTACATGATACGGTCATTTGCTCTCAATTTAGACATGGACAAGAATTCTCCGGATATTGGGATTCTTTTTTCCCACTGGCAACCCACCCCCGGCGGTGTGGGGTGGCTTCAATAGGGAATCCCATTGACAAGTGACAGGAAGAGAGGCTCCTGCTGCTAGCAAACGGCATGCTGCCGACAAATATGAGGGGGATCGGAGAATCCAGCCCGTGATGGGGTGAACACCTTAACAATTTTCGAGCAAATTGTGGCATGCAATTTGTGCATTAATAAAAATTGTTCTTGAATTTTTAACAGCACAAGTCATCACGTTTGATTAAGTTGCACAGATATTATACGGAGAATATTTCTTGATCTCACTTCTGTCTCAAAGCTGTCAGACTGCTCGTCCAACATCAAGTACTGGATAAACAATCATTTCTTCCAAATATCGGGAAAACAGAGCCACTATAAGAAGGCTCTGGAAAAGTCATCCTTCCTTTCCCACGACCCCTGTCCTTCCTCCTGGCAACTGTCTGAGAGTGAACTGTCTGACCCTGACATAAGCTTCCCAACAAAGAACAAAGAACATTACAGCGCAGGAACAGTCCCTTCGGCCCACCAAGCCTGCACCGATCCAGATTCCTTATTTAGACCGACTATTTATTGCCTGAACAATCTGTATCCCCCCCCCCCCCCACCCCCAACCACCCTCCACCGTTCATGTGTCTATCAAGATACATCCACCATCATCACTGGTAACGTGTTCCAAGCACCCACCACCCTCTGCATGAAAATCTTTCACGCATATCTACCCTAAACGTTCCACCTTGAACCTTGAACCTGTGCCCTCTTGTCATTGAGTCTTACACCCTGGAAAAAGTTTCTACCTATTCACCCTGTCTTTACCTCTCGTAATTTTGTAGACCACAATCAGGTCCTCCCTCAGCCTCCGTCTTTCCAAAGAAAACAATCTCAGGTTATTGGGCAGCACGGTAGCATAGTGGTTAGCATAATTGCTTCACAGCACCAGGGTCCCAAGTTCGATTCCCGGCTTGGATCATTGTCTGTGCGGAGTCTGCACGTTCTCCCCGTGTGTGCGTTTTTCCCGGGTGTTCCGGTTTCCTCCCACAGTCCAAATATGTGCAGGTTAGGTGGATTGGCTCTGCTAAATTGCCCTTCCTGTCCAAAATTGCCCTTAGTGTTGGGTGGGGTTGCTGGGTTACAGGGATAGGGTGGAGGTGTGGGTTTGGATAGAGTGCTCTTTCCAAGAGCTGGTGCAGACTTGATGGGCCGAATGGCCTCCTTCTGTACTGTAAATTCTATGATTCTAAGAACCTCTCGTCATAGCTAACACCAGACCAGACAAATTAACTGGACTTACCTTCTTAAACAAAGGAAGAACATTGGCTATTCTCCAGTCTTCTGGAACCTAGTCTGTGGTCAAAGATGATGCAAAGATATCTGTTAAGGCGCCAGCTATTTTTCTTGCCTCCCACAGTAATGTGGAATATATCCCATCATGCCCAGGGGACTTGTCTACCTTAATGCATTTAAAGATATCATGGGCGGGATTCACTGATCCTGAGGTTAAGTGTTGACGCTGTCGTAAAAGCTGCTGAGTTTCTCGACGGTGTCAACTTGGCCTCAGGAGCAATTCTGACCTCTACAGGGGGCCAGCACGGCACTGGAGCGACCCACGCCGCTCCAGCTGCCGATACCCAGCGTCAGATGGGCGCCGTGGGTCTGCGCATGCACAGTGGCACCAGCGCCAATGCGCGCATGCCCAGTCCAGCAGGTCCTCAAATGACAGGCGCTGTTGGTACACGTGAGGCCTCATGCGGCGCCTCCTTTGTACCTCCTCCTCTTCAGCCTGTTGGGCAGCCGGGGGCAGAGGAGGGGAGAATTCATATGGTGGAAGTGGGGTGCCGGGGTGGCGGGGTGGTGGGATAGAGGGTGGGTGCGGTGCTGGGGTGATGGGATGGGGGCACCCTTATTACCAGTATCATGCTGCAGAACCAGGGACCACGGTGGGTGGCCAGTGGAGTGTGCATCAAGATGGCTGCCCTGCAGGCTGCAGCAATGGAGGTGCATGCCTGTACATTACCCCAGTCCTGTGCGGGGTTACCCTGGCTCCGTGCCCCACTCCCCCCCCTTAGCCCTGGCAGGGTCCACCACCCCCCAGCCAGACCGGCCAGTTTCAGGACCGGTAGCCCATAGTCGCGCCTCTCTGTGTCCTAACTGTCCCTCATCAGCTATGATGCCTGGTTCTCAAATTTTAAAAGCACAAGTAATCCTCACCTTCGGGACTTCACCCTGGGGGAGGCAGAGAATCGCGGAGGCCTCGGAGAATCTTGGGTTAGGCCCGTTAATGATATGCCAGCAGCGTTTCTTTTACGTCCGGAGTTGAATGTATTGACACTGCTGACGAGGAACCGGAGAATTGCGATTTGGCGCGAAACCAGCATCCGCCAAAATTTCGGCATCAAAACTGATTCTCCACTCAATCACTTTTCCTGATTCTGGCATTGGCTGATTGAAAATCCCGCCTTTGAACTCTATTTTGATATGGAGGAAGGTGTGTGAGTGTTTGTGTGAGTGTGCGTTTGTTTGGGGGTGAGTGATTGGAATGTAACATGGTGAAGATTAAAATTGCAACATTCTGACCAGACCAGCTGCAACTCAAACTTATCAGGAAATTAAAATAATAATTAGGATGTATTTATCCCAGTTTACCTCATAAAGAAAAGAGAGGGTAACTGTAAAACTCATTGCTCATCAGTAAATACGGGGAAGAATGCGTTTAAATTTGAAAGCCATGACATAAAATGTTTTTCTTCCCCCCTTCACACCCATTTGTAGGCTACCAAAATCGACTTTTGACCAAAAGTCAGACTTTCATCTTTCAGACAGCATTGGTACATTAATCAGTCTGTGACATTTTCAACATGTTTTAAATGTCAAGTGTTACTGGAGAACGTGTCTGCACAGCCCCAACAACTGGCGACGAATTCGTGCTTCAAGAAGGAGAATGCAATCAGCTGTAACAAAACACTTTCATGGCAGGTTACTGAATCTAGGCACTATGTCCGCTCGTTTATACACAAAATCTTATTTTGACCTATTTTATAAGACATAAGTGAACTAAGCTAGAGCTCCTGATAAGTTTTCATCTCAATTAATTTAATTCCTCAAAATAAAAGTCAGGGCCATCCAGCTGGGTAAAATGTTTCTCAGCAATGTAGATAAATATGTGTTTTTATGAAAGGCAGGCCCTGAACTCCATTGATTCACTCAAATAATCCTGAAATCAATCTTAATTCTTAATAACCTGTGCTTCCCAAGCAATCTTATCACTGAGCTTTGATAGATGTCTCCCCAATTGATGCCTTATTAAGTTGCCTTCTATATCAATATGCTGTGATTTTTTTTATCACAAAGGTTGAAATTCAGAATGTTGTAAACAATTTCAGCAGTTGGAATGGAAAGAGAACACATGTAAACATTTGATTGATAATGTTGGAAAGCCTGATAAATTTTGCCACCCATTCCTCACTTCTATTGCTTTTACATTTTCATTTAAAAGAAATGTGCATTATTCAAGAAACAAAATCTTACGGGACCTGCAGACAGTTTTAGCCAGTATCTTTTCCTGAAAGCACAAAAATACCTTGGGGCCGGGATTCTCCGAAATCCTGGCCAAGTGTTGACCCCGGCGTAAACACCGGAGTGGCATACGCCGGTGTCAATGTGTCTCCTGGCCCAGCAATTCAGTGGTCTTCAGGGGGCCAGCGCGCTGCGCGCTGCTCCGGCGCTGCTCCAGCGCTGAAAGGCGGCCCTGCACGGCCGGCGCTTGTCCGCGCATGGTCGTGATGGCCGTCTCTGCGCCTGCTCATGTGCATGCGACGGATGTCTCCGCGGCGGCGCATGCACGTGGTTGCCCACTCCGCGTCGACACCGTGCAACATAGCAGAGACCAACAGAGGGCCCGCGTGGAAGGAGGTAGGCCCCCTCCAGATCGCGGGTGCCCACTGATCGGAAGCCTCCGATCGCGGGCCTGGACCCCGTGGAGATCCCCCCGGAGTCAGATGCCCCCACCATCCCACCAGGACATCCACCGTGTACCAGGTTGGATCCACGCTGGCGGGACTCGGCGGAACTCGGCGGGAGTTCAGCCGGTCGACTGTGGAGAATCGCCGTGGGGGCCACTTTCAGCGGCCCCCGACCGGCACTGCGGCGACCGCCTGGGCGCGATTTCCGGCGTCGGAGAGGTGTGGCGGGAATCTCCCTGCCGATTCTCCGATCTGCGCGGGCATCTAATCAGTGCTAGTTGCAATAATGTTTCAAGTAAGGTTTGCAAAAGGATACAGTATCTTTCCTTGTGGATAGATTATCTCAGCATAGTAGCACGGTAGTTAGCACTGTTGCCTCAGAGAACCAGGGATCCAGGTTTAATTCCGGCCTTGGATGACTGTGTGGAGTTTGCACTTTGTCCACGTGTCCGCATGGGTTTCCTCAGGGTGCTCCGGTTTCCTCCCACAGTCCACGGATGTAGAGGTTAGATGGATTGGCTTTGATCAATGCGTGGGTTTATGGGACCAGGGCAGGGGTCTGTGCCTGAGTAGGGTGCTCTTTCAGACGGTCGGTACAGAATCGATGGGCTGAATGGGCTCCTTCTGCACTGCAGGGTTTCTATTGATCTGACACATTTCAGATAATTCAGGCTTCAGAAGATAATCTTCAATGTGTTGACCCTTCTTGGGCAATGGGTTCTATTGTATTTATAACTTACTTTAAAAAGCATAACTGCTGTTATGAAGCTGTAGCCACTGAAGCTGGCCACTTCCCGACATAAAATGGAACATTGAGTTGCATGCAGGGAAAATTGGACAATGTCAGAGAGGCAAGAAGGTTGCAGAACCTCTCTGTGGATTCTGTCTGTGAAGAAACCAGACAGCATAGAAACTAACAAGCTGCGCATATTAATTGTGCGATTCCCGGTGATTCTCGGGCACAATGGACACAATTAAGAATAACAAAGGCCGAGCTAGACTCTTCGGCGCCAGCAGGAGTCCCGGACACTAAGTTACAAACAGCCCCAAGAACCGCCCAGCGATCGGGAAACAGCCTCAGTATTGGGGAATTCAAACCAATCGATTGGTATGAGGTCCAATCGATTGCAAGCAGGTATAGGGTCCGCCCAGATGGGCGCGAAGCCCCTGGGACCTATAAAAGTAAGGTCCCAAGCCAAATTCGATCTCTTAGCCAGACCTCCTCTCTCTTAGCCGGCCCTCCCAGCAGAACACCTTTGCAGCAGCTCTCCAGGAACTTGAACGTGAGAAGGAGAGGCCTGGCCAATTGCTACACCGACAAGTAAGTGTCATACAATGCCCGCTACGAGAGTAGACAACCCTGACCCCTTTAGTCCACACCAACTGGAAGCCTGCGGATCCAGGACAAAGCAAGAGGCCATTGTTCCCTGATCCGGCAGTTCCCTTATTTCAGATAAGTATTGGCCTAGTAGTGGTAGGAACAGTTTAGTCTTAGTTTTATATGCATGAGTAGCAAATAACTGTGTAATAATAAACGTGTCTTGTTTGAACTTACTAACTGGTGTATTGAGCCATTGATCTGAACTTGAACTTGAACCTCGTGGCGGTATCATAAAGATACCTGGCGACTCTAGAGTTTAGGAATAAAACAGAGCCAATTGAGTGTAAAGCACACTCACCCAGAACGAGCAACAAAGCCAACAAGTTATGTAACAAGTTTGAAAAATACATTAGTTTCACACAGTGTTAATAGAACAGATATATTTATTTCTGCACAAATGGTGGTGCAGCATTAATATTATTGGACTTGTAATCCAGTAGTTCAAGGCCCATCACAGCAGTGAGTGGAATTTGAATTCAATGAATAAACCTGGAAAGTAAAGAAAGTAATGATGACCATGGCAACTATCATAGAAATCATAGAAATCATAGAATTTAAAGTGCAGAAGGAGGCCATTCGGCCCATCGAGTCTGCACCGGCTCTTGGAAAGAGCACCCTACCCAAGCCCACACCTCCACCCGATCCCCATAACCCAGTAAACCCACCCAACACTATGGGCAATTTTGGACATTAAGGGCAATTTAGAATGGCCAACCACCTAACCTGCACATCTTTGGACTGTGGGAGGTGCAGGTTAGGTGGTAAAAAGTGAGTGCAGCGGGATGGAGAATCCAAAAATCTGTTTGAAAATTTGTAATGCCTCCCAGGTACAGATTTCACATACATCAGAATTGTTCTGTTTTAAAGTTACATCAATGGTAGGTTTCTCTCCTTTAGAAATGAGAAACATAAAATGCTGGAAATACCAAACAGGTCATGCAGCATCTGTGGTGAGAGAAAGAAAGTTAGCATTTTAGGTCAATGAGCTTTCATCAGAACATAGAAAATATCCAAAAAAGATGGAAAAGTTAACAAGCTAAGTACAAACTTAGAGCTAAGCTGTAAACTCTTTTGATGGTACAGCTATAGGGTTGTTGTGAGTATGTTAGTACCATAAGTTGTGTAGTTTTCAATGGTTTGTTTTTATCTGTGACTGATTACAGTAGTATGATAATTGATCCATAAACACATATTTAATTATTAACCTGTGGATAGAGCTAAAAAGTTAAGAAAACGTGAGAAAATTCCAGAAAGTGTTGGAGCTCCCTACAAAGATCATAAGAACATAAGAACTAGGAGCAGGAGTAGGCCATCTGGCCCCTCGAGCCTGCTCCGCCATTCAATGAGATCATGGCTGATCTTTTGTGGACTCAGCTCCACTTTCCCGCCCAAACATCATAACTCTTAATCCCTTTATTCTTCAAAAAACTATCTATCTTTCCTTAAAAACATTTAATGAAGGAGCCTCAACTGCTTCACTGGGCAAGGAATTCCATAGATTCACAACCCTTTGGGTGAAGAAGTTCCTCCTAAACTCAGTCCTAAATCTACTTCCCCTTATTTTGAGGCCATGCCCCCTAGTTCTGCTTTCACCTGCCAGTGGAAACAACCTGCCAGCATCTATCCTATCTATTCCCTTCATAATTTTATATGTTTCTATAAGATCCCCCCTCATCCTTCTAAATTCCAACAAGTACAGTCCCAGTCTACTCAATCTCTCGTAATCCAACCCCTTCAGCTCTGGGATTAACCTAGTGAATCTCCTCTGCACACCCTCCAGTGCCAGTACATCCTTTCTCAAGTAAGGAGACCAAAACTGAACACAATACTCCAGGTATGGCCTCACTAACACCTTATACAATTGCAGCATAACCTCCCTAGTCTTAAACCTCTAGCAATGAAGGACAAAATATAATTTGCCTTCTTAATCACCTGTTGCACCTGTAAACCAACTTTCTGTGACTCATGCACTAGCACACCCAGGTCTCTCTGCACAGCAGCATGCTTTAATATTTTATCATTTAAATAATAATCCCGTTTGCTGTTATTCCTACCAAAGTGGATAACCTCACATTTGTCAGCATTGTATTCCATCTGCCACACCCTAGCCCATTCACTTAATGTATCAAAATCCCTCTGCAGACTTCCAGTATCCTCTGCACTTTTCGCTTTACCACTCATCTTAGTATCATCTGCAAACTTGGACACATTGCCCTTGGTCCCCAACTCCAAATCATCTATGTAAATTGTGAACAATTGTGGGCCCAACACGGATCCCTGAGGGACACCACTAGCTACTGATTGCCATCTGTAGAAGATCCTGTAAGTTCTGAGATATTTTAAAGTTCTGTAATTAAACTGTTTGGATTTATGATTGAAGTCATCTACTTGCTCTGAGATAAATAAGATGTACACCAAGCTAGTGAATACATAATAAGTTGCTGGGTGATCATGTGGCTCGCCAGGCACTTCAGCAGACCATTAGAAAACACATTAATTTGACTGCACAAGATAGCATTGTAATTTTGAGTTTGTTGAATCAGTCTGACATGCATCCTGGATGCTCAATCGAATATATTTAACGGCCATTCCACTAGCCATATTGAATCTTTAGCAAAACTCTAGTGGACATGGATCAGTAATGGCTAGGTTGGTTCTTTGCTCGCTCCCATTGCTTCTCAACACCATCAGGTGCTTCCCACTAGAAATGAAAAAATGCACAGAAGTTGCTTGTCCAAATTCAGATGACCAAATTGGAAATTCTATGCAAATGACAGTATGTGTTAACTGAGGGGTTGGGTTGCATTGGCTCTTTGTCCACGAAAGGATTGTGTTTGATGTTATGAAATACTTTGAGCTGACTGAGGTTTACAATTTTAAGAGTTCAAGAGCAGCCATTGGCACTGTTACCCACAGTGATCTAGTACAATACGGAATTTGTTGCCGAATTTGTTCAGTTACATTGATGAACAGATTGAACTGACTTCTTAAAGAAACCCCGGGCGGTCGTTTAGAAGCTTGGCTTTTACAGGGTAGAGCATGGGCTGCTTATTTGAGTGTCAGCTTTGCTTACCAATCCCTGGGCATGGGAGGAATCAGAGTTCTAGCTTGGAGCAAAGAAAGGGTGAAACATATACTTGGGCACCATTTGAACAAAAGCTGCAGAGTAAGACAGTGAGCAGGTTTGTCTCAGCAAAGACAAAAATGCAGACCTAAGCTTAGTCCGCTGGTTAGGTTACAGAGCTGATAAAAACATCCAAAAAAGGTAATATTTTAGGCCAGAAATGAATCAGTGAACCTATATCATTTATAAGGATTTATTGAAATTAAGTTGTTGAAAACTGCCTTTTCTGTTGCTATTTGAAACGTAAAGGGGAACAGAGATTTAGGGAGTCAATTGGACCTCGGTGGCTGAAGATACAGACACCAATGATGTAGCAATTTAAACTGAGGATCTGCAGGAGACCACAAATGGGGAAATACATTTGTCATCGAGGATTGTCGGCCTGGAGATTACAGAGATAGGGAAGGGAGAGGCCATAGAGCATTTGAAAACAAGAATGAGCATTTTTGAATTAAGTGTGATTTAGTTGGTCACCAGTATAGGCCTGTGAGCAGAATGAATGGGACTTGGTGCTTTTAAAAATTCATTCAAGGGACGTGGGTGTCGCTGGCTTGGCTACCATTTATTGCCGTCCCTAATTGCCCTTTGGAAGCCAGTGGTGAGCTTCCTTCTTGAACCGCTGCAAACACAGTGCTGTTAGGGGCATTTAGGATATAGGCAGAAGAGTTTTGAAAATGAAAATCGCTTCTTGTCACAAATAGGCTTCAAATGAAGTTACTGTGAAAAGCCCCCAGTCGCCACATTCTGGTGCCTGTTCGGGGAGGCTGGTACATTAATTTGCTGTCCAAAATAAATCAGCTTGACAATTTATAATTGCTCTTTTGTCCTAAAGTCGGCCTTCAGAAGATTTGAGAAGTGTCTTGAACACAAATACAATATCAAAATCATGCAACAAGCAGGCCTCACTGTTACACCCTCTGAATTATGCCATTGTGCATCCTGATAGCGGATAAAGAGGGCAAACTCCTGACCATGAGAGATGCAGGTTTGCTTGTTAGTGTGATCAATGATGCTAACTTGAAAAACTAAGACAAACTTGAAATTTGAAAAATACATGTTCATCATCATTTGCTTTGTGGAAATATTGGACACCAGGATACCTGTTTGTCGCTGACATCCAACATTATAAGCAATGAAGGAGGGGATTTAAAATTTTACAGGATCAGGGATTTGAACAAAATAACTCATTGAGAAATATTTAATTCAATAGTGTTGTCCACTGAAGCAAGGGATCACTTCAAATTTCCAAGAATGTAAAGGATTGAACGGTCTAGTGGATGACTTGAATGCATAGCTAGAAAACTAGGAAGAACAATCAACAATTCAGAAAATATATGGGCGCAATTCTCCGCACTCACGACGGTGCGGAGAATGGCGGGGGTCGTAAATTTTTACGGCCACGCTAGTCCGACGCCCTCCCGCTATTCTCCCCCCCCCCCCCACGCCCGACTCCCGACACGAATCGCTGCCGCTGTTTTTTTACGGCGAGCAGCAATTCTCAGCTGGCCGATGGGCCGAATTCCAAGCTCTTTACGGCCGTTTTTACGAACGGCAAACACACCTGGTCTGGCCGTTCGTAAAAACGGCCGTAAAGTCCGGATCTTGGCAACCATGGCACGATTGGCACGGCAGTACCATGGCCGTGCCAAGGGTGCCATGGGCCCACGATCGGTGGGCACCGATCGCGGGCAGCGGGTCCGATTCCTGCGCACTCTTTGTCCTTCCGCCGCCCCGCTGTATAAATTCGCGGGGCGGCTGAGGGGCATCCCGGCCCGCGCATGCGCGGGTTTCGCGCAAATGCGCGATGACGTCATCCGCGCATGCGCGGGTTGGAGTCTTCCAATCCGCGCATGCGCGGCTGACGTCATGCGACGCGTCAGCCGTCGCAAACTCTGGCAAGCGGGCTTAACGAAATTCGTTAAGCCCGCGATGCCGGAGTTCACGGCCGCGGCATGCTAGCCCCGACCGGGGACCAGAATCGGTTCCCGGTCGGGGAGGGGGAGGCTGGCGTCAAACCCGCCCGGTTTTGACGCCAGCCTTACGATTTCTCCCTGTTTGGGAGAATCTCGCCCAACATTTGGTCTCCAGAAAACATGACGATTCAAAAATAATATGCCATTCGCGGACGGTGCAAGTCCAGTAATGGCCACTAACTCCTTCGAGCAGGACGTAATGGGATTTGTATCGGGGAGATCTCAGAATGAGACCCCCCGCCTGTGACGCGATCAGGTTCACGCCCAGCTAGAATCATAGAACCATAGAATTTACAGTGCAGAAGGAGGCCATTTGGCTCATCGTGTGCACCAGCCCTTGGAAAGAGCCACCTACGTAAGCCCGCATCTCCACCCTATACCCGCAACCCAATAACCCCACCTAAACGTTTTGGATACGAAAGGCAATTTAGCAAGGTCAATCCACCACATCTTTGGACTGTGGGAGGAAACCGGAGCACACGGAGGAAACCCACGGAGACATGGGGAGATTCTGCAGACAGTGACCCAAGCTGGGAATCGAACCTGGGACCCTGGAGCTGTGAAGCAACTGTGATAACCACTGTGCTACCGTGCCTGAATGAGATGAATTGGCCACACAGGAGATATCCCATGAATGGTTCCGTAATATTGCCTCACTGACTCCTCTTTCTGAGAAAACTCCTGAACATCCCAAGCTCTGTCCACAAAGTTAATCATCCTGAACTAGTCAAGCATAGTCTTGTCAGAATCAAATGCTTCCTCTATTCAGTCTCAACAATATGCTTCAGTGGCCTCAAGGGAGCAGCAAATATCTGTATGGGCTCAAGGAGTGTGTTTGCCAATATAAACCTAAAAATGGTGCTGGTGTCAAGGTTTCTGGCAATCAATTTGGGGAATCCATTGTTTTGTGAAATTCACACACAGGTTTCATGTCATGGGATTACACTGTTGAAGTTGCAGTGTGTGGTAGTGTTGCCAAGAAAATTCTGCTGACGTGAAGAAGGTATTAGCTGAGACAAATTCTAGCATGTCAAAACTTAAAAAGGAACTTTCTCAATTTCACGGTTTGTGCAGACATAAAGTTCACTGCAGTGGGGATGACTCTCAGCATTATCACTTGACACAATGGTACAGGATGAGCAGGGGCAGAGAAAGGTTGTAAGAGATGTCAGATGGAACCAAATATAGGGCGGGATTCTCCGTTTCAAACACGCCAACACAGAATTCACGGAATTACACGGCAACAAAACTGGCGTCGCACCTGGACCGATTCTGCTACTGTTAGGGGGCCAGCACCAGCACCAGGTGGAACACAATCGATTCCAATGAGAAACGGTGCTGGATTGCCCAGTTTTGTGATTGACACTCAGGAGGCTGATAAGCTGCAGCTGCTCATACACACTTCACTCCCCACACACACCATCCCAGTCAACAAGATAGCAGTAAGGAGAACGGCACCAAGGTTCGTGGGCGTAGAGTTTGAGACCCCCTTGGACACCGTGGAGGAGAGGATGATAACCCGGTATTGTTTGTCATGCCTGGGCGCAGGTGGCAGAGGCTGTTCGCGACGTGGCCACCTTCGCCCGGACCGGCCAGCAGTGCCGTAAAAAAGCTGTATGACCTCCTCAGGGCTGCCAGGGTGAGTAGCCAGCACTGCCCCTGGCACCAACCCACATCCCATACACCTGTAACCTGAACCCCCCCCCCCCACCTGAAGGGCAGGTGAACTCCACCCTACACCACATTCCAGCACCCATATCAGCCGCCATGGCTGGGTGCCCTGGGACTGCAGCCACCAGCTACCCACCCAGTGGGCTGCATGCATCAGACTGTCTAACACTGTCATTATCTGTTCTTCCCTACCCCCCCTCCTCCCACCCCCCCCCCCCCCCCCCCCCCCCCCCGCCCCTACCACAGGGTAAGAGGTGAAGGCTGCACACAACCGCCATTGTTGTCAGCGGCCCAGAGGAAAGGTAGGTCACCGAGGTGGAGTTTGGCCGGGAGCAAGGAAGTGAGACCTCGCTTCGTTGCGACGTGTCAACATCCCATCTCCCCCAACACCTTGCCCCTTGTCAGAGCTCCTCAGTGTAGGAAATGATGCTAAGTGCAACCTTTTTGGTTAGAAAAGAATCTAGATCTGGCATACTACTAATCTTCAAATAAGTTAGGCTAGATCATTAAACAGGGAACTTCCTGAAGTGATAGTTTTCTGTCACTCATGTGAAAACAGTTGGTATTAATTACTGCAGTCTGAAAATAAACCAGCTAGCGACTCAACAGTGGATCTATAGAAGAGACAGGCACAATCAGTATGATGCACGCGAGGAGACAGGCGACTGTCAGAGTGAGACGAAAGCCGAGTGAATAGCGAATTAGGTTCATGTGGGAATTCAGTGCACTGGCAAAGAGGTGTGTTACACATAAGAATTATTCTAAGTTAATTAAGTAAGTAATTAAATTAACTTAACTTAAATAACAATGACAAGACTGGTGTTATGCTGTAGCTGGGAGCTTTTGGACAAGGCAGTGATCCAGGACAAACATGCCTGCAGAAAGTGTAAGGAATTCTGGATCAAGATCATTAATCTGCAAGTTGAACAGCAGATCCTGCGTAACATAACAGACGGGGAAAATACTTGGATACTTTGTTCCAGAAGATGGTAATGTGTCTTAGACTAGAGTCATCTGTTTTGGTCAGCAGTGAGGGACTGGAGGATGTGACTCTGAGTGAGGCAGGTATAGGGATCAAGCAGAGAGTAGTGGGAGAGCTTCAGACTTTACGGTTGTCAAGCAAGATTGAGGTGCTCACAACCTATGTGAATGAAAACAAAGTCAGCAAGTTGGAAGAGCAGGTGGGCCATGGCGCCATGGTACAGGAAAGGAATGTAGTGGCAGTAGGGGGCAGTGCTGTGAAGGGGATTGACACTGTTCTCTGCAGTTAAGAGCAAGGGTCTAGAGGCTTCAGTACCAGAGTCTGGGACATCTGCTCAGGGGTCAGGAGAAACATGCAGTAGGAGGGGGCAGATCCAGTCACAATGGTCCATGTAGGTACTATCATCATTGGCAGAACAAGGAAAGTGGTTATGCATAGTCAGTATGAGGAGCAATTTACCAAATTAAGAAGCAGAACCTAAAGGTAATGATCCTTGAGCCATGTGAAAATTAACATAGGGCAGATAGGATTGGAGAGATGAATGTGTGGCTCAACGCCTGGTGTGGAATAAGTGGGTTCTGGTTTGTGGGGCACTGGCACCAGGAATTAGGAATGTGGGGACTGTTCAGTCATTCAAACCTCACCTCTGGAGTTCAATTGTTTTGTCCGTGTTTGGACCAAGGCATTAATTAAGGTCTGGTGCTGAGTGATCCTGATTGAACCCAAGCTAAGCATTGATGAGCAGGTTTTTGCTGAATAAGTGGCTATTATCAGCACTGTTGACAAAAACTTCCATCATTTTACTGATGGTGGAGAAGGTACTGATTGGGTGATAATAGGCCAGATTGAATTTGTCCTGCATTCTGGAGACAGGTCGTAGCTGGGTAGATAGATGCCAGTGCTGTAACTGTACCATAAATGGGAAGCTGGGGGCATAGGTTGCCTGCACATGCAGATATTTACAGTGGGTGGGTGGAATTTTACAGACACGTCATGGTGGCTGCAGGGCCATAAAATGATCTGTTCAAACATCTGTTGATTTCAAGATGTGGAAATCCCACCAACGTAAAATTCAGCCCTGTGACTGTAATTTTCTGTCCGTTCCTGCTGACAGGATTTTCCGGTGAACCCAGCGGCGGGATTGTGCGAAAGATGGGAAAATCAGTTGACAGTGACAGGACAGGAAGATCCGGTTCCACAGAGATCGGGGCGCTATCTTTAGAGGGCGATCAGCATTAGAAACATAACTCCCTCACACTCCATAGACAAGGGGGACTGCTCCCCATCTCACCACCCCTAGGCATTAGGGAAACTTCCAGTCCCCCCACCCACCCCCACCACCACACAGGCTTTGGGCCAACCGCCACCCCCCCCCACCCCACTGACAACAAGGGTTGAGGCGGTTGTGCCTGCCAGGGGGCAGTGTCAGGGTGCCAGAGGCGAAATGCCTGAGCTCCACCTGGGTATGTGCCTCTTCTCCCGAGGGCCATACTTACCTTTGTCCCCCAGTGGATTCCCTTCAGAAGCCTGTTGTAAACCTCGCCGACGTGACGCCATGTCGGTGATCTATGCATATTTAGTGGCGGAAAAAAGTCATTTCAACATATTTAAATTCATTGAAATAATGTTTCCATCCTTTCCCACCAGCAAGGGTTGTGGAAAATCGGAAAATGAGATCTCGCCGGCTAGGTTCTCATTTTTCAACTGTTGCGTGAGTTTGGGCCCGCGTACCTATTTACGGTGATGCTGAACATAAGGGAGTGAATTCTCTGCCTCCCCCGCCACATGTTTCTCAGCGGCATGCCACTCTGCCAGTGGGATTCTCCACTGACCAATGGGATTTCCCATTGTAGGATCTGCACACCACCAGGAAACCCACGGTGGGACCATGCTGATGGCGTAACAGAGAATCCTGCTGGCAGAGAATTCACCCCAAAGCCTTTTGACCATTTTCAGCAGGTTTCCTGCCCAGCAGCCGGTTGATTGATGGAATGTATGCTCCTCAGGCAGGGGAGTCTGCAAAGATGGAGCTGAGGAGCAGGTACGGAGTCAGCGAAGTATTACGGTGAGGGAGATGCTCTTGTATTGGGGTTGGGGAAGAAATTGGGGAGATGGAAGAGTGTGACAGAGAGGCAGATGATGATTGGAGGTGGGAGACAATGGCCAAGGAGGGCAATTGGAAAGATGTTAGCTGGAGTTGCAGATGCATGTTGAGGGTGAAAGATCTTGGGGGAGGTAGGGGAGAGGGCACAGATGGAGAGTTTTCAACTATGGATCTGGGAGCAAGCAAAGTTGTTAGACTGGCAATGGAAGCAATTCTGCATCTCCTGGCCATCAAACAATGCTGTAAAGACACTCACTTAATGAATTCTGGCTTTCTCGCGTTCTTTTACCTGCCAAGCTTTCTGAGGCCCTGTAAATCTGGCCAAAGTTGGTTGTGAATTAAAAGGTTTTTAAACTGAAGGCACACAGCCACTTTAAAAGCTGCTACTGAATGATCCATCTCTGGACAGTGGATTGGTTGTCCACGCCGGCACACCTCAGTTAAACCTTGGGGTCAAGTTTTCAAAAATGTTAACTTCTCACCCCGATCTAAAGCCACCCATTCTTGGGTGTTTAACACTGCCCTCAAAGAAGCTCAGGCAATGATTCAGACCACTGTTGAACATACCATTAGTATCAATTGGAGCAGTGTCTGTATAAATCAAAGGTATCTTTTCCCCAGCGTCTCCAAGACCATCGCTGTCAGCTGCATGTTTCTTTGTTATGATCAAAAAAAGAGTCCTGACCTTGGAGAAGGAGCAATGCACTCCAAAAACAGGATCAAAACGGAAGACAAATAGCGATTATATGATCTTGATGCATGAGTACAACTAAGAAACCTTCCACTTAAAAAAACATGTTTACAGAAAGGTAACTTGAAACAAGAGGGAATGATTTTAAAAAGATCTGTTTGACCATTTCTTCGTGGCACCAGCAGTCCCATGCAGTACTATGGGCTTTGGCTGCTGTAGAACTGAAAAACATATTCTGAGCTTGCATAATGCATGTTTCATCCAGTTTTTCATAACTTTTGCAGGATGGCCTTGGAACAGGCAAAGCACACTTCTTTGCATATTTGAATTGTTTAATCCTAATTAATGGTTGGAAAAATTGTGTGCTACATGAACCCAAAATTTAGGCTATCCAGTGGCACAGTGAGTAGCTTCTAAAGCGGTGACTCCAGGTTCGAGTGCCACCCCAGGGCTTGATGAACAAGGTAGAGTGGAAACTGGTTAGCAACCTGTCCCAGGAAATTCTAGCTTTGGCAACAGACATGAGTATGTGCTTTGTTAGCCTCATGTGCCTGTAGGCACTGGAAGGGGTGATCTCAAATTTGTGTCTCCAGAACGTGAAGAAGCTCTTTTCTGGGAGCAGAAAGATTATCCAATTGCTCTCCGTGTCAAGCACTCCCAGGATAGTTGAATGATTTAGCGCAAGTGTACCTAAATGGAGAGTGAAGCGCCAAGTACAATATATTTCAAACTTCAGAACTCACCTTACTCCCTCACCACTTACAGTTGAAATGTTTGTGGTCAGATTGACAAAGGCCAGTTTTTATAAAAAAGTTGGTTATTGTCCTAAACATTTAGGATAGTCCCATTGTGAAAACATTTATGGTAGACCAGAGTGGTTAGAGTTTTTAAAGGGGAAATATGGGGCGGGATTCTCCATCCAGTCCCACCCATTTTTCTGGTTCGGCGCCCCTGCCGGCAGCAGGATCCACTGTCCTGGTAGCCGCCAATGGGGTTCCAATGTGGGCACCCCCATGCTGTCGGGAAATCCGCGGGCACTGCCGGTGAAATTGAAGATCCCACCAACGGAAAATCCAGCCCATTAATTTTCTGGGAAAGTAAAATTTACCAAGCAAAACCAGTGAATGCATTACTGAATACAATCAAAGTACTTGTTGAACCAAGACTGGCGATGTCTTTGAGGTTGAATGCTTCGACAGATGTTAACAGCAAGCAGATGTCTCAGTTACAACTATGTTAAAGCTTCAAGACGAGTAGGATAGTGAATGGTGTGTTCATACGTGGGAAAAGGGCAATGTTTAATGAAAAGATAGCAAAACTAGTCTAACAAATCAAATATAAGCATGCTGAAAAAACATCAGGCAAGTTCTTTCAAAGTGCAGAATAATTAAATGCAGAAAGAAGACTGAGTATGCAATCCATTAAATGTCACGCCATAATGCCAAAAAGAATTGGAATGTGAACAATGTCATTTTTTAGTCTGTCATTTCAAAACTAATCGTTAAAAAAACTGCTTGATAGACTATAGGGGGTACAATGATTAGTATATTGCCAGTTTCACATTTCTGGTTTTGAATCCATACTAGCTTGATGCAGATTACATTTTCCTTTCTGAGAGATATGTCAAATTACTTTAAGAAGTATGAAGAACATTGATATCTGTAGTCACAAAATTTAACAAAACTAGAAATTAAGGCCCTGAAATTTGAGGATCGTCCAGGGCACTTTCACCAGATGTAGCAGTGTAGCAGAAAGCACACAGATTAGGGTGCAAATTGGGTTCACGGGAATCCTGCACTGTGCTGCTAATGTATTTTCCTTGGCTTTGAGCAAAACTACCATCTGCTCCATACAGTCACCTGTACAATAGAAGGCATAGTTGTGTGGAGGAAACTCAGGGTCCCAAGGACCAGGTCTGAGAGCTGTGGACAAGATGTATATATCATTTGGCTATCCAAAACGAAACCGCAGGTCATCTCGCAGGGCTGAAATCATCGCCGTGGTGGCCAGCATTACAGGTTGAACGGCAAACGCCATTGTCTGCAGAGGGTAAAAGGCCAACATGTTAGCATGGCGCATGGTCCCATGCCTAGCCAGGTTCCATGGGCCACATGCATGTTCCGCCCCCATCCCCGCACCCCTGCCCCATCGGTATCCGGCGCCGTCAGTGCCCCCGGTTCTGGCGCCCGCTCCTGCTGCCAGGCGTACCGTTGGCTGGCACTGCTCTCACTGGGGGCCACCTTGGGTGTTGCCCTGGGTGGTCAGCTGGTGGATGGTGGCCAGTTGGGTGGGTTGTTCGGGGTGGGGGGGGGCGCACGCTGTGGCGGGTGATGGGGTGCAGGGGTGGGCGCACCCATACGGCCGGCGTCACTGTGTAGAACCAGGGGCCAAGGTGGGTGGTCAGCAAGCTGGCCACTGTAATGGCGGTCGATGCCTGGGCACCACCCCAGTCCTGTGGGGGGACCCTGGTTGCCCAGCCTGTTCCCCTCCTCCCTTCCACCGACCCTGGCAGGGGCCCGTCTGCCACAGCTAGCATAGCCGGTGTCCAGGCCAGCAGCCTGCAGTCACTCCACGCCTTTTCCTACCTCCTTTCTCTCACTCAGCAGGCATGCTGCCGGACCTTTGAGAGCAGAAGTGAACCACGGCGTCGGGAACTCAGCCCATCGGCGGTGGTGAATCCCGAAGCCTCTGGAAAATAGGGCACGGGATTCTCCAATAATGGGCTATGTCCCCACTCCAGTGTCAAAATGTGGGAGTTTCACTCTGGACTTTCGTGAAGAAAGGCCAGAGTGATTCTCCTAGCTGAAGGGGGCTAGCAGGGCCCCGGAGTACTCCACGCAGCTCTGCCTGCAGAAACGGTGCCCTGCACTTCAGGTCGGGAGTCCACGCATGCACACGGCGGCAGTCTTCTCCAGCCACCCAGCGCGACATGGCGGACTCACAATGCGGAGCAGCCCCGACTATATAGGACCACCCCCCCCCCGAGATCACACACGCCCGTGGATGGGTGGCCCCCGATCGCTAGCCTGGCTGTCCCTGAGGCCCTCCCCGCAGAAGGATCCTCCTGCTCCCCACCAGGGCCGCCGAGTCTGCAGCCAACGCCGACCATTCCCAACAGGCAAAACGTGGTTAGAACCATGCCGTCGGGAACTCGGCCATTTTTCATTGGTGAATCGGGGGGGGGGGGCTTCTGTCAATGGACCCCTACCCGTGCCGCGTAGACCACATGGTGACCGGAGAATCTTGGGAGCTGCATCGTGCTGGTTTTCGGCGTCAATGCCCATTCTCCACCTCAACACCGATCACGGTTTCGGCTCAGAGAATCCTTCCCAGGGTGTGAGGCCCGCTAATAATATGCCTGCTGTACTTTTACCCCGCACGGCAAGCAACGCATTTATGCCATTTTCGGGGTGCCGGAGAATCTCGATTTGGTGACAAACTAGCGCCTATCGTGATTTCGGTGTCAGAAGTTATTCTGCGCCTAACCGCGTTTTGCGATTTTGGAGTCGGCAATTGGACAATTCTGGCCCACATTTTAGGTCTGGGTGACTTCTTCAGAGCTAAGGAATGGGAGGAAATGTGATGGATCTTATACTGTACAAGAGGGAGTGGAACAGGTGGAGTTCAAGGTCAATGACTGTCTTGTGACCGATACATCTTTATTGCAAGTTCTCCTTGCTCCCACCTATCATTGATATTCTACTTTACAGGTGGCAGGTTGGACTGGTTTCAGACTGCAGTTGGGACAACTGACCTGGGAAAGAGTTAATGGACAAACACAGGAGCTGCCAGGTTCAGAGGATATTTGTTTAAAAGACCTGCCTCAGAACGGTGGGACTTCATCCCAGTTAAATGCCCTCAGGGATGCGCAATCAATTCTGACCCAGCCAGCGATACTCACATCCCATGAACAAATTTTTAAGAAATTAATAGAATCCATAGAATCCCTACAATGTAGAAGCAGGCCATCTGGCCCGTCAAGTCTGCACTGACCCTCTGAAAGAGAATCCTATCTGGGACCACTACTCCCGCCCTGTGCATAACACTTTGCATTGTTCTTGGCCAATCCACATCACCTGCATGCATGCCTTTGGATACTAAGAGGCAATTTAGCAGGGCCAAACCATCTAACCTGCCCATCTCTGGATAATAAAAATAGTGGGGCCTCCAGCCTTCACCCCTCACACCTCATACACTCCACATGCCCCACCCAGCTTCCATGGCCCCTCATGCCCCCATGCCAAGCCATAGTACTTCCATGCCCAATCATCCACGATACACCATATAGAGCAAATAAACCTCTTGCTGATAGTGAAGAAAAGCTTTACAAAGGCAGTACAATGATAACTTTCCACTGATGAAACTCCTTTTCACTGCAGCCCAATAAAAGGGTCAATCATCCATACTCTTTAAAATATCAATAGCTGAAACCAGAAGCACTTGAAACCTCTTGATCCTGTGTAAATAAACATTGTACAATTGACAGATCAGAGACACAGTGATGTCAATAACGCATTGCTTTCTCTTGGGCTCAGGTGATTCTAATGTATTTTTCTGGGCTCTTAGCCAACAATACATAATGAGACTTGCTGAGTATCCAGCCACCCATTAGTCTGTTGAAATAGACAGACTTTGCTTGAACTGTGAGGTCAGTTTTCTATTGAATGGGTTTTCTATTGTAGATCCTGCATGGAACTGGTGCAGTTGGTACAGTTTTCCCGCTGTATGATCAAATTCAAACTCATTCAAATTCGAACTCATTCACAACTCGGGTTAAATAGCTGGCTTTTAAAGCAGAGCAAGACAGGCCAGCAGCACGGTTCAATTCCCGTGCCAGCCTCCCCGAACAGGCGCCAACATGTGGTGTCTAGGGGCTTTTCACAGTAACTTCATTTGAAGCCTATTTGTGACAAGAAGCGATTTTCATTTCATTTCATTTTCAAAACTCTTCTGCCTATATCCTAAATGCCCCTAACAGCACTGTGTTTGCAGCGGTTCAAGAAGGAAGCTCACCACTGGCTTCCAAAGGGCAATTAGGGACGGCAATAAATGGTAGCCGAGCCAGCGACACCCATATCCCTTGAATGAATTTTTAAAAGCACCAAGTCCCATTCATTCTGCTCACAGGCCTACACTGGTGACCAACTAGCAACACTTATTTCAAAAATGTTCATTCTTGTTTTCAAATGCTCTATGGCCTCTCCCTTCCCTATCTCTGTAGGGATACTGGATACTCCAGGCCTACAATCCTCGATGACAAATGTATTTCCCCATTTGTGGTCTCCTGCAGATCCTCAGTATAAATTGCTAAATCATTGGTGTCTGTATCTTCAGCCACCGAGGTCCAATTGACTCCCTAAGTATCTCTGTTCCCCTTTACGTTTCCCCTTAAAATGTATATTTTTCATCTTACATTGCCGTGTCAGATTTTGCTTAATAATGCTCCTGTGATGTTCCCTGGGACATTTTACTTAATTACAGGTGTAAGTGTAAGTTGTTGTGGTGTGTTGGCAATATGCATTGATATTTTGTAGACGGAAAATAACTTGATGAAACATTGACATTGAAAGATGTCCGGAAAAATAATACAGGGCAGTTAAAAATGTAATAAGATATTTTATGTCCCTTTTAAATTCCACCAGGCAATGCAGCATTAAGAGTATTGTAAGTGCAATGCAGAGCTCTGTATAACTGGCACGACTTTTCTGCACTGAAATGCTTTTCAGAGCATTATTCTGTGACCTCTGACTTCTGGCTATATTGTTAATATTAGTTAAAAGCTAATGGAATTGTTAGCTATGTGTTTTATAGAAATTCAAAGGTGGTACTAATAGCTGCTCTGGTGCTTTTTACAACATACAGTATTCATATATTACCTTCTTTATATTGATCAAAAATGGCTTCAATATTCTTGGGAATCGGTTCACAGATTTGGAGCTGGATTCTCCGCAGTCCTGCGGCGAAATTGCGTTTGGCGCCGGACCAGAGAATCAACTTTCACAATGAAATTGGTCCCGGCGCCGGTCTGCCGATTCTCCAGGACTCGAGAATCGGCGTGTTCGTGGAGTACTCCATGCGGCTGGGGGACCATTGCCAGAGGCCCGCCCAATGATCCTCCGCTCCCAACCGGCCAAATTCCTGAAGGCGTAGTTCTAACCACTTATTACTGTCCAGGACCTCACATGGCAGCCATCCTTGTGGGGGGCAGGGTGATCGTGCACCGGGGGGGGGGGGGGGGGGGGGGGGGGCCTTATGGGTGGCCGGGGGACAGATCAGGCTGATCACATCTTCGGGCGTGCGGCCGATCGCAAGGGCTTACATTTTCCAGCTGCCTCCGTGGTCCGAGTCCGCCTTGGTGCTCAGCGCGACCGCTAGAAGCCGCTGCCATGCTCATGCGTGGACTCGAAACTGGAAGTGCAGGGGCCTATTTCCGCAGCTAAAGCTGCGTGAATCACTCTGGGTCCCTGCTAGCCCCCTGCTGGTGAGGGAATTGGCTTATCTTTTATTGAGGAAACTCCAGAGTGAAACGCCAACGTTTTTACGCAGCGTGGGTACATAGTCCGATTTTGGGAGAATCCAGCCCAAGGTCTGTAATTTTTCATGCCATCAAGGATTGGGCCGGTAATATTGCCAGGATCTGTTTTGGATTAGCTACTGGATGTGGTCCCGCCACCAAGTCATTTAATTGATATGGGACCTGAAGAGAGAAGCTTCCCAATCCCATGAGAATGCAATTAGGGACAATTTTATGGAGCCACCGGTGAGGATGGGGATAGGTTCCAAAGCCCAAAGCACAAGCTGTGGGCAGGGAAGGATACCCCCAGGTCCTCACAGTTTCCCCATAGGGGATTTCTCAGTTTTACCTAACTGTCAATGTCTCCCGTATGTATTATTCCTTGTGTATGAATAAAGCTCATAGTCTTACAGTTGAAGTAGATGCTTTATTGTGTGAGTTTGTTCTCTCTCCAGTGTTTATACTATATGTTACATCTGAGCTGTCTCTCTGTGTCCTGCTCACCAGCTGCCATTCCTGTTTATCTATTATATACATCTCTGGTGCTCCCTCTAGTGGTTACTTAGTTGTAGTGTATTTAAATTAACCCCTTGTGTATCTACAGTGATGCATATCAATACACCATGTACCTTAGCAAGACTGCCTCTCCCTGTCGGGTACTGAGGCCTCCGAGCTGCCTTTGCCTTTGATATGAGGGTGTCAACTCACCCTATAAAATGCAACCCTTGAATTCCAATTGACATGTGAAACTAAGATCATACCAACTTACGTGGAACTTTGACAATCCCTGGTCCAATTCAAAGACAAGTATAACAAACAAGCTGAGTGATCATTGGCTACCCTTGAAATTGTTTAGCATTATGTGGGAGTCAACATTTGCCTTTGTTGCTGGAACACTTAAAGTTGGGGATTACTCTCATTGCGATGGAATCGCATATCAGGAATTAAGCATAGAGTTTGTTCACTTCTCAGCATTAATGATTTTGTATGCATTTAAATTTACCCTTAAAAAGATACTGATTTGGAATTTTTTATGCCAATGTTATCTTATCAGTGGTGTTCCATGAGAAATTGTCAAATATATTATACATTTTTGGCATGATAAAGAGTCTCGCTGATGTCTAACTTCATAGAAATCGAGTAATAGTATACTGCTCGAGAAAAATGTCAAGTTACCAGTATTGTATCTTTTCTTCCCTGTCCTGGGTATTACCCTCAAAAGGATATATGTGAAAATGCACATACCCACCTGCATTACCTATCAGTTGCTATGTCAGCACATTTAACAAACACAGGAGGATTATGCACGGAATGTAAAAATGTTAATTGTAGTGAAAAAAATCTCACAGGGTTTCCATAATCTACATGCAAGGGTCTGCATGCCATGGTTACTCTGATAATTTCTAATATTGAACATATTTCTGTTTTAAGAATTTAGTTGAAAAGCCACGACTTTCCTTTTCACAACTTAAAAGATAATATCTGAGCAATCCTTCAAGACACTGGTGTTCTGTTTCAGGCAGCGTCTAACAGGAGGACTGTAATTTGAGGTTTGCTTTCTTATTGTATTCACATCCTGCCATCTTGAATCTATTTTGAATTCAGACCTCCAGGGATTGCTTTTTCGCACAGTCAGTATGTTCGCATTCATGGCTGCTGCAGACCAATGTTGTTGCCATGGAAATTTAACGACCCACTCAGTTACCGTTCCCCAGGACACAAAATGCTTCATTTATAAGTCTCTGGAAAGATTTATTTTATGTCAAAATCTTCATTTATAGAATTTTCATAGCCACTGGAAAAGGACTTGTCCTGAAACAATTATATCCTTAAATGATGATGTGAAAGCAACATTCCCTAGAGAACGAACAATTGATTCATCCTGCGGACTGCGCTGTAACTACATTTTTTATCCCCTTTCCTGTACCTACCCCTAACCAATTTGCTATGCTGTAGCACAATGCTTGTTGTATAGACCACCCACTCAGCATTGGGGGTAAAATTACTAACCTACAAAACTACTGAAATTCTTGCACATTTGCATTTGAGCGTAGAGCAAGGTTTTGCAAATCCATACTGTATAGCAGAACAGTGCAACAATTCTTCCCTTCAGCAATTCACAATGAAGAAATGACACCATGCACTCAGTTGTGATGAATGTGCCCATTCTCCTGTGCCCCTTTTGTGAAATAATTCTTCCTATTATTGGCCCAAACTGCACGGCACTGCAAACATGCACAGCAGAACAACGGATCCATATCCTATTTGTAATTCACAATTGTAACAGTCCAGAGGCCTGCCATGCTGTCACCATCACAAATTGATTTAAACATCAATTGCACAGCCATTAAAACCACTGGACAATCTCGCCAAGCTGATGAATTGTAGCTGAATGTGAAATGAGTCTCTGACTCTGTTTCCCACCATCTAATAGCAAAGCCCATTGTGTCCTGATAAAGCGAGGGTCACGGGTTCAGCCTGAAGTTCAACAGTGCGTCCAGCCAGAGAGAAGAGCGCTATTCACATTGAATTTCCAATTATGGCTTATTTTCCATTTTCATCTTAAACAATTTAATGTGAAGTGTTTGCGTCCCATTTAGTTCCTGAATAATTGAAATATTCTGATGTCAGTGAGATCCAATGACAGCCATCATCCCAAATAGCTGGAATTCTCTGAGCTTGGCATTTCTGTTTTATCTCTTGCAAAACAGCACACAATTCTGGACACCTACATAGTCCCTATTCTTTATGTCTGTTCAAATTTGTCTCCTTAAGGATTCAGTCCCATTGCTGAACAGGATTCATTTGAGTAGTATCCATTCATTTAATAGAAGTATGTTACCAAGGCAACCTGGATACTATTTAGCCTTTCCGGAATCAGCGCTCACAGATGGCTCAGCTTGATGAGCAGTATACTCCAGTCACAGTGCTTGCTAAAATGGTGCTATGTTGCATTTTTCATTGCATTATTTATTTTTCTAGATATTAGTAGGTCAATATCTATTACTGTGCTGATATTTATATGTTTTTATTGCTAAGTATCAATGTTCACCTACAAAGAGAAGGATTCACTCTACTGGTCCACTACCATTTAGCACCAGTGTTAAATGCTAAAGCAGAATGTGTTCATCTATTGCTTGTAGTTATTAACACATACATTTACGATGCTGCAAGATTACTAACAATAATGAGGATCAAGGTTACCCAAAAGCCTAAATTGGCCCCGTTTTTCTTTTTTTCAGTCTAATTGCAAACATCACAACTAGGTCCAACTTTAGAAAATTTCAGATTTGACAAAATGACTGCCAATCAACCGAGGGGAATAATAATAATCGTTTCTTGTCACAAGTAGGTTTCAATGAAGTTACTGTGAAAAGCCCCGAGTCGCCACATTCCGGCATCTGTTCGGGGAGGCCAGTGCAGGAATTGAACCCGCGCTGCTGGCCTTATTCTGCATTACAAGCCAACAATTTAGCCCACTGTGCTAAACCAACCCCTATTGACCCTCATTGAGGGTTGCCTCAATTTTTTCATTAATTGGCTGTCATTTTCTGAAAAAAAGTAACAAGCTGGAATCTTCGATTCTGCAGCTAAGTGCCGGCTCAAACAGAGAATCCTCGGGAAGTTCACATGAGAAGAATCGGCGCGAACCCCGCACCAATTTTGCAACTGGTGAGAGGCTAGCACCGGCGCTGACTGAAACACCTGCCTCCCGCGCCAAAAACAGCCAGAGAATGGCCGGGAACAGGGGCCATGCAGCGAAGAGCTAACGATCTGCAGCGGTCGCGCCGTACAACATGGCGCCGGCTGTGCGCGAACACAACCCGCCATTCACGACCCCACACCCACCCCTTGGCCACCACACGCTAGAGTCCGCAACCCTCACAGAAGACCCCCGACCAGCGGCATGGATCCCGGCCGAGTGTGGTGGCGCTGAACATAGTCCAGCCAGGTTCACGATTTGTGGGACCACATGGTCCGGGCAGTCGGAAACTTGGCCCATTGGGGGCGGAGCACCGTGGGTGAGCCAGCTGATGAGGTGCCAATGGCATTGCGACTGCACGTGGCACACATCACGATTACGCCATTTTGGAGGGGGTGGAGCATGGCTGACCGGCGTTAACCCGGCGGCGGCCCCAATTTCGGCATTGGAGCCCATTCTACGCCCGATCGGCAAACATGATTTTGGCGACGGGCAACGAAGAATCCCACCCAGCATTACTGCACACTTCAACTCTCAAGTTGTAGCGAGGAAGAGATACCCTGTGAATTGTGAAGTCACACATTGCCAGATGATTTGTTCGCTGTTAGCTTCATGGCATTTCAACCTCAACCTACCGATGAGTTTCATGAATTTGTTGCATTGGCACTACAATTGCTCATAAAATTTTCCATTGAATGTTAAATCTAAGACATAACAGCTCAGCTACCTTGTTGACAGCATTAATAATACGTCATGACTGTCAATCTACCTCCTTTGTCCAGAAAATTAGAAAATAGGGTGGCACGGAAGCACAGTGGTTAGCACTGTTGATTCACAGCGGCAGGGTCCTAGGTTCGATTCCCTGCTTGGGTCACTATCTGTGTGGAGTTTGCACGTTCTTCCCTTGACTGTGTGGGTTTCCTCCATGTGCTCCGGCTTCCCCCCACAAGTACCAAAAGACGTGCTTGTTAGGTTAATTGGACATACTGAATTCCCCCGAGGGAATAGGTGCGGGAGTGTGGCAACTTGGGGCTTTTCACAGTAACTTCACAGCAGTGTTAGTGTAAGCCTACTTGTGACAATAATAAAGATTATTATTATTAGGTAAATTGTGAAGCGAGTTGTAAATGTCCATCACCTCTTGTAGAAATGGTTCCAAATCAGTCCTGAATGGTTTGGTTCTAACTTTTAGACTGTACCTACACTATGAAAAAAAATCCAAGATGGCGCCAGAGCATGGCGACTCTCTGTGAGCTCACTAACCCTGACACTTTTCTTTTATCTCTTATCACCGTTCTGACTTACTAAAACTCTTATCATAGAATCATAGAAATTACAGTACAGAAAGAGGCCATTCGGCCCGTCAAGTCTGCCCTTGGAAAGAGCACCCTACCTAAGCACAAACCTCAACCCCATCCCCGCAACCCAGTAACTCCACCCAACCTTTTTGTACACTAAGGACAATTTATCATGGCCAATCCACCTAACCTGCACATCTTTGGACTGTGGGAGGAAACCGAAGCACCCGGAGGAAACCCACGCAGACACCGGGAGAAAGTATAAACTCCGCACAGACAGTGACCCAAACCGGGAATCGATCCTGGGACCCTGGAGCTGTGAAGCAACTGTGCTAACCACTGTTATACTGTGCCCCCATACCTTGATATATAAGTAATATTATTACTCTTTTGCGTTTTCTTCCAGGTTTGAGGATCCTCCGAATCTCGAGAACCGACCTGATGACCCGACATGGCCCGGCATGACTCCACCAACATCCTAAACGCGCTACTGCCGGACCCGTGCTCCCGTCCAGCGCCACCCGACAACTGGAGCCCACCTGCCCGATGACCAGAGTCCTCCCGCCCAGCGACCGCTTGACTATCAGACCCCGCCCGCCCAATGAGCGCCCGACGACTGGAGCCCTCCCGCCCAACAACCGGAGCCCGCTTGCCCAGCAACCGCCGGAGACCAGAGCGCACCCACTGAGCAACTGCCCGGCAACTTGAGCTCTCCCACCCAGTGACCGCCTGGAGACCAGAGCCTGCCCACCCAGTGACCGCACGAAGATCGGAGCCCACTCGCCCAACGACCTCCAAGGGCCCACCAAAAACTCTATAACTTACCTGCTCCAGCAGAACCGCTTTATCTTTTTTTTTCAAAAACATATACTTTATTCATAAAATTTATAATAAACTTTACAGAACATTTCAAATTGTCTTGACTGTACATTCCCATCTAAGTTACATTCATTTGTCTTTCTTCAATTCAATTGGAATAACGTTACACACGTATCCTACTTTAAGTTACAGTTGTTTCTTAAATATTTACATTGCTTTGTTTCTTTCATACATTGTGGTATTGAAGACCCGGATCGAGGGGCTTTACACTGTTACCAACCCCTCGGTGTACATTTGCTGGTAAGACCTTACACAGTGGTCTTTCCCCATTGCGTCTTGGCAGCAGCTGCCCCAAGCTTGAGTGCGTCCCTCAGCACGTAGTCCTGGACCTTGGAATATGCCAGTCTGCAACACTCGGTCGAGGACAATTCTTTGCACTGGAAGATCAGCAAGTTTCGGGCAGACCAAAGAGCGTCTTTCACCAAGTTGATGACCTTCCAGCAGCAGTTGATATCTGTCTCAGTGTTTTGTGTCCCTGGAAACAGTCCGTAGAGCACAGAGTCCTGTGTCACAAAGCTGCTCGGGATGAACCTTGACAAATACCACTGCATCTTTTTCCAAACCTTCTTTGCAAAGGCACATTCCACAAGGAGGTGTGTGACTGTCTCATTTCCCCCACAGCCACTCCGAGGGCAGCGTGCAACGGTGCAACGCGGCAATGAGGCCAGGCCCATCCTTCGTAACACCGGGGACAGGTAGAACCTTAGTATGTAGCGACACTTGGTGCTTGCATACTCTTGGTCTACGCACAGCTTGATGCAGCTGCACACAAAGGTGGCCATCAGGATGAGGGCGGCATTGGGTACGTTCCTCCCTCCTTTATCTAGAGGCTTGTACATTATGTCTCTTGGGACCCGGTCCATCTTGGATCTCCAAATGAATTTGAAGATGGCCCGGGTGACTGCTGCGGCGTAGGTCCGAGTGATGGGCCAGACCTGCGCCACGTACAGTAACACCGAGAGTACCTCACACCTGATGACCAGGGTTTTGTCTGCAATGGAGAGGGAGCGTTGCTCCCACCAGCCCAGTTTCTGTTTTACTTTAGCAATGCGTTCCTCCCAGTTTTTGGTGCACGCCCCAGCCGCTCCGAACCATATCCCCAGCACCTTCAGGTAATCTGACCTGACCGTGTAGGGGACAAAGGACCGGTCGGCCCAGTTCCCAAAGAACATGGCCTCGCTCGTGCCGTGGTTTACCTTGGCTCCTGAGGCCAGTTCAAACTGGTCGCAGGTGTCCAAGAGCCTGCGTACAGATGCGGGATCCGAGCAGAAGACGGCGACATCATCCATGTACAAGGAGGCTTTGACTTGCACGCCTCCGCTGCCTGGGATCATCACTCCTCTCATACCCGGATCCTTCCTGATGGACTCGGCAAAAGGTTCTATGCAGCACACAAACAGGGCCGAGGAGAGAGGGCAGCCCTGCCTGACTCCAGATTTGATCTGGAACTTTTCTGATTCCCACCATTGATTGAGTTGCGCTATAGATGTTTGTGTAGAGCAGTTTGATCCAATTGCGAATTCCCTCCCCAAACCCCATTTTCAAGAGCACATCCATCATGTAGGTGTGCGATATTCTGTCAAAAGCCTTCTCCTGGTCAAGGCTGATGAGGCAGGTGTCCACCCTCCTGTCCTGCACGTAGGCGATCGTATCCCTGAGTAGCGCGAGGCTGTCAGAGATCTTCCTGCCGGGTACAGCACAGGTCTGGTCGGGGTGGATCACCGACTCCAGAGCAGACTTGACCCGATTGGCGATGACCTTGTCTAAGATTTTGTAATCCACATTTAACAGTGAAATAGGTCGCCAATTTCGAATTTCTTCCCTTTCCCCCTTCTGCTTGTAGATGAGGGTGATGATGCCTTTCCTCATGGATTCTGACATGCTGCCATCCAGAAGCATACTCTCGTACACTTCCAGCAGGTCTGGGCCCATCCAGTCCCACAGAGCCAAATACAACTCAGCCGGTAAGCTGTCGCTTCCGGGAGTTTTACTCGTCTCAAAGGACTTGACGGCCTTTGTCAGCTCGTCCAGAGTTAGTGGTTTGTCCAGGTTTTCCCCCTCGTTGTCGTCCAAGACCTCCGTGATAGACGACAGGAAGGTCTGGGTAACAGTACTGTCTGTTGGCTTCAGATCATACAGTCTGGCATAAAAGGATTGACTGATCCTCAGGATGCCAGACTGCGATGTCTTTACAGAGCCATCTTCTTCCTTCAGGCTGCTGATCACAGAGGTCTCTCTGTGTTCCTTCTGGAAGAAGAAGCGTGAGCACTTTTCATCCTGCTCCACGGAGCGGACTCTGGACCGGAAGATAACCTTGGAGGCCTCTGAGGTGTAGAGCGAGGCTTGCTGATCCTTCACCTCTTGGAGATCCTCCTTGACATCAACCCCCATCAACTGCAGCTGGAGCAAATTCTGCATGCTTTTCTGGAGCCTGGACATGACCCTTCGTCTCTCTCTCACCTTTTGGACACCTTTGAGGATGAAGAACCTTTTGATGTTCCCCTTGATTGCTTCCCACCAGAGATGTTGAGACTCAAAGAGGGGTTTCACGGTTCTCCAACCTTTGTAATTCCTTTTGAGTTCCTGGAGGTTCTCTGGGGTCAACAGTTTTACATTCAGCTTCCATGTCCCCCTGCCCACTCCCTGGTTTTCCTGCAGGTGGCAGTCAGCCAGTAGGAGGCAGTGGTCAGAGAAGAACACCGGCTTAACGTCGGTATGCCTGACCGTGAAAGCACGGGACTCAAAGAAGAAGTCTATTCTGGAGCGGACGGACCCATCTGGCCGTGACCATGTGTATCTACGTTGCGCTCCACCTGCAGGGTTGCTGAAGATGTCGAGCAGCTTGGCGTCTTTTACCGTTTCCATCAGGAGTCTGGACGTAGCGTCTAGTTTGCTGTCGGCTCTGCCGGATCGTCCAGCCGCATCGATGATGCAGTTGAAGTCACCGCCCAGAATGACCGGCTTGGAGGTGGCCAACAGCAGTGGTAGTTGCTGAAGGACTGCCAGCCGCTCAGTTTTTACGGCCGGGGCATACACGTTAATAAGTCTGAGAGGGGTGTTTTTGTATTTGACGTCTGCTACAAGGAGGCGTCCACCCACCACCTCCTTAACGTTGGAGATGGTGAAATTGCCTCCCCGTAGCAGAATACCCAGGCCGGAGGAATGACAGTCATTTCCTCCTGACCAGATGGATGGCCCGTGGGGCCACCAGCTTGACCAGCGCCTGTAGTTGCTGAGGTGTGGGATTCCACACTCCTGCAGGAACAGTAGGTCGGCTCTCACATTTGCTAAGTAGCCGAGTGTGGCTACACACCGCGAAGTGTCTTTAATACTTCGCACATTAACAGATGCAATTTTAAATCTCATTTTAAAAAGAGTAGATTTACCAGCCTCAGATTCCAGAGTCTATTGCAGTTGGTTGTTCCAGCTGTTCAAAGTTCCCCAGCATGCCGGTGGTGTTCTCAAAATGTTTCACAGTTGCAGGGTTAAGGAAGCTGCCCTTGTCCGCAGCGTGGCCTTGAACCTGATGGATGTGCATTGACGGGGTGGGGGGGGGGGGGGGGGGGGGGGGGGGGGGGGGGGTAGCCGTTGTGTCCGTCGTGGCAGTCAGTGGGTATTGGGGTTGTAGGCCGGTTCCCATCGTCCAGAGGTTGGTGCTTTGGGCGAGTTTTATTTTTGTTCCTGTCTGTGGTCTGGGGTTCTGTGCGTCCCATTCCACGTTGGTGCTTTGCCTCTTTAATTGAGGCCTATTCTTAGATGGTTCGCCCTCATTGCAGGAGGTGTCGGCGCTAGTGAGTTGCCGCTTTTTACCATTCACCGTCAGGGGTTTCTTTGTTTTATTTTTCAGTTTCCTCTTTCCTTTGTTTCTGCTCGGCTTTTCCCAGCGCCGTTCAATCTTTGTTCCATCCTCGTCCGTCGCGTGTTCCCCGTCAGATGAGGGTGGGGTTGGTTTGTCAGGCTCTGCTGGGGCCCCCGCTTTCTGTTGAGGGTCTTTCTGTTGAATTTCAGCATTCTGTGGTGTGGTGTCTTTGTCGATGGAGGGTGCCTGAACCTCCTCTGTGGTTGCCTTTTTGACTCCACCGCTGACGATTTGCGCATAGGTTGCCCCACGTTTTGGGCAGGCCCTGTAAAGATGGCCGGCCTCCCCACACAGGTTGCAGTACTTGTCTTCCTTACAGTCCTTTGTCATGTGTCCCTCCTGCTTGCAGTTTTTGCAGAAGGTGACGTTGCAGTTGGCGGCCATGTGCCCCGTTTTGCCACAGGTGTGACATACTCGTGGCTGCCCCCCGTAGTAGAGGTAGCCTCGATTTCCTCCAATGGCGAAGCTGGAGGGTGGATGTAGGATGGTTCCATTGCCGTCCGTTCTCAGGGTCACCTTGACCTGGTGCTCGCTTGTCCAGATGCCAAAGGTGTCCTTTAGTTGCACGCTGTCACTTTTCAGCTCGACGTACCTGGCGAGGAATGTAAGCACATCAGACACGGGGACGTGGGGGTTGTACGTGTGCAGTGTAACAACCCGGTTTCTCTGCAACGGTAGCGTGAACAGAGGCTCCGCAGTCAGGATAGACAGGGGGCTCTGGTTGCCTTTTTCTTTAAACACATTCAAGAACTTGATGCAAGCAGCAACACTCTTGAAGGTGACATCGAAATAACCATTGTTGGGAAAATCTTGCAAGCAGAAGACATCTGTTGCTTGAAACCCGCAGCAGTCGAGCAGTACCTGCTTCACGAAGAAATTTCGATCCACAGGCGACTTCCCTTCCGACTTCCTCACTGTGACTCGGACAGTGTTTCGCACTCCCCAGCCTGGTGGTCGGGATGCAGCTGTAGTCATAGCTCAGACGTTGACTCTTGACTGTACCGGCGTTAGGCCTAAACCAAAGGCTTAGACCAGCATGAAGATCCACCAATAGCAGCCAAGCTCAAACGTTTCTTCTTCAAAGTCTCCAGTCTCTCCGTGTTGTCCAATCCACGATCGACATCGAAATCCTTAGCTTCCCCCGATCAAGTGCTCTACACTTGATCTTAGCCAAAAGGCCGAGAACCGCTTTATCCTCCATACTGAACTGCACTTTCCCAAAGTCTCCAAGGTGAGGGGGGATAGATTCCAAGGCCTCCGGTACCTCGGGAATCTGCACATTAATGTGAGACTAGCTGTCTCGCTTTAAATGCATTTGCCAAATAGTGATCCCGCCTACAATGGGCGGGATTGACATCACAACATCTTGCGAGATCGTGAGGCCTCGTTACGTGGACCAATTAACGTTGAATAGTGTTGCCGGCCTTCCTGGGCTAAGCGCGGGAAGCTCACGGAAATTCCTGTTTGCTACTGCACTCAGAAATACTTTCGGAGAATCGTGCCCTCAGTGTTAATTTCTAGTTGCTATAAGAAGGGAGGACCCAATCCTTTTTCCTGCCCGCTGGTGCCCTTCATTAAATGGTGCTCTCACGATGTTAGCAGGTGGGGAATTCCAGCAATGGATCAAAATGACCATCTTCCTTTTTGTCTTGCGTGACTTCACCCAAATGAAGGATTTTCCCTTTAATCTTATTTCGCCTTAGTTATTCCAGAATGCGATACAGTTCGGACCATTGTTCTTATTTCCCCGTTTTAATGATTTTTCATTCTGGATTGCCTCTTGCCTTCATATTAGACTTTGTCAAATGCTATCTTCATATTGAAAGCAATTAGTCTCACTTCTCCTCTGGCACTCAGCGCATGCATCCAATTGGCTTAAACAGAGCCCAGAATCGTCCGACCAATGGGATACTGTTTTCTCCAGCTGGCAGTGCACCCCCACCCGGTTCCCCAGCAGCATGGGGTGGTTTCAATGGGAAATCCCATTGACAAGTGGCGGAAAGATAATATTTCACCACCAGCGAGCGATGCACAGCTGAGAAACACTCGGCTGGGGGACCTGAGAATCCTGTCCTGAGTCTGTTCAAATGCAGAATATTAGGAAATGCATGTACATTTGTATTACTTTTTAAAAAGCATCTGGTGTGACTTCATTGACGGACCCAGGATGACAATGATGTGTTTTTTTTTATAAATTTAGAGTACCCAATTCATTTTTTCCAATTAAGGGGCAATTTAGCGTGTTCAATCCACCTACCTTGCACATCTTTGTGTTGTGGGGGCGAAACCCACGCAAACACGGGGAGAATGTGCAAACTCCACACGGACAGTGACCCAGAGCCAGGATCGAACCTGGGACCTCAGCGCCGTGAGACTGCAGTGCTACCACTGTGCCACCGTGTTGCCCAGACAATGATGTGTTAACGGTTACCTGGAATCCAGAACGGCTGACCCTTGGGTTGATGTGGGAGAATGAGGAGGAGAAAGCATGCCAATCTAAAACATAGAAAAAAGCTGTTCGTGCCCACCCTTGCACCCTACCAGATCCCAAAAAGCAGAGACCTGAAAAGCAATCCTGCCATAGAGCTTGTGAAACAATAGATAATGGCCCTAAATTTTTGTTTGATTGTCCTGATTTCTTGCAAGAGCTTCAGCCTTTTTCAACCTTTTTTTTTTGCCATTGTCTGGGCGTTGTG
This sequence comes from Scyliorhinus canicula, assembly GCF_902713615.1. Taxonomy (NCBI): domain Eukaryota; kingdom Metazoa; phylum Chordata; class Chondrichthyes; order Carcharhiniformes; family Scyliorhinidae; genus Scyliorhinus; species Scyliorhinus canicula. The sequence continues at coordinate 91,500,469 of NC_052151.1, read as the reverse complement.
ACATCGTCCCATCAAAGTTATGGCAGGAGATCAGGAATCTCAATGATAAGGAGTTAGAAAGTGTAGTGCGAGATGGGCTTGTCATGCTGCAGGCATATGGTTGTGACTTTGATCACTTTTGTCACAGATGCGATGGGCCAAAGAGTCTTTTCTGTGCTCTGGTGATGTTCCAGGACTGAGATGACTGACCTCCAGCCACCACAACCCTACTAATCTCTTAAAACTTAATTCTAACACTAACACTATCATTAACCTTTCTCTTTTCTGTTCTATGTATTTACATTGTGTATTTTCTGTTTGCCCTATGCATTTTATTTTCATGTATGGAATAATCTGAGCTGTAAGCAGAATAATACTTTTCACTGTACCTCGGTTCAGTGACAATAAAACAAATCCAAATCCAATATATTTCCAAGTCAGGGTGGTGAGTGACTTGGGGGGGAACCTCCAGGTGGTGGGGTTCCCATCTATCTGCCGCTCTTGTGCTTCTAGATGGTAGTTGATGTGGGTGTTAGGAAGGTGCTGCCTAAGGAGCCTTAGTGAGTTCATGCAGTGGATCTTGTAGATGGAACACACAGGTGATAATTTGTGTCGGTGGTGGAGGGAGTGAATGTTTGTAGAAGTGGCTGGAAGGAAGCGGGCTGCTTCGTCCTGGATGGTATCAAGCTTCTTGAGTGCCGTTGGAGCTGCACTCATCCAGGCAAAGGAAGGGTGTTCCATTACACTCCTGACGTGCCTTGCAGGCTTTGGGAAGCCAGGAGGTGACTTACTTGCCACAGCATTCCTAACCTCTGACCTACTCTTGTAGGCACAATATTAATATGGCTAGTCCAGTTTAGTTTGTGGCCAATGGGAACACCAGGATGTTGACAGTGCGGAATTCAGTGATAGTAATGCTATTGACTGTCAAGGGGCGGTGGTTTGATTCTCTCTTATTGGAGAAGGGAATTGCCTGGCACTTGCGTGGCACCAATGTTGTTGCCACTTGTCAGTCCAAGCCTGGATATTGTCCAGGTCTTGCTGCATCTGCATGTGGACTGCTTCAGTCTCTAAGGAGTCGCAAATGGTGCTGAACATTGTGCAGTCATCCACAAACATCCCCACTTCTGACCTTATGTTGGAAGGAAGGTCATAGATGAAGCAGCTGAAGATGGTTGGGCCTAGGACACTAACCTGAGGAACATCTGCAGTGATGTTCCAGGACTGAGATGACTGACCTCCAGCCACCACAATTGCCTTCCTGTGCCAGGTGCAGTGATATCATGGTTGTGTTGTAATTCACCGACTGACCACCACGAATATCACTAGTATATAAGTGAATGTAAAAGTAACTTGAAGATTTGATGCATATTGCAGCCCCAGAAAGAATGAAATTTATGAACGCTATGTGTTTAGATCACATTTACAGAAGACAGGAGAGTCCATTGATCAGTTCATCACTGATTTAAACTTAAAAGCTTGTGGTAGTATGGCTAGGGTAATTACGGTATCTCGGAGCAGTGCTGCCATTGGTACAGAAGACTCGCTGCCCATTGGCTCAGGCAGGTCATGTGCCTCTCTGACAATTGGCTGAGGCTAGTCATGTGACTGCTCACCGATTGGCCGAGAGGCCGGTAGCTCCGCCTATGAGGCGGGGTATAAGAACTCTTACCATGCAGCAGTTAGCCTTTTTCTGTAAGTCGACTGCCGGGCACACATCTAGTATATTAAAGCCTGTTATTTGGAACTTCTTCATGACTCAAGTCCAATTGATGGTGCATCAAAGCTAAAATCTGTAATGTTTCTGCTGTGGAAACTTCCATGATTCGGAACCAGGTTATGTTTGGTGTGAGTAAAAATAAGCTGAGGAAATGGTTGCTGAGGGAATCGGAGCTGTCTTTAGAACAAATAGCTAAGATTTGTCAGGCTCACGAGCTAGCAGCACAGTATTCTGAAATGTTTCTCAGCAATGGAGGGGTCTTCTTGGAGGAGAAAACTCCGGTTGCCGCACTTTTTCCAATCAGGTGGGAAGCTTCTGAAAAAAGGCGGGAAAGTTCCTGAAGCTCCTTGCACACCAACAAATAGGTTAAAGATCAGGACAAAGTATTTCTGTGTAAAAGATGTGGTCAAAGGCACAAATTAAGGCAGTGTCCAGTGTTTGGCAAGTTTTGTTCCAGATGCAAAGGAAAAAATCACTTTGCTCAGAATTGTTACTCTAAGCTCAACCCCAGACCAGTCAGCACAGTGGAAGACAACTGTCTGCACTGAGGAAACACCATTGCTTGTTGGAGTAATAACACAGAAGAATGATTCTTTGGAGACATCAAAACATTCTCCAGCATTAAAAAAATTCAAACTGTTACTCAATTTAAAATAATTTAGGTTGATTAGGACAAATCGCTGCTACCACTTGAACTGAACGGTACAGTGGTCAAATTGAAGTTAGGCACTGGTGCGATAGCCAATTCAATCAGCATGACTGATTGAAAACATCTAAAAACTCAGTCTATTAGACGAAATCACAAAATATCTCTGAGAAATTATAATGGTTCAAGCATTAATTGTTATGGTGCTTGTGACCTGTGTGTGGTGGTGAAGAACACAGTTTATTCCATCCCATTCTATATTGTATCTGAGGGCTTGGGTTCATCATTAGATGATCTGCCCTATGAAGAATAAGGTCTATTGCAGTTGGTGTCTCGCATCCTCAGCGGATTGGATTAACACTCCAACGATTCTGAGAACATTATCAGCAAATCCAGCGATTTGTTCGCAGTTTTTGGAACACTACCATTCACCCACAAGTTACAACTCAAAGAGGATGCAAAATCTGTGATACAGGCACCAAGAAGAGTACCTGCACCTCTTTGGGATAGCCTCAAAAAGGAGCTAGACAGAATGACAAAATTAAAAGTAATCAGAAAAATAGAAGAACCTACCGACTGGGTAAACTCCATGGCTTTTCTGAAGAAAAAGAATGCCAATATTCGCATATACATGGATCCGAACAACCTTAACAAGAATATCAAAAGAGAACATTACCAAATACCAAAGTGTGAGGAAATTATATCTGAGATGGTTGGTGCACAGCTCTTTACGAAACTTGACGCATCTCAGGGTTTCTGGCAACTAAAGCTAGAGGAACAAAGTACAAAATACTGCACTTTTAAGACGTCATTTGGATGATACAGCTTTCTGAGAATGCCTTTTAGCATAATTTCGGTATCAGAAATTTTTCACTATGCCATGGAGCACAGAATCAAAGGCATCAAAGGTGTACGTGTGTGCGTGGAGGATATCATCGCTTGGGGCTCAACCATAGGGGCACAATACGAGGTTGCTTAAAGTTCTAATGATCATCAGGAGAAATGGGCTGAAGCTCAACAAGGAAAAGTGGTAATTTGAAGTAACTGAGATCACATTCCTAGGTGACAAGCTCTCATCGCATTGCATTGAACCAGACAAGGCCAAAATCCAAGCAATTCTCAACATGCCAAAACCACACGACAAGGGAGCCATCTTAAGAGTGATGGGTACGATCCAATTTTATAGGAAAATTCATTCCAAGCCTGTCAGCAAAAACAACACATCTACGTGATCTCCTGCACAAAACAACGGATTTCACATGGACTGAGCAACATGAGCAAGACTGGAAGAAGCTCAAGACTTCACGAACCACCACGCCAGTTCTCACATTTTCTGACCCATTGAAGCAGATTAAAGTGTCAATAGATGGGTCCAAAGATGGTCTGGGAGCAGTTCTTCTGCAACTCGAGCATGGCGATTGGAAACCATTTGCGCATACATCACGATCCATGATGACAACAGAGCAGAGGTATGCTCAAATCGAAAATGAATGCCTGGGTTTAGCTGTAGGCTTGGAGAAATTCCACGACTACGTCTATGGGCTTCCAACTTTCACAGTTGAGACAGATCATTGTCCTTTGGTTAACATCATCAAAACAATTCTCAACTAGATGTCTCCGTGCATTCAGAGGTTGGTGATGAAGTTACAATGCTATGACGTCAATCTCACCTACACTCCAGGCAAATGTTTGTTCTTAGCAGATGCATTATCGAGAGTGTTAGCACAGTGGGTAGCACTGTTGCTTAACAGCTCCAGGGTCACTGGTTTGATTCACGGCTTGAGTCACTGTCTGTGTGGAGTCTACACGTTCTCCCCGTGCCTGCGTGAGTTTCCACCGGGTGCTCTGGTTTCCTCCCACAAGTCCCAATAGATGTGCTGAGAGGTGGTTTGAACATTCTGAATTCTCCCTCTGTTAACCCGAACAAGCGCCGGATTGTGGCGACTAGGGGCTTATCACAGTACCTTCATTGCAGTGTTAATATAAGCCTGCTTGTGTCAATAAAGATTATTATTAAGTATTGGTGGTGACATTGCTAAGGATGTAGATCTGCATGTCAATCTTATTTCCACACTACTACCAGTATCAGATGAGAAACTTCATGAGATCCAAGAAGAGGCTAGGAAGGATCAAACTCTTCAAGAGGTGATGAGGAACATCAACTCACACTGGCCCAGAGGTCAATGTATGGAGTTCTGCAATACAAGATCTGAACTCAGTATCATCAATGGTGTGGTACTTCATTTGAACATGAGAGTCATACCACAATATCTTCGTAAGGATGTATTAAAGATATTACATGAAGGACATCTTGGGATTGAAAAATGTAATCAGAGAGCACGTGACTCTGTTTCCTGGACCGGTGTAAACCAGGATTTTGAAAGGATGGTCAGTTGTTGTGATACATGCCAAACGCATCGTTGCAAGCAAACAAGAGAACCTGTGCACATATCTGATTTACTTAAGGCACCATGGCAGAAAGTAGCGATCAATTTCCTTCGCTTACAAGGGAAAGATTATTTCATGATCATGGTCTATTTTTCAATCTATCCCGAAATGGCTCTACTGTCAAGCATAACGGCAAGCAATGTAATGCTGCATACTGAGTCAATTTTTGCTAGACACAGAATTCCGCAAGTCGTCGTGAGTGACAACGTTCTTTGTTTTAGCTGTAAAGACTAGCAACACTTCACAGTCACGTGTGATTTCAATCATGTCATGTCGTGTCCACTATACTCTCAAGCCAATGGAAAAGCCGAAAAAGGTGTACATGTTGTTAAGCGATTGTTGAAGAAAGCAATAGACAGCCAATCTGATCCACATCACGCGCCATTGAGTTATAGAGCGTCACCATTGTCACATGGTAGATTGCCAGCAGAGTTACTCATGAATTGAAGGTTGCGTACCACACTTCTATACTTGGCAACAGAGGAGAATGCAGTGGTACTGTAGGAAATGCAAAACATTAAAGCAAAGCAAAAGCAGTTCTATGATAAAGTGTCCAGAACTTGGGGCAGCACGGTAGCATTGTGGATAGCACAATCGCTTCACAGCTCCAGGGTCCTAGGTTCGATTCCGGCTTGGGTCACTGTCTGTGCGGAGTCTGCACATCCTCCCCGTGTGTGCGTGGGTTTCCACCGGGTGCTCCGGTTTCCTCCCACAGTCACAAAGATGTGCAGGTTAGGTGGATTGGCCATGATAAATTGCCCTTAGTGTCCAAAATTGCCCTTAGTGTTGGGTGGGGTTACTGGGTTATGGGGATAGGGTGGAGGTGTTGACCTTGGGTAGGGTGCTCTTTCCAAGCAGACTCGATGGGCCGAATGGCCTCCTTCTGCACTGAAAATTCTATGATAATCTATGAAACTTTACCACCTCTGAGTAGTGATGATATTGTAAAAGTAGAAGATTCATGCAATTGATCAAAAAAGCTTTTGTCCTTGAAGAAATAGCATCTCGTTCCTACAATGTACAGACAGAGGATGGGTTGGTTTTAAGAAGAAAGTTTTGTGCACTCTTAAAAACCAGAGAAGACTTTTGCAACAACGTGATGGATGATTCTACATCAGAATCAACGCAAGTTTCAGCGTCAGATAGTTCAGCAGTTCCTGAGCATGAGAATGACATGGAGAACATAGAATCTACAAGTTCTGAGCAGCAAGGTTAAACTTTGTGAAGATCAACTAGATCAGAAGAAAACCTGATCGACTCAATTTGTAGATTATATATGTACATTTGTTTAACTAGTTTTTAAAAAATTTTTAAAAATAATACTCTTAGACTCACAGGCTCATGCTATCACATGTAAATATACTGATGATAATGTATTAATTTATTCTTTCAAAGGAAAGGGGATGTAGTAATATAATAGTTGTGTTATAATTCGCCAACTGAACACTAGGAGTCTCACTAGTAAGTGAACACTAAAGTCAGCTGACCTCAGGCTGGCTGGAAGAAGTTCAAGAGAGAGGTTGCATGGCATAATTTTACTGTTTTTCAGCTGTTATCTTTGACCATAAGACCATAAGACATAGGAGCAGAATTAGGCCACTCGGCCCATCGAGTCTGCTCCGCATTTCAATCATGGCTGATATTTTCTCATCCTCCTAGGAGATCCGCAGGAGATATATTCTCCTGCCTTTTCCCCATAACCCCTGATCCTCTTATTAATCAAGAACCTATCTAACTCTGTCTTAAAGACACTCAATAATTTGACCTCCACAGCCTTCTTGTATATAGATTACCCACCGTTAATGTTAATAAATTGTTTATAGCTTAACTACAAGGGTCTTTAATAAATCAGGCCATCCGACAAGTACATTACACCAGGTATGACTCCAACCAGAGGAGAGTTTTCCCCCTATTCCCATTGAATCCAGTTTTGCTCGGGCTCCTTGATGCCATACGCGATCAAATGTTGACTTGATGTCAAGGGCAGTCACTCTCACCTCAGCTCTGGCATTCAACTCTTTCGACCATGTTTGAATCAAGGCTGTAATGAGGTCAGGAGCTGAGTGACCCTGGCACATCATCATAGAACATAGAACATAGAACATTACAGCGCAGTACAGGCCCTTCAGCCCTCAATGTTGCGCCGTCCTGTGAGACCCCTCTAAAGTCCCTCTACACTATTCCCTTATCATCCATATGCCTATCCAATGACCATTTGAATGCGTTTAGTGTTGGCGAGTCCACTACTGTTGCAGGCAGGGCATTCCACGCCCTTACTACTCTCTGAGTAAAGAACCTACCTCTGACATCTGTCCTATATCTATCTCCCCTCAATTTAAAGCTATGTCCCCTCGTGCTGGACATCACCATCTGAGGAAAAAGGCTCTCACTGTCCATCCTATCTAATCCTCTGATCATCTTGTATGCCTCAATTAAGTCAACTCTTAACCTTCTTCTCTCGAATGAAAACAGCCTAAAGTCCTTCAGCCTTTCCTCATATGATCTTCCTCCATACCAGGCAACATCCTTGTAAATCTCTTCTGTACCCTTTCCAATGCTTCCACATCCTTCCTATAATGTGGCGACCAGAACTGCACACAATACTCCAAATGCGGCCGCACCAGAGTTTTGTACAACTGCAACATGACCTCATGGCTCCAGAACTCAATTCCTCTACCAATAAAAGCTAACACACCGTACGCGTTCTTAACAACCCTCGCAACCTGGGTGGCAACTTTCAGGGATCTATGGACATGGACACCGAGATCTCTCTGCTCGTCAACACTACCAAGAATCTTACCATTAACCCAGTACTCTGTCTTCCTGTTATTCCTTCCAAAATGAATCACCTCACACTTTTCTGCATTAAGCTCCATTTACCACCTGTCAGCCCAGCTCTGCAGCTTATCTATGTCCCTCTGTAATTTGTAACATCCTTCTGCACTGTCCACAACTCCACCGACTTTAGTGTCATCTGCAAATTTACTCACCCATCCTTCTACGCCCTCCTCCATGTCATTTATAAAAATGACAAACAGCAGCGGCCCCAAAACAGGTCCTTGTGGTACACCACTAGTAACTGGACACCAGTCAGAACATTTCCCATCAACCACCACCCTTTGTCTTCTATCAGCTAGCCAATTTCTGATCCAAACTGCTAAATCACCCTGAATCCCATGCCTCTGTATTTTCTGCAATAGCCTACCATGGGGAACCTGATCAAATGCTTTACTGAAATCCATATACACCACATCAACTGCTTTACCCTCATCCACCTGTTTGGTCACTTTCTCGAAGAACTCAATGAGGTTTGTGAGGCACGACCTACCCTTCACAAAACCATGTTGACAATCTCTAATCAAATTATTCCTTTCCAGATGATTATACATCCTATCTCTTATAAACCTTTCTAAGACTTTTCCCACAACAGAAGTAAGGCTCACTGGTCTATAGTTACCGGGGTTATCTCTGCTCCCCTTCTTGAACAAGGGGACAACATTTTCTATACTCCAGTCCTCTGGCACTATTCCTGTAGACAAAGATGACTTAAAGATCAAAGCCAAAGGCTCAGCAATCTCCTCCCTAGCTTCCCAGAGTATCCTAGGATAAATCCCATCTGGCTCAGGGGACTTATCTATTTTTACACTTTCCAGAATCGCTAACACCTCCTCCTTATGAACCTCAAGCCCTTCTAGTCTAGTAGCCTGTATCTCAGTATTCTCCTCGACAACTTTGTCTTTTTCCTGTGTGAATACAGACAAAAAATACTCATTTAGCACCTCCCCTATCTCCTCGGACTCCACGCACAACTTCCCACTACTGTCCTTGACTGGCCCTACTCTTACCTTAGTCATTCTTTTATTCCTGACATACTTATAGAAAGCTTTAGGGTTATCCTTGATCCTACCTGCCAAAGACTTCTCATGTCCTCGCTTGGCTCTTCTTAGCTCTCTCTTTAGAGCCTTCCTAGCTAACTTGTAACTCTCAAGCGACCCAACTGAACCATCATGTCTCATCTTCACATAAGCCTCCTTCTTCCTCTTGACAAGTGTTTCAACTGCAGTGAGCAGGTTAATGCTAATTAAGTAACACTTGATTGCAGTGTTGATGATCCCTTCCATTACTTTACTGATGATTGAGAATAGACTGATAGGGCAGTAATTTACCGGGTTGGATTTGTCCTGTTTTTGTGTACAGGACATACCTGGGTAATTTTCCACATTGCCGGGTAGATGCCAGTGTTGTAGCTGCACTGGAACAGTTTGGCTTGGGCGTAGAAAGTTCTGGAGTACAAATCCTTAGTACCATTGCAGAATATTGTCAGGGCCCAAATCCTTTGCAGTATCCAGTGACTTCAACCATTTCTTGATTTCAAGTGCGGTGAATCGAATTGACTGAAGACTGACTTCTGTGATGCTGGGGACCTCCGGAGGAGACCGAGATAGATCATTTACTCGACACTTCTGGCTGAAGATTATTGTGAATGCTTCAGCCTTGTCTTTTGGATAGTTGTGCTGGGCCCCTCCATCATTGAGGATGGGAATATTTGTGGAGCCTCCTCCTCCTTACATGAGTTGTTTAATTATCCACCACCATTCACGACTGGGTGTGACAGGACTGCAGAACGTAGCTCTGATCGCTGGTTGTGGGATCGCTGATCTCTGTCTATCATTTGCTGCATATGTTGTTTAGCATGCATGTAATCCAGTGTTTAGCTTCACTGGGCTGGCACCTCATTCTTCTGTATGCCTGGTGTTGCTACTGGCATGCCCTCCTGCACTCTCCAGTGAACCAGGATTGATCCTCTGGCTTGGTGGTAATGGTAGCATGGGTCATGTGGTTACAGATTATGTCTGAATACATTTCTGCTGCTGCTGATGGCCCACAGTGCCTCATGGTGCCCAGCCTTGAGTTGCTAGATCTGTTCTGAATCTATCCCATTTAGCATGGTGGTAGTGCCACACAACATGATGGAGGGTATCCTGAATGTGAAGACGGGGGTTTGTCTCCACAAGGACTGTGCAGTGGTCACTCCTACCGATACAGTCACGGACAGATGCATCTGCAGCAGGCAGAGGCTGGCTTAGCACAGTGGGCTTAACAGCTGGCTTGTAGTGCAGAACAAGGCAGCAGCGCGGGTTCAATTCCTGTTTTGGCCTCCCCGAACAGGCGGCGGAATGTGGCGACTAGGGGCTTTTCGCAGTAACTTCATTGAAGTCTACTTGTGACAATAAGTGATTATTATTATTTTTAGGTTGGTTCGGATGAGGTCAAGTATGTTTTTCCCTCTTATTGTCCTCACCACCTGCTGCAGTCCCAGACTAGTAGCTATGTCCTTTAGGAGCCGGCCAGCTCAGTCTGTGCTGGTACTACCAAGCCATTCTTGGTGATTACATTGAAGCCCCCTACCTGGAGTACATTCTGTGCCCTTGCCATCCTCAGTCCTTCCTCCAAGTGGAGCACGTGGAGGAGTACTGATTCATCAGCTGATGGTGGCCGGTACATGCTAATCAGCAGGCGGTTTCCTTGCCCATGATTGACCTGAATCCATGAGACTTCATGCTGCTTGGAGTCAATATTGAGGACTCCCAGAGCAGTTCTCTCCTGACTGTATAGCACTGTGCTGCCACCTCTGCTGGGTCTGTCCTGCCGGTGAGACAGAATATCCCCAGGAATGGTGATAGTGGTGTCTGGGATATTCTCTGTAAAGTATGTAACAGGTGAAGTACTAACAGATGTTAGTAAGGAGGACATTGCAGGATTGACTGGACTGGGTTTGTCATTGTTGTGCCGAGGTTGATGTTGGGTGGTCTGCCTGGTTCCTTTCCTTTCTATTGGCTGAGTTTCATACAACTCAGTAGCTTGCTCGTCCATTTAATAGTTAACCACATTGCTGTGGATCTGCAGTTACATGCAAGGCAATCCAGGAAAGGACTGAAAATTTCCTTACCCTGAGGAACATTAGTGATACAGTTGGGCTTTTACAATAATCAACAATGCTTTTATGGTCATCATTGGACTTTTAATTCCATATGTTCATTGGATTCAATCTACCAGAGTATTACCCTGGGTCTCTGGATCACCAGTCCAGTGACAAGACCACAGCACCACTGCTTCCCCCACGTGTTAAATAATTTTAAATGGTCGCAAAGTGCCACAAATAGAAACATGATAATAACTGGATAATCTATTTTAATTATGTTAGCTGAGGAATAAATATAACAGAGGTCACCAGGAGAACTCTCCTGCAGTTCTTCAAAGTAGCAGAACGGGGCCTCAGTTTACCGTGTTCTCTGGGAGGGTAGCGCAGCACTCCCTCAGTTACAGCACAGGAGTGCCAGCCTAGATTCTGGAAGTGGACTTGAACATACATCTTTGTGGTTCAAGTGAAGGCGGGTTGTCACTGAGCAACGGAGGAGTTACATGTCTAGTGTGAATAGGAGATGCTTTATGTTGAGTTGATTTTTCTGAATAAAGGCAATCCCATAATTTATACAGACATGTCCGATAAAATTGAAGCAAAGTGGGAATCGGTTTGAGAGCAGCTTGCACATACTTAGTGGAAATAATGGGGCAGATCAGCAACTCGGAATGTTATTCAGAGAAAAGTTTTAATTCCTACAATCATAGGATCGCTACAGTGCATAAAGAGGCCATTCGGCCCATTGAGTCTGTACCGAGCCTCTGAAATAAACCAGACCTATCCCCGTAACCCTACCTAACCTACACATCTTTGGACACTAAGGGGCAATTTAGCATGGCCAATCCACCTAACCTGCGCATCTTTGGACTGTGGGAGAAAACCAGACCACCCGAAGAGTGGCATATGGTCCCTGTTTATTGCAAATCAAAGAAGCAAATATCCAAGTTTTGTTTTTTGCCATTATTAATAAAGTAGTCAATATTTTGCAATTATAGTGGGAATCTATTTGCATGAGTCATTCACAGGTGGAAGAACAGGGGTGAATTTGAGAAGTTAGCTGAAAAGGTTAAGTGGTGATTATAGTGTTCGTAAATTAAGTGGGAACTCAATTGTCATTTTTGGTGAGTTTCTGTCATAAAATTAGCATTGCAGCAATTTCTGTGCATAACTTCCCATTCCCGCCTGGTTCCTGCCCCATTATAGAGCTCGGCAGCTCCTGTCCAAACACAAGGCTAGTCCAGGTGTTTGCTACCAATTCTGCTGTGAGCTGATAATCACATATTCATATGAACAGCAAGAATGATGAGATCTCTCAATGCTACGAGTTGAGTTCTCACTGCAGCAAGGCTGATTTAGAATGTATTAACTGAGACTGGTGGGAGTTCTTGACTTTGGTGCTGGCAACCTTAAAAAAAACTTTCAAGAGAAAATTACTGGAGTTGCAGAAAACCTTTTAAAGCACCTTTTTTTTCATACGTGACATCTGGATTGAACTGAATTTGCATCTGGTAGCCCAAGGGCCTCCGAGAGAGGGAGGCATCAGAAAATCTGAAAGAGTCCTGTAACTAAAAGTCCTCATAGTCTTTTTTTTCCGCATACTTTGGCAGCACAGTTGCTTCACAGCGCCAGGGATCTGGGTTTGATTCCCGGCCTAGGTCACAGCCTGTGCAGAGTCTGCACGTTCTCTCCATGTCTGCGTGGGTTTCCTCCGGGTGCTCTGGTTTCTTCCCACAAGTCCCGAAAGACGTGCTGTTAGGTGAATTGGCATTCTGAATTCTTCCTCTGTGCACCCGAACAGGTGCCTCTGGATTTTCACAGTAGCTTCTTTGCTGTGTTAATGTAAGCCTACTTGTGACAATAATAAGGATTATTATTATTGGGCGTTGGGGCACCTCATTGGACTCCTTAGAAGCATAGCTCCACAGCAGATGGAACAGGGGATTAACAGAGATTACTTGAGACAATCATCACACTCACCAATGACAGCTGAAATATTCATTGGCACACAGCCCGTGTCACGGTAAAAACTTCACTGGTGACCCACTCCTGAGGCTCATGCGATATCTCCTGGCCCTGCAGGTCAACGGAACCCCACTGGTATCACACAGTATGAGTGCATGAGATCTGGACATCTCCTTGACACAACATTTGTGCTTAAGCCTGACTCTGCACAACATTGCTGCAAACCTCCCACCAAAGGCACACATCCCTCAATGACTCTGATCTGTAGGATGTGAGCCACATAGAGCCACATGCTTGCACAGTATGAACATCTCAAGCACACAAGCAGCTGCCACTGGTTCTGGCAAGAAGGCACAAGGCTCACTCAATGAGAACACCAAAATTTGGCCTCCTGCGAAACCCAGCTAAGAGGCCACATAGCCCACCACCACCACCTTTTGTGGTAGCCACTGTCTCCCCAATCGGCAGGGAGGCGTTATGAGGATAGAGGCGTTGCACATCTAGGGCCGTGTGTATGTCACTGATGGGGCTGTTGTGTCAAGTACGTGGGGTCTGATTCAGCGGACTTGACTTAAAGTACACTGAAGGGCACCTTTAGCAGAATGTTTTTCAGAACTTGCAGCGCCGAGAAAGACCTTTGCCATTTCTTTTGGCCTCAGTATTGAAAACCCCATCGAGGCCACTCTTTAAATCGCGCCAGTGCAGGAAGTCTACTCGCTTGAGTGGCAGTGAAAAGGCATCAAGCTACCCAGATACCAGGAGGAGTGCCAGGGTGCCAGCCTGCCCTTTTTTTTTAATATTTAGAGTACAACTATTTTTTTTTCAATTAAGGGGCAATTTAGCATGGCCAATCCACCTACCCTGCACATCTTTGGGTTGTGGGGGTGAAACCCACGCAGACACGGGGAGAATGTGCAAACACCACACGGAAGGTGACCCAGGGCCGGGATTTGAACCCGGGTCCTCAGTGCCACAGTCCCAATGCTAACCACTGCGCCACATGCCGCCCCGTGCCACCCAGTCCTGTTCCCGACCACCCAGAGCCTGAACTTCCCAGAGAGAGAGACCCCCCCCCCAGGTGCCATCAAGACTGGCTCATGACTTTGTGAACCAGTACCAAACGGCATCCAGTTGAGTCCTAGCTGGGAAGGCCGGTGAATCCTGGGCCATGGGAGAATCCAGCGACCATATATTTAAATTAACCTATTTAAATGAGGCCTCTTATGAGATTCAATGTCTCATCCTGACACCAAGTCAGAGGCCCCAGAGCGAGGTGGAGATGAGGTGCAATGAAGTCCACTCAACAGTCAGGAACATCATCGATCGATGCATCGGGCTGCTGAAGATGCATTTTCATTGCCTGGACGGCTCTGATGGGCTCTCCAATGCAACTCCCAGAGGTTCTCATGCATTGTGGTGGCCTGCGTCATGCTGCACAATCTGCCGTTGTAGCAGGGTGATATGATGGAGGAGGAGGAATGTCAGGCCTTGTTGGATGGGGAGGACAAAGAGGGCATCCAGGTGGAACCCGGAACCCGGCTAACCCACTTAGCCGACTGGAAGGTCTAATGTCTGGAGGTTCCATCGCCATCATCCCCCTAGTCCTTCAGCCCTTCTGTCCCATGGCCCTTTCCACCATCACTCCCCTCAATGCCTTTGACTTTTTCACCCCTCTTTCCCTTTACCCTTTCACCCTATCTGCCATCACCCTGTGACCTCTCTCATTATATCTAACCTTGTTCTGTCACCCCACCGTCGTCCACCTTTACCTCCCCCCTTCCCAGGACCAAAACATCTGCCCTTCCCCCACCAAGGCTCACACCAGGGTGTTGGGCCTGGTTGACAGTGTCAGTGGGTCTAGTCTGGGGGACGGAGGATGATGATGACTTACTGTGAGAAGAGTTCTGGTGCTCCTCATTGTCTGCCAAAGTCTGACCCCTGTCTTTTAGATAAGATGCCAGTGTCCACCTGGATGGTCCCTGGTTGTGCAATGGGAACTCCTCATGGACCACATTATTTTGGGGGCAGGGGGCGATGGGAGATGGAGCTATGTTTGAGGTCATAGACTGGGGATTTGTCGTACCAGACTGTCACACACTGCGCCTCTCATGGCTTGTCACTCCTGGGTGAGGGTGGAGGGTCTGTGGGATATGCCTGAGCCCAATGTGCATGAACCCCTCCACCCATCCTTCACAGCCACATATCCAGCCCCAGCCTAGCCATCTCATTCATGGGCATACAGTGAAAGGAAGCTCGGATAGGTGCAGCAAAAATGCTTAAAAGTGCGATTTTACAATTAAAGTTCACTTCCTCCTGACAAATTATGCTCAACTACACCTGTGGCAATTTAAGGGTTGTCTATCTTTCTGGTCTTCCGTAGTTTCCCGCGGCTTCTAGGAGTTCCTCAGATTGCACATCAGGAATAGAGGTGGCCTTATCTTGCCCTCTGGCCTGTGATGCCCTTGGCGTGTGTCCTCTAGACATGGATGGGGCCCGTCGACCTTTTGGTCACAAATGACAGCGTGTCAGCCTGTTCTTCCCCCTGTTTAGCAGATGCACCAGTGCCAAGAGAGAAGGGGGGAGGATTCAGAAGGACTGGAGTGTTTCAGTGCCTCCTTTGTATTTGGACCTCATTGTTGCTCCTCCCTTAGGGTGCTTACTGGCCCATGGGCTACTCCATTGAGGGGAAGCTGGAGTGAGCTCAAGAGGCCTCAACATCATTGGTGCTGCCAGTCCTGAAGGCCCACAAATGTCTGAACTACGGTGTTGATGCTCTCAGTGACATGTGCCTCAGTGAGTGAGCCATGTCCTTCATTGCCTCGGTCATGTCCCTCTGTGACTGTGCCATGCCACTCAGTGCATCGAACATGTCCCTCAATGTCTGGTTATGGTCCATCAGCACCCGGCCAATGTTCTCGATGTCCTCAGGCATGACTCTTTGAGTGGGTCAAGCTCTGGATCGCCGCAGCAATGTCTATATGCACCTGGGACATGTCCGCCTGTGACTGAGCCCTTCTGTCCTGTGTCTCAGCCGTGGACTTCACGGTGTAACCCAAGCCTTGGACGTCTTCACACATGGTTCTGACTTCTTGCCCCAGACCTTCCACTGTGGACGCCAGCCTTTCAGTGTTGGCCTGGATACCATGTATTACCAGCAACATCTCCTGCACCTGAGAACGATTGGACTCGTCCAGTTTGACGTGCAGGCACTGGAATGTTCTGACACCCCCTCCTGTAAGTTCTGGCTCTGAATTTGCATCTGGACCAGTGATGGAGTAACCTTTTCCAGAGGTGTGACATCTGTCTTGGGAGCAGCTGTTGACTGGAATTGGGCAGCCCTCTGATATACGCTGGTCCTTCGCGAGTTCCTGGCTCCACAATGTGCTGCAGCAGGTATGCTCAGCAGAGGGTGGCCTAGCAGCCTGACCTCTAACTGAAGTGATTGTCTCTGTGCTGGTGGATGGTACAGCTGACTGCAGTGCCGAGACACCCCGTGGTTCTGCGCAGGAGTGTTCCTAGGGTTTGGATTGGGAACAGCGACCCCAATGGCCCGTCCTCATCTGGTGGGGATCCAATATAAAGGACATGGGGGTCAGCTCTTGGCAAGGACACCACTGTGGGAGATTAAAGGCTCACTTAAGATAGGACATTTGTATAAAGTTGCATTGGACTTTCAGTTCTTCAGCGCATGCCGAAATCCACGTCAGCCACTCCCCTCTCCCCGACCATTCTTAAAAAGGGGGCGAGGACACATAGCTCCAGCATGTCCCCACCCGTCTTCTGATGTTCCGTTTGATTATGTCCTGCTTTAGCCTTTAGGACACACAAAGGACATTGCACATGCGAGTTTTAGGGGGATTTCTAGTTAGTGGCATATGTGGGCAAGGTGCCTAGCCAAAGCGGTAGGGCTTGTGTTAGGCATTCCTGGAGCATGGGTTCTGAGCGACATGCTGGAGTGTTACAGGCATATAACGGTCCTGGGGCTGATAGTTGGTGTCAAAGATGGGAGTGATGACAGGGTTACACAGGTGGTTATTCACCCTAGCAGCTTTAAGGAAGTTGTTCATCTTCTTCCCACAATGCATTTGGTCCTCCTGAAGAAGCTGCCAGCACATACATCATCCCCCACAAGAGGCGGCTGGATATAGCACTGGGGAGAATGGAATCAAAGGCTATGGGGAGAAAGCAGGATTAGCTTTTGAGTTGGATAATCAGTCATGATCGTGATGAATGGCAGAGCAGGCTCGAAGGGCCAAAGGCCTCCTCCTGCTCCTATCTTCTATGTGCCTATGTATGTATCCCGTGAGTGCTGGAAGGTGTCTTCACCCCACTCTGGGGAACAGGGTATCCTCCCACTCTGAGGAAGAGGGTGCCCTCTCTATTCCAGCATTCTGTCAATATCTGCATCCAGAAAGCTTGGAACTGGTCTTTGTGCAGCTGGAATGACTGTCTGGCGTGAGTGCAGCACTTAGAAACTGCTCCAGCTTGTCAGGCTAATAAGGTGATTCCTGACCTCAGCGAATCACTCACTCAGGGAATCGGCAATCGGGTAAGATTCACGTGGACAGAGTGATAGCCCGTTTCCATGCTACGAATCTCGCCTCTCAAATGCTCCTAACACAAGTGAGAACCACTCCAGTTTTCCCACTGGTGGGGCACTTAATTTCAATGATGCTTCTCAATTCTTCCTGACTAACAACATCCGATATGAGGTTGAAGTTCCAGTTCATCCAATGTAATTCATGTGAGTTAGTTTCCATCATGGTTCATCTCAACCAATCACTAACATTAATGAATCAAATAAATGATACGCAATTGACACAATTACATTGTGCTCCTTCACCCTGTTCTGGCTAATCATATCAAAGACATAACAAAGACATAATTGGCGGTCATTTTCCAAAATCTGGCAGTCATTTTCCAAAATTCTTCGGACTCTGGAATGGTTCCTACAGGTTGGCGGGCCGCTAATATAAGCCCACTACTCAAAAAGGGAGGTCGAGAGTAAACACGGAACTATAGACCAATGAGCCTACTGTCAGGCAGTATCTCTGAAGTAAAGAGACAAGTTAGCCTTTAATATGACACCTGAAGTAGGGCACTGCTGATAATGCATCACTTGTTTAAAAGTACATTAAACACTTAAGTCTTGGAGTGAAACCTTTTTGAAAATGACTTTTATTAAGAATTTACATTTTAACAAATAACGCAATAACACAACAGGAATAGTACAACACAAGTAAATGTAAAGGCTCAATATACATGAATAAAAAAGGGTACAGCAGAACAGCAGTACAACTGGGCCAATACAATCATTAGACATAACCTCTAAAAACCCCACCAGAGATTAAGGGAGACAGGATAAAGCCATGAATACATGGGAAAATAGTGCAACGTTTCCAATGAAGCAATTGCTCATAAGAGATCAGGCTAAATATTTTGTGCCATGTTTGGGCATGTGCTAATATTCGTCTCCCTCAACACCAGCAGCATTAGAGGCACAAATGATACACCACAGCCTCCATCCCCGGATACCAGACCCATCTATATCCCTGCAGGATTCAATCACAGAGTCATTATCCAGCACATAAAAAAGAAAAAAAGAACAAAGAAAATTCACGTGATACCCAGTTCTAAAAGGGTGTGACATATATTTCACACACAGCAACATAACCCCACTCTCAGGCCCAGTACAGAACCAACATAATTCCATACATTCATACAGAGACAACCAGCAACAGCATGTTCGGAACGCTTCCCAGCAAAAACTGAGAATATCCAGTATTGGATCACAGGATAACTAGGGGTCAGGACCCAACTATGGGTCCGTATTCCCCCAGTGCACGCCTACCCTCTTTAATGAAAAAAAAATTAAAAAGCTGCTCAATTAAATAAGAACAATCCCAACCACAAGGGCGACAACGAGATATCAATGAAAGTACAGAAGACGGCTCAGCCCCAGGTCGCTGCACACAGACGAGTCCTCTCAGGATGTCCCAATCAGTGCCATCGAGAAGGGACACCTCAAGTTCCAGGGTCAGCAGGATATCAACCACAGCACCTGGCCTGGATGAGCCCAGCATATTCTGACACTCTATCAAATGTGCAGATTCTCTCCTGGGCTGGTTTAGCACAGGGCTAACCGCTGGCTTTGAAAGCAGACCAAGGTAGGCCAGCAGCACAGTTCACTTCCCGTATCAGCCTCTGCCAACAGGTGCCGGAATGTGGTGACTGGAGGCTTTTCACAGTAACTTAATTTGAAGCCTACTTGTGACAATAAGCGATTTTCATTTCATTTCATTTTCATTTCTTGGTGTTCACCATTCTCCCAAGGATACCTCGCGGCTCTTCAGGGTGAGCTCCAAAGACCTGCAACACATAGTCGAGATCACTGTGCAGAACAACACTCAGGTCATCATCCCAATGCCCACTGCACCAATGAGGCGCAGGTCCACTGACCAGCAACAACATCACTACAAACTGGGCCTCTCCCCAGCCAACTCCGACTGCCTCAACTATATGACAAATCTTCACAATTTTGCTCAGCTCCTTATCGCAGGAACATCCAAGGACAGATTATCAAGCATATGTCCCAAGAAAAGACAATTATGAAATGTGCACTAGGATAAAATAATGGGTTAAAAGATGAGCAGAGACAGAACTCGCAGAAACATAACTGCTCCCATGCTCACATCACGTGACCCCTTTGGAGTGAATCTTGAAACCACAACATCCTGATTCAGAGGTGAGAATGCCATAAACAAATTTAAGCTGAAGCAATGAACCACACCGTAAGTGTTGCAAGCAACTATGACTGTTTTAGTCTTTAAGCAGCTCTGCAGTCAGGACATTTATTGCTATCATTGGTAATGGAAGGATCGGCAGAGAAAAAGCAACCAAGTTGCTCTTAGCCAGAACAATGGCAGTATCCAGCTTCAATAAAATATTAGTGTATAAAGTCAGCGATGAGACATTCATGCAAACCAGAAATGTATCATCTCTCAATCCGAGAACCAATGCATTGTATGATTGTCTTTATTGGGACAAGCCAAGTCATTTAGTTGGCGGCCTTCCCTTATTGCTAAACTTCACCACCCGCTTTGGAAGTGACTCATTCCCCCAATGACACTGTCACCACAGGAGATTCACAAAGCACACAGTCAGAAATGTACAATCACTTGATACAAAAATCTGCTTGGTTGACCCGGCATAAATCAAGGATTAAATATAACAGCAGCTGAGATGCGGCCTTTCTCATGCTGATTTAACAGCTTTAGATCTGATTAGATATATGGATAGCTAACATTCAAGGCAATATACTTGAAATTATTCATAAATAAACTGAGACATCATAATGTGTTGGCAACTAATTAATCACCAGAGCATTACAGTTATTCCCGATTCTGTTTTAACCTAAAATCTCTTCATCTATGCTCTTAAGCAATTAGTTCATGCAGGTGATTTTTTTTCTCAGGAATGCTAGGGTAGTTTTGTGGTTTATGTGGCTCAGCACTACACAGCATACCACATCTATCCAATAGGTCAGAGAGAAACCCCCAGGAACTTTCCTATAATAATTGACTTCATGGCCTGTAAAGTCTGAATAATCACAATCCCAGTTTGTCTCATCAATATCAGTCAGTCAGCGGCGTGCAGTGCTCTAACTGTGAGATGTGGGAAGTCTGTGTCACTTCCAGCATTCCGGATGACCACAGCTGCAATGGCAGCTCCTCTCAGACCGCATGGTTCAGTTGGAGCAGCAATTAAGAGTATGCAGATGGCATCATTGACAGGAGTTATAGAGATGTGGTTACACCCAAGATGGAGCAGACAGATGGGTGGCTGCTAGAAAGGGAAGGCAGTCAGTGCAGGAATCTCCCGTGGTTCTCCCCCTCTCTAACAAGTACACCATTTTGGATACTGTTGGGGGGAAATGGCCTGTCTGGAGAACAGCAGCGACCAGGGCAGTGGCACCACGGCTGGCTCTTTTGATCAGCAGGGAGGGTCAATCACAGAAGTGCAATAGCTTTAGGGGACTCCATAGTCAGGGGCACAGATAGGCACTTCTGTGGTTGTGAAAAAGACTCCAGGTTTTCTGTGGAGGTATGCCTGAGAATTGGAAGGAGTCCCATGGAATTTAAGGCCCCTGACAGGCTGCCTATCTTAAAAAAAGAAAATAAGCTCATGTACGTGGTAGTAAAAAATTATATTCTGGGAGAAACAAATTGAAAATAATTATAGCATCGTGGAATATTACAGTACAGAAGTAGGCCATTTAATCCATCTGCCTTTTCTGACTCTGAAAGAGACATCCAATTAGTACCGCTCGCATACACCTTTTCCATAGCACAGCAATTCTTTCTCCTTTGCCTGTAATTATCAAATTTCCTTTCAAAGTTACTGTTGAATTTTCTTTGTATGCCCTTTCCAAGTAATGCATTACAGACCTTAACGGCTCGCAATGATTAAAAAAAACATTCTCCTCATTTCCCACTGATTCTTTTGTCAGTTATTATTAAATCTGTGTCCCCTGGTTATTGATCTTCCAGTTTTACCCTTTTCACTTAAAATCCTTCATGATTTGGAACTGTACTGCTGAATCTCCCCTTAACTCCAAGGAGAACAACCCAGCTCCTGCAGTCTCCCACATAACTCAAGTCCCTCAATCCTGATTCTAGTGAATCACCTGCAATATGATCATCTGCTCCAAGGTCTTAACATCTTTCCTGACGTGTGGTGCCTAAAAACAGGCATAATATATCTGCTGAATCTTCACTCGTGATGTATGAATATGTTTCTTGCCTTTGTACCCTATGACCTAGATTTCCACCCCTGAGGATCGGGCGCTTTCGCAGCTCAGCAAACCCACCCTTTACAAATGCCCATTTGCAGGGGAGATTTTTGGTCAGGGTGCAGGCTGAAGTTACAATTGGGCTGGGCGACCCTGGAAAGAGCATTGAGGCTGCCGGATGCAGAGGTAGGCTCCGTGACTAGCCAGCCTCTGTCCTCTGGCACTGTGTTTCTTTCTTTCTTTCTTTTATTTTTAAAAATTTAGAGTACCCAATTATTTTTTTCCCAATTAAGGGGCAATTTTACCATGGCCAATCCACCTACCCTGCACATCTTTGGGTTGTGGGGGTGAAACCCACGCAGGCACGGGGAGAATATGCAAATTCCCCACAGACAGTGACCCGAAGCCAGGATCAAACCAGGATCCTCAGCGCCGTAGGCAGCAGTGCTAACCACTGCACCACCATGCTGCCCTCTGGTACTGTGTTTAAATAAATATGTTTAACAAAACCTCTCCTGCCCTCATTCCTCAGTCCCACACACTCACTATACCCCATCCATGCCAACCCATGTCCCTCACATCCCATATGCCAACACATACCCCACTCGCCCCCATTGCCCCCATACTCCCATGCCCAATTAGTGTTAATCTATTCACCCCCTCATTGTCCTGTACCCGCTATCTAAACTTAGTTCCCCCTAACCTGCCCCATTTCTCCCATACCCCTATGCTGATTTAGTACAAACATGCAAACAAACCACCCTTTTCTTTTACCCATCCCCCATACAAGTGCACTTAGTCTTAGAGTTTTTACAGCACGGAAAGAGGCCCTTCAGCCCATTGTGTCCACACTGACATCTAGCACCTTTGTACTTGAATCCCATTTTCCAGCACTTGATCTGTAGCCTTGTCTGCTGTGGCATTTCCAGTGCTCACCTAAATACTTCTTAAATGTTGTGAGAGTTCCTGCCTCTACCACCCTTTCAGGAAATGTATTCCAGATTCCAACCACCGTCTGGGTTAAAAGCTTTTTCTCACATTCCTTCCAAACCTCCCGGACCTTAACTTAAATCTATGCCCCTGGTTATTGACCCCTCCGCTAAGGGGAAAAGTTCCTTCCTATCCATCTTGTACACCTCAATCAGGTCCCCTCTCAGCCTTCTCTACTCCAAGGAAAACAATCCCAGCCTATCCAGTCTCTCTCGATAGCTGAAACACTCCAGCGCAGGCAGCATCCTGGTGAATCTCATCTCCAGTGCAAATCACTTACTTCCTGTGGCAACTGCACAATACTTCAGCTGTGGCCTAACCAACATTTTATACAACTCCCTGATCTTATATTCTGTGCCTCGGCTAATAAAGCCAAGTATCCCGTATGCTTCTTAATTACCTTACCTACTTGTCCTGATTTCTTCAGGTATCTATGGACATACACACCAAAGTCCCTCTGATCATCTTTACTTTCTGGAGTCTGACCATTCAATGTAGTTTCCCTTGCCTTGTTATTCCTCCCAAAGTGGATTATCTCACATTTTTCAGGGTCAAATTCCATTTGCCACTCTTCTGCCCATCTAGCCAGCTAATTTATGTTGTCCTGTGATCTAAGGTTTTCCTCCTCACTATTTATTACACCACCAATTCTGGGGCCTTTGCGAACTTACTGATCACATCTCCTACAGTCACATCCAGTTTATTAATGCACACTACAAACAACAAGGGATCCAGCACCGATCCCTATGGAACACCACTGAACACAGCTTCCAGTCACAAAATCAATCTTTGAACATCACCCTCTGCCACTAACCAAATTTGGATCCAATTTGCCAAATTGCCCTGGTTCCCATGGGCTCTTACCTTCTTGACCAGTCTCCCATGCAATACCTTGTCAAAAGACAGACTGAAGTCCATGTGGACTACATCAACTGTACTACCCTCATAAACACACCTAGTCACTCTCAAAAAAATTCCATCGCATTTGAAAGACAAAATCTCCCTTTGACAAAACTATTTTGACTATCCTTGATTAATCCTTGTCCCCCCAAGTGGAGATTAATTCTGTCCCTCAGAATTTTTTCCAATAGTTTCCTTACCACTGAAGCTAGATTTTCTGGCAGGTGGTTTCCTGGTTCATCCCTATCACCCTTATTGAATAATAGTGCCACATTAGCTGTCCTCTAGTCCTCTGGCACCTCTCCTGTGGCAGAGAAGATTTGAAAATTATCAGAGCCTCTGTAATCCCTTCCCTTGCCTCCCACAGTAACCCTGGATACATCTCATCTGCACCTGGGAGTTTATCCATTTTTAAGGCCACTGAAAACGTCAATAGCTCCTCCCTCTTAGTGTTAATTTGTTTGAGTACATCACATCCCCCCCCCCACCTCCTGGATTTCCATATCTATGTTGGCCTTCTCCAAAGTTCTCCAACACAGATGACAAAATCTCTTCAGGCTCTGGACCTGAACGATGGCGGCCATTTCGCGCCATCCCACGCCCACACGCAGCGAGCGTGCTGACGTCATGGACCGCTTCTTGCAGGTGTGCGCTACGCTGGATCACCCCGCGCATGCACGGTGGCGCAACGAACGTCCCGACGCTCCGGCGTGTGGCAACTGCGACTCCGTCCACTTAAAGCGGCAATGTCCCGCGAAGTCCCGACGCTGCCTGCAGTGTGGCAAACGAGGCCTCTACGCTACAATGTGCAGATCTTCCATGCCTGCTGCTTTTCGGAGGTCCACCCAGCCCCACAGAGACATCAGGGCTATCCAGCCTGCCATCAATGAACCTACTCTACACCTTGATTCCGACTATGCCTGCAATGACCCACATGTCCCGTTCTACATCGGCATCATTACTACCAACAGGATGTCCCCCAACCGTGGCACTGAACCTGTCCACGTCGACAGCGTCAGCCAGGATGATGAGTGGTGTGCCACCCTTACGGTCAACCGGTCCCCTGTCAGGTTCCACCTGGACACTGGAGCTTCTGCCAATCTCATTGCGTCGTCTGATTTCCGCAAGTTCTGCGTACAGCCTGCTGTCCTGCCATCCGTGTGTAAATTGCTCGACTACAATGGCAATGCCATCGCCGCCAGCGGCTCCTGCCGCCGTGAGGTGACACATCGTGCTGACACAGACATTCACCCGTTCGAGATTGTTGCTGCCTCAAAATCCTCCTTGCTTGGTGCGCAGGCATGCAAGCTGCTCCACTTAGTGCAGAGAGTACACTCTCTCTCTTCAAGCGATGTACTTGCATCCTCTGACAGAGACTTCAGGGCACAACTTGACTCCATCATCCAACAATACCATGATGTTTTCGAAGGCATGGGCACGCTCCCTTACACGTACAAAATCTTACTGAAGCCCAACACCACGCCTGTCGTTCACGCATATCGCAGAGTTCCAGTGCCCCTCAAGGACCGCCTCAGGCAACAGCTCCATGACCTCCAGGACCAAGGAGTCATCTCTAGGGTCACACAACCCACAGACTGGGTAAGCTCCATGGTCTGTTTCAAGAAGCCGTCCGGCGAGCTGCGGATCTGTATTGATCCTAAAGATTTAAATCAGAATATCATGCGGGAGCACTACCCGATTCCGAAACGGGAGGAGCTCACGTCCGAGATGGCCCACGCCAAACTATTCTCAAAACTGGATGCCTCGAAAGGTTTCTGGCAGATCCAACTAGTTGAGTGAAGCAGGGAGCTGTGTACGTTCAACACACCCTTTGTCAGGTTCTGCTACAACCGGATACCATTCGGCATCATCTCTGCGTCTGAAATTTTCCACCGGATCATGGAGCAGATAATGGAGGGGATCGACGGCGTCCGGGTATATGTCGACAACATTACCATCTGGTCAACCACCCCGCAGGAACACATTGCCCGCCTTCAGCTTGTTTTCAGGCGCATCCACGAATACGGCCTCTGCCTCAATAGGGCCAAATGCTCCTTAGGCCAGTCGAGTATCAAGTGTCTGGGGGATCACATCTCCCACCAGGGGGTGCGTCCGGACGAGGACAAGATTGCAGCAATCACGTCCGTGAAGACGCCCGAGGACAAGAAAGCGGTTCTCCGGTTCCTGGGTATGGTGAATTTCCTCGGGAAGTTCATCCCAAATCTTGCCTCATACACCACGGCCCTCAGAGACCTGATTCGCAAAACCGCAGATTTTCAATGGCTCCCTGCTCACAAGCGTGAATGGCAGGAGCTGAAAGCTAAGCTTTCCACGGCACTGGTGTTGGCCTTTTTCAACCCCACCAAAGAGACCAAAATCTCTACTGATGCCAGTCAGTCGGGGATTGGTGCCGTGCTCCTGCAACGAGACGAGGCCTCATCATGGGCCAGCATTGCGTATGCGTCACGGGCGATGACTCCCACAGAGCAGCGCTATGCGCAAATCGAGAAAGAGTGTCTCGGCCTTCTCACTGGAGTCGTGAAGTTCCACGACAACGTCTATGGACTTCCGCAGTTCACGGTTGAAACCGACCACCGCCCCCTTGTAAATATTATCAAAAAGGACATGAGTGACATGACGCCTCGCCTGCAGCGTATCTTACTCTAGCTGCGCAGGTACGACTTTCAACTGATCTATACCCCTGGCAAGGACCTTGCCGTGCCGATGCTCTCTCAAGGTCGATCACAACTCCATGTGATCATGACGGCTTCATTTGCCAAATAGACGCTCACGTCCAGTTTGCAGCCTCCCATTTGCACGACTGGCGCAAATTCGCCGCGAGACAGCGGTTGATCCACTTCTGCAGTGGGTGATGCGCCTAATGTCAGATGGGTGGCTGAAGGGCCAATGCCCGCAATTTTACAATGTCCGCGATGATCTGGCGGTTGTCGACGTGGTGCTCCTGAAATTGGATTGCATCATCATCCCACAAAGCATGGGCCAGCTAGTGTTGGAGCAACTCCATGAAGGGTACTTAGGGATCGAGAAGTGCCGCCGCAGGGCCAGTGAAGCCATCTACCGGCCAGGCATCAATGATGACATCACCAATGTGGTGCTCAACTGCTCTACCTGCCAGCGTTTTCAGCCCAACCAACCACGTGAGACCCTGATGCCCCATGAGCTCGTCACATCGTCTTGGACCAAAGTGGGCATCGACTTGTTCCATGCATTGGGCAGGGACTACGTCATCATCATCATCTCCAGTTACCCGGAGGTCATCAGACTGCACGACCTCACACCCTCGGCTGTGACCAGGGCATGTAAGGAGACATTTGCCCGACATGGCATTCCGCTGACGGTCATGCCAGACAATGGCCCCTGTTTTGCGAGCCAGGAATGGGCCGTCTATGCCCGACACTACAATTTCGAGCACGTTATGACCAGTCCCCTATACCCCCAGTCCAATGGGAAGGCGGAAAAGGGGGTCCACATTGTAAAGCAGCTCCTCAGCAAGGCCGCCGACGCCAGCTCAGATTTCCATCTTGCTCTGCTGGCCTATCGCTCCGCCAGTTCTCCACCGGACTGTCACCTGCTCAGCTGATAATGAACCGCACCCTCAGAACGACAGTGCCATCAATTCTTGCTCTCAACCTCGATTATGTCCCCGTGCTCCACCGCATGCACATGTCTCGACTGCAGCAGAAATCTTCATGTGACTCACAGGCTGCTGACCTTCCCGACATCCATCCACGCGACAAGGTTCGCATCCACCTCCCAGATGGTGGCTGGTCTGCGCCTGCTGTCATTCTAAAGCAGGTGCCCCCCCGCTCCTTCCTGGTCCGCTTATCGGATGGATCCATTCGGCGCCGCAACAGGCCTGCCCTTCACCTGGTTCCTGGGTTGTCACGGGATCCTCCGCCCAACTCTCCTACTGAACCTGCCGTGGACTGTGTGGTGCTTCCGGTCGCTCTGCCTGCCCCTGACAGTGCTGCAGCCCTCCCGGCTCCTGAGGCGCCAGCCATTGCCCCACCCTTGAGGCGGTCAACCAGTGTTCGTCGCCCACCTCAGAGACTGAACTTATGAACTCTGCACACATGTGGACTTTTGGAAATGTTCTTTTTCCCATATCCTTTGTTGTTGCATTCATTATCCAGTGATTTGTAAATAGATTTGTTGGTTGTTCCAGTTCATAGTAGTCACCTTCCTCTGTAAATAGTCTTGTTCCCTGTATATAGCTGTGTACATATGTCTTTGCACCTCACACGTAGCTAGGTACATTCTCCACACACCCACACTACTTATTAACACATGCCTAGATCAACATATTTTTTATAAAATGGGGATGTCATAATATATACCAATATATCATGGTGCAGACACACACTGATGGGCACACACAGGGACCATTCAACATGTACAAACACCGCAGCCAATCACCAGTTAGAATACACACACTATAAAGGCAGAGGGCACCATGGTTCCCGTTCATTCTGGGTGCTGCCCCTGAGTGTAACTGGAACTTATTCAGCCCAGCATGGACTCACAACATGTGATAAGAGAATCAACTGGTTCGGACAAGGCTAAGGTCTCTAGTTCAAGTTAGCATTATTTAGACCCACAGTCATCAGGTGTTAGTTAGTTAGAAGTAGTCAATAAAATTGTGTTGAACCTTCATCAGTGTTGGAAGTGTCTGTTCATCTCTCAAGCCTACACTAGCCAATATATCATCAGTGTTCACTAGACTTGTTGCCTCCACCTTCACGCTTCCGAGAACATGTTGGCCCTGTACTCTCTTCCTACAAGTGACTGTTCCAATCGGCTTTGGCCAGATCCAGTCTTATCCTATAAAAATTGGCCTCCACCTGTTCAGCACCTTTATTTCTGGTCCATCTTTGACCCTTCCCGAGGGTCATAGCTATCTTAAATCCTATTGAGTTATGGTCACTGTTTCCAAAATGCTCACCCACTGAAACTTCATCCACTTGTCCAGCTTCATTCCATAAAACTAGGTCCAGCATCGCCCCCCTCTCTTATGGGACTTTCTACGCAGTGGCATAAAAAGCTCCACTGGGTGCATTTTAAGAATTCTGCCCTCTCTAAGCCTTTCACTCTTTGAACATTCGAGTTAATATTGGAGAAGTAGAAATCCTCCACTATTATTACACTATTATTTTTGCATTTCTGAGATTTGTCTACATGTCTGCCCTTCTTTCTCTCTATGACTGTTTGGGGGCCTATAGTACACTCCCAGCAATGTGATTGCCCCCGTTAAAAACAAAAATCTCAGATAATAAACTATCTCTTTGCATTAGAATTTAAAGTGAAGGATTTTTTTTAAGCGTTAGGGAATGTAATTTATTTATTGCTGTGTGAGCTGATAAATCTCAATGCAATGAATAGTAGAATGTGTCATGATTTTTTTAATGTGAAGATTACTTCAGCCTGTTGAACTGCAGTGTGGATTATTTGAATTAAGATGGAAGTCTCTTTTTGATTGTTCTGATTTAGTAATGTGCTTCTTAGGTTTTCACTGTGGGCCAATTAACACTTAACCAGCAGATTGGATGTTTCACATATTTTCACTGTCACAAGATGGCTTTTTTCAAATAAATGGAATAATTTATCTTTAAAAAGATTTTGAGGAAAAATTATGTGAGCATGAAATATTTTCAAAAGGTCAAACTTCATACAATGTGCTTTTTCTGACTGTTGTCTTCCTCGGCTCCTTTCAAAGTTAAATGCAATGTATAGTGTTTGGGTGAATGATCTCAATCGCATGTTCAAACTGAAGAAGATAAATGCCTGCATGGAGCAATTACATCAAAATCTGAGTTCGTTATAATGCTGATGAAGCTGATGGAAATTGCATAAAACTTTTCTGTAAAATTCATCTGTTTACCTCAACGTGTATAGATTGCAGACAACACCCGCAAAAGTTGCACCATATTTTGATGCCCTTTTGTTTTGCCAAGGCTCATTCTGCAGCACCTTCCAGACCCTATCATCTCAAAGAATCATTAAGGACAGCAGATGCAAACCAGTGCCTTCAGGTTCCCCTCCAAACCCGTACCAGCCTCCCCGAACAGGCACCGGAATGTGGCGACTAGGGGCTTTTCACAGTAACTTCATTTGAAGCCTACTTGTGACAATAAGCGATTTTCATTTCATTTCATTTTCAAACCACACATCATCCTTTGAGTCAGCAGGTTGCACATTCCCACTCCAGGATTTGAGTACAAAAATCATGACCGCGACTCCAGTGCAGTGGGTAGGGAATGCTGGATTGTTGGAGATGCTATCCTTTTGCTGAGGCATTAAAATAATTACATCCTCGCAGGATGTAAAATATCACATGGCATTTTTTTGCAGCAGTGTAGGGGAGTTATCCCTGGTATCCAGAACAATATTTGTCCCTTAATCAAAATCACAAAAGCTGGTTACCGTGTCATTATTAAATTGCTGTTTGCTATGCACTAATTGGTTCCCGTGGTTCCCACATTATAATAGTGACCATGCTTCAAAGCTACTTCATTGGCTGTAAAGTACTTTGGGACAGGTTTGTGAAAGGTGCCATATAAATGCATATATTTAGTTTCTGTTAAGTCTGCGTTTGAACACCCAATGACGGCCAATCGGGATGCCTGGCATCTTTCCAGCAGGTGTTCTGGGGAGGAAATTACATCTGGTTTAACCTGTTATTTCAACATAACCAGAAAGGCACTGGTTCCCTTGCAATGTCCAGTGACAAAGATTGATTTGCACACCTTCACCATATGTCAACACGACAGCATCCAGCATGGTTTTCAAAATTACCTTTTGAGATTAATGTTGCAACTAGGTGCAGTTTCTGATGTGGCTGTAAACAGGATTTCTGCTTCATAATTGTTAAAGTAATGCCAGCAGCGTAGGAGCAGATCAGGAATCTCCGAGGTCTTGTGTTGCTCTGCTGGTGATTTTACTCTGTCGCTACTTTCTCGCACAGTGCCAGAGATGCGCCAGCACACTTATATCCAGGTTATACTGAAACTTCCCAGGAAGTTTGAAGCCAAAACTTTAAAAAAATTCTTTCTTGGTATATGAATCCAGCAGTGTTGCCCATATCTAATTGCCCTTGAGCATATGGTGGTGATGAACCTTCTTGAACTACTGCAGGCCATCTGTTACAGGTACACCTACAGTGCCATTAGGGAGTGACAGGATTGTGATGCAGAGACAATGAAAGAACAACGATATACTTCCGAGTCAGGATGCTATGTGGTTTGCAGAGGAAATTGTGATGGTGTTCCTATGTATCTGCTGTCCTTGTTCCTCTAGTTGGTAAAGGTTGCAGGTTCAGAAGGCGCTGTCGAAGGAGTTGATGTGGCACATTGTGTAGATTCTCTCTTGGAGATCATCATTGTCGGCACGTGTATGGCTTAAATCCCACTTGCTACTTATCACTCAAGCTTGAATGTTAGTCTGGATCTTGCTACATAATTAGATATTGACTGCTTCTATGTCTGAGGAGCCATGAATGGTACTGAATACTGTGCAATCATGAGTGAAAATCCCTCCCCCTGACTTTATGATGGAGAGAAGAGGTGAAGATGTATGGGCCAAGGACACTATGTTGTGGAACTCTTGCGGTGATACCCTGGAACTGAGATGATTGACTTTCAACAATCACAGCCATCTTCCTTTGTGTTATT
Source organism: Scyliorhinus canicula (assembly GCF_902713615.1). Taxonomy (NCBI): domain Eukaryota; kingdom Metazoa; phylum Chordata; class Chondrichthyes; order Carcharhiniformes; family Scyliorhinidae; genus Scyliorhinus; species Scyliorhinus canicula. Next base: position 91,469,422 of record NC_052151.1, on the reverse strand, counting down.
ACAAACCAGTCAATTGCCATTGACTTCAGTTTTTCTCAAAGCCACACTGAGTCAAATGCTGCCTTGTTGTCCAGAGCAATCAATTTGGTAAGCAGTTATCAATATGTTTCCCCAAATATACCAACAAAGTAATCCTTGTGAGAAGGAATGGGAAGTAATATTTCACTTTTCATGATTTCAAGACATCCCAAACTTTTTTGAAGCACAGTCTGTGGCCATGTAAAATGGCCACCTGCAAAGGACCATGGGAATTGTGGTCAATTTGGGACACAGACAGGTACACAACCTCTGTGCATTGTGCAAAGAAACCAGACTTGACTGAAACTTGCATCCATTAAGAATCAATTACCATTTTCCCCAAGACAAGAGCATTCACATTAAGGACCATCAATGATAGCAGACTAACCGGCGCCACCCCCCCCCCCCCCCCCCCCTTATTTGGAAGGCCTACGTGCCTGGGACAGTGATAACTAGGACCCGCCCAGTCATCGAGGTATCTGCCCCATAATTGGCTAAGAAAAATGAGGGTGATCAAAACCCTATCAATCCATTGGACCTGGAGTAAGGACTGCCCAAAAGGGCACCAAAGAGACGAAGGATAAAAAGCCCTTTGCACTAGAGATTGGTCACTTTTGGGACTGGCCTGTGCTCAACCAACTGTAGCAGAACAACCAAGTTCAAGAACCCGTGACCATTCCTGAAGGACGAGTCCAGCTGAAACAAACCCAATAACTTCCAACCGACCATGTGGTCCCGGATAAAGGCCTTATCTCACACAATGCCGGTCACTCAAAGTTAAGTAAAGGTTATCTTAGTTGTTAGGTGTAGTTTAGTATAGAGCCGCATGTATTATTGCATGGAGATACAAGTCTTGTGTTATTAATAAACTGTGTTTCTGAGTTAACATACTATTTATTTTGTCATTTGGTCAATATAAGAAACAGTTTGTGGTTCACATATAGGGTAAAAAGGCAACAAGTCGTTTCATAGGCTAACCACAGCTGATTAATCAAATACAGAAAGCAAAAAAATGATAAAGATACAAAGTAAAATATTTTACTTGAGTTAACCAGAAAGTAAAGAATTACTCAACCGTCCAACACAGAGGCCAGAATCCTTTCACCCTCCAGTGTGGGATGGCATGCAGGAGTGGCCATAGAATTGGGTGCCATGGCATATCCACCATTTACTAGTCCCCTCCCGATGCAATTTACCAGTGGGTTAGATGACACAAAAATTAGTGGAGTTTCGGATAGTGGAGAGGATCGTCAGAGGATACAGCAGGATATAAATTGGTTGGAGTCTTGGGCAGAGAAATAACAGATGGAGTTTAATCCGGGCAAGTGTGAGGTAATGCACTTTGGAAGGTCCAATGTATGTAGGAATTACACAATAAATGGTAGAACTCTTGCGAGTACTGACAGGCAGAGAGGTCTGGGCGTGCATGTCCACCGATCACTGAATGTGGCAACGCATGTGGATAAGGTGGTCAAGAAGGCATAGGACATGCTGGCCTTCATCGGTCGGGAATTGAATATAAAAATTGACAAGGTAGTTGCAGCTGTACAGGAACTTAGTTAGGCCTCATTTTGAATATTGTGTACAATTCTGGTCGCCACACTACCAGAAGGATGTGGATGCTTTGGAGAGGGTACAGAAGCAGTTTTCTAGGATGTTGCCTGCTATGTAGGGCATTAGTTATGAGGAGACGTTAGTTAAACTCGGTCTGTTCTCATTGGAATGACGAAGGTTGAGAGGTGACCTGATAGAGGTCTACAGGATTATGAATGGCAAGATACAGAGTGGATAGTCAGATGCTCTTTCCGATGGTAGGAGAGTCAAGTACTAGGGGACATAGGTTTAAAGCGCGTGGAGAAAAGTTTAGAACAGATGTGGCAGGCACGTTTTTTATACTGAGTGGGAAATATATGGAACATACTGCCTGGGGAGCTGGAGGGAGCAGGTACGATAGTGGCATTTAAGGGACATCCAGGCAAATATATGAATAGGGTGGGAATGGAAGGACACGGACTCTGTAAGTGCAAACAATTTTAGTTTAGGCAGGTACCATAGTCGGCGCAGACTTGGATGGGCGAAGGGCCTTTTCCTGTGCTCATCAATGCTCATTAATGATCTCATAGTTAGGGATCATCTCGGAATCCTCTCGGAAGGAGCGATCACAATATGGTGGAGGGTGAGAAGGTAAAATCAAACACTAGTGTTTTGTGCTTAAACAAAGGAGATTGCAATGGGATGAGAGAAGAGCTAGCTAAGGTAGAGTGGGAGCAAAGACTTTATGATGAAACAGTTGAGGAACAGTGGAGAACCTTCCAAGCGATTTTTCACAGTGCTCAGCAAAGGTTTATACCAACAAAATGGAAGGACGGTAGAAAGAGGGAAAATCGACCGTGGATATCTAAGGAAATAAGGGAGAGTATCAAATTGAAGGAAAAAGCATACAAAGTGGCAAAAATTAGTGGGAGACTAGAGGACTGGGAAATCTTTAGGAGGCAACAGAAAGCTACTAAAAAAGCTATAAAGAGTAAGATAGATTATGAGAGTAAACTTGCTCAGATAGTAAAAGTTTCTACAAATATATAAAACAAAAAAGAGTGGCTAAGGTAAATATTGGTCCTTTAGAGGATGAGAAGGGAGTTTTAATAATGGGAGATGAGGAAATGGCTGAGGAACTGAACAGGTCTTTTGGGTCGGTCTTCACAGTGGAAGACACAAATAACATGCCAGTGACTGATAGAAATGAGGCTATGACAGGTGAGGACCTTGAGATGATTGCTATCACTAAGGAGGTAGTGATGGGCAAGCTAATCGGGCTAAAGGTGGATAAGTCTCCTGGCCCTGATGGAATGCATCCCAGAGTGCTAAAAGAGATGGCTAGGGAAATTGCAAATGCACTAGTGATAATTTACCAAAATTCACTGGACTCTGGGGTGGTCCCAGTGGATTGGAAATTGGCAAACGTGACACCACTGTTTAAAAAAGGAGATAGGCAGAAAGCAGGTAATTATAGGGCAGTGAGCTTAACTTCGTTAGTAGGGAAGATGCTTGAATCTATCATCAAGGAAGAAATAGCGAGGCATCTGTATGGAAATCATCCCATTGGGCAGACGCAGCATGGGTTCATAAAGGGCAAGTCATGCCTAACTAATTTAGTGGAATTTTATGGGGACATTACCAGTGCGGTAGATAATGGAGAGCCAATGGATGTGGTATATCTGGATTTCCAGAAAGCCTTTGACAAGGTGCCACACAAAAGGTTGCTGTGTAAGATAAATATTCCTGGCATTAAGGGTAAAGTAGTAGCATTGATAGAGAACTGGTTAATTATTAGAAAGCAAAGAGTGGGGATTAATGGGTGTTTCTCTGGTTGGCAATCAGTAGCTTGTAGTGTCTCTCAGGTATCAGTGTTGGGCCCACAATTGTTCACCATTTACATAGATGATTTGGAGTTGGGGACAAAGTGCAATGTGTCCAAGTTTGCAGACGACACTAAGATGAGTGGTAAAGCAAAAAGTGCAGCGGATTCTGTAAGTCTGCAGGTGGATTTGGATAGGTTAAGTGAATGGGCTAGGGTCTGGCAGGTGGAATACAATGTTGACAAATGTGAGGTTATAATTTTCGTAGGAATAACAGCAAAAGGGATTATTATTTAAATGATAAAATGTTAAAACATGCTGCTGTGCAGAGAGACCTGGGTGTGAAAGTGCATGAGTCCTAAAAAGTTGGTTTACAGGTGCAACAGGTGATTAAGAAGGCAAATGGAATTTTGTCCTTCATTGCTAGAGGGATGGAGTTTAAGACTTGGGAGGTTATGCTGCAATTGTATAAGGAGTTAGTGAGGCCACACCTGGAGTATTGTATTCAGTTTTGGTCTCCTTACCTGAGAAAGGACGTACTGGCGCTGGAGGGTGTGCAGAGGAGATTCACTAGGTTAATCCCAGAGCTGAAGGGGTTGGATTACGAAGAGAGGTTGAGTAGACTGGGACTGTACTCTTTGGAATTTAGAAGGATGAGGGGAGATCTTACAGAAACATATAAAATTATGAAGGGAGTAGATAGGATAGATGTAGGCAGGTTGTTTCCACTGGCGGGTGAAAGCAGAACTAGGGGGCATAGCCTCAAAATAAGGGAAAGTAGATTTAGGACTGAGTTGAGGAGAAACTTCTTCCTCCAAAGGGTTATGAATCTATGGAATTCCTTGCCCAGTGCAGTAGTAGAAGCTCCTTCATTAAATGTTTTTAAGATAGAAATAGTTTGTTTTTTGAAGAATAAAGGGATTAAGGGTTATGGTGTTCAGGCCGGAAAGTGGAGCTGAGTCCACAAAAGATCAGCCATGATCTCATTGAATGGCGGAGCAGGCCCGAGGGGCCAGATGGCCTACTCCTGCTGCTAGTTCTTGTGTTCTTATGTTCTTTGTTCTTCAGGGTTCCCAGCTGCTGTCGCTGGGAATTTATCTACGGGGGTCGTAGACCGGCACCAAGTGTTCAGTCCGGCAAGAAAAATCTGACAAACCATGGTTAGGCAAGAATTTCCTGTCCCAATTAGAACGACCCCAATTCTCCTCCTCTGCATTCCCCCTCACTACCTGCCCTGTCCACCCCACCCCCTACTTCACTTGCCAGGACCTGTCAGCCTGGCCCTGGAGAGAGCCCTGACTGACCTTCAAGTCCAGCTCCATCAGAGTTTGCTTACTTCAGGGACTAGCTGCAGTCCCAACAATAGCCAATGCTTCTGGTGGTACTGCTGGGAGTAGCCAATCAAATGGCTGGCTGCTATCGGAGGCAGGGCTTACTCGTAGGTGGAGTTGGAAGACCCGCCTCAAGCCAATTGATAGCCCAACAGTTGTGATATGGCTCTGGGGCGAGCCAGCTAAGCGGAGACAGGCTTCCACTACTTTAATACCAGCAGGCCAAATCCGAGTCCCAGAGCAAAATTCACCCCAGAATTTGGGGTATGTGAACAAATTCTCTGATCTGCAAAGACACAGATTTCTGTCAGCACTCATGTTGTCATAGCAGTTAAATCGAACAAATTGGGAGGCCTACATGGGCTTCTTTCTAATTGGTGGCTTTGCAACAGGCAACACTTACTATGTGATTCTGGTCATGTACACATGGTGGGGTGAGAGCAGTAAATTGCTCCGTGATGATTTAGCACCACTCAGACGGATGAAAGTAGAGCATATCTACAGCATGTAAAATACTGAAGCCTGGAGTCCAAGAGCCACATTAATGAATGAAAATCGCTTATTGTCACGAGTAGGCTTCAATGAAGTTACTGTGAAAAGCCCCTAGTCGCCACATTCCGGCACCTGTCCGGGGTGGCTGGTACGGGAATCGAACCATGCTGCTGGCCTGCTTTAAAAGCCAGCGATTTAGCCTGGTGAGCTAAACCAGCCCCTAGCTACTACATTAGTACAGAGAGCTGAAACTGAAGGGGATCAGCAGTAGGTGATGCTTCCGGATTCACCTAATCCGCGGCTATTTCTACTTACATTGTCAGTTCGATGAAATGTCTGATGGATTACTTTGTCAATGAGGCAAACAGAGCATCTTGAACTGATCCCAATTGATGCTTTTGCCTGACCATGACGTGCTTCAGCCTCTTCACACCTGATTTTCAGACTCCTGCAAAGTTTTTGCAGTGCAGGGGAGAGCATTGCGAAAGGAGGAAAAAGGAGAATTGGAGTTGCGATCATGGGCGGCAGGGTGGCACAGTGGTTAGCACTGCTGCCTCACAGCACTAGGGGCCTGGATTTAATTCTGGCTCGGGTCACCGTTTGTGTGGATTTTGCACTTCCTCCCCGTGTCTGTGTGAGTTTCCTCCAGGTGCTCCTGTTTCCTCCCACAGTCCAAAGATGTACGGGTTAGGTGGATTGGCCATGCTAAATTGTCCTTATCGTCCAGGGATGTCCAGGGTAGGTTATGGGTTACGGGAGTAGGGAGGGGTGGTTCGGTGAGTGGATATGGGTAGAGTGCTCATTTGAAGGGTTGGTGCAGACTCAATGGGCCAATTGGCCTTCTACTGCACTGTAGGGATTCTATGATTCTATGATCTTTTGCCAATGGGTGTGTGTTTATTATTTTTGAAAAATGCCTCAACCAGACAGATCAAACATTTATGCTGACGTGAACATTTTGCTATCTGTAGAGGTAGCAGGTTTGCACATTGCCCCCTCTATCTGCACCTGCTCCCAGCCTCCATGTCACTGTGTCTGCTGAGCAGCAGGTGGCCAGACATTACAGAAGCTAGAAAACATCTCTTTCCTCTATTCCTGAATTCAACCAATGGCACCTCCTCAGATGAATCAGTAAATTTGCTAGTTCTTCCTGCTGCTGCTCCTGATAGATCCCACCCTCCTGAGGGTGTTGCTCCGTGAGACATCTGGCAGTCTCTGCGACCAGAAAATATGTCACCTCCTTTAGCTGACTGCAGCTTTTTAATGGTTGCCTGAGTAAAAGAGTTTTCAACCTTCCTCTGAAACAATCCTAGTGGGAGCAATGTCACAGCTCCCTATCTGCCTTGCACAGGAAATAATGACTTCAGGAGGAAATTGCAGGGGATATTCAGCAGACATGTGTGGGTGTTTGGTATTCCTGCTCCATTGCTAACCTGCCACTAATTAGAGAACTTAACAAACATCTTCAATTTTAAAAATGTATTTTTTTAAATTTATTGTCCCCAATTATTTTTTTTTTCAGTTCAGGGGCAATTCATGTGTGGCCAACCCACCTAACCTGCACATCTCTGGGTTGTGGGGGTGAAACCCATGCAGACATGGGGAGAATGTGCAAACTCCACACGGACAGTGACCCAGGGCCAGGATTTGAACACGGGTCCTCAGCGCCGTAGTCCCAGTGCTATCCACTGCGCCACATGCCGACCAATCAACACCTTCAAATGGTGGGAGGGTTACTCACAAAATGAAGGAATTTAGAAATTGCTGTGTCCTGAAATTAGAAAACAAAGACTTAACACATTGGGGCCATTTTGAGCCCGTTACAGCAGTCAACGAGAATGACGACATGGGCAGGAAATTTGGCGAGAATCAGAAAGCGCGATTCTCTGCGGCGAGATCATGATTCCTGATTTTCCAGGCCCCTCACCGGCAACGTAATGATAAATCCTCCACAGAAGCTCCAGAGCCTCATTTTAATACATTATAATATCATTAGCAAACCCTCCTTCCGGGATTTCTCCACTCACTGAATATTCATTGGCTGTTGGCGTGACATCTTGTCGACGCGGTTTACAACAGCTATATGAAAACCAGGACGTGGTGTTGCCAATCGGCACCGGAGTGATGTTGCCAATTAATAATGATGCTGTTTTTAATGAGTGGAATACTATCCCACCAGCATCACCAATAATGTGCCAAATTAACTAGATATCGCAGTTATTAAGGATAATATTGTTTTTCAGAGTCGCCAGGTAACAAATGATACCACCACAAGGCTTTACCAGATATCGATCAAAGACCAAACAAACAGTTAGTCAGTTCAAGTTCAAATGAGGATGTGAAGCAAGGGTTAAGAGCCAGAAAGAGCCAGAATGAATGGGATACATTAGTGGAAAATCACAAGTGGAGGAGCTTGTTATTGAAGCCATTGAAGGAGAATGAACTTGTTGAGATAAGGGACTCATGACTATAAGCAGAATAGCCTTGAGAAACAAGGAGCATGGCCGGATGACAGAATATGCAATGTGGGAGCCGCTTGCAACTATAGCTAACACCTGCTAATTAAGCAAAGACTGCTACATACTCATGTGTCAATAGATAACCTCAAAGTCTGTAAAATCATGTATTGGAACTATGGCAATAACAAATTTATGCTTTACAATGGGGACGAGCTCAAGTGAATGTAAGGGACAGCCCCCTAATAATACATATAAAAAAAGGATGTTTTGAGCAATACTTTGGCACTCTCCGAGGTGGTTCCCTGGAATACCTAGAGAGCGGCCCCGATTGTAATAAAGAATATTCTGAAGTACGCACGTGTTCGAGATTGTTTCTTCCGGACTGAGAGACAAGTGAATTAGAGACGCATTCACACAAAGATAGTTTATTTACACACAAGGATTACTTCAACATGCAACATAAAACACTACAAGTTAAACTACACCTAACAACTACAATAACCTGTACTTAACTTCAGGGCAACCGGCTTTTTGCAGATGAACAAGGCCTTTGTTCGGATCTTGCATGGCTGGGTACAAAAAGTGGCTTCTTTTCTGCTGGGCTCATCCGTCTGGTAGCGATCGTTGGTCTTTTACTTGTTTTCTGGTCGTAATGTTGCACTTGGCTTTAGGCGTAGGTCGGGACCAAGAGAGACAGAAATCATGGCTGCATTGTCTTTTAACTGGCTTGAGTTTTCCCCGCCCCTTTTGAGGGCAGTTTCTGGGTCATTGTCAATCAATTCCTCAGGGCTCCACTCTCTGATTGATCACATCTAATCAGGGGCTGCCACATCATTTTTGGGGTGGGCATCAGTGGCCAATCCTGGGAGGACTCTGAGCAGGAGCTTGGTGCTGCCTCGTCTGGAAGATGATGCGATGGACCTGATGGTCCCATTGTTACGTTAATCACCTTGAATGACCCATTTGCAGGTGTGAATTCCTGCATACTTCTGGGCTGCCGTTTGCAAAGATACAAGCTGCAGCTTGCCTCTGTCCTAAACCTGGCCATAATTCCCATCGTTCTTTGCAGGTAGCCATATTTCCTGGCATCCTTTGTAAGTGGCCATCCTAGATGGCTACACTGGTGACCTCACCTCCTGAGGAGATAGCAGAGGTGAAAACTCAGATTGACATTACCATTCAATGTGGCAGTCACAGAGGGGGAGGCGGAGTGGATGCGGCGGACCGAGTTAAGTTCAACTTATGGCCGGGAGTTGGATGTCAATCCTGGCGTCTCAGGGATAGGGTTGCTCGTTGGCCTTAGCGGCCCTTCATGCCAGTGAACCTCTCATTTTAAAGGGGTCTGGTAGCTGGGATACAAACAGCGCTTCCAGTGTCCTCATTGCTGTGCTTGAGGTGATATAACCGCAAAGGGATTGCCCTTCCAGAGTGGCAACTGGAAAGTGGGTGGGAGCAGCTGAATCCATACGGTCAGCACTGGGGATGCCTATGAGGTCCTTTGATGGGATCCCATAAGAGGCCAGGCACTCTGAGAAGGGGTGTTTTCCAGCCTCATGAAGCCTGAAGACTCTCACATGGGAGTAAGACGTGTGCATTCAGAATGAACCCCCACATTCAGGCAGCACTGTGAAGCCAAAGGGCATGAGCTGAATGGAAGTTCCAGGCCAATTGGTTATGGAGGCCAGACTGTCAGAGATTAGTGTCTGGGTGGCTGGCTCTTCGAGTTGTAAGGTTTGTTTAATCCGGAGCCCTTGAGATCTGCGGTAATAACGGTGCCGCCTAAGGGTGTAGTTAACATACTAATTGCAATGTTCGTATGAATCAGGTGTGCCACAAGGGGAAACTGGGGGTGGAATTCTCCGACCCCTTGCCAGGTCGGCAATTCTCCGCAATGGTCAGCGTGGTCGGCCCGGCGCTGTTCGGGTTATGCGCCGACTCTCCGGCCCGGGCCGGCCCGGGCTGGTGCATTGATTCTTTGGGCCGGATGGGCCGAGCGGCCTTCAGCAAAAAGTCGAGTCCTGCTGGCGCTGTTCTAACCTGCTGTGGGCCAGCGGGACCTCGGCATTGAAGGGTCCAGGTGTGGCCTGTGGGGGAGGAGGGGGGGTGCAAACACGGGGGGGGGGGGGTCTCCGTAGTGGCCTGGCCCATTATTGGGGCCCACCAATCGGCGGGCCGGCCTCTCTGCATCCCGGCCTCCTTTCCAATAGCACTGGCTCCTGTCGCCCTGAGCCATTTGGCGTCGGGGCCGCCACGGGAAAGAAGGCCACTGCGCATGCACTAGTTGCCGCCGGCTCAACTGCGCATGCGTGGACCCCGCGCCGCTGGGTTCAGGCCGGGATCGGCAGCTGGAGCAGCGGAGGCCGCTCCAGTGCTGTCCTCGCCTCCTGTGGGCCACAAAATGGGTCCCGGAATAAGCGCCCATTGGGAGAATCCCGCCCCAGTTACCTGATCGGCTCTTTGACCCTTCCTTGATGAGCCAATTGTGCCGACAAAGTCAGCATTGCAATGCATGAGTGTGTCATTGATTGGTGCCCACTTTCTAACTCTATGGAAGTGTAGCTGCCAAGCATCGGAATCTGAGGCTCATTCTTAAGTCTGCATAACAGAAAGGGGACACAGATGTGGCACCCAATGCAAGGAAGTCTCTCATCAGTCAGTCCATTCAAGAGATGACGGGGCGCAGAGTCTTTTCCCCCCGAGAGGTTAGAACGTACGTCTATTGAATGCATTCAATTGCCCTAACTCCTCGCCCTAAGGGTGGCACACGGGCCAATGAGGCTCTCACGGGTCGATGCACTTCATTCAGATGGAGTTGAGAGGGACAGCCATGTGGAAGTGTCTATTGTGTGACAGGGGAGGGACTGAGACTCGGTGGAAAGGCACCCACAGAGGGGGATGCACATGTGGTAGGTTATTGATTTATTTGATGTATTTGGTACTGATTGGGTGCACAGCTAGAGAATGGACTTATTCAAAAGGCTATGACTGTGAAAAGACAGTCATTGTTTCCGATAATGAATAAACTATTGAACTATAGGGTCCTGTCTGCAGAAATTCAGACATTGTTTTGACGAATGTTCCATATAAATGAATAGACCATTGTATTCCAGTGTATTTAGTTATAAGAATGCATCAAATAATTAGTTACAACAAGGTTGATGACTAGCTGTGGAGTGAGAATCTCATTCTCGTAAGGTGACATACGGAGACATTGAATTATTCCTGATTGATACCAGTCAATCTTAAGCAATGGCCAATGTTTGATTAATAAATTGCCCTCCAAGTAACAGACATCTATTTCAACTAACCAGGAGGTCTCAGCTGAGAATTAGAAACCGATGAGAGTAAATGAGGGACTAGACCATAGATAAGGGTTCCATTAAGAGTAAGACTTCATGGTCAAGGATTCGTTCCTGAGGTCCTGCCTTCCCGAATTCTTGAATCATTTCATTTGTTTATTTTAAAGTTATTTCTTTATTCTTTAATGATTAATGCATTTCTTTGCCATTTATTTCACCAACTTATATTCTGTTTGATATTTAGTTTCTAGGTTTTGATTTAGTTCTTATGGAGTATTTAAGTGAATAATTAGCAATAAAGTTGTATTTTGGACACCTCAAATCAATCGGATTATCGATTCTCTTATTAGAAGGTAGAATAAGAGATCTTACAAGATGGGTGGATGTCCCAGATCCTGAGAGAACTGTGGGTTAGGTAATTGGCAGGAATCCTCATCGCTCACTTTGATGTTCTCTTCCTTTCAAATTTTGCTTCTAGAGAATCATGGCAGCAGTCAAGGCGGCAATCCTTTTGATTGTGATCAACCAGCATCAGTAACATTGACAAACCGCTGCATGTGGTGAGGAACAGTGCCCTGCAGAGGAGGGAGAGGCAGGGCCCATTGCTCCTCAGGTAGCTGGGCCACAGTTGGCAGAACCTCAGAGGAGACACTACTGGCCAAATGTATCCTGGCATTGAACTTCCTACTTCCATATGTCAGATGTGCAATGTCGGAGAAGACTGTGTCACCTGCACCACCCGTGTCAGCAGGTGTCGCAAGAGTTGACACCACATGGGCTGGGTGGTCATCTGTTGCGTGTGGCCCTTAAAGTTACTGCTGCTCTGAACTTCCATGCCAGTTCATTTCAGGGCTTCACGGGTGACCTATGCGGCATCTCCCAGTCAGCAGTACACAAGTGCATAAGAGAGGTCCCAGAAACGATATTTTCAAGGGCGCATATGTACATCAATTTGGACTGGGACCAAGCAAGGCAGGATGCAAGCCCCATGGGCTTCGCCCACATTGCAGTCATGACCCAGATGCAGGGTGTCATCGACTGCACCCACATGGCTCTGCGCTTTCCATGATAGTATGGGAACCTTTTGTGAAACGCAAAGGATACCAATCCCTCAATATGCAGATCACCTGTGACCACACAATACTCAACATGAAGGTGTCTGCCTGCTTCCCAGGGAATGTCGATGATGATTACAACTCGCAGCGCTAGCAGACCCCAGCCATTTTTGAGGGAGTGCAATGGCTGGAGGGGTGGCTTCTCAATGACAAAGGGTATCCTCTAGGGAGGTGGCTGATGACACCAGTGTGGAAGCTACAAACACATTTTAAGATTTCTTATAACAAGGCTCATGCACCAATGTGTGCGCTGGTCGGACAGCTGATTGGATTGCTCAAGATGGGAGCTCTCCAATACAGCCCCCAGAAGGTGTCCCACATCATAGTGGTCTGCTGCACTCTGCATAATCTGGCATTGCAGCACAGAGAGCAGTTGGATCAGGAGGACATGGCGGAGCGCCACATCTTGGATCAGGAGGATGTCGAGGAGGGCGACAAGGTACAACCTGCAGGAGAGGAGAAAGCTGTGGCCGCATAGGGCGCAGAGCCAGAGGCACCCTCATTGACTCTCGGTTTGGTGATGACCCAAGACTAAGTTGTGATGGTTGCTTTTCAACAGGCTGCTAAAGCAATTGGCCAGATGCTGCTGGAGAATGATGATAACTTGCACGGAGGACAGAGCAATACTCCTCTTATCCTCTGCAAAATATCTGATATCTAGCTGACAGAGAGGAGAATGCGCCATACCAATGAACAGGCTTGAAGTCTTCCAACACCAGCTTAAAGTCCAAAAGGATTGTTTAGAATACCAGCTTTCGGAGCGCTGCTCCTTCCTCAGGTGAATGAAGAGGTATGTTCCAGAAACATATGTATAGACAAAGTCAAAGATGCCAGGCAATGATTAGAATGCGAGCATTTGCAGGTAATTAAATCTTTACAGATCCAAAGATAGGGGTGTTAAAGAGGTGTGAATTGTCTCAAGTAAGGACAGCTGGTAGGATTTTGCAAGCCCAGGCCAGATGGTGGGGGATGAATGTAATGAGACATGAATCCCAGGTCCCGGTTGAGGCCGCACTCATGTGTGCGGAACTTGGCTATAAGTTTCTGCTCAGCGATTCTGCGTTGTCGCGAATCCTGAAGGCCGCCTTGGAGAACCTTCATTCACCTGAGGAAGGAGCAGCGCTCCAAAAGCTAGTGTTTGAAACAATCCTGTTGGACTTTAACCTGGTGTTGTAAGACTTCTTACTGTGCTCACCCCAGTCCAACACCGGCATCTCCACATAATGACCAGGCATAATGGGGTCCAGAGACACTTGATAACATACCTCAGCTGCCAGTGCCTTCTTCGGGGTAATGGATCCAGGTGATTTTTTCACCTAGTAAGGCTCTCAACATGTTCTCAGCCTTTTACATCATCATCGTTGGAGAGGATTGGCAGACATGAGAGGCCTGGGCATTGATATTGGGGGAAGGGAGGGGTTTAAGCTTCCATGGATGGAGGGATGAGGCTGCGGGGAGGGATGTGTGGTGTGGCCTGCTTGCAGCAGTGCATCTTTACTGTGTCGTCTGTGTGGGACGTGTGAGATATACTGTACTGCTTTTCTCTCACTCCACAGGGATGAAGTGCCGAATATGAGAGGGTTTGCGGAGCATGACACCATGAAAGGGCAGCGTGGAGAATCTGTAAGGGTGAAAAAAGTGATTTTTAATGCAAGGACAATATATCACAGGCCACCAATGGTGTACATAACCTACAACCAGAATGGGGAGGTTTTCACCCTCCACATTCTGGGAGGCAATGAAGATGGTGATCAGAGGGGAGATTACTGCATATAGCGTGCTCAAAAATAGGAAGGAGTGGGCGGCTAGGCAACAGCTACTTTACTCCATACTGGAGGTGGATCGGCGGTACTCCACGGCCCCAACTACTGGCGGAGAGGAAAAAGCCACAAATAGACTGCTCTCCACTGGGAAAGCAATGCACCAGCGCTGCCAGACACGGGGACTGTTTATAAACATGGAGACAAGGCCCGCCACCTGCTGGCTTACCAGCTGGGAAGGCAGGCAGCCATGAGGGAACTAGTTCGAGTTAAGGATAGGAATTGAAAACTAGTCATGGCACCAGATGAGATTAACGAGGCCTTTGCGACCTTCTACTAAGAGCTGTAAACCTTCGAGCCCCTGGAGGAGGACTCGAAGATGAAGCAGTTCCTCAATGGACTGGACATGATGGTCGTGAGGAAGGACGGAAGATGGGACCTGGAAGCACCATTAGAACTGAGATAATCATGGAGAGCATTAATTCAATGCAGGCGTGAAGACGCCAAGGCTGGCCGGATTGCTGGCAGACTTCAACAAAAATATTTGTGCCAGCACTGGCCCCTCACCTGCTGACTCACTACCAAGAGGAACTCTACCACCAATGCTGGCTCAGGCCTCAATATCACTGATCCATAAAAAGGACAAAGACCCAGCGGAGTGCAGGTCATACAGACCCATCTCACTCCTTAATGCTGATGCCAAGATCCTGGTAAAGGCCCTGCCGAGGCGAATGGAGAGCTGCATGCCAGAGGTAGTCGTGGATGATCAGACGGGCTTTGTCAAATGCAGACAAGTAACAGCGAACACCAGGCGCCAGCTGAACATGGTCATGACCACTTCCAGGGAGAGAACACCGGAGCTGATCATTTCCCTGGACACAGAAAAGTCCTTCGCCAACCCCCCCCACTCCACCCACTCCAGCCAAATACTCAAAAATGACAGTGGTCATAGCCGCACTTCAAATATGGAACCAAATGCGACATCACTTCAGTCTGACCGAGATGTCCACCATGCCCTCCATCTGCAAAAATCACAAGTTCACCCCCACGACAATGGATCCCTCCTTCAAATGGTGGAAACACGACAAAGGTTAGAGACATATACATAGAAGACAGAATAGTAACCCTAGGGGAGTCAACGGACAAGTTCCAGCACCCGAAAGGGAACAAACTGAGTCAAATACTTCCTCTGCAAACAAACAACAACATTTCTTCAGAATCCCAGGACACTCATTATTGGACAGACTATTGACTGTGGGGGAGCAAAGAAACGGGAACTGTGCGGACATGTAAGGATGATTATTGGAAGATGCATGCTCATCCCTGGAAGAGACAAGGGAGAAATGGGAGGAAGAACTAAGCATGGAGTTAGGGGGAGGACTTTGGATCGAAGCACTGCATAGGGCAAACTTCATCTCCCCACGTGCAGGGTTGAGTCTAACGCAACTAAAGATGGTGCACAGGGCACACCTAACCAGGACGAGAATGAAAGGGTTCTTCTGGAGGTGGAGAACAAATGTGAACAGTGTCAGGGAGGCCCAGCCTACCACATGTTTCCACCTTTAATGATTTGTATACACACAGGTCCCTCTGCTCCTGCAACCCTTTAGATTTGTACCTTTTATTTTACATTGTCTGTCAGCATTCATCCAACCAAAAATAATCACTTTACACTTCTCTGCATTAGATTTATTCTGCCATTTATTCCCCCATTCACCAACCTGTCCACATTCTTTTGACATTCTACACTAGCCTCCTCACAGTTTACAATGCTTCCAAGTTTCATATCATCTGCAAATTCTGAAATTATACTTGTACACCAAGGTCTAAGTCATTAATATATATCAGGAAGAGCAATGGTCCCAATACTGAACCCTAGGGAACTCTCCAACATCAGTCCAAAAAGTATCCATTAACCACTACTCACTCTTTACTATCATTCAATTAATTTCATTTCTATGTTGCTACTATTCCTTTAATTCCACGAGCTCTAAATTTGTTCATAAGTCTGTATTGCGGCACTTTTTCAAAAGCCTACATGTACACCACATTAGCTTCACCAACCCGCTCTATTACCTCATTAAAAAAAACTCCAGCAAGTTATTTAAACAAGATTTGACCGTAACAAATCCTTAATCGTTAATGCTTTTATTAATGAACCTACATTTTCCCAAGGTCTATTAATTGTGTCACAAATTATTGTTTCTAGAAACTTCTGAGGTGAAACTGACTGGCCTCTGGTTGCTAGGCTTAGCTTTATATTTGCAATTCTCCAGTCCTCTGGCACCAACTCTGAGTTGTAGGAAAATTGGAAGTTTATGACCAGTGCCTCAGTAATCTTTACTCTCACTGTCAGTGTCCTTGGATACATTCCACCTGGCCCAGACTGCCTATCCAATACATCCTCCTTTTATATTTTATCCCAGTAAGTGTATCAACTACCTTCTCTTTTGTCATGACCTGCGAAGCATCTTCTTCCTTGGGAAAGAAAGATACAAAGCATTCATTGATACCTTAGCCATGAAACCTGCCTCCATGCCTAAATTCCTTTTTGGTCTCTCATCGCCTCACTACTGTTACCACCTGTTTAATATTTATACGTCTATTGAAGACAGTTGATTCCCTTTTATGTTAGCTGCCAGTCTCTTTTCATATTCCCTCGCTGTTTCTCTTCAATGCTTTTATTCCTCTTTGAACTTTCTATATTTGACCTGGTTCTCAACTGTCTTATCCACCTAACATCTGTCATAAACTCACTTTTTCTTTTTTATCTTAATCGCCATCTCTTTTGTCACCCAGAGGGCTCTACCTTTCCACTTCGTGGGAATGCACTGCATGTCTGCTCGAACTATCTGTTCTCAAAAGACAGCTCATTCTTCAAATACCCTTTTTCCTGCCAACCTTTGGTTGATCTCAACCTCAGTTGATCTGGGCCAGATCGTTCTCACTCGACTGAAGTTGGTTTTGCCCCAGCTGATCTCTTACTCTGGATTGTTACTTGTCCTTTTCCATAACTAACTTGACATTTATGATACAATGATTACTGTCCCCTAAATGTTCTCCTGCTGTCACTTCATCCACTTGGCTAACCTTTCCCCAAGAACCAAGCTTTCTTGTTGGACTGGAAACATACTGCTGTAAAAACTTTTTCTACACACCATAAGAACTCTTGCCCCTTTCTCCCCTTTACTACTAATATCTCTGTCAATGTTTGTATTATTAAAGTTTCCAGTCAACTCCGTTTTCAACGGACAAGGCAATGGGGAAACATAGGCTCCCGATGCTTCAGGATAACTAAAAAGAAATGCAAGGCTTGAACATATTACTTTTGTTTGCAGAGAATGGGTCCCTGTGTATCAATGTATGTCACTTCTAGCAAGCGTCGATGAGCAACGTTAGACGCTTTACTGATTATCTTAAATTGCTTGTTAGCATTGAATTTCAAGAACTCGGGATTGTTCAGCAAGTGCTGTTCAATCATGGAATCCTATTTAAAAGTAGACATTTTGTTTTGGATTTTGTAAGCAGAGATAGGTTAAGTATGGTCTATGTTGTCTATTATGAACAGCTGGAGGAGCATGGTATTTAATTTGATTAGCCAATAATTGGGACGAAAAGGCTACATGCCCTGCATCACACCAGCATTGAAATTCATACACAGTAGGCCTTTTTTGCAATTAAAGTTACATCCTATTTGTGGAAAATACCACTCTAATCGTCACTGCATTGTAGCAGGGTGAAAAGGCTTACATAACCTATTCTTTCCAGGATAATTTGATACAAACCAAGCACTTTTCAGGTACAAAAGAGGCAACCTTTGGCCCATTACGAATTTGCACAATACAATATGAACAATGATGTGATCAGGATAGCCATTGTCCCGCAGGATAGCTTTGTTGTGCTTTATTTCTGCATTGAGCTATCAAGGTGAGCAAATGGCTGGAGCCCTAGGTACAAGATTGTAGAGAAGGACAATTTTATAGTCCGTGGATTCAGGTTCAGTTTTAATGACACCATGTATGCCCAAATGAATGGTGTCGCCATGAGATCTGCTCTAGATCCAGCACTTACTAACATTTTTGTAGGTTTCCACGAGAAATGTACATTTGATTAAATGAGCCCTGACTTCCTACCCTGGGAATATTTTCTATTTCTAGACGATACATTCAGGTTATTTAAATCTGCAGCTGTATGCAAGTTCTTACACACGTTAATATGGTCCATCCCATACACCAATTCACTTTTGAGATGGAGCAGACTAACACAGCCACTTCCTGAGTTGAGAAATCCCGAATGACTTCCCCACTATTGTTTACCGTAAGCCTACCTTTGCAGGTCAATATTCACATTGGGATTTGTATAGCTCCATGTGAACATTGACTGCTGACATAGTTTATGCCTCCACCTCTAATCCTGTAACTGAATTCAATGGTCTCACAATTTATAAAGGTTTTTCTTATGTTCTCAATTATAAATGATTTGCATTTAACCTTGTATTGTCTCCCATTTTACAACCTTCAATTACTGGTCTGTTGGCCAAGAAGGAAATCCTGTTCACCTCAACTGGTAGACTAGTGCCATACCAAATAAGGTATAAGAGTGATTACACATTTCAAATGAACTTCCCTGTCATGAACTGCTGTTATCTGCGAGGGTATTCCAACTTGGAACACTGGTTCGTGGGATGTATATTTTTGTTTATGGAATGGTTTGAGGAACCAAGTGAAAACCCCAGTGAGCATAAGCAGTCCAGTTGTTGCGTAACAATTATTAAAGACTTTTTATTAAATGAAAGACAAATACACATGAACAACACTGTACGACACCAAGACAATTAATTATATCAATTACTAAACACACATATAATTAATGTAGAACGTACCCTTTATTCCAAAATATATCAATGATCCCTGAACTCCTAAGATCCCCTTTCCCCCAAACAACACCTAGATTAAAAACATTGCTAAGTCAAAAACAACTTATAGTTATCACACAATACAGGGAGGATAATCAAGTCTGGGAAATGTCTTATCCTGGTCCAGTAAAGATATTTAAACTGCCTTTATGAACGCTTTCTGAACTGCCTTTGAGACTTATCGACTGTTAGATGCGAAACTGGCCTTCAGGCTGCTAGATGTAAACTGGTGTCTCTGATTCTGAGGGGGCTGGCAATTCAACCATTTCTCCCCTTTGATTCGGCATTCTATGTATTTGGCTCTCTGCCTCTATCAGATTCCTTAACTCTAGAAATCAGCATGTGTATGCCTCCTTGATCTTCAGTCATCTAGGTGAGCTGTTTCTACTGATGGGCATCTGTGATGCCTGCTCATCTCATTACCAGGAAAACGCATCTCATTCTGCCTTTTGAAGGCTGGTTACTGCTGCCACTCAGCAGATTTCTATCTGTTGCTGGGAAGATCACATCCTATTATGTCTTGTTAAGTTCATGTTTTGCAGTTGCTAGGCAAATCCATGACAACCCCCAAATCTAAATGGATAGTGTGGGAAAAAACTCCAAGGAAATTCACCCTTGCAATGCAATTCCTGACCGACAGTGATTCCTGGATCAACTAGAAATTATTTATTATCTGCATATTGAGATTCTTTTTCAATCCTCAAAGGTTACTTTAATTGTGCTTAGTATATTAGTTGGGTTTCGTGATGGATATAGACCGCCCCCAGCCTAACATGCTTGTCTATAATCGGATTTTATCTCCCACTCATGACGTCAAAGGATTGTGAGGCGTTGGTAGGAACATTTTTGTTTTGGTTGCTGAAAATTACAATAATTAACCAATCCTACTTGCAATATTCATTGTATCTGAATCTGTCAGGTTATTGAGACAGCTCTTGTACCATTGCAAAATGATTTTACAAATTTGCATGACACTTTAAATCAGCCTTTTTGTGTTGCATCAATAGCCTTCAAACATCTACAATTTGCATTATATTTAAAGTTTAAGGGGGGCAGTAATTGGTGATGCAATCACATCATTATGTTGCCTGTGATGCTCTGAGTTTCTTTTTGATCATCCTCAGACATATGGCATATTAAACAAGTAAATTTTAATAACACAACGATACAAAATAGCTGTACTCCCCATGTAACACCTGCATGTCTTCTCTTTGCACCCTACTTAAAACTAAAGCAATATCACTGCTCTCTGTGGCTCCTCAACAAGCACAATAACAAACTGGTAATCATAGAATCTACGGCACGGAGACAGCTCTTCAGCCTTAACTGGCTCATGCCAACCGCGCAATACCCTATATAATCTAATCATTAACATTATTACGTAAATAATTTGTAACCCTTGTTTAAAACTTGTGCTATGATGACATTGAAGGTGGCAGGACAGTTGGAGAGAGCAGTTAATAAACATATAGTGTTCTAGGTTTTATTAATAGGGACATAGAACACAAGAGCAATGAGGTTATACAAGACACTAGTTAGACCTCAGCTGGAATATTGTTTACAGTTCTGCGCACCGCACGATATGATGGATGTGAACACATTGGTTCACAGAAGAAGTTTGCAAGAATGGTTGCAGGTTTGAGAAACTAGATTGGAGAGGTTTGAGTTGTTCTCCTTGAAGAGATGATGTGGACATGCCAGCGTTGGACTGGGGTGAGCACAGCAAGAAGTCTTACAACACCAGGTTAAAGTCCAACAAGTTTTTTTCAAACAAGAGCTTTCGGAGCACTGCTCCTTACTCAGGTGAATGAAGAGGTATTTCCAGAAACATATATATAGACAAGTTCAAAGATGCCAGACAATGATTAGAATGCGAGCATTTGCAGGTAATCAAGTCTTTACAGATCCAGAGATAGGGGTAACCCCAGGTTAAAGAGGTGTGAATTGTCTCAAGCCAGAACAGTTAGAACATAGAACATAGAACATTACAGCGCAGTACGGGCCCTTCGGCCCTCGATGTTGCGCCGACCTGTGAAACCATCTGAAGCCTATCAGACCTACACTATTCCATTTTCATCCATATTTCTATCCAGTGACCACTTAAATGCCCTTAAAGCTGGCGAGTCTACTACTGTTGCAGGCAGGGCGTTCCACACCCCTACTACTCTCTGAGTAAAGAAACTGCCTCTGACATCTGTCCTATATCTACCACCCCTCAATTTAAAGCTATGTCCCCTCGTGTTGGTCATCACCATCCGAGGAAAAAGACTCTCACTGTCCACCCTATCTAACCCTCTGACTATCTTATATGTCTCTATTAAGTCACCTCTCAGCCTTCTCCTCTCTAACGAAAACAACCTCAATTCCCTGAGCCTTTCCTCGTAAGACCTTCCTCCATACCAGGCAACATCCTAGTAAATCTCTTCTTAACCCTTTCCAAAGCTTCCACATCCTTCCTATAATGTGGTGACCAGAACTGCACGCAGTACTCCAGGTGTTGCCGCACCAGAGTTATGTATAGCTGCAGCATGACCTTGTGGTTCCGAAACTCAATCCCCCGACTGATAAAGGCTGATAAAGTTGGTAGGATTACGCAAACCCAGGCCACATGGTGGGAGGTAAAGGTAATGCGACATGAATCCCAGGTCCCAGTTGAGGCCGTACTCATGTGTGCGGAACTTGGCTATGAGTGCGGCCTCAACCGGGACATGGGATTCATGTTGCATTACATTCATCTCCCATCATCTGACCTGGGCTTGCAAAATCCTACCAACTGTCCTGGCTTGAGGGCAACTCTGCATGAAGGGTGGGGGGGGGGGGGGCAGCCTGTGGGGTGGAAGGGGGGCTCTGCGCCTGGGGGGTAGGGGGCCTCCGATGGGGTCTGGCCCGCGATTGGGGCCCACCAATCGGCAGGCCGGCCTCTCCCAACCCCCGGGCCTACTTTGTTGCGCGTCCGGTCCCAGAACCGTCGTGCCGTGTTGCCTCGGGGCCGGCGCGTTCCGTAAAACCACCGCGCGTGCGCGGGTTGGTGCAGCGCCACAGTGCATGCGTGGGTTGGCGCCACCCCAAGTGTGTTCCAGGAAGTGAGGCTGGAGCAGCCAGCGTGTCCCGCGATTGAAGAATCGCGTCCATGGTCTTTGCCAGTTTACTCTCCTACTCTATTTTTCCCCTCTTAATAATCTCTCGCTCGGGACTTCCGGTTGCGGCTATGCGGAGCTAAACCACACGTTCGGCAGCTCCCGCCAGGAATGAACTTTTGGTCTCTTTTTAGGACCCCTAGCGGTACTTATTCGACGATTCCCGACGTGGGAAGGAGTCAGCAGCAGTTCCCCAGCAGTGTATGGCCTGGGCCAGGAGTGGGGCAAGCAAGAGAGCGGTGGCAGCGCCAAAGAAAAAGCGAGGGAAGAAGCACAAGATGGCGGCCGGCGGAGACCTAGAGGAATGGAGGCAGTGGGCGCAGGAGCAGCAGGAGACTCTCCAGCGCCGCTTTCGGGAGCTCAAAGTGGAGCTGCTAGAGCCATTGAAGGCTTCCATCGACAAGCTGCTGGAGACTCAGACAGCCCAGGGGGTGGAAATCCGGGAGATCCGACAGCAGGCCTCTGAAAGAGAGGATGAGGCCTCAGCCCTCGCGGTAAAGGTGGAGATGCATGAGGCGCTCCACAAAAAGTGGCAGGAGCAGTTCGAGGAGATGGAGAACCGGTCGAGGCGGAAACATTTGCGGATCCTGGGCCTCCCGGAGGGGCTGGAGGGGTCGGACCTGGGAGCCTACGTGGTCGTCCTGCTGAATTCGCTGATGGGAGCTGGGTCCTTCCAGGGGCCCCTGGAGCTGGAGGGGGCCCACAGAATACTGCCAAGGAGGCCCAAGCCGAATGAGCCACCACGGGCGGTGCTGGTGCGGTTCCGCCGGTTCGTTGACCGGGAGTGTATGCTCAGGTGGGCCAAGAAGGAGCGGAGTAGCAGGTGGGAGAACGCGGTGGTGCGGATCTACCAGGACTGGAGTGCGGAGGTGGCTAAGCGGAGGGCCGGGTACAACCGAACAAAGGCGGTGCTACACAGCAAAGGAGTGAAGTTTGGCATGTTGCAGCCTGCGCGTTTGTGGGTCACCTACAAGGACTGACACTTTTACTTTGAGTCCCCGGAGGAGGCGTGGGCCTTTGTGCAGGCCGAGAAGTTAGACTCAAACTGAGGGTTGGGTGCGGGGGTCTGTATGTAACTGTGTTATTTTCTGAGGGGGGGGGCTTTCTGTTTAATGCTGGTTCCGTGTTGTTTTCCGGGCGGGTGGGGCACTGGTTTTTTGCGTGGGTTCGGTGGATGGGCTTGAGGCGGCAGTGTGGGGAGCTGATGGTGGGAAGGGGGCTGGGGCCCCGCGAGGGGCTTGGGCCGACAATGGGAGCTGCCTTAGAGGAGGCAGGGTCGGGCAGGTGGAAAGCGCGGGCATTTTCCCGCGCTGAGGGTTGATGGGGGCAGGGTTGGAGCTGAGGAGCGCGGGCTTTTTTTTCCCACGTGAGAGTGGGAGGGGGAGGAGGAGAGCCTGCTGGTGGGCACTGGGGAGGATGGGTAGCTCCACGTTGGGAGGGGTCGGAGGAGTGGCGGGAGTTGCCGGGGTCAGCAGGAGTCAGCTGGCTTACGGGAGTACTATGGAGGGAGTAACGCAGCTAGGAGGGGTCCTAGCTTGGGGGTGGGGGGGGCCGGGTTGCTGCTGGAATGGCCAGGAAGGAGCTGGAGTATGCAGGGGGGGTCGGGATGGGGGTTTACCGCCGTGGGGAACGGGCCGAGAGTGGGGCGCTGGCCAGTGGCGGGCAGGGGAAGGGTTATGGCTAGTCGGCGGGGGAGGGGGGCAGGGAGACCCCTGATTCGGCTGATAACTTGGAATGTGAGGGGACTGAATGGGCCGGTCAAACGGGCCCATGCGTTTACGCACCTGAAGGGGCTGAAGGCGGACGTGGCTATGCTTCAGGAGACGCACCTGAAAGTGGCGGACCAGGTTAGACTGAGGAAGGGATGGGTAGGCCAAGTGTTTCATTCGGGGCTGGATGCAAAAAACCGGGAGGGGGTGGCGATCTTGGTGGGAAAGAGGGTGACGTTTGAGGCGTCCAATGTGGTGGTGGACAGCAGTGGGAGGTATGTGATGGTGAACGGCAAGCTGCAGGGGGAGCGGGTGGTGCAGGTGAACGTATACTCCCTGAACTGGGACGATGCGGGTTTTATGCGGCACATGTTGGGCCGCATTCCAGATCTGGAGACGGGGGGCCTGATAATGGGGGGTCTTCAATATAGTGCTGGATCCCCCATTGGATCGATCCAGGTCCAGGACGGGTAGGAGGGCAGCGGCGGCTAAGGTGTTGAGGGGCTTTATGGACCATATGGGTGGGGTGGATCCTTGGCGGTTTGCGAGGCCGAGGGCCAGGGAGTTTTCATTCTTCTCCCATGTGCATAAGGCCTATTCCCGGATCAATTTTTTTATTATGAGCAGGGGGCTGGTTTCGAGGGTGGAGGATGCCGAATAATCGGCGATAGTCATTTCGGATCATGCCCCGCACTGGGTGGACCTCGAGCTGGGGGAGGAGAGAGACCAGCGCCCGCTCTGGCGCTTGGAGGTGGGGCTGCTGGCAGATGAGGAGGTGAGCGGGCGGGTTTGGGGCTATATCAAGAGGTACCTGGAGGCCAATGATAATGGGGAGGTTTGAGTGGGGACGGTCTGGGAGGCATTGAAGGCGGTGGCTTGGGGGGAGTTGATCTCCATCGGAGCCCATAGGGAGAGGAGAGAGCAGAGAGAGAGGGAGAGGCTGGTGGGGGAGTTGGTGAGGATGGATAGGAGATACGCGGAGGCTCCGGAGGAGGGATTGCTGGGGGAGCGGCGTAATCTTCAGGCCAAGTTCGACTTACTGACCACCAGAAAGGCGGAAGCTCAGTGGAGGGAGGCACAGGGAGCGGTTTATGAATATGGGAAGAAGGTGAGTAGGATGCTGGCGCATCAGCTCCGTAAGCGGGATGCGGCCAGGGAGATTAGTGGAGTTAAGGATAGTGGAGGGAATGTGGTGTGAAGGGGGGCAGACATCAATGGGGTCTTCAGGGACTTGTATCGGTCTGAACCCCCAGCGGAGGAGGGGGAATGGGGCGCTTCTTGCACCGGCTGAGATTCCCGAAGGTGGAGGAGGGGCAGGTGGAGGGACTGGGGGCGCCGATTGAGCTGGAGGAGCTGGTCAAAGGGATAGGGAACATGCAGTCGGGGAAGGTCGCCGGGGCCGGATGGGTTCCCGTCGAATTCTATAAAATGTAATCAGACCTGCTGGGTCCCCTGTTGGTCAGGACCTTTAACGAGGCAAGGGAGTGGGGGGCTTTGCCCCCAACTATGTCCCGGGCGCTGATTTCCTTGATCCTTAAGTGGGACAAGAACCCCCTGCAGTGTGCATCATACAGGCGGATCTCGCTGTTAAATGTAGACGCCAAGCTGTTGGCGAAGATCTTGGCCACAAGGATAGAGGATTGTGTGCCGTGAGTCATCCACGAGGACCAGACGGGGTTCGTGAAGGGAAGGCAGCCGAACACCAATGTACGGATGCTCTTGAATGTTATTATGATGCCGGCTAGACGCGGAGAAGGCCTTTGATAGGGTTGAGTGGTGGTACTTGTGGGAGATGCTGGAAAGGTTTGGGTTTGGGGAGGGGTTTGTCAGATGGGTGAGGTTGTTATATGAGGCCCCGATGGCGAGCGTGGCCACGAATAGGAGGAGATCGGAGTACTTTCGGTTATACCGAGGGACGAGACAGGGATGTCCCTTGTTCCCCTTGCTCTTTGCGTTGGCAATCGAACCCCTGGCCATGGCGTTGAGGGAGTCGAGGAACTGGAGGGAACTGGTGCGGGGTGGGGAGGAGCACCGAGTGTCGCTTTATGCGGATGACTTGTTGCTATATGTGGCGGACCCAGTGGGGGGAATGCCGGAGGTGATGAAGATTCTCAGGGAATTTGGGGACTTCTCAGGGTATAAGTTCAACCTGGGTAAGAGCGAGCTGTTCGTCGTGCACCCGGGGGACCAGGAGGAGGGGATTGGTAGGCTCCCACTAAAAAGGGCAGAGAGGAGCTTTAGGTACCTGGGAGTCCAGGTGGCCAGGAGCTGGGGGGCCCTACACAAACGTAACCTTACAAGGCTGGTGGAGCAAATGGTGGAGTTTTTTAAAAGACGGGACATGTTGCCGCTGTCGCTGGCGGGCAGGGTGCAGTCAGTCAAGATGACAGTGCTCCCGAGGTTTTTGTTCCTGTTCCAGTGCCTCCCCATCCTTATCCCGAAGGCCTTTTTTAGGAGGGTCAACAGGAGTATTACGGGATTTGTATGGGCGCACGGGACCCCGAGGGCGAGAAGGGTGTTTTTGGAGCGGGGCAGGGATGGGGGGGCTGCCGTTGCCCAACCTCTGTGGGTACTATTGGGCTGCAAACGCAGCGGTGGTGCGTAAGTGGGTAATGAATGGGGAAGGGGCAGCATGGAAGAGGATGGAGATGGCATCCAGTGTGGACACAAGCCTGGAGGCGCTTGTAACGGCGCCGTTGCCGCTCCCTCCAACGAGATATGCCACGAGCCCGGTGGTGGCGGCTACCCTCAAGATTTGGGGGCAATGGAGACGGCACAGGGAGGTGGTGGGGGTCTCGATGGGGTCCCCGATACGGGGGAACCACCGGTTTGTTCCAGGGAGAATTGATGGCGGGTTCATGAGTTGGCACAGGGCAGGTGTTAGGAGGTTGAGGGACCTGTTTGTAGATGGGAAGTTTGCGAGCCTAGGTGAGTTAGAGGAAATTTCGGGCTCCCTCCGGGGAACACAATTTTAGGTATATGCAGGTATGGGCGTTTGCCAGGCGGCAGGTGGCGGGGTTCCCGCTGTTGCCCCCACGTGGGGTCCAGGACAAGGTGCTCTAGGGGGTGTGGGTTGGAGGGGGCAGGATTTCGGACATGTACGAAGTGATGCAGGAGGTAGACGAGGCCTTGGTGGAGGAGCTAAAGGGTAAATGGGAAGAGGAGCTGGGTGAGGAGATGGGGGGTGGAGGGGGGGTCGTTCCGGTGGGTTGGGTTGAAGGGGCGTGTACACCTGTTCTTTGGTTATGACGGGTGTTAATCTCTTTCTTCTTTTTGTATTTAATGGGGGGGGGGGGGGGGGTTTATTCTTTCTTGTTTTTCTTAGTTGTTAATTTTTTTTGTTAATATTTTCTGTTATTGATATTTTGTGAAAATCTGAATAAAAATTATTTAAAAAATAATAATAATCTCTCGCTCCTCCTTTGCTGAAGTCTAAACTTCTCCCAATCCTCATGTGTGCTAATTTTTCAAGCAACTTTATGTGGCTCCTCTTTAGATCTCATACCATCCTTAATTTATGTTGTTAGCATAGTTCAGCCACTTTTCTTGTGTTTTTGTGCCAGAAAAGAATGTATAACTGTTGCAATACATTAATTCCATAAATATTAGCCATTGCCTATTCACCCCAATGCCTTTTGATGAATTCCAAAATCTATGGTAGCTTATTCAAACTTCATGGCCGGGATTCTCCCCTACCCTGCGAGGCGGGGGGTCCCGGCGTGATGGAGTGGCGTGAACCACTCCGCACCTTTAGGGGCCAAGGCCTCACTTTGAGGGGCTAGGCCCGTGCCGGAGTGGTCGGCGTACGTGCGCGCATGCGTCGGAGTGTCAGCGGCTGCTGACATCATCCCCGCGCATGCGCAGGGGTGGAGGTCACTTCCACCTCCGCCATGGTGAAGACCATGGCGATGGCAGAAGGAAAAGAGTGTCCCCACGGCACAGGCCTGCCCACCGATCGGTGGGCCCTGCAATCTCTGCAATCTCTCACCATTTAGACAATATGTTTCTTTTTTGTCCTTCTCACTGAGCTCTCTCAATGTTGAGCTAATTTCATCCTTAAACAACAATGCCACACCACTTCCTTTCCCTTTGTTCCTGTCCTTCCTAAATATTGGAAAACCGTGGATATTCAGTTCCCAGCCTTCGCCACCCCACAACCATGTTTCGGTAATCACAATCATATTGTATCCATTTGCATCTATTTGTGCTGTTAACTCATCTATCTTATTGCGAACGATCCGTACATTCAGATGTAGTTAAACTTATCTTTTTAACATTATTATACTTTAATATGTACTATGGCACTATGCTGCTAGCTTTTTCATCATTTTATCATCGAAAGCTGACATCTTGGCCACAAGTGAGATATCGATGATTATTCCTTAAAGGTGGAATGTTGTTTCTTGTTTCTGCAGCATTGCCTTCATAGATGTGTTGCAAAACAGTTAACTGCAGCTATATATTCACACAACTGCACACCACCTTTATTGAATCCGCAGTATTTATAGTATTTTTTCTGATGAGGGATAAGATGATCACTGGAGTTGGGAATTACAATACTAGTGCTCTCTGGATACTCTCTCTGTTTTTATTTCTGATTTGACCCTAATGACTGATTCAGAGACACCAGATTGACTGCCAGTGGCAATTGGGGTCAAATAAGGACCACTGGTTTCATCGAATACACTGTCATAATTCATAGATTATCATAGAATTTACAGTGCAGAAGGAGGCCATTCGGCCCATTGAGTCTGCACTGGCTCTTGGAAAGAGCACCCTACCCAAGGTCAACACCTCCACCCTATCCCCATGACCCAGTAACTCCACCCAACACTAAGGGCAATTTTGGACACTAAGGGCAATTTATCATGGCCAATCCACCTAACCTGCACATCTTTGGACTGTGGGAGGAAACCGGAGCACCCGGAGGAAACCCACGCACACACGGGGAGGATGTGCAGACTCCGCACAGACAGTGACCCAAGCTGGAATCGAACCTGGGACCCTGGAGCTGTGAAGCAATTGTGCTATCCACAATGCTACCATGCTGCCCCAAAACATACTGCAGAGATTCAGCCAACGCTGAGAAATATCCGCCTATTTTGTTACCTTTCTCATTTCTTTCCGTATGTGGAATCAGATTTATCAAAACACTTCATGCAATTTTTTTTTATATGGTTGCTGGCATTTTAGGCTGTAGGTTTTCAGTTATAACGAAAAATCAGGAAATCCATTTCTGATGCTTGAAAACAAGTTTGATTTACATTGCCTGACCTTTGTCATAGGCTAAAGATATTACTGATTTGCAAACCGAAAACAACTTTGACAATTGTAAATGACATTGTACACATTCCATTCACACAACGTTGGAAATTCATCACACTCTCAAGACTTTCACAGTTTACATGAGAAGTGCAAGTCACAATGAATATGCCATGCCTAAATCCTTCGAAAAATCAATCTGGTTAAATATAATATGGCTACATCGGTAAAAGCAAGATGCACCTATGGCATCTATTCTCAAAATTGAAATTCAATTCATGTATGTCATTATATTAATGATATGTTTTTAATAACAGTTGAATCAGGTTCCATAGCATTGCATGGAGTCACATGATAAATGCACAATCTATTTTTAGCCTGTGCTGGTTCACTATTGCTACATCTACATTCAAATTCCTTCCTCAAGGAATGTATTTTGAACAACTCTCCTGAATTTTGCATGCATTCTAAGAGATTGTTCTTCATGAGAACAATTAACCTTATAATTTAGAGGCATACATGAACGGTTCAAGCTTGACTCTTGCACTTTATGTCATTATCCTTTCTCAGTGTATATTTCCATATTTTTAAAAAATGTATATGTGATATGTAAACATAGGTTTCAGATCTGTATTTATTAATATCAAATGTTTAAAATAAAATCAATGGCAATAACATTTGAAATCTTTCCTCTAATAATGATATTAGTACCTACTGGTTGATAGATAAACTACATTGAACTGAAGGAACCCAGATATCGGTTAAAAAATGTAGTTTCAATCATTTGCATAAAGATTTGCCACAAGGTTTCAAAATAAAATGGTGCAAATACGAAAGTACTACTCCTCTTTGGATAATAATAAACAGCTTTGTTTCAACATACTGCAAGTCCTCTGCCATGCTTTAATAAAAATAAAAGATTTACAGCAATAGTTCATCTTACATTAAGTGGTAAAGATCCATAAATTAAAAGTGGAAGATTGGAATGACATCCGAGGATGAAGCTGATTCTGGTACAGTTTCCATGGCAACGTAATTACGTTGGAAAGCACACGCATCAGTACTCTTTTCTTTAACATATATCTGGATTCCTTCAGTTCAATGTAGTTTATCTATCAACCAGTCAGTGCTAATATCATTATGAGAGGAAAGATTTTAAATGTTATTGCCATTGATATTATCTTAAACGTTTGATAGTTTATCTATCAACCAGTAGGTACCAATGTCATTATTGGAGAAATTATTTTAATTGTCATTTTGACATCTCACCATAGAAGCTGAATGGTCCAAATAAAATAATCCAGAAACACCCAAGGATGTTGGATGATTGGAACAAGTAGGACGAGGAGGGGAGAAAGGTCATTGTTATTAATAGCAGTACGGGAGCAGCTTACATAGCTCTATTATGGCAAGCCCAGGATTGTAACATGTATAGCTACAGCTTTTTAAGTAAAATCATTTTTCTTTCTTAACTTTGGATTTTGTAACAATAATTATAAATGAAAAGCTGAAGAAAAAAAGACCCTCTGCTTTGAGCATCTCCTTGTCTTCAGCGACTTTAGCATTCCTGTAAAACCCTGCTCTCTTTCAAAGTCGCTGCATTACTGTCTTCACTTAAAATCATTACCAATATATCCATAAGTTCCCACTTAACCTTGGTATCTTGAGATGGTTTCCCACCTCTGAGGTTTCTGGTTGTAAAACGGGCTGTGTAGAGTTAGTAGTTGCAGCACTAAAGGAGCTGGTTCAGTTAGAAAATGACACGGTGTCCACCGTGACCACTTCCAGCGTCACTTGTACCAATCACCATGTTTTGAATTGCATGGGTACTCATCCATGCACACGACATTAGCAAATTAGGCAAATCATGACAACAGTCAGTGTCTAGCTTTGATTTGGTGCATGATCTAACATTTTTTACTTTGCCAATCCAGTTAACAGTCTCTCTTAAACGCACATTCATTCAGCTACAAGAGAGAACAGCACCCCCCCTCCACAGCACCCCACACCCCCAATCCTGCATGCCAACACTATTTGCAGGCATCATCCAACTTTCAGGTAAGGTGCTTTTGACTACAATTAGTCAAAGCACTGCTGCTGGAGGAGTTGATATAATTATTTCAGTCAGGTGGGAGGTGTGCTGGACTTTAGGAGGACTGGTATGAGTTTGAAAGGCCCCTGAGTTCATTATCTGTTCCCAGTAATGGGGTTATATTTGCAGTTCCTCTCGTATTGCAGCATCTGAAGGAGATGGAGTAAAGGCAGAAGAGATGAGAAGCTGTTTGCAGAGTGAGTTAGAGGAGATGGAGGGCTCCCTAGCCGGAATTTGTACCCACCCAAGGTCTACAGAGAACACTTCTTACACCTGGATCTTAGCCAGGAGCCATGTGTGGGATGGCTGCACTTCATCAAGCAAGTGGCCAGTGAACTATGATACCTGGTTTAATAGGACCAATGCCCCCAGAGTAGGGCAAGGGTGTCATGGCACTGACCCTGACCCTGATTTTTTATAGTAAGAAGTCTTACAACACCAGACTAAAGTCCAACATGTTTGTTTCAAACACTAGCTTTCGGAGCTAGTGATTCACCTGAGGAAGGAGCAGTGCTCTGAAAGCTTGTGTTTGAAACAAACATGTTGGACTTTAACCTGGTGTTGTCAGACTTCTTACTGTGCTCACCCCAGTCCAACGCCGGCATCTCCACATCCTAACTTTTTATGCCAGCCAATCATTCCAGGCTGCAGCCGATCACTACTATCTCTCAGTTTGTCGTGCATTGCTGCATCAGGGTGGTCACTGAGGTCTTGTACACCAAGATACTGGACTTCATTATTTTCTGTTCAACAACTGAAAGAACCAGGAGGTGTGGACATGTGGCCTGACCAGGATAGCAGGCTTCCCTATTGTGCAGGGAGCCATTAACCACATACATGTGACCTTGCGGGGTCTGCAATTGGAAAAGGCTGTTCTTCCTGAATATGCAGCTCATGTGCGACTACATCCAGAACACATTGATAGTGAATTCCTATTAATTTATGAATCTTTCATTCTGTGCAGCGTCTGTCATTCCAGCAATTTCTGAGTCACCATATTGAACCAGAGTATGGCTGTTTGGTAACAAAGATTACTGACTATACATGTCGCTGATGACTCCCCTCCACAACACAGGGAAGGAACACTTACAATGCTAGCCATGCTAAACTAGAAATATCGTAGAACAGAGCACATTTTTGATGCCGGGACCACTCAGAGCCGGGAGCTCTCCAACACTCTCTACAGCAGGTATCCTGATTCATGGTGGTCTGCAACCTAACCACTATGTGGCTGCACCTTTGCCATGAGGAGGAAGAGGAAGAGGAGAAGGGAGGAGACAGCAGGTGCACCTACATTCCAGATGGGTTGTTTGTGAGTGCATCATTAGGCATTGGTTCTTCTGAATGAAACTTTGATGTTCAACATTGTCCCACATTGCCATCTCTATTACACATCATCATTGTGTCCTCTTGGCTACAATCCTGAAATAAAAGGCAATACAAATCAACCATTCCATACCAATGCTATCCAACTAACATTCCTACAATATATATGTGGTGGTATGATTTGCATAGCTGTCTGCCATTGGTGCAGAACACCGGCTTACCATTGGCCCTGGTCGGTCATGTGCCTCTCGACCAATTGGTTGAGACCGGTCATGTGACGGCTCTCCAATTGGTCAAGAGCCTGAGTTAACCACGCCACCATACCGAGGTATAAATAGTCAGAACGCCCAGCGGTCGTCCATTTTATTGTAGTTTACTGCAGGGCTAAGTTCTAGCTTATTAGAGCCTAACTTTTGTATAGCAACTCGTCTCTCGTACAATTGATGGCTCATCAATATACAACACTCAATGAATCACCCTTGTGTATTTCCTCAGTGACTGTCTTGTGGGTGTCATTGTTGGGTATAGTGTTCCAATGCAGTGCTATTCTAGTTGCAGCAGCAAGGCTGGTGAAAGGCTTTGAATTTCAACGGGGAAGACTGCAGATGCAGGGCACAATGGGATGAGTTTACGACAGCGCGGTTTACTTGTGCTCTCAATTTTTGTGAACGTGGCGTGGTGGCTGTGGACTGTGTCCAGCGCCGTCACAGTCGGGGTGGGTAGCCATGCCGCTGGCAGAGTGTGGCTTCAGCGAGGGCTGGGGTTCTGGTGGGGGTTGGTGAGGGTCCGCACGTGGCCGGCACCGTGCTGTACAGCGCAACCGCTGCAGGTCGCTACCGTGCGCATGCGCGGCCACGGACCCGGCCGTTTATTCCGTGAAGGCCGTGTGTTTTGCTTGGCTAGTCCCTCACCAGTCAGAGGCTCGGTACTGGGGTCTCGCCGATTGTTTCAGTGTAGAACGAGACACGGTCTCCGGACATAGCCTCAAAATAGGAGAATCCAGCCCCCTGCTATACAACGGCACTTTGACTCTTGGCTTCGGCAAGTTTCATTCCGCCGAAGCTGCACTTGAGTAATTTTCTGCTGGCAAGCCCAGCAGGAAAGGTTCTGTCATATTATCCACTCCTGTATATAATGAAGTGCAGACAGGCAGTGATTGACACATAGAATGACCAGTAAGCACACAGCACAGTGCAGCCAATCACCAGACAGGACACTACCACTATAAAGCCAGTGGGCACTAGTTTTCCCGCGCTCTCTAGATCCAGCCACTGAGACATTCAGAGTCAACGAGCTAGCCAGTGCAAACACCACGCGATAACGAGTGAGTCTGGTCAGGCTAATACCAGGTCTCCAGTCAGTTCAGTATAGTGTTGACCTACAGCTGAGCATGTATATTAGTTATATCGTTGAATAAAATCGTGTTGGATCTTCTCCAGTGTTAGAGGTCTGTCTCTCGCCACATTGCATCAAGTGCAGTCCACGTCGAACCAACCTGCCTAACACATCATGGTACCAGAGTGATACTGATATTGACGGACCTACCTCGAGTGAATCAGCATTGACCAGCAAGCAGCCATCCGGTGAAATGGAAACATCCAGCCTCCTCCGCAGCTCCGCATCTCCGGCAACCTCGGCGCCCAT
Organism: Scyliorhinus canicula; assembly: GCF_902713615.1. NCBI lineage: Eukaryota > Metazoa > Chordata > Chondrichthyes > Carcharhiniformes > Scyliorhinidae > Scyliorhinus > Scyliorhinus canicula. The sequence continues at coordinate 91,435,507 of NC_052151.1, read as the reverse complement.
TGGAAGATCTTCAAGCAAAAGTTCCTCTTATGCATCGAGGCCACCGACCTCGAGGCCGCGTTGGATGCCAGGAAGATTGTGCTATTTCTCTCCACAGCTGGGGACCAAGCCATCCGCACCTACAACTCCCTTGAAGGCTGAAGGCGAAGACAAGACGAAATTCAGTCCTGCTGAAGTTCGACAGCCACTGCGACATTGAGGTGAATGAGATCTTTGAACGGTATGTTTTCCAGCAGAGGCTTCAGGGTAAGATGAACCTTTTCAGTCCTTCTTGACCCATCTCCGCATCCTCGCGCAGTCATGTAACTATGACTCGACAGCTGATTCCATGATCCGGATCAGATCATTTTCGGGGTCCACTCCGACTCCCTTCGCCAGCAGCTCCTGAAAGTCAAGCAGTTGACCCTCACTATCGCTATCGAGATATGTGTTGTCCATGAACATGCAAACAATCGTTATTCCCACATCAGGGCGGTAGAGACTGCAAAGCTGGCCTCCTACAAGGCAGAACGGGTGCAGGCCATCGCACAGATGCAGGGCCTGAGCATCGAGGAGAGTGGCCATTTTGCGCGCTTTTCCCGGGTCCCTGCGCATGTGCACCACGACCGAGGGGACGACGAGACCGACGACCGGACTGCGCAGGTGCGTATGTCGATCGACCGCACTGCGCATGCGCGATGGCGCACAGAACACGCCGAAGTTGGCGTCATGACGTGTCCAAATTGTGGCTCCGCCCATTTAAAGCGGCAATGTCCGGCAAAAGGACGCCAGTGTCTACAGTGTGGGAAGCTTGGCCACAACGCAGCCCTTTGCAGATCTGCTCCACCGCTCAGCAGCCAGCAATCCTGCCGGCCTCCGCGACCACCGCGATGGCAGCGATCCCGCCTATCCAAGTGCAGCCGGCTCCTGATCCACCACTCCGGCGGTCAACAAGAATTTGTCGCCCACCACAAAGACTAAATCTATAGACTGAACTTTTGTACATTTTGTGACCTCATCGATTTGACCTCTGTAAATATCATTTTGTTTGCCCTGTACCTGCGTTATCGACACCTTCCTAAGTATATACGTTCATTTGGCACCTTTTGTATATAGTCAGCCACATATACATACATATCCGCATGCACACCTTAATATTTATTTATCTAAAAAAAAGGGGGAAGATGTCATATTATCCACTCATGTATATAATGAAGTGCAGACAGGCAGTGATTGACACACAGGATGACCAGTAAGCACACAGCACAGTGCAGCCAATCACCAGACAGGACACTACCACTATAAAGCCAGAGGGCACTAGGTTTCCCGCTCTCTCTGGACCCAGCCACTGAGACAGTCAGAGTCCACGAGCTAGCCAGTGCAAACACCATGCAGTAGCTAGTAAGTCTGGTCAGGAAAGTACCAGGTCTCCAGTCAGTTCAGTATAGTGTCGACGCACAGCTGAGCTATGTATATTAGTATGTCGTTGAATAAAATCGTGTTGGATCTTCTCCAGTGTTAGAGGTCTGTCTCTCGCCACACTGCATCAAGTGCAGTCCACGTCGAAACAACCTGCCTAACACATCAATGTGGTAGTATGACTAGGGGTATTACGGTACCTTAGAGGTGAGCTGCTATTGGTGCAGAGGACTCACTGCCCATTGGCCCGGGTAAGACATATGCCTCTCAGCCGATTGGCTGAGAGGTAGGTAGCTCCGCCTACAAGGCGGGATATAAGAACCCGTGCTTCCCGGCAGTCGGCCATTCTTCCGTACGTCTGCTGCCGGGCACACATCTTGTGCATTAAAGCCTTTTGTTTGGATCACATCTTCGTCTCGTGTCCAATTGATGGTGCATCAATCAGGTTCTTCACAGATTGGGGTGCCATTTTGTCTGGCTGCCCTGATCGTTTCCCCCCCATTTTTGAACCCCCCTGCCACCCAACTCAGGGAGACTCCCCAGGAACATCACCTCATGCCCCCATCCAGCTGATAAGGCCCCGCACCCCAGGACCAATCCCAAGCAGTGCCAACCTGGCCCCGGGGAACCTTTGCACTGCCAAGGTTCCTGAGTGCCAGAGGGAGTGCCAGAGTACTATCCTACCATGCCCCCAACAACCAGGGGTCTCTAATGACCTGGGAGACCCCCTCCAGGTGCCATTACGACTGGTCCACATTTGTGGAAACCATTACTGAACTACTCCCTAACGAAGTCTCCCTGTTGCGTCCATTAGGTTCTGGGGGCCGGGAGAATACCGTTAAAGCATATTTAAATGAACCTATTGGATAATTTTAACATGCAGATTTGGGTCGCACACAGTGACGGCGAAATCCAGATCATGACGTCTCACAAGATTTTGTTAAATCACGCAAGGCACTTCGAGCACCACAAATCTCACGAGAGGCCTCTTGCGAGATTCAATGGCCTCATCCCGACACTGTCGAGGACAACGAGGTTGCTGAATCGTGTCCTATATCAGAATTTTAAAAAAACTCTAGTTACCCATTAAATGGTGAAGAGATCAAAACACTTCTGTATCGATCTGTATTACATACATCAGCTGTTTAGCTGTAGGAAATCTGCCCAAGGACACATCTTGCTGACAGTGGTCATTATCAAGAATGGTAAGAAGCCTTACAACACCAGGTTAAAGCCCAACAGGTTTGTTTCAAATCACTAGCTTTCGGAGTACTGCTCCTTGAAGCTCCGAGAGCTAGTGATTTGAAACAAACTTGCTGGACTTTAACCTGGTGTTGTAAGACTTCTTACTGTGCCCACCCCAGTCCAACACTGACATCTCCACATCATGATTATCAAGAATGACAATGAACAATGTGGGATCTTTTCACCATTTGTATTGGTGTCAGTTTGTCTGGAAGGATGACATGAATATACAGAATTGGTATTGCAGTGGACATTTCTATCTTGGGAAAGCCATTATACTTAGACAAGAGGGGTGATTGAAACCCATATTCTTGATATCAGGGAGCCGGTGGTAAATATTGGAGACAGCATGTCTTTGCACTGATTGGATATAATAATCAAGTAAGCATGCACTTGTTGGAATTAGATAATTGTCCTCATTTACTATGCATGTTGGAAACCTAGGGTGGGATTCTCCGGGAATCGGTGGAGGCGGGGGATCCCGGTGGGAAAGAGTGGCGTGAACCACTCCAGCGTCGTGTCGCCCCAAAGGTGTGGAATCCTCTGCACTTTCAGGGGCCGGCCAGCGTGGAAGGCCTTTGGTGCCGCGCCAGCCGGGGCCGAAGAGACTCCGCCGGCCGGCGCGGGTCCACGCAAGCGTGGGAGCATCAGCATCTGCTGACGTGGGCCCCGACCGCGGGCCAGGCCACCGTGGGGGCACCTCCCGAGGCCAGATTCCCCCATGACCCACCAAGAACCTCGGAGCCCGCTCGCGCCGCCAGGTACCGCTGGTAAGGGACCAACTCCAAGGTACGCCGGCAGGACTGGCATAGAACGGGCGAGACTTTGGCCCATCACGGGCCGGAGAATCCGCGGGGGGGAGGTCACCGACCGGCATGGCGCGATTCCCGCCTCCGCCAAATCTCCGGCGCCGGAGAATTCGGCAGCTGGCAGGGGAATGGAGTCACTCCACTGCCTCCCCCCCCCCCCCGCCCCGGCGATTTTCCAACCCAGCGAGGGTCGCAGAATCCCACCCTAATTTCCTGCATTACTTTTAGTGGACAAAGGTCAATCAGTTATTGCTGCACTCATTCGTAGGCTTTATCCAATTGTTAGGTATCTGTGTTTCCCAGAACCAGCTTTGAACTGTACCATAGTTTCTTGACTGTCTTTGGGTCCAAATCCTGGAACACCCTTTCTGACAGCATTATGAGAGCACTTGCACCAGATGGACTGCAGCAGTTCAAGAATGCAGCTCATCATCAGCTTCTCAAGGACAATTGGGGATAGGGCCGAGTCGGTAATGCTTATACCCCATAAACAAATAAAAGCAACAATAATTTCCTCTATTCAATTAAGAGCCAGATTTCCAATTTTGCCTTTACAAATACTGAAAAAGACTACTATACCAACTCTCTGTCAAACTTCATTGTCTGTTTCGCTCGCACTCATTCTCCTCACATCTCCTTTAATCTTGAAGTACTCTGTGTCAGATTATAGCAGAACCGTATCAAATTCTAGGCATGATAAACTGAAGGCAATAATGTTAAGATGGAAGTGGCTGTCATGACAATCTCCAACAATATCACCAATCTCACTTTAGCAAGGATTATCCTGGCAGAAGGGTGAACCCAGACAAGAAACTTCTAATTTATTCTTCTGATTCGCTCTCATGGCATCCAATATTGAATTTCAGGAAATCATAGATTTCTTCATCTCAGTGATTATGACGATCTGCTCAGATGTCTCCTCCTTCATCTGTTACCTAAACCAGGATTTCCACAGGCCCTGCATAGCTTTGAACCGACCCCATGTAATGCTACAGATTCTCTGCCCTTTGCCTCAACAATTTTTCATGATATTCAGATCCTGCAGATTTAATACCCCCACTATCAACCTACTAGGGGCTAGCACCAGCGTCATGTGGAACACAATCGATTCCAATGAGATGCAGTGCCGGGTTTGCTGGGTTCATGCCTGACAATCAGGAGGCTGAGAAGCTGCAGCCGCTTATACACACTTCACTCCCCCCCACACACTATTTCAGCCAATGAGATGGCAGTGAGGAGAGCGGCACCCATTTTATGGGCAATGAGCTAGAGACCCTGCTCGATGGCGTGGAGGAGAGGAGGGTGACCCTGTACCTTGGCCCGCGAAGGAGGCTGCCAGCTGCCACCATTTGCCTTCCCTGGGCGCAGGTGGCAGAGGTGGTCAGCACCGTGAGCAACACCATCTGGACCGGCCAGCAGCGCTGGAAGAAACTGCACGACCTCCTCAGGGCAGATAGGGTCAGTCAGCAGCACTGTGCCCTGGCACCAACCCCCGTAATTCCAAAGCCCCCAACCAAACCCCCACCCTGCACCACATGCCTGCACCCATACCAGCCGCCATGGCTGGGTGCCCTGGCCACTGAAGCCACCAGTTCCCCACCCCCTGGGCTGCATGCTTCGGACTGTCTAGCACTGTGCATTTTCTGTTGCCCCCTCCCAGGAGAAGGCCGGCCATAACTGCTGAGAGCGGGAGAAGACTGGAAGGGAACGGCCAGACCTTGGGTCCTTTTCTGAGGCAGAGCAGAGGGCCCTAAACATGGTCAGTGGTCCCGAAGAAAGAGCATGTAACCAGGGAGGTGGGCATCAGGCAAGAAAGTGAAATCCTCCTGAACTGCGGGTCCCCAACCCCCCCCAACTCCACCCCCAAATCACCCTCAATCCCACACCACCCTCACCCTACCACCATCCCCCAGAACTACCCCCACAATCCCGCTCCATCACTATCACCACCCCTACTCCACCCCTCCCATACACACCCCTCTCCCTAACACACCCCGTCACCCCATTCCCCCCTACCTGCGGTCTAATCTTGTTTTTTGTCTTGCAGAAGCTGGTGGTGATGAGGCAGAACCCCCCCCACAGCCAGAACCCCAGGTGCTGCCCAGCGACGAGTACGACATTGACACGGACGGGACCCCTCAGCCAGAAACCAAGGACACTCTGGAGTTGGAGGATGTCAGTGATTTCCAGTCACAGCTGCCTCCAACACCCTTCACCATCCCAGAGACGCTCACCTTGGTTGGGTACTTTAGTGAAGAGGCTCCTGGTGCACTCTCTTGTGCGCACCACGCACATGTTCCGGTATAGCAGGTGGAGGTAGGAACTCCCGAGGGGGGCGGTGGTCGGAGGGCGGGCCGACCCCAGGGACTAGCTGCGGTCCAGACTGGAACAGACAGTCCCATCGATGGTGGAGTTGAAAATGAAAATCACTTATTGTCACGAGTAGGCTTCAAATGAATTTACTGTGAAAAGCCCCTAGTCACCACATTCCGGCGCCTGTTCGGGGAGGCTGTTACGGGAATCGAACCGTGCTGTTGGCCTGCTTTCAAAGCCAGCGATTTAGCCCAGTGTTGCAGTCATGGAACCAGGGACTAAATGAGGGGTCATCAGCAACCATCCAGCACATGCAGGTGCAGGAGGTGGTGCCGGCCATGCATGCCACCAAGGCCAGCACAGCACAGATGGTGTCCGTGGTGGAGGCCTTCGAGGCGAGGTCGTGCATAGATCAGCATGTCCAAGGCCTGGGGAAATCTGTGCAGGTGGTGGCCGAAGCCCAGGGCAGGTTTGCCCTCTCACAGGCAGCCATGTCCCAGAGCCACCTGGGCATAGCAGCGGCGCTCCTCAGCATGGCCCTGTAACAGCACGCCATGACTGAGAGCTCCGGTGGCATTGCCCAGGCACTGCCCACGTGGCATAGACACAGAGGGAGGTGGCACAGTCGAATTGTGAAGTGGTGCAGACCCAGATGGAGGTAGTCCACTCTCTATGTTCCATGGCCTCGAGTATGCAGACCTGTTCGAGATCGCAGCGGACCTACAGGACTGGCAGCGCCAAGTGGCAGGGATAGTTCCACTTGCACCCATTTCCCATGGAGTAGCCTGGGGCACCCCGAGGGAGGAACAGGTGATGGGGCCCATACTGGTGACTACCGCAGGGGGAGGTGCCTGTACAGGGCAGCATCCGAGGATGCACAGGTTAGGGGTATCGGCCAAGCTAAATTGCCTTTAGTATCCAAAAAGGTTAGGTGGGGTTACTGGGTTACGGGGATAGGGTGGAGGTGTGGGCTTAGGTAGGGTGATCTTTCCATGGTGCAGACTCGATGGCCGAATGACCTCCTTCTGCACTGTAATTTATGTGATTCTATCTCGGACTCCCCCCACCCTTCTTGCCCCTGGCACATCACATGGGCAGCGGGCAGACCAGTGTGGTACCATGCCACCTGAGGCACCTGAGCAGCAGCCGGGCCCATCTAGACCTGGAAGCCCTCGAAGGCAGCTGCCAAAGGGCACCCAGGTCACGGCAGGAATCACAGCAGATCACCTCCATTGCTGATGTACCACCTGGGAATCCACCTAGACATAGCATCAGGGCCCTTAAGGCCAGAAAAGTAGACACCAGTTAAGTTGGCAGACCTGTTCCAGATCGCAGCGGACCTACAGGACTGGCAGCGCCAAGTGGCAGGGATAGCTCCACTTGCATGCAGAACACAGTTTAGCGATAAGGGCTAGGGGACTGTATATATGTATTCACATAGTCACTGACACCTGTGCACAATGTTACAACCTGCCTCGGGTGTCAGAAGGATGTGAGGGTGGCTGCAGAGGAGGTGTGGGGGGGGGAGCAGGAATGGATGGACATTGGGGGTGGGCTTGGCTCAGGGACCGCAGTTCAGTCAGTACTCACTGATTCGATGTCGCACCCCATCCCCACCAGCTGCATATTCATCGAGTGGAACGCCTTTCGGTTTGTGAAGAGCGATCTGTCCTCTCAAGGTGTTCATAAAGCGACATGCATCCGTCGATCACCCCCTGAACCTGGGGCATGTCGGTGATAGCGCGAATCCCACAGCCCAGGCATCCTGGTGGGCTTGGATTGGATTGGATTTGTTTATTGTCACGTGTACCGAGGTACAGTGAAAAATATTTTTCTGCGAGCAGCTCAACAGATCATTCAGTACATGGGATGAAAAGGGAATAAAATAAAATACATAATAGGGCAACACAAGGTATACAATGTAACTACATAAGTACTGGCATCGGATGAAGCATACAGGGTGTAGTGTTAATGAGGTCAGTCAATAAGAGGGTCATTTAGGAGTCTGGTGACAGTGGGGAAGAAGCTGTTTTTGAGTTTGTTAGTGCGTGTTCTCAGACTTCTGTATCTCCTGCCTGATGGAAGAAGTTGGAAAAGTGAGTAAGCCGGGTGGGAAGGATCCTTGATTATGCTGCCCGCTTTCCCCCGGCAGCGGGAGGTGTAGATGGAATCAGTGGATGGGAGGCAGGTTTGTGTGATGGACTGAGCGGTATTCACGACTCTCTGAAGTTTCTTGCGGTCCTGGGCCGAGCAGTTGCCATACCAGGCTGTGATGCAGCCCGATAGGATGCTTTCTATGGTGCATCTGCAAAAGTTGGTAAAGGTTAATGTGGACATGCCCAATTTCATTAGTTTCCTAAGGAAGTATAGGCGCTGTTGTGCTTTCTTGGTGATAGCGTCGACGTGAGTGGACCAGGATAGATTTTTGGTGATGTGCACCCCTAGGAATTTGAAACTGCTAACCATCTCCACCTCGGCCCCGTTGATGCTGACAGGGGTGTGTACAGTACTTTGCTTCCTGAAGTCAATGACCAGCTCTTTAGTTTTGCCGGCATTGAGGGAGAGATTGTTGTCGTTACACCACTCCGCTAGGTTTTCTATCTCCCTCCTGTATTCTGACTTGTCGTTATTCGAGATCCGGTCAGCAAACTTGTAGATGGAGTTGGAACCAAGTTTTGCCATGCAGTCGTGTGTGTACAGGGAGTATAGTAGGGGGCTAAGTACGCAGCCTTGCGGTGCCCCGGTATTGAGGACTATTGTGGAGGAGGTGTTGTTGTTCATTCTTACTGATTGTGGTCTGTTAGTCAGAAATTCGAGGGTCCAGTAGCAGAGTGGAGTGCCAAGTCCTAGGTTTTGGAGCTTTGATATGAGCTTGGCTGGGATTATGGTGTTGAAGGCGGAGCTGTAGTCAATAAATAGGAGTCTGATGTAGGAGCCCTTGTTGTCGAGATGCTCTAGAGATGAGTGTCAGGCCAGGGAAATGGCGTCTGATGTGGACCGGTTGCGACGGTATGCGAATTGAAGTGGATCGAGGCATTCTGAGAGTATGGAGATGATGCGCTTCATGATCAGACTCTCGAAGCACTTCATTATGACTGAAGTCAAGGCCACCGGACGGTAGTCATTGAGGCACGTTCCCTGGTTCCTCTTTGGTACCGGTATGATGGTGGTCTTCTTGAAGCAGGTGGGGACCTCGGAGTGGAGTAGGGACAGGTTAAAGATGTCTGTGAATACCTCTGCCAGTTGGACCGCGCAAGCTCTGAGTGCACGGCCAGGGATCCCGTCCGAGCCCGTCACCTTCCGCAGGTTCACTTTCAGGAAGGCCGATCTGACTTTGGAAGCTGTGATGGTGGGTGTGGGTGAATTATGGGCTGCTGGGGCACTCGACAGCGGATTGTTTGTTAGCTGCTTGAACCGAGCATAGAATGCATTAAGTTCATTGGGGAGGGGTGCGCTGCTGCCGGAGATACTGCTCGGCTTCGCTTTGTAGCCCGTTATGTTGTTTAGTCCTTGTCACAACCGCCAAGTCTGTCTCTGACTCTAGCTTGGTTTAACATTCTCTCTTGGCATCTCGAATGGCTTTGCGGAGGTCGTACCTGAATTTCTTGTATAGGTCAGGGTCGTCTGCCTTGAACGTCTCAGATCTGTCCTTCAGTAGCACATGGTCCACATTGAAATGGATGCATTGTGCTGACTGGGCATATAGGGCCTCCGCTACGGCACGGATGCACCTGTGCACCGAGCTCTGTGAGATTCCGGACAGGTCCCCACTCGGCGCCTGAAATGACCCCATTGTGCAGAAGCTCTAGGTGACCGTCACCTTGACCGTCACCTTGACCATTACCCTGTGGTGCCAAGAGCAGCACGATCTAGCAGATATGTCGCAGGGCCCCCTGCTCAGCTGGAGTCTTCAATGGCATGTCCGGTCCAGCAGGTTTTCAAATGACAGACACTGTCGGTACACACAAAGCCTGATGCAGTGTCTCCTTTACACCACCTCCTCCTCGGCCTTTTGGGTGGTCGCTCTCTCTCCTCTGCAGCTGCCTCCTGTTCCTCTGGGGCAAGCTCCAATGCTGCAGCTTTCTCCTCCTTGAGCAACACCAGCTCTTACAGCTACAGAGCATCCACGAGGTCTGCAGCGACTAGGAGGAAGGCTGCCATTGCTAGTTGAATTCCAATATCCATTGTCTGCAGGGGATGAGAGGTCGGCATGCTAGCATGGTGCATGCCCCGTGCCCCTCCAAGCCCAACGGGCTACATGGTGGCCTCGTTTGAAACTGTGGACCCTGCCCCCACATGTGACAGCCTTCATCCCCGATCCCCACATCCCTGGCACCATCGCTGCCTAGCACATGATGGCCTATGGCACTGGTGCCCATCCCTGCTGCCAGGGGTACCATCAGCTGGTGCTTCCGATGCCAGCGGTACGCTCTGCGGCCCCCGCCCAGCACCCCCTCCCCGTAGGGGCTACTGTGGGTATTGCCCTTGGATGGGCCGTGTGATGCCATGACGGCGGGTGGGCGGCCGGTTGGGAAGGGGTGGTATGGCAGAGGGTGAGATGCGGGTGTGGTGGGGTGGGGTCACTCATACAGTCGGTGGCTCTCTGCAAAACTAGAGGCCAAGGTGGGTGGTCAGTGGGGAACCCAGCAAGGTGACTGCCTTGTGGGCTGCGTAAATGGCAGTCCGTGCCTGGGCACCATAACAATCCTGTGGGGGGTCACCCCGGCCTCAGGCCCCTCCCTCCATGACTACTCCACGCCGCTTACCACGGCCCTGGCAGAGGCTCACCCCGACCCCAGCTATCCCGGCCAGTGTCAGCATGGCAGCCCACGATCGCACCTCTGCATGTCATACGTCCTCTCTCTCCCTCATCAGGCACAGTACCTGTTGCTCGATTTTTAAAAACACAAGTGAACTTCGCCGTTGGGAATTCCCCCCAGTGGAGGCGGAGAATCGCGGAGGCTGTGGGGAATACCGGGTCAGGCCTGCTAATGATATATAAACGCCGGTTACTGATTGTGTGGAGTAGAATGCATTGACGCCGCTGTCGAGGCACCGGAGATTTAGGATGTGGCGTGAACCTGCCAAGCACAACGATTTCAGCATGAAAACCAACTGTCTGCCCAATCGCCTTTCCCAATTCCAGCATCAGCCGACGGAGAATCCTGCCCCAAACATTTACCTCTTATGAGCTCAATTCTCACTGCCATCATCAGTGGCTGTCCCCTCAGGCTTCGCCTGACTATTTCCTGAGGCTACCAGGATCTACCGCTTCACAAAAAGCACATATAATGGGTGAAATTCTCCATTTCGGAGGTACAATCTCCTACTGGAGCTGAAGTGCACATGATTTGTGCTTGCAGTGGGAGCTGAATCACTCAGCAATTCAGTATACCTTGCCTTGTAAATTTAAGCATAGTGAGGAAGGCAAGGGATTCCCTAGGGAATCCTGCTATTGGGTTGCCTTTTTGAGTGGGAGGCTCGATAGCAAAGTCCTGCTGCCAAACACGCCCCGCCCCCTCACGCTGCAAATCAGTGCTTCCAATTTCCAGCTCAAGTGTGAGGGGCATGATTGGAATGCACTTAACTGTCTTTGATCTGGTGGATGTTGGTGAACATTGTGGTTTCAGCACTTAGACTGACTCATCCATGAAGAAGATGAATGGATCAAGGCTCACAGCAGCTTGTTGGGTGTTGTCAATCACAGCCCACTACCAGAAATGAATGAATGGATCTGAGGAGTTGAAACACAAGTCTCAGCTGTTCACTTTCCAGGAATGGATATGTGGGGTGGGATTCTCTCACCCCAGGCCGGGTCAGAGAATCGGCGATGGTGCAGTTTTTTCACGCGACAGTGGTCCGACGCAGTTCCGTATATTCTCCCATCCGGCGAGAACGGCGTCATCGTGAACGGCGCCGCACCAACCGGAGAATCGGCTGAGGGGGCAAGTCCCGTGATTCTCCAAGGTCCCGTGGATTCTGTGGCCCAGATGGGCCGAAGTCCCGACAGGTCATGCCGGCGCCATGCACATCTGCAAATAGAAATCGCCAGCCAGTCGTGCTGGCCACAGCCAGCGCTGGGGGCGAAGGGGGGGGGGGGGTTCTCCATGTTCAGAGGGGACAACCTCCATGTTGGGGAATTGGGGGGGGGGTTTGGGGAGGGGCCTCCATGTTGGGCGGGCCTCAATGTTCAGGGGGATGGTGGTGGGGGCATCCATGTTGGGGGCGTGCGGGGCGTGGGGACGGCATGCCAGCCGGCCGTCATTGCAGGGCGGTGTCAAAGCCATGGCCACCAGTACAGTGGCCAGACTGATGGGCACCTGCCCCGGGTGCTGGCTGCCCACACTGCCTCGGGCCTTGCCCATGGGTGCCGGACCCCCCCCCAGGGGCAGACCTCGCAGCAGCTGGCAATCACCGGCAGGAAGGGGTGGGATGGCACCCATGGCACCCCCCCGTGAGGGCATAAACATCCAACGATGGCGCTATCAGGAGGGATGGGCAATCGTGGTCGGAGCACGGAGGGTGTGGCCAGGGGTCTGGGTGCATGCGTGGCTGTGGCGCAACCAGCCAACCGGGGCAGACATGTAGCCCATTCCACCTGGCTGTAGAAGGGGCCATGCGCCATCCGTAAACATGTTGTATACCCACCCCCCACCGCCTGCAGATCATAATGTTTGGGCACCAGCCAGCGATGTTGGCCGCTGTGGCGGGAGCTGCTGCCTTGCATGTGGCCCTGTGGCAGCGTCAGCGCAGGCGGCTCATAGCGGCTGTGGCTGCGGCGGCTGCAGCAGAGGGACAGGCTGCAGAGGGCCAGGTGGCACCCGCTCAGGCTGCTGAGCCACCCGCCATGGGTGCAGGAGGAAGATGACCAGAACAACGAGGGGGATGCGCAGGATGAGGATACCGATGTGGATGAGGAGCAGGGGGAGGAGGAGGACGAGGAGGAGCAGGTGATGGTGGTGCCAATATGCTGGAGGTGCCCAATGAGGCCTCGTGTTTACCGTCGCTGCATATCCTTCGAGGATCTGCCGGACAGGGCATGCAGGAGGAGACTCAGGATGAGTCGGGAAATGGTTGCACATATCTGCCACCTAATTGCACACCTGGCACCGCATGGCACGGGGGGAGATCATGCCCTCCCGGTGGCTGTCAAGGCTACGGTGGCTCTGAACTTTTATGCGACAGGGTCCAGTCGTTCCAGTCGCCGAATGGGAACCTGTCCGGCAGCTCCCAGCAATCGGCGCACCAGTGCATTCGTGCAGTAACTGACGCCCTGTATGACATCGCGGACCAGTACATACAGTTCCCAATGGACCGCACCCACCAGAATGCCCGGGCAGTGGGATTCGCAGCCGTGGCCAGGATACCCATGGTACAGGGGGCAATCAATGGTGTGCATGTCGCCATGCAGCCTCCAGCGGAGAACGGGGACGTGTTCATGTATAGGAAGGGGACCCACTCCATGAACATTCAGGCGGTCTGTGACCACCGCATGAGGATCATGCACGTCTGCGCCTGGTACCCGGGTAGTGTACATGATGCATTTATTCTGGCACAATCGTTCATCCCCACCATGTTCGAGGGACACTCCCTGCTCCCCGGCTGAGGGGCTGGTTGCTGGGTGACAAGGTTTACCCGTTACGGTCATGGCTGATGACCCCTGTACGGAGGCCACAGACCAACGCAGATACCCGCTACAATGAAGCCCATCCAGAGACCAGGGGTGTCATCGAGAGGAGCTTTGGCCTGTTGGAGATACGCTTCAGGTGCCTTGACCGCTCTGGAGGGGCCCTGAAGCACCATTCGGAGAGGGTTGGCCGCATTGTTGTGGTCTGTTGCGTCCTCCACAATCTTGCCCAGCTGGAGGAGGAGGAGGAGGAGGCAGAAGGGGAGCCCGCGGAAGGGGATGCCTATCCAGATGAGGAGGATAGGGACGAGGGCGGCAACAGACGCAACATGGGGGCTGGATATGGATGGGAGGCTGCACAACGCCACCAGCTTGGCCAGCGAGCACGCAAGGCGTTGATCACTACATGTTTCACCAACTAGGAGGGCAAGGGCTCTCTGAGCAGGGGCACTGGCAACACCGTACCGCCCCACCTTATCACCCAGCACCCCCACCTCCCGCCAACCTTACCTCTCACACCACCACATGCAGAGCGCCCTCCAACTGCGGCACAACAGGCTGTTCTCACACGATTGATTGTGGAAGCAGGTGTGAATCGCTCTGCGATGAGCTGTGAGCTCCACATTGTTAGCCAATGTCTGACTCGTGGCCACAGCTACACCCTCTACCTGAGTGGTCCCTGTATGCATTACGGACACTCCATCACATGGACATGTTGAGTAGCTGGTGGCGGTGTTCCAAGGACGGCGGCGGGGGGAAAGGTTTACACATACCTGGGCTCACCGTTCCACGAAACTTCGAACACAGTGCCACTCTGTCCCCTACACGACCCCACAGGCACCGGACATAGAACAGAGGCATCTTGCATTGGTGTAACAGTGAGCCCTAGCCCCTACAACTAAACTGTGCCCTACACCCGTCCCAACTTACTAGGTGTCAACCATCGTGGCCTTACGGGTCCTACCAGTACGTCTGGGTGTTTCCCCAGACGGTACAGGAGGAGTGGAGGTGGACTGCTGAGACTCCTGCCCTGCAACCTGGCTCCCTGATGGCGCACATTTCCTGGAGCGACGCAGATTGGATGGGCCAGGCTGAGCCGCGGGCTTGCTGGATGGCTTGTTGCCACCCTGTTCTCCCCGCTGCCCACCAGATGCACCAGGGGCGGAACGGGGGGGAGTCTGAGGATCCACGGTGTTCCTGGACCTCCCTTGCAGGAGTCACCGGAATGGGTCCCAGAACCTCCTCCTCCCTCGGGGTGCCTGGTGACGCCTGGGCCTCTCTATGGGACGGGGGTGCGAGTGGAAACAAGCCCCGAGGCACGACCGCCAGTCCTGGAGGCCCGCTGTTGTATCGACCAGGGTCTGAACGTTAGCAGCGGTGGAACTCAGGGAGTGGGCCATCCCTGTCTGGGACTGCGCCACCTCCCTCTGGGCTTGTGTGATGCCATCCAACATCGGGGTGAGGCCACCGATGCTCTCAGCGATGACTTTCTGAGACTGGGCCACAGCCTGCTGAGACTCGGCCAGAGCCTGCTGAGACTCGGCCAGACTGCGTAGAGTGGCTGCAATGTCCAGCTGGCTCTGGCACATGGCTGTCTGTGAGAGGGCAGCCTTGTCCTGGGCCATGGATAACGCGTGCACATGAAGACCCACGCCTTGCATAACCTGACCCATGGCCGAAACCGTTACACCCATTGCCTCCACCGTGGACGCCACCCGTGCGGTGTCAGCCTGGGTGGCAGCCATGATCGATACCATTCCCTGCTCCTGGACGCGATGGACTCCTCCACCTGCGTCTGCAGCTGATGGAAGCCGGCAGCCATCTCGTTGTCTAATCTCTGGGTGTCCACGAGCATCAGGTCTCTAGGTGGGTCTGGAAAGTCTAGGAACCCGGGCAGCAGCTGGTTTCTGGGGCTGGGCTGCCCTCTGACCGCCCGGACCCTCGGCTGCTCATACCTCCACCTGCTGTCCCGGTACGGCCGTGTGGTGCGCACCAGTCAGTGTCCCAGAAGCCTCATCACTGAAATGCCCAACCGAGGTGAGAGTCTCTGTGATGGTGGAAAGTGTGGGTGACAGCAATGACGCCAACTCTATGTCCTCATCGAACCCAAAGTCTGGCGTCTCCTGCGTCGAGC
The DNA here is from genome assembly GCF_902713615.1 of Scyliorhinus canicula. Lineage (NCBI taxonomy): Eukaryota > Metazoa > Chordata > Chondrichthyes > Carcharhiniformes > Scyliorhinidae > Scyliorhinus > Scyliorhinus canicula. Next base: position 91,419,981 of record NC_052151.1, on the reverse strand, counting down.
CTTGACCCAATGTTCTTTGTGTCGCCCCCACCTGAGGGGCACCGTCCGGTCTGTCCATCATCTGTCTTACCGTCCTCTGTGTGCCACTGTCCTGGCTCGCCATTGTCTGTATGTCAATGTCCTAGCTTGCCATCCTCTGAGTGACACTGTCCTGGTGATGTACCATCAATAGGACTCGAGTCGTGAAGAAGTTCCATATATCAGGCTTTAATCAACTAGTTGTGTGCCCGGCAGTCGACTTACAGAGAAAGGCCGACTGCCGGGTCAGGGGTTCTTATACCCCGCCTCGTAGGCGGGACTACTTGCCTCTCGGCCAATCAGTGAGCAGTCACATGACTAGCTTCAACCAATCAGCAGAGAGGCACATGACCGACCTGAGCCAATGGGCAGCGAGTGCTCCGCACCAATGGCAGATAGGTACCGTAAACCTCCTAGTCGTACCACCACATTCACCCCTTGTTGAGAAAGAAGCCGGGGGGGGGGCAGGAGTAAGAATGGGGGGGCTGTTGGACTGGTAGTGTGACTAGAGAGAACGAGGTGTACCGAGGTAAATGGTGGCTGCCCACTGGCTCGCAATGACTGTGCAGATACAATGAACGGCAATGAACAGTACACAAAGAGAAAAAAAAAACGAAAAAAATGTGCAACTTGTACATTGGAACTCTGAATGACACGAGGATAAAAGAGGATAAAAGTCCAGTGGAACATCAGATTGACGCGATCAGTCTGTCGGGTGCCCTCGATGTTCTGCTGAACCATCACAGCGGTGCCGGTGACGTCGGGCCAGTGGCCGTCCTTGACTCCGGGAGCGGCGGTCGTGATCCTGTGTCCATACCACTGGTTGGTGCTAGTGAAGCTCTGGCCGGGGGACGGGGTTCCTGTGCGCTGGGTTGCAGGGGCGCCAGGAGGGGGTGGGACTGGGCGGAGGGTGTTGATGTGGGGGGTTGGGGCCGCACGCCAGCGGGTGCCAGGTCTCGAAGGGACACCGTGTCCTGCCGACCATCGGGATACTCCACGTACGCGTACTGCGGGTTAGCGTGGAGTAACTGGACTTGTTCCACCAACGGGTCGGACTTGTGCACCCGCACGTGCTTCCGGAGCAAGGTGGGCCCGGGTGTGGCTAGCCAAATCGGGAGTGGGGATCCTGAGGACGACTTCCTAGGGAAAACAGGAAGACGTTCATGAGGCGTTTGGTTTGTGGCTGTACAGAGGAGAGACTGAATTGAATGGAGGGCGTCGGGGTGACCTCTTGCCAGGGGGAGATAGGGAGATCTCTGGACCGTAGGGCCAGTAGGACGGTCTTCCAGATGGTGCCATTCTCCCGCTCGACCTGACCGTTACCCCGAGGGTTATAACTGGTCGTCCTGCTAGAGGCGATGCCCCTGCTGAGCAGGAATTGACGCAGTTCGTTGCTCATAAAGGAGGACCCCCGGTCGCTGTGGATGTACGCGGGGTAACCGAACAGGGAGAAAATGGAGAGGAGGGCCTTGATAACGGTTGTCGTGGTCATGTCGGGGCAGAGGATGGTGAAAGGTAAGCGGGAGTACTCGTCAATCACACTTAAGAAGTAGGTGTTGTGGTTGTTGGAGGGGAGGGGACCCTTGAAGTCCATACTAAGATGTTCAATAGGGGGGGACGCCTTTACCAGATGTGCTTGTTCGGGGCTGTAGAAGTGCGGTTTGCACTCTGTGCAAACGTGGCAATACCTGGTCACGGTCCTGACCTCCTCAATGGAGTAGGGCAGATTGAGGGTCTTGATAAAGTGATAGAAGCGGGCTACCCCTGGATGGCAGAGATCCGCGTGGAGGTTGCGGAGGCGGTCAATCTGCGCGCTGGCGCAGGTACCGCGGGACAGGGCATCAGGAGGCTCGTTGAGCTTCCCAGGACAATACAAGATATCGTAGTTGTACGTGGACAACTCGATCCGCCATTGCAAGATCTTGTCGTTCTTGATCTTGCCCCTCTGTGCATTATCGAACATGAAGGCTACTGACCGTTGGTCTGTGAGGAGGGTAAACTTCCTGTCGACCAAATAGTGCCTCCAATGTCGCACAGCTTCGACTATGGCCTGTACCTCCTTTTCCACCAAGGAATGGCGGAGTTCGGAAGCGTGGAGGGTCCACAAGAAGTAGGCCACGGGTCTGCCCGCTTGGTTGAGGGTGGCCTCCAGAGCTACGTCAGACGCGTCGCTCTCGACCTGGAATGGGAGGGACTCATCGATAGCACACATCGTGACTTTTGCGATATCTGCTTTGATGCGGCTAAAGGCCTGGCGGGCCTCAATCGACAGTGGAAAAGTGTTGGATTGGATGAGGGGACGGGCTTTGTCGGCGTAGTTCGGGACCCACTGGGCATAATAAGAGAAGAAGCCCAGACAGCGTTTAAGGGATTTGAGGGAGTTGGGGAGAGGGAGTTCCATGAGGGGGCGCATACATTCGGGATCGGGGCCTATCACTCCCTTAAGCACTAGGTAGCCGAAGATGGCTAGACGGTCGGTGCGAAACACGCACTTATCCTTATTATATATGAGGTTAAAGGAGTTTTGCGGTACAGAGGAATTTTTGGAGGTTGATGTCATGGTCCTGCTGGTCGTGGCCGCAGATGGTGACGTTATCAAGATACGGGAAGGTCGCCCGTAAAATGTATTGGTCAACCATTCGGTCCATCTCCCGTTGGAAGACCGAGACCCCATTTGTGACACCGAATGGAACCCTTAGAAAGTGGTAGAGGCGCCCATCTGCCTCAAACGCGGTGTACTTGTGGTCACTCACGCGGATGGGAAGCTGGTGGTAGGCAGACTTAAGGTCCACCGTGGAGAAGACTTTGTACTTCGCGATCCTGTTAACCAGTTCGGAAATACGAGGGAGAGGGTACGCGTCCAGCTGCGTAAACCTATTGATGGTCTGACTGTAGTCAATGACCATTCGGTTTTTCTCCCCAGTCCGAACTACCAGCACTTGGGCTCGCCAGGGACTGTTGCTGGCCTTGATGATTCCTTCCTTTAGTAGCCTCTGGACCTCGGACCTGATGAAGGTCCGCTCCTGGGCACTGTATCGTCTGCTCTTAGTGGCGACAGGTTTGCAATCCGGGGTGAGGTTCGCAAACAAGGAAGGGGGGTCCACTTTGAGGGACGCGAGGCTGCAGACAGTAAGGGGTGGAATAGGGCCGCCGAATTTAAAGGTCAAGCTCTGCAGGTTGCACTGGAAATCCAGTCCTAAGAGTGCCGGTATGCAGAGGCGGGGGAGGACGAGGAGTTTGTAATTTTTAAAAACCCTCCCCTGGACCGTGAGATCCGCTACGCAGCACCTGGTGATGTGGACGGAGTGCGAACCTGAGGCTAGAGCTATCTTATGCTTGACCGGGTGAACGGGGAGCACGCAGCATCTTACCGTATCGGGGTGGACAAAACTCTCTGTGCTACCGGAGTCTAGTAGGCAGCTCGTTTCGTGTCCATTGAGAAGGATCTGTGTCGTCGCTGTGAACAGCGTGCGTGGTCACGACTGGTCGAGAGTCACTGCAGCGAGTCGTAGCAGGAGGTCTGGGTCGTCTTCGCTTGCGGAGTAGTCGCTGGTAGGGTCCTCTGTATTGGTCCAAAATGGCGGCGCTCGTTGGCCGCACGTAGAGTCGGGGCCCCAAGATGGCGGTGCCCAGGACCCACACGTGGAGTCGGGGCCCCAAGATGGCGGATCCCATGGCCCGCACGTGGGGTTGGGGCCCCAAGATGGCGGCGCCCAGGACCCACACGTGGCATCCGGGACCCAAAATGGCGGCGCCCGTGGGTCACTCGATGTGGCTAGAGGCAGGTCCGTGGGTCGCTCGTGCTGGCCGGGAGCGGGAGAAGAGAGGCCTGTGTGCCGAGCGGGGCCCTGGAGGAGCGCAGGGGGGGGGAGCGATCCGCGGTCGCTGCACGGAACAGCAGCAACGGACTTTGATTGGCAGGCCACTGAATAGTGACCTTTCTTACCGCAGCTCTTACATACTGTGGAGCGGGCCGGACAGCGCGGGCGAGGGTGCTTGGCCAGGCTACAGATGTAACAGCGGGGCCCCGTGAGCTTATCAGGGTGCCCCGCAGTGCAGGCCTGGGGGGGGGGGTTGGAGTCAGCGGGGGACAGGGGGGTTGCGTGCCCCCCTGTCCCCCGCCAGGACACTGACACACAGAGGATGGCGAGCCAGGACAGTGTCACACAGAGGACAGCGAGCCAGGACAGTGACACACAGAGGACAGCGAGCCAGGACAGTGACACACAGAGGATGGCGAGCCAGGACAGTGACACACAGAGGATGGCGAGCCAGGACAGTGACACACAGAGGATGGCGAGCTAGGACAGTGACACACAGAGGATGGCGAGCCAGGACAGTGACACACAGAGGATGGCGAGCTAGGACAGTGACACACAGAGGATGGCGAGCCAGGACAGTGACACACAGAGGACAGCGAGCCAGGACAGTGACACACAGAGGATGGCGAGCCAGGACAGTGACACACAGAGGATGGCGAGCCAGGACAGTGTCACACAGAGGACAGCGAGCCAGGACAGTGACACAGAGGATGGCGAGCCAGGACAGTGACACACAGAGGATGGCGAGCCAGGACAGTGTCACACAGAGGACAGCGAGTCAGGACAGTGACACACAGAGGATGGCGAGGTAGGACAGTGACACACAGAGGACAGCGAGCCAGGACAGTGACACACAGAGGATGGCGAGCCAGGACAGTGACACAGAGGACAGCGAGCCAGGACAGTGACACAGAGGATGGCGAGCCAGGACAGTGACACAGAGGACAGCGAGCCAGGACAGTGACACACAGAGGACAGAGAGCCAGGACAGTGACACACAGAGGATGGCGAGCCAGGACAGTGACACACAGAGGATGGCGAGCCAGGACAGTGACACACAGAGGATGGCGAGCCAGGACAGTGACACACAGAGGACAGAGAGCCAGGACAGTGACACACAGAGGATGGCGAGCCAGGACAGTGACACTCAGAGGACAGCGAGCCAGGACAGTGACACACAGAGGACAGCGAGCCAGGACAGTGACACACAGAGGACAGCGAGCCAGGACAGTGACACACAGAGGATAGCGAGCCAGGACAGTGACACACAGAGGACAGCGAGCCAGGACAGTGACACACAGAGGACAGCGAGCCAGGACAGTGACACACAGAGGATGGCGAGCTAGGAGAGTGACACACAGAGGATGGCGAGCCAGGACAGTGACACACAGAGGACAGCGAGCCAGGACAGTGACACACAGAGGATGGCGAGCTAGGAGAGTGACACACAGAGGATGGCGAGCTAGGAGAGTGACACACAGAGAATGGCGGGCTAGGACAGACAGAGAAAGGCCGACTGCCGGGTCCTATGGGTTCTTATACCCTGCCTCGTAGGCGGGACTACTTGCCTCTCAGCCAATTGGTGAGCAGTCACATGATTAGTCTCAAACAATCAGCAGAGAGGCACATGACCATTCTGAGTCAATGGGCAGTGAGTGCTCTGCACCAATGGCAGATAGGTACCGTAAACCTCCTAGTCGTACCACCACACCTGGTTCGCCTACCTCTGTGTGACACTGTCCTGGCTCGCCATTCTGTGTGTCACTGTCCTAGCTCGCCATCCTCTGTGTGTCACTGTCCTTGCTCGCCATTCTGTGTGTGTCACTGTCCTGGCTCGCTGTCCACTGTGTGTCACTGTCCTGGCTCGCCATCCTCTGTGTGTCACTGTCCTAGCTCGACATCCTCTGTGTGTCACTGTCCTGGCTCGCCATCCTCTGTGTTTCATGGTCCTGGCTCGCCATCCTCTGTGTGACACTGTCCAGGGTCACCATCCTCTGTGTGTCACTGTCCTGGCTCGCTGTCCTCTGTGTGTCACTGTCCTATCTCGCTGTCCTCTGTGTGACACTGTCCTGGCTCGCTGTCCTCTGTGTGTCACTGTCCTGGCTCGCCATCCTCTGTGTGTCACTGTCCTGGCTCGCCATCCTCTGTGTGTCACTGTCCTGGCTCGCCATCCTCTGTGTGTCACTGTCCTGGCTCGCCATCCTCTGTGTGTCACTGTCCTGGCTCGCCATCCTCTGTGTGTCACTGTCCTGGCTCGCCATCCTCTGTGTGACACTGTTGTGGCTCGCTGTCCTCTGTGTGTCACTGTCCTAGCTCGCCATCCTCTGTGTGTCACTGTCCTTGCTCGCCATTCTGTGTGTGTCACTGTCCTGGCTCACTGTCCACTGTGTGTCACTGTCCTGGCTCGCCATCCTCTGTGTGTCACTGTCCTAGCTCGACATCCTCTGTGTGTCACTGTCCTGGCTCGCCATCCTCTGTGTTTCATGGTCCTGGCTCGCCATCCTCTGTGTGACACTGTCCAGGGTCGCCATCCTCTGTGTGTCACTGTCCTGGCTCGCTGTCCTCTGTGTGTCACTGTCCTATCTCGCTGTCCTCTGTGTGACACTGTCCTGGCTCGCTGTCCTCTGTGTGTCACTGTCCTGGCTCGCCATCCTCTGTGTGTCACTGTCCTGGCTAGCCATCCTCTGTGTGTCACTGTCCTGGCTCGCTGTCCTCTGTGTGACACTGTTGTGGCTTGCCACCCTCTGTGTGTCACTGTCCTGGCTCGCTGTCCTCTGTGTGTCACTGTCCTACCTCGCCATCCTCTGTGTGTCACTGTCCTGGCTCGCTGTCCTCTGTGTGTCACTGTCCTAGCTCACCATCCTCTGTGTGTCACTGTCCTGGCTCACCATCCTCTGTGTCACTGTCCTGACTCGCTGTCCTCTGTGTGACACTGTCCTGGGTCGCCATCCTCTGTGTCACTGTCCTGGCTCGCTGTCCTCTGTGTGTCACTGTCCTGGCTCGCTGTCCTCTGTGTGTCACTGTCCTACCTCGCTGTCCTCTGTGTGTCACTGTCCTGGCTCGCTGTCCTCTGTGTGTCACTGTCCTACCTCGCTGTCCTCTGTGTGTCACTGTCCTACCTCGCTGTCCTCTGTGTGTCACTGTCCTATCTCGCTGTCCTCTGTGTGTCACTGTCCTGGCTCGCCATGCTCTGTGTGTCACTAACCTGGCTTTTGCGTCAGTGTCCAGCGTGTCCGTGTTCTCGCTGTTGCTGTCCTGGGTGTCCGTCCTCTGTTCATCACTGTCCTGGGTCTCAGTCCTCTGTGCATTCGAGTCCTGGGTCCCTGTGTTGGAGGAAGGCCTTCCTTGCCGTCTGCCCTCCCCGCCGTGGCCTGCGTCCCTGGGGGCATATGGGCCGGGAACTGGCCGTGGGCGAGTAGCAGCAGACGGGCCGGCACGATCGGCAGCAGCTCCTGGAAGACACAATACAGCATGTATCGCTAGACACGCGGACTGGGGTTAGGGGGTGGAGGGTGTGTGGGGTGATTGGGTGAGTGGGTGTAGTGGGGGGGAGAATGGGGTGAGGGGGTGGGGTGGGCGGGAATGGGTTAAGTGGGTAGAGTGGGGGGAATAGGGTGAGGGGGTGGAGTGAGGAGGGAATGGGTTAAGGAGGTGGAGTGGGGGGAATAGGGTGAGGGGATGGAATGTGGGGGGGGGAAATGGAGTGAGGCCGTGCAGCCAGACAGGGGAGTTTCACTTGCTGGTGTGCCTCCGATCTGGCAAGAGGCAACCTCCCGGTCCCTGGCTTGGCCAACGAGGTCCAGTGCCCTCTGCTCGTGGACTGTGAGGGGCTGCAGTACAGGTGAACCCACTCACGTTCTTGCATGCTTCCTATGGTTGTAGGTAGTCTTATCCTTGGGGGGGGGGGGGGGGGGGCTAAGCATCAGAGTTAGGCGGCCTGCAGCATCCCGTGCAGATGTTGGCTAGATGATGCCATGAGAGCACTGGGCACCCGGCCACGGTGGCTCTCAGGGGTGTGTGCAGCCCATGTGTCAGGTGGGGGGTTAGGCAACCCTCCGGAGGGGGGGGGGGGTTACTGTTACATGTATGCATTGGGTGGTGCGAGGGGCACCTCTCGATGTACTGACCCTGGCTGCCCTTGTCAGGTCATGCATCATCTTGTGTGACTGTTTGACCATCCGTTAGGTGTGCCCCACTCCGCTGATGGCATTGCCCATCTCCCACCAATTCCGCCGGACTGTGCTGGCAGGGTGCCGGTGGCCACGTCTATGGCACAGGATCACCCTTGTCTCCTCGGCTGCATCCAGCAGCATCGCGAGGTCGTGGTACCTGAACCTCGGTGCGGCACGGCTGGGGGCAGCCATCTCACTGGTGTCGGGCTGTGTGCCGCTTGCGCACATTTTATGCGACGCAGCGCTGCGTCATCGGGGCGTCGCGTGAATTACGCTGGTCTGGCACCACGCCCCCCCCCCCCCCCCCCCCCCGCAGCGCCCGCGCTGGCCAAATTTGCGGGCCAGAATTAGTCCTCGGAGCGGCCTGTTCACGCCGTTGTAAAACGCAACACCGTGTACGATGGCGTGGACACTCTGCCGCGGGATTAGAGAATCCCACCCCCGGTGCTTCTAGGTAACTAGAACAGCTGTAATTCTTTTCACTGCCGCTGGACTGGACTGCTTATTGGATGCTAGACACGGTTTTTATTCCTGGGGTATCTGTGGGGGTTTCCTCTATTTAGGGGGTCCTTGTGGGGGGGGGGGGGGTCTCCCTATTTAGGGATTCCCTGTGGAGAGTATCCCTGGTTAGGGGGTCTCTGTGGGGGTCTCCCTAGTTAGTGGTCAAGGGAAGTCTCCCTATTAAAGGAGTCTCTGGGTGGATAGGGGGGTGGGTGGGGGTCTGGTAGGGGAGGGCTGGGAAGGCTGTGCATCGTGTGGGGGTGGGGAGGGTAGCCCTCGGATGGACGAGTAAACCCTTGAGGAGTTTGCCCACCATGAGGGCCATCACGTAAGGTTCACGTTTGATTGTAAATCCCACTCAGGTGATTCCTGGTCTAGAGGCCCACTAAATGCATGCTCCCGTTGGCACGTGGGCACCATCCCCGATCCCGCTACCAGCGCGGAGCTGGAGCATCGCAATCGGTTTGGCTCCTGGTGCAAACCTCAATTTCGTACAGACCCCCGATTCTCTGCCCGATCGGGATTAGTGATCCTGGCACCAAGGGATGAAGAATTTAGTCCGATAGCTCCCAATTTTCAAATGACACAACTATTTCAAACTTCACTTTCCTTTTTACAGTCTCTGAATATGCCTTCCCCATTCAGCTCCCCACCCCTCTCTCACATTAATCTCTCTTTGAATCTCATGAATCTTATTTCTACCTTGTGCACACAAGCTAGTCTGAATTGGTCAAAATCACCGAAGACATCCTTTGTGACTGACCACAATGTGCCCTCATCGGTCATTCAGCATTATTAAACACTCCATTTGTCTTCACTATCCCCTCTTTTGTCCATCTAAGTACTAAGGCATTGGTCTGTGTGCTCCGATTGCCTTAATGCCACTGATTGAGGGAGAAATAAAATCTACCAGTGTTTCCATTCTTCACACCATTTCTGGTCACTATTCGACAATCTCTGTTAGAAGTGTATTGGTATGAGCCAGGAGAGGATGGATTAAACTTCATTATTGTATTCACACAGGTGAATCCACTCCAGTTCTTGCATGCTCCCTGTGGTTGTCAAACATTCTGTCAAACATTCACTGTCAAAATTGCCACATGGCACGGTGGCACAGTTGTTAGTCCCTGCTGCTTCACAGCTCCAGGGACCCGGGTTCAATTCCAGCCTTGGGTGACTGACTGTCCGTGTGGAGTTTGCACTTTCTCCCCATGTCTGCGTGGGTTTCCTCCGGTTGCTCTGATTTCCTCCCACAGTCCAAGGGCGGAATTCTCCACTCCCGCGCGGCATCGGGAAGGCCGTCGTGAACTCGGCCAGGTTTCACGACGGCCTCGGAGGCCTCTGCCTCACACCCTATTCACCCCCCCCCCCCCCCACCCCAGGGGGCTAGGAGCGGCGCTCCATAAATCTTGGCCGCCGGGCCTTGATGCTTGCGTCAAGGCGGCGCGCCGAGAATGACGCGACGGCGGCACCTAAGTGACGTCAGCCGCGCATGCGCATCACGACGGCTGTCGGCTACAACCCACGCATGCGCGGTTGCTGCCTTCCCCTCCGCTGCCCCGCAAGACGTGGCGGCTTGATCTTGCGGGGCGTCGGAGGGGAAAGAGTGCGTCTCTTGGAGACGCCGGCCCGACGATCGGTGGGCACCGATCGCGGGCCAGTCCCCTCCCGAGCACCGCCGTGGTGCTCACTCCCCTCTCTGCCCCCCACAAGCCAGAAACAAAACTTTGGCGCCATGTTCACGATGGCAGTGACCAGGTGTGGTTGCCGCCGTCGGGAACCGGTCGGGAACGTCAGGCCGTTTGGCCCAATCGGGCCGGAGAATCGCCGGTGGCCGTGAAAAACGGCGAGCGCCGATTCTCCGAGAGGCGGGTGGGAGAATCGCAGTGGGGTGCCAGGGCGGCATGTCGTAAGTCGCCCGGCCCTCCCACGATTCTCCCACCCGGGGCGGGATTCTCCGTAGCCCTTCGTAACGCGGGTTGCCTGCGAGAAAAATCGGTGTCAATCACTCCGGCGCTGGGGCCTTCTTGAAGGCCGCTATTCTCCGTTCCCGGAGGGGCTAGCAGCTGACTGACGCTATACGCGTCAGTTTCACCAGCTGCGGAAGTGGTGAGACCCGGCGTTTTTTGGAGGATAACGAGGAGAGAGACAGACCCGGCTTTTGGGGGGGGTGGTGGTGTGTTCCGGCATTTGTGGGGGTGGGGGTGGGGGTGGGGTGGGGGGGTGGGGGTGGGGTGGGTTCCGGCATTTGTGGGGGTGGGGTGGGTTCCGGCATTTGTGGGGGTGGGGGGTGTGGTGTGTTCCGGCATTTGGGGGGGGGGGGGTGTGTGTGTTCCGGCATTTGGGGGGGGGGGGTTGTGTGTTCCGGCATTTGGGGGGGGGGTGTGTGTTCCGGCATTTGGGGGGGGGGGGGTGTGTGTTCCGGCATTTGGGGGGGGGGGGGGGGGTGTGTGTTCCGGCATTTGGGGGGGGGGGTGTGTGTTCCGGCATTTGGGGGGGGGGTGTGTTCCGGCATTTGGGGGGGGGTGTGTTCCGGCATTTGGGGGGGGGGGGTGTGTGTTCCGGCATTTGTGGGGGGGGGGGGGGGTGGGTGGGGTTCGGCATTTGTGGGGGGTGGGGGGTGTGTGTGTTCCGGCATTTGGGGGGGGGGGGGTGTGTTCCGCATATTTGGTGGGGGGGGGGTTGTGTGTGTTCCGGCAATTTGGGGGGGGGGGTGTGTGTTCCGGCATTTGGGGGGGGGTGTGGTGTGTGTGTCCGGCACTTTGGGGGGGGGGGTGTGTGTGTTCCTGGCATTTGGGGGGGGGGGGGGTTTTGGGGGCAGCGGCGGGCAGAGAGGGGGGCGACGGATGCCGGGGCCAACGCACCGTCGCCCCCCCCTCTGTACGCCGCTGCCCCCCTACCCCAACCCCCCCCTCACCACCCCTACCTCAACCCACCCTCACCACCCCCTACCTCCCTCCCCCCACCCCTACCTCCCTCCCCACCACCCCTACCTCCCTCCCCACCACCCCTACCCCCCTCAACGCCGGGTCCCCCCCCCCCCTCAACGCCGGGTCCCCCCCCTCCCTCAACGCCGGGTCCCCCCACTCCCTCAACGCCGGGTCCCCCCCTCCCTCAACGCCGGGTCCCCCCCCCTCCCCTCAACGCGGGTCCCACCCCTCCCCTCAACGCCGGGTCCCCCCCTCCCCTCAACGCCGGGTCCCCCCCCTCCCCCCTCAACGCCGGGTCCCACCCTCCCCTCAACGCCGGGTCCCCCCCTCCCCTCAACGCCGGGTCCCCCCCTCCCCTCAACGCGGGTCCCCCCCCTCCCCTCAACGCCGGGTCCCCCCCTCCCCCAACGCCGGGTTCCCCCCCCTCCCTCAACGCCGGGCGCCCCCTCCCCCTCAACGGGTCCCCCCCCTCCCTCAACGCCGGGTCCCCCCCCTCCCTCAACGCCGGGTCCCCCCCCTCCCTAACGCCGGGTCCCCCCCCTCCCTCAACGCCGGGCCCCCCCCTCCCCTCAACGCCGGGCCCCCCCCTCCTCACGCCGGTACCCACACCCGTCCCCCTCCCTCTGAAGGCCTGGTACCCACACACCCCCCTCTCCTCCTCCCCCCCCCCCCCCCTCCTCCTCCCCTCCCCCTCCTCCTCCCCTCCCCCTCCTCCTCCCCTCCCTCTCTCCTCCTCCCCCCCCTTCCTTCCTCTGTTAGTGGGGGGGGGGTGCGGCGTTAGTGGGGGTGCGGCGTTGGAGGGGGGTGCGGCGTTGGAGGGGGATAGGGGTGGTGAAGGGGGTAGGAGTGGTGAAGGGAGGGGGTTGGGGTAGGGGCAGTTGCGTGCAGAGGGGGGGCGACGGTGCGTTGGCCCGGGCATCCGTCGCCCCTCTGCACCCCGCTGCCCCTACCCCAACCCCTCCCCTCACCACCCCTACCCCCTTCACCACCCCTACCCCACTCCAACGCCGCACCCACCCCCCACTAACGCCGCCCCCCCCCCCCCCCCCCACTAACGGAGGAAGGAAGGGGGGGATGGAGGAAGGAAGGGGGGGAGGAGGAGAGAGGGGGGGTGTGGGTACCGGCCTTCAGAGGGAGGGGGACGGGGTGTGGGTTGCGGCGTTGAGGGTGGGGGGGACCCGGCGTTGAGGTGGGGGGGGGACCCGGCGTTGAGGTGGGGGGGGGACCCGGCGTTGAGGGGGGGGGGACCCGGCGTTGAGGGGGGGGGACCCTGCGTTGAGGGGGGGGGGGGGTTGCGGCGTTGCGAGAGATGGGGGGCGGCGTTGGAGGGGGGTAGGGGTGGTGGGGAGGGGGGTAGGGGCGTTGGAGGGAGGTAGGGGTGGTGAGGGGGGGGGTGGTTAGGGTAGGGGGCAGCGGCGTACAGAGGGGGGGGGCGACGGATGCCCGGGGCCAACGCACCGTCGCCCCCCCCCTCTCTGCCCGCCGCTGCCCCCAAACCCCCCCGATGGCCGCAACCCACCCCCCCGATGGCCGCAACCCACCCCCCCGATGGCCGCAACCCACCCCCCCGATGGCCGCAACCCACTCCCCCGATGGCCGCTACCCACTCCCCCGATGGCCGCAACGCAACCCCCCGATGGCCGCTACCCACTCCCCCGATGGCCGCAACGCAACCCCCCGATGGCCGCTACCCACTCCCCCGATGGCCGCTACCCACTCCCCCGATGGCCGCTACCCACCCCCCCCGATGGCCGCTACCCACTCCCCCGATGGCCGCTACCCACCCCCCCGATGGCCGCTACCCACCCCCCCGATGGCCGCTACCCACTCCCCCGATGGCCGCAACGCAACCCCCCGATGGCCGCAACCCACCCCCCCCCCCCCCCCCAATGCCTCAACCCACCCCCGACACTGAACGGCGTCAACCATCATCAATGGTTGACGCCGTTTTAAATCAACTCTGATTTGCGCCGACGTGACCCGTGGCCACGTCGGCGGGACTTCGGCCCATCCGGGCCGGAGATTTCAGGTCAGTGCAAATAAAATGAAATCCCGCCGGCGCCAGCTGTTTTCACAGGCTGCCGGCGGGATTTGCACAACGCCGGTTTTTTTTCCGGCGGGAGAATTACGAAACCTGCGGGAGCGGAAATGACGCCGCTTCCCGCCAATTCTCCGACCCTGCGTGGGGTCGGAGAATCCCGCCCCCGGTGTGGGGAGCGGAGAATCGCGCCCCAAAGATGTGCAGGTTAGGTGGATTGGCCATGTTAATTGTCTCTTAGCATCCAAAAGGTTAGGTGGGGTTACTGGGTTACGGGGATAGGGTGGAGGCATGGACTTAAGTACGGTGCTTTTTCCAAGGGCCAGTGTGAACGCGATGGGCTGAATGGCCTCCTTCGGCACTATAAATTCTATGATAATGGCTTCTCAGGCAAGGGTATTGGAATGCAATTGCCCTCCCTAGCAAGATGTTAATCTCTTCAGAAAGGACAGGGAATTGACAAACCCTGTATTTATTTTATTAAATTCTGTTTTCAATATGACAGAATTAAGCTTGAACTTAAATAAAAACAGAAAATACTGAAATCATTCATCAGGTCAGCCAGCATCTGTGGAGAGAAAAACAGATGTTTCAGATCAAGGATCTTTCCCTTTACACAAAGGGAAGTTTTCTTGAAATGGGCATACATATATAATATGTACGTTTAGTAAAAATGGCACAAAATAATTAGGTGGCTATGAAAGGTGTGAGTTCCAAAAAATCTTTAGTATTCAAGGGGATAATCCACAGAATTTTATTTCAGTGACAGGTTTGTCCACAACACGGTGTTTCTCCATTGTTCCTATTTTAATGAGTGATGTGTACAAAGAAAACCATCATAGACATAACAGATTTGAAATTGCAACACGTATTAGTTTGGAAATATAAAACTAAATATTCTTGTTGGAGAAAGTCAGGAAAGATTAATGAGAATGTCTGCTATTTTAACTCACAACACAATCAATTCATAGACCCAAGATACAAGGAAATACATCAGTAGGGCAAACTCAGAGGCCACATTAAGAAAACGCATTTGCTACACATTAAAGATCGCAAAACTACATAAATTGAACTATTGGAAAACAGGGTTTGCTATTAGTTTGTGAATATATCATACAGTGCTGCTTAGTAACTAGAAGTATATAATTGTTTGTGTACATTATCCCAAATGTCTAAATCTCACCCAACTCATGTATCGGATCATAAGTAAACACACACAAGTATCTGGCGGCTGAAAATGGACAGGAAATGAACTCAATTGAACTTGGCAGATGTTTTATTGCTGGAACTGGTGATGGGCCCCTGGGACCCAGTAGGTTTCCTTCCTGAAAAATAATAAAAGAAGATGCCAATAGCTACCGTAATTAATTGACGGAAACTGAGACTGTAAGAATAGACCCATAAAACTGTATACGTGTGTATGTATCATGCGTAAGCTATATTAAATGTGAGAGCTTAGGGTAGGTTGAATTAACCCTCAATATTTGTGTTCAGAACAATCGCTTCCCAAGACTAGAAAAAATACAGTCGTAAGTTTTTAAACACATTTTATGAAAGGGTTGTGCCTCAGATGATTTGATACATTGTTCTGTAAATGTGTGAAGATATTTTAATCCTAGACTGTAGCATCCTGGTACGAGGCTGTTCAATAAATGGGTATTTAAATATTATGGGCTTTTGCAAAAAAAGGATCCACAAGAAAAATGGTCGCAAAGGGTCCCCATAACCTTGCCGAAGCAAAACAAGAAATCCAAAATGACTGAATTAATTAATAATTTCTGTGCTTTACTACATAGCCTTTTCAGCATTAACCCCCATTCATAGGCTGTGAAATTCTTTCGAGCTGCTATTGCTTCTCCTCAGATTTCGGCTGCTTTAGCTCACTTGGCTAAATCACTGGCTTTTAAAGCAGACCAAGCAGGCCAGCAGCATGGTTCGATTCCCGTACCAACCTCCCCGGACAGGCGCCGGAATGTGGCGACTAGGGGCTTTTCACAGTAACTTCATTGAAGCCTACTCGTGACAATAAGCGATTTTCACTTCATGAAGGCCCATTCTGTTGAGCACAGTGTTACTAAATTGAAGGGATTGAAAACCCTGGGCGGGACTCTTCATCTCTGAAACTAAGTGTTGACGCTGACGCAGAATTCATGGACTTTCGCAACTGCAAATCTAGCACCGAACCTGAATCGATTCAGCAATTGTGGAGGGGCGAGCACCGGCGCCACATGGAACATAATCGATTGCAATGAAAACAGTGCAAGATTCACCATGTCTGTGATTGACATTCGGGAGGCTGACAAGCTGCAGCCACATATACATATTACACTCCTCAGATACACTCATTCCAGCCAACAAGGTGGCACTGGTTATGCTGGAGCATGCCCATAGAGCTGATGGGTCAGCTGGGGCCAGACGACCCGTGGCCCTAAGTTCACAGCGGGCAGTCAGCAACATGTGTAGCTGCATGACTGCCTTTTCGGCTGTGGCAATGGTGTTCCGTGCCCATCCACCCTAATCCCACATCCCACCTCCTGGCCACCCCCGCTACTCCACCCCCCAGCCCTGGTAAAAGCCCCCCGGACCAGGGGCACAACTGTCAGCATGCTATAGCGATGTTAGACACTTTCCATACCCCCTCTCTCTCCCTCAGCAGCCATGTAACTGGTTTCACGATTTTTAAAAGCACTTGTAAGACATCTTACTGTGCCCACCCCAGTCCAATGCCGGCATCTCCACATCATGACCCTGGTATAGAGGGAAATGGGCCAAATGCGGGCAATTGTGACAAGCTTAGTGGTAAAAACTGGTCGGCATGGACAAGTTGGGCCAAAGGACCTGTTTCCACGATGTAAACCTCTATCATTCTGGAAGTGAATCACGCCGTCGGGAACTCAGCCCATCGGAGGCAGAGCATCACGGAGGCCCCGGAGAACACCGGGTTGGGGCCGCTAATGACATGCAAACGATGTTTACTGTACCTGTATTCTGTAACGCATTGACTCTGCTGTCGAGGCGATGGAGAATTGCGATTTGGCATGAAATTGGCGCCCATCACAATTTCGGCATTGGAACCGATTCTTTGTCCGGTCGCGCTTCCCAATTCCAACATCAGCCGATGGAGACTCCGGCCCAATGGTGGAAGTGTGTTGTAAGAAAGCAAGAAAAGCATTGAATGTGACAGAAACAGGAGATTCCACATTTTTCCCAAACATTGCCATCTTCTAACATGAGCGGTGACATGGGGTATGCGGGTGAACCCAGCACGCAGGTCAATGGAGTATAGAATTGTGGCCCAATTCTGAAACTTTCATTAGATTACTGAAAGCTTGAAGAATTCAGACTGCTTATAGAGGGCCGGTTTGGCATCAAATAAAGATCATGCACACTGTTACTTTGCCTGTCACACACCCCAATCCCTGCCTACCGTCCAACAAACACTGATGATGTTCTCATGGTGGCCTGGACTTCTATCTGACATATGCAAAGCAATTTGACCCTGGGTACTTTGGAACTGGTTAGGGTCAGGAGTGGAGTTCATCACAATTTAGCTTGTGGAAGAACAATGTTTGGGATTTTGAAAACCGGAATTTATACAAGAAATCAAAATTTATCTGATTCTAATCAAAACTGAATAATGTCACCATGGATGCAAATAGCAACTTGACAGATAAATCTAACAATTAGAAAATGAACATGGAACCTAACTCAATACTACAAAACTGAGCGTAAATAATGCATAATTAGCGTAGTTATATATTGCCAGGTCTGGCTCAATATCGTAAGAAGTCTTACAACACCAGGTTAAAGTCCAACAGGTTTGTTTCAAACACGAGCTTTCGGAGCACGGCTCCTTCTTCAGGTGAATGGAAAGGCTTGTTCCAGAAATGTTTATATAGACACAGTCAGAGATGCCCCGGAATGCGAGCACCTGCAGGCAATCAAATCATGCCTGCAGGTGCTCGCATTCCGGGGCATCTCTGACTGTGTCTATATAAACATTTCTGGAACAAGCCTTTCCATTCACCTGAAGAAGGAGCCGTGCTCCGAAAGCTCGTGTTTGAAACAAACCTGTTGGACTTTAACCTGGTGTTGTAAGACTTCTTACTGTGCTCACCCCAGTCCAACGCCGGCATCTCCACATCATGGCTCAATATCAACAGTGCTTGTTGGGTTTTGGGCAGGGGTTGCGGGTGGTGGGGGAGGAGGAGGCGCTGGATGGTGTCAGGTAAAGTGATAATCACCTGGACAGGGTGGGCTACACCCCAGGGCTCTAAAGGAGATAGCTGAGGAGATTGATGGAGATCTTTCAGGAATCACCTTAGGCAGGGAGGGTCGAAGAGGACTGGAAAATGGCTAATGTAACACCACTGTTTAAGAAGGGAGGGAGGCAGAAGACAGGAAATCAAAGGCCGGTTAGCTTGACTTCTGTCATTGGTAAGATTTTAGGGTCCATTATTAAAGATGACTTTGCGGAGTACCTGGAAGTGCATGATAAAATAGGACTGAGTCAGCACAGCTTCATCAAGGGGCGGTCACGTCTGACAATTCTGTTAGAATTCCTTGAGGATGGAACAAGAAAGTTAGGGAAAGGAGAACCAGTGGTTGTGATGTATTTAGATTTCTAGAAGCCCTTTGACAAGGTGCTGTATAGGAGGTTGTTAAATAAGTTAAGAATTCCTGGCAGAAGGCATAGAGTGGCGATAAAGGGATCTTTTTCAGGATGGCAGTCGGTGAATAGTGGTGTGCCTCAGGGGTTGGTGTTGGGACCACAACTTTTCACAATATACATTAACGATCTGGAAGAAGGAACTGAAGGCACTGTTGCTAAGTTTTCAGATGATACAAAGATATGCAGAGGGACAGGTAGTATTGAGGAAGCAGGGAGGCTGCAGAAGGACCTGGACAGGCTAGGAGAGTGGGAAAAAAATTGGCAGATGAAATACAATATGGAAAAGTGTGAGGTTATGCACTTTGGTAGGAGAAATGGAGGTATAGGGCGGGATTCTCCGACCCCCCAGCCGGGTGGGAGAATCGCTGGGGGTCGGTCGTCCTCAACTCAATGGGCACCAGGGCTGCCTGAATTCTCCGGCCTGTGATGGGCCAAAGTCCCACCCGCCTGTAGCCAGTCCTGCCGGCGTAAATCAGAGTAGGTCCCTTACCGGTGGGACCTGGAAGCCGGGCCGGCTCCGGGATTCCTGGGGGGTCGCAGGGGCATCTGGCCCTGGGAGGTGCCCCCACAGTGACCTGGCCCGCGGTCAGGGCCCACCGATCTGCAGGAGGGCCTGTGCCGTGGGGGCACTCTTACTCCGCATGGGCCATTGTTGTCCTCTGCGATGGCTAATGCAGAGACGTACCCTCTCGCGCATGCTGGGGATGACACCAGCACACGCTGGCGCTCCTGCGCATACGCTGACTTGCGCCGGCCGTTGGAGGCCCTTCGGTGCCGGTTGGTGTGGCGCCAGGCCCCTATCCCACCGGCCGGTGGGGCATAAACCACTCCGGGGCGAGCCTAGTCCCTTAAGGTGCGAAGGATTCCGCACCTTTGGGGCGGCCCAATGCCGGAGTGGATCACGCCACTCCGTTCCGCCGGGACCACCCGGCCCGCCTTGTACGGGAGAATCCCGCCCATGGACTATTTTCTAAATGGGAAGTTTGGAAATGGAAGAAACACAAAGAGGTTTAGGAGTCTTTGTTCAAGGTTATCTTAAGGTTAACGTGCAGGTTCAGGCAGCAGTTAGGAAAGCAAATGCAATATTAGCATTTATGTCAAAAGGGCTAGAATACAATAGCAGGGATGTACTTCCAAGGCTGTCTAAGTCTCTGGTCAGACTCCATTTGGAGTATTGTGAGTAATTTTGGGCCCTGTGTATCTAAGGAAGGATGTGTTGGCCTTGGAAAAGGTCCAGAGGAGGTTCACAAAATGATTCCTGGAATGAAGAGTTTTTCATATGATGAACTGTTAAGGACTCTGAGCCTTTATTTGTGGGGGCATTGCATCTAAAAATTGGCAAGTCATGGTGGAGCTGTACAGGACCTTCGTTAGGTCATTTGGAATATTGTGTACAATTCTGGTCACAACAATACCTGAAGGATGTGGATGCTTTGGAGAGGGTACAGAAGCAGTTTACTAGGTTGTTACCTGGTATGGGGGGCATCAGCTATGAGGAGAGGTTAGATAAACTCGGTCTGTCCTCACTGGAACGATCAAGGTTGAGAGGCGACCTGATAGAGGTCTACAAGATTATGAGTGGCATGAACAGAGTGGATCGTCAGCTGCTCTTTCCCAGGGTAGGAGAGCCAAGTACTAGGGGACATAGCTTTTAAGTTTAGAACAGATGTGTGAGGCAAATTTTTTACACAGAGGATGGGAAATATTTAGAATACGCTGCCTGGGGAGATAGTGACAGCAGGTATGATAGCGGCATTTAAGGGGCATCGAGACAAATATATGAATAGGGTGGGAATGGAAGAATACAGACTCCGTAAGTGCAGACAGTTTTAGTTTAGGCAAGCACCATGGTTGGAGCAGGCTTGGCAGGCCGAAGGGCCCATTCCTGTGCTGTATTGTTCTTTGTTCTTTTGTTCTTTGATGAGGAGGGATCTTATTGAAACTTACAGGATACTGAGAGGCCTAGATAGAGTGGACGCAGAGAGGATGTTTCCAACAGTAAGAAAAACTATAAGCTGAGGCCACAGACTCAAACTGAAGGGCAATCCTATAAAACTGAGATGAGTAGGAATGTCTTCAGCCAGAGAGTGGTGAATTTGTGAAACACTTTGGCACAGAATGCTAATCATTGAGTGTCTTCAAGACAGAGATAGATAGGTTATAGATTAATAAGGCGATCAGGCGTTATGGGGAGAAGGCTGTAGAATGGGATGAGAAATATACTGAGATGCTGACCACTGCCAAATGCCATGATGGTGGGCTATCCTCCTGATGTTTTATCCTGCAATATTGCCAGCTTTCCCACCTTCCATTTGTCCTACGTGCTAAAGACACATCTGGAGAAACAGAAAGATTAGCTCAGTTTCGCAAGAAACCTGCAGCCCTTGATCCGCATATTCAAAGCCTCTCGGCACACACCCCACCACCACTCATGATCCTACCAATTGGCCAGAATTGTGGGAAAAGTTTATTTCTTGCCTTCTGAGAGTAGCCAGCGAATCCGGGGCAGAAAGTTAACATTCTTCAAAATCATATCTGGTTCAACCTCAATAAATTACTGATCACCTAGCTTCTCTTCTGAAGCTCTGTGTTTACATTGTTCATGCTATGGAGCAAGTGCAGCGAAGATTTACCAAGCTGAATTCTGGGATTGCAGGACTATCATATGAGGAGAGACTAAGTCGATTAGGACCATATTCATGGGAGTTTAGAAGAGTGAGAGGCGATCTCATTGAAACTCACAAAATTCTATCAGGATTAGACAGAATTCAGAAAGAATGTTCCCAATGCTGGGGGAGTCCAGAACTAGGGATCATAGTTTGAGGATAAGGATAAACCTTTTAGGACTGAGATGAGGAGAAATGTCTTCACCCAGAGAGTGGTGAATCTGTGGAATTCACTGCCACAGAAAGTATTTGAGGCCAAACGTTGTTTAATTTCAAGAAGGAATTAGATATAGCTCTTGGGGCTAAAAGGATCAAGGGGCATGGGGGAAGGCGGGATCAGGGGAGAGAACTTGATGATCAGCCACAATGAATGGCGGAGCAGGCTCGAAGGATGAAATAGCCTCCTCCTACTTCTTTTTCCTATGTTTCTAATGTTAATAGCTTCCTCTCTTCAGGTATCATCACCTCCCATTTCAATACTCCCATTGTCACCCTCTTTCCAGCAGGATGGGCAGCACGGTAGCACAAGTGGATAGCACTGTGGCTTCACAGCGTCAGGGTCCCAGGTTCGATTCCCCGCTGGGTCACTGTCTGTGCAGAGTCTGCATGTTCTCCCCGTGTCTGCGTGGGTTTCCTCCGGGTGCTCCGGTTTCCTCCCACAGTCCAAAGACGTGCAGGTTAGGTGGATTGTCCATGATAAATTGCTCTTAGTGACCAAAAAGGTTGGGAGGGATTACTGGGTTATGGGAGAGGGTGGAAGTGAGGGCTTAAGTGGGTCGGTGCAGACTCGATGGGCTGAATGGCCTCCTTCTGCACTCTATGTTCTATGTTCTAGAAGGCACCCTTGTCTCCTCTGTCTTCTGTAAGTCCCATGCTTTATTGTAATATTCTTTTTTTTAAAATTATTTTTTCCAATTAAGGGGCAATTTAGCGTGGCCAATCCACCTACTCTGCACATTTTTGGGTTGTGGGGGCGAAACCCACGCAGACACGGGGAGAATATGCAAACTCCACATGGACAGTGACCCAGAGCCGGGATTGAACCTGGGACCTCAGCGCCGTGAGGCGGTTGTGCTAACCACTAGGCCACCGTGCTGCCCTTATTGTAATATTCTTTATTGTAGACACAAACAGAAAGAGTCAGAGGTGGCACATGTCGAGTTCATACAACATAGGACAAAGGGTTTATTTACAAGATACTGCTCAAACAGGTACAATGTTGAGCTCTATAAAAACTCGCAAAACTCTTCAATCACATTATTGTATAACACGTGACATTACACCAGCCAATGGTGTTACTATGGTACATAACACCCCTTCCTCTTTACCCCTTTATTGTCCCTGGCATTTTTACCTAATCAAACACTTTAACACAGGTCCAACACATTATGCCATAGCCAACATAGTTAAGCTATGGATACATATGTACATTAGTAAGACAGTCTCTTGGTTGGATGCCTGTCTCATTTTGGCAGAACACAACGTTTAGGAACTTGGCTTTTGTGGGTACCAGGAGTGTCTTCCTGTACACTGGTCAGTGTTACATCTGGAGAAATCAGCTCCGAAACTGTCTCTGGTTGTGTGGATGGTTCTGTCGTAACACGTTCTGTACTTTTGGCAGTTGTAGTTCTCAAGTTGGGCATGTCACTGTCCGTACTTTCTGTGGTGGAAGCATCTGATACAGATTCTGTACTCTCAGTGCATGCAGACAATAATTAGTCAGCATGCCAATGCCAAATTCATTAATTGTCAGATTGTACCGTATGGAATCAGACCTGTTTTGGCTAATACAATTGCTGCAGTCAATTTTTCACCTGAGGTGTTCTTTCTCGCAAGAACATGTTTCCCATTTTCAAAGACTCTGCTTTTGGAATGTTCTTCCCTTCTAGCCACTTACTTCTGGTGTTGTTGTCTGACTATCTCTGAAGTTGAAGTGGGTGTCAAAAGGTCAAACTGTGTGCATAGTTTCCTTTTGAACATCAGTATAGCCGATGAGCTTTGTGTTGTTGAATGCACAGTGTATGTCTATATCATTAGAAAGCTATTAACACGTTTACGTAAAGAGCCTTTATCTCTCAAAACCTTCACTGCATGCTTGAGTGACTGGATGAAAAGTTCAGCTAAGCTGTTGGTATCTTAATGGTAGGGGGCAGATTTGATATGACGGATGCCATACCTCTTCATGTAGTCCTCGAATTTGGCTGATGTGAACTAAGTATGGTTATTGTTCATGTGTTGCTCAGGTCACCCGAATCTTGCAAATATCTAGTCAAGCCTTTCTATGGTCTGTTCCATAGTTGTCGATTTCATGATGGTAACCTCTGGCCTCTTCGAATACACATCAGCCATGGCCAAAACAGGTGTCCTTCGACTGGTCCTGCATAACAACATGGATTCTTTGCCATGGCTTTGTAGGCCATTCCCATGGATGCAAACGTTGTAGTGGAGGTACACTTCTCAATACAGTGCAGCACTGACATAACCTCACCTTCTCCTCCATTTGGGTATCCAACTGAGGCCACCAGAAATAGCTTGTTGCCAACTCCTTCACTATAACTACACCAGGATGGCCCTCATGCAGCTGTTCCAGGATTCTACTTCGTAGACACGACAAAATGATTGCTCTAATACCCCATGACAATCCCCCATTTTGTACTGTCAACTCAGATGCATGGTAAGATAGGGTTTAAGATATGGATTCTTTCTGTGTCCTTTTGTTAGAGTTTCTTTTTCAATCATATCCAGCACCTTCCCTGTCAGATCTGTTTGGGTAACTTTCTGCACCTGAGAAGATGTTTCTGGAACATTTTTCACATGAAACAGATAGAGTATGCTGTTGAAGTGTTCATCAGATTTATGCTTATGTTTTTGGTCTTGTTGATCTTGCAGCAGCAGTCCAGACAAAGTGTCCATGTTCACATGCTGTCCTGACCTAGGATATTCGATGACATGTTGTGTGCCGATAAGATTAATGGCCAACATTGTAAGTGAATAGTAGTAAAAATTGTTGTGAAGGGACAACGGTTGGTCAATAGAATAAATTGTTGACAAAATTGGTGGAACTTTTGAATACCAAAAATAATGCTGAGAGCTTGGGCTTGATTCAAACAAAAGGGAAGCAAGTCCCGAGCGAATGCGTTTAGCCGCGTGCTTCCTGGCGTTCACAATGCTGAGAGACACATGGCTATTCAAAACAACTCACATTGTATAAAGGGCCTCAATGGGGAATGAGTGGCTGAGGCTCTACATAGCCCCATTTTGTACATTTGCGAGCTCCGCTCTTTCTCCTCTTTTCCCTTCTCCATTTCCCCCTCCCTTTTCTATCCTACACTTCTATTCCCCCTTCCCCATTCCCAAACCCCATTTTCCTCCCCCTTTCCTCCACTTTCCCTTCCCACTCTTCCTATTCCATGACCCTTTCCCCCTCTTCTTTCCGCTTGCACCTCCCCCTTTTTTCCCTCTCCCATTTACCCCTTACTTTCGTCCCTTCCCTCCCTCACTCTCCTTCATCTGCCACCTCACTCCCTCCCACCTCACCACCACGAGGATTTCCAGTTACAGGGATGGCTGGAGACTGGAAATGACTTTTTCTGGAACAGATTTGATATTGGTGCAGTGAGCAGGACCTGGGGACAGATATTTTGGAGGGAGGGAGAGAGTTTGGGAGGCCCAGAGAGAGTTTGGGAAGCCCCAAGGTCAGGAAGATTAGCGAATCCCAAGATCTGGAGGCTGGAGGGAAGAGCAAACTGGGTCAAGAGTTTGGAGGAAGGAGGGGGAGAGGCTGGAGAGAGGATGGGGATTGGTTGGAGGGAGGAGAACCTGGGGGTAAAGGGGAGAGGCTGGAGGGCATGAGGGATGCTGAAGACATGAAAAGAAGCTGGACGGAGGGGATAAGCTGAGGATGAGAAATAGTTTGGGGGAGGGGAAGAGTTTGGAGGGAAGGGAAGAGGAAAGTGCGGTGACTGGAGCATGAGAGTGAGCAGAGTCTAGAAACTGGGGGGTGAGAGAGAGAAATTTAGAGATTGGAGCGGAAACGGCAGGAGCGTTTAGACCCTGAGACCTCAGTTGATTGGGGGAGAGATTAGACCCTGAGAGCTGAGGAGTGGGTGGGTAGAACATAGGGGCCCCGAGGCTAAATTGAATTAAAAACTGATGGAGACCAAATATGTACTACATAGCGGAAATCTTCTGGGTGGCTGAATAAAAAACTGAATAAATTCAAATATTATTGAAGTAATTAAATTCCTTGTATTTTTCAATACAGGTTGCTGAGCATATCTGATAGCTTTGATAGCAGTCGATAGCTTTGAGCAGACTATCACATTTGATATCAAACTCATTTGAAATTAAAATTATTGATGTCTAATTGTAATTGAGAGCACTTTAAAAACAAAAATTACATTAAACGTTTTTGGGTAGCAACTGTAGACTAAATTGAAGGAGATGTAAATGAAATGCTGCTTCACCTTAAAGGACTCTTTGGGGCCTTAGATGATGAGGAGGGAGGAGGTAAAGGGTCAGGTGTTACATCTCCTGTGATGTGGTGTTGGGGGTGATGGAAAGAGTGGACTAGGGTGTCATAGAATGCTGATGGGGAAGTGAGGGAAAGCTGTGTTTCTTTGATTTGATTTGAGTTGGTTTATTACTGTCACATGTATTAGTATACAGTGAAAAGTATTGTTTATTGCATGCGATAGAGACAACACATACCGTACATAGAGAAGGAAAGAGAGACTACAGAATGTAATGTTACTGTCATAACTAGGATGTAGAGAAAAGATCAACTTAATACGAGTTTTGGAAGCATGGAACAAGAGTAAAAGATAGAATTAGAGGATATGCCGGGCAAAGCTTGCAAGAAGTCACCTCACTCTGGCGCCATCTTGGATTTTTTTTTCATGGTAGCACCATGCTGGAGTTGGCAGAAATGGCGGAGGATGATCCTTTGAGTGAAAAGGTTCATGAGTGACAAGTGAGGACAACGGGTACTCAATCATGGTTCTCGGAGAGAGGAGAAGGGGTGAGGGCAGAGGGCAGAGACGCAGAAGATGGGTAAGACACGATTTAGTGCCCTGTTAATCGCAGTCAGGGATAAAGATCAGTTCAGGCCAAAGGAAGACATTTCAGAGACACTCTTGTGGAAGGTAGCATCATCGGAACAGATAAGATGCAGGTGGAGAAACTGGGAGAATGTAATGGAGACCTTATAGGAAGCAGGATGTGAGGAGTGTAGTAAAGAAAACTGTAGGAGTGGCTGGGTTTGTGATGAATATTGGTAGATAATCTATCACCAGAAATGGAGACAGAGAAGTCAAGAAAGGTTAGTGTTGGGGATGGTGTAAAGATGAAGGAAGAGTAGAAATTCAAAGCAAAATCGATTAATTTTTCCAAGTCTAGATGAGATAATGAAGTGGCGCTAATGCAATTGTCAATGCAAAGGCGAAAGAGTTTTGGGAGGGGGCCAGAGTAGGATTGGAACAAAGAATGTTTCACTTACCCGACAAAAAGACAAGCATAACCGGGGCTATGCAGATACTCAGGGCCACAATTTTTATTTACATGAAGTGAGACAAGTTAAAGGAGAAATTGTTCAGTGACAGAAGAAATGCATCCAGGCAGAGGAAGGTGATGGTGGATGGGAATTATTCAGGTCTCTGTTCAAGGGAGAAATGGAAAGCCCTCAGACCATCCTGGTGGAGGATAGAGGTGTAGAGAGAATAAAGCAATGCAACATAGTCAGCAAGTTGCTAAAAGTGCAAGCTCATAATTTCACAGCAAGGGGGTCAGGTCATCCAGGACCTGGTGAACAGGGCACGTAATTTAAATATTGTGAAATTAACAATGCAAGGACTGAGAAAAAATATCAAATCAGATACAGAAAGAAAAATAAAGAGAGGGAAAAAAGGATTCAGTTGATATAGAGGGGAAAAAAGAGACAGAAAGGGAAAGCTAAAAATATTAACAATTATATTTTTCAACCCTCCAACAATTAAAACCTGAAGGAATGAAAATCCCCATTTGTAATAGTCCGTTATCAGTGCCAGAGGGGTTGACTGGCAGAAATTAATAGTATCATGTCTATTGCTTGCAATACTACTGCTTTCAATAATGCAACTTAACTCTATGTGATGAGTTCAGTTTGTGCCAACCATGCAAAAAAGTAGCTTCCCACCTTATATTGCATTTAAAAGGCGAGGCAGGCAGCGAGATGCAATTTTCATAAGTTAGCCATAAAGCAGTTCAACACAGTCAGCAACTTTTAGATGTTGACATATTCTGCTCCTCAGTTGAAATTGCTGCATCATTTATACATAAATAAGTCTGAGCCTCATTATTTTCCGAGTGCTATCTTGACAGCAAGTATGACCGTGTTTCTTTTGGATTAAGCCTGAAACACAGGATTGTATTATATCAGTAGCTTTAAATTTATTACCTTTCCAAGTCGATACATTTCTGTACCACCCCAGGAGTGACTGTTTTTCAGGTTGGCATTTATCGGAGACACGATTCATTAATCTATACTGCTTGCTTGAAACCTGCTGTTATTATTATCCACCCATACTGCTTGTATCCTTGACAACCCACTGGCATTGCCATGGACACAAACCACGTCGAAGGTCCATAGATTTCATTTTCTTTGAATCAACAAAAGCAGTCATCGTTACTGGTTTCATTTTCCAAAATAATCTATTCTGGGGCGTTTTAAATGAAACACATAAGAAATGAAAACACTGGTGACTTTTATTTGAAGAACTAGAAGATATATTGGACTGAGAATTTTGGTGCTACTTCAAAAAAATTTATTCGAAAATGCTGTACAGCCACATATCTTAAACACAAAATCAAGAAAAGTAGCAAGAAAATATATATAGAGGAAACCTGATTATAATTAGAACAGATTACAGGTTCTTTCAGTGCATTTCCTGAATTCAATGTAATCACTATACTTCCTGAAGCCATTACTTCCTGCTGTTACCCTTCTATACAAAGAGAACTAGGAGAACAAATTTTATACATCATAATCGATCCCTTGGATCATATTGAATTATGTGGCAACTGTGAACCCAGTAATGTGCATATTGCTGTGATTCACCATGCCATCTGAATCTCAACCTTCGGGCGTGATTCTCCATAAGAATTCGAAGTGTGGTAGCGAGTGGGAACTGCTGCGACCTTCCCAATGCTCAGCCCAGAGAGGCTAGCAACACAGTTCAACATTAATTTGTCCACTAAAGGAGGCCCCACGGGTTTCATGCCTTAAATGAAGGCTCGGCAGACGATTCGGTGGGACTACGCTCGACAGCTCCCCCATTAATAAGATCGCGCAGCACTTAAACAGCACTTGCAAAGCCAACCCCACTCAGCTCGCAGCCATGGTGCCAAGATGACTGGCCACAAGGCTTGGAGACGCAGACCCTGGCGAGGCTCATAGATGTAGTTGAGGCCAGGAGGGATCTCCTGATCCAAGAGTCCCAGAGGGTGAGCCACAGGGCAACCAGTGCTGCCTGGAACGAAGTGGCAGTGGATGTCAGCTCGGGAAGCGTGACCAGGCGGGCTGTCCTCCAGTGCCACAAGAAGGTCAACAACCTACACCAGGCTGCATGTGAGTTGACCCCCTCCCCCGAAACCACTGCTCCCCAATGCAACTATCCCCCCCCCCCAACACTCCATTTCCCCCCCTTCCCCCCCTTACCCAAACACAACCTTTGCCTCCTCTCCCTTCATCTCCCTCCCTCCCTCCTAGGACCCAGCTGGGTCCCAGCCAGATGCTGAGCCACAGGAACAGATTTACCCAGAGCTGATGGAGACGTTAGGGAGCGGCCGGCACATTCAGAGGGAGATGTCAGTGGCACTGAGGGCGAGGGTAGGTGAGGGGTAAGGAGTGGAGTGTGCATTGGGGGGGCATTGGGATGTTTGGGGGGAGGGAGGGAGGGTGGGACAGTGGTGCACACATGTACAAGGAACATACCCTCACCAGAATCAGTATGATGCCGCTGGCTCTTTGTTCTGCACTGTGGACCAACCACTGATCCCATGCCCCATCCCCCAGACATGCACCCGCACATGACATGCCCTGCCCACACACATACCCGGCTGCAGACATGTGTCCTGGGTTGGGACCCATCCCCTGGGAGATCGGGGGTTGGCTGCTGTGTCTGTAGTGCAGACTCCTGCAGTGTTCAAGCACAGTGTCCATGCATCAAGGTGTGATGGGATGCTCGACAATGAGCCCCAAATGCTACACAGCCTGCTCACCCAATTGGGATGTGTGAAGTGCACACTTAATGACGATTGCCAATTCCCTATTAGCAACAGCCTTCAACTGCAAAGCCAGAGGCCTCTGCGGTCAGTGGGAGTTACGGGTGGTCAGTGGGGCTGACAGGCAGGGGCTAGGGTTTCCCCCAGAATAGAAATTCACGGTCCAGGGATTGGCATGGCGACTTTGTACATGTCAGGCCCCCACTCCGCAGCAGAATCCCCCCCAGCCCTGAAACTCTGAGCACCGCATGGCGGCCCACCCCAACTGGGCTGCACATCCCCGGTTACCCCTTTCTTGAGCACAGGGTCAGCATGCCCAAGTCCCTTGGACCCATTGCCAGTAAGTGAAGATGGGTGCTCACCTACTCGTCTCCTCGCAGCAGCCTATCCACCAAGTTCACGTTTGCCAAAATCAGCACCAGCATGACCACTTGCTGGGGGCTGTTGGATTGGGGAAGGCTGATGGATAAGGGGTGGTTCCCATTAATTACATCGAAATAGGGCTTAAGCGGCGATAATTTGTTTCTTGCCATGTTACAGCGAGATCCCAATTTCACCTACGGGAGCGGGGTGGTTGCATTACAAACGGTTTGATGCCTGGCAGGGTTCTCATTTTCGGCCTCTCCCACTATTCACTGGTCTCATTTTGCTGTTACTTGAGCACAACAAGGCCGGGGAATCGTCTCCTTAATCTCTTCCACATGTGCCCAAAGTGGCATCAACTTTTCCAGCCATTTCAGAAGGCATAAGAACCATTTTTAGCTGATGTAATGTTTAACATCAGAGAATCAGAACCCATTAAGCCAATTAAAACTTTTTAAAATGTGCGATAGGATTTGTAGGTAAATGGGTCTGAGTTCATTTTCATCCTCCATCTTTGTTTCTTCACATTGAGGAACTATAAAGAAGCAGAGCTTTAGACAAGTAAGAAGAATACAGTACAAATCTGCCAGCAAAGCAGAAAAACTAGACTCCGTAAGAATATGTCTGTGCGCTCCTGCAGGAAGTATGTTGCGACTAACTGACAACTGGCACCTGCTCTTCAACTTCTCCATCTGCCACTCTTTCAGCTGTGCAACTCCCACGAGCTCACTAATCACAGGTGCTATTTGGAACATTATGTAAGTTGGCAGATCATTATGCAAGTTAACAGATCTGGAAAATTAGTTTGGATCTATGTTATACATGTTGGGTGGGGAGGAGGCAACAGTCCAGTGGCCTGGTGCTAGAATCAAGCAGGGGGAAAAAGACAGCTGCCATATTTCAATTCCATTTGCTGACACTTGAGTGCGGAATAAAAGAAGAGTTGCATTGTCGGTGGTAGCATCCTTCAGTTGTACTAACACTCTCCTTGCCTTTTGGCCAACATTCCAATCTCAATCAACCTAACCCAAAAATGAACTAATTGATTAATCACTCCACTGCTGTTTGTAAAGATCCTTGCATTTTCCTCCATGAACCAAAAACATTGCTTCCAGATTTGAGCACATTACTTTGAAAATGTTGTCAAGGCCATAGACAGGGTGAAGAACGGACTCATTAGGTGACTTTAATGATCTTAGTTCAGAGAAACTGGAGAAGCTAAAGTTATTCATTGGAGCAAAATAACATAGGAAGAAGGAGCAGGAGTAGGCCATTCAACCCCTCTGTCCTGTCCACTATTTAATAAAGTTACGAAGCGAGGAAGAGATTTTAACAGAGATTTTAAATAATGAGTGGTTTCATGAGGTAAATTGAGAACAGTAATTTTCATTGTTCATTGACTTGGCATGTGAGGGAATACATTTCAGATAATTACCAAAAGAACCACGAGAGAAGTTAGAAAAAATACTTTTGCACAAATTATTCGAAAGCTTGACCACAAACAGTGAACTAAGAAGAATTTACAATAGGTTCTCAAAGAGAAGTGGATGGCCTTCTCTCGCGCTGAAAATTGTGATGGTTCTCTGATAAGAGTCATCTTGGGCAGCATTCTCCCCTACCCGACGTGACGGAGGGTCCCGGAGTAGGGGAGTGCCGCCAACCACTCAGGGGTCGTGCCTCCCCAAAGGTGGAGAATTCTCCCCACCTTTGGGGGCCAGCCCCGCGCTGGAGCGGTTGCCACCAGAAGACCGGCGCAAAAAGCCGGCGCCCCCGGCAGCGGGGCTGGCTGAAAGGCTTTCGCCGGTCTGCGCATGCGCCGGCAGTGACATCAGCGGCAGCTGGCCACTGACGTCACTGCCGTCGCATGCGCGATGTGGGATTCTCTTCCGCTTCCGCCATGGCGGAGGCCGTGGCGGCCGCGGAAGAAAATAGAGTAGCCAGGGCACTGGCCCAGACTCTGAGGGGGAGGGCCCCGATCGCGGGCCAGGCCACCGTGGGGGCACCCCCCGGGGTTCGATCGCCCTCCGCCCCCCCAGGACCCCGGGGGCCTGCTCGCGCCACTGAGCCCGCCATTCCAGAGGTGGTTTAAACCTCGGCGGCGGGAGAGGCCTCCCAGCGGCGGGACTTCGGCCCATCCGGGCCGGAGAATCACCGCAGGGGCCTCTCCGATCGGAGTGGCGAGATTCCTGCCCCCGCCACTTCCCGGGTGGCGGAGAATCTCTGCCACGGCGGAGGCGGGATTTTACGCGCCCCCAGGCGATTCTCCGACCCTGCTGGGGGTCGGAGAATTTCGCCCATGGTGTCAAAATAATTCAATGTACATAGAACATAGAAAAATACAGCACAGAACAGGCCCTTCAGCCCATGATGTTGTGCCGAACTTTTGTCCTAGATTAAGAACAAATTAATCTACACCCCAGCATTCTACCGTAATCCATGTACCTATCCAATAGCCGCTTGAAGGTCCCTAATGTTTCCGACTCAACTACTTCCACAGGCAGTGCATTCCATGCCCCCACTACTCTCTGGGTAAAGAACCTACCTCTGACATCCCCCCTATATCTTCCACCATTCACCTTAAAATTATGTCCCCTTGTAATGGTTTGTTCCACCCGGGGAAAAAGTCTCTGACTGTCTACTCTATCCATTCCCCTGATCATCTTATAAACCTCTATCAAGTCGCCCCTCATCCTTCTCCGTTCTAATGAGAAAAGGCCTAGCACCCTCAACTTTTCCTCATAAGACCTACTCTCCATTCCAGGCAACATCCTGGTAAATCTCCTTTGCACCTTTTCCAATGCTTCCACATCCTTCCTAAAATGGAGGTGACCAGAACTGCACACAGTACTCCAAATGTGGCCTTACCAAGGTTTTGGGCATAAATGTAGTTTCAGGTATTTCTGAGAGACATGTTATTATATAACCTATGCTGTTGTTTATTCATTTAAATGTGGTTTAATTATATGCTCTTTAGTTACAAGATAATTTTGAAGTTATTTCTTTGAGATTATTATGTTGTGACATAAATAAAGCAGGCCTGAAACTTTGTAATGCTTCTGACTCTACCGTGAGTGGAACAAGAAGAATTTGAAGCCAAATAGCTTTTACGTTTTCTATACTTCCTTTGGCACAAGATAGCCGGAACATCTACACTTATATCCTTGTTCATCCTTCGAGGCAAGGACGACCATCAGTTGGTGTGTTTGGTAGGATTCCGGTGGGTACATGGGTGACTGCTCAGGCAGCAAATAAGTTTATGGAATAATACTTCTACCCACTCAGCCTTTCACATGTGAGACTTGGACTTCCAACAAAATCATGCCAAGTTTATCCACTTTCACCTCAACTGCTGTTGTAAGTTTCTGAAGATCAGCTGGTGGGCCAAATGCTACATACTGAGGTGCCCATTAGGAGATGATGGACAATTGAGTTTTGGTCGAGTTGTTCGCTTGGGAATTCCTCTGCTTCTCTTGTCTCTCTGTTTCTAATATATGTTTGATTTCAAAGGAGGCCTCGTAATTCATTATCTGGTTGTGCCAAGTGCAGCGATCCTGATCGGGCTTCGTCCAGGGCTCAAAATCAATTTCAAAACTCCTCAGTGAGACCACCAGAATGTCTTTGTAGTGCTTCCTTTGACCACCAGGAGAGCATGCACCAGACCCAAGGTCTTCATTGACAATTCGTTTTGATATGTGAGTATTGGGCAGTCTGGCTACATGGCCAATCCAACTCAGTTCAGACTGTCTCAGCATGGTGTGGATACTTGGCATGCCAATTTGGATGGCACCTCAGTATTGAGCATTTTGTCATTCCACCTGATCTTCAGAAACTTACAAAGGCAGTTCAGGTGAAAGTGGTTAAACTTGGCATGATTCTGTTGCAACTCCAAGTCTCACATGTGAAAGGCGGAGTGGGTAGAAGTATTATTCTATAAACTTTCAATTTTGTAGGCAAGCATACTCCTTAGCTCAAGAGAGTGTGCTGCTGAGATAAATTAATTTAGCCACTGTGGGAAAGTTCTGATCATGGGTTGAGGCATGCATTAGAAAGCAAGCCCATGCTCCAATGCATATCTGAACTGGCAGTTAGTGCACAATTATTGGCAAACAGGAAATAGCAAAGTATGCCTTTGGAGACCTTAGTCTTTGCCTGGAGTCATCACAGATTGAGGAGTTTCCCATCCATGCAGTTTCTTATTTCAATGCCAGGATCATCTCAGCATGGAAGGCATTGGTGAGAATAGAACATAGAACATAGAACATTACAGCGCAGTACAGGCCCTTCGGCCCACGATGTTGCTCCATCCTGTGAAACCCCTCTAAAGTCCCTCTACACTATTCCCTTATCGTCCATATGCCTATCCAATGACCATTTGAATGCGTTTAGTGTTGGCGAGTCCACTACTGTTGCAGGCAGGGCATTCCACGCCCTTACTACTCTCTGAGTAAAGAACCTACCTCTGACATCTGTCCTATATCTATCTCCCCTCAATTTAAAGCTATGTCCCCTCGTGCTGGACATCACCATCCGAGGAAAAAGGCTCTCACTGTCCACCCTATCTAATCCTCTGATCATCTTGTATGCCTCAATTAAGTCACCTCTTAACCTTCTCTCTAACGAAAACAGCCTCAAGTCCTTCAGCCTTTCCTCATATGATCTTCCCTCCACACCAGGCAACATTCTTGTAAATCTCCTCTGTACCCTTTCCAATGCTTCCACATCCTTCCTATAATGTGGCGACCATAACTGCACACAATACTCCAAATGTGGCCGCACCAGAGTTTTGTACAACTGCAACATGACCTCATGGCTCCGAAACTCAATTCCTCTACCAATAAAAGCTAACACACCGTACGCCTTCTTAACAACCCTCTCAACCTGGGTGGCAACTTTTAGGGATCTATGGACATGGACACCGAGATCTCTCTGCTCGTCCACACCACCAAGAATCTTACCATTAGCCCAATACTCTGCCTTTCTGTTATTCCTTCCAAAATGAATCACCGCACACTTTTCTGCATTAAACTCCATTTTCCACCTGTCAGCCCAGCTCTGCAGCTTATCTATGTCCCTCTGTAACTTGTAACATCCTTCTACACTGTCCACAACTCCACTGACTTTAGTGTCATCTGCAAATTTACTCACCCATCCTTCTACGTCCTCCTCCAGGTCATTTATAAAAATCACAAACAGCAACGGCCCCAAAACAGATCCGTGTGGCACACCACTAGTAACTGGACACCAGTCAGAACATTTCCCATCAACCACCACTCTTTGTCTTCTATCAGCTAGCCAATTTCTGATCCAAACTGCTAAATCACCCTGAATCCCATTCCTCTGTATTTTCTGCAATAGCCTACCGTGGGGAACGTGATCAAACGCTTTACTGAAATCCATATACACCACATCAACTGCTTTACCCTCATCCACCTGTTTGGTCACCTTCTCGAAGAACTCAATGAGGTTTGTGAGGCACGACCTACCCTTCACAAAACCATGTTGACTATCTCTAATCAAATTATTCCTTTCCAGATGATTATACATCCTATCTCTTATAAACCTTTCCAAGACTTCTCCCACAACAAAAGTAAGGCTCACTGGCCTATAGTTACCGGGGTTATCTCTACTCCCCTTCTTGTACAAGGGGACAACATTTGCTATCCTCCAGTCCTCTGGCACTATTCCTGTAGACAAAGATGACTTAAAGATCAAAGCCAAAGGCTCAGCAATCTTCTCCCTAGCTTCCCAGAGAATCCTAGGATAAATCCCATCCGGCCCAGGGGACTTATCTATTTTCACACTCTCCAGAATCGCTAACACCTCCTCCTTATGAACCTCAAGCCCTTCTAGTCTAGTAGCCTGTATCTCAGTATTTTCCTTGACAACTTTGTCTTTTTCCTGTGTGAATACTGACGAAAAATACTCATTTAGCACCTCTCCTATCTCCTCGGACTCTACGCACAACTTCCCACTACTGTCCTTGACTGGCCCTACTCTTACCTTAGTCATTCTTTTATTCCTGACATACCTATAGAAAGCTTTAGGGTTATCCTTGATCCTACCTGCCAAAGACTTCTCATGTCCTCACTTGGCTCTTCTTAGCTCTCTCTTTAGAGCCTTCCTAGCTAACTTGTAACTCTCAAGCGACCCAACTGAACTATCACGTCTCATCTTCACATAAGCCTCCTTCTTCCTCTTGACAAGTGATTCAACTGCTTTAGTAACCCATGGTTCCCTCACTTGACCACTTCCTCCCTCCCTAACAGGTACAATACCTATCAAGGACACGCAGTAGCTGTTCCTTGAACATGCTCCACATTTCCATTGTGTCCATCCCCTGCAGTTTTCCTCTCCAGACTATGCATCCTAAGTCTTGCCTCATCGCATCATAATTGCCTTTCCCCCAGCAATAACTCTTGCCCTGCGGTTTATACCTATCCCTTTCCATCGCTAAAGTAAACGTAATCGAATTGTGGTCACTATCACCAAAATGCTCACCTACCTCCAAATCTAACACCTGTCCTGGTTCATTACCCAGTACCAAATCCAATACGGCGTCGCCTCTTGATGGCCTATCTACATACTGCATCAGGAAACCCTCCTGCACAAATTGGACAAAAACGGATCCATCTAAAGTACTCGAACTATAGTGTTTCCAGTCAATATTTGGAAAGTTAAAGTCCCCGATAACAACTACCCTGTTATTTTCGCTCCTATCCAGAATCATCTTTGCAATCCTTTCCTCTACATCTCTGGAACTTTTCGGACGCCTATAGAAAAGCCCTAACAGGGTGACCTCTCCTTTCCTGTTTCTTAACTCAGCCCATACTACCTCAGTATTCGAGTCCTCATCAAATGTCCTCTCAGCCACCGTAATACTGTCCTTGACTAACAATGCCACCCCTCCCCCTCTCTTACCACCTTCCCTGAACTTACTGAAATATCTAAACCCCGGCACCTGCAATAACCATTCCTCGCCCTGCTCTATCCATGTCTCCAAAATGGCCACAACATCGAAGTCCCAGGTACTAACCCATGCCGCAAGCTCACCCACCTTATTCCGGATGCTCCTGGCATTGAAGTAGATGCACTTTAGACCACCTTCCTTCCTGCCGGTACACTCCTGCAACTTTGAAACCTTACTCATGACCTCACTACTCTCATCTTCTTGTGTACTGGAGCTACAATTCAGGTTCCCAATCCCCTGCTGAACTAGTTTAAACCCTCCCGAAGAGCATTAGCAAACCTCCCCCCGAGGATATTAGTACCCCTCTGGTCCAGGTGTAGACCATCCCATTTGTAGAGGTCCCATCTACCCCAGCATGAGCCCCAATTGTCCAGGAATCTGAAACCCTCCCTCCTGCACCATCCCTGCAGCCATGTGTTCAACTGCTCTCTCTCCCTATTCCTCGACTAGCTAGCACGTGGCGCGGGTAACAACCCAGAGATAATAACTCTTTGTTCTAGCTCTAAGTTTCCACCCTAGTTCCCTGAATTCCTGCCTTACATCCCTATCCCTTTTCCTACCTATGTTGTTGGTACCTATGTGGACCACAACTTGAGGCCCCCTTAAGGATCCCGAAAACACGATCTGAGACATCGCGGACCCTGGCACCTGGGAGGCAACACACCAACCGCAAGTCTCTCACGTTCCAACAGAATCTCCTATCTATCCCCCTAACTATGGAGTCTCCAATGACTAACGTTCTACTCCTTTCCCCCCTTCCCTTCTGAGCAACAGGGACAGATTCTGTGCCAGAGACCTGTACCCCATGGGGGCATGAGAATGGCAGATTAAACATGCTGAAGAGGGCTGGCATTAGCACAAGCCCTGTTTAATTTCATGAGTGACTGGGAATGGATCAGATGACTCACCATTATCCACGACATGCCTCCACGGAACTGTGAAACCATTGTGATAAATTTCTCAG
This sequence comes from Scyliorhinus canicula, assembly GCF_902713615.1. Classification (NCBI taxonomy): domain Eukaryota; kingdom Metazoa; phylum Chordata; class Chondrichthyes; order Carcharhiniformes; family Scyliorhinidae; genus Scyliorhinus; species Scyliorhinus canicula. The sequence continues at coordinate 91,382,610 of NC_052151.1, read as the reverse complement.
GGCGGCAACAGTCCCTTAATCCAAAGATCTTAATGGCTGAATGTGTCAAAGGCCTTGGCCAGGTCAATAAAGGTGGTGTAAAGACACATGTCCTGTCTTTGACATTTCTGTTGGAACTGGCTAACAGTAATCATTATATCAGTGGTTCCTTGGCCTTAAGTGAAATTGCACTGACTCCTTAGCAGCAGATCATGATTGAGATATTACTCTAAGTGGTTTAAAAGAATTCTGGTGAAGTATTTGTTGGGAGTTGAGAGGAGTGAGATTATTTTATGGTTGTTGCAAGATTGGCGAGTTCCTTTCTGCTTGTTCAGATGGACAATGGAACCATCTTTATATTCTCGCAGGATAGACAAAAAGAGTTCAATGAGTTTCTTGAGCAGACATTGACTTCCAGCCTTGTAGACCACAGATGGAATAAAATCAGCTCCTTGGATTTTCAATGAGTTTGATTGTCTTTGTCATTTTTAACAGTGTGGGATGGTCATGAAGTGATGTGGCACCCTGGCAGCCTGTGATTGCTTCTCCATTGATGCATGAAGGCCAATTGAGGATGTGGCTAAAGTGCTGTTCAACTGGAAACCAATGGTTGACAGGGGAGTTGCGAGAGGACTATGAACAGTTTGAAAAAGAGATATTGATAGGTTAAGTAAGTGGGAACAAAGTTGGCAAATAGAGTATAATGTGGGAAAATGTGAAGTTATTCGTTTTGGAAGGAAGAACAAAAGAACAGAGTACTGTATTATTTAAATTGAGAAAAACTGCAGAAAGCTGCAACACAAACGGACTTAGGGGTACTTGTGCACAGAACACAGAAAACTAGCACACAGGTGCAGCAGGTAAAGTGCTTTCTGCTGAGAAAAAGAGGAAGTGAAAGCACTTCACTGATTTTGATGTGGTCATGAGCTGTCAATAGTTAGGTTTATAAACATTGTGGTTAATCTTATGGCAGGATACTTGAGATCTATTCAAGCATAAAGAGAAATTGAATTAAACAATTCAGATATATGGCTCTCTGGAAGCTGTCAATCACAGTCTAGTAAAAGCTATTTCACACTGATGTGAATAAAAGGCTTGCAGATCAAAGGTTCTGATGGAGTTTACACCCTGGTTTTGCTTTCTAGGAAGCTACCGCTGCTGCTTTCTTTGTCTGAGGCAGTGGGTGTGAGAGCCAAGTGTTTTTTAAAGCAGTGATTTTGTTTCATTGATCCTGTCTAGACTGCTCTTTAGCTTTCAGGCAGAGATGAGTAATTGGGGGGGGGGGAGAATCTCTGCAACAGAGGGAGTTGTCTCTGTTATGCAGGAGGTCTCTGGTTGGTCTCTGTCATGGGGTCTCTGGTGGGGTCTCTGATGGGGTCTGGTGGGGGGTTTTCTGGAGTCTCTGTTATGGGGGACTCTGGTGGGGTTGTCAGGTCCGGGGCACTGATGGGGGTCTGTTGGGGGGCTGTGGTAGTGGGGTTCTGATGGGGTCTTTGTTATGGGGTTCTCTGGTGGGCGGCAATGATGGAGGATCTGGTGGGGGGGGTGTGGTGAGGGTGGGCAGGATTTGCATTGTGTGGAGTGGGGGTTCTTCAATGGACTTCGGGGGTACCTACCTTAAATACATACCTCCTTGACCAACTGTGAGGTCCACCATTACATGGCCATGTTAACCAATCTACTCCCACGTAACCCCCGGACCAGAGGACTGGAGAATCAGGGAGGCATGGAGAATTGGGTGTCCAGCCCAGGGACCAACCAGTGTGGGGGCTGCCCCTTGAAATAGCAGCCCAAAATACTCACCCCTCTCCCCTTCAAAAGAATGGCAAAGTGTGGGAAGATCTCACCGTGAAACACGATGGTTTTCTGATTGAACCTGACAAGTTGCCATTTTTTGAGAGAATTCCGCCCAGTTTCTCTGCATCTATCCTTTGAATTCCTTTTGAATTTTAAGTACTTTGTTTGGGTCACATCTGAGCCATCTAAACTTGATGGAATGAGGCCAAGTGTTTTGCAATCTGTCGATATTTAATTTTTTATGCCTTGAAATCATCCCAGAGAATCTGTGCTGTACTCTTTCCAAGGTCAATATACCTTTCCTGAGATTCAGTGCTCAAAATGCCACCAGATAGGGTTTCACCAACTAAAGCATTACTTCCTTGCTTTAATATTTAAATCTCTTAAGATAAAGACCAATATTCTATCAGCCTTTTGAACGTAGAAGTGCCTGAGAGCAACCCGGGATGGCTGGTTATGTTTTTCCTCCCCCATTGTGAAAAAACTGTCTATCATCCGTTCACTGTCTCCTCAAAAACATCATGTGCATAACTTGCAGTTGTGCAACATTTCCATACAGAAAAAACACTTGAAAGAGGATCAAAATGAAAAAAAAATCAGACAACAAAGGTTAACAACCGATAACTTGAGTAATCATAGCCTACCACTCCATGTAGCATCAAGTTCGAACTGCAGTGTGTACCATGCCACTCCAGCGTCATCTTAAATGCCAGTATGAAGTTCCTCACTGTGATTCTCAGGGCGTCCATTTTTCAAAGCGTTATGCAGCTATTCTGCATTCCCTTCAAGAAACGTAGGAAAATCTATTTACATGTATCTATTTTCTTTATCTTTCACAGTGCACTTCATGTGAACATGAGAATATTTTACACAATTCTATTTATGAAAAGTGATTACAGATGGCATTACACAAATCCCTAGCAGATGTACAACCTTGTTGTTTTACAGTTCTTTGTCAATCACTGTCTGTTTCTATTTGTTCGGTCAGTAGTAACAGTATAGACTGTTTCTTTGTCATTCAGGATGCAAACAATTACTCATTAACTCTCAATGTCCTTTTCCATTGTTTTAAAAAAAGGAGTGGAGTCTCAATGGGGGGAATGAACCAGTTGGCCATCTTTGCACGTAATACCATATAATCCTAAATTAGTGAGGAACAATTCAAAAAAGTGCCAACAAAGCATTCACAGATCTTCTTCCCTCTTGTGCTATCCAAAACTGGATATCTTATTTTCAAATGTCAGTTTGGTTCTGTACAAATATCCCATTACATCTCCTTTGTCCTAGGATTTGTGAATTTTATATTGGAGACATGAACCATGCCTTCCAACGATATCCTCTGTCACTGATGAAAAGAGGTTGACATTAATTTAAAGGGTCACAGGAACAGTCCCAAAGTTTTGGTCTGATACTTCCTTTGTTACCTTATGAAGAATAAATACTGATGAATCCAGAATTAATAGTGGTGGAAGGGATGTTTTTTACCGAATAAATAGTACGTATGTCAGTGAGCATACACCAGACATCACAAATTAATAAAGCAGGTTTTCTTCCTATTTCAACAAATGCATTTTTGGCAAATGTTGATTAATACATAAATAGAGTTGATGAAACCCCATTGGAGAGCTCTGAAAGATGCCAGTATCACTGAAAAACAGTGTGAGCCTGATGCTTTAGTTCAGTACACGGGGCAAACACAGGTTACTCATTCTCAATTCATTTCCAAACACCTTTTTTTAATTCAACGTGAGGACTGTTAATACTGGATACTAAAGGCATTGAGGCGGGAATCGGAAGTTAGGAATTTTTCCAACATTGTAATCCAGCCTCTGTATCAGCAGTGGCAGCAGGTCTGGAACCAGAGATGGTGAAGGGCCCATACCCAGGTTAGAAGGCCCGGCTCCATTTCCAGAAACATTGGCCATGCTTTTCAGATTTGTACGAAGCCCTCCTCAACGCCCCCCCCCCCCCACCTCTTTCACTCTTTCACCCCTCACCCCCTTCACTTCCCTCACCTCTCACCCCTTCACCATTATGATCTCAACGTTTAGCACAGGGCTAAATCGCTGGCTTTGAAAGCAGACCAAGGCAGGCCAGCAGCAGTTCAATTCCCGTACCAGCCTCCCCAAATAGGTGCTGGAATGTGGTGACTGGGGGCTATTCACAGTAACTTCATTTGAAGCCTACTTGTGACAATAAGTGATTTTCATTTAATTCACTAACTCACTCACCCAGTATGTAACTTATAAACAAAGCTCTCAAACCTAGAATAACGTTTGGAAGCAGTTGAAAAGCTCAGAAATCTGTCAAAATAAGCAAACTACTCTCAGGCACGCACACAAAAGAACATTATCCTCTTTGGAAGGTGACGAGGGCAGCACGGTAGCATTGTGGATAGCACAATTGCTTCACAGCTCCAGGGTCCCAGGTTTGATTCCGGCTTGGGTCACTGTCTGTGCGGAGTCTGCACATCCTCCCAGTGTGTGCGTGGGTTTCCTCCCACAGTCCAAAGATGTGTAGATTAGGTGGATTGGCCATGCTAAATTGCCCTTAGTGTCCAAAATTGCCCTTAGTGTTGGGTGGGGTTACTGGGTTATGGGGATAGGGTGGAGGTGTTGACCTTGGGTACTGTGCTCTTTCCAAGAGCCGGTGCAGACTCGATGGGCTGCATGGCCTCCTTCTGCACTGTAAATTCTATGATAATACAAGATCAGGGATGTATTTCTGAGGCTGTATAAGGTTCTGGTCAGACCCCATTTGGAGCATTGGGAGCAGTTTTGGGCCCCGTATCTGAGGAACAATGTGTTGGCCTTGGAAAGGGTCCAGAGGAAGTTCACAAGAATGATCCCTGGAGTGAAGAACGTTGTATGAAGAACGTTGAGAACTCTGGGTCTGCACTCGTTGGAGTTTAGAAGGATGAGGGGGAATCTTATTGAAACTTACAGGATACTGCGTGGCCTAGAGAGAGTGGACATGGAGAAGATATTTCCACTTGCAGGAAAAACTAAAACCAGAGGACACCATCTCAGACTAAGGGATGATCCTTTAAAACAGAGATGAGGAGGAATTTCTTCAGCCAGAGGGTGGTGAATCTGGAGAATGGGGATGATAAAATATCAGCCATGATTGAATGGTAGAGCAGACTCGATGGGCCGAGTGGCCTAATTCTGAGGCTTTTTCTTATGGTCTTATGGTCTAAATCTGTCAAAGACATCAGGTGAAATTCTCTGCATCATACTGCTGGTAACGGAGTTCCCGGTGAGGTGGAGAATCCCGCGGTAGTAAATAAAATGGAATCATCACTGAGTGAACCATTGATTTATAGAATTTACAGTGCAGAAGGAGGCGATTCAGCCCATTGAGTCTGCACCGGCCCTTAGAATGAGCACCCAACCTCAGCCCATGCCTCCATCCTCTCTCTGTAACCGAGTAAACCCAACCTAAGCTGTTGGACACGAAGGGGCAATTTACCGCGCCCAATCCTCCTAAACTGCACTTATTTGGACTGTGGGAGCAAACCGGAGCACCGGAAGAAACCCACGCAGACAGTCACCTGAAGTTGGAATTGAACCCGGGTCTTTGGAGCTGTGAGGCAGCAGTGCCGTCTGCCCTCGGTGCCACGTCTTGTGCTCTGCTTTTTTTCTGCTGGGGCTTCCCCCCCTCCCCTTGCCCCCGTGCTTCGCTCTGTGCTTCCCTCCTCTCCCCTCCCCCCTCTATCCCTTTCTCTTGTGTGTGCCTTCCCTTGTCTTCCTTTCTCTCTTCCTACCCTACGCCATCTCTTCCTAGTCGCTGTTGGCCTCGAACAAGTCTTGGAACAGGCTGATGAATGGCCCACACACTTTCTGGAAGCTCCCGTCCAACCCTCGTATGTTGTACTTAATCTTCTCCAGGTGGAGAAATTCCACCAGGTCTACCAGCCAGTCTGCAGCTGTGGGTGGTGCTGCCAATTGGCAGCCGAGCAGGATTCTCTGGAGTGCAAAATCCAGGGTGTTGGCCCTCTTCCCCAAAAGAAAATCTAGTTGGTCCGATACCCCGAAGACTGCCCCTCTCAGGCACGGCTCCACCCTCACCCCTACAACCTTGGACATCACCTCAAAGAAGGCTGTCCAGAACCCAACAAGTCTGGGGCAAGACCAGAACATGTGTGTGTGGTTGGCCTAATATATAACAGTTGATGATCCTTTGAAATAGGTGCTGCTAGACTGGGGAGGGTCTTCCTGCTGCATCGTACATGTTCAATTGTGCAAAGTTAAGCATTTGGATCAAAAATGGTGCTGCTGGCATTAAATCAAAGATACATGTCTGCTCTGCATAACCTTGGCACACACTCCCCATACCAGCGCAAACACACTTACCAAATAGTGACCAGTACTAGAACCAGTACCGGTACATTCGGTGGAAGCTTGTTTGGATCCAAAACATTTTTTGGATGTTCGGGCAGTGAATGTGGAATATATGGATTTCAGAAAGGCATTTGATAAGGTTCCCCATGGTTGGCTCATTCAGAAAGTCAGGGGCATTGGATACAGGAAAATTTGGCTGTCTGGATACAGACTTGGCTGGCCATAAGGAGATAGCGAGTGGTAGTGGATGGAAAGTATTCTGCCTGCAGGTCGGTGACCAGTGGTGTCCCACAGGGATCTGTTCTGGGATCTCTTTGTGGATTTCAGAAATGACTTGGATGAGGAAGTGGAAGAGTGGGTTCGTAAGTTTGCCGATGACACAAAGGTTGATGGAGTCGTAGATAGTTTTGAGGTCTGTTTCAGGTTACAACAGGGACATTGACAGGATGCAGAGATGGGCTGAGAAGTGGCAGATGGAGTTCAACCTAGATAAATGTGCAGTGATACACTTTGGAAGGTCGAATTTGAATGCTGAATACAGGGTTAAAAGCAAGATTCTTGGAAGTGTGGATTAACAAAGGGATCTTGGGGTCCACGTACATAGATCCCTCAAAGTTGCCACACAGGTTGATAGGGTTGTTAAGAAGGTGTATGGTAGGGCAGCACGGTGGCGCAGTGGTAGCACTGCAGTCTCACGGTGCCGAGGTCCCAGCTTCGATCCCGGCTCTGGGTCACTGTCCGTGTGGAGTTTGCACATTCTCCCCATGTTTGCGTGGGTTTCACCCCCACAGCCCAAAGATGCGCAAGGTAGGTGGATTGAACACGCTAAATTGCCCCTTAATTGAAATAAATGAATTGGGTACTCTAAATTTATTTAAAAAAAGAAGGCGTATGGTGTGTTGGCTTTTATTAACAGGGGGCTTGGGTTTAAGAGCCGCGAGGTTATGCTGCAGCTTTATAAAACCCTGGTTAGACAATACTTGGAATATTGGGCGGGATTCTCTGATCCTGAGGCTAAGTGTTGACGCCGTCGTAAACGGCGTCACGTTTCCTGACGGCGCCAACATGGCCTCATTATCAGCAATTCTGGCCCCTACAGAGGGCCAGCATGGCAATGGTGCGACCCACGGCGCTCCAGTTGCTGATCCCAGTGTCAGATGGACACTGCGGGTCCGCGCATGCACAGTGGGACTGGCGCAATTTACGCACACGCGCGGTGTCTCCCTTCTCCACACCGGCCCCGATGCAACATGGCGTAGGGTTACAGGGGCCAGCGTGGAACAAAGGCGGCCCGAGAGGCTGGCCCGCCGATCGGTGGGCCCCGATCGCGAGCCAGGCCACAGCGGAGGCCCACCCCCGGAGTCGGACCCCCCCTCCCCACACACAGGCTGCCCCCGAACCCTTCCACGGTGAGGTCCCGCTGGGTAAGACCAGGTTAGAACGGCACCGCCGGGACTTGGGTTTTTCCGATACGGCCGCTCGGCCCATCCGGGCGGAGAATCGCCAGGGTGGCCCTGTAGAGTGGCCTCCGGCCGGCGCTGCGCCAACCGTGCTGGCGCCAATGATGGCGATTCTCCGGGGCAGCGTGGCGAGATTCACGCCGGCGATTCTCCTGCCCAGCTCTGGGCTGAGAGAATCCCGCCCATTGTGTCCAGTTCTGGTCGCCTCATTATAGGAAGGATGTGGATGCTTTGGAGAGGATGTAGAGGAGATTTACCAGGATTCTGCCTGGACTGGATGGCATGTCTTATGAAGAAAGGTTGAGGGAGCTAGGGCTTTTCTCACTGGGGTGAACAAGGAAGAGAGGTGACTTGATAGAGGTTTACAAGGTAATGAGAGGCATACATAGAGTCGATAGCCAGAGACTTTTCTCCAGGAATAAAATGGCTGTCATGAGGGGACATAATTGTAAGGTGATTGGAGGAAGGTATAGGGGAGATGTCAGAAATTGGTTCTTTACACAAAGAGTGGTGGCTGCGTTGAATGCACTGCCGATGGATGTGGTGGAGTCAGAGTCATTAGGGACATTTAAGCAACTCTTGGATAGGCACATGGACAGCAGTAAATTGAAAGGGTGTAGGTCCGGTTGATCTTAGATTAGGATAAATGGTCGGCACAACATAGTGGCCTGAAGGGCCTGTACTGTGCTGTACTGTTCCATGTTCTATAATTTTGTCTGACATGAACAACTCATATGCATAAGTCATCTGGATGAAGGGGCAGTGGATCCTCTTCTCTCTGGTGCAAGCCAACCTTTCTGTCGGTGACTGCTCTCTCCTTGGGAAATCCGACGCTTTCCAGGGCCTGTTCCTATAGTGGGTGAAGACTCAAATGTCTGGCCTTTTCCCAAATATTATAGGCTATCTCCTCCTGCAGTGATAAAGACAGGACATTGTGCACTGCACGCTTAATGCGTGAGGGGAGTCTCTAGCAGGTGGCGTGTGTGGGCACCGCATCTAAACGTTAATGATTTCTGCTGGTGGGTGCCAGTGGTTCTGAGGAACAAGCACAGAGATTGGATGTAGAGAGGGTGCAAGGTGTCAGGAGAGAGGTTTTGGGAATTTGAGGGGTGGCATGCAGAATTGAGGCCAGGAGAGAGGTGGTAACTTACCGTTGCAGCTCGGTGGAGGTCGTTGGTTTTCTTCCGATATTGGACAGCGGTCCTCTTGTTCATGCTGCCCACACTGACAGCCTCTGCCAGAGGTGGCATTGCTGGAGGAACAGGGGGTGGGATTCTCCAATAATGGGGCTATGTCCCCACTCCCACGAGAAAACCGGCTCAAATCACTCCGGACGTTTTTCTAAAAAGTCCGGGGTGATTCTCCATTTTTAAGGGGGCTTGCAGGGCCCCGTAGTGCTCTATGCAGCTCCGGCTGCCGATACGGGGCCCTGCACTTCCGGCCAGGGCTCCGCCCATGCGCGTGGCAACCACCTGCGGTGCCAGCCACGCGTGACATGGCGGACCCACACAGCGGGCAGGCGCCGAAGAAGTAGGCCCCCCCAGATTGTGGGCCTGCGCGATGGGTGGCCCCGCGCGACTGCCGCCGATTTTCTGGTCGCTGGAGAATCGTGGGAAGGCGCCGCGAGTCCGACACCCTATTCTCCGCCCCCGCGTGGGGCGCAACTGCGGTGCGGAGGTTTGGAAAATCCCGGCCAGGGTGTCCCTCCTCTTATCCACAGCACCGAAAAACTTTGTGAGGTTGTCATCCCCAAAGTGAGGAGCAGGTCTGCATACTGCCATGGTTGTACGTTGACTGGGGGTGAGTGGTGAAGGAGGGCTTAAAAGCAGCTCCCCCTTGTTAGCGGGGTGAGTGAGATAGCGAGGGAACCAGTAATATTGAGTATCTCATTTCTGGTATTAACTCCCGTTGAATACAGACCGCAATCTCGCCAGCACGGTCGTCGCAAAGCACCCCGCCAAGCACGCTTTAAACTGGACTTCTTCTAACTAGAGTCTTCTTTAACTAGAGTCTTCTTTAACTAGAGTCTTCTGAATCACGCCCATTATCTGTAAGATATAAATTCATTAGTATGACTATATCAGGCTGTTGCATAACTAGTCTGTGAGATAGCTCTCCCAATTGTGGCACAAGTCCCCCGATATTAATAAGAAGGACGTGGCAGTTTGAGTATTTCATCATTATAAAAATAACCTGTTTGCTTCTGCCTCGTAAATAATACATTTAATAAGGGTTGAGTTATTTTAAATTTACATCAATACATTACCATGGCTCGACAAAGCTCACTGCATAAAAAATTTATGTAGACGTAAAAGTTGGTTGCAGTAGGTGAAACATTCTCACACATTAGTATTTGCATTCACCGATAAATTATTTGGTCTACTGACTACATCACAGTAGATTTTATTAATGTTACAATATTTCATCATTGGAAAATGCTGAGATTTCTAACAAGCAAGTAAAGGTTGCTTGCTTTCATTACACCATACATAGGCTTTCAATTGTAACATACAAATGATTCCTGTAAAATGACTTTGGTAACCCTTCTCACATTGTACATTATTTTCCTGCACCAACTCAGTAACAATATTGAAGAGCTAATTGGAGTTCATGCCATGTCTTGACATGAGTAGGAATGGAATGCGTTTGGTTTGGCTGTGAATGCCGAGCATGCAGTGAATACTAATAGGAAAGGCAGCAAGGCAAGTGCACTCTGATTGAACTTGGGATCTCTGTTGGGTCTTGCCTTTTATATTGCCTATGTTGAGACCAAATGTATTGAGACCTGACTGTCATGTGACTCCAGGTCCACAGCAATGTGGTTGTCACTTAAATGCCCTCTGAAATCAAGCCATTCAATTCCAACAAACCATTACAATGTCCAAAGGGAATGAAACTGGCTGGATCAGCTGGCATCGACCTAGGCACCAGAAATGACAACAGCATCCGAGTCCTGTCGACCCTGCAAAGTCCTCCTTATTAACATCTCAGTGGCTTGTGCCAAAATTGGGAGAGCTGTCTGACAGACAGCCTGACAGAGTCATACTCATGGAATCATACCACATGTACAATGACCCACTGACAAGACAGACACACCAGAGCTGATGGCATAGTGGTATGCAGTAGGGAGGGAATTGCCCTAGGAGCCTCAACATCAACACATCAACTCTAGATCCCACAAAGTCTCATTAGGTCAAATATTGGAAAATAAACCTCCTGCTAGCTACCAACTACACTGACCCCGCCATTCACTCCCCACTAACCCCTGATGAATCAGCACTCCTCTATGTTGAACACCAGTGGAGCAATCACTGAGAGTAGGAAAGGCTGAGAATGTAGTCTGGCTGGAGGACTTCAATGTCCATCACCAAGAGTGGCTTGGTAGCACCACTACAAATCCAGCTGGTTGAATCTAAAAGGACAAAGCAGCTAGACTTGGTCTTTGTCAGATGGCGAGGGAACCAGCAATTGGAAAAAACTTCCTTGACCTCATCCTGACCAATCTACCATTCACAGATGCTTCTGTCCATGACAATATTGGTAGGAGTGACCACTGCACAGTCCTTGTGCAGACAAAGTCTCGGCTTCATATTGAGAATATTGTTCATTATATTGTGTGGCACTAGCACTGTACTAAATGGGATATATTTCAAACAGATTTAGCAGCTCAAAATTGGACACCATAAGGCTTATCTTCCACACTACCGTTACCATCAAGCCAGAATATCAATATTGGTTCAATGAAGAATGTAGGAGGTCAAGCCAGGAGCAGCACCTGGCGTACCTAAAAATGCGATTTCAATCTGGAGGAGCTACAACACAGGACTGCTTGCATGTCAAATCGCATAAGCAGCATGTGATAGAGAGAGCTAAGCAATTTCACAACCAGTAGAGCTCTGCAATTCTGCCTCATCCAGCCAATAATGGTGGTGTCAATTAAACAACTCACTGGAGGAGGAGGTGCCACAAATATCTCCATCCTCAATATGCAGGAGACAAGTGCATCAGTGCAAATGACAAGGCTGAAGTATTTGCATAAATCTGCAGCCTGAAGTGCTGAGTGTATGATGCGTCTCGGCCTCCTCTTGAAGTCCCCAACATTGTAATTGTCAGTTTTAGCAAAATCGATTCACTCCACATGATATCAAGAAGGCAAAGGACACTGCAAAGACTCTGGGTTCTGACAATATTCCGGCAGTCATACTGAGAACCTGTGCTCCAGAACCTGCCACACCCATAGCCAAACTGTTCCAGTATAGCTACAACACTGACATCTACCCGGCAAAGTGAAAAACTTCCCAGGTGTGCCTTGCACACCACAAAAAGCAAGATCATTCCAAGCCAGCCACTCACTGCTGCATCAGTCGACTCTTCACTTGCCTGAATGTGTGCAGCTCCAACAAATACTCAAGATTCTTGACACCAACTCGGGCAAAGCAGCCCACTACATTGGCACCATATCCACGGCCTTCAGCATTCACTCCCGCCCCCATCAATGCACAGTAGCAGCAGAGGGTACCATCTACAAGCTGCACTGCAGCAACTCACTATGGCTCCTTTGACAGCACCTTCCAGACCTGTGACCTCTACCACCTAGAAAGACGAGGCCAGCAGATGCATGAATACACCATCACCTGCAGGTTGCCCTCCAAACCACTCACATGACTTAGACTATATTGCTATTTCTTCACTGTTGCTGGGTCGAAATCCTCCCTTACAGCACTGTGGGTAAATCTACACCACATGACCTGTAGCTGTTCACAAAAAACAGCTCACCACCAACTTCTCAAGGGCATTTGGGGATGGGCAATGAATGGTGGCTGAGCCATGACACATAACGTAATGAAAGAATTTGCAAAAATAATTTCTTCAAAGAATGCATTCTGTTTTTTCTGAACAATAAAGTTGCACACACATTTTTGAGAGCATTTATTTCAAGATATAGAGTAGAAAAAAGGAAACCTGTTGGAATTGTTCCGAGATTTCTAGTACCATCTTTGGTGTTTAAAAAAATCCTTTTTTGCATGCTTCAGTAAGAAATTATATTTGTAAATAGATCTATTTTGTAGATCAGACTGTTTTGAAGAAAGCCTTTCAATTCTGCGTGACATTCATCCTCCATCGAACATCCTCAAAAAAACAATCATTGTGCCTTAATTTATTTTTGTGCAAGTGGGTGTGTTTTGAATGAGTTCCAATCTGGCCTACTCGTTTATCTCATTTCTATTTGGAGCTTTCTCTGCATAAGTTGGCTTACATGTTGCACAAAACAACAGTGACTACTTCAGCAGTACTTAATTTTCTCTGATGCAATTTGTGACATCCTGAGAACTTGACAGATGCTACATAAATTCAAGCTGTGTCTTTTACTTTTGGTTCCATAATTAAATATCTGCTTCTTATCTGTACCTTCAGTGTGCAGTGCATTCTATTTTTTTTTCCAATATGGTTTTTATTTACAGCTACATGCCAATTTCCACTTTCTATTGGTGTAAACTATAGAATACGAGATATTGACAGCGACGTGGGGCAATGAGATGTTAATTGAATGTGCTGAGAACTGGCAACTTGAATATTGGATGATTATTAAGTGACAGAAACCTGCCAACTTCAAAGGAACTGTTTTGCACATTAATGGTACTCTACTTTAAAATATCTTAAGTGAGGAACAATATTTTCTTTGTTAATTTTTATCCAATATAGCAAACTAAATACAATTCTCGTATTTCAGAACACAGTGCTGATCAAAGAATATGCACAATATAACAATAATAATAATCTTTATTGCCACAAGTAGACTTACATTAACATTGCAATGAAGTTAGTGTGAAAATCCCCTGGTCGCCACACTCCGGCGCCTGTTCGGGTACACTGAGGGAGAATTCAGAATGTCCAGTTCATCGAACAGCACGTCTTTTCGGGACTTGTGGGAGGAAACCGGACCACCAGAGGAAACCCACACAGACATAGGGAGAACGTCCAGACTCCGCACAGACAGTGATCCAAGTCAGGAATTGAACCTGAGACCCTGGCGCTGTGCAGCAACAGTGATAACCACTGTGCTACCGTGCTGCCCTTGAGTATTGCTGAATAAAGAGACATGCTGTCAAAGATGTTTGCCTGGCACTCATCAGGATAGACGATAGAATACCAAATGTATAATCGCACTAACGTGAGCCAAGAGATTACCTGATTGATCTCCGCATGGGGTTCGTGGAATATTAATTTCCTGCTAATAGGTGGAGGCCCATTAACTGGGGCTCATAGAATTATCTCTTAAAAGCCGGCCCTGAGTGGGACCATCAAAATCGATAGTCCCAGTTGTGCTGCATGCTATGTTCCGGCATTTCCTTTTGGCTGAAAATAAATTGCCGTTTGGATTGACCATTTTGGGTCGCTTGAGCTTTTATAAATTGTAATAGGAACAACAATTTATACTGCATGAGAAAAGAGTGCTGATTGGTTGGCAAGTGAACTTGAATTGACAGTGGCATTGCCATGGAAAATGCAGCAGGGAATAGTTACCTATCAATATTTTGATAAATTTAAATCAGAGAGGTTAACTCTGATTTGTCAAGGCATTGCACTTGGGAATAAACTTGTCCCCCAAACTTTCATTTCGATGAAAAAAGGCGCAATGCATGGTCATGTTCCTTTTGACTCCAAAGGGCGCTCTGTGTGAGTAAAGGTAACTTCTTTTTTTGTAGGCTTCAAAGCGGCTGATTGGCTTCTTAGGCCATTGCAGAGAACATTTTAGAGTCAACCATATTGCTGTGGGTCAGACCAGGTAAGGACAGCAGATTTCCTTCCCTCAGAGATATTAGTGAACAGATGGGTTTTTACTGCAATCGACAATGCTTTCATGGTCACCATTACTGAGCTCTTTGATTCCAGATTTTATTCAATGAATTTTGACTCGGCTGACTGCCGTGTTGGAATTCAAACTCATATCCCCTGAACATTAGCCTGGGCCCCTGGATTACAAGTCTGGTGCATTACTGATATGCCATCACCTCCCTCTGGAGCATTAATTTATGGAGTTTAATATATCACCATCCACAACAAAGTGAATGAACAGCCCATTCACAAATGTGCTGTCATTCATTTGAAGTAAATCTGTCAAACAACAGTGATTGGCTAAATTATACCATCAATACTTTTCATCTTTCAGCAAAAAGTTGCAAAGCCAGCCACCTGGGATGCTGCTGAGAAACATAAATATACATTATTTACATGTGTACATTTAACATTTAATTCACACCTAGTTCAAAGCATTTGTAACTTAAATTTGTTTCTGATCAAAAGCAAACAGCCTAATTACTGCAGTTCTGAGAACACCAACTGCCTTTTTGAATCTTTGCAATTCTAATTGTAAAATTGCTTTTAAATCTCTGTATGCTTCATGGTATTAGCTCTGGTGACTTGGGAATAGTTATTCAACAAAAGGTCCGCTGGTGATCTAGCACCGATTTACAGAAGACGGGTTGACTCCAGTCTTAGAACATAGAGCATACAGTGCAGAAGGAGGCCAGTCGGCCTATCGAGTCTACACTGACCCACATTAAGACCTCACTTTATCCCCGTAATCCAATAATCCCTCCTGTCCTTTTTGATCACTAAGGGCAATTTATCACAGCCAATCCACCTAACCTGCACGCCTTTGGACTGTGGTAGGAAACCAGAGCACCCAGAGGAAACCCACGCAGACACGGGGAGAACGTGCAGACTCTGCACAGACAGTGACCCAGTGGGGAATCGAACCTGGGACCCTGGCGCTGTGAAGCCACAGTGCTATCCACTTGTGCTACCGTGCTGCCCTACAAAGGATGTATTGAAAAGATGTATGTCAGAGAGGATCAATAAAGGTGGATGACATCAGATGTAAAAATGGAAAAGCATAAGTAATTTGATCATGTGTTTTGCATCCACTCAGTCTCTGCTATAGTTGCATTGTTGACCTTTAAGGGATCACTTTGTAAGAAATCATTGCCTGAAACTTACCAGTTTATGGTCTCAACCAATGGAACTCTAGTCGTGTTGAATGGTGACAGTTTTCCACATTTCTCCCATGAAACCTTTCAGTGCAAACAGCAGATGGACACTTTATGGAACATAGCTTGGAGACCTGGTGCACTAGAATCAGAAATATTCGTTTTTGTATGTCTTATTTTCACCTGAAGTTCTGAGTGGATAAAATTTTTAGTCCAGTCCAATGTTGTGAGTTGTCAAAAATGCAGCTTAAAAAAACAAAAAAATGTAAAACAGTCTGTAAATATGGTTGCAAAAACTTATGAAACTTCTAGTTCACTTATCATCTGAAGATCATATTGTCTTGCAATGCTTCCACTCATTTATTTGGTCCATTTAAAGTAAGGAACCTATGGAGTAACTGCCGACCTAATCATTCATAAGAATTCAAAATAAGAAATTAAAATATTTGTTTTGCAGTTTGTTATTCTGTGTATTTGTGGTCTGGCAAGATGTTGATTAATCCCAGTAGAGTTTAGTGCCATGTTTACACAGCAGAGCTTCTTACACTGGAATACACTGAGACTGTGAGAGATCTGAATTCGCCCTGTTTACACCAATGGACAGATTCATCACCATGTGTGAACAATCTTGCTCGTGTCCCAATGCTTTCAATTCCTGTGTGTGACGATACTCATGCAGTCCTGTTGAGTATAGGGAATTTGGTACAGTGACAGTGAAGGAATGACAAAATATTTTCAAGTCAGACGGGAGTGTGACTTGGGAGAATGTCGAGGTGATGGAATTCCCAAGGGTCTGTTACTCTTGTCCAGCTTGGTGGAAGTGTGCTTGTGGGTTTGCAGTATGCCTTGCATGGAAAAGGCGGGGAAAAAATACAAAATTAAATTAAATCCCTTCTGTTTTTTTAGTTTCAAGACAAACATATTTTTCTCTAATTTACAAATACACTTGTTTCCATTTCATTGAAAATAACAGCATAGTGACACCTTAATAATTGTTTAATCGAGAAATGCAAATCTAGATTGTAATGGCGCTGTAGAATGAAAACCAGGTTTACTAATTGCAACACAATTATGAATAAATATTTGTGGAGTACTTTCTTTTGAAAAATTGTAAAAAAAATTAAGATATATTTGTCGGGCCTATAAATGGCTGCTAACTATTTTCTTATTGAATATGTTTGGAATTTTACCAAACAAGCATTTGCAAATTTCATCATCGACTGAACAATGGGCTACCTTTAAACAGAAGATATTCCCTGTACAGTTCCTGTCCCAGGCAGGGGAGAGGTCAGACAACAAGGCCAGAGTTCACTGGATGATGAAAGGAACAGAGACCAAAATGAAGCAGAAAAAGGGGCCATATGACAAATGCCAGACTTATAATGCTCGTCAGAACCAGTCTGAATATAGCACCTTCAGTGAGGAGGTGAAAAAAGAAATAAGAGAATCTAAAAACAGAGTGGCAGCCCACATGAAGGAAATTCCAAAGATTTTATGTAGGCATATACATGATAAAAGGATGGGAACAGGAGGAGTAGGGCTGTTTAGTGACCACAAAGGGTACTGAAGGCAGCTGAGGACATTGCTGAGTTAGCAAACAAATACTTTGCCTTTGCCTTCTCCAAGGAAAAAAATACTGCCAAAGTTGTAGTGAAAGATGAGGTAGTCGAGACGCTGAATGGGCTAAAATTGATATAGAAGAATATTAGAAAGGCTGGCTGCATGTGACGTTGATAATCACTAGCACCGGATCTTAAACATCCAAGAATACTGAAAGAAGTAAGCATGGATATTGCAGAGGCACCATCCATAATCTTCCAATTCTCCTTCGATACAAAGGATTGTAGAATTATAAGTGTTAGAAAAAGGTTGTAAGAATAAAACTAAAACTACAGGCCAGTCAGTTTAACTTCAGTGCAGAGAAGGTTTTTAGAATTTATAATCCAGGCCAAAATTGGACAAGTATGGATTAAGAAAGGAAAGTCAGCATGGATTTGTTAACCATTTGTTAACCATTTGTTAAACGGTTAACTAAATTGATTGAATGTTTCAGTGACTTACAGAGAGGATTGACGAGAGTAATGCAAGTGGTGTAGATGGATTTCCAAAGACATTGGATAAAAGTGCTACATAACGGACATTTCAGCAAATTTGAATGAAAGGAACTGTGGTAGCAAAGCTACAACATTGACTGAATGGCAGGAAACAGAGTGTCGTACTGAGTACACAGGGCGGTGGAATTGATGGACAAATGGCAGATGAAATTTAATGTGGAGAAGTATGAAGTGATACAGTTGGCTGAGTGTAGTGATAAATGGTTATTTTTCAGATTGGAGGAACGTTTATATTGGAGCTCCCCAGGGGTCAGTGTTGAGACCCTGGCTCTTCCTGATACATTTTAATGGCCTAGACTGTAGTGTGCAGGGCATGATTTCAAAATATACAGATGGTACAAAGATTGGAAGTATTGTCAACTTTGATGAGGACGATCTTTAACTTCAAAAGGAAACAGAGATATTGGTAGATTGACAGACAAGTGACAGATGACGTTCAATGCAGAGAAATGTGAGGAGATTCATTTTGGCAGGAAGGATATGGAGAGATAGTATTAAATTAAGTATAAATAAAAGAAGAATTGCTGAAGGAAGTGTAGGAACAAAAGGCGCCATTTAACTAAATGGGAATAAAATTCCATAGCAAGCGCGTTTAGTTGCAGCACCGAGAAACACTTTATCTAACGTTACTCGGGTTAGATGGGGGCCTCAATGGGGAATGTGTGGCCGAAGCTGCAGATGGCCCTGTTTAGTGCACTGAGGATCTCCGCTTGCCGAAACTCCTCAGTGTAGTGAGAGATCAGGACGGCATTTAAAAATGGCATTCTGATCTTTGGAGCCCCCAACGCGATCCATGACCCCTCCCAAGCCCAACTCACCAGCCCCTCGCCAGCCAACCGCCCCCCCCCCCCCCCCCCAGCACCCACCCAGGGCACCTCCAACCCGATCGCCATCATGTAAAACGTGCCAGCTTGGTACCTTGGCAGTGCCAACCTGGCACCCTGGCAATGCCCCTGCCGGGTGGCAATGCCACCTGGGCACCTTGGAAGACCCAGGCTGGCACCCAGGTGGCATTGCCAGAGTGTCAGACTGGCAGTTCCAGGCTGCTCAGATGGCACCAGCAGTACCCCGGTACCACCCTACTCAAAGGGCAAACATCTGAGAGACCCCTACAAGTTACGTTCCATCTGGTCCCCTAGTTCCATCTGTATTTGTCAAGACCAGTACTGAACGGTGCTGACCCGAGGTCTCTGGGGTGAAGTGGCTGGATCTCAATGCCTCAGGAAACTGTATATTAAAGTGAGACTAGCTGTCTTGCTCTATTATGCAGTTTTGGCAAAATATGACCTTGTGAGGCGTTGCGATCTGGGTAGATCCTGGGAACGGGGTTTCCTGACTTCTATTGGCCACGTTGCGTCATGGCGAGGAATAGCCGTTCAATCACACCCTAACCGTGTATATGTATGTAAGTCATTGAAGATGGCAGGGAATGTTGTTGCTTCATTTTCCACACCACATGGGGCACAAGGCAGGCTTTCATTTGTTTGAAGGGGTACCACTCTGCATGGCTGACCAGTAATTTATCCTGCTCTGGCTGGCTGCCATTGGGGTGTTGAATGATTTTGCGGGTTGATATTCAACCTGTTTGGCTGCCTTATGAACGCACCTTTCTTAGCCATCAAGTCCGAGGGTGGGACTTGAATCTGCAGCTTCCGCTCAGAGGCAGGGGCATTGCTCGCTGCTCCACAAGATCTCACAAGGCAGGTGAGAGCAGTTAATAAAGCATATGGGGCGGGATTCTTCCGTACACGTCCTCCGCACCTTCAGGGGCTAGGCCGGCGCCGGAGTGGTTTGCGCCCCGCCTGCTGGCGTGGAAGGCCTTTGGCGCCACGCCAGCCGGTGCCGAAAGGACTCCGCGGGCCGGCGCAAGTTTGCGCATACACGGGAGCATCAGCGGCTGCTGACATCATCCCCACGCATGTGTGGGGGGGGGTTCACCTACGCGTCGTCCATCGCGGAGGCTGACACGGCCACGCATAGGAAAAGAGTGCCCCCACGGCACAGGCCCGCCCACGGATTGATGGGCCCCGATCGCGGGCCAGGCCACCTTGGGGGCACCCCCTCGGGGCCAGATCGTCCCCAGGACCCCGGAGCCCGCCCGCGTCGCCAGGTCCCGCCAGTAAGGGACCTCGTCTAATCTACGCCGGCGGGACTGGCAAAAACCCAGCGGGACTTCGGCCCATCACAGGTCGGAGAATCGCCGGGGGGGGGGGTCACTGCGATCGGCCGCCGACCGATGGGCAACGATTCACGCCCCTGCCGAATATCTGGTGCCGGAGATATCGGCGGACGGCGGGGCCGGGATTCACGCCGCTCCCCCAGTGATACTCCGACCCAGCAGGAGGTTGGAGAATCCCGCCCATGGTATCCTAAGTTTTATCAATAGCCACATTGTGTAGAAGAGTAAGGAGGTCATATTGAACTTTCATAAGGCAGTAGTTAGGCCTCATCTGGAGTACTGCATCCAGCTCTGGGCATCATATTTGAGGAAGGATGCAAAGGCACTGGACACAGTACAGAGGAGATTCACAAGAATGATTCCAGGGATAAACAACTGTAGCTGTGACAATAAATTGGAGAGGTTGGAACTGTTGTCCTTGTAGAAAGGATGGCTGAGAGGTGTCTTGGAAGAGGTGTTCACGTTCTTGAGGGGTATGGACAGGGTAAATAGTGAGATATTGTTCCCTCTCAGGAGTGCATCAAGAACCAGATGGCAGAGACTCAAAATAATGGGCAAAAGGAATAGAGGTGATGTGATAAAAATCATGTTTACCCAGAGAATGTTGGAGTCTGGAACATACTTCCTGAGAGATTGGTGGAGGCAGGTTAGATTGAGATATTCTAAAGAAAATGGATTGCTATCTGAAAATAAGGAAAGTGAAAGGTTAAGGGAATAAGGCAGGGGATTGGGATTAGGTAGAATGCTCTTTCAGTGAACCCATGTAGACTTGATGGGCTGAATGGCCTCCTTCTGCACTGTAAAGATTCTGTGATTTTAGCTGGAAGGAGGTGCAGGATCGAGGGACCTGGGGTTATATATGAAGAACGGTAGCATTGTGGACAGCACAATTGCTTCACAGCTCCAGGGTCCCAGGTTCGATTCCGGCTTGGGTCACTGTCTGCGTGGAGTCTGAACATCCTCCCCGTGTTTGCGTGGGTTTCCTCCGGGTGCTCCTGTTTCCTCCCACAGTCCAAAGATGTGCAGGTTAGGTGGATTGTCCATGATAAATTGCCTTTAGTGTCCAAAATTGCCCTTAGTGTTGGGTGGGGTTACTGGGTTATGGGGATAGGGTGGAGGTATTGACTTTGGGTACGGTGCTCTTTCCAAGACCCGGTACAGACTCGATGGGCTGAATGGCCTCCTTCTGCACTGTAAATTCTATGATGATAAATGGTTGAAGGTGGCAGGACAGCTTGAAAAATTATTAATAAGGCACAGAGAATTCTGATCTGTATAAATGGAGTACAAAGGTAAGGGAGTCATGGTGAACCATAATAAAACACTGGTGTGGCTTCAACTGGTGTGTTGTGTCTAATTCTGGACACCTTCTTTAGAATCATAGAGTCATTACGTCATCAGCACTGATGGAAGCAATTTGGCCTGTCAAATCCATGCTGGCTTCCTGTAGAACAACCCAGTTAGTCCCATATCCCTGCTCTATCTCGTAGCCCTGAAAGTTTATTTCCCATAAGTTTCCATATCATTTCTTTTGAAATCCTTGATGGCTTCCACTTCCACCACCCTCACAGGCAACGGGTTTCCAGGTCATTATCACTCTCTGTGTGAAGAAAGGTCTTTTTCACATACCCCCTGCATCTTTTGACCAAAATCTTAAATTTGTGTTCCCTGGTCATTGTATAATCAATTAGTTGGTACTTTCCTTTGTCTATCTTACCAAAACTTGACATACCTTGTACATTTCTATCAAATTTCCCCTGAATCTCCTATGCTTGAAGGAGAACAATCCTAGCTTCTCCAACCCAAACTTGCAGCTAAAATCCTTCATCCTTGAAACTATTTTGTTAAATCTTCTCTGCACTCTCTCAAGAATCCTTACATACTTCCTAAAGTATGGTGATCAGAACTGGGCACAACACTGTACATGTGTCCAAAGCTTTATAGAGATTCAGCATTACTTGTCTGCATTTCTACTCAATGCCTTTATTTATGATAACTTACATTTATACAGTACCTTTCACAATGATCCAAATTGCTTTATACCTAGTCAAGTACTTTTGAGTTGTAGTCACAGGTATAATGTAGGTCATGTTATCGAATGGCGGAGCAGGCTCAAGGGACTGAATGGTGTATTCTTTCTCATAATATGCATGTTCGTACGCCATTCTGGGATGGATGAAATGAACTGGCCTAGATGGTCTTTATCATCAATATTACCCTGTGAATAGAGGGTGGAATCATGGCTGAAGTTCGTTTTATTTTGATGCTAGTAAAAGTTTACTGTGGGTGGACTTTGTGGGGTGAGTTTGTCAGGGCAGAAGCGCGTAATGGGCCCATAGTGCATCAGTAACCTATTTAACACTGCACATGGTTCTCAAGGGTCTTTTCCATTGACTTCAATCTTGTCCTTTGTCTACTTAACCCACTCGATCCTGATGCTTTTTATGAGTTTTTTGAGGCAATGCAATATCATGATAAAGTTGAGCTGCATAGTAGATATTGAAAATATATTATAGTGAGAAAATACAGATATTATTACGGACCATTTAGTCTTCGTCCTCTAGCCTCCTGAGGGCTCCTATGCTTCTTACTGACAGTGTAGACCTATATTGTTCAATCATTCCACATTGTTACTCAGGAGTCATGGGAGCTTTTTATCCTGCGAGATTAGTAAAAAATCCAATTACACCCCTAGTATGAAATAGTTATCTTGAATAATATCATGCATCCAGGCAGAAGAAAGTCTGCTTTTACTTCTACAGTATCTTGTGCAGTATATCTGGGCTGCAGATATTGAACCATTGTGAATTTGCTGCCACTGTGTCCATATGGAGCAATGTACAGAGCATGTTAATGAGGCTGAGGCAGCCACCAAAATCAGTGTTATCACCTGCACAGTGTTGCAAATAACTAATGAGCTATTTTCCGACGTAACATGGGCAGGGAGGAGGGGGAGATGGGACAAGAGGCCCGTGAACAAAAGAAGCACCAGAGCCCATTATTTCTCTCCCTGATCCTGCTTTGCTAATTATGTTCTCAGTATGCCCTGCTGACCTCAAAAAGTTTTGCACCTGAAACCCCAGTTACTTTTGACCCTGCACACTCTAGAGGTCAGTGTCAAGAAGGCTATAATGCCTCTTCCTTCCACCAAAATGTATCACCTCACATTTCTTTGATTTAACTTTCAGAATGTTGTAAAGATATTGGAGAGGATGTAGGAAAGATTTACAGAATGCTTCCGTGGATGAGAGACTTATAGAACAGTACAGCACAGAACAGGCCCTCCGGCCCTCGATGTTGTGCCGAGCAATGATCACCCTACCTAAACCCACGTAACCCGTATACCCGTAACCCAACAATCCCCCCATTAACCTTACACTACGGGCAATTTAGCATGGCCAATCCACCTAACCCGCACATCTTTGGACTGTGGGAGGAAACCGGAGCACCCGGAGGAAACCCACGCACACACGGGGAGGACGTGCAGACTCCACACAGACAGTGACCCAGCCGGGAATCGAACCTGGGACCCTGGAGCTGTGAAGCATTGATGCTAACCACCATGCTACCGTGAGGCCCAACAGTGCATTGCATGGATTGCATGGATCAATTGCAGGGCTAAAGGGAAAAGGCAAAGGATCTGGGCTAGCTGTGTTGTCTTCATGGAGCGCCGGCACAGCTACAATGGGCTGACTTGCCACATTCTGTGCTGTCATCATTCTAGATTCCAAGGCAAAGGGTGTTTAACCTAATACGCTGCCATTAAGTCTGATTAATCATCTAAAGTTTCTTATAAAATGGTCAGATATTCATTATGCAGCTCAATTTTGAGGTGGAAAGGTTTCACAGCTCAAATAGAATGTAACCCCATTCTAATACAGAAACAAACTTCTTTAGAAATGTATTGGGGCAAAATTCGAATGATTCCAGATGGTACAATGGGCTGTTAGTGTGCCAGGCAATCATGGCTGTCCTCCTCCAGCAAGACCTCCAACCTACTCCCCTTGACATTCAAGAGCATATACCATCGCTGAATTCTCAATATCAACATCCTGGGGATCACCATTAAACTTAAACAAGCATTTGGATTTATTGGAATGAATAGTTCTTTGGCTGTGGTGAAAAGCAGAGAGGGGGTGTAAAAAGATTTTCCCTGCGGTCTAGTGGATACAGGGAAATGACTGATTGGGGGAGCTGATGTCAGGCACCTTGCCCTGCTGAATGGGAACAATAAGGGATGTGAGTGAGCTCCCCCACATAGCAGGTTAAGTGAGGTCACTGAATTACTTTATGCACTGCAGCCAGGTTCTGAAGAACAAGTTAAGTCTCTGTTTATAACCCAATCTCCGTGGGCTCATCTGAAAACTGAGGCACCTTCCTACTCATTTCCTTAATTGCTAAAAGATGACTGAAACTCTTCCAACCTTTTCTTCTACTTTGGCCACATAAATGTGTTGTTCCTTTAACTGTTGCAGGCCTTTAAAACCTACAGCAACAACAGATTCCCTCTCTTCTGTTCCACTCCCCAATCCCCACAATGGGCCATGTTGTCTATCCCAAGTTTGTAAATCAGGGTGAACGCATAAACTAAGTTGGCTCCACTTGTGTTCAGCTAGCTACCTTGCCCTCTGTTGGATCCCGACAGAGTGACCACAAGGAAGCGATGATGGAGGCAAAGAAAAGGTTTAATTAACACAATCTTACTATCTGCAACCCCACGCCCCAAAGGGTCTACTGCCCCGACCCACATTCAGGTCAATGTTATTATGTCTGCTCTGTCCCCCCATGTTAAAGGGAGGCCTGTCCTCTTATCGGGAAGCTCGTATTCGTCCGACGTTATGGGGAACCTCACAGTCCACACCCCATGACTCTGGGGAGGATTATAACACCCTCCCATCAGTTTCACACCAGAATGATAAAGTTGACCTTATCGTAACATCATTTAACAGCTTGTCACTGCCACAAACTCCAACTTCCATTAAGCAAGAGTTTTGCACAGATATTTCAAACAATTGAGTTTGCCAGGAAGTTTTTTGAATTCCCATTAACAAGCAATTAACATCCTAAACTGCTGTGACACACACACACAATCAGTAATGTACTAGCAAACCAAATAGAGCATTATTACCCTGAGGAAAAATAAAAGTGCCAAGGTGATATACAGCTACCCTCTTCCAGCACAATCACTTTGGAGCATTTGAAAAGATCTTTGAAAGACCCCACTGTGAGTGTGAACAGGACAGGAGTAGACCGAGTTGTCAAGTCTTTCATGTTTGATTAACTAAGGAAAGGAGTACCGAGGAGATTAGTGAATTTCGCATTTAATATTAAACAGAAGAATCTAGCGCAAGGGACCATGTAGTTCATTTTAACTTAAATTCAATAAATATTTATTTTAGCGTAATTCATTAATTAGTGCTAGAAATGTCAGACAAAGGGGTGCCGTGTTCTAACTGTGGGATCTGGGAGGTCCATGCCGCTTCCAGCATTCCGGATGACGACATTTGCAGGAAGTGTTCCCAATGGCAGCTCCTCACAAACCGCACGGTTCGGTTGATGCAGCAGTTGGATGCACTTAAGAGCATGCAGATGGTGGAAAGCATCATAGATAGGAGTTATAGAGACATGGTCACACCCAAGGTGCAGGCAGACAGATAGGTGACCACTATAAAGGGCAGGCAGTCAGTGCAGGAATCCCCCGCGGCTCTCCCCCTCTCTAACAGTATATTGTTCTAGATACTGTTGGGGGGGTGGCCTATCGGGGGGAAACAACAGCAGCAGCCAGAGCAGTGGCACCTTGACTCACTCTGTTGTTCAGCAGGGAGGGTCAAAGCACAGAAGAGCAGTAGACGTAGGTGATTCCATCGTTAGGGGCACAGATAGGCACTTCTATGGTCGTGAAAAAGACTCCAGGATAGTGTGCTGCCTCCCTGATGCCAGGGCCATAGAACGTACAGTGCAGAAGGAGGCCATTCGACACATCGAGTCTGCACCGGCCCCTGGAAAGAGCACCCCACCCAAGTTCAACACCTCCACCCTATCCCAATAACCCAGTAACCCCACCCAACACTAAGGGCAATCCTGGACACTAAGGGCAATTTATCATGGCCAATCCACCTAACCTGCACATCTTTGGACTGTGGGAGGAAACCGGAGCACCCGGAGGAAACCCACGCACACACGGGGAGGATGTGCAGACTCCGCACAGACAGTGACCCAAGCCGGAATCGAACCTGGGACCCTGGAGCTGTGAAGCCATTGTGCTATCCACAATGCTACCGTGCTGGGATATCATCGAATGATTGCAGGGCATCCTGAAGGGGGAGGGTGATAAGGCAAAGGTCATGGTACATGTTGGTACCAGTGACATAGGTAGAAAGAGGGATGAGGTCTTGCATCAAGATTCAGAGAGTTCGGCAAAAGACGGAAGAGCAGGACATCTTGGGTTTTAATCTCTGGATTACTCCCAGTGCCACGTGCTCGGAAGTACAGGAATAGGAGAACAGCACAGATAAATGCGTGGCTAAAGAGTTGGTACAGGAGGGAAGGTTTTAGATTCCTGGACCATTGGGACTGTTTTTGTGGAAGATGGGACCTGTACAAGCGGGACGGTCTCCATCCAAACCAGAACGGGACTAACATCCTTGCTGGCGGTTTTGCTAGTGCTGTTGGGAAGAGTTTAAACTAGTTTGGCAAGGGGAAGGGACACAGACTGATAGCAGAATAGGGACACAGTATAACATAGAAAAGCAATCAGGTGAGAGGGAATACAATGGTTGTAAGTTTCAAGGGAGTAAGACAAGGCTAGATGACCTCTCCTTTAATGCCAAGAATAGTAAAGGTAAAACGGATGAGGAAGATGATTGACACGTATAATCATGATATAATAGATATGGCAGAGGCATGGTTGAGTGAGGGGCAGGATTGGCAGCTCAAAATCCCGGGATATAGAATCTTCAGGCAAGACAGAGGAGGGAATAAAAGAGGAGGAGGCAGTGTATTATTAGTTAAGGAGGCAGTTACTGTTGTAAGGAGTGATGATGTCTTGGAGGAGGCATCAAATGAAGCTATGTGGATGGAGTTTTGGAATAAAAAAGGGACAGCTACATTGCTAGATGTTTATTATAGACCCCAAGGCAGTCAGCAGGAAATTGAGGAGAAAATATGTGCACGGTTTGCGGAGGGGTGTAAAAATAATGAGGGTAATTATATTAGGTGATTTCAACTACCCCAAAATTAATTGCGATAACTGGAATGAACAGAGTTCTGAAAATGTACACAGGAGAACGTTTTAGCTCAATATGTAGAGGCTCGAACAAGGGATGGTGCAGTGCTCATCATAATTCTGGGGAATGAAGCCAGACAGGTGATTGATGTGTTGGCTTAGCAGTAGGAGACAGAGGGTGATTATAATTGGCTGCTTTAATGTCTGGAAACCAGTGACCATTGGCATACCACAGGGATCCCTATTGTTTGTCATTTATATAAATGACTATGTGGGCTGGTAGGGTCAGTAAATTTGTGGATGACACAAAGATTGGCCGGGTGGTTAACAGTACTGTTGAGTGTCTTGGCTTACAGGAAGATATAGATGGGATGGTCAAATGGCCGGATAAGTAGCAGATGGAATTTAACCCTGAAAAGTGCGAGGTGATACACGTTGGAAGGAGTAATTTAACAGGGAAGTATACTATGAAAGGTCTGACACTGAAAGGTTCTGAAGAACAAAAGGACCTTGGCGTGTTTGTCCATAGATCTCAGAAGGCAGGTTAATAGGGCAGTAAAGAAGGGATATGGGACACTCACGTTTATTAATAGAGGCATAGTTTACAAAAGCACGGAGGTCATAAAGGAGCTGTATACAACTTTGGTGAGGCCACAGCTGGATTACTGTGCGCCACATTATAGGAAGGATATGGTTGCATTGGAGGGGATGCAGAGACGATTCACCAGAATGTTGCCTGGGATGGAATATTTCAGTTATAAAGAGAGGTTGGATAGGTTTGGGTTGTTTTCTCTGGAGCAGAGAAAACCTGCTTGAGGTGTACAAGATAATGAGGGGCATGGACAGGGTGGATAGGGAGCAGCTGTTCTGCTTAGTTGAAGGGTCAGTTATGAGGGGACACAAGTTCAAAGTGAGGAGTGGGAGGTTTAGGGGGGATTTGAAGAAAATAGTTTTTACCCGACGAGTGTGACGGTCTGGAATGCACTGACTGGTTTATAATGTTAACGACAATCTGGCGGTAGTGGACGGCATACTAATGAAACTGGACAGGATAGTAATCCCACAGAGCATGCGAGAGCTGGTCCTCGGCCAAATCCACGATGGTCACCTGGGGGTCGGAAAGTGTCGCCGTCGAGCCCGAGAGGCAGTATACTGGCCTGGCATCAGTCAGGATATCACCAACATTGCCCAATTGCCAAACGTGCCAAAGGTTCCAGCCGGCTCAGCCGAAAGAGACTTTGCAGCCGCATGAACTGGTGTCGTCCCCATGGTCCAAAGTTGGTATTGACCTCTTTCATGCAAAGGGCCGAGACTATGTCCTCCTCATGGACTACTTTTCTAACTACCCCGAGCTGGTCAGACTGACTGACCTCACATCAGCAACAGTCATCAAGGCATGCAAAGAGACCTTTGCCCGTCATGGCATTCCACTTACAGTCATGACTGTTAATGGCCCGTGCTTCTTCAGCCAGGAGTTGACAGATTTTTCCCAGCTGTACAATTTTACGCATGTCACTTCAAGCCCTCACTACCCCCAGTCGAATGGGAAAGCTGAAAAGGGGGTCCACATTGTTAAAAGACTGTTGTGCAAAGCTGCTGACTCGGGTCCAGATTTTAACCTGGCGCTGCTAGCCTACAGGGCGACTCCTTTGCCCGCTGGCCTGTCCCCAGCACAGCTGCTAATGAACCGCACACTACGGACGACGGTGCCGGCTAGCCACATCCCAGACCTGGACAATTTTCCGGTCCTGCAAAGGATGCAACAGTCTTGGGCCCTGTCATAATATATACCAATATATCATGGTGCAGACACACACTGATGGACACACACAGGGATCAATCAACATGTACAAACACCGCAGCCATTCACCAGTTAGAATACACACACTATAAAGGCAGAGGGCACCATGCTCATTCTGGGTGCTGCCTCTGAGTGTAACAGCAACTTATTCAGCCCAGCATGAACTCACAACACATGCTGAGAGAATCAACTGGTTCAGACAAGGCTTAGGTCTCTAGTCCAAGTTAGCATTATTTAGACCCACAGTCATCGTGTGTTAGTTAGTTAGAAGTAGTTAATAAAATTGAGTTGAACCTTCATCAGTGATGGAAGTGTCTGTTCATCTCTCAAGCCTACACAAGCCAACACATCAGGCCCAATGCAGGTCGGCGTATGACGCCCACGCCACAGACTTCCCTGCTCCGGTCCCTGCTGACCGAGTTTGTGTTCAGCTGCCTTACGGTGGCTGGTCTGCCACAACTGTGGTGGTCAAGCAAGTGGCCGCGCGATCATTCCTCGTTCGCATGCATGATGGCTCCTTTCTTCGGCGTAATAGGCGGGCACTGCGGCGGCTTCCACGCTTGCCACCTGAACGTGATGTCCCGCCTCGCCTGCTGGTTCCTCAGGACGCGCCCTTCCACGAGGCCACCGATCTGCCAGTTCTTTTACTGACCACTGAATTGGGGGCAGCTCTGCCTGCTCCAGTGCAGGCGGCCCCTGACCCACCCTTGAGGCGGTCAACCAGAATTCGGCGCCCGCCACAGAGACTGAATTTATAGACTGAATATTGCATTGTCTTGCGATCCGTTTACACATCTGTCCATATTGTTTCTTCCTAATTTGTTGTCTGCCCTCTATCTGCACTGGACACCTTCCCATTTATGAAATGAAAAATGAATGAAAATCACTTATTGTCACGAGTAGGCTTCAAATGAAGTTACTGTGAAAAGCCCCTAGTCGCCACATTCTGGCGCCTGTCCGGGAATCGAACCGCGCTGCTGGCCTGCTTGGTCTGCTTTAAAAGCCAGCGATTTAGCCCAGTGAGCTAAACCAGCCCCATTTAAATACGTTCACATACTTTGTACATAGTCAGGCTCCTACACATGTAAATACGTTCACATACTTTGTATATAGTCAGGCACCTGCACACACACTCACTATTTATTGACCTACACCCATTTTTTTTAAAGTAAAAAAAAGGGGAGATGTCATAATATACACACAAGTATATGATGGTGCACAGATAGGCAATGATTGACACACAGGATGACCAATGAACACACAGAACACAGCAGCCAATCACCAGACAGGACACGGCCACTATAAAGCCAGAGGGCACTAGTTTTCCTGCTCTCTTGGGTTCCAGCCTCTGAGACAGTCAGAGCCCATGAGCAACAACTAGAGCATACACCATGTGGTAGTAAGATAGTCTGGTCAGGTTAGCCTCAGGTCTCCAGTCAAGTCAGCATAGTGTCAACCCACAGTTAAAGCATGTATGATAGTTAAGAGTTCAATAAAATCGAGTAGCACTTCTCCGACGCTGCGGGGTTTGGAGAATTCCGCCCCATGTTTTCATTCCTTGAAAAAGAGAAGCTGTCACCTGTGTTTAAATCCCTCAGATCCTTTAGCTGCGAGTGAACCATTCATTTCTCGTAGTGGGTTCTGATTGACAGCTTCCATAAAACAGCTGCTAGCCTTGCTTCGCTCAATTTCTTCACTCTAAGTGCTGCACCACAATGTTTACAACCATCAACCACGTCAAAGAGAGTAACTTATATTCCAATCACACCCTTTCATGCTTGAGTGATTTTGAAGTGCTGAGTTGGAAATTGGCAGCACTTAACTCTCTTTGACGTTGGGGGTCCCTTTAGTTATGGGGTCTCTGTTGGGGGTCCCTATACTTAGGGGGAACCTGTGTGGGTCCCTTTAGTTAAGGAGTCTCTGTGGGGGTCTGTTTATTTAGGGGGTCTCTGTAGGGGTCCCTTTAGTTAGTGATTCCTGTGGGCGGTCTTCTTATTTAAGCAGTCCCTGTGGGGGGTTCCTTTAGTTAGGGGGTCCCTGTGGGGGTCTCCCTATTTAGGAGTACCCTGTTTTTTTTGTTTTTTTTAAAATCAATTTAGAATATCCAATTAATTTTTACCAATTAAGGGGCAATTTAACGTGGCCAATCCACCTAACCTGCACATCTTTGGGTTGTGGGGGTGAAACCCACGCAGACACGGGGAGAATGTGCAAACTCCTCACAGACAGTGACCCAGGGCCGGGATTCGAACCCGGGTCCTCAGCGCCGTAGGCAGCAATGCTAACCACTGTGCCACCATGCCTCCATGTTAATGGGATTCCTTTAGTTACGGGTCTTGGGGGTGCAGTGAAGGGGGGAGGAGTCTAGTAGGGAAGGGATTGGCAGGTAGTGCATTGTGGGAGGTAGTGCTTGTGGGAGGCGGAAGGGTGGGTCTCGGATGGATTTTGGCCCACCGTGAAGTCCACCACGTCAATTTCACAATTGGTAACATCTGTAGTGAGACCCGCCACGTGATTCCTGGTCTGGAGAACCGGAGACTCTCATGCCGGGCCCGCTAAGAGGATGCAAATGGGTCATTAGGACCCATTTGCATTCATTAGCATCCTCCCATTGGTGTGCGGGCAAGAACCCTCGTCCCACTGACAGCGAGGGGTCGGAGCATCGCAATCGGCTTGGCGTCCGGCATGAACCTCGATTTTGGCCGGACGCCCAACTCTCTGTCCAATCGTGATTCACGTTGCCAGTTTCACGGGGCAAAGAATCCGGGCTATCTTTCCACGCATATATCAAAATGGACAGCAAATGACCAGTTCTCTGAAATTGTTTACTCCACATGAAATTGCAACCTTTTTCATCATAAAGATTCGCCACTAAGAGCTAACAATTTAGCTTATTGTGCATAGTGTTTCATGTAGCATATCTCATAATATTATATTCTGATGAAAGTTTGCAGTTATTATGTAAGTCAAAGAAAAGATAACAAAGGGGAATGCTGTGGGCTCAATTCCGGTTCTGTAGGTTTCTCTGTTTCTTTGGCATTGGATCCAGTCCCCAAGAGACTGAATCAGACATCTGCTGAAGACGAGAGTATTTAGAAGCACCGTGGCCTCTTCCTGAAAGGGAAGAGGTCAGCCTTGAGTGGAGAGTGCTCCCTGGAAAATCAGCTAAACATAACAAAACCTCATTTATCTTATGTTTGTTTCAGCATGCAGCGGGGAGTGTGATCTTGATCTATTATTTCACTGTCTAACACTCTTGTGAGCCTTCGTTAATCATCTAATTGCAAACAGACACAAAATGACAGCAGAACAGTGAGCACCAACAAGCTTAAATTTTAAAATGGCTGCTCCTTGATAAGTTGAAAATTTTAATGAGCTAATTACTCACCAAATTCCCACATCTAAAACGTATGCGGAATAAATGTTAAATCGTTAATTATTCCATTTTGTGGAATTAAGTAGCTGATGGTCTAAAGAACAAATTCAAAAGACGTTGCTGGGGAAACTAAATGTAACACTCAAAATATCACTGAAAGAACTCAGATGTATGAAGGCATCAATATAAACCAACGGGTGAAGGGACCGAATGTATGGTTGCTAAATTTGCCGATGAGAGAAAACTAGGATTGAGAGTAAGTATTGAAGAGGACAACAAGAAAATGCAAAGGGTCACAGATAGGTTAAGTGTGGGAAAAAATTGGAACATTGATAACAAGAACAAAGAAAAAAGAAAAATTACAGCACAGGAACAGGCCCTTCGGCCCTCCAAGCCTGCGCCGATCCAGGTACTCTATCTAAAACTGTCGCCTATTTTCTAAGGATCTGTATCCCTCTGCTCCTTGCCCATTCATGTATATGTCTAGATACATCTTAAGTGACGCTATCGTGCCCGCCTCTACCACCTCCGCCGGCAATGCGTTCCAGGCACCCACCACCCTCTGCGTAAAGAACTTTCCACGCATATCTCCCTTAAACTTTTCCCCTCTCACCTTGAACTCGTGGCCCTTAGTAATTGACCCCTAGTAATAATGTGGGAACATATGAGCTTGTCCATTTTGTCAAGAAGAATAGAAAAGCAGCATATTATTAAAATTATGATAGATTGTCGGACTGCAGTACCGAAGATGCTTGGTGTCCTTGTACGTGAATCAGGAAAAGTGAGTACGCAGGCACAGCAAGTGATTAGGAGGGCAAATGGAATGTTGTTGTTTATTACAAGAGTAAAATAAATATAAAAAGTAGGGAAATGTTGCTACATTTGTACAGGACATTGGTGAGACCACCTCTATAGTACTGTGTACAGTTTTGGTTTCCTTACTTACAAAATAATATAACTGCATTAGAAGCAATCCAGAGAAGGTTGATGTCATAATATACACCAGTATATCATGGTGCAGGCACACACTGATGGACACACACAGGGACCAATCAACATGTACAAACAACCCAGCCAATCACCAGTTAGAATACACACACTATAAAGGCAGAGGGCACCACGGTTCCCGCTCATTCTGGGTGCTGCCTCTGAGTGTAACAGGAACTTATCCAGCCCAGCACAGACTCACAACACGTGCTGAGAGAATCAACTGGTTCGGACAAGGCTTAGGTCTCTAGTCCAAGTTAGCATCATTTAGACCCACAGTCATCGTGTGTTAGTTAGTTAGAAGTAATTAATAAAATTGAGTTGAACCTTCATCAGTGTTGGAAGTGTCTGTTCATCTCTCAAGTCAACACAAGCCAACACTTCAGTTGACTCAACTGATTCCTGGGATGGGGGCGATGTTATGAGGAAAGGTTGCAATGTTTGGTCCTCTACCCATTGGAGTTTAGAAGAATGAAAAGTGATCTCATTGAAACGTTTAAAATCCTATAGGGACTAGACAGAGTGTATGCTGACTGGATGTCCCCCCTTGTGGGGAAGGGGGACATAGTTTAAAAAATGATGGGTCTCCCATTTAAGATGGAGATGAGTCTGTTGGAAATATTTTTTTCAGAAAGCAGTGGAGGTTGGATCATTGAATATTTAACAATAATAATAATAATCTTTATTATTGTCACAAGTAGGCTTACATTAACACTGCAATGACGTTACTGTGAAAATCCCCTAGTCGTCACACTCCGGTGCATGTTCGGGTACACTGACGGAGAATTCAGAATGTCCAATGCACCTAACAAGCACGTCTTTCGGGACTTGTGGGAGGAAACCGGAGCACCCGGAGGAAACCCACGCAGACACGGGGAGAAAATGCAGACTCCGCACAGACAGTGATCCAAGCAGGAATTGCACCTGGGACCCTGGTGCTGTGAAGCAACAGTGATAACCACTGTGCTACCATGCCGCCCTTTTTAGAGGAGAGTTAGATAGATTCTTGATTGCCAATGATGTCAAAGGGTATAGGGGCAAAGAGGAAAGTAGAGTTGCAGCCACAATACGATCAGCCATCTTATCAAATGGCAGAGTAGGTACAAAGGGCTGAATAGCCTTCTCCTGCTCCTATTTCTTACATTCTTTTGTTTGCATGCTTTGAAGAAAATGATCACAAAAACAACCAGGCTAGGTTTCCGAGACCTGGCATAAACGCCCAGAGATAGGTTAGTTTTTATTGGACAAGGTTCATAAAAGCTTAATAAATGGAACTGGTTGACAATAGGCTATCACTTCTTTTCTATTCTCCGCAACTAGATACATGATCCGAACTGAAATACAGCTGTCGTAGTCTGATAGCCAGCTGATGTTTGAATAATAATGGTGAACTGACTTGTCCATTTTTGATGGGCTGAGGTTATTACTAGTGCCAGATCCATGGCTTTGTGCCAAATGCCAAATCTTAGACATGGAACTAAGTACCACACTGGGAAATTTGAGCACAGGAAGACCAGGATGGCACAGTGTGGGTGGAACAAAAGAAAATACTTGAGTCAAAACCTGTTGTCTTGGTAATATTAGTGTGCTTTATCTAATGATAAATCCGATTACATCTTTGGGCTCAAAAAATACCACGACAATCTACAAGATATCTTGTATATTTTATACCTTCAATTGTTGGTGGGGGGGGGAGGGTCAGGGTGTTTGGCGGAGGATGATGGATACTGCATTGGAATCGCTGAACAGGAAATAATTAAAATAATTTATTTACAAACAATGAGTTTGCTGGTAATTTTTTTTTTCTTCTGTTTTTTCTCTTCATTTGTCAACAGGTTTAAATGCACCCTGTCATTCACAGTAAAATGTATTAATGTTCTTCACATTTGAATCATCAGGAAAATATACAAAACACAAAGTCTGGATTTCATACTTTTATTACTTTAAACAAAAACATTGCAAAGGTAGATAGAAATGCATGCTAGCTGAGTAAGTGATTTAATAAAATCAAAAACACAGCACGTAACAAACCATACATGTCACCTTATAACATTCCCCATCCAGTATTTCATAGAAGGTATGGATTAAAAACCAATAAATAAAGCTGGGCTTTTTTGGTGTCAGCAGAATTGCATCTGAATTGAGATTGCTACTTTACAATCTAACAGATCCAAGTACGTATGTATGTTGACCGTTAATGTTCCTGCATCAGCAAACGTTCCCAAATTTGAAGAAAAATATTGCTTCCCTTATTAATATCCTTTATTCTGTTTTATAGCACATATCATTCTCTGTCAATTTACGACTACTGCCCTAATTTTTGTCAGCAACAAGTTTACCTTTCCTGTCCAAATCATCTGTATATTGTTTATGGATGCTTACAGAGATATTTGCTCTGTGTGCATGCTTTTGTGTGAGGTTTGAGGTCAAGCAGAATGTAAGTGAAATGTCTTCCTGTGACTAGACTCATTCCACACAGGAAAATGCTTGTCCTTCTGCAACATTTAGTCTGAAGGATTTCCTCTGCATTTAATGAAATTGGACTTCACTCAGATTTTGCCATGAAAAATAAACGGCATTGAAATGATCAGCATGGATTTCAAAATCTGTACAATCAATAATAAACAGGATATCCAGTTTCAATCAACCCTCTGGCTTTAATGATATTTAACCAGCAGCTCCATTATCTTTCATTTTAACTAACCTTTTGCTCAGATTCCTAAGATTTGAGGTGCAAAATGCAGAGAGTCAGACTGAATAATGAGTGCAGTCAATAAGGTCCTGTGTGCCCTTTTCCTTTCTGTTATGTGAGGGATCACTGCAACAATGGCAGAGTTCTGTTGATCTCAAGACCAGCAGCAGTAGTAGCTTTTATTTGTTGCACTCGTGTCTGGCTCAAACTGCCAGACTAACAGACATACCCAGGAGACATCTCTGAGACAGAAGAATGAGGGTCATTCTCTGTTAATGTTTTGATGACATGTTACATTCTCAGCAGGCTACAAAGTAATGGTGACTGTGTATGTAAGAGCTGTATAAATGTGTACAACGATATAACGATATATAGTCAAGAAAATGGAGGCTGCATTTCCTCCCATCAGGGATTATACTGGTGCATTCAGTACCGTGAAGTGACTTGCTGTAGTTTCTTCTTGTCACAATGCATGTCATTTCTATACCATTGACATCACATCAAGGATGTTCTGAGGAACAGAAAAAATAAATTGCAAAACAGTAAATTGCATAATAGATTTTGGCATGAAGAACCAACTTCGTTGCGACTGGGGGGGGGGGGGGTCTGCAGCAGACGTTATAGGACTGAAAATGGCCTCCAGCAATCGAAAAGAACAAAACAAATATGTGTGCAATATATATACACTGTATATGCTAGAGTCTCACAAGATATTAAAAAAAAATCAAAAAACATCGGAACCAGACAACTTTATATGTATAATTATTACCATGCTGACTAAATAGCTGGGCTGCAAAGTTGTGTTCACATAGAATTTGGCTTTCTATATTCAGTGTAAATTATTTACAGGGAAAGGCAACATAATAAATGATATCTTCCCTTCTGAACTTGACCGAATGCTGTCAGTTAGCATCTGGATACATTTCAGAACAAAGTCATTACTGCTTCATCCCATATATTTGTGGCACAATTTGTGGCCAATGTGAAACTGACTAATCTATTTTCACAGTTTGCATGCTATGGGTAAAAAAAAAAGAAAAAGAAATTTGAACATAAATTAAATGTGAGAGAGGGAAGGCTTAAGGAAGACATCCATACACATATACACATTTCCAATGTCTAAAGCTAAAGGTCACTTATTTGACTTGCTGGTTAACCTCTTCTGCCCTTACACCCCATTATACTTAATGCTGATGTCATGTTAAATGCTGTACACGAGATGCACTTTATTCGAAATCAATGTTTTGCTACTCTTCAGAGAATCAAAGAATTGTTACATCATCAAGGGAGGCCATTCGGCCCATTGTGCCTGCTTCAGCTTTCAAAGCAGCATTTTACCTAGTGTCACTCTCCTATCTCCTCCACAGAACCTGCTTTTCCGTACTTTTCAGGTAACAGTCTATTTCACTTTTGAATAACTTAATTGAACCTGCGTCCACCTCACTCTCAGGCAGCCCATTCCAGCACTTAGCCACTCACTCCATGAAAAGGTTTTGCCTCCTGTTACCATTACCTTTTTTTGCCATATGTCTTAAATCTGTGCCCTCTTATTCTCCATCCTATCATTAACAGGAACAGTTTTTTTCCTTTTTTTGTGAGGGCCACAAAGAATCCAGCATGAGTTGAAGGTTAGAAAGAAATAACATTTATTTACAATAACATATATATGCAACAGCAGCAGCAACTCCCTTGCTGCTCATTCCTCTCTAGCTGGTTCCAAACTGGCCAGCTTTATTTATACAGGGAATCAGCTAATGATTTCTCCGACCCCCTCATTGGGGAAGCTCATATTTCCAAAGGATTTTGGGATTGCCATTCGTCCCCAGCCAGTGGTAAGCAGGCAGGTTATAACATCCCTCCCCCACAAAGTCCAAGGAATCCACCGAAGATCCTGGCGAAGGAGGGCATTGGAAGCATTTTGCCACAAGCCGGATACCATTTGCACAAGGCGCTGGATCGGGCGACATGTAACGAGACGCCGAATGGCACTTCCGTGACGAACGGCGTAATGGTTATACATCCACGGCCCGTGGGCCTGAGGACTCCCCCTCTGAGGCGTCCTGTGTCTCCATCTCGGAGTTGGAATCCGCTGCCTCCGTCATCTCGGTGTCTCCACGCGGTTCTGCAATGACCTGCTCAGGCTTTGATTGGGGCACCAGAGAAGATTGTGAGGAATACTCTCCACTGTGCCTGGTCTCTGTGGCTGTAGAAATGAGCTCCGGGGGTGGGGAATCTTTGGAAGAGATGGCCTTCTGGACCGAACGTGGTCTACATGCTTGCGCTGGAGCCGACCCTGGCCCTGCACCTGGTAAGAGATAGGGCCCATTTGGTGAAAGATAATGCCAGGGACCCACTGAGCACCACCAGCAAAATTTCGAACAAACACTGGGTTACCGGGCGCAAACTGCCGAATCGGCCAATGCCGAGAAAAGCTATGTCCCTGTCATTCTTGAGTGCGGCGTACTTTTGCGCCAATGTCTGGGAAAAACATGCGAAGTCTCCGGCCCATTAGGAGTTCCGCGGGAGCTACTCCAGTCACCGCACGTGGAGAGGTCTGATATGAAAACAAAGAACAAGCCAGTCGCGTGTCCACAGACCCGGAAGACTGCTTCTTTAGGCCTCGTTTGAATGTCTGCACTGCTCGCTCCGCCAACCCATTGGAAGCCGGGTGGTATGGAGCAGTGCAGATATGGCGTATGCCGTTCAACTTCATGAACCTCGCAAACTCCTCACTTGTGAATGGAGTGCCGTTGTCCGTGACCAGCACCTCGGGGAGGTCATGCGTGTTGAAAGACAAACGCAACTTCTCAATTACTGCACAGGACGTTGTGCCTACCATCTTATGCACCTCTAATCATTTAGACCGGGCACTGATTAATAGAAGGAACATGGATCCTTGGAAAGGGCCGGTGAAATCCGCATGCAAACGCGCCCAAGGCCGCCCTGGCCATTACCAGTGATGTAAGGGCCCGGCCGGCAGAAGCCTCTGATGCTCCTGGCAAATGGAGCAGTTTTGGGCCACCTTCTCAATGTTGGTGTCGAGGCCTGGCCACCAGACATAACTCCGGGCCAACATTTTCATTTTGGTCACAATTGTGACAAGTCTCTCAGTATCAGCTCCTGTCCTTTTTCCAGGACAATCACACTCATCCCCCACAAGAGGATACTGTCTTCCACGCAAAATTCTGACAGCATGGAGGAAAATGCCCGCAACTCGCCTGGGAGTTGTCTATGCTGCCCACCATATAGGACTATGTGCCAAACCTTTGACAGGACTGACTCTGTCTGGTCCACTCATGGATTTGTGATGCCGTGACAGGCAAGGAGTCCATAAAATGTAGGGTTGCAAACACCTCACCGGTCGTGGGGGTCGACATGGGGCCAGTCAATCAGCTCAGTGCGTCGGCATTCGCTATCTGGATTCCTGGTTTGTGCTCCAGAGAATACTCATAGGCAGTGAGCAACAAAGCCCAGCGCTGGATCCGTGTGGAAGCAATGGGCGGTATTGGCTTATCCTCTCGGAAAAGTCTCAGCAGAGGCCTATGATCAGTCACGATAGTGAAGTGGCGGCCTTTCACCGCAAAAACCACCGCCAGGCCCTCTTTCCCGATCTGTGCGTACTTCTTTCCCGCTGCACTCAATGTGTGGGAGGCAATAGCTATCAGCCGCTCGGCCCCATTCTCCATCTTGTGAGACAGGATGGCCCCAATACCATACGGGGATGCATCACATGTGACGAGCAAAGGCTTTCCAGGATCATGGTGGGTTAGTAACCCAGACGACGACAATTGTTTTTTTACCCACCGGAAAGCGGTTTCTTGCGGCTGACCCCAAACCCAGGTGTGATTCTTCTTTAGCAGAAGATGCAACGGGGCCAGCGTAGTTGCCAGATTGGGGAGGAACTTTCCGTAATAGTTTACGAGGCCGATAAAAGAACGAAGATGCGAAGTGTCAGTCTGGGCGGGGGCCGTTGAATTGCGTGCACCTTCTCTGCGACGGGGCGAAAACCTTCGCGGTCCATCCGATAACTCAGGTAGACTACTTCCTTCGCCTGAAAAACGCACTTTGTGTGACGTAAACGGACTCCAGCCCCTGAAAAGCGTCTAAGGACAGCCTCCAAATTTTCCATCGAAAATGGGAGTGGATAATCCCCCCCCCCCATGCAACTGAAGTTCCTCATCCATGGAACCATTCTTGTGAATATTTTCTGCACTCGCTCTAATATTTTCACATCTGTCCTACAGTGGAGTGCCCAGAACCAGACACATGGGGCGCAATTCTCCCACACAGGGAGAAATCGTAAGGCTGGCGTCAAATCCGGGCGGGTTTGACGCCAGCCTCCCCCTCCACGACCGGGAACCGATTCTGGTCCCCGGTCGGGGCTAGCATGCCGCCGCCGTAAACTCCGGCATCGCGGGCTTAACGAATTTCGATAAGCCCGCTTGCCAGAGTTTGCGCCGGCTGACGCGTCACATGACGTCAGCCGCGCATGCGCTGATTGGAAGACTCCAACCCGCGCATGCGCGGATGACGTCATCGTGCATTTGCGCGAAACCCGCGCATGCGCGGGCTGGGATGCCCCTCAGCCGCCCCGCGAAGTGATACAGCGGGGCGGCGGAAGGACACGTACACCGTGGTACTGCCGTGCCAATCGGTGCCATGGTTTTAAAAATCGGCACTTTACGGCCGTTTTTACGAACGGCCAGACCAGGTGTGTTTGCCGTTCGTAAAAACAGCCATAAAGGGCTTGGAACTCGGCCCATCGGCCAGCTGAGAATCGCTGCTGGCCGTAAAAAAACGGCGGCAGCGATTCGTATCGGGAGTCGGGCGTGGGGGGGGAGGGGAGAATAGCGGGAGGGCGTCGGACTAGCGTGGCCGTAAAATTTTACGACCCCCGCTATTCTCCGCACCGTCGTGCCCTAAGTCCCTATTAATAAAAGCTTGGATGCTTCATACTTTATTGATCATTCTCCCAACCTCTCTTGCCACCTTCAATAAGTTACATATATATACACCCAGGTCCTTCTGCTCCTACATCCCCTTTAAAATGTTACTAATTTTTCTTTATTTATATTGTCTCTCTGAATGCTTCCGACCAAAATTAATAACTTGGCTGCATTAAATTTAATCTGCCACTTGTCCACGCATTCCACCAACCTCTGTCCTTTTGAGATTTTAAACAATTCTCCTCAGTTCACAATGCTTCAAAGTTTTGTATCATTTGAAAATTTTGAAATTGTGCCCTATACAGGTCATTAATATATATCAGCAAGAGTAAAAGTCCTGGGAAACCCCCATACAAATGTTCCCCCAGTCTGAACAACATCCTTTAATCAGTATTCTCTGTTTCCTGGCATTCAGCCAATTTTGTATCCATGTTGCTACTATCCCTTTTCTTCCATGAGTTCTAACCTTTTTCCATAAGTCTGTTGTGTGGAACTTTATCAAACGCCTTTTGTAAGTCCATGTGCTTCAAACCAACAATATTACCATCAACAACCTTCTCTGTTATCTCATCGAAGAAAGTCCAGCCTTTTACATCCTTTTTCATACAAGGGTATAACATTTGTAATTCTCCAGCCCTCTGGCACCACCGTGAGTCTGTGAAGACTGAAAAATGATGGCCAATGCCTCTGCTAGATCCACTCTCAGCATTTTTGGATACATCCCATCTTCCTGGTGTCTAAGTACAAATAGCATAATCAAAATATACCCTTATCTCCTCCATTCTGGCTTTAAACACTTCAACTGTGCAAACCACCTCGTCTTTCACCATGGCCTGCTCAGCATCTTCATTCGTAAAGACAGTTGCAGAATGTTCACTTAATGCCTCATCCAGGGCCCCTGCCTCCATGTGTAAATCCCTTTTCTGGTCCCAAATCAGCCCCACTCCTCACCATTCTTTTACCATATATATGTCTATTTTAGATACACTACTATATTGGTTGTTAAGCATTTTTCGTACTATCTCTTTGTTTCCCTTACATGTTTTTTAGTTTCCCCTCTGAACCTTCTATATTCAGCCTAGTTCTTGGTTGTATTGTCCGCCTCTGTCATTAGCTAATTTTTTCTTCTTCATCTTAATCTCTGGTTGGAATTCTCTGGCCATTTGCTGGAGGCAGGATTCTCTGGTCCCTCTGGCAAACATACCCTTGCCCGTGGTTTTCCAGCAGTGTGGGGTGGTTTCAATGGGAATTTCCATTGACAGCGGTGGAACAGTGAATCCCGCCACCAGCAAACCGGCACGCTGCCTCCCACTGCCAGGAAACGTGCTGAGAGGCTGGAGAATCCCGCCATCTGGACTTTTTTTGCCCACCCATTCCACTTTGTGTGAATATATCTTGCCTGTGTTTGAACAACCTCTTCTCTGAAGGCAGCCACTGTTCAGGTATCGGGTTATTTGCCAACTTTTTGATTCCAATTTATCTGGGTCAGTTCCATTCTTATTCCATTGAAGCTGGCTTTCACCCAGTTAATTATTCTTACCCTGGATCATTCCTTGTCCTTTTCCACATCTAACCTAAAACAGATGCATGATCCGAACTGAAATACAGCTGTCGTAGTCTGATAGCCAGCTGATGTTTGAATAATAATGGTGAACTGACTTGTCCATTTTTGATGGGCTGAGGTTATTACTAGTGTCTGATCCATGGCTTTGTGCCAAATGCCAAATCTTAGACATGGAACTAAGTACCACACTGGGAAATTTGAGATTCAGCACAGGAAGACCAGGATGGCACAGTGATACAATGATCACTGCCCCTTTAATGTTTCCCTACTGACACTTAATCCACTTGGCTCACCTCATTCCCAAGAACGTGGTCTAGCAATGCCTCTTTCTCATTGGACTGAAAACATACTGCTGAAGGAATTTCGTCTGATTACACTGTGGGAACTCTTACCCCTTTCTGCCTTGTAAATTGGTTTATTCCAGTCTATATTCATATAATTAAAATCCTGCATTTAATAATTTGTGCAACTCTCTTTAATCTCCTAGTAAATTTGTTCCTTAACATCTTTCCCACCAGTTGGTAGCCTATTGACTGAACAGAACAATGTAATTGCAGCGTCTTTTTGCCTTAGCTGCAGCCAAATACATTCTGTCTTTGACCCCTCTGGGACTTCCTCTCTCTCCAGTCCTGCAATGTTATCCTTAATCAATGTTTCCACCTCTCCTCCTTTCCTTCCTTTCCTATCTTTCCTAAACACCATGTATCCAAAATATTTAAGACACAGGCTTGTCCTTCTTGGAGGATGGGTCTCTGTTCCAGCAACATCATGTTTCCACATGGCAACCTGAGCCTGCAGCACACTAATCTTAACAACCAACACTCCCC
The DNA here is from genome assembly GCF_902713615.1 of Scyliorhinus canicula. Lineage (NCBI taxonomy): Eukaryota > Metazoa > Chordata > Chondrichthyes > Carcharhiniformes > Scyliorhinidae > Scyliorhinus > Scyliorhinus canicula. The sequence goes on along the minus strand of NC_052151.1, from coordinate 91,339,329 downwards.
GGGCATTCACATTCATGCTCAGTAACCCTAATTTGGACTTTATCTCTTTCTCCCATTCTCTGAACCCACATATTTTTATTAATATTTCCAGTTCGACTGCTCCTACCTAATGGAACTATTGCCTTCTCCAGCACTGCTTTGTATTCATTCTTTAGTGAAGAAGTGACAGCTAGGGTTTGTTCTGCCTGATCTGAGGGGATATCGTTCATGTTTGAATTTCTGAGGTGGAACTAATAATAAACAGTGTTTCTAGTCAACAGCATCCTTAATAAATTGCTTCATTTAAAACATTGACAAATTTTGTCTTCTTCCATTTTCTATTTCATTTTATAAAAGCACATAACTAGCACTGCGGTCATTTTCTTAATTCCATCAGTTTATCAAAGGGACCCAGTTTTAATCATGTGTTTGCTCTGCCCATAACTGTTTGGGCTTTAGAAGGAAAAATGTATCCTTGACAACATATCAAGCAAATGGTATATAAAGGTTCTGAAGTAATGTCATCCATAAATATTAATCGAGTAATTCCCTGAATCTACCTCTAGACGGCGCTGTGTGCCCAGATGATAATACACAGCATCCTGTTTTAACATTTAATAGTGGTTACTATGGCATCTATTTATCATAGCATTGGGTCGTTTTCTCTGTAGATGTAGAGATCATATGCATAAGCCATTTTTGATCAAAGGAAAAGTTATGAAGACCTTCAATCTTCAAGAGCATCGTTAATGTGCTTTTGCTCTTGGAGTCAAAGTATTGGATTAACCAACATATCATAAAATTTTCAGCTATGTTTAATTAAACAGGGAGTGCTTATATACAGATTCTCATTGGTGAGTACAGTTGGAAGTTCGTGAAAATGAACATATCAGTAAATTAAAATACGTGCACTTCCTTAAGAGCATGGAGATATTATTGCAGATATATATTTTTGTATTGCTAATTGGCAATCAGTGACTTTCTTCATAGATGTCTGGAATCAGGGTACTGGGTTCTAATGCTTGATCTGGTCCTGTTGCAACTTAATCAGACAGCAGCTTATCTAATGCTACCATACTTCAATTTATAGCAGGCTTATTTTCATTTCTCACCGATATGCTGCCCAATATTATCTTACAGCATCAGTTTCCACAAGTATGCGTAACAACATCCAGCACTACCTCAATGCCACCTTCCCGCCTCCTCCACTGTCTCTGTCAGACTGTTTGCCCAAAATCCAGTACTCAATGTGGCCAGTTTAGCTCAGTTGACTGGACAGCTGGTTCGTGATGCAGACCAAGGCCAACAGCACGTTCAATTCCCCTACCCACTGAGGTTACTCATAAAGGCTCTGCCTTCTTAACTTTGCTCCTCGCCTGAGGTGTGGTGGCCTCAAGTTATATCAGCACCAGTCATCTCTTCCCTGTCATAATATACACACAAGTATATGATGGTGCACAGACAGGCATTGATTGACACACAGAATGACCAATGAACACACAGAACACAGCAGCCAATCACCAGTTAGAACACGGCCACTATGAAGCCAGAGGGCACAAGTTTTCCCGCTCTCTTGGGATGCAGCCTCTGAGACAATCAGAGCCCATGAGCAACAACTAGAACATCCACCATGTGGTAGTAAGATAGTCTGGTCAGGTTAGCCTCAGGTCTCCAGTAAACTCAGCATAGTGTCAACCCACAGTTAAAGTATGTATGATAGTTAAGAGTTCAACAAAATCGAGTTGCATTTCTTCAAGTGTTGCAAGCCTGTCTCTCTCACTGCTACAGTAAAAGCAGTCCTTGCAGACCCAGCTTACCCAACACATCATCCCCCTCAAAGAGCAAAGCAGCCTTTTGTCATCTGGGACTATGGTGACCTTAATTTACTCAAAGAACAGAAATTTCATTGCACCTGGCACAGATCTGGGAGTGCTGGCTAAATAGGGGAAAGGCCAAAACTGGCGTGAATCAGTTTGCTCTCTTATTGGCCTGCTCCCGATGCTGAGTTCCAGATCAGGTTCGAATATGGTTGAACACAAACATCAATTTAATAAGCTAAACGCTTAAGATGGATGCATTGCTCAAGCCTGATCGCCTGGAACTGGACCCCAAGCAGCTGAGGCCACTGCGACATTCGAGCACTGGCTAAGCTGCTTCAAAGCTTACCTCGAATTTGCCGCCAACGCCGTCGCCGACATCACAAGCTTCGAGTCCTCAACGCCTGGGTAAGCCCGCAGGTTTTCTCCTTATCAGGGAAGCTGCCTCATACACGGAGGTGATAATGCTGCTGAAGGGGCAGTATGTAAAGGCAGTAAATGAGGTCGACGCTCGGCATCTCCATGCCATGAGGCATCAACACCGCGGAGAATCGCAGGCCGAATTCCTGCGCGCCTTGCTGGTACTCGGCCAGAACTGTAATTGTCAGGTGGTATCGGCTGTCCAGCACATGAAGCTGCTGATCAGCGACGCCTATGTCGCTGGCATAAAATCTAACTACATCCGCAAGCACCTGCTAGAAGGGGGTACACTCGGCCTCCAAGAGACAGTGCAGCTCTCGAGTTCGCTGGATGCCTTCACCTCCGACCACGCGGCACCGTCGTGGATGTCGTGGGTGCTGCCATCACCCAACCCGGGTGCGTGGCAAGCCTGTGCTGTGCTTCAATCCGCCAACTCCGGAGGCCCGAGATGCTACTTCTGTGGCCAGGGTAAACACCCCAGACAACGCTGCCCAACACGGAGCGCGATCTGCAATGGGTGCGGAAAGAAGGGCCACTTCGCCAAAGTCTGCCAGGCCCGACCTGTTCCTAAAGTTTCCAGACCCAGCAGCAACAGTGCTGCATGTTGCCTGTCGGGTCTGCCCCCATCTACCACGTCACCTGCCACGTGCGACCCATGGGGGCCGCCATCTTCAATGCCACCCACCAGGTGCGACCCGTGGGGACCGCCATCTTGGAATCGCTACCACCCCCGACCCTGCACCGTCTCCCTCCACCGCTACTCGGCTACTTCGGAATTTGGCACCCGCAAGCCCCTCAGCAACCATCACCACCACCCCCGCCCCTATACCGTCTCCCTCTCCACCGACTCAACTACTGGACGAAGAAGAAGACAACACGCTCCCAGGCACACAGGTCTCAACACCAGTGCCAACACCACAGCCGGGACTAAGGCGCTCACGGCGGAAGTTCAAAGCCCCTGACAGACTCAATCTTTAAGTCCACTTCACTCCCGCCGGACTCTTTTTTGTTAACGGGGGATGAATGTGGTAAATCACTATTACTGTATTGTATATATTGTTTGTTGTCACTGCTGGGTCCGCCTGTGGCTCCTCCCCTCAGGCTCTGTATAAAGCTGGCCGACCTCTGGCCCTGCCCCAGTTCGGGATCAGTTGCCAGCAGGTTCTCGTTTAGCTTATTAAAGCCACAGTTTCATTCCACAACTTGTCTTTGTTATAATTGATGGCGCATCAGTTTGTTAACTCTACTTCTTTCTCCATCAATGCTTGGAGACCTGCTGAGTACTTCCAGAATGTTCTGATTTTATTTTAGGTTTTATTCGTCCACAGTATTTTGTTCCTGCCAAAGCTGTCCTGTTGGGTTCCAGACAAAGCTTTACCCAGCCCAACCTCAGCCCTCTCTCTGGTTACAGGCTCTGACTAAAATCAATAGCATTCAGCTGCAACATGATGTACCACCAAACGTTTCAAAGCCCATACAATCAATTGCATTATCAAGACTCTTGGAAGACCCTAAAATTATATTTCCATCTCTGAAAGATCATCCACAGCCCCCCCTGCCCTTAACTCAATCCCAGTGTTATTGAAAATCTCCTGTCACCTTCTGGCTCCACTTCTCCAATTCTCTCCTAGGCAACATCCTAAACTCTATCTGACACAGTCCAAAGCCTGTTATAAAACCCAAACAAATGCATCCTGACATATGTTAAGTCCCACTCTTCTGTCATTACTTGTGCATCAATCTCCACTGACACCATCGCTCAAATTTTAAATTCAAAGGTAAAATTCACATCCTTGTTTAAAATACTTTCTCTCCCTACAGCTGCAGTCTCCTTCAGCCCTATGTGCCTTAATTCCACTCTGACACTAACCTTCTTTATATCCACTTCCTCTGCTCCGTCGTTGGTGGTGGAGCCTTCAGCTATTTTAGCTGTGCATCCGGAAGATTCTGCTTGAGTTCCACTGCTTGTTTACTTGTTTTCCAACTTTAAAAATGACCTCAAAATTTTATTATCCAAATATGCTTTCAATCACCTCCCCCGGATCTTTTCTCGGCCTGCTTGAGATCTGTTTTCACCTCTGTTGTTAACCGCCTTGTTATTTTATTATTTTGTTAAAGGTGTTGCATGCATGTAAGGCAATGGCATTCATTAAGTTTAAGGTATTCTTAATAACTTTAGCGTGACCAATCTACTAGCTGTTTTCCTGCTAGCCCCCAGCCAATCGGAGGATTGGTGGTCGTTTTGTGTCAGATTTTCAGTCGTAAAAGGCCGTAGTTCCCACACCGGCATGGAGATAGCCTGAGAATCGAAGATTCCAGCCCCTTGTCTGAAGCAGCAGAGGTGAGAAAATTCATTGATTTTCACTGTATTGCCTGAGGGGCCTGATGGAGGTGACTGATGGATTGGTCTGATGGGTCTGGGGGACCTGAAAGGGGGGAGGGCTGGAGGGAGGACCCAACCCCCAGGACCCTTGAGGAACCACACTCTGCAGCCTGGCAGTGGCAGAGGAATACTTCATCAGTACCCTGACCGACTTGAGCCCACCCTAGGTCTTCACAGCACCCGGGCTTCACTTGGCCAACCTCACACCAAAGCCCACCTACTGGAGTTCCTGATGAGGGGGGTCAGAGCATCATGGTGGGGCGGAGGGGGGCGGAGGGGGGTGGTGGAGGATGGGGGGTGGGGCACAGGCTTCAAGCCGTTAATTGTCTGCTAATGTATGCTTTACTTTAATTTATATGTTCCTGCCGGTGTGGGGCGGGTAGCGTGCTGCCACCGATGAGGGATTGGAGCATAGCAACGGGCAGTAAATCCGTTTTTCGGGGGGTGTTCTATTCTCCGCCTGATCGGGATTAATTTTTGGGGAGAATTCCGCCTCATATCTTTCATAAATTAATTTGAGATTTTTATGTGTTCTGTTGTTCAGCAATCTTGCGTTACTACCTTTGAAAAATGCTCCAGTATTTTTCCATTATAGAAAACAATGTACATTCATGATCTAATTGAATGGTACAGCAGACCTGAGGGGCTGGATGGCTTACTGTAGTTCTTCTGCTCATGGGTAATGATCTCTGCTTCCCAATGGCATGCTCTGACATTTCAAATAGCTATTATACCCTTTAGCACCCGCCCTGCATTTTTGCACCTCAGTTTATTTTCTTCATCATTTCTCGAGGAGAAAGCAGGTGGCCTAATGCTAACATTATTGGCTTTGAGGGTTTGAACGCTGGTTCAGACAATTCCAGCAAAAATAGACCAGGACTGCTGATCAGGATTCCGACTCTTAACTTTAGGGCTGGTAACCTGTAGAATATTTGTGTCCAGAGACTGTGGATGGCCTCCATCATTTTTTGGGTTGAAGGAATCCATAAAACCTTCCCACCATATAGGGAAAACCCCGTTAACCACTGGTATAAAAGACCTTTGCTGCTGTGGAAAAAACTGTTCATGTTGCAACCTGTTAGAGTATTAATTATTCTGCAAATTCTTCCACTACGAGGCATCATTTTCCAAAGTAGCAGTGTTAAGAAACAAAAACACTAATGGTTGGATTTTTGACTACTGAGTCCTACCGCTCTGCTCCGAAGACCATGTGGACAGGTGATGGGACCCTTGCTGAATTTTACTGGCAATGGGCAATTAAGAGGCAGCCACTGGGGCTTCCACCCAAATGAATAGAGCAACATGCATGTCTCTCAGATTTGCCACCCAATAAAAGGCTGCAGCTGCAGAAATAAGAAGGGGGTGCTGGCAGGTTGAGGTATCCTCGAAGGTCAGGTAAATATATTTCTTTATTGTGCTGGAGCCAGGAAAACAGGGGTGAACCCTCCAGCAACGGTGTCAGGACCACACGGATAGCAATTGCCTTAGAAGGAGAGATGTTTCCCCCATAGACCATGGGTGGCCATGAAGAAAGGTCTTTCCCTACCTCCAGGAACCCACTGAGGGTCTGATTTCTTTCAGATTTGGGGGTCACACCGCTAGTCTTGGCCATTTCTCTGGTGTTGTGGGTCATTTTTTCCCGAAAGGAAAAGAGTGAAAAGGTGATATGTATGTTCATAAGGCATAGAACTTGGAGATGCCTCTGAGGTGTCTCAAATATCTTTTCCTCAATATCCTCCATTCCCATATACATTATTTGTTTCACTTTGTCCATGGACCTATGTTCACATGAGGCCAGCCATGCTTCATATAGCACATGTGTAATAGAAATGAATAATAGGAACATTTTGCTCACCTTACTGTAGGCTAGCAGTTCACTGAAACACTTACAGCACTGGATTCAGCTTCATTGATGATGACCCGAGGCACTGACCACCTCAGCTATGTTCAGCCAAGCTGTCTTGGTGATCCTGGGAGGCAGCCTGGGCCCGAGGGGGGATCAGGGCATCTCTGTGGATCTCCCCCTGCTGCAGCAGTAACTCCAGGTCATGTTCAGAGAAGCTGTGTGCAGCTCCCTCCTGAGACTCATGCGGGGTTGACCATCCTGGAATAAGGGAAGAGGAGGCAATGAGTCATAACCTATGGTAGCCATGGCTTTCCTTGACTTGAATTTCATGAGATTCAATGACCATGAGGAGGAGGGGCTGAAAATGGCATGGGGGTGAAAAGATTTGCTGGCACAGGCTTGGTGGCCTAAGCATTGCATTGCAAGTAACAGGTTGGCAAGCCATGTCTCGGGTTGCTGGGGCCCAAAGGGTACAAGGAATGCTCATGGCCTGCTTTGCTGTGCCTATAGAGCTAGACCTGGAGGTCTGCTGCCTCCTCTGATGGGTCTTGTGGGTGTGAGAGGGTCTGAGTTGAACTGAGGTGCAGTTGGTGAACTATGCTGCTGTAGTGACATGCCAAACTGTACGCATGATGTTTCTTTAAAATTTGGAGACTTTCGGAGTGAGCAGCGAGAGCCTGCTGCAACTGAGTTCTCAAAGGATAGAATCATAGAATTTGCAGTGCAGAAGAAGGGCACTCAACCCATCAGGTCTGCACCGACCCCTGGAAAGAGCACCCTTCCTGAGCCCACGTCTCGACTCTAACCCCGTAAACCCACCTAATCTTTTTTGGACATTAAGGGTAATTTAGCATGGCCAATCCACCTAACCTGCACATCTTTGGACTGTGGAGGAAACCGGAGCATCCAGAGGAAACCCACACAAACACGGGGAGAACGTGCAGACTCCGCACAGACAGTGACCCAAGCCGGGAATCGAACCTGGGATCCTGGAGCTGTGAAGCAACTATGCTAACCACTGTACTACCGTGCTGCCCATGTGTGTGTGCTTGCATTTCCATTCCCGCTGCTGAGACTATTGATCTGTTGACTGTCCAATTGACCAACAGCTATTGGAGGAATGTAGCCATCCTCAATAGGGACAGGCACACCAATGGCAACCAATAAAATGCCTGCCTCCCCGTAAGATGCGACCCTGGGTTCCACAGACCGTTAAAGCGTTAAGACCAAGTTTATACCGTATAGAACTGTAAAATCCCAACATGTATATTGACCAGTGAAGGTTGGCTTTTGGTGGAGCACAGTAGAGAACTCCTGGCCATTTTCTAAACTAATATGATGAAGGGGAGTTCATTTAACTTCTCCATTTGAAATGTGAATTTGACCACAGGATGGAACCCATTAAGACATACAAGGAAATGATTGAATATATCAAACGGATCATTCACATATCAGAAATATGCAAGGGGTAGGAGGTTATGTGTCATTCCTTAGAAGTCACATTTCTCATTGGTCTTATTATCAACCTCATAAATAGGGCCAAGCCATTTGCACACCATGCAAGCTTGACGCTGAAATAGGATGCATCAAAGGCATCCTATGGGATAATGCCTATTCTGATCGGATATTTCAAGCTTTATATCATGCAACTCATGAACGGGCCAAAGGTCTTCATCTTTGGTTCTGGATAGTGCCAGGTCTACCTCACATTACCCTGAAAGGGCAAGGTAGCTCAAAGGTTTGAGCACCAGGTGAAGCTAGTTCTTTAGCGCTGTGACTATGCAGTAGCAACGAATAGTATTTGCCACTAACAGAATGCTGCCGTCAAGTAAAAAAAAAACTGTCTGCTTATTATACAATTGAGTAATGCGGTGCACGAATTTCAGTGCCAGTGTGATGCTAGGTGTGCAGACCGCTCAAAGACTGGCGGATCATAACAAGCAGCATGTCCCAACCACTAATTATAATGGACAAGGGACAAACCATAGCCAAGCATGGGAAACCATGTTGACAGTGGCAGGAACAGAAGATCACGCCAACACCCAATGGTAGGCCACTTCTACTTCCGTTAAATATGAGACGGTTGGAGGGGGGGGGGGGGGGGGGGGGGGGGGAGTGCGTGGAAAATCCAACCAGTGTCCAACATTGGATGTGGTACCGTGATTGGATAACATTCGCTACAAAATCCTCAGAGTGCAAAGAATTAAGCTGACAACTGATTCAAGATTGCCAATCGGGCTTGAAATGTGGCACATTTGTGTGTACTGGAAGCTACAAATATTAATACACAGGCTCCTGTTCTTTGCAAACAGAAATAATGTGTATACAGATTGCACCTGTTTCAGTTAAGTAAAATAAGTGACAGGCATTCACTGATTCATTCCTCAAAGCATTACCTAGACCAATCAGGGTCAAGGTTTTCAAGTTGTTTTTTTTAATATAAATTTAGGTTCCCAATTCATTTTTTCCAATTAAGGGGCAATTTAGCATGGCCAATCCACCTAACCGGCACATCTTTGGGTTGTGAGGGCAAAACCCACGCAAACATGGGGAGAATGTACAAACTCTACACGGACAGTGACCTAGAGGCGGAATCGAACTTGGGACCACGGCGCATGAGGCTGCAGGGCTAACCCAGTGCGCCACCGTGCTGCCCCTAGGTTTTCAATTTCAAACAATGGCTTGCAGTAATCTAGCAGTAACGGCCCTCTGGTGCATTCTCCATGGCAACACCTCTACTTATTAAAGTCTACTTGCCAACCAATCAGCATTCTCTTCTCATACGCTATGAATTGTTGTTTTCCCTTGGACTGGTATTCTTGTGAAGTGTTCTGATGAGTGCAAGATGTCTCTTTTTTCTGCAATATCAAGAATGTTAGTGCAGACAAAAGAATGGCTGTGAAGTAGCCAAAGGGTTTGATAATAGAGGTTTTTGAAAACTCTGACGTATCCCAAACTGCAACAGCAGATGGCAGTGCGGATTGCAGAGATGGCTGCGAATGAAGGAAAGATATCTGAGGTAACTGAAAAGAAGCAAAGCATGCAAAAAGTAAATGAAGCTGTTCTACAAGAAAATGTTCACATCAAAGCTGAAGTGGAACGTTGGAAGTGCAAGAATTAAGCTTTTAAAGTGCATGATCAACTGGTCTTTGCTCAACCAAGCTGTTCAAGTTCAAAACAAACAAATTTTAGAGATGGCAGAAAGGTAGCAGGAGGAAATAATGTCCCTCAATTCCACAGTTGCCAAATTGAAACGGATATACACCCAGGCAAAACAGCAGGCAGAAACGGCACACAAAGAAGATATGACCCTGAAAGGGTCCTTGAAAAATCCTTTTGTAGCTATGGAATAAAACATGAGGAACTTAAAAGGACGTTGAATATTAAAAGCTACATTGGAAATATCAGTAGCAATGAAATGATGCACTGGAGCCTGGAATGAGCTGGCAAGAGGTCAACGAGAAAGTAAACAGTTGGAAGAACAGCTGATTATCATTCAAGATCAAATACAATTAGATTGCCTAACCATTCAGCAACACAAAAAATTGAAGGCTGTCTTAAACAGCGGAATGGAAACACAACAGAAGAAAGTTGAGGAGATTCTGCTCAATTACAAGAAAGCTCAAGATGAAGCAGGCTAGCTCCATAAAGGAAGAAAACACATGTCGAAAGACCTTCACACACTAAAGGTCCCTCAGATCAAATTTTATTCCCCTGGAAAATTGTGAAGCGAAGCAAAATAATTCAACATAATTAAACAAATTGGCAGTGAAGGCACAGCAATTTCCATATTCCAGGAGTAAGCCAAGAACTGGGCAGTTCGGTAGCATAGTGGTGAGCACAATCGCTTCACAGCTCCAGGGTCCCAGGTTCGATTCCGGTTTGGGTCACTGTCTGTGCGGAGTCTGCACATCCATGTGTGCGTGCGTTTCCTCCCACAGTCCAAAGATGTGCAGGTTAGGTGGATTGGCCATGATAAATTGCCCTTAGTGTCCAAAGGGATCAAGGAGATTGGGGGCGAGGGGGGGGAGACTGGATCAGAGTATTGAACTTGACGATCAGCCATGATCATGATGAATGGCAGAGAAGGCTCGAATGGCCTCCTCCTGCTTCTATTTTCTATGTTTATTTCTAATTAACAGCTGCCGGTGACTAGATCCTAAAAAATAAAATAAATGCTTGCCACCTTAGTTAGAGCAGCATGGTAGCATTATGGATAGCACAATCGCTTCACTGCTCCAGGGTCCCAGGTTCGATTCCGGCTTGGGTCATTGTCTGTGCGGAGTCTGCACATCCTCCCCGTGTGTGCGTGGGTTTCCTCCGGGTGCTCCGGTTTCCTCCCACAGTCCAAAGATGTGTAGGTTAGGTGGATTGGCCATGATAAATTGCCCTTAGTGTCCAAAATTGCCCTTAGTGTTGGGTGGGGTTACTGGGTTATGGGGATAGGGTGGAATTGTTGACCTTGGGTAGGGTGCTCTTTCCAAGAGCCGGTGCAGACTCGATGGGCTGAATGGCCTCCTTCTGCACTGTAAATTCTGTGATATTATCTATGAACTGCAAGAAACAGACTGAAGGAGCAGTTAAATGAAAATGAGGAGGCATTGAAAGGAAAAGCTGAAGAACTTTCCAAACTGTGAGTGGACAATGAAGTATGAGAAGCACAACTGCAGAACTGAAACAAGTTAAAACGTTGTCAGAGACAGACCAGGCCAGCAGTCTTCTTGGGCAGTCCCTCAGGGTCGAGGATGACTTGCTTCCACTCTGGGGAGGTGGGCAACTGGCGGCCTGCCTTTGCTGCAGGATGGGGACTGACTAACACACACTCATCATCCTCCGCACATCTGCCTGTCAATACCATCTCTTTTAAAGAGTGATGTAATTTTACCTCTCACTCATGCCTTTCAGTCACCTCCCTGCTTCTGTCACTCTTCTCTCCCACTGCTGTGCTCTCACTCCGCTGCTGCTCCTCTCGCCCTACTGCTGCTCCTCTCTCCCCGCTTCTGCTCCCCTCGCCCCGCTGCCGTTTCTCTCTCCCTGCTGCTGCTCCTCTCTCCCCACTGCTACTCCCCTCGCCCCGCTGCTGCTCCTCTCCCCCGCTTCTGCTCCCCTCACCCCGCTGCCGTTTCTCTCTCCCTGCTGCTCCTCTCTCCCCACTACTACTCCCCTCGCCCCGCTGCTGCTCCTCTCCCCCGCTGCTGCTCCCCTCGCCACGCTCCTGCTCCTCTCCCCCCGCTGCTGCTCCTCTCGCCCTACTGCTGCTCCTCTCTCCCCGCTTCTGCTCCCCTCGCCCCGCTGCCGTTCCTCTCTCCCTGCTGCTCCTCTCTCCCCACTGCTACTCCCCTCGCCCCGCTGCTGCTCCTCTCCCCCGCTGCTGCTCCCCTCGCCACGCTCCTGCTCCTCTCCCCCCGCTGCTGCTCCTCTCGCCCTACTGCTGCTCCTCTCGCCCCGTTGCTGCTCCTCTCGCCCCGCTGTTGCTCTTCTCCCCCCTGCTTTCACTGCTCCTCTCGCATTGCACGGGTAGAATGGCCGGCACAGACTTGGAGTGCCAAAGGGCCTGTTCCTGTGCTGTACTTTTCTTTGTTCTTCGTTCCTCTCGCCCCTTGGACAATCAGCTCACCACTTTCCTGTAACATCACTACTTTAAAGCTACTCTCCCTTTCCCCGTCGTTTCAATTCACCTCGTACTCTATTATCCTGTGTGTCCGCGGTTCTCCTCGTGCTCTTTTATCCTGTCTCTCTGCCGTGCCCCTCGCGCTCTTTTATCCTGTCTCTCTGCTGCCCCCACGTGCTCTTTCATCCCTTGTCTCTGCCACTCTCCTTCCACTCTTTTATCCTGTATCTTTGCTGCTCTCCAAGTGCTCTTTTATCCTATGTATCTGCGACTCTCCTCACCATCTGTTATCATGTGTCTCTGTCACTCTCCTTGCGCTCTCTTATCCGTGTCTCTGCTGCTCTCCTTGTGCTCTTTTATCCTGTGTGTTTGCCACTCTCCACGTACTCTTTATTCCTGTGTGCCTGCTACTCTCCTCGTGCTCTTTTATCCAGTGTCTCCACCGCTCTCCTCTCGCTCTTTTATTCTGCGTCTCCGCTCTCCTTCTGCTCTTTTTTCTTGTGTCTCTGCTGGGTAGCAAGGTATCATCAGAGTAAGCCTGAGAGTCGAGGGTTCTAGACCTGTGTTGGAGTTGTGCAGTTCTGTAATATAAAGTTATTTTTTATCAATAAATCACCATTGTGATTGAACACTGCCTCGTTGCTTTGCCTCGCACCATAACATTGGCCGGAATTTCCGAACACCCCCATCCACTGTGGATTCTCCCGTGGTTGGGCTGGCAAACTACTGAAATCTCCATTCACCATCGGCAAGGCCGGAAGATCCCACCTGCATGAAGGGAGGATAAATTCCAATCAAAGTCAGGTCTGTGAACCTTCATCCGTTTAGCTAGATTTTTCAGTGATTACATGCCAGCTGACGATTAATGGAATGGTATTCAATTCAGTTGATAAACACTGCCGGATGTTCCGAGGCTGTCTTGATTACCACATGTGTGCAGTTTAGGACTCCCTATACCTGTGGGGACCGAGCTAGTGAAGCAACTGAGAGCCTTGGACTCATCATGAGCAAATTGGACATGGTGACACCAAAAAAAGTGGCATCCATCACCTTGGAAGATGAAACTATGCTCAGCAGGGTGTGAATTTCTATAAATGCCATTGGTGGATATCTGGAAGGAGCCTGAGGCAGAGATTTACATCTGTTGTGACCTTAACTGCCATTGGCAAGGCCCACATGGTCCATTTGCCAGGAGATCTCTAGCTCCAGGAGACTCCAAATGACAGCAACCACCCAAGCCGAAAGCCTCCTGAGGCACTGCTGCTCAATAAGGTCCAGGGCTGCTCAGTGGCTTCATGGTTAGCACTGCTGCCTCACAGCACCAGGGACCTGGGTTCAATTCCGGCCTTGGGTCCCTGTCTGTGTGGAGTTTGCACTTTCTCCCCGTGTCTACGTGGGTCTCCTCCGGTTTCTTCCCACAGTCCAAAGATGTACAGGTTAGGTGGATTGGTCATGCTACATTGTCCCATAGTGTCCCAAGATGTGCGGGTTGGGTGGGGTTGTGGGCATGGCGTGGGGGAGTGGACCTGGGTGGAGTGCTCTTTCAGAATCTATAAGCTGATCCCCTGTCTGAATAGCCTGTGTTGGTTATCTCTGGAGATCTGTGTCCATTCCCTTTGTCCTGTGAAGTGGCAGAAGATTGAGGAAAGGTCTGCTGCTGCTCCAGTTGGTGCTGTTCTTGGTGATTCTCATCAGGGGTCCAATGTAGTCATGCATAAACAGCTCCCATACTGTTAAGAATGCTAACAGCTGGGAAACGTCGACCAAATTAAAACAAACTCCAAAACCTTGGAAATCGCCTCCAAAGTAGTGAAAGCACATTCTCAGAACAAGTCCTGCAACGAGAAGCTTTTGATTTTGACAAAGAAACAGCTGTTATACCTTAGTATTTAAAGGCTATCTGCCCTGTCAGTTTCTCAGGCTGTCAATCACTGCTTTCTTCTCACCTTGTTTCACATTGTGTTGCCGATGCCTGGAGCACACATGCTCATAGAAGGAACGATAAAATTTGTGGAAGGAGGGATGGTAATAAGATAAGGGCGAGTCATTGGTGGCTAGTCACATATGGATGTGGAGGGAATTGGAATAGGAGGAATAGGTGTGAATGCAAGCTGTGTTAATCTGGGGAGCACTGCACAGGAGAAGAATGGGGAAGTCGGAGTGAGAGGGTTTGCAGTTCAATATGGCACCCTACCCACTTTTCCTGTCCTAATCCAGTCATTGAACCCCTTGTGGCACTATACCCATGAGGTATCACACTCCTGCTGCTGAACTTCTCTGGCATTTCCACACACATCTGCTTGGTCTCCGAGTAAGGCTTCTTTCTCTCACCTGCTGGGGACTGAACCTTCCTGTGAGCTCCTGCATCCTGCAGCATGATGCCCAGGAATGCATGTGAGGTGCGTGGGGTCGGCCTCCCTTGTTGACATTCCATCTGTCAAGTAGTAAGCTCTCTCGTGACACTTGTCAAATGTTTCGTTCTGACCCTTGTAGTCGCTCTCAAAATAGTGAAACTTCAACATTCAGGAGCAGCTTGTCAATATACCCACCCACATTAACTGGTTGAGAAACCCAGATGTAGGATGCTAATACCTGGCTCAGTTAAAATGCCACTGAAAAACCCATAGCTCAACCAGCTTCCGGTGCGGAGTGCAGTTGGAAATTTTAAAATTCAGTCTAGTCTGCAAAGAGATATATTCAGATTAAGTGAGTTGGCAGCAATGTAGCAGATGGAGTATAATATGAGGAAATTTAAAGTTATTCACTTTGTTATGGACAATAAAAAGACAGAGGGATGGATTCTCTAATTTTGAGACTAAGTGCTGACGCCAGCGTGGGAACGGTGGCGTGTTACGACCGAAAAATGGTGCAAACCAGCAACCGATCCCCCGTCTGGTGATGGGCTAGGAGGCACGCAGCGTAGAGCACCCGGCTCCAGCTGTGGATAAAGCTGGAGAATTGCCAAATCCGTGGCCTTGCATGCACACAGGAGGGGCATGCAGCAGCCGCGCTGTGCAACATGGTGTCGGCCGCACGCGGACCCAGCCTGCCAAATAGTGACTCCCTTTGGCCAGGCTCGCCACCCTTAGACCACCCCCCACGAGTGCCCCCATCCCCCGCCAAAGCCCCCGTGCCCGCGGATCCCCTCCCCCCCACTCAGTCCGCAGTCGCCACGCTGGGTTCCCGCAAATAAATACACACGCAACTGACGCCGTCGGGAACATCGAGGGCAGAGCATCGGGGAACGGCGTCTGCCGTACTCCTACAGTACGCCGTTTTGAAGGGGATGGAGCATCGCAAAAGCAGCGCTGCCCCCGATTCTGGCACCAATGTGGATTCTCCGGCTGATCGCCGAACGCGATTTCTGCGTCGAAGACCGGGGAATCCCACCCAGAATATTTTTTGAAATGGTGAAAAACTTGAAGGCTGGGATTTGTTTTGTGGAAATTGTGACTCCTGCCATCCCGCACACGATTAAAATCCGGTGTCATGACGTCTGATGACGTCAACCTATGTCAACATGCCAATTTTCCCTGATATGGTAGTCAGGCGTGTGTTGAAATGGGCAGCCTGCCTGCCATTTTTTTCAATTGGGGATTGAGATTGAGATTGATTAGTGGCTGTGAAAGGGGAAAAGAGCATAGCTGACTCAGGGAAGGAATGAGGTTGCAGCCCTACGAAGGCTGATGAGAGCGGGGCGGTATCCACAGAAGACCTAATTCATGAGACCTGTGCGGAACCCACTGAAGCCATAAACCACATGGCAGCAACTACCAACCTCTAAACAAAAATAAATACTATTAAACAATTAGTAACACCAGCAGAAGACCTGACTCATGACACCTGTATGGAGGCAATGTATAATCCTACCCATACCTCAGCAAGGACAATAGAACAGACCATTGGACTGCGAATGGTGAGGTTCCGCGACCTGGACTACTCTGGTAGAGCATTTCAGTCCTTGCCACATAGATTCTCCAGGATCATTGTGGCTTGCTGCACCCCACACAACCTTATGCAGCAAAGGGGTGAGGAATTTGCATAGCCAGATGCCTCCTCAGATGACAGTCACGATGATGTGCCTTGGGCATGAGTGATTTCAATCTGTAATTTCACCAATTGATCAAACATATATCAAACTGTTTAAAAAGGGCCTTTTAAAGCAAGAAAAGGTGCTGGCAGGTAGAATGAACCCTGGTGCGAGCCCACTGAAGGACTTGCTGTGTGCAACCACCATTTTTGTCATGAGTCCTGATGATCCCTTATTAGTGCTGACAACAGGTTTGAACCTCAGTTTCTGGCACAGAAGTTCAGAGTTGAGCCTTCTTGACCCTTTCCAGGAGTGCCCGGAAAAATCAATGCCTACCTAAAATTTGGCCCTTCCAAGGGGTCACCCCCTGCTTCTATGCCCTCCCGAACTGACCTTCCCATATTCTCTCCAATTTGCCTCTAATTTCATCTTTAAGCCCCTAAAAACCTTCCACCTGGTGGTGCAGGTTCGAAGGGCCGAATGGCCTACTCCTGCACCTATTTTCTATGTTTCTATAATTTTGCCATTCTGCATCGTGTTTTGAGACCACAAAATCCAACTCCTCACTTCACATGGCAATAAATGTCTATTTTAAAGAAGCCATTTAGATTAAGGCTGAACTAATTTTAAGGTGTTATGCTTCGGATGCTCCCCAGTCAGGTGTGGCGTTATTAATTGTCAAATAACATTTGCTTTTGCTTAGAGGTTGTAATTACTACCATGTGGTTTGTGGCTTATGTTATGTAACATCATGTTGTTTGAAGACCCTTCCTCATCATTTATAAGCTCCTGGCCATTAATAGGAATACTAAGGTGAGTTGCTCATGAAAATAATTTTGATGAAAAGCAAATTTTGGCCTGGGAAATCTTATTTGTTTTTAAGGGATAGTCATTATGTTTATAATAAAACGTATTCAGCCAATTTTTCCCCATGTAATATTCATAAAGGTGATGTTGCTCAATTCATTTATCTACTCTGCTGCTGAAGGTAACACGCAGTGTAATTAGATTTGATTCTAGTATGCTGTGCAAAAACAGAATTTGTCTTCTTATCTTCCTTTGTATTTTTGTACATACATGTGTATACTCTGTTTTGCACGTGTGCAGTTAAACATGCACATGCACAAACAAATACAGATCCGAGCAAAGTATGGGCCCAATCATTTTTAAGATGTAAGATATACACATCTTTGTGCGACAATATTACTTCTTAAGAAATAGGTAAATCATCTTGGTCACTTCAGATTATGAAATCCATTGATTTCAGTTATTTTTTATCTCAGATCTGTTACAGGGGATGTCCATTTTAATTTTGTCGAGATTTTCCTACAGGTATTGGGCAAAATGCTGTATAATTCCTGGCCAGCTGGCAATTTTCAGATAGCATGAATTGCTTAAAATTCTGGCTTTGCTATTAGCTTGATAGAATCAAAGTGGTATCTTTTGATATGAATTTACACAAGATTTTTGACAATAAATTGCGACAAACCTAACAAGTCGCATTAATAACATTTCATTATGAGCGCTCGGGGCGTGATTCCAGTCCGGTTGCTCAGCTGCACGGTTCTCGGTGGTGAGCCGTTCGCTGGTGGCGGGATTCTCTGCTCCTGCTGCTTGTCAATGGGATTTCCCATTGAAGTCACCCCACACCCCCGGGAAACCCGCAGGCAGGGGTGTGCTGCCAGTGGGATCTTAGAATCCCAAAGACCAGAGAATTCCGCCTGATATGTTTTCCCTCTGTTTGCTACTTGGCAGGTGAAAGGAAGTCAGGTCAGTTACAAACTCAGCGGAAGGGATTCTCCGTCCCGCCCCACCCATTTTCTGGTGCGGCGCCCCCCGCCGGCAGCGGGTAGTTCTGCCCTTCCAGCCAGACAATGGGTTTCCCATTGTGGGCTCCCCCCATACCATCGCAAAATCCCCGGCCGTGAGTGGGCTGCTGGCGAAACCTGTGGGTATTTATAGTCACACACGTCTGCAATGCGGTGTCCAGTTCTAACTGAAGATATGTGTGGCTCATATCCAGTTTGGTAAACAAGAATTCCCCAGCCAGTTTCACATACAAATCCTCTACACGACGCATTGGGTAAAGGTCCAGGTGGGAAATAATATGTCCTGATCCACCCACGTCGACGCTATCACCAAGAAAGCATAACAGCGCCAATACGTCCTCAGGAAACTAAGGAAACTCGGCATGTCCACATTAACCCTTACCAACTTCTACAGATGCACCATAGAAAGCATCCTATCGGGCTGCATCACAACCTGGTATGGTAACTGCTCAGCCCAAGGCCGCAAGAAACTTCAGAGAGTTCTGAACACAGCCCAGTCCATCACACGAACCCGCCTCCCATCCATTGACTCCATCTACACCTCCTGTTGCCTTGGGAAAGCGGGTAGCATAATAAAAGACCCCTCCCATGTGGGTTATTCTCTCCTCCAACTTCTTCCATTGGGCAGAAGATACAAAAGCCTGAGAACACGCACTAACAGATTCAAAAACAGCTTCTTCCCCGCTGTTACCAGACTCCTAAACAACCCTCTTATGGACTGACCTGATTACTACTACACTTCTGTATGCTTCACCCAATGCCGATGTCTATGTATTTACATTGTGTACCTTGTGTTGCCCTTTATTTTTTCATGTACACAATGATCTGTTGAACTGTTCGCAGAAAAATACTTTTCACTGCACCTCGGTACACGTGACAGTAAACAAATCCAATCCAATCCCTATGTCTTGCTCACAAAGCTGGATACTGAGCAGCATCTCTTGGAGAGTTTGCACCCTGTACAATTTGCGGGGTGGGCTGCGCCAGTGGTCCCGGTGATGAAGCCGGACAAGTCTGTCCACCTCTGTGGAGGTTATAAACTGATTATAAACATGGCATCCCACCTGGACCATTACCCACAGGTTTTGGCAGCAGTGCACTCACGCCCGGGGATTTCGAGGAATTTGAAGCTGTCAACCATCTCCACCTTGGCCCCTTTGATGCAGACAGAGCTGTGAACGATACTTTGCTTCCTGAAGTCAATGACCAGCTCTTTAGTTTTGCTGGCATTAAGGGAACGATTGTTGTCATTACACCACTCCACTAGGGGCCTGGATTCTCCCCTACCCGGCGGGGCAGGTGGTCCCGGCGTGTTGGAGTGGCGTGAACCACTCGGCGTCGAGCCGCCCCAAAGGTGCGGATGTCTCCGCACCTTTAGGGCGGCTCGACGCCGGAAGTCTCCGCACCTTTAGGGGCCAAGCCCACACATTGAGGGGCTAGGCCCACATCGGAGTGGTTCCCACTCTGCCGGCTGCCGTGAATGGCCTTTGGCGCCACGCCAGCCAGGGCCGAAAGGACTTTGCCGGCCGGCGTAGGTCCGCGCATGCGCCGGAGCGTCAGTGGCTGCTGAAGTCATCCCGGCGCATGCGCAGGGGAGGGGGTCTTTTCTGCCTCCACCATGGTGAAGACCATGGCGAAGGCAGAAGAAAAAGAGTGCCCCCAATGCACAGGCCCGCCCGCCGATCGGTGGGCACCGATCGTGGGCCAGGCCACCGTGGGGGCACCCCCCGGGGTAAGATCGCCCCACAACCCCCCCAGTACCCCGGCACCTGCCCGCGTCGACTGCTCCCGCCGGTAAGGTAGGTAGTTTCATCAACGCCGGCGGGAGAGGCTTGTCAGTGGCTGGACTTCGGCCCATTGCGGGCCGGAGAATCGCCGCGGGGGGCCCACCGACCGGCGCAGTGCGATTCCCACCCCCCCCCGAATCTCGGGTGGCGGAGAATTCGGGGCACGGCGGGGGCGGGATTGACGCCGGCCCCGGGCGATTCCCCGACCCAGCGGGGGGTCGGAGAATCCCGCCCAGGTTCTTTATCTCCCTCCTGTATTCTTACTCGTTGTTGTTTGAGAACCAACCCACTGGACCGGTCATATCCTTAAATATCTGGGTTTGGTCTCTGCGTCGACAGAAATATGTGCCTTGGCTCCTTTTATCTTGCCCAGAGCCTCCTGGAATAACTTTGGATACTTTCCGAGGGCTCATACAGGTTTCCGGTTCCCAGCCGGAAAATATGCTGCCAGTCGAAGTGGACTATTTGCAGCCAATCACAGCCCAGCAGGTTGGGTCCTGGGCCTTGCACCAGAGGCAGCCTGACTGTTTGCTGCTCATGGGTCACCAGGGCCATGGTGGTCCAATGTTGCACAATGGTTCCCCCATGTACAGCGCCAATTTGGCCTTGGTGATGCGCAACTTCAATGATAGGATTCCCGTGCCAGGTCGGCAGAAGGTATCACAGAATCTACAGTACAGAAGGAGGCCATTCAGCCCTTCGAGTCTGCACCAGCCCTTGAAAAGAGGACCCTACCTAAGCCCTCACCTCCACCCTCTCCCCACACTGCCACCCTATCCCCGTAACCCCACCTTACCTTTTTTTGGAAACTAAGGGTAATTTATCATGGCCAATCCACCTAGCCCTGCACATCTTTGGACTGTGGGAGAAAAACGGAGCACCCAGAGGAAACCCACGCAGACACGGGGAGAACATGTAGACTCTGTGCAGACAGTGACCCAAGCCAGGAATCGAACCTGGACCCTGGCTGAGAAGCCATTGTGCTAACCACTATGCTCCTTGCTGCCCTGATGCTCGATGCTGACTGATGACCGATGCTGACCAATAATGGAGACAGAATCCCCTGTGTAAATCTCCAACAGAAGGGGGTGTCCATTTACCTGGAGTTCAATTCGAATCAGTGCCACTTTAAGGGCCATGATGCAGTACATTTACAGCATGTGTTCCTCCTCAGATGGGGCCATGTGCAAGGCCCTGGATTGATGCGACCTTATTGTCCAACCAGGCAGCACGTTCTCTACCAATTCTGGGGGCCGTGACTGCCACACATTCTATGGCTGCAGAAGTGACATCGTTGACAAAACTCCTCCTCGTTCTCAGGGGGAGTGTTCCGCTGGTCTGTGATTGCCCTCTTTCATTTAGTTTGGATGTGGGGTTGTAATCTTGCTTGTGGTTTCAGTGGTGATTTGGCTATTCGAGCACTGTCCTGGGATCCCGCTGGATTCCAATACAGGAGTCGAGCAAAACTGTGGACACTGTAGCCCATGGAACCTTGGAGGTCCTGAACCCCTTTTTCCTTGTTCTCGTGGGACAGCGCTAGCTCAATGGCTCTCTTCAAATCAAGCGTACGCTCCACCAACAGCTTCCCCTGCGAGGTCAAATTATTAATTCCGTTCGCCAGCCGATCCCTCAACACCTCAGAAATGAATGGCCCAAACTCACAATGCTCAGCCAGCCGTCGGAGTCGAGTCAAGAAATCCGTAACTGACTCCCCCTCAGTCCGCAAAGCAGTATTGAATCGGTACTGTTGCACGATTACAGACAGTTTCAGGTTGTCATGGTTAGACACCAACTCTATCAGTTCATCAAAAGAGGCAAAAAAGAGGTATGTGGGTCTTTCAATAAAGCTGAATGTTGGGGCCCCGTAGGCAGTCAGGAGGAATACCTTCAGTCGGTCGCCTTCAAGGATACCATTGACCTGGAAAAGGTACCTCATCCGCACTCCTACTGAGCCCAATTTCCCAGACCTGCGTCAAAGGCCTCTAACTTCCTGAAGAGTGGCATATTTTAAAAGTCAGACCAATATGTTGCTGCATGGCAGTATCAGGGAACTGCTAAGGCGTTCAGAATCAGAGTTAAAGTTTATTTTTCCTCATCACCAGTATTGACCAAGGAAGCTGAGCGGTAAGGTGAACACCAATTTATTTACGGCCACAAAATGTCTGCCTAAAGCAGTGGATATATTTACACAGTCCCATTGGGAAGAGCAATGCCGGACCGGCCTTTATGCTAAGGGCCCAATCTAACCGAATTGTAACAGAGTCTCCGGGTGTTTTCCCATGCTTGCAGTGCCAAGAAAGACCTGCTATCGAATCGGGCTACCTTCAAGGACCTGTGGACATGCGCTGCAAGAATTCTCACTTTCCCTACCCCTCTCAGTATCTTCCTGCTTATTAAGTATTCCCTTTCTTTGTTTACCCTCCCCAAATGCATTCCCTCACACTTCTCCAGTTGCAATT
The DNA here is from genome assembly GCF_902713615.1 of Scyliorhinus canicula. Classification (NCBI taxonomy): domain Eukaryota; kingdom Metazoa; phylum Chordata; class Chondrichthyes; order Carcharhiniformes; family Scyliorhinidae; genus Scyliorhinus; species Scyliorhinus canicula. Next base: position 91,317,168 of record NC_052151.1, on the reverse strand, counting down.
GCATTTGCCACTTTTCCGTCCAGTCAACCAGTAACTTAAATGAGTCCGCGGACATCACATGAATGTGAGGCTCACAAAAGAAGGCAATTATGAAATGGGAGCTTAGGTCAACTTCAAAATAAGGGGACACATAGATACCAACGTATTCAAATGACGAGACCATCATCAGGAATAACAAATATTTTTCCAGAGGTACATGACATAAACAGTTAGTGAACACCCATGAGCCAGAAATGTTATAAATGTTTCTTAATCTTTCTAACCCTACCAATACGTCTAGGTACATCGCTGGCATCTGATACGGAGATCATAGAATTTACAGTGCAGAAGGAGGCCATTTGGCCGATCGAGTCTGCACCGGCTCCTGGAAAGAGCACCATACCCAAGGTTAACACCTCCACCCTATCCCCATAACCCAGTAACCCCACCCAACACTAAGGGCAATTTTGGACACTAAGGGCAATTTAGCATGGCCAATCCACCTAACTTGCACATCTTTGGACTGTGGGAGGAAACCGGAGCACCTGGAGGAAACCCATGCACACACGGGAAGGATGTGCAGACTCCGCACAGACAGTGACCCAAGCCGGAATCGAACCTGGGACCCTGGAGCTGTGAAGCGATTGTGCTATCCACAATGCTACCGTGCTGCCCGATGGAGGCAGCCTGCTCAATGTCCTCTTGTCTTTGGTGATTTTGGTAGGACCAAAAGCTGGAGGGCCCAGTCCTACATTGGGCAGATGGACCCAACTTTGCATGTGCAGCTGGAGATGAGAGGGCCATAGGCATAGGGGTTTAAGATCAACTGCACACACACACTTGGAGGCACCCGAATGGGTTTGAAATGAGCTAAAGGTTGACTTACCCTCACAGTGCCTATGAGAGCATTCATCTTCCTCCTGCACTGGATGGCATTTTTGTGACAGTTGCCCATGGAGCTAACCTCCTTTGGGACCACCTGCTAAGCTGGTGAGGTGAATTTGGTGGACCTCCTGGATCCATTTTCTAATTAAAGCCTCCAAGGAGGTGTGCTTAAACCCTAGCACACTCTTCATGTAACTTGGGGCCATCCCCAAAGCTTCCAGCCGCACAGCTGGGCTGCAGAGAGTAATGTGTGTGTTTGGGTGGTGTTTTAATATGACAAGAGGTCATACCCCAAGAGGTGACAGCCAGTGGAAAAATTAGTGCCTGCCCTATCATGTGATTTAGCATGCAGTTTGCCTATGCACAATTAATAAGGTTTCAAGCAGAGGACTGGATGCAAGACCCCGATCCGCTGATCAGCGGTTAACTCACTGCTAATCCCTTCTGCACTAAGGCTTCAAAATGGATAGTCCACTCAATGTCCTCCATTCTAATCATTTTTGGTCCTCTTCTCAGAATGGCAGATCACTGCTCCAAGTTTTCAATCTTCACGATGCTGGCTGCCCTTGTTGGGCCCACTCCGGTACTCAAGACTAGAGACTTGTCTTTCCATAGAATTTATTACATGTTTGTCACAGGAACACCAGAAAGATTGTCAAATATTGAACACCAAACAATGAAATATTCTGACTCCTTTGAGGGAAGGGTCCCCGCCTCGTATTGAAATAACCCCTTCCTTGGGATCTTTAGGAGATTATTGATGGTGTCACAGTGGCAAGTGGAAGTTCTGCATCAATCATAGAATCATAGAATCATAGGTCTGGATTCTCCAATTCTGAGGCTATGTCTGGAGCATATGTCTAGTCGTACGACAGAAAAGTTGACACCACCCCTGCACCGATGCTCTGCCCAGTGGGGGGCTAGCAGCCTTGCCATGTAAAACCCTAGCGTTCCCTCCAGATACAGCCGGAGAATTGTCGGGTCCGTGGTCGCACAGGCGCATGGCAGCGACCTGCAGCTGTCGCGCCGTACAACATGGCACCAGCCACGCATGAACCCGGCCTGTCAGAAGTACCCGCCTTTAACGCCCCCCTCGCCACCCCTGGACCACCCACCACCAATCCCCTCAGCCCCCGCCGAATCCCCCCGGCTAGCTGAATGGTTCCCCCCGACTTTGACGGCACTTGACACAATGCGCAGTCGCCATTTGGGGTTAACGAAACCTCAGAGCACACGTGCCACACGCCATCGGGAAGTCGGCCCATTGGGGTCGGAGCATCGGGAGAGGGCATCCAGGTGACATCCTGATGCCATCCCAACGGCATGCGCCGTACTCACCGATGACGCTGTTTTAGAGAGGGTGGAGCATCCAATAACAGGCGCTGCCCCGGATTTTGCTGTCAGAAGGGTTTCTGCGCCCAATCGCCAAATGCGACTTCAGCATCGGCAATCGGAGAATCCCCCCATATAATTTACAGTGCAGGAGGAGGCCATTTGGCCCATCAAGTCTGCACCAGCCCTTGGAAAGTGCACCCTACTTAAGCCCATATCTGCACCCTCTCTTAACCCAGTAACCCCACCTAACCGTTTTGGGCACTAAGGGCAATTTAGCATGGCCAATCCACCTAACCTGCACTTCTTTGGACTGTGGGAGGAAACCGGAACACCTGGAGGAAACCCACGCAGATATGGGGGAACGTGCAGGCTCTGCACAGAGAGTGACCCAAACCGGGAATGGAACCTGGGACCCTGGAGCTGTAAAGCAACAGTGCTAACCACTGTACCACCGTGCCGGTCCCGTGCCGCACAGTCAGTCATACGTCAGTGCAATGCTGCTGGCAACATTTCAAGGCTAGTAGACTTGGCTTTACATAAAATCCATTCCAAAATCCACGCTTGTCGAAAGACCACAAGAAACATTGAACATCAACCAATTAAATATCCTGACTCATTTAAGGTTTTAGCTTGATTTGCCCTGGCTATGAACAAAAATGTTCTGTGTGATTTTGACAAGTTAGGAAAGATTTGCTCACTGCTCTCTACCATATTATTGAGAAGCAAATTAAAATTGTTCATTGGTGGAACATTGTTTCTGCTGGCATAGATGGAGGCATTCCATCAAATGAAATAAGTATCAAATTCTACTGTTAACAAGTACAAATCAGAAATAACCCTCTTGAGCCCAATAAATAGACCTTTGGAGGTTTTGTTTGCAAATCTTGATTGACAACTTGATAAAAACTGGGCTGAAACCCAAATACAGTGTGAGGCAGCTGGAAAGTTTAACTGAGGGCATGAGGACCACTGCTCTATTTGTCAGCAACAAGGAATTGACACATACCACATTATTAACAACGAAACAAGGCAAGGAGATTATTCAAAGTTTCAAGTGCATTTAACAGTTAGCATAGGAAAAAAATCATTAGCCCAGGTGGACAACGAAACCATGTTATTATTAGCGGCGAGGGACGAAACAGGCCAACAGATTTTTTTTTCATCACTGATTGATTCAATAAGCGCACTGTTAGTTAAATGGTACTGTGCTCACTAGACGAGTTCTTTATTTTACAGGTATTTATCAGCGAACAGGGCACATGTTGAGCATCTGGTTAATATGCCAGCTGGCTTAGTAATGCAGACCACGATGGAAGGAGGTAGAATGCTTGCACTTTATAAACTGTAAGGACAAAAAAGTGCCATTTACTGGATTCTGAATGCATCATAGTTAGCTAGTCAGCTCCAGTTCGAAGTTCAGCCAGTATTGGCTTTTTGAACAGTTCATTCATTTTACAATTCCTTTCACTTTTGCCTGGATTAAAATAGGTTAATCTTTTTATGATATTAAGCAATATATTGGTTACTTCTCAAATGCAAAGTGACATAATGGTAAGCGCCTACTTTTGGAAACCAACAGTTGGAAATTTGCAAATGACTCATGGAGAAAAAGACCAGAATGCTTGCCAGCTCAAATTTTCAATTGCACCAGTTATATTTGGGAGATAGAAACAGAAAAAATTATTTCTTCCTGCTGAAAAAAACATATTGTTGTTTTGCCAAGGGCTTGGCTCTCACTATATAACATCTTAAAGCCCTACAACCTTCTGAAATCTCTGCATTCCTCCTATTCTGACATCATGCATCTCCCACTTCCTTCACCCTTCTCTGGCAGATGTGTCTTCAACTGTCTAGGTTTGAAGTTCTGAAAATTCCTCCCCAAACCTCTTTGCCTCCGCCTCTCTCCTCCTTTATGCTGCTTAAAACCAAATGTGTGATCACTTTCCTAATAATTCCTTCTTTGACTATGTCAACTTTTGTCCAATTGCACGTCTGTGAAATGCCTTGTGACACTTTACGACCTTAAAGGTATAATATAAATTCAGTCTGTCATTTAAGACAAGAAAATAATTATAGAAATTGAAATTTTCACCTGCATGTAAAGTGAGTGTAATTCACGTGGATTTATGGGTAAAATCAATGCAGTTGTAATTTAAACACTGAGGTTCACATGATGTGCCACTTAGGTCCATACAAATCAATTCACTGATTTCTTCACACAATCAGACAGACTAAGGCACACTCTTCACCCTAAAAACCTCACCTTTCTACCATATCGATTTAATATTTTGTTGCTCAAAAAAATCTATTCCCTAAAGCAAATTTGTTCATAATGTCCAAAGCCTACAGGGAGATTTGTTGTGTGATTTTTAGGTCTACATCCATTTGCTTTAAGTTCTGAGTTGCAGCCTCATTAGGATGAATCTATCCCAACATTTCAGTGAATTGAAAACATTTTATATGAATGAAAATATTTTTCTGACCAATGCATTGTGTACTACATCCAGTATATAGCACATTAATCTAAAGTATAAAACTCGATTCAACTTTTATTTCTAGAAAACTTTTCATATCATACTTATTTAATCATTCAATTTTAATTCTTGAATTTAGATTTATGTACATAGCACTTGTGTTTTATTTTGGTAGTTTACAACATTGTCTAAATCCCTTAACAGAATTAATTCTTGAAATCTCTTCTCAAATGTCAGGTAAATATATAAAAATTATCGCACTGCAATCTTTTATTTGCATTGCTAAAATTTTGTAACATAACAAAATAATTTTTGACATTGTTCACTGACTCCCTCGAGACAGCTCCGGTGGTGGCTGGATGAGTCTTGGTTTCCTACCGGGTTAAGATTACCTCTATTGTTTGTTTTATATCTTTCATCCTCCACAACTGCATTCCCCTATTTTGTTTACTTATTTTTGCACTCTAGGAACCTTTCTGACTCCCACCTACGACATGAACAGGAAGTGCCTCCAACTGCTTGCATTCAGGCCAAAGTTTATGAACTTGAGTAGCCACATCAGAATATCACCTGCTGCTTCTTAAGCTCAGAAGTTAAATAGAATTGCATAGAATCTGCAGAACCAAAATGGGCTTTTCATCCCAGATGATCCACATTAGTGCACGCAGTTGGGATACTTCCTGCGGTATTGTATTCCACGAAAATGAAACATTCAGGACATCCTCCATCTAAAACAGAAATTAATGTAATTGCAATTCAGAGCTGAACTGTCTCCAAACTGAATTCTACACTCTCCCAGCTTTTTACACGCCACTAGTCTATCACTACTCAAGATTCATCTCCCATTAATTTGTCTAATCTATAGCCAGGGGTAGAAAACAGTCGATTCACAAACAGTTAAGCAATACTTGTACAATCAATTATACAACATATTCCCAGTTTTTTTTCTCATTCTTTTAGGGAATGGAAAGGCCATAATTTGGTGCCCATTTCTGACCACCCATGCCAACATAGTACATGAGCTGAACAACGGTTCACTAATTCAATGTGCAGGATCCATAGCCCTGGAGTGCAAGTGTAATCAATCCTCTTGGGTGTCAAAGATGGGGGGAGAGAGGACAGCACGGTGGCACAGTGGTTAGCACTGCTGCCTCATGACGCTGAGATCCCAGGTTCGATTCCGGCTCTGGGTCACTATCCGCGTGCAGTTTGCACATTCTCCCTGTGTTTGCGTGGGTTTCGCCCCCACAACCCATAGATGTGCAAGTTAGTTGGATTGGCCACGCAAAATTGCCCCTTAATTGGAAAAAATTAATTGGGTACTATAAATTTATTTTTAAAAAGATGTGGGGAGAGATCTACTGGCCTTACCACGCTCTTGCTTCAGTGTGGCACAGCCGCAAGATCATGGGATATGCCAAAATCGGGAACTGCGCCAGGCGCAGATCAGCCAGTGATCTAACCGGCCCGCTCCTGATAGTGAAACCAGGTTCCCTGCGTGGCGAGAAACTAATAATCATCACTTAAAGCCAATCTCCAAACTATTAACAGGAACGAACCCCTATCTAATGGCCTCCCGTGATCCAACGACCTCCCCAGCAAGCGGTCACATGGGCGCTGATTAGTACAACTATTTAAAAACATGAAGCTGGCGGAGTAGCTGCTCTGGGGATCCGAGGAGGTGTTAGCCATTTTCTAAGCGGGCAATCAGCCCAGGGGCACAGGGGTTACTGGCCCAGTGCTTGGGAGGCAGTGTGGGGGGGCGTTGGGAAGGAGACTCCGGGGGGGGGAGACCCGGGGAGAGGGGGCAGCCTCGGTCAAAGGGTGAACCGCCATGGCTCGGAGAGGCCCCCCGGGCTAGGATTTGGGTACCCTCAGCACCTGCGGGTCTGCCATGCCACCCTCTGGATCATATGTACCCATAATGTAGGCAGTTCTGGTTACTGCCTATCTGTTCCACAGACCTCCCATGACCCTCCACTGACCGTGACGGCCTCCAGACACACAGCTGAAGGCCATTGCAAAATGCGAATTGGCAATTCTAGTAATGTGAGCACTTCACAGCCCCCAAGTGGATTCCTGTGGGAACGTGTGTCATATCGCAGGTGAGTTACTGCCTCGCATCCCAACCAGACAGTGAGGCCTGGACACTCTGCCTGAACACCAAAGGCTTCAACACCACAGAGGCAGAAGATAACATCCAAACACCCAAGAGCTCAGCACTGGGGACACACCCGTAACAATAGGGTGGTGGGTGGGTGCACCGGGGAGGGAGCCAGCACCTGGTCCAGGTAATGTTACCAGGGGGTGACTGGGGCACAGGCTCTGGTACCTGCGGGCTCCTGCTTGTGCAGGGTGTGTTGGATGGCACCCTGAGGGAAGGCAGGGTGTGTGAGGGGGGCAGCCATGAGGTCTGAGGGTACTGGACTGGAGCCCATCGCTGAGGAACTGTCCCTCACCCTTGTACATTCCTTACAGATATTCCATGGGATGGATGATATCTTGGATCCTGCGGAAGCTGCCAGCATGGTGCTGGTAGTAGGCCAGGCGCTGGAGAAGGCAGCGGCAGCAGCATCAACAGAGGCTCGAGGTGGCCGCCCTACACACTGAGGACCGGCTGACCATCAGGCCAGAGAGGAACCCAAAGTGGGAGGCCGACGACGGCCTGAGGTATGCAGGTGTCGCTGCTCGTTCGAACAGATGACTGACAGCATGTGCTGCAGGAGGCTCCACCTCAACAAGGGGAAGGTGTGGCACCTGTGTCATTGCGGACTTGTCACCACAAGGAGGAGGAGGATACCTACTCTCAGTGGCCGTCAAGCCCTGAACGTTTACACCGCTGGATCATTCCAAGGCTCGAGCAGGGACCTGTGCGGTATATCCCGTATTTCCCGTATTTCACGTACCAGCCTCCACGGACAGGCGCCGGAATGTGGCGACTAGGGGCTTTTCATAGTAACTTCATTGAAGCCTACTCGTGACAATAAGCGATTTTCATTTTTTTTCATTTTCATATCCCAACCAACAGCCCACATGTGCATCTATGAAGTCACGGATACCCTGTTTGCCCATGCGGCTAACTATGGAAACTTTGACCTGGACCAAATCAAACAGGATGCTCGTGCAGCAGGATCCTCCGTGATAGTCGGGATGCCCCAGGTCCACAGGATAATACATGGCAGGCATGTCACCTTGCATGTACCGGGGTGTCAGGGAGCACCCTACATGTAGAGGAAGTGATTCCACTCCCTGAATGTCCAACTTGTGTGCAACCACCACAAGAAGATCATGCACATGTGTGCAAGCTTCCCAGGGAGTGTGCACAACATTTACATCCTGGGAAATTAGAGTTCCCGCCATCTTCAAGGAATACCCCATGATTGCCTGAGGGCTCTTGGAGGATAAGGGGTATCTGCTTAGGACCTAGCTAATGACGCTAGTATGAAGCCAATGTGGCCACTCGGCTTGTCATTGGCCAGTGCATCAGACTGCTCAAAATGCTGTTTCGATGCCTCAACTGCTTTGGTGGTGCACTGCATTACACCCCCTGGGGGGTTGCCCACCTTGTGGCGGTGTGCTGTGCCCTCTAGAACTTGGCACAGCAGCGGGGAGACATGCTGGTGGTGAAGGAGGAGGAACATGCGACCACATCAGAGGAGGAGGTGCCTGACCAGGAAGAGTTGGAGGATGAGCCCGGGAGGACCCGCAGAACAAAGTAACAGCGGTGAGGACCAAGGAGGCACTCATCCTGGCCCACTTCACATAGAATGTGTTGCATCACTCCAGGGCGATGGGCCTGTATCGACACTTTAAACGGGTCCACGTTGAGGGCAGGAGGGTGATGATAACCCACTGTGAGCTGAGTACTGGTGCTCTTCACAATACCACAGTCTGACTCCTGTCTCTCGCCCAACACCTGCACGTGGTGTACCTTGGGTGGGGGGCAGATCCAAGACCACCATGCTCGGGGGCTGGTGCAGGGAGGTGAAGGTTGGCCTGCATTGTTGAACCGTAGAATCCCTAACCGTAGAATGAGGCCCTTCAGCCCATCGGATTTGCACCGACCCTCTGACAGAGCATTCTCACACCCTATCTTAATAACCCCTTAACCTAACCTAGACATCTTTGGACACTAAGGAGAAATTTAGCGTGACCAATCCACCTAACCCACACATCTTTGGACTGTGGGAGAAAATGAAATGAAATTAATGAAATGAAAATCGCTTATTGTCACAAGTAGGCTTCAATGAAGTTACTGTGAAAAGCCCCTAGCCGCCACATTCCGGCGCCTGTCCGGGGAGGCTGGTATGGGAATGGAACCGTGCTGCTGGCCTGCTTGGTTTGCTTTAAAAGCCAGCGATTTAGCCCAGTGAGCTAAATCAGCCCACAGTCCACACCCCACAGCCAGCAGCGGAACATGCCATGCCATGCACCTCGTTCCAGAAGCTCGTTCCAATAAACCCGAGAACTCGGAGGAATCCCACACAGACATGGGGAGAACGTGCAAACTCCATACAAACTCCAAACCCATGGTCAGAATTGAACCTGGGTCCCTGGCACTGTGAGGCAGCGGTGCTAACCACTGTACCACTGTGCCGCCAAATTGTGGAATAATGTGCCAGAGGCTTCACATGTCTCTAGTGCAATGTGTTTTATTGTTGTACAACAGTGACCCCCAACTGCCCCTCGATCCCGATGGTGCTGTTCGCCCCCTCCAGCTCTGCGAACCTCCTCCACCCCTCCTCCTTCCCCCACCCCATACCCTGCCCCATCCCTTCCCCACCCCAGTGCCCTCTCAGTGAGCCCATCGTGCTCCGCCACTACATCTAGGTGTTTCCCCAGGATGCACATCAGCAGTGGAGGCAGCCTGCTGCTTACACCATCCTGTGACTTCCGATGCCCTGGCGGGTGTCCTCTGGGGCTCTGGGGCGGAGGGCCCTGGCACAGTCGTCAGCGGAACATGCCATGCCATGCACCTCGTTCCAGAAGCTGAGTCCGAGACATACGGTTGTTGGGGAGGTTGTGGGGGGGGGGGGGGGGGGGGGGGGGGTTGTGGGGGGGGGGGGTGCTTGGGGATGCTGGTAGCCACCATTGCCACACCATAGCGAGGGTCCAGGTCGGCTACCATATCCCCCTCCTCCCAGTAAGTGCCCATAGGGCCATGGGGGTCACCTCGGACAGAGGGGCAGCTAGACTGAGCTCCGGATGCCGCTGCGTCATCAGGCACTGCCAGCCCTGGTGGTGCCCAATGTCTGCACCATGGTGTCAATACCCTCAGCGATGCCCCTCTATGAGCGATCCATGCGCTGCAGTGCCTCACTAATGTCTGCGACACAGTCCTCAGCAATTGGGACATGCTCGGGAGCTCCTCAACACTGTCCACCTGAGATAGGGACATGCTCCCCAGCGCTCTGAAAGGTCTACCTGAGACTGGGACACTTCCCTGAGTGCCTTGGACATTCTCTGCAGAACCTCGGGAAGGTTCACCTGCATTAGGGACACATCTCCCAGCGATTGGTACATGCAGCCTTGTGGATGAGGCATGGCCATCACTGATTAACAATGCCTTGGACACCCCTACCACTCATGGTGCTGATGCCGTGCTCTCGACTCTCCACTGCGGTCGTCACCAGAGCAGTGATGGCCTTGGTGCCACGCAATGTCGATGCAATCTCCTGCATTCTCCACCGTTGGGACTCCTCCAATTGGCTATGGAGCTGCTGGAGTGTCGCTGACATCCGCTCTGAACCTTCCACCCGCAGTTGAGGGGCACTGCTGAGGACATTGGCACCATGGAGCAGACATTGGGGAGCCGCCAGGACTGACAGGGCATCAGCTCTAGGTGAACCTGGTCCAGAGGCTCAGCATCTAACTGAGACCGAACTGGGTCCTGGCAGCCAGTAGACCTCGGACTGCTATCTCCCGTGAATGCTTCTGGACATGTGATCAGTGAGCGTCAGGATCAACATGCAGGCACGTACAATTCACATGTGACCGGGTCTCTGGTTGGGAGCTGGTGGTTATCTACCTTTCTCAACATCAGTGATCGATCTGAGTCTGGCCACCCCCACAACCTCCAGGGCCCATTCCTCATAGCGGGTGAGGACTCTGATATCCAGCACCTTGCCTTCTATCCGGGCCCTCTCCCCTCTATTGTGGGCCAGCTTCTCCTGCGGGGACACATCGTGAGTTGCATGCATTAGGCACCAGGGTGAGGGGGGTGGGAGACAACATGGTGCTGGGCGCGGGCAGAACAAGGCGCACAGTTGTCGGGAAAATGGGGGTGACAATGGGACCAGTGCCTGAGGCCTATGCCAACTCACCCACGCGGCCCGGTGAAGATCATTTCATTTTTTGCGGCACTGTGTGGTGGTCTTCTGGGTCAGGCATCCTACGCTGATATGGCCACTGCCACTTCCTCCCAGGCGGCACTGGCTGTCCTGTGGTTGACCTGCCGAGCCCATCCACCGCGTCCAGCAGGAGGACCAAGTCAGCATCCCTGAATCTTGGAGCCAGTCTCCTTGCTGGCATGGTTGCATGCTGTGTGGGATTACCTCTTTGGGATGGGTTTAAGTGCTGCTCCGCCTCGTTAGCGAGGGGCTGGTGACCTCAGTCCCGGTGAATCAGTCAGTGGGACAGACATTTGTGGTATGAAGCCTGTGGGGCCTCATTAAGTGGGTCAATTAACAATAGATACCAGTAACGGCCTTGCTGGCTCTGCTACTGGGAAGCTCCCTGCATTTTCCGCTCGCTACGATACTTAGAAATCTTTCCATTAGATCGCACCCGTGGAGATTAAAGAATAAGCGATAACAGGTTTAACATCATGCAATAAACTCATACTAGTGAAAATCCATGTAATTGGTCAGACATCACACGTCAGATCAGGCTCCAAAACAACTCCAACCGGTTCACAACCCAGCATCGAAAAGGGAGCTGCAACATTACACTTGAAGGAGAATTGGTGCATCATGTAAGTGCAGCACTCACCTACAACACAGATTAAAGGTCGTGTGGACAAAATGGAGTAAGACAGTGGGCGGGATTCTCCGCTTTCCGACGCTGAAATCGCGAAATGCGAAGGCAAAATTGCGGTAGGCACCAGTTTGACGCCAAATCAGGATGTCCGGCACCCCAAAAATGGCGTAAATGCACCGCGGGGTAAAAGTACAGTAGGCATAACATTAGCGGGCCTGACACCCTATTCTCTGGGGCCTCCGGAATATCATTAGAAGAGTACAAAAGCACACAGACTGGTGAAACTCAATTACGTGCGTCAGAAGAAAAGATGGATAATTGAGAGTAAGCCTCAATCCATGACGTTTAAGCGCAGCCTTTCATCCTTGTCCTTACAAAATCTACACATTTAGAAGAGTTACATTTGAGCTTGATGCCAAGCCTGTCAACTGCTCCTTACATCTCATAGAGAAATCCCAAGAGCTTACGACATTTTGTACCCCCGTTCGGAGAATATTGTCTTCACTGGCTACCTTTGAGGGTATCTGTTAGCCAGGATCTCTTTCAAACTCACATGTACCTTACATGTCCTGTGCTAAGAAGCAACTGTATCGCCAATGACATTGCTGTATGGGGAACAGCAAAACAAGAACATGACCAAAGCCGTCACTTTGAGTATGCTGGGATAGGTTTGACTGCACCGGGATAGCTTTGAGCATGTTGGGATAGCTTTGAGTGCATCAGGATAGTTTTGAGTGCACTGGGATAGTTTTGAGAATGCCAGAATAGCTTGGAGTGTACTGGGATAGCTTTGAACATGTCAGGATAGCTGAGAGTGCATCGACATAGCTTTCAGTGCACTGGGATAGTTTTGAAAGTGCCAGAATTGCTTTGAGTGTACTGGGATAGCTTTGAATGCACCGGTATAGCTTTGAACATGTCAGGATAGCTTAGAGCAGGGGTGGGCAAACTTTTCCGTGCAAGGGCCACATTCAGAAATTCACAATTTTAAAGGGCCGCATAGTATATTAAGTAAAATAATTAATATTTAAAACAGCCAAAATAAAAGGTTTTTAAAGAAAAAAAAGCAATTAATTTTTATTAATTAATATTTTAAAGTAGAAACTTCACATGAAACACATGTTGTGCCGAGCAATGATCACCCTACTCAAGTCAACGTATCCAGCCTATACCAGTAACCCAACAGCTCCCCCCCCCCCCATTAACCTTAAAATAAAAAAAAAGAATTAAAAAAAAAATTTTTTTTTTTTTTTTTTAATGACTTGATCTTGGTGGGCCGCATAAAGACCTTTGGCGGTCCGCATGCGGCCCGCGGGCCGTAGTTTGCCCACCCCTGGCTTAGAGTGCATCGGGAAGGCTTTCAGTGCACTGGGATAGCTTTAGAGCACATTGGGATAGCTTTGAGCACCTCAGGACAGCTTTGAGTGTGCCAGGATAGTTTTGAGCATGCCGGGATAGCATTGGGCATGTCTAGATTGCTTTAAGTGCACCGGGATAGCTTTAAGCATGCGGGATAGCTTTGAGCATTCTGGGACAGCATTCAGTGTTCTGGGTTAACTTTGAACAGGCCGGGATAGCTTTGGGCATGACTAGATTGCTTTAAGCGCACCGGAATAGCTTTAAGCATGCCGGGATAGCTTTGAGCATTCCGAGACAGCATTGAGTGTTCTGGGATAACTTTGAACAGGCCGGGATAGCTTTGAGCATACTAGAATAGCTTTCAGCCCACTGTGATAAGGTTGAGCACGCTTGTAATAGTTTTGAGCATGTTGGAATAACTTTGAGTGAGCAGCATTAACTCTGAGGACACTGGGATAGCTATGAGTATGTTGGGAAAGCTTTGAGCTCACACAAATAGCTTTGAGGACCCTGAGATAGCTTTGAGTTGGCCGGAATATCTTTGAGCATGCTGGGATAGCTTGTCGTGATAGCTTTGAATGCTATATCAGAGGTAGTATCAAATTCATTCCAAATTAGAGCTTTTGGTGTCAAATTGTAATTGAGAGCATGAATACACATGAAAGCAAAAATGATATCAACATTTTCAGGTCAGGACTGGTGTTCAACGGTCTGAAACATGTTACCAATAGGCAGCAGATCAATGTATTTGGTTCTATTTATTCCAGTGCTGGCACATGCCCCGATCCAAGTAAATGAGAAGGTATTAAATCCATGCCAATTCCTGGAGATAAACATGATCTCTGAAGATGTCTCAATCTCTTTAATTTCTTGTCTCCATTCCCAATTGTGCTCAAAGATCATCCACACTAAGGGGAGAAAGATTGAGGAAGGATATGCTATTCCTGTGGCACTAAGACCACCTTTGAAGCACTGAAACAGTCATTATCACAAGCATCAAGTTACTGGATACAATTCCAGGGAGACAACAGCACTGGAGTAGATGCCTCACAGAGAGGTCTTGGAGTGCTCACTACAAAAAGGAAATCCAGTTGCATTTGCTTTAGAAATTTCTGTATGTAACACAATAAAACTACTCCAACATTGACTGGGAAACACTGGGCGGGATTCTCTGATCCTGAGGCTAAGTGTTGGCGCCATCATAAACACCGTCGCGTTTCTCAACGGCGTAAACATGCCCCCAGGAACAGTGATTCTGACCCCTACAGGGGGCCAGCACAGCACTGGAGTGACCAACGCTGCTCCAGCTGCCAATACCGGCATCAAATGTGCGCCACGGGTCTGCTTATGCATGCTGCGACCGGCGCCAATGCGTGCATGAACAGTGCGACCGGTGCGATTGCGCGCATGCGCGGTGGCTCCATTCTCTGTGTCGCCCCCACGCAACATGGCGAAGGGCTATAGGGACCGCGCAGAGCAAAAGAGGCCCCCAGCCCGAAGGCCGGCCCGCCGATCGGTAGGCCCCAATCGCGGGCCACGCCAGAGCGGAGGCGCCCTCCGGGGTCGGACTCCCCCTCCCCCCCCACCAGGCCACCCCCGGATGGATGCATGCCGAGGTCCCACCGGGTAAGACCACAAGGCAGGGCTGAGATTTTTTATGCGGCCACTCGGCCCATCCCGGGCCCCCGACCGGCGCCGCGCCGACCACACTGGCGCCAATGGCGCAGATTCTCCGCTCTCCGGAGAATCGGCAGACCGGCGTCAGGGCGGCATCGCACGATTCGTGCCCAGCCCGGTGATTCTCTGGCCCGGCGTGGGCTGAGAGAATCCCGCCCATTAGCTTTAGTGTGTGGAATCATGTTCTTTCATACTAGCCATTCGGTAAAATATTTGTGGTAGAGACAGACTGTAAGCCAATGGAGATAATTTGGCAAAAACCATTAACAAATGAACTGCCAAGAGTGCTCTTGATAAAGTTTCAAGGCTATGAATGTGAGGCAAGCCCAGGTGACTTGATGATCACACTGGATACACTTAACAGATTGTCTAAGCCAATGAAAACAGGTGATATATCCTTGGATCTACAAGTTTACTTTATTATTTTATTAAACATCAAATTGATCTGTTACATTTTGTGCAAAGCAAATACCATCAGCTACAAGAAGAAGTGAAAGATTTCACACCACAGAAACTATGTGAAGGATGGCCTGATTCAATTCAGCAATTCAGCATGAAAAGGTGAGACCATTTTGGCCTTATCAGGACGAACTAGCAATCTCCCAGGAAGTCATTTTATAGACAGATTGGCCATCATGCTGTAATCTTTGTGACCTGATATTCTTCAACAATTTCATCACTCACACGTGGTGTAGATCAGATGAGAAAACTCGCAAGTGAGACAGTTCATTGGCCAGTTATGAACAGTAACATTTAAGTTATTGTCAAGCAGAGGTGAGACAAGTGAAGAACTTATGCTAAAGCATCATTGATTACACATAGAATTTGATCCATCCTTGGTCCAAAATCACATCTGACCTCTTTCATACATATCTCACGAACTTCTTCATCATCATTGACTGCTTGCCACGTACCCCATTATTTGACAATTACATGATACATCAAGCATAAATGTTGAGCACACGATAAGTGCTATTTCCAGTTTATTTGGCGTGCCAAGCGAGGTCATTATGTTTCATGGTCGGCAATTTATTGGTAAGCCATTAGGATATGTGTGAGAAGTGGAATATCAATCCCAGTACTTTATCTTCTCATTATCCTAGATCTAATGACCTAGCTGAATCTCTAATTCTGAAATTTAGACAGACCAAGCAAGGTCAAAGCTTTGCAATGTTATTTCTGGGAGCGATACCTTTAAGTGAAATTGCTCCATCATGTCCGGCAGGCTATTGCATCTACTCTTACCCATTCTACTCTCTCAGAAACTAAAGAGATACTTTTTAAACTGCAAGAGAAAATGACCAACGTGCATGCTAAAAAGGAAGGTACAGAACTTCTAAGTTTAGAGTTAGGATAACAAGTTCACATGCAAGTTCACATGCAAGATCCCACAGGAGATACGTGGCAACCGGACAAGGTGACAAGGATGTGTTCAGGCCCAAGACCCCATGAAGTTATTACAACAAAGGTGCAATGGTGAGATGTAACAGAGAGAAAATTAGATCAATTCCAGCTTCTCAATCATTGTACAGTCCTTTTGTATCGAGGACAAGATCCCAAATGAAAATAGGAACAATACTCAAGAATGACAACCCCAATGCTCACTGTGAGAAATTAAAGAAAGCTCCAGGCAAGGTTATCATTACAAGATTTGGATGTCCCAGCAGAGTACCTCTATGCTTTTGAGACTCATAGAATGTAGCCCTTTGGTATAGATCAATAATCCTGATATTCCATGTCAATACTTTTAAAGTCATCTAACACCAAGCAGATCACAATCTTGATAACAACTGTAGATTTCATTTAACAGTTTCAGTCCCATGTGACATTTTCCAGTAACTCAGCAGCAAATACATAGCTAGAAGATGCTAAAATCAATCCTTTCTCCAAATACCAGCTGATGAAAGTTATTGACCTCAGCAATTCTGCCGCCTTCAATATTTCAAATGCTTTATACCACCAGCTCTACACAGCCTCCCTCAACAAAAATACACAGAACCAATAAATAGACAGAGTTCAGAACATCTAATTCTCAGCATGACTGATTCTCCAACTATTTTCGGGCTTATAAGGAATACTTGGACCAAGACTTATTACATTTTTCTTGTGGAGGGATAATTTGCAGAACAATAAATTAGTTAGATTAACGTTTTTTTTCCTAACAGCGTTTTTTTCCTTCACAACACAAATACAAGAGATAATATAGAGGTAAACCAAACATACAGAGACCATTGAATCAGAACAAATTATGTATTTTCATTGGAAGCAAAATTAACATAGATAGCAACTAAGCAATTATATTTTATACAAAAATTATGTAATGTATCATCATATATATATCATGGGTGGGATTCTCCATCCTGCCGCACCCGATTTTAGGTGCAGCGCTGCCGCTCCAGCAGCAGGGTTCTCCTTCCCGGCAGCTGGCCAATGGGGTTTCCCATTGTGGGCACCCCCACGCCGTTGGGAAATTCACGGGCGTGTGTCTGTTGCCGGCGAAACGGAGGATCCCGCCAGCCGGAGAATCCAGCCCATATATATATGGGAGCTTTTATTCAAACTAAACACAAAAATAAAAGCAAAGTACTGTGGATGTTGGAAATCTGAAATAAAAACAGAAAATGTTGGAAAGGTTTAATAGGTCTGACAGCATCTGTGAAGAGAGAATCAGAATTATGGAATTGAAACATTAGCTGTATTTTATGCACCACTTTGCGCATGCGTAATTGGCAATGGGGGTGCATAATGTCACAAAACTCCATAAAGGGAATCTTGCCGGCAAGATCAGGTGAAGCGATCATCCCTGACCCTTACCATTAACTAATGCGGTTCACCCACAGGAAATCTGGTTCATTTTAGTATCGTTAATGGGCTTCCCCACTATATTGTCCCCTCACATTTGGCTTTCTCTCCTTGTCGTGTGACGTCACATTGGCATGGTTTACAACAGGTCTGGAACAAGGTGAACCAAGCGAAGAGAACCTGCCCGGGGTGCACAGGAAGTACTTCCCCCAGAACCTCCAGTGGTGTGTTGTAAGGGGTGACACGCATGAGATGCTTCCCGTGGGAGATTTGGGGCGGGATTCTCTGTTGGCTGACGCAGAAATCGCGAAATGCGATTGGTTCTGATGCTAAAATCGCAGTGGGGATTTGACACCAAATCACAATTCTCCATCATCTCGACAGCGGCGTCAATGCGGTCCTGAATGAACGTACAGTAAACATCGTTATTGGGCCCGACCCGGTATTTTCCGGGGCCTCCGTCTCCGATGGGCTGAGTTCCTGATGGCGCGGTTCACTTGTGCTTTAAAAATCATGAAACCCGTGTCTTGGCTGCTGAGGGAGAGAGAGTTATTACGGAAAGTGTCCAACATCGTCATAGTTTGCTGACTGTTGTGCCACTGGCCAGGGGGGCTACTGCCAGGGCCAGGGGGAGTAGCGAGGGTGGCCAGGAGGTGGGCTGTGGGTTTGGAGAGGGCGGGCATGGAACGTCATTGCCACAGCCGGCAAGGCAGCCATGTAGCTGCACACACCACGAACAGCTCACTGTGAACTTAGGACCATGGGTTGTATAGATGACTCCCCCAAGGCCTCTGGCCCAAGCCAAGCCATCAGTATTTTGAGCATGCTGCAGCACAACCAGTGCCATCTTATTGGCTGGGATGCGTGTTTGGGGGGGAATGTAATGTGTATACGGGGCTACAGCTTGTCAGCCTCCCGAGTGTCAATCACGGACTCGGCGAATCCCACATTGCAATTTTTCATTGCAATCCACAGGGCGCTGGTGCTACATAAGAACATAAGAACATAAGAACTAGGAGCAGGAGTAGGCCATCTGGCCCCTTGAGGCTGCTCCGCCATTCAATGAGATCATGGCTGATCTTTTGTGGACTCAGCTCCACTTTCCGGCCCGAACACCATAACCTGTAATCCCTTTATTCTTCAAAAACTATCTATCTTTATCTTAAAAACATTTAAAGAAGGAGCCTCAACTGCTTCACTGGGAAAGGAATTCCACAGATTCACAACCCTTTGGGTGAAGAAGTTCTTCCTAAACTCAGTCCTAAACCTACTTCCCCTTATTTTGAGGCTATGCCCCCTAGTTCTGCTTTCACCCGCCAGTGGAAACAACCTGCTCGCATCTATCCTATCTATTCCCTTCATAATTTTATATGTTTCTATAAGATCCCCCCTCATCCTTCTAAATTCCAAAGAGTACAGTCCCAGTCTACTCAACCTCTCCTCGTAATCCAACCCCTTCAGCTCTGGGATTAACCTAGTGAATCTCCTCTGCACACCCTCCAGTGCCAGTACGTCTTTCTCAGGTATGGAGGCCAAAACTGAACACAATACTCCAGGTGTGGCCTCACTAACACCTTATACAATTGCAGCATAACCTCCCTAGTCTTAAACTCCATCCCTCTAGCAATGAAGGACAAAATTCCATTTGCCTTGTTAATCATCTATTGCACCTGTAAACCAACCTTCTGTGACTCATGCACTAGCACACCCAGGTCTCTCTGCACAGTAGCATGCTTTAATACGTGTGTTGATCGGAAGAACCCAGTTTTAAAGGAAAAAAGAGGATTCTTCGATGGAGCACCAGGATCTCAAGTGCGAAGGCCACTCCATTGGGGAGGGTATCAGGACATCAGTGCATGTCCGCATTTAATGGCACAGGGGAGTCACATTGGGGATGGTTTATCCACCTCGGCTTCTAACGATATTTGAAGAAAAATACTGGGCTGGATTCTCCGATTCTAAGACGTGCTGATGCCGCCGTGGGAACGGTGGTGTTTTACAACTGAAAAAAACGGCTCACAACGGCCACCGATCCTCCATCTGGTGTGGGGCTACCAGGCACGCGACATTGAACACCTGGCTCTAGCTGCGGATATGACGGGAGAATTGCCGGATCTGTGGCCGCGCATGCGCACGGTGGCGGCATGCAGTGGCTGCACTGTCCATCATGGCGGCGACTGTACGCGGACGCGGCCTGCCATATAGTGCCATGCTCAACATCCCCGGATAACCCTCCCACCAGTGCCCCAGCCCCTGTCAAAGCCCCCCCCTCTGCCCATGGATCGGTTCCCGCGCCCCCCCCCCCCCCCGCCAATTGTGGCGGTGCTGGAATTAGTCCGCAGCAGCCACGCCGAGTTCCCGAAAATAAATACCGCATGCAACCGACGCCACACGGCGTACTCCTAGAGCATCGCTAAAGCGGTGCCGTCCCGATTTTGGTGCCAACGTGAATTCTCCGGTTGGGCGGGGTATCCCGCCATTGGGGTACTCTGCCGTCAGGATATTCTGGTTGTCATCAGCCCGGGGGTTTCCGGACGGCACGGGGCTGCCCAAGAATGGGAAACCCCATTGACCAGCCAGTGAAACTGAATATCCTGCCGGCATGCTGAACCAGGAAGAATGTCACTCGGGGGTCTCTTGGGCCATCGAGGTATCTGGATGGTCAGGGATTGGGCAGAGTGGCCAGCTGGCTCTTCCCTGGCATGCAGGCACCTTAGTACTGCCACTCTGGAACTGTCATGGTGCCTGTGTGGCAGGTTGTCAGTGCCACGGGTCAGGGCCTGAGGAGGGCTGTGCCCATGAAAAGAGGGTGGAGAGTGCGTGTGGGGGGGGGGGGGGGGGGGTGCAGGGCTACCTGAAAAGGGAGATGAACAGCTACCCCATAGCGTGGTGTCATCACTTGGTGGGGGGGGGGGGTTAATGCCCATGTGTGTGTGGGGTGACATTACCCATAGCGAGGGTGTGTGGGGGA
Organism: Scyliorhinus canicula; assembly: GCF_902713615.1. Taxonomy (NCBI): domain Eukaryota; kingdom Metazoa; phylum Chordata; class Chondrichthyes; order Carcharhiniformes; family Scyliorhinidae; genus Scyliorhinus; species Scyliorhinus canicula. The sequence goes on along the minus strand of NC_052151.1, from coordinate 91,296,708 downwards.
CCCACAAGCTCATTTAGAGATCAGCGCACCCTTTCGAATTGGTAGCCAGATGTTCAAGGAGTCCATCAGGCCATTGAATTCAGCTCCCCAGTGATTAAACTAATTCTAAGGGCTTCCAAGTGTGGCAACGAGTGGAATCTACTGTGAACTTCGCGACGCTTGACCCGGCGAGGCCATCATCGGTATCAAATGTTAATTAGTCTACTTAATGAGGCCCCATGGCTTCACACCGCAAATGATGGTCCCTCTGGCTGATTCGCCAGGACCCTGCCCGCCAGCTCCTCGCTAACAAGGGGGAGCTGCACTTAAACTAGTCCTGCAGAGCAAGCCCCACAGAGCTTGCAGCCATACCATCGAGAAGGCCAAACCCAAGATTCAGGGATGCCGACCTGACCAGATTGTTGGATCCAGTCAAGATGAGACAGGATGCCCTGTTCAACGGAGAGGCTCGGAGGGTCAGCCACAGGGCAGCCAATGCCACCTGGGAGGAAGCGGCAGCAACCGTCAACTCAGGGAACATCATGAGGAGGACTGGCCACATAGGTGGGTTGGCACCGGCCCCTTGCCCTGCCCTCGCCCACCACTACTGCCCCACACCCTATGATCATGTACCTTGCACCACCCCTGCCCAGCAACGTACCCCACAATACTCTCCATCCCCCCCAAAATCCACATCCTCCCATTCCATCCCATCCCCACCCAACCCCTGCGATGAACAAAGAGTGCAGGTCACGGTGCACCTCTGTGTCCGCGCAGGAGAAGTTGACCCACACCAGTCAGGAGAGGGCCCTGGCGGGCAGTGGGGTGCCGGACATCAGAGTCCTCACCTCCTATGAAGAACAGGCCCTGGAGGTCGCGGGTGTGGCCGAGGACAGATCACCGACATAGAGGTTGCCACAAGGCACAGAGGTGAGGATTCATCGGCCACCGCCCCCAGATGACCCGCCATATAGACTGACCCATCCGCCCCTCTCCGGCATGATCTCCATCCGACAGTGCCGCCCCAACTGGTGTGGTTCCCCCTCCCTGACTCCGATGAGAATAGCTCATAGGGAAGCTCAGGGAGCTCACCGCACCCACGGAACAGCTGTCATCCCCAGGGCAGAGACACACACTTTGGTGGATGACAGCATTGATCAGGCTTATGGGGCACATTCTGGTGAGTACCTCACAGTTGCTGATGTGCATCAGGTGGAGGCAGGAACCCGCAAGCGAGACAGAAGTCAGAGGTCTGCCGGATCCCAGATAGGCCCCAGTCAGATGCTGAGCTCGGGTAACCCAGAACTGATGCAGTCGTTAGGGCGCAGCCAAATACTCAGAGAGGGATGTCAACGACACTCTGGCAGGTCCATAGCTGATTGAAAGAGTCCCAGAGTCTAAGGGCACAGCACCGGCAATGCATGGCGCAGAAGCCAACACAACTGGATGGTGACCGCAGTGGAGATCCTGGTACACAACATCAACGTCATGAGTAGAGGTATGCAAGGCATGGCCCAGTCAGTGATGGCCATCATTGAGCACCTCAACAGCATGTCCCAGTCACTGGGGGACGTGTCCCAGTGTAGCATGTCAGATAGACATTGCCGGGGCATATAATCCATCTTGTATAATATCTGTAAGGAATTTAAGAGGGGGTGTGACTGACAACGAGCAGTTTCCTCTTCCCCAGGACCCCCCAATCCTCCAGCTCCCACATCCTGTGCCATCCAACACGCCCAGCCCACGTACCCGTGGCCGCAGCAGGTGCCCTTGGTCACCGGAACCCTCACCCTGTACCCCAGATACCCGCATCTGGACCAGGCGCTAGTCTCTTCCCCGGAGCTCTCTAGTTGGTCATCGACTTCAGGAAGCAAAGTACTGTACACACCCCTGTCAGCATCAACGGAGCCGAGGTAGAGATGGTGAGCAGTTTCAAATTCCTAGGGGTGAACATCACCAAAAATCTATCCTGGTCCACTCACGTCGACACTATCACCAAGAAAGCACAACAGCGCCTATACTTCCTCAGGAAACTAAGGAAATTCGGCATGTCCACATTAACCCTTACCAACTTTTACAGATGTACCATAGAAAGCATCCTATCGGGCTGCATCACAACCTGGTATGGCAACTGCTCGGCCCAGGACCGCAAGGAACTTCAGAGAGTCGTGAATACCGCCCAGTCCATCACACAAACCTGCCTCCCATCCATTGATTCCATCTACACCTCCCGCTGCCGGGGGAAAGCGGGCAGCATAATCAAGGATCCCACCCACCCGGCTTACTCACTTTTCCAACTTCTTCCATCGGGCAGGAGATTCAGAAGTCTGAGAACACGCACGAACAGACTCAAAAACAGCTTCTTCCCCACTGTCACCAGACTCCTAAATGACCCTCTATTGACTGACCTCATTAACAGTAAACCCTGTTTGTATATCTTGTGTTGCCTATTATGGATTCTCATGTATTTTCTTGAATTTTGTTTAATTCCCTTTTCTTCCATGTACTGAATGATCTGTTGAGCTGCTTGCAGAAAAATACTTTTCACTGTACCTCGGTACACGTGACAATAAACAAATCCAATCCAATCCAATCCAAAGTTGCGGAGATGTCCCTGGTGCTGGGGCCTAGCCCTCGGTATTCGGATGTTAGCCGCTGCGTCCTACGTGTTGCCTCCCACAATGTTCAGGCACAGTGTCCAAGCATTATAGTTTGATTGGGATGCTAGGCAATTACTCCCACATGCTCCATGGCACACCCATCCACGGCAATCCACTTGGGATGTGTGAAGTGCTCACTTAACTACAATTGCCAATTCCCTATTAGCTTTAGCCTTGAGCCGCACGGACAGAGGCCTCCGCTGTCAGTGGGAGCTATGGGTGGTTAGAGGGGCAGGGGGACTGGGGCTGGGTTTGCCCTCAGAATAGGACCACGAGGTCCAGGGATTGGCATGGTAGAGACACCGAACATCCAGACCCGTGGGCGCTGAGGCACCCAACATCCCCCCCAACCCCCAAGCCTAGCCCAGGCCATAGGCAGCCACCCCCGCTGCTACGCACCCCAGCCACCCACCGATGCTGGCTCACCCCAACCGAGGTTGGACCCCCCAATGGCTCCCCACCCTCCTCCAAGCAATGGACAGGAACCCCAGTGCACCCGGGCTCTTTGCCTGTGAGCGAGGATGGCCACACGACTCCTTGGGTGCCCGCAGAAAATCTTTCGCTAGCTTCACGTTTTTACAAAGGTGTACTAATCGGCCCACGTGACCACTTGCTGGGGAGGCCATTAGATCACAGGCGGCGTTAGATAGGGAGTCTTTGCTATTAATTGTATGGGCTTATGTGGTGGTTATTAGATTGGTTTCTCACCATGCTACAGCAAGATTCTGCTTTCGCCAACGGGAGCGGGCCGGTTGGATCGTAAGCAGGTCGCCGCCTGCCGTGGTTCACGATTCTGTCCTCGCCCATGATTTAACGGCCTCGTCGCACTCTCGCTTAAGCGGAATGTGGCTATTATATCACGCCTCATTTTCTTCTCAAAGTTCTGGAAAATATGACGGGAAAAGCCGGAAGCATGACTTCCAGGCCGCATGCCACTGTTCTCAACTGAGCAAGCACTTTGAGTACAAAAACAGAAAATTCTGCCCATTAACTCTGTTTCTCTCAACACTGAAGATTTGGAGGCAGTTGAGATGGCACTTTGAGCTGTGGGCGGGGTCAAGAGAGATGCCGATTAGGGGGAACCATAGGTTTGAGCCAGGGAAGTGGGATGGGAGATTTTGGAGATGGGAGTTAAGCGCATTGAAGGATTTGTTTCGGGGGGCCATTTGAAAATTGCTTATTGTCACAAGTAGGCTTCAATGAAGTTACTGTGAAAAGCCCCTAGTCACCACATTCCGGCGCCTGTCCGGGGAGGCTGGTACGGGAATCGAACCGTGCTGCTGGTCTGCTTGGTAAGCCAGCGATTTAGCCTGGTGAGCTAAACCAGCCCCTGAAGATTTGGAGGCAGTTGAGATGGCACTTTGAGCTGTGGGCGGGGTCAAGAGAGATGCCGATTAGGGGGAACCATAGGTTTGAGCGAGGCTTTTTGCGAGGCTGGAGGAGTTGGGGAAGGGGGAAGTATTTAGATATCTGCAGCTCCAGGATTTTGCCAAGAAGGAGGTTCAGAGCTTCTCGATCGCGCGGCCTCCACATTGTTGGAAGAGGTATTGACAGTAGAGGCAATGGAAAAGGGGGTGGGGTTGGTGATTTATGGGAAGATTCTGGGTGAGGGGATTAAAGCCAAGTGAGAGGAAGAGTTGGGGGAGGTTATGGAAGACGGTCTGTGGTGTGAGGTGCTCCGGAGGGTGAACGCCTCAACCTCGTGCATGAGGTTGGGGCTGATACAGTTCAAGATGGTGTATGGGACACACCTCATCATGGCGAGGACAAGCTGACTCATTGAGGGGTGGAGGATGTGAGCGCAGTGGGAGGAGCCCGGCAAACCATGTACACATGTTTTGGTCCTACCCGAAGCTGGAGGGGTATTGAAGGGAAGTTTTTAAGGTCATCGGGTGGGGTGGTATATAGGAGTTTCGAACCAGAGACCCTAGACACCATTTGTGGGGTGTCAGACCTGCAGGCGGGTGCGGGGGCAGATGTCTTAGCCTTCGCCTCGCTGATTGCCTGAAGGCGGGTCCTGCTGGGGTGGAGGTCAGCTTCTCTACCCTGTGCCTCGGCTTGGCGGGGGACCTGCTGGAATTTTTAATGATTGAGAAAGTGAAATTTGAGCTGAGGGGGAGGATGGAAGGGTTCTACAACTCATGGGCATTTTGTATCTTGCACTTTCAAGAATTGGATGCCATCGAACACGAGGGGGGATGGAGGGGAGCTATTGGCGAAGGGGGAGGGTTAAGTATGTTGTTCACTGTTTACTGTGTATGGGGAGACCGTGGAATCTGATGTACCATCAATTGGACGCGAGACACGATGGAGATCCAAACTGTGGCTTTAATCAGCTAGTTGTTAGCCCGGTGGTCGACTACAGAGAAAGGCTGACCGCCGGGAAACCTGGGTACTTATACCCCGCCGCGGAGGCTGGGTCTACTTGCCTCTCGACCAATTGGTGAGCAGTCACATGACTAGCCCCAGCCAATCAGACGAGAGGCACATGACCAGCCAGAGCCATGGGAAACCAATGCTCTGCACCAATGGCAGTGCTCCCACTCATATCACCACAGACTCTTATTTGGTCTTTTTTGTTTTGTTGCATTTGAAATGTAGGGGTGGTGTTTGAGTTTGTGTGTTGAAGGGAATGCTGGTTGTGGGATTGATAGTGTATTTGTTATTGTTGGTTATCTTTGTTTGTTGTGTATTTGATGAAAATGTGGAGAATAAAATTTAAAAAAAAACAGTTTTTCTCACCACAAATGCTCCTGGACGTGCTGAGATTTCTAGCATTTCCTGTTTTTAATTCAACGATCGTTGTCCGAAGTAGTGAATTTCTGGGTGTTGAGATTTGGATAGATCCAATTACAAGACACACCTTCAATTTAGTAAGAAGTCTTACAACACCAGGTTAAAGTCCAACAGGTTTATTTGGAATGACTAGCTTTCGGAGCGTTCCTTCTTACTGTGCCCACCCCAGTCCAACGCTGGCATCTCCACATCATGGCTTCATTTTAGTGGTATTTCAGATCAGGGTGGTCAGCAATTTGATGTGCCGGGGGGGCCTCCATAAAGGCCAGTTTGCCACCCAGGCTGTGAGAGCAATGTCTATGCTATTTATTCAATGGAGAGAGTCATGAATCCACCATGACTTTACTGTGGGATAAGTGCAATGTATGGAAGAATTTCTCGCCATATTCATATAGGCCCAGCATCAATCAGCAAACTGTAATATTGAGTTTCTGTGATTTTCATCTTTGGAGCTTCTGTCAGACTGTGAAATATATTGACGCCCTCTTACCCTGTGCCATGTGTTCCATTTCACATCATGATTTAATTTTGATGCTGGGCCCCTTTGCACATCATTCATTTGTTTTCCACAGTTCCCTACATTTCTCTGTATTCCTAAATATTAACTTCCTCTAAAATGACATTCCTAGCCTTTGAGTGACTTTCTGTTGTTAATATATTTCAATAACCAAACTAGCTTTTTTCTCGATTATCTCACCATTATGTGTCAAACTGAAATGTATTCTGCATCTAGTCTAAGTGGAAATTTCTACTGATTTTAATTTCTTACACTCTGCCCAACAGTTGTTCAGTTGTTGGTCGTTCTGGGTGAGTGTGCTTAACACTCAATTTGGCTCTGTTTCTGTACTTAGCTCTGGGGTCGCCAGGTGTCATTAAGACACCGCCACAAGCTTCAAGGTGAAGTTCAAAGCAATAAAACCATACACCAATTAGTAAGTCCAAACAACTGAGTTTATTATAATACAATTATAATAACTACCCATACACACGCTAAAAGGATTAAACTTATTCCTACCGCTAAATAAACTAATACTTATCTCGAAGGAACTACTGGGTCAGGGAACAAGGCCTCTTGCTCTGCTCTGGTCTGCAGACTTCAGGTTGGTATCAGTTAAAAGGGGTCAGGAGTGCCTATCTCTGGTAGCGATCGTTGTGAGGCACTGACTTGTTGCCGGCTGCTGTCTGAACCTTCTCCTCTCTCTCGTTCAAGATCTTCTTGGCAAAAGCTGGTAGAAGTGCTGGTCCACGGAGGAGTGTTGGTCAAAGAGAGAGAAGGGCTGGAGGGCTGGATCAGAAGACTGAACCATGTGTGGGACCTGTCTTTTATAGGTCCCAGGGGATCCGCGCCCCTTTGGGTGGACTCCGTTACCTGCTTGGAATCGATTGGGTCTCTTCCCAATCGATATGTTTGAACCCCCCAATCATGGGGCAGTTCCTCGGTCACTGGGGCGGTTCTTGGGACTTATTGTTTTGGGCTTCTCTGGTGCCGAAAGGTCTGGCCTTCCATTCAATGTATCGATCTGTGTTTAACTTGTTTCCATTGTAACTGGGGATCGCCCGGTATCGCCTCATTAGTATGTTAACTGGTTTATTTTCACAGTGCTGTCTGGTTTCTGCAGCAGTCAAAACTGGTTTCTGCAGCCGTCCCAATATACAAGCGCTTTGCAAGCTGCTTGCTTTACAACATGTCCATTTTCCCTGCATTCCTTGCAATCTTCCATTTTGTGTTGGGCAGTGGCCACCCCAGGTGGCTACACAGTATATTTAAAATATTGCGCCAGTATATTATTCTAAATGACAACATACTGTTGTAGGAAAGCATTTTAAAATTGAATGGCACAGAGGATTGAATCTTAATTTACTTCTTGTTGATGCTGTGCAACATGCACTGTGCAATCTGTTGTGATTTTCACGGTTGGAAAAAAAACTTCTTAACCCTGTGTTTCAAAATAGCAACTATTATATTTATTCAGGCTATCTTAAACTGGGAAATGTTGGGAGTAACTTATAGCATCACTAAAAAAAATGAGACAGATGGGGCTGTGTTTTTCAATGTTTCCTTCATGTTACAGTACTGTCACTTACAGCATCACTGAATTCATCATCAGAAATCTATGTAAATGAGGTGACACTGCTATTAACACCGAGCAAAAATTTATCTCTGAAGATGATGTTCAGCTGCTTTTCCGGAAGCAGCAGTGGCGGCAAATAAAAAGTCCTGGAGGGATTGTTGACATTTTCTTTTCTGTTTTGCACATTGCTGATTTGTAAGAGCCTTTAGAGATTGAAAATGGTCCAAGGCCAGAAAATGAAATCTGTGATGTGAGTTTTAGAAATGGCCTCAATATTTCTCCATTATTTTCAGTGTTTTTAAACTTGCCCCTCAATGTAAAATGAGCAGATTTTGTAGGCCCTGGAAGCATCAGTCTGTTGTAGAACCATTTCACATGGAAGCGATTATGTAATAGAACATAGAACATAGAACAGTACAGCACAGAACAGGCCCTTCGGCCCTCGATGTTGTGCCGAGCAATGATCACTCTACTTAAATCCACGTAACCCGTATCCCAACAATCCCCCCATTAACCTTACACTACGGGCAATTTAGAATGGCCAATCCACCTAACCCGCACATCTTTGGACTGTGGGAGGAAACCGGAGCACCCGGAGGAAACCCTCGCACACACAGGGAGGACGTGCAGACTCCACACAGACAGTGACCCATTGATGTGGTCATATGATAATATGATGTGGTCATAAGATTCGTCTCGATTCAAATAGATGTTATTTTTAAACAAAAATGAAGGAGTGAGGCTTGACTGATCCGATTCACTATGCTGCAAAATGAATATTATAACTTTAGGGCCTACCTTGGCAGTTCTATTGGCTATGGCAGTCCTGACTAATCCCATAAGCAATCTGAGCATTTTAGTTTAAGGTGGTGTGCCTATACTAGCAGCTCACACAAGTTGTAGTTTTTGATGGTACGTTAAATCAACGACTGCACAAGGGGCTTTCAATAAAAGGGAGCGTTATTAACTAAACATATCAACCCTTATTAATACATCTACTCATCCCAAGGTCCCAGGCAATTCTGCCAAGCTTCACCATTGTGATGCTCCATGTGACCGCGAAATCATAAAGAGCCAGTCCACTTCCTTCCCATTTAGTTTTGGCTCCCGGCGGTGTGAGATGTCACAGTGTACACATATAATTATGTACAACAAATGAATTTACAGAAGTGTACAGCAGTCTGTACAATGATTCACAATTGGGCTCTTGCAATTGGTGCAGAGCTTGTTGTGTGTCCATTAAGTGCACTCCTCCCTCTGGTCTTGGTCATGCTGTAGCTGCAAAGATAAGATCGGGAACATCAGGAAATGATGTCCGCTGCACACCTCAGATTGCAAGGCATGATGGAGGAATCCTTCCACCTCCAAACTGAGGTGATGGCACTGACATGCCAATACCTGAGGTCAACACTGGTGCGGTGATGGCCATTGTGCAGACCTTGGTCCAAGAAATGGGTCCTGCACTGTTGCAAGAGCTACACTCCATTGCTGTGCAGGATCCAGATCGCAACATCTCGTGAGATTTCACGAGATGTTGCGATCTGGATCCTGCACACAATGGGGACCAGGCAGAACAGCACTTGGGGGGGTGGGGGGTCTCCCTGGTGATCGCAGGTCCCTTGATGGTTGGCCTCTAGGCAGGGTGGTGCCCTGGCACTGCTGGTGCCACAAAGGCATCTGCCTAGCTGGTACCATGACAGTGCCACATGGGAACCCTGGCAGTGTTGCTTGTGTGCCAGCCTGGCACTGCCAGGGTAGACAGATGACACTGTCAGGCTCGCAGAGCCAAGGTACCCAGGTGGCATTCGACCCCTAGAAATCAGTCCCGGGGTGCCCTGCCCTTATGACTTGGGGTGCAGGGGGGCGGGGGGGGGGGGTGAGTTTGGCATTGGGGGAATCCGGGGGTCGTGTCGGATGGCCGCGAATGGCGCCCTGATCTCTTCCTACACTTACAGGCAGAGCTTCTCAGTGCAGGAAATACGACTGAGTGCGGCCTCAGAGGGGCATTCCCTGCTTAGGCCCGAAAGAGCATTAATATGCCATTCAATGGCAGCCACTTGTACCACCGGTAATGACCACGCCACTCCTGCCCAGAATGGGACTCTCTTTTTCTTTAGTTAGATCGCTCACAATGTCGCAAATTATTTACTCTCCAGGGAATCTCCAGCAATCATCACAAAAATGCATTCGGCATCCCTTTGTAAATAAATTGATTTTTATATAAATTTAGAGTACCCAATTATTTTTTTCTGATTAAGGGTCAATTTAGCTTGGCCAATCCACTGTAGCCACCTGGGGTGGCCACGTCCCGATTCCAAAATGGATACTCGCAAAAAGTGCAGGGAAAAATGGACAGCACTAGAAAAACAAGCAGGTACAAGGTTTCCTGTGGATTGGAACTTGCAGAGCCCAGACAGAACTGAAACTACAAGCCATTAGCATAGTAATGAGCTATCTCCGGGGACAAAAAGAAACATTGAAACAATCGGTACCAGGACAGACGTCCTGGCGCCAGTGGAAGCTAAAACAAAGGCAGGCCAACGGTTACATAGGGCCCGCCCAACGATCAGGGAACAACCCCGTTATTGGAGAAAATCGATACGAACGATTGGGACATGGTCCAATTAATTGGGACCAAGTCCAGGTTCCGCCCAGAAGGGCGCGAACCCCTGGGGGCTATAAAGCAGAGTCCCCAAGGTCAGTTCGCTCTCTTACTCTTACTCTTACTCTTACTCCTCTCCATCTTCACCTTGGCATTTGGCTCTCAGCAACGAGAGGCCGCCAAGTACCAGCCAAGTAAGTCTAAGGTCAACGCACGCTACGAGATAGGCGCTCCTAGCTACTATTCTATACCAGTTCGAAGCCAGCAGTATCAGAACCGGACAACAGCCATTATTCCTCTGACCCTGTGGGCCACTTGAAGCTAAGTATAGGTTTTAGTAGTAGTTGTAGTTTAGCGAGTAGAGTTTATGCACGAGTAATAATTGACTGTGTGTGTAAATAAATGTGCATTGATTTCAAACTTACTAACTGGTGTATCGAGTCATTGATCAGTATTCGGCTTTGAACCCTGTGGTGGTATCAGAAAGATACCTGGCGACTCTTGAGCAAAGGTAATTAAAACAGAGCAAATTAAGGGAAAGCATAACGAGCAACACCACACACCCTGCACATCTTTGGGTTAAGGACATGAGACCAACGCAGACATGGGGAGAATGTGCAAACTCTACACGGACAGTGACCCAGAGCCGGGATCGAACCAGGGTACTTGGTGCCGTGAGGCAGCAGTGCTAACCACTGCACCACCGTGCTGCCCCCCCCTGTAAATAAATACGTGGTTGGAATGAATGATAATAATAATCATTATTTTTGACACATGTAGGCTTACATTAACACTGCAATGAAGTTACCGTGAAAAGCCTGAGTCGCCACATTCCGACACCTGTTTGGGTACACAGAGGGAGAATTCCGAATGTCCAATTCACCTAACAAGCACGTCTTTCGGGATTTGTGGGAGGAAACTGGAGCACCTGGAGGAAACACACGCAGACACGGGGAGAACGTGTACACTCCGCACAGACAGTGACCCAAGCGGGAGTTAAACCTGGCACCCTGGCGATATGAAGCAACAGTGCTAATCACTGTGCTATCATGCTGCCTGTGATGATCTCACTTTTACAACATCTTTATTGTACCTTTTGCAGACACTCCACCAGCCTGTAGGTTAAACCAGGATTTTTTAAAAATAGTGCTGCAACAGATTAAATACCTTAATTCAGGCTTTTGATAACATATAGAACAGGATATATAATACAATCTACATAAATATTTCCCACATTCATCACAAAATTAAATTCCTAATGTTTGTCAGTGAGAAACGCGGCCTGTTCTTCTTCCGAGTTCTTCGATATCGCCACGTAACACGCCCTTCCCAATCGTGTGTGGAAAGTCCCAGCCAGTGTCTTAGGGTTCATAGGAAATAGTAAACTTTGAGAAATAGACTATGTCAAGGACTATAATGGTATGTTCGATATATATGAAGTGACTAAGTTATCATTGACTGCTGTGTCAAAACTCTCCAAGGTACCAAAGCAATTCATAATGTAAACTTGCCAGACATCTGATAAATAGCATTCAGGGGCTCAGTCTCAAGATACGGTCTCTGAATTCATTGTGTATAAGAGCTGGGGGTTTCAGAGATGGTGTTATCCGGATGTCGGTCCATATTCAGACAGAGGTCTGGACAATGAGTGGATGCTTCAACGTGAGGGTTGATGGAGTGGGTTTTTTTCCATTACATCGTCGCCACATGCTCCTGAGGCTCTTGGCCTTCCAAAGATGAGCTCACCATTTGGGTTAAAGGTGCCTTATGCTTCCTCTGTTGTCATTTTAAGATTGGTGACCTATCATGAGACGCTGACGAGGACAATGAAGGTCTTATGAAATGAAATGAAAATCGCTTATTGTCACGAGTAGGCTTCAAATGAAGTTACTGTGAAAAGCCCCTAGTCGCCACATTCCGGCGCCTGTTCGGGGAGACTGGTACGGGAATCGAACCGTGCTGCTGGCCTGCTTGGTCTGCTTTAAAAGCCAGCGATTTAGCTGAGTGAGCTGAACCAGCCCTCCCTATATAGAACGTCAGGAGAACTGCACTCATATTGTGCATATCTCATCGCTATGGGTTTGTCACAGACATGTTTTTCATGTCATGCTCATGCAATGGCACCCTCATCTAGTCTGTTTGAAACCTTGTTCTCCTCACATTCATCCCTTCAGCATCCTCCTCATCCATGGAGTCATGTAGCTCCTCCATGTATCTCTGTGACAAAGCATTCCCACTTTGCAGAGCTAGGTTATGTAGGACGCAGCAAAGATTGATGATGCAGGAAATCTTCTGTGGTGAGTATTGAAGACTGCCGCCTAATCATTCCAATCATCTGAAATGCATCTTTAAGCTTAAAATAAACTGCTCTATCCGACCTTGTGGTGGAATATGCAGAATCCTCAGATTGTGGATAATGGATGGGCATCATTAGCCATGTCTTGTGGGAGTATTCCGTATCACAAAGAGTAACCCTCTATGTTGCTTCACAGTGCCAAGGACCTGGGCTCGATTCCCGCATGGGTCACTGCCTGTGCGGAGTCCGCGTGTTCTCCCCGTGTCTGCGTGGGTTTCCTCCGAGTGCTCCGGTTTCCTCCCACAGTCCAAAGATGTGTAGGTGAGGTGGGTTGGCCATGCTAAATCGCCCTTAGTGTCCAAAATGGTTAGGTGGCATTACGGGGATAGGGTGGGGATGTGGGTTTAGGTAGGGTGCTCTTTCCCATGGTCGGTGCAGACTTGATGGGCTGAATGGCCTCCTTCTGCACTGTAAATTCTATAATTCTATTCTATGATGGTACACTGCACTAGCAGAAGCCTGAGATTGCAAAAAAATCCCTCAGCTCTGGCAGCTTGGCTTGTTTCATACATACTGAACAGCATGATTTGATTTGATTTATTGCCACATGTACCAAAGTACAGTGAAATGTATTTTTCTGCGACCGAGACAACATACACAGTAGGTACATAGACTAAAAAAGACTAATCGCAGAGTACACTGACAAACATTTATTGGTTACAGTGTGGAACAAGGGACCAAACACAGTAAATACATGAGGAAGAGCAACACAGGGCGCCGTGAATAGTGTTCTTACAGGGAATAGATCAGTCCGAGGGGGAGTCGTTCAGGAGTCTTGTAGCTGTGTGGGAAGAAGCTGTTCCTATGTATGGATGTGCGGGTCTTCAGACTTCTGCATCTTCTGCCTGATGGAAGGGTCTGGAAGAAGGCAATGTCTGGGTGGGAGGGGTCACTGATAATTCTGTCTGCCTTCCTGAGGCAGCGGGAGGTGTATACAGAATCGATGGGAGGATGGCAAGCTTGTGTGATGTGTTGGGCTGAGTTCACCATACTCTGCAGTTTCTTGCGATCTTGGGCCGAACAGTTGCCATACCAGGCTGTACTGCAGCTAGATAGGATGCTCTCTATGGCACATCTGTACAGGTTTGTGAGAGTCGATGCAAACATGCCGAATTTCTTTAGCTTCCATAGGAAGTAGAGACTTTGTTGGGCTCTGTTGACTGTTACATCAACGTGAGTCGACCAGGACAGACTGTTGGTGATGGTGACCCCCAGGAGCTTAAAGCTATCGACCATCTCCACTTTGGAGCCATTGATGCGGACGGGAGTGTGTGTCGATGATCAGTTCCTTGGTCTCTCCGACATTTAGAGAGCGGTTGTTTTCGGTTCACCATGCAAGTAAGTGATCTATCTCCCTCCTGTAGTCTGATTCGGCATTGTTTTGAGATACGGCCCACCTCAGTCGTATCATCTGCAAACATATAGATTGAATTGGAGTTGAATCTTGCCACACAGTTGTGTGTGTATAGGAAGTACAGTAGAGGACTGAGCACACATCCTTGCGGGGCCCCGGCATTTAGGACTATTGTGGAGGAGGGGCTGTTGCCTATCCTGACAGATTGCGGTCTGTTGGTGAGGAAGTCGAGGATCCAGCTGCACAGGGAGGGGTGAAGTCCAAGATTGCAGAGTTTGGTTATTAGTCTTGTCGGGATAATGGCATTGAAGGAGGAGCTGTAGTCTATGAACAGCAGTCTGACGTAGCTGTCCTTGTTGTCGAGGTGTTCGAGTGTTGATGGTAGAGCCAGGGAGATAGCATCTGCTGTGGACTGATAGGCGAACTGCTATGGATCGAGGCCGTCTGGGAGGCTGGCTTTGATCCGTCTCATGACGAGCCGCTCAAAACATTTCATGATAACAGACGTCAGGGCCACTGGTTGGTAGTCGTTGAGGCAGGCTACCTTCTTCTTCCTTGGTACTGGTATTATGGTGGTCTTCTTGAAGGAGGTGGGGACCTCGAAGCGGAGGAATGAGGTGCTGAAGATGTCTGCGAATACACTCGCCGGCTGATGATGGTGAGCTTTATCTAAAAGTGCATCACTCACCCCTTTTAGGCACTTATGTGTTGCTAATTGTGAGATTATGCAGAGGTTATAGAGCCATAGTTTTACAATATAGAAAGAGGTCATCATCACTGTCAGAGCGACCAAGCACCCCGATTCTGATCCCATTTTCCAGCACTTTGGCCGTACCGCTGTATATTCTGGTGTTTCGTGTACATATCTAAATGCTTCTTAAATGTTGTGAGGAGTCCTGCCTTTCGGGTATTGAGTTCCAGATTCCAACTATCTTCTGTGTGAAAACATTTATCCTCAATTCCTCGCCTGCCCATTCCCTTAAATCTATGCTCCCTGGTTGTTGATCCCGCTAAGAAGGAGAAGTTTCTTCCTATTGACCTATCTATGTTCCTCCTAATTGTATGCAGCTCGATGAAGTCGCACTCAGTTTCTCTCCTGTAAGGAAAACATCCCCAGCCTAACCAATCTCTTTTTGTGGCTGAAATGCTCCAGTTCAGGAAACCTTCTGGTGAATCGCCTCTGCATTCTCTCTTCTGCAATCACATCCTTCCTATAGTGCGGCGCCCAGAACTGCACACAGTATTCCAGCTGTGGCCTAATGAGCATTTTATAGAGCTTCAGCATAACCTCCCTGATCTTGTATTCTATGCCTCAGCTAATAAAGGCCCTCTTGAACCACCTTATCTACCTGTCCTGCTGCCTTCAGGGATCTATGGACATGCACCCCAAGTCCCTCTGGTCTTCTGTACTCCCTAGTGTCCTACCATCCATTGTGTATTAACTTGCCTTGTCAGTCATCCCAAAATGTATCACCTCGCATTTTTCATTGTTCAATTGCATTTGCCACTGTTCTGACCATCTGACCAGCCTGTCTACATTGTCCTGTAATTTAAGGCTATTTACCACGCCACAGATTTTCGTGACAATCTGTGAACTTCCTGATCACACCTTTTACATTCACATCTCGATCATTAATGTACTCGACAAACAATAAGGCACCAATTCCTGTGGTACACCACTGGACACAGGGTTCCAGTTTCAAAAACAAACTTTAACCATCACCCTCTGCTTCCTGCCACTAAGCTATTTTGGATCCAATTTGCCAAATTGTCCTGGATCCCATGGACTCTTATCTTCTTGGTCAGTCTCCCATCCGGGACCTTGTCAAAGCCTTACTGAATTCCATGTAGAGTACATCAGCTTCACTGCCCTCCCCTACACATCTTGTCACCTCGAAAAATACAAACAGATTTGTTAGCCATGATCTACCCCTAACAAAAACATGTTGACTATTCTTGGTTAATTCTTTTCTCTCCAAATGGAGATTAATTCTGTCCTTCAGAAATGTTTCAATAATTTATATACCATTGATGTTAGACTCATTGGCCTGGAAGTTCCTGGTTTTTCCCTTCTTCATTTCTTGAATAATGGCACCATGTTAGCTGTCCTCCAGTCCTCTCCTGTGGTCCCCACTGGAGCTCTGGAAGATTCTCACGCAAAACAGTTGAGTGTGGAGGTAACCTTAAGAGCAACCAGCATTGGATGGCCTCCCAGTCGGTGCGGGATGAGATCTTCACAGAGAATGTGGTAAACATGAGCCACCACCTCCCAAGACAACCAAAGGTGTCTGCGGTAACGTCTTTAACTCATCTCCATGTTTGAGCTATGTCTTCTGTCGACTCTTGGTTGCACTATACATCTTTGTTGATTTGGTTCCTCCTAAATAGCAGTTGAGTCTTCCTCGGATCCCACTGCCTGCTTTACTCTGGGTAATGGTCTTCCCTGAGTTTTGCCAAATGGCAGCTGGCTCTTCTCCTCATTCATAACAAGGCTATTAAGAAGGCCTGCAGCCTTCATTCTCCACTTCTTCTTGTATCTGGAGATAAATAGACTTGAGGCATCATTGTACCTCTTGAATATTCTCCCTCTATCACCAAACCTAGACACTAGCATCGGCCTGCATTCAGTCTAGACATGGCCTCCACAGGCCACCCTTTACAGGCGAAGCACATCATAAAGGTTCACAGGTGGTTGAGCTTCACTCTCTGACATGATTGTGTATTCACAAGGATGGCCTTGTTCAGGGTGAATACACTCATGTGCATTAGTCCTCAGACAGGTTTTTGTCAACTGGCCTCTGTTAGCCTAGACAGTCATTATTGATAGGCTAGCCTTAGATAATGCGATGACAAATGAATTTAAACTAATTCAGCAGGGGGATGGGAACCTAAATTGTAGCCCCAGTGTACAGGATGTTGAGAGTAGTGAGGTCAGGGATAGGGTTAAAAGTTCGAAAGAGGGCACCGGCAAGCAGGACGCTGGTTTGAAGTGTGTCTACTTCAACGCCAGGAGCATCCGGAATAAGGTGGGTGAGCTTGCAGCATGGGTTGGTACCTGGGATCTCGATGTTGTGGCGATTTCGGAGACATGGGTAGAGCAGGAACAGGAATGGTTGTTGCAGGTTCCAGGATTTAGATGTTTCTGTAAGAACAGAGAAGATGGTAAAAGAGGGGGGGGTGTGGCATTGTTAATCAAGGAAAGTATTACGGCGGTAGAAAGGACGCTTGAGGACTCGTCTACTGAGGCAGTATGGGCCGAGGTTAGGAACAGTAGAGGAGAGGTCACCCTGTTGGGAGTTGTCTATAGACCTCCGAATAGTCCCAGAGATGTAGAGGAAAGGATTGCAAAGATGATTCTTGACAGGAGCGCGAGTAACAGGGTAGTTGTTATGGGGGACTTTAACTTTCCAAATATTGACTGGAAATACTATAGTTCGAGTACTATAGATGGGTCAGTTTTTGTGCAGTGTGTGCAGGAGGGTTTTCTGACACAGTATGTAGACAGGCCAACAAGGGGCGAGGCCACATTGGATTTGGTACTGGGTAATGAACCCGGCCAGGTGTTAGATTTAGATGTAGGTGAGCACTTTGGTGATAGTGATCACAACTCGGTTATGTTTACTTTAGCAATGGGCAGGGATAGGTATATACCGCAAGGCAAGAATTATAGCTGGGGGAAAGGCAATTATGATGCTATTCGGCAAGATTTAGGAGGTATAGGATGGGGAAGGAAACTGCAGGGGATGGGTACAATCGAAATGTGGAGCTTTTTCAAGGAACAGCTACTGCGTGTCCTTGATAAGTATGTACCTGTCAGGCAGGGAGGAAGTTGTCGAGCAAGGGAGCCGTGGTTTACTAAGGAAGTTGAAGCACTTGTCAAGAGGAAGAAGAAGGCTTATGTTAGGATGAGACATGAAGGCTCAGTTAGGGCACTTGAGAGTTACAAGTTAGCCAGGAAGGACCTAAAGGGAGAGTTAAGAAGAGCGAGGAGAGGACACGAAAAGTCGTTGGCGGATAGGATCAAGGAAAACCCTAAGGCTTTCTATAGGTATATCAGGAACAAAAGAATGACTCGAGTAAGATTAGGGCCAATCAAGGATAGTAGTGGAAAGTTGTGTGTGGAATCAGAGGAGATAGGGGAAGCATTAAATGGGTATTTTTTGTCAGTGTTTACACTGGAGAAAGACAATGTTGTCGAGGAGAACACTCAGGTTCAGTCGACCAGGCTAGATGGAATTGAGGTTCAAAAGGAGGAGGTGTTAGCAATTTTAGAAAATGTCAAAATAGATAAGTCCCCTGGGCCAGATGGGATTTATCCTAGGATTCTCTGGGAAGCCAGGGAGGAGATTGCAGAGCCTTTGTCCTTGATCTTTATGTCGTCTTTGTCGACAGGAATAGTGCCGGAAGACTGGAGGATAGCAAATGTTGCCCCCTTGTTCAAGAAGGGGAGTAGAGACAACCCTGGTAATTATAGACCTGTGAGCCTTACTTCGGTTGTGGGTAAAATGTTGGAAAAGGTTATAAGAGATAGGGTTTATAATCATCTTGAAAAGAACAAGTTGATTAGCGATACTCAACACGGTTTTGTGAAGGGTAGGTCATGTCTCACAAACCTTATTGAGTTTTTTGAGAAGGTGACCAAACAGGTGGATCAGGGTAAAGCTGTTGATGTGGTGTATATGGATTTCAGTAAGGCGTTGATAAGGTTCCCCACGGTAGGCTATTGCAGAAAATAAGGAAGTATGGAATTGAAGGTGATTTAGCGGTTTGGATCAGTAATTGGCTAGCTGAAAGAAGACAGAGGGTGGTGGTTGATGGCAAATGTTCATCCTGGAGTTCAGTTACTAGTGGTGTACCGCAAGGATCTGTTTTGGGGCCACTGCTGTTTGTCATTTTTATAAATGACCTGGAAGAGGGTGTAGAAGGATGGGTTAGTAAATTTGCAGATGACACGAAGGTCGGTGGAGTTGTGGATAGTGCTGAAGGATGTTATAGGATACAGAGGGACATAGATAAGCTGCAGAGCTGGGCTGAGAGGTGGCAGATGGAGTTTAATGCGGGAAAGTGTGAGGTGGTTCACTTTGGAAGGAGTAACAGGAATGCAGAGTACTGGGCTAATGGCAAGATTCTTGGTAGTGTAGATGAACAGAGAGATCTCGGCATCCAGGTACATAAATCCCTGAAAGTTGCCACCCAGGTTAATAGGGCTGTTAAGAAGGCATATGGTGTGCTAGCCTTTATAAGCAGGGGGATTGAGTTTCGGAACCACAAGGTCATGCTGCAGCTGTACATAACTCTGGTGCGGCCACACCTGGAGTACTGCGTGCAGTTCTGGTCACCACATTATAGGAAGGATGTGGAAGCTTTGGAAAGGGTTCAGAGGAGATTTACTAGGATGTTGCCTGGTATGGAGGGAAGGTCTTACGAGGAAAGGCTCAGGGAATTGAGGTTGTTTTCGTTAGAGAGGAGAAGGCTGAGAGGTGACTTAATAGAGACATATAAGATAGTCAGAGGGTTAGATAGGGTGGACAGTGAGAGTCTTTTTCCTCGGATGGTGATGACCAACACGAGGGGACATAGCTTTAAATTGAGGGGTGAGAGATATAGGACAGATGTCAGAGGCAGTTTCTTTACTCAGAGAGTAGTAGGGGTGTGGAACGCCCTGCCTGCAATAGTAGTAGACTCGCCAACTTTAAGGGCATTTAAGTGGTCACTGGATAGACATATGGATGAAAATGGAATAGTGTAGGTCAGATAGGCTTCAGATGGTTTCACAGGTCGGCGCAACATCGAGGGCCGAAGGGCCCGTACTGCGCTGTAGTGTTCTATGTTCTATGTTCTAAATGAAAGAAAACTGGGGAGAAAAAAATTGTATAATTAACACAATAACAAAGGTGTCTCCATAAAACTGCTGAATTAATAAAAGTTCAAAATCAACTAGACAGATCAGTGCAAAAATTAGCTCAAGCAATCAACCTCAAAATGTATTTTCTTCCAGTAATTTTGATATTGGGGGGATTTTCTGGCTTTCTTGCCAGCGGAAACTTCTGGTCCTACTGATGGAAACCCTTGCCATGGGTGGGATTCTCTGCCGGCAAAGTGCTCCATTCTGCCGGCGCCCGGGGGTTTCCCGACGTCATGGGGCTGCCCCACAATGGAGAATCCTGCCGGCGGGTCGAGGCAGAAATATGGTGTGGTGGGGCGGAGAATCCAGCTCCGTGGCTTTCCTGGTGGCTTTAGTTGTTATTCATTCTTTCCCTAAAGATTGGACATCACACGCAGCAAGTAACATTACAGCTGAAGCAATGGATAACTCTAATGGATTGACATCAAATATAAATTATTCCATTACAGGCTACATCAGGCAATGGAACAGGCCTGATGTTTTCACTAATACTTCAGACTCTGGTGATCTGCGTTCAATTAGCTTTAAAGCACTGTTTCAACAAATTAATCTTTGGCAAATGTTAGACTGTTGGCAAAGAGAAAAACATGAAGAGTCATGTACCACTTTTGTCAAGGTGGCACAATGCACATGCAAAACAATCTTCCAATGCAATTTGCCTCACTGCATTTTGTGTTTGGAAGCAAGTGTAAAAAATTGCCAAGTACCTGTTTATAAAGATACTACTTTTGAACAGTTGTTTGTTGTTGATTCTCTTCAAGCATGGCTGACCTGCAGTCTCCCCCACTTTTAACCGCCTGCCATTGACTTGTTGGAAGGATTTTGCAGATTGATACTCAACCTATTGAGCACTATATGAATGCACCTACCTTGGCCATCAAATAACGGGGTGGGACATGAGACCCGAGCTTCTGGCATAGAGGAATTACGCCACCAGAACTGCTCTTTTAACACTACATAGGTAATATTGCACAGAACGCAAATCCATTTTAGTCCCTCGACAAGGCAAAGATATCCATCTTTTTGTGTGATGAGTTATTGGTGTAAATCTGCACACTGTGAAGCACTGTTATGACAATATGTTATTACCCACAGGAGTCTCAGGGAATGTGAGCAATCACCACCCCCCCTGGATCTTGCCGAATATGAGCTGCCCCGATAAGGCAGCGGGGAGCCGAGATCGATCATGGTTAAGATCCACAAGAAGTCGGCCAAGGATTGAACCGACAGCACAGACTCGGCTGGGTTCTGATGTATGTTGTAACTACCTTTACATTACAATAACCAAACTTGATTTAATATAATCTTAGTTTGGACTCCTTTATGTTCTGCAAAACAATGCAACATAAATTTATACATTTTTTGAAAATTAACACTTACTGAATATTTTCTGAAACAGTCAATCATCCTGGATGAATGAAGAGATGCCAAAAGTAGCTGTTGTGAAGTAGTTACACAATCAGGTGGCCATGTGTGGCTTGTGACTTCTGCAGTAATGTGCAAAAAGCCTTTCAAATTCTGGACTCCATTAAGCAGAAAGAAATCAACACAGTACTTTGTAGAAAGTTTACAGTGCTGTCTGCATAAAACGTGTGGCAATGGCTCTTACTTTTTGGGAAAATTGAAAATCTATTATAGCAGAAGAGGATTTAGCTGCCTGCGATATTTCGATCACACAATGTACAGCTGCAGAAAGTAGTAACTTTTAATTTCCTATTAATTAAAATTGTGTTGGCCTCAACAAGGCAGTTTCACAATGATAAGAAAATCTGCTTCCTATCCTTCGAAACAGAGCTGCACATCCTGTCCAACTCGTGGGTCCAAGTGCCTCTGGGATTTGTCTTTGACAGTCTATCCTCTGGCAAAATATACTTTCTGAGCTATGAGCCAAGGCACAGCTCACCACAGGAAATTCCACCATGTATTATCTCAAACATTTTGAAACATCGGCCAATATAATGGGAAAATATATCTCAATGTCCCACATGGTGTTGTTGCTTAGTAAGAGAAAGGGGACAAAGAGGCAATGGAGTGTAAATCTGCCAAAAACATTGCTTATTTTGATATGTGAGTAAAAAGCATGAGAGAGTTGTAAGTAATAATGGATTTTTTTTTACTATATGAAAAATGTAAATTTTTCTAAGTCTTTCCGTAACATTTCAAGGTCAAATTGAAACTCATTGCAGCAATAAGTGCTCCTAGATCTCTCATTGTTCAGAGATATAGGCCGGGATTCTTCGAGCCCGCTCCGGGTCAGAGAATCGGCAGTCATGCCGGTAATTCCCGCCATGCAACTCTGATGCTGGGTCGCGATTCTCCGGTGACTGGAGAAATGGCGGCAGTCGTGCACACATGCGCACGGTCAACGCGGCGTTGGTCGGAGCCCGTTGAAAACGGCCCCCGCGGCGATTCTCTGCAGTCAATCGGCCGAGCTCCCACCAAGTTCTGCTGGCGTGTTTCCAACCTGATACTACCCAGCAGGAGATTGGACCCACGGCCGCAGTGGAGCCTACCTCCTTCCGCACGGGGCCTCTGTGTGGCTCTGCCATGTTGTGCGGCGCCGATGCGGAAACAGCCACCATACACACGGGTCGGCATGGATATGGCCATCACGTGCATGCGCGGACCCGCACCAGCAGTGCAGGGCAGCGCATCAGCGCCAGAGCTGTGTGCAGCAATCCGGCGCCGTGCTGGCCTCCTGTGGGCCAGTGAATCACTGGGCCAAGAGACCTGTTGACACCGGGTGAAACACTCCTGTGTTTACACTGCCGTCAACACTTAGCCGGGATTTTGGAGATTCCCGGCACTAGTATGGGACTTGGAAGACAGTTTTTGAATGTTGCGTGGACCAACTGCAGCTTAAATCTGACAGTGCTTGTCCACATGTCTGTCCTTGGCCTGCTGCAATGTTCCAGTGAAGCTCAACGCAAACTGGAGGAACAGCATCGCATATTCCGGTTAGGAACGCTACAGCCTCCCGGCCTCAACATCGAATTCAACAACTTCAGATGATTAGCTCTACCCCACCTCGACCCATTTATTTTCATCCCATTTCATTTTAACTGTCTTTTACCATTTCTCTCTTTCTTGTCTTTCTTAATATAAATATTTCCCATTTTTTCTGTCCGTTAGCTTTGACAAAGAGTCATCGGACTCGAACCACTAGCTCTTTTCTCTCCCTACAGATGCTGCCAGACCTGCTGAGATTTTCCAGCATTTTCCCTTTCGTCTCAGATTCCAGCATCCGCAGTAATTTGCTTGTATCCATTGCTTTCCCAATGCTGATTAAAGTTACTAAAACAACAGATCACATGGTTTGTAGAAAGTAGAAATGTTTCACACATTGCTGATGCCAGCTTCACAAATGTCAAATTTGCAACTCAATTAACCCAGAATTTTTCAAAACTTTCTAAAGGCGGAAGATTAACCTCTGTCAGAAGCGTCAAGAGGATGATCCATTCTGACCTATTTCTGAGGTCCCCAGCTTTACAGATGACAGTCTCCATCCATTAATTCCTCAAGGTACTGCCAAGACTTTAGGCCCTGACAACATTCAGGAAGTGGTATTGAAGACTAATTTTCCACAACTAGCTGTGCCCCTTGCCAAACTGTTTCAAAACAGCTATAAGGCTGGCATCCAACTAACAATATAGCAAATTTTCCAGACACAGCCTGTTGACAAAAAGCAGAACAAATCAAACCCAGTCAATTACCGCCCCATCAGTCGATTCTTGATCATCAACAGAGTGATGGAAGGCACATTGAGTGCTATCAAAAATGGCTCTTACAGATAAATAACCTGCTCACTGACATTCAGTTTTGCCACTTAGTTCCAGATCTCATTACGACTTTCGTTCAAATGTGGATAAAAAGGCCAAACTCCAGAGATGAGGCGAAAGTGGTTCACTTGACATCAAGGTCGCATATTTCTAAGTGTATCAACAAGGAGCCCTAGCAAAACTGAAGTCAATGAGCATCAGGGGGAATTCTCTGTTGGAGAGTCATCGCTCACAGAGAGGAAGATTTTTGTCACTGTTGGACGCCAATCATTTTATCCACAGAATATCCCTGCAGGAAATCTTTATCTCAATTCTCATGTATTCTCATGTATTCTCATGTATTTTCTTGAATTCTGTTTAATTCCCTTTTCACCCCATGTACTGAATGATCTGTTGAGCTGCTTGCAGAAAAATACTTTTCACTGTACCTCGGTACACGTGACAATAAACAAATCCAATCCAATCCAGTTGCTTCATCAACGACCTTCCCTCCTTCATCATGAGGCCAGATGTTTGCTCATGATTGCGCAACGTTCAGTCCTATGGAGCAGTCCGTGTCCACCTGCAGAAAGACCTGGATAATATTCAGGCTTCGGCTGATGATTAGCAAATAACATCCATGGGATACTCGTGCCAAGCAATGGTCATCTCTAACCAAGAGAGAACCTAACCATCTCCCCTTGATATTCAATGGCATTATCATCGCTGAAACACCACTATCAACATCCTGGGGTTACTATTGACCAAAGATTGAACTGGACAGGCTACATAAATACTGTAGCTACAAGAGTAGATGAGAGGTGAGGAAATCTTACCTCCTCCTGAATCTCAAAAGCCTGACAGAGAGGTATGTGGCCTCTTGTTACCAATGTCACCATAATCGGTGAAGTGAATGTACTATGGCCTCCCTTAAAGATATAAAAATAAAAGATTTTGCCTGCCTTATGTAGGTCAGCATGAGATCTTAGTGGTAGCAGGACTGGTTTATGATGCAGAGCAAGGCCAGCGTTGTGGGTTCAATTCCTGTTCCATCTGAGAATCTGAATTCTCTTTCTGTGAACCCGAACAGGCGCCAGAATGTGGCGACTCGGGGCTTTTCACAGTAACTTCATTGCAGTGTTAATGTAAGCCTATTTGTGACAATAAAAATATTATTATTATTAGCAGTTCTGAGGTAATATTTCTCTGGAGAAAGCAAGCTGTATCTTTCTCTTTGGAGGAATAGCAAACATTTTTCTTTTATCTCACTTAAATTCTCTTTGTTCTGTATGATTCTTCACCTAACAGGTAGAGAAAGATGTTTTTACAGGTAAAGTACATTAGGGCATGAAGTAAAACATTGAGTTTGAACATGCCAGCTAATTACAGGCAAATAAACCTGCAAACTGATGCAGATTGCAAATAGTTGCGGCCTCAGCACTCATCCCTGTTTCACTAGGTGGGGTGCTTGGAGGGCAGATCACTCCGTGGGGAGACGATCAAAGGTTTCTGTTTTTTGGAAGAACGTGAACGTGGTGGGGGAGGGGAATTGGGGGTGAAGGGGTTAAGAACCTTGGGTGGGAGCCATCATGCTAGCTGGGCGAGCTAGTTAACGGGAGTGAGGGGGTGGCTGTCAGGAGGTAGGCATGGGGGGGGGGGGGGGATGGTGTTATTGTTTTGTTTACTGAGGGGGGGAAGGGTTGCTTACAAGGGTGCAGTTGCTGTGGCACAACTGGAAAGGGAGTGATGACAGTGGACATCCGAGGGTGGGCCGGGGGGATTGCATGACACGGGTTGGGGGCTGGCCCAAAAAAGAGTTGACCTAATTAATCATGCGTCCAAGTGTTTTGCACTATATTCCGTGGAAGGGCAGGTCAGATGCCACGTAGTCTGCCGATGTGTCCGAATGCCATATTGAAAAGGCACTCACTACCCACGATTGAAGATAGATGGTGGACCGCCTGAAAATGAAGGTGGATATTCAGGAACATGCATAGAAACATACATAAAAATTAGAAGCAGGAGGAGGCCATTCGGCCCTTCGGCCATTCTGAGGCTTGAAGGTGGACATCCTGAGACTGAAGATAGATGTCCAGGATTATTTTGCGGCTTGAAGATGAACATCCTCCTGAACACCAAATCTGTAAAGTCCACAGGACGATGCTTCCCCCCAACCACCTATCAATGTTGCTGATGGTCTCCAACTGGTGGGTGAATTCATGGACATCTTCAACCTGTCCCTACTTTGTTTGAGGATCCCACCTGCTTCAAGATGACCACCATCATACTGGTGCCAAAGATGAACCAGTCAACTTGCCTAAACGACTACCATCCAGTGGCCTTGACATCCATGAATATGAAGTGCTTCGAGATGTTGGGCATGAGACACATCAACTCTATAATCCCAGAATGCCTTGATCCACTGCAGTTTGCATACCGCCACAACCGATCCACTGCAGAAGCCATCTCCCTGGCCCTACACTCATTCCTGGAGCATCTCGACAACAAGGACCCCTATGTCAGACACCTATTCATTGATTACAGCTCCACCTTCAACACTGATGTGTTGGGCACTTTGGATCCGTGCGTAGACATAGGCCACCAACACTGAAGATGGTTCAACACTATTTTACTAACTCTTATAAAATGTGAGACATACTATTACTTTGGGTTTACACAATGCTAGATTAACTAGAGACCTGTGCCTGTCCGAACCAGTTGAATCACTCAGCACGTGGTGAGTCAGTACTGTAACTGATAAGCTCTTGTGCTTCTGAGAGGCAGCAATCAGAATGAGCGGGAAAAGTGTGTGTTCTAACTGGTGATTGGCTGCGGTGTTTGTGCATGTTGATTGGTCCTAGTGTATGTCCATCAGTGTGTGTGTCTGCACCATGATACACTGGTGTATATTATGACATCCTCCCCTTTTAAAAAAGTTTATGTGTGTGTGACAATAAATAGTGTGAGTGTGTGAAGAATGTCCCTAACTACATGTGAGGTGTAAAGACATATATACAGAGCTATATACAGGAAAACAAAGCTAAATACAAGGGAAGGTGCCTGGTGCAGATAAGTAGTATGCAACAAATTGAACAAGAACACGTTCGTTGCGTCCAAGCGCGGGAGCCCACGAAAAGCGCGCAAAATGGCCGCCTTCATCCAGGCTGAGGCCCTGGAGCGATTTGATGACCTGGACCCGTTCTGCCTCGTGGGGAGCTTGCTGTGCCGTTTCAGTGGCCTGGATGCGGGAATATCGCGTGGAGGCGTGCTCGTGGAACACACTGGTCTCTATGGCAGTGGACAGGGTGAGCTGCTTGACCTTAAGAAGCTGCTGGCGAAGGGGCTCCGACTGAACGCCGAAAACTATCTGGTCGCGTATCATGGAGTCAGAGGTGGACCCGTAGTTGTAGGACTGTGCAAGGACACGGAGGTGGGTGATAAAGGACTGGAAAGGTTCGTCCTTACCCTGTAGGCGCTGCTGAAAGATGTAGCGCTCGAAGCTTTCGTTCACCTCGACCTCGCAGTGGCTGTCGAACTTTAGGAGGACCGACTTGAACTTAGATTTATCTTCCCCATCGGCGAAGATGAGCGATTTAAAGATGTGGAAGGCATGGTCCCCGGCTGTGGCGAGGAAGAGAGCAATCCTCCGAGCGTCCGAGGCAGCTTCCAGGTCCATGGCCTCAGGGTACAGCTGGAAGTGCTGTTTAAAAATCTTCAGTTGGAGCCCAGGTTGCCGGTAATGCGGAGGGGCGGCAGCAGGCGAACGGTGTCCACACTGCTGGATGGCTGAAGACTGGTGGAAGGCTGATCACTGGCAGGTAGGTCTTAGAAGTTCTAACATCCCTCAACTACTGGTCCCATAATGTGTTGGGCGCTCTGGATCTGTGAAGCACATACAGGCCACCAACACTGAAGATGGTTCAACGCTATTTTATTAACTCTTATAAAATGCGAGACATACTGTTACTGTGGGTTTACACAATGCTAGATTAACTAGAGACCTGTGCCTGTCCGAACCAGTTGAATCACTCAGCACGTGGTGAGAGGCTGTACTGTAACTGATAAGCTCTTGTGCTTCTGAGAGGCAGCAATCAGAATGAGCGGGAAAAGTGATGCCCTCTGTCTTCATAGTGCGTGTGTTCTAACTGGTGATTGGCTGCGGTGTTTGTCCATGTTGATTGGTCCTAGTGTATGTCCATCAGTGTGTGTGTCTGCACCATGATATACTGGTGTATATTATGACAAACACCATAATCACAGCCAAACTCATATCCAATCACCAAAACATAGGACTTGGCTCCTCATTCTGCTATTGGACCTTCGACCTCCTGACCCATAGACCACAATCAGTAAGGATAAAACAGCAACACCTCCTCCATGACAGTCTGCAATACTGGGTCCCTGCAAGGCTGCGTACTTAGCCTCCTTCTATACTCCCTGTACACACACGATTGTGGTAATTTCGGCACCAACTCCATATACAAGTTTGCTGATGACATGACCGTAGTGGGTCGTATCCCGAACAACGACGAGTCAGAATACAGGAGGGAGATAGAGAATCTAGTGATATGGTACAATGACAACAATCTAGCCCTCAATACCATCAAAACTAAGGAGCTGGTCATCGAATTCAGGAAACAAAGTGTTGTACACACCCCTATCTATATCAATGGTGCTGAGGTGGAGATGATTGACAGCTTCAAATTCCTAGGTGTGTACATCACCAACAATCTGTCCTGGACCACCCATTTTGACGCTATGACCAAGAAAGCACAACATTGCCTATATTTTCTCAGGAAGCTAAGGAAATTTGGCATGTCCACACTGACTCTTTTCATTGTACCTCGGTACATGTGACAATAAATCTAAATCTAAATCCCAAATGCCAGAGACATCCCCAGGTATTGTTCAGGTGAGCCCTGACATCTGTAGACCATTTTGCACCAATGTGTTTCCCCGCCCAGTAAGGCAGAGAATCTGCCATGTGAGTGGGGGGGGGGAGAAACGGTGGCGGTCAGGCCTTGAGCTGCATCCTGTTAACGGGATGGAAATTGGTTTCTCACCGGCCTCTGTGCAGGTTTTCTGATTTGCCACAGCTGGCAGCAGCAGAAGATACCAATATAAATTCATGTCAGCCCAAAGTATGCGTTCAACATTATTTTCCTTTCTTCCCATCATGAATTATCCATTCTCACTCTCTCAAGGACCAATGCTCCTTTTAATTACTCTTTCCCTTTTGAAATCTTGTAGAATCTCTATCTGTTTTTTTATTCCCAGCTAGCTTTCTCACATGCACTAATTGCTCCCTCCTTTTTTTTTGTCATTTTTTACTGGTTTCTAAATTCTGTCCAATCTTCTGACCTACCACTAACCTTCTAATACTTTCTAGCAGCTCTACGCTGCTGTCCTGCAAGGTCCCAGCAACACAGGGAATCGGTGACTGTTTTGCGCCAGTTTTCCTCCGTACCCATGCCGGCTCTAATTCAGAAAATCCAGCCCCGAATCTCCAAACATCCAGAGTGTAAATGGCATTTTGATGCACCAGGCTTGTGCTCTGCATAATGACAAAAATAACTATTTACCAAATCAGTTAATATTTAGAAGAGAGGCAATATTGGCAGTTTTCTTTTCAGTTTAAATAGCATTATTAAGTTATTTCCCTGTTGCGAATAAATGAAAGAAACCTCTTTTACTAATATTATAATATAAATTGAAATCGCACAGATCGAAAGTTATTGCAGAATCTAATATCAATTCATTACCTAACTTAGAGTTTTTGAATATTAGCGGTTGTGCATAAAATGCAATTGACATATTCCTGAAAGATGTATTGGGACACGGAATGTTAAAGGAATATCTAATAGGAATGTTTAAAAATATGAATAAGGATGGGAGGGCAATCAGCGAATGGTTATTTTTAATGATTGATAAATAGGTAACAAGATGGCATAAATTCAGGTGTAACAATATAAAGTGGGAGGATAGAAGATTACACTCGTGTGGGGGTTTGCCAAGTAGAATGCATTGTCACATATGGCTATTGATGTCAATCTCAGAGAACTGGATAAGCATTAAATATATCAGTATCATGTGTACAGAAAAAGGCAATGCATTGGAGTGTATCGCAGTGTAGTGGAATTAGGGCAAGGACAGAGATCATAGGTCAATATTACCTTCTTCCATGTTTACATTAAAATAGTAGTGGGTACATATCTGATGTCATTCTTTCGTGTTTGAAAGATCTCGGTAAACATCGGGACTCATACTGTCAACTGCAATTAAATATGACAGCCACAACATATGTATTCTGAATAATAATTTCTTGACTTCTGTAAATTAAGGTTATTTATCAGATTTTCTTTTCGTTCCATATTTTTTTCAAACATTGGTACCTTTATAATTTCTGATAGGTTCAAAAACAGGCAGTTGCCATGGTACAGTATTGATTCCAAGATCAGAGAGAATATCATGTGACTCCCACAGCACCAGGTCTATACTGCATTAAAATCCTCCCTCGAACATCAGTGCATTTAAATCCAGGACATAGCAGTTTACCAGCAGTTTATCTGATGCAGTACTTATTTTACAAAATCCATTAAAAATGAAATGATACCATGTAAAAAACGTCAAAAAAACAGCACTTTGGTACAGCACTTTGGGAGCAGTAGTCTGTGAAATTTTTCATTGCATGTTTGTTTCGGTAGCATAAATTATTTTGGCGGCATAAATTATTCAGGGCTTTTTGTGAATCTACCAATCTTGCTTTCCATCAGAAAAATAACTGTGATTTTGTGTATGATAACCCTTAAGAATATCTGCAATGAAACATCCATGAACATCTGAGAGCGTAAAATAAGATTCCACTTCAGGTCACCATTTAAATTGTTCAATAATTCTTTGTTGACTCCACTTAATTTCCCTGCAGCATTTTTATTTGAATTTCCATGAGAAACATTTACAGCTAAATTATAACAGCATTTCAAATGAAATAATGCATGGACTGCAAGATCTAATACACAAGTTGTACCTAATAAATATACTCCCATTTATGAAAATTATTTTAATAAAAATATTGGCACTTTAATTTTTAAAAATATTATGCTTGTTAATTTATTTTAAAAATATCTTTTGGGTATTTATTAAAAAGCAACCTACATTAGAATGCAAACTTGATGATGGAGCAAGGCACTTGAAGTCATTCCATGATTAGATCACATATTTAAGAAATTATATTAATTCTCTGTTTATTTTTCAAATTAATTTCAATTTTGATAACTTTACATTTGTCTTTTGAGACACAACAATGCAATGGGACCTGAAACCTGGAGCCTATCACTGCAGATCCCATTCTGCTAAATAAAATAACAATTCCAGATCCCACATCTTGGAAAACCGAGTGGTGGGAGGGGGGCTACGGTTAGCAGCCACCTTTTGGTATCTTGACTGTGGTGTTCCTTGTGCGGCACAAAGGCAGGCTCCCTGTGCAAATAAGGGCAGCCAGACCGGCTCTCGAAATTAGACGGCTAATCACAGCTGCAATGGTTGGTGAGTAACCGAGAGGGTGCTTCAACACAAAGATGCCTCAATGAACACAAATGCTTCACAGCTCCAGGGTCCCAGGTTTGATTCCAGCTTGGGTCACTGTCTGTGCGGAGTCTGCACACCCTCCCCGTGTGTGCGTGGGTTTCCTCCGGGTCCTCCGGTTTCCTCCCACAGTCCAAAGATGTGCAGGTTAGGTGGATTGGCCATGATAAATTGCCCTTAGTTCCAAAATTGCCCTTAGTGATGGGTGGGGTTACTGGGTTATGGGAATAGGGTGGAGGTGTTGACATTGGGTAGGGTGCTCTTTCCAAGAGCCGGTGCAGACTCGATGGGCCGAATGGCCTCCTTCTGCACTGTAAATTCTATGAAAAATGCCCTCACCCCAATATCAATAGAATTCAATCAAATTCTGTATCCAAACAGATTTCAAACTGGACAACATTTGCCAAATTGGTTTCAGTTTGGTTATTTCAGAATTAGACGCATCTGTACTTTTAAAAATACACTGGGACAAGTATTCTGCTACACATGTACTGCAGCATTTTAAGAGTACTATCCCTGTCACAGATTTAGTTTGAGGCATTTTTATTCCTCCTGAGCTGCTGTGTGGATTTTGGCTACAGCTTCTATTTAACTAATTCCCCAGTGGAATAGTGCAGCAATATTCTGTGTTTGCTTCTCATCTGGAGAGACCTTAAGTACTCGTGAACATTGCATAATGATTTCTTTGAACCGTAAGCATAGAGAACTAAAACTTCCATTACCTATGATGGAGGTAAAATTTGAATAGTAGGACTAGATACTTTGGAGTTCAGTATAGTATGAACTTTGCATATTCTTGGACCAGCAAGGAGATTTATTTTTCTTTCTCTTCAATTTCAAACCAATAATTTTTCATCTAATTGGCTTGCAAAAGACCAAAACCATGGCCATTGCCAGTTCAAATTGCAAGTATGAGCATTTCTGATTGGCATGTCATGCATTCTCCATGCCAATTCTCTTGTGAAGTGTCAGTTTCTACTTAATCTGCCCCTCCAGCTGTGCATCATTCATTCAGTGAACTTGAAGGAGTTTTAAAGCAAGTTTTAAAAATTTGAAAATACAAGGGACATATAGGGACTGCGAATTTAGATTCAGACAAATCTTCCTCCATTATTGTTTCAATACATTGATATTTTTTTTTTAAATGTTCATTTCAGTTTTTACATAATATCACAAACAAGAACAAATGAATACAAAACATCACAAGCAAATACAAAAGTAACAAAAACAAACACATAATTAACTTAAATACTAAAACTAACTTAAACTCCCTAACAGGCAGTTTATTAGAATAAAAAGTTGGAACAAATGGGTCTTTTTCCAAAATGGCAGGCAGTGCTAGTGGAGCACTGCAGGGATCTGCGCTGGGACACCAACTGTTCACATTATATCTTAATGATTTGGACAAGGGAGCGAAATGTGGGAGGCTGTGAGGAGGATGAAGAGATGCTTCAGCAGGATTTGGAAAGGTTGAGCCATTGGGTTTATGCATGGCAGATTCTGTATAATGGGGATAAAGGTGAGGTCATCTGTTTTGGTAGCAAAAATAGGGAGGCAGGTTATTATCTGAATGGGAAGGAGAGAGCTGGATACTTAGCAAGACCTTGGTGTCCCCGTGCATCAGTCGCTGAAGGTAAGCGCACAGGTACAGCAGGTAGTAAAGAAGGCAAATGGTATGTTGGCCTCAATGGTGAGAGGACTTGTGTAGGAAAAGTGGTGTTTTACTGCAATTGTATAGGGCATTGGTGAGGCCACTCCTGGAGTATTGTGTTCAATTTTAGTGTGCTTATCTGGGGAAGAATGTTCTTGCTATGGAGTGCAGTAAAGGTTTAGCAGGCTGATTCCTGGGATGGCGGGACTGTCATATGAGGAGAGACTAAGTTAGTTAGGATGATATGCATTGGAGTTTAGAAGAGTGAGAGGGAATCTCATATAAACGTTTGAGGATAAAGAGTAAACCTTTTAGGATCGATGTGAGGAGAAATTTCTTCACCCAGAGAGTGGTGAATCTGTGGAATTCACTACCACAGAAAGTAGTTGAGGTCAAAACATTGTATAATTTCAAGAAGGAGATAGATATAGCTATTGGAGCTAAAGGGAATCAAGGAGATTGGGGCGGGGGAACTGGATCAGAGTATCGAACTTGATGATCAGCCATGATCATGATGAATGGCAGAGAAGGCTTGAAAGGCCGAATGGCCTCCTCCTGCTTCTATTTTCTATGTTTATTTCTAAGTAACAGCTGCCGGTGACTAGATCCTAAAAAAATAAAATAAATGCTTGTCACCTTAGTTAGAGCCTCTCTACTGACCCCTTGATGGTGAATTTGACTTTCTCCGAGTATAGGAAAGACAATAAGTCACCCAATCAAGCAGAGGAATTGGGTGGAGTGGGAAATGCATTGATACTTTACACCTGAGAAAAATTCACAGTTGACATCAATCACCTTCCTGGGCCATTCATCTGAGCTCCCGCAGCCTCCGTGCACCACAAAATCCTTCCTTCACTTATTATTTTAGTTATGGGTCCAACATGTGCCATTTGACCTAAAATTTCAAAATTATCAAATTTGCTTAAAGATGGGTTTTTAAATTAGAGAAACAACTGACCTTTCAGAAATTTGTACAAATTTTGGTATTAGAAAGCATTCTGCCACTAATTGCATCACTTATAATGTGATGCAATTAATCTTTACACTTAAAATAAAACACCCTGCCTTATTTAATTATTCATTTTATTAGCTTTAAATAAATTGTATGGTTAAGGTACAGTATAATAAATATAAAACATTTGTATGATTAAAAAAGATTAACCAAAGCACAAATTATGGTTGTAAGCTTTAAAAAAAATATTATAAACAGAGTTTACAACGTAAAGACTGGACACAAAAAAAATGGTTTCCCCATCCTACTTAAAACGCACACTGTGCCTTTGTAGCACGAGTGCAAAAGCTTCCTGGTTAATTTAAACAGTTTTAACATTTAAAAATAACACTAATCTACAAAAATAGTAAAGAATCTCTCAAGAAATCTTTAACTTACCTGTGATTCATTGATGATTTCCAAACCGCAGCGTAAGTAAACGGAAGAACAAGGTAAAACGCGGGACACAATGCGGTCTCATTCACAAATTTTAAAACTGTAGTAGTTCACGTGTTCTTACCTTGCGCACGTGGTAGGTCCATCCGGGTGCTGTGGAATCAGGTGATTTTTCCCTTTGTTC
Organism: Scyliorhinus canicula; assembly: GCF_902713615.1. Classification (NCBI taxonomy): domain Eukaryota; kingdom Metazoa; phylum Chordata; class Chondrichthyes; order Carcharhiniformes; family Scyliorhinidae; genus Scyliorhinus; species Scyliorhinus canicula. Next base: position 91,262,420 of record NC_052151.1, on the reverse strand, counting down.
ATTTCGCCGGTAGTGTCTTTGCCATGATCAAACATGGTAGACGTAAAGTTTTCTGGGACATCATTTAACATCATCAAAAAGGTAATTGCAATTTTTTTGTTAAAAATGTGGGCTATATTTAATGTTTTATGTTGTAATGTGTGCTGCTAATGTATGTTTATTTTATACTGACAAGACTGACTTGCCAACGGAGTTTAAAAAAAATTTACATAGCTTTTAAATTCGAGATCCAACGTAAATAACTGGGCAATAAAATTTACAAAATTTGCATTTTATTCCAGCACAAAAATGATAGACAACATTTAAAATAAGGAAATGTAATACTTTCCAGAATTAACCATTATTGATAAAATTGTGATAAACAGCAAAATCACTCAAATTCATTAATGAGAATGAATTATACAGCCTTAAGAACAAAGAGAGTTTCCATGTCTCTAAAAAAAATGTGAAAATGTGGGGGACACGAATGATTAAGTTATAAATTTGAATAAAATCATCTTCTGTTTTTCTTTGACCCGAGTACATTTGAATACCCAAGTATAATCCTCATAATAAAATTAATTTGGGTGGTGTGTGTGTACATGAATTTAGCATAAAATATGTATGAAATGTGAATACCCTTTAAAACCACTCTTGGCCTCCAAAAAAAAATAACTTTGAAAAGTTGGATTCATAGAACATAGAACAGTACAGCACAGAACAGGCCCTTCGGCCCTCGATGTTGTGCCGAGCAATGATCACCCTACTTAACCCACGTAACCGGTATACCCGTAACCCAACAATCCCCCCATTAACCTTACACTACGGGCAATTTAGCATGGCCAATCCGCCTAACCCGCACATCTTTGGACTGTGGGAGGAAACCGGAGCACCCGGAGGAAACCCACGCGCACACGGGGAGGACGTGCAGACTCCACACAGACAGTGACCCAGCCGGGAATCGAACCTGGGACCCTGGAGCTGTGAAGCATTGATGCTAACCACCATGCTACCGTGAGGCCCCTATTCCACAGGACTGTTGATATTTGTGCATATTTTGGTGATTGTATTGTGATCTTTAAAGCAATAGGGAGTTAATGCAGAAGAATGGATCCATTTTCCAATTTTTGCACCTACAAAGTCATTCTGCATTCCCAGGTGAGGCAACACGTCATATGAAATGAATTGTACTCGCATAAACTTTCCATTTCTCCTCCTTGAGGTCTTTTGAGTGAGAGGGCTAATTTGCACCTAATTATATTCTGGTGATTTCTTTTGACACAGTCGGAACTGGCATGTGATAAAACATTCTTAATGAGCAAGGAAACATTCACCCTCTGACTTGAATCATATCAGATTTGGCTCAAATGGCCGCACACTTATCCTCATCTTAGAGTCACTGTATTTTGATCTCACTTCAATTGACAAGCTGCTTGAAATTCATGAGCAGCCAACTGAAGATTTGGAAGAGAAGCTTGCCCAGAAACAGTGCTCGGGTTTTGTCCCAGTCCCTTGACACAGTGGAGGAAATTTACAGCCCGTGTTAGCCGTCAGCAAGAACAGCGACACTGCGAGAATTGGAAAATGCAATTCTTACCAGCAAGATAGCATTTCCTGATTTTCCACGACACTTGCCAGCGACATAACGAGGTTCATGCAGCAGGAAGCTCAAGTTAACACATTTTTATATACTTACTGAGCCCACCCTGCCACATGATTCCCACTCACTGAATATTCATAACTCGCCGACGTGACATCACATCAGCGAGGTTTATAACCGTTTTGGAAAAACGGAAGTCAGTCGAAGGGTGCAAAGATAAGTATAGTCGCCCAGGGAGAGTGATTGAAGGTAAGGGGCAAGAGGCCTCGAGGGTATGTGGGGGAAAAACCTTTTCATCCAAAGGATGGTAGGACTTTGGAGCTTACTACCTGAAAGGGTGCTGTAGGCAGAGGCCCTCTTGACAGTTAAAAAGTATTTAGATGTGTACTTGCGATGCCAATGAATACAAGGTTGTGGGCCAAATGCCTATAAAATTGGATTAGAATACATAGGTGGTTGCTTTTGACTATTGCAGATATGATGGGCCAAAGGGTCTTTTCTGTGCTATAAACCTCTATGACATGCCCAGGCAGTGCCCCCGGCACTGCTCCCTGCCACAGGTTGGCACTACCAGCTTGGCACTGTCAACCTGTGCCGGGACAGAGCTTCTGGTGAGCCTTATTTGGGCCGATGTTTGCGTTATATTTGTTTGGGGGGGGGGGGGGGGGAAAGTTAAGGGTGGCACAGCAGCACAGTGGTTAGCACTGTTGCTTCACAGCACCAGGACCCAGGTTCAATTCCCGGCTAAGGTCACTGTCTGTGTGGAGTCAGCACATTCTCCCTGTGTCTGCGTGGGTTTCCTCCGGGCACCCCAGTTTCCTCCCACATGCCCCGAAAGATGTGGGGCGCAATTCTCCGGACTTACGAAAAATCGGAGAATAGCGGGCGGCGTAAATTTTTACGGACACGCTGGTCCGACGCCCTCCCGCTATTCCCCCCCCCCCCCCCCCCCCCCCCCCCCCACGGCCGCCCCCCCCGACACAAATCGCTGCTCGCCGTTTTTTTACGGCGAGCAACGATTCTCCCCTGGCCGATTTCCAAGGCTTTTACGGCCGTTTTTATGAACGTAAAACACACCTGGTCTGACCGTTCGTAAAAACGACCGTAAAGTCCCGATCTGGGGAACCATGGCACCGATTGGCACGGCCGTGCCAAGGGTGCCATGGGCCTGCGATCGGTGGGCACCGATCGTGGGCAGCTGGTGCTTACCCCGCGCACTCTTTCTCCCTCCGCCGCCCCGCTGGATCCATTCGCGGGGCGGCTGAGGGGCATACCGGCCCGCGCATGCGCGGGTTTCACGCATATGCGCGATGACATCATCCGCGCATACGCGGGTTGGAGTCGTCCAATCCGCGCATGCGCGGCTGACGTCATCTGACGCGTCAGCCATCGCTAACTTTGGCTAGCGGGCTTAACAAAATTCGTTAAGCCCGCGATGCCGGAGTTCACGGCCGTGCGATTCTAGCCCCGACCGGGGAGCAGAATCGGTTCCTGGTCGGGGGGGCGGAGGCTGGTGTCAAACGCGCCCGTTTTTGACGCCTGCTTCCCGATTTTCCGTAACTCGGGAGAATCGCTCCTGTGCTGTTCGGTGAATTGGGCATTCTGAATTCTCCCTCCGTGTACCCGAATAGGCACCGGAATGTGGCGACTGGGGGCTTTTCACAGTAACTTCATTGCAGTGTTAATGTAAATCTATTTGTGACACTAATAAAGATTATTATTATGGGAGGCATCCTCCATTTCTGTGGGGTAATTGGGGGCAGGGGGACATTATGGGGGCACATTATATTCTGTGCTGACAGGGTGCCTCTGTCTCTGTGGAGCCAGCCTTGCTGTCACTAACAGGCCCCACAAAAGTGGCGGCATAAACTACAATTCCTGATTTATTTGTTTCCAGAGAGGCTCAAAATCTGGACTAAAACTTTGACTGTGCAGCTGAAGAGCTACGCATTAGGTTTCAGTTAACGACTGACACTGAAAAAAATGTGGGTAATATTCTGCCCTTTCTGTGAAGAAGATTGTGGCCTTTGTTCTAAATTCAGATGAAATAGTTGCTCCAAATTTATGCCACTGAATTCCTTTATCATTTTAAATCACAAAAGGCGAGCATACAGGTACAGCAAGTAACAGGAAAGGTAATAAAATGTTTTAGTTTATTGTCAGGGGAATTGATTTCCAAAAGTAGGGAGGTTATGCTTCAGTTATACAGGGTATTGGTGAGACCACGGGCGGGATTCTCCGACCCCCCCCCGCCGAATTCTCCGGCACTGGAGATTCGGCGGGGGTGGGAATCGCGCCGCGCCGGGCGGCGGCCGCTCACAGCGGCCACCCCGGCGATTCTCCGCCCGCGATGGGCCGAGTAGCCCGATCTTTTTTGCCGGTCCCACTGGCGTGGATCAGACTAGGTCCCTTACCAGCCGGACATGGCGACGTTGGCGGGCTCCGGGGTCCTGGGTGGGGCGTGGGGCGATCTGGCCCCGGGGGGTGCCCCCACGGTGGCCTGGCCCGCGATCGGGGCCCACCGATCCTCGGGAGGGCCTGTGCCGTTTTGGCACTCTTTTCCTACGCGTCGGCCGTGTCAGCCTCTGCGATGGCCGATATGTAGGTGACCCCCCCGCCCTGCGCATGCATGGGGATGACGTCATTAGCTGCTGACGCACCCGTGCATGGGTGGACTCTCGCCGGCCGGCAGAGTCCCTTCGGACCCGGCTAGCGCGGCGCCAAAGGCCTTCCACGCTGGCCATGGGGCACAAACCACTCCGGTGCTGCCTTAGCCCCTGACGGTGCGGAGCATTCCGCACCTTGGGGGCGGGCCGACGACGGAGTGGTTCATGCCACTCCATCCCGCCGTGACCCCCCGCCCCGCCGGGTACAGGAGAGTCCCACCCCACATTTCAGGTATTTTGTACAGTATTAGTCTCCTTATTAAAGGAAAGATGTAAATATGTTAGAAACAGTTCAGAGAAGGTTTGCTCGACAATACTAAGAGTGGGTAGAGTGCCTTTTGAGGAAATATTAGAGAGATTAAAGGCAAAATTCTCCATCTTGCGACACTGCAAACGTGAACCGCCCTCAAGTGGAGAATCGGACGTCCAGCCAAAATCGAGGTTGTGCCCGCCATAGGTTCAGACACCATGCTCCAGCCCCTCACTAGTGGCAATAATGAGGTTTGCGCCCTGTGCCGGCATGCAAAACAGACATTTGCATTAATTTCAACGTGATTAGCGCATTTGACCCACTATGCTCTCGCCCTCCGCGATGCTTGTCCCTCGCAGGAGAAAGTCACGCGGGGGGTGCGAATTACTGCAGGTATTTGCAAACAAGGACTGGGGGGCATGGTTGCAGCGGGGCGCAGAGCTCATCGCTGACATGGGTTGCGGTAGCCACTGGTACCCCTGTTGACATCGATGGGTGGTGAGGATAGAGGCTCCCCGGTGACACTCACTGATGGGGACAGGGATGCAGTATGGAAGGTAAATATCAGTGGCAACGGCTGAGGGATGGGGTGGATTTGGAGGGGAAATGTAGAGGGCAGAGCTGAAGTATAACTCAGGGTCGCCATGTATCCTAATGGATCCGGATGGGTAGGGAATACTCATCTTGCTGACATGTCTCCTCTTTTGCCCCCTCGGATTTCTGAGTGCCAGCAGGAATGCTTGCTATCTACTTGGCCACAGCTGTCGTTGCTGGAGGCTGGAGGCACAGGACCTGCTCTGGCAGGACCCTGCACAAGAGGAGCCTGCCCCAGAAGAGCAGGGGTCAGCCGCTGAGGCCCGTGTACCGGAGGAGGTGCAAAGGAAGCGCCACAGCACGCCACGTGTATACTGTCAGCTCCTGTCCTTCAAGGAAATGCCAAGGCATCTGTGCTGCCAAAGGCTTCAGCTAACCAAGGAGGCATGCTCCACCTGTGCCAGATGATAGCGTGCATTGCACTGCGTGGGTTTGGAGGAGGACCGCCACTCCCAGTGGTTGTCAAGGTGAACTTTTATCCCTCTGCCTCTTTCTAGGGGCCGAGCAGGGAGCTCTCGGGCGGTCTCTCATACATCAGCGCAGGTGCATTCATGCTGTGAAGAATGCCGTATGCGGCCAGGCAGCAGACTGAACCAGGCAGCAAGATTTGCTGCCATCACTCGCCTTGTCCAGGTCCAGGAGATGATCAATGGCACACATGTTTCCATACGGACATTGGCTCATCAAGGATACCTTTCATCAATTGGAAGGGCTTCCGCTCCCTGAATATGCAGTTTGTGTGTGACCACCAGCTGCACATCATGCACGTCTGCACCTGATATCCAGGCAGCGTGCGCGATGTACACATCCTGGCGCACTAGTCGACAAGGTTTAGCCCACTGAGGTCTTGGCTAATAAAGCCTGTGCGGAGGCCCCAGACCGACATGGAGAACCACTATAACAACACCCATGTGGAATCCATGGCCATCATTGTGCGGTGCAAGGCATCCTGAAGATGCGCTTCCGATGCCTACCCCGAGGGGCATCTCCAATATAGCCCAGAAGGGTCTCCAACATGGTGCTAGCCTGCTACATCCTGCGCAACATTGCTCAGCAGATGCAGGACATGCTCAAGGAGGAGGAAGAACACCAAGCCTCATCTGACGAGAAGGATGGCCAGAAAGAACTGGGCATGGAACCACCGGCAGCTCCGCCATTCTGTCCCACATCTCCATACTCTCCCCACCCCACACACCAAATCCCACCCTCTTCCCATCCTCCCCATGTGTGCGTGAGTTTCCTCCGGGTGCTCCGGTTTCCTCCCACAGTCCAAAGATGTGCAAGTTAGGTGGATTGGCCATGCTAAATTGCCCTTAGTGTCCAAAATTGCCCTTAGTGTTGGGTGGGGTTACTGGGTTATGGGTCTAGGGTGGAGGTGTTGACCTTGGGTAGGGTGCTCTTTCCAGGAGCCAGTGCAGACTCCATGGGCCGAATGGCCTCCTTCTGCATTGTAAATTCTATGATAATCTATGAATTATGACAGTGACAAGGTACACAATGTAACTACATAACACCGGCATTGAGTGAAGGGGTGTAGTGTTAATGAGGTCAGACCATAAGAGGTCGTTTAGGAGTCTGGTAACAATGGGGAAGAAGCTGTTTTTGAGTCTGTTTGTGCGTGTTCTCAGACTTTTGTATCTCCTGCCCGATGGAAGATGTTGGAAGAGTGAGTAAGCCGGGTGGGAGGGGTCTTTGATTATGCTGCCCGCTTTTCCCAGGCAGCGGGAGGTGTAGATGGAGTCAATGGATGGGAGGCAGGTTCGTGTGATGAACTGGGCAGTGTTCATGACTCTCTGAAGTTTCTTGTGGTCTTGGGCCGAGTAGTTGCCATACCAGGCTGTGATGCAGCCCGATAGGATGCTTTCTATGGTGCATCTGTAAACGTTGATAAGAATTAATGTGGACATGCTGAATTTCCTTAGTTTCCTGAGGAAGTATAGGCGCTGTTGTGCTTTCTTGGTAGTAGCGTCGATGTGAGTGGACCAGGACTGATTTTTGGAGATGTGTACCCCGAGGAATTTGAAACTGCTAACCATCTCCACCTCGGCCCCATTGATGCTGACAGCTGTGTGTACAGTACTTTGCTTCCTGAAGTCAATGACAAACTCTTTAGTTATGCTGGCATTGAGGGAGAGATTGTTGTCACTGCACCACTCCACAAGGTTCTCTATCTCCCTCCTGTATTCTGACTTGTCGTTATTCGAGATCCGGCCCACTATGGACGTATCGCCAGCAAACTTGCAGATGGAGTTGGAACCAAATTTTGCCACGCAGTCTTGTGTATACAGGGAATATAGTAGGGGGCCAAGTACGCAGCCTTGCGGGGCCCCGGTATTGAGGACTATTGTGGTGAAGGTGTTGTTGTTTATTGGGTTATGGCTGAGGGTAAGGGTGAGATACCCCGGACAGCCCAGCCTGGTCTGATGGTGAGCCTGCAAGACAAAAGACAAGACACATGAAACAAACAAAGAAACAAAGAAAATTACAGCACAGGAACAGGCCCTTCGGCCCTCCCAGCCTGCGCCAATCCAGATCCTTTATCTAAACCTGTCGCCTATTTTCCAAGGATCTACTTCCCTCTGTTCCCCACCCGTTTATATGTCAGTCTAGATGCACGTTAAATGATTCTATTGTGCCCGCCTCTACCACCTCCGCTGGCAAAGCGTTCCAGGCACCCACCACCCTCTGCGTAAAAAACTTTCCACGCACATCTCCCTTAAACTTTCCCCCTCTCACCTTGAAATCATGACCCCTTGTAATTGACACCCCCACTCTTGGAAAAAGCTTGTTGCTATCCACCCTTTCCATACCTCTCATAATTTTGTAGACCTCAATCAGGTCCCCCCTCAACCTCCGTCTTTCCAACGAAAACAATCCTAATCTACTCAACCTTTCTTCATAGCTATCACCCTCCATACCAGGCAACATCCTGGTGAACCTCCTCTGCACCCTCTCTAAAGCATCCACATCCTTCTGGTAATGTGACGACCAGAACTGCACGCAGTATTCCAAATGTGGCCTAACCAAAGTCCTATACAACTGTAACATGACCTGCCGACTCTTGTACTCAATACCTCGTCAGGTGAAGGCAAGCATGCTGTATGCCTTCTTGACCACCCTATCAACCTGCGTTGCCACCTTCAGGGTGCAATGGACCTGAACTCCCAGATCTGGACATCAATGTTCCTCAGGACTCTTCCATTGACCATATAGAGTCTCAATGATGTCCTTGCATTACCATGGAATATCTTTATGCAACTTAATGACCATTGTTCCTGAGCCAAATCACATTCCCAACCAATAATATTCATATGGCTCTTGAGTTATTTCTTTCCAAAGTAGTTTGATAAAACATTTTTTACTACGAAAAGCTATTTGAGACTGATTCTTGCATCATGTGCAGTTTCTTATTTGATAGGCAAGCAATGTGCTGGTGGGTTTCTGCTTTTTAAGTAAGAATGTCTGAACACCTTGAACCTACTTTTTTTGCTCTGGTGCTTCTTGCAGTGAAACTATAAGACCATAAGACGTAAGAGCAGAAACTGGCTATTTGGCCCATCAAGTCTGCTCCGTCATTCAGTGAGATCATGCGCCATTCAACGAGATCATGGCTGATCGGATCTGATAATCCTCAACTCCACTTACCTGCCTTATCCCTGTAACCCTGTATTTCCTTGCTGATTGAAGATCGGTCTATCTTGGTCTTGAATAGACTGAATGACTCAGTCTCAACGGCCCTCTGCAGGAAATAATTCCACATTTATTACCCTCTAAGAGAAGAATTTCCTCTTCATCCCTGTCTTAAATGAGCAACCCCTTACTCTGAGATTATACCCTCTGGTCCTGGACTCTACCACAAGGGAAATCAACCTCGGCATGTAGCCTGTCAAGCCTGTGGAAAATCCAAAATGTCTCAATAAGGTCACCTTTCATTTGAGTACAGGTCCAAACTATTCAGCCTCTCCTCATAAGAAAATACTTCCAAAGGGATCAACCGAGTGAACCTTCTTTGGACTGCCTCCAATGCCAGTATATTTTTGAATGAGGGTGACCAAAACTTTTCACAGTATTGCAGGTGTGGTCTATCCAACTAGTGCCCTGTACACTTTTAGCAAGACTTCCTATTTTTATATTTCATTCCCTTTGAAAGGGGACATAAATTTAAGGCGAATGGTGGAAGATATAGGGGGGATGTCAGAGGTAGGTTCTTTACCCAGAGAGTAGTGGGGGCATGGGATGCAGTGCCTGTGGAAGTAGTTGAGTCGGAAAGATTAGGGACCTTAAAATGACTATTGGATAGGTACATGGATTATGGTAGAATGATGGGGTGTAGATTAATTTGTTCTTAATCTAGGACAAATGTTCGGCACAACATCGTGGGCCGAAGGGCCTGTTCTGTACTGTAGTTTTTTCTATATAGTCGGTTCTTGAATTAGATCTTCCAAAATGCATCACCTCGCATTTGCCTGGATTGAACTCCATCTGCCATTTCTCTGCCCAACTCTCCAATCTATCTATATTTTGCTGTATTCTCTGACAGTCCTCCTCGCTATCTGCAACTCCACCAATCTTAGTATCATCTGCAAACTTGCCAATCAGACCACCTGTACCTTTGTCCAGATAATTTATGTATATCACAAACAACAGTGGTCTGAGCACGGATCCCTGTGGAACACCACTAGTCACCTTTCTCCTTTTTGAGACACTCCCATTCACCACTACTCTCTGTCTCCTGTTGCCCAACTATTTCTTTATCCATCTAGCTAGTACACCCTGAACCCCATACGACTTCACTTTTTCCATCAACCTGCCATGGGAAACTTTATCAAACACCTTACTGAAGTCCATGTATATGACATCTGCAGCCCTTCCCTCATCAATTAACTTTGTCACTTCCTCAAAGAATTCTATTAGGTTTGTAAGACATGACCTTCCCTGCACAAAACCATGCTGCGTATCATTGATAAGTCTATTTTCTTCCAAATGTGAATAGATCCTATCCCTCAGTATCTTCTCCAACAGTTTGCCTACCACTGACGTCAAGCTCACAGGTCTAGAATTCCCTCGATTATCCCTGCTACACTTCTTAAACAAAGGGACAACATTAGCAATTCTCCAGTCCTCCGGGACCTCACCCATGCTCAAGTATGCTGCAAAGATATCTGTTAAGGCCCCAGCTATTTCGTCCCTCGCTTCCCTCAGTAACCTGGGATAGATCTCATCCGGTCCTGGGGACTCGTCCACCTTAATGCCTTTTAGAATACCCAAACCTTCCCCCTTCCTTATGACGACTTGACCTAGAGTATTTAAACATCCATCCGTAGCCTCAACATCCATCATGTCCCTCTCCTTGGTGAATACCGATGCAAAGTACTCATTAAGAATCTCACCCATTTCCTCTGAGTCCACGCATAAGTTTCTCTTTTGTCTTTGATTGGGCCAATCCTTTCTCTAGTTACCCTCTTGCTCCTTACATACGAATAAAATGCTTTGGGATTTTCCTTAACCCTGTTAGCCAAAGATATTTCATGACCCCTTTTAGCCCTCTTTATTGCGTGTTTGAGATTCGTCCTACTTTCCCGATATTCCTCCAAAGCTTAATCAGTTTTGAGTCGCCTCGATCTTATGTATGCTTCCTTTTTCATCTTAGCTAGTCTCACAATTCCACCCGTCATCCATGGTTCCCTAATCTTGCCATTTCTATCCAGGTCCAGTATGGCCCCTTCCCGAGTTGGACTATTTACATACTGCTCTAAAAAACTCTCCTGGATGCTCCTTACAAACTCTGCTCCATCTGCACCTCCAACACTACACAAGTCCATTTAATGTTGGGGAAGTTAAAATCTCCCATCACAACCACCCTATTGCTCCTACATTTTTCCATAATCTGTCTGCATATTTGTACCTCTACTTCATGCTCGCTTTTGGGAGGCCTGTAGTAAAGTCCCAACAATGTTACTACACCCTTCCTATTTCTTAGCTGCACCCATATTGCCTCAGTACTCAAAACCTCCATCATGCCCTCCTTAATCACAGCTGTGATATCATCTCTAACTAGTAATGCAACTCCTCCACCCCTTCTACCTCCCTCTCTATCCCTCCTGAAGCATCTATACCCTGGGATATTCAGTTGCCAGTCCTGCCCTTCCCTCAACCAAGTCTCAGTAATACCAATAACATCATATTCCCAGGTACTAATCCAAGGCCTAAATTCATCTGCCTTACCTGCTACACTTCTCAAATGCACCTCAGACCACCTGTCCCTTTGAGTTCATCATCTGTTCCCTGTCTACTCTTCCCCTTAGTCACATTGAGTTTATTATCTAGTACCTTACTGGCTTTAGTTGCTGCCTCTTTACTGACCTCTAACTTCCTAAACTGGTTCCCATCGCCCTGCCACATTAGTTTAAAACCTCCCCAACAGTGTTCGCAAACGGACTCCCTGGGACATTGGTTCCAGTCCTGCCCAGTTGTGGACCATCCGATTTGTAATGGTCCCACCGCCCCCCAGAACCGGTCCCAATGTCCCAGAAATCTGAACCCCTCCCTCCTGCACCATCTCTCAAGCCACGTATTCATTCTGACTATTCTTGAATTTCTACTCTGACTGTCTCGTGGCATTGGTAGCAATCCTGAGATTACTACCTTTGAGGTCCTACTTTTTAACTTATCTCCTAACTCCCTAAATTCTGATTGTAGGACCTCATCCCATTTTTTACCTATATCGTTGGTGCCTATATGCACCACGACAACTGGCTGTTCACCCTCCCTGTTCAGTATGTCCTGCTGCCGACCTGAGACGTCCCTGACCTGTGCACCCGGGAGGCAACATACCATTCGGCGGAGTCTCGGTTTCGACCACTGAAAAGCCTGTCTATTCCCCTTACGATTGAATCCCCCATGATATAGCCCTGCCAGTTTTTTCCCGCCCTTCTGTGCAGCAGAGCCAGCCATGGTGCCATGAGCCTGGCTACTACTGCCTTCCCCTGGTGAGTCATCTCCCCCAACAGTATCCAAAACGGTATACCTGTTTTGGAGGGAGATGACTGCAGGGGACACCTGCGCTGCCTTCCTGCCCTTTCTCTGCCTTTTGGTCACCCGTTCTCTGTCTCCCTCACCAATCCTAATCTGCGGTGTGACCAACTTCATGGTTGATGATTTTTTGATGATCAAGAGTTGTGATTTGACAGTAATGGGCTTTTTGTGGGTGGACATTCCTGGATTGAAATATGACGTTGATCATTGTCATTCGACAATGTTATTTGATGTTGAGCTGCACTGGAACAGCTTGGCTAGGGATGCAGCTCGTTCAAGAGCACATTTCTTCAGTATTAAAGCAAGGATGATGTCAGGTCCCAGAGCCTTGGAGATGGACAATGTATGCCAGCATTGACAGCAACACCAATATCCTGAAGAATTAATTTAAAAACTTGCCAAGTCCAATCCTTTGCGTGCCTAACTCAATGAGACTCTCCTATATGTCAAACCATTGCAATATAGTTTGATTATGACACAATGTATTGCAGTTTTCAATGGAGTGCAATTTTATTTCATTTCTCTTCTGATAAGGAAATGTAAAACTTATTACAAATCCTGTGTGGCCTCATTTGTTAACTTGCTGGAGTGGAACGATTTCTCTGCTGATAGAGTAAAGTCAGTTTCAATTTGAGTTATTAGGAGTTGAAGCTGGGAGCTCCGCCAACAGTAGGAAAAGTACAAGGACTGCACTGTGTCTCCCTCACAAATGAAAGAGTTTCTTTCACAGATCTAAAATAAAAATTATCATTAAAGGTGGTTCTCCACCTCAGTTTCAGCGATTCCAAGCATACCAGAACATTCTTCCAAAAATTAGCACAATCTGCATAAAGGTTATGTAACAGAGGAGTGCTATGAGTGATGGTACCTGTTAACTCAGTAAGTACTGCCACTTTAATCCTTAAATTATTGGTCTAGGTCTTTTTTTTAACAGGAACTGTAAGTCTGCAGTTTACAGTGTGATAAGGGTCTTGTAAATTTCTTCTCATTTTGTAACATTTACCTCAGATATGTGACAATATTTACATCCAAACACAATTAGGGTTTTAAAAGTTGGAACTCAACAAACCATTTTTTAATGAACGATTTTATTCATTAAAAAAAGATGTTGAATTTATTTTTTGAAATTTGTGTTGTTTCGTGCTGATGAATTACTCTCATTAGAAATTGGATTGAGTCATTTAACAAGGAATACTTATGGCCAACAGAGAAATGAGACTTCCTGGGTGGGATTCTCCATCCCGTCCCACCCGTTTTCTGGTACGGTGCGCCCCGCCAGCAGCGAGATCCTCTGCCCCCACCAGCCGGCCAATGGGGTTTCCCATTGTGAGCACCCTACGCCTTCAGGAAATCCACGGGCGTGAATGCGCTGCCGGCGAAGTGGAGGATCCCACCGACGGAGAATCCAGCTCAATCTATCAGCGTAGATTTGAATCAGGATAACACAGTTGACAATAATAATGTACTGCACCACCAGTGACTAGCTATTGTAACATTCAATGGAGCTGTCACAGAAATGCAAAGCAAATTCCACATCTAGCACATAAGGACATTTTGGATAAACCACAATCCTGCAGTGCACTAATCCTCAGAATTAGTTCTATGGAAATATCATCAAATGTTAGAAGGTTCACATTTGAAGTTAAAAATTCAGGAAGAATACATTGTTAGAGAATAAAATTCTCGTCAATTACCAACAATGTCTCCTTATTGTTAGTAATCTAGTGGAAAAAACAGAACATGCCTCATAGATAAAATTGCTTATTTTGACAGGTGTAATTCACTGCATTACTCCCACACAATAACGTTAAGATGAATTTAATTAATCAAAATGGAAATTGGAAAACAACATAACCTTGATTCAGATTAAGTTCCTCCAGGGCCACTGAGCTCCAGACCTCATTACAGCCTTTGTCCAACCATGGACAAAAGAGTTGAACTCAAGTGGGGAGGTATGTTTGACATACCCTATCTAGAGAGACTGTAGTCTTACTCTGGTACTTGATTGAAGTGGTTTATTAACACTATATATTACAGGTTATAAAGTAGGTTTGTCTCTCCTGTAAAGGACCCCGCTGATGTTAAATGCAAAAATACCTTGGAACACTGGTTCTTAGTGTTTTATATTTTCAATTTGGTATACTGTGCAAAAAGATACAGAAACTAAGGAGGAATAGTCCACACATATTGTGATCAGTTAATTAAGAATATTTATTCACTTAAAAGAAAAACATACAAGAAGAAAGATCATAATACACCACAAAAGTACACTTAATCACACTGATGCTACACGTCCTCCCCGTGTGTGCGTGGGTTTCCTCTGGGTGCTCCGGTTTCCTCCCACAGTCCAAAGATGTGAGGGTTAGGTGGGTTGGCCATGCTAAATTGCCCATAGTGTCCTAAAAAGTAAGGTTAAGGGGTGGGGGGTTGTTGGGTTACGGGTATAGGGTGGATACGTGGGTTTGAGTAGGGTGATCATGGCTCGGCACAACATTGAGGGCTGAAGGGCCTGTTCTGTGCTGTACTGTTCTATGTTCTACATACAGATTACATGAAGTTACCCCTTTGTTCCCAACTACTTACATTTTCTGAAAACTGAGATGTCCCTTATTCACACACAACACTAATACTACACAACTCTATAAACTAAATCCAGCAGATAATTACCATGCGCAGGTTATTTGCCCACATTTGGGAAACCATCTTCAGTTTCAGGGAAGCCATTATCTTCTCAGTTCGAGTTTTGGATTTTAATCAATAGCTTGTTTTCAGGCGAGACTGTTTTCTACAGCTGGGTGTGGCTGTGACTGTAGCTGCCTCTACATTGTCCCTTTCTCCATTTATCATGCTATTGATATACCATTCGTTTAATGTCTGTTTAATAACGAGGTTAACCACCCTGTATACCCAGTGTCATACCTAGCACAAAGGAAGATGGCTGTGGTTGTTGGAGGCCAAACATCTCAGTCCCTGGACATCACTGCAGGAGTTCCTCAAGGTAGTGTCCTAGGTCTAGCCATCTTCAGCTGCTTCATCAATGACCCACCTGCTATCATAAGATCAGAACTGGGGATGTTCACTGATGACTGCACAATGTTCAGCACCATTCGCAACTCCTTAAATACTGAAGTTGCCCTTGTCCACATATGCAGCAAAATCTGAACAACACTGAGATGATGTGTGGCAAGTAACATTCACACTATACAAGTGCCAGAAAATGACCATCTCCAACAAGAGAGAATCTAACCATCTCCCTTGAAAATCAACAGCTTGAACACTCCTGAAACCCCCACTATCAACATCTGGGGTTTACTGTTGATCAGAAATTTAATTGGATCAGCAATATAAATACTGTGGCTACGAGACCAAGTCAACAGTTGGGAATTCTATGAGGAACTCACTTCCTGACTCCCCAAAACCTGTCCACCATCCAAAACAGGGGATTTCAAATTGCGGATGGCAACCAGTGGATGGGTCGCGGGCGGTGTCAGAAAGGTTGGGGGCTAATGGCCATGGCGTTCTGAATCCATCAGTCACTAACTCCAAGTTTCCCGACATCAGCATTCAGACTATGGAGAAAATCCTGCCTAAGATGTTAATTCAGTCCTCCAGAGGAAGCAGTTATTTGACAGATTTCCTGTAAGCCTCAAGGTTCCCCCCCTCAACCCACCACCACCAACCTCTTCTCAGCAGTGGCTCCACTTCGAAAGCCATGTGCCGTAAAACTCTCCTGGCCAAAGGTGCAGCTCAAGAGTTCTCCCAGGTGCAGTCCATCTGCACTTCCATCCCCTGGACATGAACTCCATAGGTTCTGCCCCGAAGCAGAACAGTGGTCCGGTGGATGACATCAAGGGAACCATAAATCCCTCCCTCTGGGAGACCATCCTGCAGCAGAATCAAACTATCATGAAACAGAAGGTAACCATCAGTGAACTCACTCAGCAGATCCGAGACTCAGAGTATGTCAGAGCCCTTGGTGAGTGAGCACAAACCTGGACATGGAACCCTTGTGTCTGTGTGTGTGTTTATCAATCTTTATTATTGTCGCGAGATATTTCACTCCTATCACTGATCGCATCCGACGAAAAAGCGGGAACAATAATAATAATCTTAATAGCAATTTTTATTGTCACAAGTAGGCTTACATTAACACTGCAATGAAGTTATTGTGAAAATCTGCTAGTTGCCACATTCCGGCGCCTCTTCAGGTACACAGAGGGAGAATACAGAATGTTCAAATAACCTAATAGCACGTCTTTCAGGACTTGTGGGAGGAAACTGGAGCACCCGGAGGAAACCCACACAGACACGGCCATAGTGCTAACCGCTATGCTACCATGCTGCCCATGTGTGTGTGTCTATGTGCCCATGCAGATAAATAGCTTGAAAATCTTCTGCACATCTTCTTGTCAGTGGCTGCTGAGGGCCAGAAGTGTCTGACTCAGTGACACCATGGAGACACATTCAGTGTGAGGGAATCGGCTGCCATTGCAGCAACAGTCACATTATTGGAGAAAACAGTCTCCATGAAGTGACTGCAATGGCATGCCTTCTTGCCTTCTTGTTGGGAAAACATGAGCACATCATAATGGCACAACTGAATATCTGAAAAAATAATGAATATTTGAGGAAGATTTTTTCAATGTCCATTTTGTCTAATTAATAACAACTGGAACAGTTAGTTTGTCAGATTTCTGTGGGTCAGTTTTAATGCTGTCAGCATTCATCAATATTGATGTCCTTGATTCTAATACTGTACTTTGAAGTTGATAAACTTGTTCTAATTAATTGAATTGCATTTAAGCCAATTATAAATCAAGATTTTAATAATTGAGAGGGTTACAGCTTTATTTATAATAACCACAAATGGATCTCTGCCACTGATAACTGTTCTTCTTCCTTCACTTGCTATTTGAGCCTATGCATTGAATAAGGATAGACTGAGTTAGCAATGTGACATGGTCCCAAATCTCAGCCGGTGTGGGTCCTGAAGGTCGGTCAGTTGGCAAAAGTGGGTCCGAGGAAACATAGTTTAAAAAACACTGCTCTGAATGACACAAGTAGGCAGTGTGATGAAATACGTTTCACTTGCCTTGATACATGCAGCTTCAACAACATTCAAGAAGCTTGACACCATCCAGGACAAAACTGTCTGCTTGATTAGTATCCCATCCGCA
Organism: Scyliorhinus canicula; assembly: GCF_902713615.1. Taxonomy (NCBI): domain Eukaryota; kingdom Metazoa; phylum Chordata; class Chondrichthyes; order Carcharhiniformes; family Scyliorhinidae; genus Scyliorhinus; species Scyliorhinus canicula. The sequence continues at coordinate 91,245,119 of NC_052151.1, read as the reverse complement.
AACATTAACTTTAACTCCCTCCACAAGGTGTGCTGCAGCAACTCATTAAGTCTCCTTTTACAGCACTTTCTAAACCCCTGATTTTCACCACCTAGAATGACAAGGGCAGAAGATGCATGCGAACAGCACCACATATAAGTTCCTCTCAAAGCCACACAGAATCCTGTCTTGGAATTATATCACTGCCTCCTCATTGTTGCTGGATGAAAACCCTGAAATTCTCTTTCTAACAGCACTATTGATGCATTGACATCAAATGGAATGCTGCAGTTCAAGAAGAAGGCTTACCACCTTCTCAAGGAACATCTCCTGGCCCCAAACCATTGGCCCCGTCGAGCTTTCCAATGTTTCCAAAGAGGTTCCCACGCAGACCCAGCAGAAACATACGAAAAATACATTAGAGCTGTTTTTGAATCTAATTTATGGGCAGAGCGCCCAATTTACCTGCCTCATCAGATGCTCCATCCCTCCCAGTCGAGAGTCCCACTGGTATGGATTGGTGAAAGTCCTGAGAAACAGGAACTTGGCGTCTTGCTATCCGAGCGGTGGCAAGAGTGTGAGTGCCCTCCCTACAAATGCCTCCAGGATGCCGAAGAGATCTTTCATGGGGGGCGGGGTCAGGAGGGTTTTTGCTGGTCTGGAAGGACTCAGGCCGGGTGTCTTTCCTGGGATGGTGGCCGTTTAGCTATATTTATTTTGGTCTACTAATGAAGCCTCTGGGAGTATGTTTCTCCACATCACCTGTTTGTCATTTGTCTTACAGCCTCAAACACATTCTGATGAATAGAAGAACATAAGGAATAGGAGCTGGAGTATGCCATTTGAGCCTGTTATGCCAATAAATAAGATCATGGCTGATCTGATTATATATTTAACATTTTCTTGTCTGCCCCTGTAATTTTTGACTACTCTGTAGATCAGAAATGTTCCAGTCAGCCGGCGGGCTCCCCGCGCCAGTCGGCGGGCCCCCAGCGGCGATTCTCCGGCCCGTGATGGGCCGAAGTCCCGCCGCTGACAGGCCTCTCCCGCCGGCATGGATTAAACCACCTACCTGACCGGTGGGATTGGCGGCGCGGACGGGCTCCGGGATCCTGGGGGGGGGGGGGGGGGGGGTGCCCCCACGGTGACCTGGCCCACGATTGGGGCCCACCAATCGGCGGGCGGGCCTGTGCCGTGGGTGCACTCTTTTTCTTCCGCCTTCGCCATGGTTGTCAAAGGCCGTTCACGCAAGCCGGCGGAGTGGTAACCACTCCGGCGTGGGCCTAGCCCCTCAATGTGAGGGCTTGGCCCTCCGCACCTTTGGGACAGCCCGACGCTGGAGTGGTCCACGCCACTCCGACACGCTGGGACCCCCCGCCTCGCCGGGCAGGGAAGAAATTCCTTCTCAAAGAAACAATCTCCATCACATTGCAGCAAGTGATATAGTCCAATAAATTAGCAGAATGACACCTCTCCCGCCCCTCCCACCACCCTCGACAAACATCTCCCACCTCCTTACTTTTGCCTAAATTCTGGTTTGGAAAACCAACATTCATGTTTGTAAGGGATGTAAGGGAAAGAGTCCGTTACGACACCCTGGGCTAGTGTGAGGTCAATTCCATCCCCAAAGGTCCCAATACAAGTAAATGAATCAATAATTTGTTTGTTTTTAGAGATCTTTGACCCTCAATAATAAGAGAAGAGGTAAACATGTAAAATAAATAATGGAACAATGGTTTACCAATCTAATTATTGCCCAAACCCCATCCCTCTCTCTACCCACACACAGACAATACAGACACATGGCGGGCGCGAAGGATAGGTTCAAAAATAACAGTGATTTCTTTTTTAATAATAAGAATAATCTTCATTGTCACAAGTAGGCTTACATTAACACTGCAATGAAGTTCCTGTGAAAAGCTCCAGCCGCCACATTACGGCACCTGTTCGGGTACACAGAGGGAGAATTCAGAATATCCAATTCACCTGACAGCGCGCCTTTCAGGACTCGTGGGAGGAAACCAAAGCACCCGGAGGAAACACACACAGACACAGGAAGAACGTTCAGATTCCACATACACAGTGACCCAAGCCGGGAATCGAACCTGGCACCCTGGAGCTGTAAAGCAGCAGTGGTACCCATTGTGCTACCGTCATTAAAAGGGCTGAGTTGAATCTTTGCTGCGGAGGTGGTAGCCTTTGTGGTTGGCAATCATGAAATCATTGTTTAGTTTGGATCTTTTAGAATCTACCATCAATTAGATCTTGTGGGCTGCAGGAATTGCTCTGGAACGTCACCTTCACTTGTACACGCCTCCACCAGATTGACTGTCACTGAGATAGTACGAGAATTCTCAACCTGAGAGTTTACAGAAAGTTCACTATTCACTCTGCCAGTCAGCTGCTTGTCTGCTTTGTGCAGGGTTTCCAACTGTGGTACAGAGAGAGAAATAAGAGCCTGGACTTTGGGATCCTTTTGGATTCTCAGGAGAGATACAAACTTGCACAGGCCTGGATGGATAGAGAATGCTTGCAGCATTTAAACCAGGAGTTAAACCTGCACAGGACTGATAGAGTATCCAGACAAGCTCAGTCTAGCTGAGATATCAGAGAGGGAAGATGTTTTGGCCTTTCTGGGAGAGATATTTAATTGGCTTCTGCCCAGCTCCTTTTCAGAACAAAAATGATAGCAAAAATGGAATGTGCCTTCTGCTCCAGAATCTTATGAAAGGCTCGACCAATCCCAATCAAAAACAGGAACTGTCCTGGAGTTTCAGAAGAGGGGATCAAAATTACATCGCGAGCTCTGCCGCAGATCACAGAGGATTGAGGACTGTGCCTGTGCCAGTTCAAATAGCAGCTTGCAGTGGTGGTGGTGGTGGTAGGCAGGGCAGGGGGGGGGGGGGGGGGGTTCAGTTCAAAGGTTTAAAATCAGCCAGCAGGACAGCCATTAAAAGGAGACCAAGATCAGACAACGATTTGAAAGGGATTCTTTACAAGCCTTACAGACTTCGGCTTGGACTACCTCTCCTGTGAAAAGATTATAGCCAACTAGCCCATTTGAAGACAAGTACTGAAAATTAGTACAACGCATTTTGAAGACCATCCATGCCAAATTTGCAACATGCCCAGAGGAAAGCCAGAGGTGGGGCAGCTGCAGAATATCCCCATCCATCAACAACAACAACATGAACTGTCAGTTCTTGTGGACGTCCATGCTGGTCATGTATCAGATTTTTCAGTCATGAGAGCATCCACAGATGATGGAATCATTTACAATTTGGACATATCTGAACAATTAGTTGTCTATCATAGGAAGGGTGAAAAGTTTATTTAAACATATGAGGCGCAATTGAGCAGACCAAAGTTAAAATCCGGTTTTGGTCCCGTTGGTGGGAGTTTTGCGATGGCCGCATTGGCAAGATTACAACCCACATTCAATGGCAATTAAAGCACAAAATGAGCCTCCTTGACATTTTTGACATTGCCTGCTCCTTTGCCGTCTGATTCGCCTGACTCGAACCTCAGCTGCTTGCTGAGGGAGAACTGTTTTTAAACGCTCCTTCACTACTCACTCCCAGTCAACACACAAGTATAGCAGTGCATAGACCTGCTCCTCACTTTGGGGATGGCAACCTCACAAGGCTTCTCGATGCTGTAGATGAGAATTGGGGCACTCTGATCCCTTGAAGGGATCGGAGGACCAGCAGCAGGGTGAGAAATGCAGCCTGGGAGACAATGGTTGTGGCTCTCTGTGCAGGCAGAATGACAAGGAGGACCAACGTCTAATGTCAGAAGAAGAGCAATGACCTCCAATGAGTTGTAAGGGTAAGTTACCTCTCTCCTCGCATCATTTACTACTGCCACCCCTCAAATTCCCAAACTCGCACCATCTCCAATCCATTGACTGACACCGCGCACCCTGCTCACATCTGATCTTCAAGCTTGTTCTCAGAACCCCCGGCACCCAAAAGCACACCCGTCCATGTCTAGTTGCAGTGCCCACACCTGCCACCTGCTATAGACGCCCATGACCCATCATCTGGCCAACACTGCTCTCTCTCTGTCCCAGCAGGAGATAATACCCAAAATAAAATGGGAAGAGCCAAGAAGGGAGGAGGAATCCCAAGGAATACCCTTAGAGGAGTGGGCCACTGAAAATTGCAAAGTTGCCTGAGGAGAGAGAAGTCACCATCAGTGTTGTTGCCCTGTGCCAGAGAGCCGAGGAACCATTTCCACTTCACCCAGATGATCTGTCTAAAGCGAATTGTCCATGTCAGCCAAAATGCTCCTTTGCTCTCATTGACCGCGTGAACATTGTCTCGCAGGATCACCACCTGATGAGGCCGGGACAGCCAATGTCATAACCCCCTCCCCCCCCCCCCCCCCCCCCCCCCCCCCCCACCACCACCCAGGAGAACACCTCGGGGGAGAGTTCTGAAGAGAGCACTGGTGAGGCATCACAGCTATCACCCACACCTTCTGGCAGTACAGAGAGACACATCACGGGGGAAACATTAGTGGTCAGGCTGCAGGGGCACAATCTGGTGAGCACCCCACAGCTGCTGATGCACAGCAGCTGAAGCAGTAACATCCAAGGGTGACAGCAGTCGGAGCTCTGCTGGATCCCAAGGCACAGATGGATCTCAGCCAGATGCTGAGCCTCTGGACAGGCCCTCCTAGAGCTGATGCAGATGATAGGACATAGACGTGAAATTCAGGAGATGGTGTCAGCAACATTCCAGTGATTGCAAGGCCAATTGGAGGAGGCTCAAAGGCTCAAGCCACAAGAGATGGTGACGACAATATGTGGCACCGAGGCCAAAACTGCAAGGTTGGCGACCACAGTGGAAAATCTGGAGCACGACATCCAGGTCTTGAGTGGTTGTGTCAAAGCTATGGCCCAGTCCATAATGACCATGGCTAAGGGCCTCAACATCATGTCCCAGTGACTGAGGGACATGTCTCAGATGTGTGGACATTACCAAGGCACTGCAGAGCATGGCCCAGTCTATGAGGACCATCACTGAGGGCATCGCTACCATGGTGCAGATAATGGAGAGCCTCCAGGGCTGGCAGTGCCAGATGTCTCAGCGGCTTCTAGAGTTCACTCCAGCTGCCTCTTCATCCCATGGAGTTCTGCAGGGTCCTGCGGGCATTGTTAAGGATGAAGAAGTACTGGAGGCCAATCCGAGGCCAGCCACCAAGGAGATTATGGCAGCCTCCAGTTCTTCCGAATCCCCCCTCCCCCTTCTGACACCAGCGCATCTCAAGTGCAGCGGGCAGAACAGGGTGGCACGGCGACGCCTGTGAAACCAGTGAGTAGACATGGGCCCTCCGGCTCCAGTCCCTCCAGAGGATGTCTAACAAGGGCATCAAAGACCACAAGGTGCAGAAAGTAGCAGACTGTCTCTATCTCTGAAGTGCATCCTGTGGACACACATAGCAGTAGACCACGAAAGATCAAGAAGAGTGTGGGCACTGAGGAGGCGGAGTCACTATTTGGAGCAAGGGAAATAAAAATCTATCATAGTAAAATGTTCACTATTAAAACATGTCACATCTTATACAAGTGAACCCTCTGTCACATTAATCTTCCGCACCCCCTCCCCCTATTCCCATCTGCTCCTCCCACACCACCCAAGCATTATTAAGCGGAGAGTGAATGGGAGGGGAAGGGGGTGGGAAATGGGGGGTGGCATGGAAATGTCACTTTAAGAAATGCTTGTCTTCTCAAGTGGCTGCAGTGATGTCATTGTGTGGGTGGAGCTGGGCTCTGGCTCTGCTTTTTACTTTCGTTATGAGCTGGAAGCTGTTTTTGGCTCTAAGTTTTAGTTTGTTTTCAGTTGAGAGCTGCATTCAAACTAAGGAGGTGTATTTTGGCCTCTTTCTCTGCGTGCTAAAGATCACCTGATGATTTCAAAGTAATACCTGTTTCTGTAAGGAATGCAAACCTTTGTTGAAAAGGGTCTTTGACTTATGGATATTGTCAGGAAAGGTATTAAGGGTTGCCTCTAGAGTATTGTATCTTTGGGGGGGTATCAGTGTTGGTAGTTGATAAGATGTTTACTGTGTGTTTATAAAATGATACCTGGATTCACAGAATAAACATTGTTTTTGTTTTAAAATACTTTAGATCTCTGTTGCATCACACCTGTAAAGTGGGCCCTTGTGCTCTCCATAACCAAAATCTATTAAAAGTTGTATGTCAGATGAACTCCATGATATACTTTGGTGTTCTCTAAACCCTGGCCCATAATAGGGGAAATGGGGAGAAATGAGAATCCAAGGGGGAAGGAGGAGGGGGAGGGAGAATGGGGGGAAGGAAATGGGGGAGGGGTGAATTGTATTGAGCTGACAGACACAGTATCGGCCTAAGAGAATCTGGAGATGATGAGGGCATCCCTGGTCCTCCTCGCAAAAAGGACCTTGCCACAGCCTGTCCTTCATCCTCCAGGTACACCGCAGGCTTGGCCTCCAGTCCCTCCTGTCCCATCTCCTCCTTCTCCTCCTTAGATGAGGCCACTTGTCCCTCCACCTCCTCCACAGTTGTGCCAGAGGACTCAGCAGACCATCACAAAATGGGACACCCTCTGGAGGATGTTCTGCAGGGCATTGGAAGCACATTTTCAGCAGCCCGATGCACCACTCAACAACAGCACCGGGTGGCAAGGCGAGCCTCATTGCAGCCTCACAGCCAGGTCCTCAGCGGCTAACCATTGTCCCCCATGAGCCAACCTGTCCTCCTGGCGTGCTCCTCAAAGACACTGGGAATCACCAAGTGCCCCATGATGTCGTTTCCATGCAGGCTCCCAGGGTAGTGGGCACAAATGTGCATTATTCTGAGGTGGTGGTCGCACACAATCTGAACATTTAGTTAGTGGAACCCAGGGCAATGGCAGCAAATTCTGCAGCCAGGGTATCATAGAATTTACATTGCAGGAGGCCATTCGGCCCATAGAGTACACCGGCCCTTGGAAAGAGCACCCTACTTAAACCCACACCTCCACCCGATCCCCTTAACTCAGTAATCCCGCCTAACCTTTTTGGACACTAGGGACAATTTAGCATGGCCAATTCACCTGCACATTTTTGGACTGTGGGAGGAAGCCGGAGCACAGGAAACCCATACCGATACGGGGAAAACGTACTGACTCCGCACAGATAGTGACCCAAGCCGGAATCAAACCTGGGACCCTGGAGCTGTGAAGCAACAATGCTAATCACTGTGCTACCATGCTTCCCATCTTGGTGAGTACAGTCTAGGTCGAAATTGATATCGTCTGATGCCCTGGCATATACCTCAAGGATACACATATGTCGGACGATTGGGATAAGCCACACAGGTCCCACCTCGAGCCCTGGAATGACCAGATAGCATGGAAGTTGAGGGCTGAGGTGATCCTCACAGCCCTCGGGAACAGGTGACTTCCTCCTCCACAGGGTGCCATGTCCCCAAGGAAGTGGCATAGTGCTGCACTGCCTTTCTGCTGCAACGGAATTTTCTGCAGAATATGGTATCAAGGATTTACCAACGATGCTTGTATATGTTGAGCTGTCGTGTGCCTCACCTTCTGGGTCCCACCTCAGCCTGATGTGAGGCCATGACTTCAGGGTATGCGGCTGCCCCTGCACACTATGTTGTCCTTTGTGCCTTTTACAGCGTCTGCCCACCTCAGCTGCCACATGCAGTGTGAGGGAAGCCTTTATGGCATAGACATCAGCAAACATAGTTTTATCTGAAAGAAATTGGAGGACAAGAGAGACCAAAAATGAGTTAGGGCTTCTACCCTGGGACCCTCCAATCGCCCAAGCCTCCCCCACTCTTATCATGACTGTCTTGCCTTCTCTCAGAGTGCCATTCAGTGAGTTGTGATGGCAAACCTTGCCCTGCACACAAATCCCAGACACAACATGCACCCCTCGATCCGAGACCCCAGGCTTCTACTGGAGACATGCAAAAGGCCATGCTCAGATGCCCTCCCCTCTACACACTAACTTTTTGGCCTCGGGAAGATCCTCAGTGGTGAAGCCCTGTTCTTTACTTTTTGATTGTTGGCAGCTGCCTCTATGGTGCTGATGCTCCTAAAGTACAGGCATTAAGGTTTATTGCACATGCAGTGCAGTAATCATCCTCTGAAACATGGCATCTGTGCCTGCCAGGTTGCACTGCAGAGTTTAGGAACATGAAGTGCTCTCACAATTATATTATTTCTTATGTCTGAATAATGCGTGTAGTCTTCCAGTTGAAATAAATGCTTTATTGAGTAAGTTTGTTCTCTCTCCAGAGCTTAAACTAGATGTTACATGAACATGATTGATTAAGAAGTACACCTGTGCTGAACTGTCTGTCTGTGTCTTGACTCTAGCTACTGTTCCTGTGAAGAGGGTGATCCTAGCTTCCGTCTGTCTATTTATTCATCACTTGTGTTCCCTCTGGTGATTACATAGTTGTAGTGTATTTACATTAACCCATTGTGAACATGCAGATATGCAGATCACTACATCCCCCCTTTTTTCTTTTTAGATATTTTCTGTACGGTGTTAAAGAAAATTGTACAAAACAGGTAGATAAATGATGATATCTATATTTTACAAGTTGTGATGGCATTGCTAATTATACAAAGCCAATTAATATTATGAGTCCAATCATTATAAAAAAAATTATCAGTCCAAGCTTTATAATTTTAGCTGGTTGAGTTTCTTTTTTCTTCTGTCGTGAAGTAGTGATGTAGATATTTTAATGTCTTTGTGAATGTCGTCAGTGTTCTTTTGTTTAAGTAACCAACAAGTCATCATGAGGTGTTTGAATGGTCAGATCACTTTTGATGTCTGACCTGACATTTTCCTGTGCTTGTGGTATCAATTCGGTATGTCATCTTTGTTGTCTGACCTGCATTTTTTCCTGTGCTTGCGGCATTGATTCTGTGTGTCAACTCCCTTGAAAACTGGTTTGCTTATTTGTTTTGGACCAAATTTGTGAGATTTGTTGTGATGCCATGTTATGTCTGTACTCTTGCCATTATTTTGGACTGTGCTGCTACATTGTCCTTCTTGTGCAGAGTTGTACCACGTTGTACAGGTCATTGTTTCATTGTTGTTGTTTTTGATGTTTTTGTCGTTGTGCTTGTTGTTCTTGTTGTTGTTTTTGTTGTGCTTGTTGTTTTTGTTGTTGTCTTGGTTGTAGTTTTTGTTGTTGTTCTTGTTGTTTTTGTTGTGCTTCTTATTGTTGTTATCATTGTTGTTCTTGTTTGTGTTGTGTTTCTTGTTGTTTTCATTTTGTTCTTGTTTTTCTTGTGCTTCTTGTTGTTTTTGTTGCGCTTCTTGTTGTCGTTTTTGTTGTGCTTCGTGTTATAGTTTTTGTTTTTCTTGTTGTGCTCAATGACTGTTCATTGTGGCTAATTTGAGTCATTCTCAAAATTATTGGTATCAGTGTCCTTTGTGGTATCTGATGATTCATTGAGTGTTTCGACTGGAGGTTTGTGAGAATAATCTAATGTTGCATTGATCCTGGTGACATCAGTCATTTGAGGTTGATTTGATTCCTCTTTGATTCCTTGGTGCTCCTCTTCTGGAGTCATTTCAGGTTGATTTGCTTCATCGTTGATCTCTTGGTTCTCCTCTTCTGGAGTCAACGTTATCAAGATTTCAGTTTTTTGTAGGTTGTTAAGAGTAGATGAGTGTTTAATTGATGCGGTCACACTGGACTCAAGTGTAGTTTTACTTTGATTGTTGAGTTCTTCTGTACAGACGAGCTGAGATCTGTCAGTCTCGCTGTGATCTCGCACATTGTGTATGCTGATTATGATCACTGTGCCACTATTCATACAGACAGTAGTTAGACATTTGTGGTCTTCTTTTTGTTGTTCGAATGAGCTGGGTAGACTTTCATAGTCTGCTTCTGGTTGCTCAAATAAGGTGGTAGACCATTATAGTCTTCTTGTTGTTGCTTAAATGAGCTGGGTAGATTTTCTTCTGGTTGTTGAAATAAGGTGGATAGACTTTCATAGTCTTTTTCATGCATGGTTGTCGCTCTGGAGTCTTTAATTGCTTCCATTGTGGAGTCTGTCAACAAGCTCTCTGTGGAGGCTTGTGTTGCTCTATCTGTGGAGTCTTTCATCACTCTGTGTGTGGAGTCGTGCAGTGTTCTCACTGTGAAGTCGACCTGTGCTCTCTCAATGGAGTTGGTTGGTACTCTCTGTGTTGCGTTGTTTTCTTCTTGGCTATTTGACAGGTTGGTGTCTGCCAATGTCTCAATGATCTGCCATTGCTTCATGGTATTGGATTCATCTTCATGAGTAGAGTTGTATTGAGCTTTGCAACCATGTTGCTGATGCTATGATATCATCATATCCGAATAACTCAGCCATGTCTGAGTAGTATTCTTCAATAAACAAATCATCATCTTTGGTTTCGGATTTGTTATTGTGCTCTTCACTTTTAATTAACAAATCATCTTTTTTAGTTTTAGATTTGTTAATGTACCCTTCACTTTGGATGCTGCAAACTGCTTGTTCCAGGGTGCTGCAAAGTTATTTTCAACTGCTGGTTGAAGTTCAGGTATTGTTGTACCTTTTGAGGTTACATTTTTGGGTTTTGTACCTTTAAGAGTCTTATTGGTGATTTTCGGGCATTTTCCCAATAAGTGGGCGTGGTCTGAGTCTTCTGGCGTCATGATACTTGTGACGTCATGCGTACTAATCGATTGCGTATGCGCAGATCAATCTTTGAAAGGTGTACGATCTTTTTTTAACTGCACATGGGTGACTTGCGCATGCGCAGAATGATCTTCGGCCAATGCGTCTTTTCTCAACTGTGCATAAGAACATAAGAACATAAGAACTAGGAGCAGGAGTAGGCCACCTGGCCCCTCGAGCCTGCTCCACCATTCAATTAGATCATGGCTGATCTTTTGTGGACTCAGCTCCACTTTCCGGCCCGAACACCATAACCCTTAATCCCTTTATTCTTCAAAAAACTATCTATCTTTACCTTAAAAACATGTAATGAAGGAGCCTCAACTGCTTCACTGGGCAAGGAATTCCATAGATTCACAACCCTTTGGGTGAAGAAGTTCCTCCTAAACTCAGTCCTAAATCTACTTCCCCTTATTTTGAGGCTATGCCCCCTAGTTCTGCTGTCACCCGCCAGTGGAAACAACCTGCCCGCATCTATCCTATCTATTCCCTTCATAATTTTAAATGTTTCTATAAGATCCCCCCTCATCCTTCTAAATTCCAACGAGTACAGTCCCAGTCTACTCAACCTCTCCTCATAATCCAACCCCTTCAGCTCTGGGATTAACCTAGTGAATCTCCTCTGCACACCCTCCAGTGCCAGTACGTCCTTTCTCAATGCGCAGCTTCGGTTTCTTTCGCATGCGCAGAACGGAATTTTGCCGAGTTGCGTCTTTTGTTGATGTGCGCATGTGCGGAAAGTTTTGAGTCTGAGACACCATTTTAACAGACTTGACCTCGTGTTGGCCCTATGTGCTGTTTTCATGGTGGTAAAACGCATTATACTGTTCTTTTTGTTCGTGAGCAAGGCATTTTTGTATAGTGATTGTTAAATCCTTTTCATTCAGTAGTTTTTTTTCTGAGATGCTCATCATTTATGCCTGAAACAATTTGGTGATGAATTTTAGAATCATGCAGCATTAAAAAGTTGCAGGCTAGTGCTACTGACTTTAAATCTGTGACAAAGCTGTTGAATGGTTCTTCATGTTTTTGCAAACGTCTGGTGAACCTGAATCGCTCAGAAGTTTCATCTTTCTGCATCTTGCAATGGCTTTCAAACTTTCTAATTATTCCAGCAAGTTTGGATCTGTCCTCTCTTTCAGACTAAGTGAAAGAGTTGTACATTTCTACAGCCTGCTGTCCTGCAAAGGATAAAAGCAAAGTTATTTTTCTAGCTTCAGATGCAATGTTCAAATCATGTGCTTCCATAAAGATATGGAATTGCTGTATAAAAACTTTCCAATTATATTTAAGATTACCGTTCATTTGAAGTTGATGTGGAGCTTGAACCTGGTCCATCGTGCCGATTGATCTCCGAAGGATCTGAATGCTGCGAAGCCCTCCCAAGTTGAATGTCTGGTACAAATTTTCTTTTTTCTTTTTCTCTTTTTGGTTCTAATGTATTTCTCCAGTAAGTTTTCCCAAAGTCACGTCCTGGTACCACATATTATTTATTTTGTCCAAATATTGCTCGTAGTCTTCGTGTTGAAGTAAATGCTTTATTGAGTAAGTTTGTTCTCCCTCTAGAGCTTAAACTAAATGTTCCATGAACATGATTGATTAAAAAGTACACCTGTGCTGAACTGTCTGTCTGTGAATTGTCACTAGCTACTGTTCCTGTGAAGAGAGTGATCCTGGCTTTCGTCTGTCTATTTATACATCTCTCGTGCTCCCTCTAGTGATTACTTAGTTGTAGTGTATTACCATTAACCCCTTGTAAACATACAGATATGCAGATCATTGCAAGAACTAACAAGGCCAATCCCACATTTGGAATAGCATACAGCTGTGAAGCTGGAGGCTGCCCACAGTCAAAGGGAGTGAAATTGGCTTTCAGGAGAAAAGCTGCAGTATGGCTCTGTCCTGGATGAGTTTAGTAAGACAGACAGGCTGCAGATGTGGTTGCCTCATCATGGGGTCTCCACAATGTTCAAAGATGGCTTGAAGGTCTCACAGACGCAAAGCCCCCCTCACCACCGCCCCACGGCCCAAAGGTGACTCCCAACCTGGAGGGCTTCAGCCCTTTGACCAAGCCCAACCACCCTGAGGGCTCCCCTTCCCACTCCACCCCTCCCTCACCACTGGGGCAGCAACTGTGGTGCCCTTGATCTACATGCCAGAAAATCGAGATGGCTACGCACCTACTTACTACCCCTCAGTCACCGTTGAGTGAGCTTTGCATTTTTGAGAAGGAGTACTAAACGACATTCCGCTGGGGAGTCGGATAATTCCCAGGAGGTCGCTGCATTCGACTTCAGTCTTGTTAATGAGATTGAAATGCATGCAAATTAGGGTTAATGATATTTGCATCACTTTTGGGCGAGGTCTGGTCCTCGATGCTGGGAGCTCGCCGAGGCAATCGCAAAATGGTTTGCGTCTGGTGCGAATCACGATTTTGCCCTCTCCCGCTATTCACCAGGTCTGTGCCGGGTGCGACGTGGTTTCTGATCCATGCCCATGATTACTGAAGTAAGGAAGGGCAATATCTGTGCAAAAACCCTACACCTAACAAGAAAATTCAAAGACCAAATTCCTAAAGCTTTTCTTAGAAAATTTTGGAAAGGGCAGCACGGTGGCGCAGTGGGTTAGCACTGCGGCCTCACGGCGCTGAGGTCCCAGGTTCGATCCCGGCTCTGGGTCACTGTCTGTGTGGAGTTTGCACATTCTCCCCGTGTCTGCGTGGGTTTCGCCTCCACAACCCAAAAATGTGCAAGCTAGGTGGATTGGCCACTCTAAATTGCCCCTTAATTGGAAAAATGATTGGGTACACTAAATTTATTAAAAAAAAAGAAAATCTTGGAAATATAAGAGTAGAATTTTTGAATTTATGCTTTTGATGAGAAACTATGTGTGTCGGAGTACATATTGAGATTTCAGTGCTGAGATGAGGAAAATCATCCAATACTTTTCTTTTATTTGTCATTCAGTGAATGCTGATAGAATGTTTTTTCTGCTTAGATATCAGAAGAGGCCTGTGGTGCCTGTTACTCACTCCCCTAGCCCATGCCAGTATACTGGTTGCCGATACACACAGCCTAGATTTATATTGAAGGTTGTTACCTTAGTCGTCAAGGAGGAGTCTGGAAAGGAGAGTCAAACGGTGGTTTATTTCCAATAGGAAATTATTTACATGCATCAGTCCAAGTCCTAGCTTGGACTATTCTGCAGCTTGGCTCCTACCTGGGCCGGTTTTTACGACAATGAATTAACAAGCCCATTAATGGGCTTCCACCCCTCAGCATGGCAGCTTGTACTCCAGGCTCATGGGGAGATTAATGTCTCATCCCTGTGTGTCTCGTGGGGCATATAATAGTTATTTAGGTGAAGCACTGGAGAGCAGAGAAGTGCTTTTGAAACCGCCGTCCGACTTCATGCAGAAAGGAAGACAATTAGGAGGGTTGCGAAATTGTGTAAAAACTTTTCATGGATGCAAAATTGATAACAAATTGGCAAGTGTCAGGAACAATGTTGTCAGTCTGCTTTGAGCGTTATATTTGTGCTGAAAGGACTATTAGTATTTGATAAAGTTGTCCAAAGGGTTTGAAAGTCTGAAATGTTTATCCAAGGTCCCATGTGAAATACAAGCCCCATTTTGAAAAGACCACTCAGCAATTAAGCCAAAATAATCAGAGCTGAGTGACATGCGGGAAGCATCCAGTAGATCTGTCAGAAACATCTGTGATCATTTATGTGGTCAACCATAAAACTCCTCTCCGAGACCAAATATGACATTGGAGAGGATGATCAGGAGAATTTCAAACTTCCTTTTAGCCTGTGGTTAGACTACTGGTTTCTTTCACTCACAGTAGTAAATATGTGGATAAAGTCGTCACGCAAAATATGTGGTTGAGGTGGTCATGAAAAAATGTACAGTTCAGAATTGCTGGGTTAATGCCGTATTCACTAACATTCCAAGCTTTTACTTCATGCTATCCTAAAGCTAGTTGATTGTTGCACAGTTATAATGGAAAGATTTTTTGAGTACCACCTTTTTGCCTTATTAGAAAAGTTTGAATACTTAGAAATATCCTTGCTTGAATTTTCTGACCAACATATCAAATATCCTCTCACAGTTATCCAGTTCATAGAACCATAGAATACTTAGTGCAGAAGGAGATAATTTGGCCCTTTGAGTCTGCCTCGACTGTATGAAAGCACACCCTACCTAGACCCAATCCCCCGGTCTTTCCCCGTAACCCGACCCAACCATTGGACACTTTGGGGCAATTTATCATGGCCAATCCACCTAACCTGCACACCTTTGGACTGTGGGAGGAAACCGGAGCACCCGGAGGAAACCCATGCAGACACGGGAGAAGGTGCAAACCCCACACAGACAGTCACCTGAGGTCGAAATTGAACCCAGTCCCTGACGATGTGAGGAAGCAGTGCTAACCATAGAGCCACCATGCTGCCCCACTTAGGTACGAAAAATTGTAAAGAAGATTTCTTTAAGTGCTGCATGACTGGGAAATGTTGATATTTGGAGGAACCTGGATGTTCTTGTACTCAAATCACAGGAGGTTAACATGCAGATACAGCAAACGATTAGAAATGTTTCTTGTACCTTAGCCTTTATTAGTGTAAAGAAGTCTTAACGCAGTTATGTTGTGCCTTGGTGATGTCACACCTGGGGTACTGCGTACAGATTTTTTCTCCTTACTGATCGAAATTGACTTTTCTAATCAGCTATAACCATAAAAGTAAGGGGAGATGATAGAGGTTTAATTGAGAACACATTAAGAATAATTAACGATAATCATATTAAGCATTACTTCAGTGCAACTAGCTAGGAACGTGGTATGGGAAATTGGCCCCAAGCTATTTAAATACATATATATCTTAAAATTGATAGACAGACAGTTTGGCCAAATTGGGTGAATTATAAATTAGTTGAAGCCAATCAGGAAGTAAAAAGAAGGCCAGACCTTAAGATAATCTCCTTAAGAATCACTTACCGGGATGGAAAATCTCATTCCGGAATCACTCTCTCTATGTTTCTGAATCCTATGTCTTTGCTGCTTGCTTTTGCTAGTTGCCATCTTTCTTTTGTTTAAATCACTTAGTTATTTTATACTGTGTATTATGTTTTGAAGAATTACCACGATCTGTAATCGAATGAAAACTCAACCATTGTATTCGCTAAAGACAATTCATCTGACTAGCTTATTGTAGGGCTAGTCGGAACTCTCTAAATGTTATATTGAAAATAAGCTTACCAGTGGCATAGCTGAAGAATAATGTTCAAGTGGACTTTGCCAAAAAGCACAGACTTGACCTCTGTTATTTGGGAACTGAGAAGGGATAACGGATATCCAGGGTTCCGAATAGACACAGAGGTCCATCACTTACCTAAGGAAGGACATAATTGCCCAAAGTGAAGTAAAGGCCTGTTTTTGTGGATGAGGGAACTATCCTGCAAGGACGGATTGAGCTGATGGGATAGTGAGAGAAGATCTTACTGAAACATGTACAATTTTAAAAGGGTTTGACAGGGCAGATGCTGAGAAGAAGTTTTAATCTACCTGAGGAGTCTCAGAATAAATGGTTGAGAATTTAGAACGGAGGTAAGGAGAAATATCTGAATTCAAAGAGTTGTGAAGCTTTGGAATTCTTACTCCCATACTCACTCATTGAATATATTCAAGTTAGAGATTTACATAAGAGAGTCAAGGGAGATGGAAATATTGCAGCAGGGCGTAGCTGAGGTAAAAGATGCGCAATTAACTTACTGAGTGGAGTGTTATGGCACAAGGGCCAAATGACTTACTTCTGCTCCAGATATCCTACTTTCTTCTTTTCATTGCAGTGGTTAAAGACAGATGCATGATTCTTTGAACAATATATGATATTGATTTCTTTAAACTGGTTCCTCAGAGGTGCAGAATCAAAAGATTCAAAATTCCATAGCAACTAAGGTCAGAAAGTTCTATTTCTGTCCGCAGTAGCTCATTATATAGATACTAGAGTTCCCATTGCAGTTCTCTTCCTGAAATGCACTAAGGCAGACTTTTGACTGTTTCCATCGGTTGCAATTTCTGGAACAGGTCTCTAATCTGTCTCCGGAGGCTTATAGCTTGAGGGGCACCACTTGGCATCAAGCATGACTGACCAGCCAGCTCTCCTGCTAGCCATTGGCGCATAGGAAGGATTTGCAGGTTAACACTCGACCTGTTTGCCGAATTCTGAATGCAACTTACTTGGCCATTGAGTTCTGGTGTGGGACTCATACCCAGAGCTTCTGACTCGGAGGCAGGGTCACTATTCACTGCATTACAACAGTTACACTGAGTATGCACATCACTTGCTGGGTACTTTCAATTCCAATGGAGGAAATGTAATAACCTGTACACCTGTCCTCCTACATCAGGCTTTCCCAAGAAATTCACCCTTCTCTCTAAACCTCAGTCGAGCTGAGTACCATAACAATGAAGGAACTTAATTTTTTTATAGCTGCTTTCATATCCTAAACTTGATTTAAAACATCTCCCAGCCAATGAATCGCTTTTGAAGTGCATTCACTATTAACTTACATCTGCAAATTTGTGTACAAAAGGCCCCACAATATACAGTAAGATCAATAAAAACATATTAGTCTGTGAAATGTGATTAGGCCGAAAAACAGGAATTACAGTATGTGATTAGTCACACCCACCACTTACAATGCAGGTAACACACAAACATTGTGCTGCCTGTTCATTACCTTGATTGTGGCATGCAGTCAGCGTTAAGTAGAGTGCTAAATTTCTTTATAATGTTATGGTATGGGGAGCACACGGCCCACTCTACAGGTGTGGTACAACAGAAATTGAAAAGTATTTTTTAAAACAAAACAATGTTTATTCTATGAACTAAAGTTAACCTTTTTAAAACAAACAGTGAATATCTTAGCAACTATTAATTAAAATACAACCCCAAAGATTACAACACTAAGCAACCCTTTTACACTGTTCTTTTAACATCCAAAAGACTTACCAAACCTTCAAACAGGAGCACTTTAGGTTTACATTCAATACTGAGACCTCTTACAATTCTGGGTTCACCAAATGATCCATAGATAGCCTTTGGATGGCAGATGCAGCTCCTTGAAAAACACAGACAAACCCAAGCTTTTTCTCAAACTGAAACTGAAAAGCAGAACCAGAGCTCAGCTCCACCTACACATTAACATCACTGCAGTAAGATGAGCAGCCAAAAATGTCTTAAAGCGACATTCTCATGACAATAACGTAGCAGCTGGCGCAAGCTCCTGAGAAGCTGGCAGGAGCTCAAGCTAAACTGCATTTGTTTAGCCGGCATGCACCCCTTCAAGGGGAGATGCTGCAGCAGGTGTTGGAGGTGGCTGCAGAAGTGTCTTAAAGCAGGAAGAACATTGAAAAGTCGCACAATAGGGCAGAGAGTTTTCTCCAAGGTTCGCTAATGCAGCACTGGAGGCATTGGTGCAGGAGGTGGGCAGGAGGAGAGAGGTCCTTGAGCCACCGCAGACCTCCAGGCCAGCGTGGCAAAGGTAATGGGAGCAGAGAGGTGACACAGTCAAAGATAGCAGTGTAGACTGAGTTGTAGATGCAATACCATAAAAAGTGTAATGACCTTACAGAAATCTTCAAAGTCAATAAATGCATCTTTAAAGTGTTTTTACTTCACACATTGGTCATAATTCTCCAGTTGTTCACTCACAGCAGGATTCTCTGGTCCCACTGACAATGCAGCCCCGCCTGTGGGCTTCTTGGCAGCATGAGTTGGCTTCAATGGGAATTCCCATTGACAGCGCCAGGAGGAGAGAATCCTGACATCAGCCAAAGGTGTACTGCCTCCTGCTGCCAGGAAACACGTGGTTGGGAGGCCGGAGAATCCCCCCATTAATAATTAACCTCACACACTGCTCAATTCACCACCATTTTACTCACCTACCAGCAATCCCTATCAACCATGATTCATGACTCACATTCTTAATTTCACTTTATCTGCACACTTCTAAAAAACTGCACACATTTCCCGGATTGCATGCAACGCAAGCTATTCAACCACAATGAAATGAAAATGAAAATCGCTTATTGTCACGAGTAGGTTTCAATGAAGTTACTGTGAAAAGCCCCTAGTTGCCACATTCCGGCACCTGTTCGGGGAGGCTGGTACGGGAATTGAACCGTGCTGCTGGCCTGCTTGGTCTGCTTTAAAATCCAGCAATTTAGCTTAGTGAGCTAAAACAAACACATCACTTAAATACATTGCACTGCGCTCATTGAAATATTTCTCTCTCTCAGGACAAGGTGGCACTTAGTTGCAGGCATAATCACCTAACTGGCAAGGCACAGATGCTGCATGTCTTTAACCGGACGGAGGAAATGGTTATCTCCATCAGTGATGTGGCCATAACCAAGGTCATGGCTGGTGACAGAGCTGAAAACATCAAGTGTGATGATAAGCTCCAAAGTAACCCTTGCATCTTGCATCGTCCCTATCTCCAATCTCTTCTCTTTCACAATATGTAAACCTGCACCTCTTGTTGTCACCTCCTTCTCTCACCACAGTGCTACATTGTGTTTTCTTTTTTCCAATACAACATGGTCCAGCAGCAGTGGAAGAGTACAAGATGAAAAAGAGGCTTGCAATGATGCACTTACACAGGCTCATTAGAAAAAAAAAAGGTATTTATTAATTTTAAAAAACTATACAGCAGTACCACAACCATACAGCTGCTGTTAATACCCTACATATCCCCTGCTTAGGTGAGGTTCCCACCCTTGGGGTGATTCCACGCTTTGCATCCCAATTGGTTCCCCAAGCAAGCTGACCCTTACTCTGCTGTGTTGTCCTTATAGGGACAATAACAATAAATCACCTCATCCCTCCCCTATTAACTCTTTTACACAATCTTCAATAACTAAGCTACTCAGTCCTAAGTTCTATCCAAACATTATGGGCGGGTTTCTCCGAACTCCGCTCTGAAATCGCGATCAGCGTGGGGGTGGAGAATGGCCCTCAAACCCGAGATTCTCCAGTCCCCGCAGAATCGCCACCAATCGCATGTGATCTACGCGGCGCCAGTTGGGGGACTTTGAAAGAGGCCCCCATGGCGATTCGCCGAGTGTAGCTGGCCGAGTTCCCGACGGCGTGGTTCTCTCATAGTTCCAACCGGTAGGAACTCGGCGTGGTAGGTGGGGGATCATTCACCGAGGGGGCCTCCAGAATGGCCAGGATACCGATCGGGGGCCACTGATCCACTGGCGCGCGCAATCTGGGGCAGGCCTATGTTTTCGGTGCTAGTCCATGGTGTGGGTCGGCCATGTCGTGCAGGGCGGCCGACACAGGCCATCGCCGTGCGCATGCGCGGACCCCCAACCGGAAGTGCAGGACCCCGTATTGGCAACCAGAGCTGCGAGGAGCACTCCAGGGGCTTGCTAGCCCCTTGAAAATCAGAGAATCATCCTGGACTTTATCCAGGTAAGTTCAGAGTGGTTTGTGCGCATTGTTTCACGGGCGAGGGGACATAGCCCCATTATTGGAGAATCGCACCCTATATGTATGAGTTCGACAATTATAAATCAAGTCTTTAAAGGATTTTTCTGTTTCCTGGAGAGCAGGATAATTTTGTCATCTGAGATACTTCCACAGGATTGACATTGAAAGGAACTGCAATAATGTGTACTTCTTTGGGAACAAGCAGTTTATCAAAATTGCTTCCACAGAGACATCAGTTATGTTTATAGCAGGTCGATCAGGTATTTGGGTCCAAAAACATTTCTCTTGGCATCACTGACTGCTGGAGCATCTCCTTACTCTTCAAGTGGTCCAGGTGTTCATGAGCGAACCATCCCTCCATATCTACTTAGTAAGACAAGGGTTCGATCTCAGAGACAAAAATTCGAGGGATCTAACTTGATCCACTACCAAAGTTTCACATTATGCCAACATGTCATCTTATGTACTGAATATTTTTTTCATATTGCTGTGGTGTTGGTTCATTGATAAGATCTTGATACTTTCGTGTTTGAACATAACCTTTTATTGGTAGACTTTAACTTTGTAGAGTTCCAAATACGGTCTTGGACAGAGCTGTTCCATGTAGGCTTGTTGCTTACGAAGTTCTGTCTTGGACTGTTCTCTGACTATGTGACTACATACATCACTCTGTGGATGGTGCCACTCTCCGTTCCCACCTTGACCCTTCCTCTGCCGAGCATCTTACATTATAATGCATGCAAACACATAGAATGACATTCCAACACAATCTTATGTCTTGACAATTCTTTCACAATCTAGGTCTTTCACTTGTGAAGGAATAGTCATGGTTCTCTGTTTCTGGTACTTGGGTCGTGTGATAAAGTTTCTTCTCTTTCCAGCATTTCAATTCAGCGTTGACCAGGTGTGGAGGTCTCAGGGTAGTTGGCATGGGTGACTTTAACTTTCCAAATATTGATTGGAACCTCTATAGGTCGAACAGTTTGGATGGGGCAGTTTTTGTACAGTGTGCGCAGGAGGGTTTCCTGACACAATATGTGGATAGGCCTCCTAGGAATCTTTGGGAGGTAAGGGATGAGATTGCAGAGCCTTTGGCTTTGATCTTTGGGTCCTCACTGTCGACGGGGATAGTGCCAGAGGACTGGAGAGTGGTGAATGTTGTTCCTCTGTTCAAGAAAGGGAATAGGAATGACCCTGGCAGTTATAGGCCAGTTAGTCTTACTTTGGTGGTCGGTAAGTTAATGGAAAAGGTCCTGAGGGATAGGATTAATGACCATTTGGAAAGATGCAGTTTAATCCGGGATAGTCAACAGGGATTCGTGAAGGGTAAGTCTTGCCTCACAAATATGATTTAATTCTTTGAGGAGGTAATTAAGTGTGTAGATGAAGGTAGAGCAATTGATGTTGTATACATGGATTTCAGTAAGGCGTTTGATAAGGTTCCCCATGGTCGGCTCATGAAGAAAGTAAGGAGGTATGGGGTAGAGGGAAATTTGGCCAATTGGATAAGTAACTGGCTATCACATAGAAGACAGAGGGTGGTGGTGGATGGAAAATTTTCAGACTGGAGACCAGTTACCAGCGGTATACCACAAGGATCAGTGCTGGGTCCCCTGCTATATGTGATTTTTATCAATGACTTGGAGGAGGGGGTTGAAGGGTGGATCATTAAATGTGCTGATGACACCAAGATTGGTGGAGTAGTGGATGAGGTGGAGGGCTGTTGTAGGCTGCAAAGAGACATTGATAGGATGCAGAGCTGGGCCGAAAAATGGCAGATGGAGTTTAACCCTGGTAAGTGCGAGGTGATTCATTTTGGTAGAAAAAATTTGAATGCGGTTTATAGGGTCAACGGCAGGGTTCTGAGGAATATGGAGGAACAGAGAGATCTTGGGGTTCATGTCCACAGTTCTCTGAAGGTTTCCACTCAAGTGGATAGAGCCGTGAAGAAGGCCTATAGTGTGTTTATTAACAGGGGGCTTGAGTTTAAGAGTCGTGGGGTTATGCAGCAACTGTATAGGACCCTAGTGAGACCACATTTGGAGTATTGTGTGCAGTTCTGGACACCTCACTATGGGAGGGATGTGAAAGCATTGGAAAGGGTTCAAAGGAGATTTACCAGGATGCTGCCTGGTTTGGAGGGTAGTTCTTAAGAGGAAAGGTTGAGGGAGCTAGTGCTTTTCTCTTTGGAGCGGAGGAGGATGAGAGGCGACTTAATAGAGGTTTATAAGATGATGAGGGGGATAGATAGAGTGGACGTTCAGAGACTATTTCCTCCGGTGGATGTAGCTGTTACAAGGGGGCATAACTATAAGGTTTAGGGTGGGAGATATAGGAGGGATGTCCGAGGTAGGTTCTTTACTCAGAGAGTGGTTAGAGTGTGGAATGGACTGCCTGCTGTGATAGTGGAGTCAAACATTTTCGGAACTTTCGAGCGGTTATTGGATAGGTACATGGAGCACACCAGAATGACAGTAAGTGGGATAGCTTGATCTTGGTTTCGGACAAAGCTCGGCACAACATCGAGGGCCGAAGGGCCTGTTCTGTGCTGTATTGTTCTATGTTCTATGTTTCTAATAGTATACTTTGAAGTTGATAAACTTGCATCAATTAATTGAATTGCATTTAAGCCAAATATAAATCAAGATTTTAATATCACTATCTTCAGGGTTATGGCAGTTTTATTTACAAGTACCACAAATGGCTTTCTCCCACTGATATCTGTCCTTTGTACTCCTTACCTCAGTCTTCTTCTTTCACTTATTTGTTTCCTCAAACTAACAGATTTGTTTCGAATCACTAGCTTTCGGAGCACTGCTCCTTCCTCATTTGAGGAGCGTGCTCCGAAAGCTAGTGATTTGAAACAAATCTGTTGGACTTTAACCTGGTTTTGTAAGACTTCTTACTGTGCTCACCCCAGTTCAACGCTGGCATCTCCACATCAGTTTCCTCAAGGCAATGTCCCGTGGTGAATGCAGGTTCACAATTGTTGCCAGCTCTCCAGTATCTTTCATCCTATACTTCATGTGTGATTCTGGACAGTGAACTTCTATAGATGGGAGGATATCGCAGGCATATATGATCCTATCCTCTCTCCGTGTAGACATAAATTTAATGCACCAGAGACTACTGGACAGTGAATAAGAGCAGGAAAATTAGACAATTTATTTTCCTTTTCTTGCCTGGGACAAGATGGTATCTCAAACACAGCCTTGAATAAGGATAGACTGGGTTAGCAAACATGACATGGTCCCCAAGATCAGCTGAGTAGTCCCAACGGACGGTCAGTTGACAAAAATGAGTCCCAGGAAAAAAAAGATTTGAAAAACACCACTCTAAGCATTTCTAAACTTTTGACTGTACCGGCCAATTCAGGTTTGTTCTGTGTCTGTCCTACAGGGTCTGGCAATATTTTAACATCTCAAATGGCTCTATTCACCCAATGAGAGGGATTCAGGTGAGTATTTTATATTTCAGACTTTGATTAAAACAGAATACTCACGGGCAGCATGGTGGTACAGTGGTTAGCACTGCTGCCTCATGACACCAAGGTCCCAGGTTCGTTCCCGGCTCTGGTCACTGTCCATGTGGAGTTTGTACATTCTCGCCATGTCTACATGGGTTTCATCCCTATAACCCAAAGATGTGCAGCGTAGGTGGATTGGCCACGCTAAATTTCTCCTTAATTGGAAAAAATAAACTTGGTACTTTAAATTTAAAAAAACCCAGAATACTCACAGAGGCTGTGTCATGATAATTTTATCCTAGTCGCCAGGTATAATGATGCACTTTTACAGACTTCCTCGGGAACTCATGTCAGACATTCTATAGCCCTGTTGTAGCCATTAGTTAGCACTGTGCAGGAGCACTAGGTCAAGCAAAGGTACATAGAAACTAGGCACTGAGGGAATGCACAAATGTGTTTAATGACTTATTTGTGTAATATTGTATGACCTGAATTATAAAGTTGGGTGGAATGTTTGTCTGCTAGTGGTTTTTACTTCAGCACCGTGAGAGGCTATTAGGTCTGGCATTGCTGTCGAATGGTGAGTTGGGGTTGCTGTCACTGGTGTCACAGTCAGGTGGGTCAATCACAGACAGCCCATCCAACAAGGACATGCATTGATTGCACCCTCCTTCTCATTCTGGTTTTCTTCTCCTCCTCAGGAACTCATCGTAAATACAGTGACAAGAGCTGTCCTCATGATGTGCAGGATGCAGCAAACTCCAAAGAATCATGACACATGCTCTGGTGGATATTGCAGGATTCCTCCAGAGTGGACCAAGATATGGAAGCACTGTTTAAGCACCCCAATGATCTAGTTGATCATATTTCATGTAGCAGCGTGGTTGCATTGTAAAATGAAAGGTGGGTAAATGTACCCTGACTGACATTGATCAGTTTGCAGTAACCCTTCTTAACTCAGGTGCGTTACGCGGTGGGATAAATAAAGGAGACAAGAGTCAGGTGAAAGTCCAACACAACTTTATCGAACACTATTCCAGAAAATAATACTTATTAGACTCTCAAAATATAAACAGTCTCAGATGTACACTAGTTATCTACTTCTGACATGAGTTCCCAAGGTTTTGCTACACCCTATCCATGGATTGCTATCACTATATTTGAATTGTTTGTCTGAAAAGGACTGGTAATACCCATTGAATAAGGTTGGGACAGGCTGTTTCTCAGTTTTTGGGTGTTGGCTGATGTTTAAGGATCTGCAGTCATCGATTTGAGCTTCCTGTCTTCTACGATAGTCCTGGTCTTCGGGTTGTCTCGCTGAGCTGGTCTCTCAGGAGCAGTAAGAAGGTGCAAAGGTAGGGAGAGAGCTGGGGTAATAGGTTGTCCTTGTTATACCCCTCTTCTCAAAGACTCTGTGGCCTGTGTCAAATATTAGAGTTGACCGGGGGCAGGAAGGTCCAATGAGGTAGCTGCTCCTCATATTTGGAGGTCGCAGAACAGAGTTTTGAACCTCCAAATGTCAGGTGTAGTTCTGCCTCTGGCCCCCTACTTAGCTGGGTGCCAGTGCGCCTGCAAGCATTCTCCTAACAAAGCTGGTTCTCTGGAGGTGTAAACAAATGTTCATTCTGAAACAATCAGGCTTCATTGGAGGTGTAAATAATGGTTTGTTCTGAAACAATTAGGTCATGAGCACCTGGCCAGGCAGTCCCAGCCCTGACTGGATGAACACAGTCTTTTCCAGCTCTGCAGTTTGCAGATTGCAGGGTCTGGCTGTGTTTAAACTTGGCTTCCAAAGTTTGAGTTTTTATCCATGTTCATGAAAAGAATATTTCTGTAATAACCCTGGAGGTCATGGGTCACTTGATCACAGTTGTCATCACATCCATTGAAATTATGAGCCAGGTTGTTAGGGGATTGCCCTTGAGACACATTAATTACCCTCTGGTGGTTAATGCAGATGTTGCAGTGGACACAGTAAGAAGTCTTACAACACCAGGTTAAAGTCCAACATGTTTGTTTCAAATACTAGCTTTCGGAGCACTGCTCTTCCTCAGGTGAATCTCACCGCGTAACGCACCTGAGTTAAGAAGGGTTACTGCAAACTGATCAATGTCACTCAGGGTACATTTACACACCTTTCATGTCATTTCACCTGAGGAAGGAGCAGTGCTCCGAAGCTAGTGTTTGAACAAACATGTTGGACTTTAACCTGGTGTTGTAAGACTTCTTACTGTACTCACCCCAGTCCAACGCTGGCATCTCCACATCATTGCAGTGGACTGGCATCGAATAAAGGCATCATGACTGTTTTAGCCTGCATGATGCACTGAGTATGATGATACATTAGCTGTACTTTGGGGGAGTTCTGTTCTGTTGTGTTCTAATGTCCCTCTGAATTTATGCACAATGCCTATAAAACAATGTACGTATTGTCATTTGTAACCTACACCTTGAGGATGTCTTCTAACCTGGTAAAGCCACGTACTCTCTCTGGCTAGTTGCTGGAAAAAGAGATTACATTATAGTCCTCTCTCTTTAGATCCAGAACATCAGTGATTTCCCTTACAATAGTGGATGGCGAGCTTTGAGATGTTTGAAATATTACCTTTTCCAACCTGGGAGAAACCCAATACATAGATTCATATCACGGTCACCTCTACAGCCATTGGCAATGCTGTCTTCATCCTGCTGTGAGTTTGCAGGTCTACCTGTAACAGGTCGCAGGTTTCAGTGTGCACGTTCTTAGTGAAATGATAACATTGCACTAATGTTAGTGAACATTAACATTAATGTTGGGTGAACATGGCCTCGGGAGACACCCCTTCTCCCTCATTTCATTCTCCCTTTTTGAGTATCTTGTCCTCCTCTGTGCCACCTGTGCTCATTCTTCCTGTCAAAGGGAACACAAATTATAGCACCCCCAACTAGGGACAAGTGATCAAAGCAGAAGTGAGAACCAAGGGTTTTACCATATTGAACTCCACACTATAGACTTGGCCAACTTTAGGCAGCAGTAAGAACTTCTAAACATTTTTATTAGTGCAGCAACAGTCAGTAGAAGTTAATCAGAAACTTATCTGCAAGTGATTGATGATCCTTTTAAACAGCCCTAGTGAGGGTCCTTTCTGCAGTCCAGCTGTGCAATGTTAAGAAGTGGCACCAACTGAAGCATTTAGGTGGAAAATGGCAAATGGAGTCAAATCAGCATTTCATCCTGGAGGATATCATGAAATGTCCAGTCAGATTCTGAAACAGGTTGAGTGTGTCAATCTACTTAATCCTTCAAATACACCAATGGCTGACAGTAAGAACGGGAGTGACTATTAGTCAACCATGCTTCAGGTGAAGTGGCGCCCTTCAGCTATAAACCCCTGGTAACCTGTTCCTGGAATTCCTAGTAATGGAAACAGACAAAGATTTGCCTTAATGTACCACAAGGTACGGGGATAGAATTGGAATTGGATGTATTCCCAGTGCTGGCATGAAAAACCTATCCAAAATTGAATCTCGGGCAGCTTGCACCAGAGGTATGTGCGCATGACATGGGTGCCATCTTGGTTGCGAAGTAACACCTGTATTGCCGAAAGTACAAGTGCTACGCAACTGAAATTTGTGGCCATAGGAACAGAAGTAAGCCATTTAGCCCCTTTCACATTATCTACCAAACAATGGGAACATGGTTGGTTTAGCTCACTGGGCTAAAATCGCTGGCCTTTAAAGCAGACCAAGCAGGCCAGCAGCACGGTTCGATTCCCGTACCAGCCTCCCCGGACAGGCGCCGGAATGTGGCGACTAGGGGCTTTTCACAGTAACTTCATTGAAGCCTACTTGTGACAATAAGCAATTTTCAGTTTTTTCATTTCAATATGTTAGCTCCATCCACCCATATTGGCTTCACATCCCTCAATACCCTTCGATAACCAAAATCTATTGATGTCAGATTTAAATTTACTCATCACTGTTTATTATGGAAGAAATTTGCACAAATCCATCACTTTTTGGCAAGAAGTATTTTCCTGACTTCTAAATGTCATGGCTCCAATTTTAAGGTTGTGTCATCCTTGCCCTAAATTTCCAGACCAGTGGAAAATATTTCCCTTTATTGACCTCATCAATTTCTTTCAAAATTTTAAAAGTTTCAATCAAATAATTTCTTAAACTTAGTACAAAAGCCAAATGCAGCAGATGCTGGAGATCTGAAAGAAAAGCAGAACATTCTGGAAATACTTGGCAAGTCAGGAAGAATCTGTGAACAGTTAAGTAGAGTTAATTGCCTAAATCTTCAGGTCCGCAGATCGATGAAGAGACTTATGACAGAGATGTATGCCAGGACTCCACAGAGGACCTGGCATGTGGGTATAGGTGGGAACTGCCCAGGAAGTTTAAACTTCTGACAGGCTAATTCCCTGCTGCCCAGAACCATTTGTGAATGTCTCCAATCCTGAGTTCATGGCAGAGATGTGTGCCAGATATGTGAGACTTACCTGGATATTACAGGCAGCACGGTAGCATTGTGGATAGCACAATCGCTTCACAGCTCCAGGGTCCCAGGTTCAATTCCGGCTTGGGTCACTGTCTGTGCGGAGTCTGCACATCCTCCCCGTGTGTGCGTGGGTTTCCTCCGGGTGCTCCGGTTTCCTCCCACAGTCCAAAGATGTGCAGGTTAGGTGGATTGGCCATGATAAATTGCCCTTAGTGTCCAAAATTGCCCTTAGTGTTGGGTGGGGTTACTGGGTTATGGGGATAGGGTGGAGGTGTTAACCTTAGGTAGGGTGCTCTTTCCAAGAGCCGGTGCAGACTCGATGGGCCGAATGGCCTCCTTCTGCACTGTAAATTCTATGTTAAAAAAATCTTTCTTGAAACGTCAGACAGGTTAAAACCCGGTCTAACAGCTCGATAACCCCACAACCACCTCATCTTAATCAGTTCCCACTGATCACCTGAAGAACCCCAACCCGACTACCCACTAACCAACCCAACTTCCCTCCCGACCCCTTGACAAGACTGTACTAACCCTCTACCTAACTGACTACACTCCTAACCACCAAATTGCCCCCACCCGACTACTCCCAACCAGACCTGACTATGCCCCACCTGATTACCCCAACCATAATTAACTCCCCCCTCACCTGACTACCCCAACCAGATCTGACTACCCACCCCCATCTGACTACATTCGGGTGGCATGGTAGCACAGTCGTTAGCACCGTTGCTTCACAGCACCAGGGTCCCAGGTTCGAGACCCAGCTTGGGTCACTGTCTGTGCGGAGTCTGCAAGTTCTCCCCGTGTCTGGGTGGGTTTTCTCCGGGTGCTCCGGTTTCCTCCCACAGTCCAAAGATGTGCAGTTTAGGTGGATTGGCCATGCTAATTTGCCCCTAGTGTCCAAAAAGGTTAGGCTGGGTTACGGGGATAGGGTGGAGGTGTGGGCTTAGGTAGGGTGCTCTTTCCAAGGGCCGGTGTAGACTTGATGGGCTGAATTGTCTTCTTCTGCACCTTAAGTTCTATGATTCTACCACTTTGCCAATACAACCCAACGACCCCTGAACACCCATCTACCCTTGACTACCTCCCCGACCTGACTACCCACTCACCCACTTACCCACTCCCCTTCTATCCATTCACTCTCTCGCCCATTCACCCATTTATTAACCCACACTCATTCTTTAAAAGACTGGACCTTAAGTAACTTATCTGAATACGGCAGCTACTACCCTAAAAGAGGCTGTATGTCCTCTCATTTCCCTCATTCTACTATGCTCACGAGAGTCAGACAGGAGACGCTGCGCTGCCTATTTCTCTTACACCCAGGATCGGAAGATCCTGGAAGAAACGGACAAGTAGTGTCAGGTCGACACAGCGCCCAGCATTGAAGCTGACTGGGGGATCTAGCCCACTCTTTCATGTTGTAACTGGAGAGAAAGTAATCAACACTGCACAAGAGACCAGAATCGGAGGATTGCAGAAATCCTGAATGGCTTTCGGCTGAAATATGGAACAGGAATCGGGAGGGAAAACACAAGGATGAGAATTTTAAAATTGAGGTAATCTGGATGCAGTGGAGGTTTAGGTCAGCAATCACAGGGGTGAAATAAAAACAGAAGCACTGTAATCCTGCCTCTTTCTGGCAGTTTCCCATGAACAGTTGCCCATGGGTTGGCACAGTGGCACAGAGGTTAGCACTGCTGCCTCACGGCGCTGAGAACCCGGGTTCGATCTCGGCGCCGGGTCACTGTCCATGTGAAGTTTGCACATTCTCCCCGTGTCTGCCTGGGTCTCACCCACACAACCCAAAGACGTGCAGGGAAGGTGAATTGGCATTGCTAAATTGCCCCTTAATTGGGTACTCTAAATTTTAAAAGAAAAAATAAGGAAGCGACCCAAACGTCGGTGCATACTCAACTGCTCATGATACCAGCAACAGGATGGAACTTTTCTATTTCCAAATTATTATATGATTATAGGTTCAACTGCCGGCTTGGGTCACTGTCTGTGCAGAGTCTGCACGTTCGCCCCATGTATGCGTGGGTTTTCTTCGGTTACTCCGGTTTCCTCCCACAAGTCCCGAAAGACGAATTGGACATTCTGAATTCTCCCTCAGTATAGCAGAACAGGCGCCGGAGTGGGGCGACAAAGGGCTTTTCACAGTAACTTCATTGCAGTGTTAATGTAAGCCTACTTGTGACAATAAAGATTATCATTAAATGAAACCCAGTTTTGGAAGCTTGCCTACTCCCATCACCTTTGAATGAGTGTTCGCACATTGATTAGCAGTGGCTGGATTTTTAAAGCTCTACAATGATATCAAGGTAGAGAAATGACTGCATCTGCAGAGGGACCAAACCTCCCACAGAGAAAACCCGCTGACTTGTTATAATCCATAATAAATCAGTTGCAAAAATAAATAAAGTGAATGAGTTTATTTAAATGCTATATTTAAAACCAGTTTTTAAAACATTTTGTGCAGGAAGCCCCTCACAGCCCACGTAATCAGTTTGGTGATAATCTGACTCTCAATCCAAGGTGCTGCAATGACAAATGGAATCACTTTGCCAAGTGATGCAGGTCAAAGCCGCAGCAATTTACCACAGCCACAAGTCAAGTTGCAGCCTGTGTCAAGCTAGTTCATTTCAGTGCAGCATTTGGCACTCTGACACTGAGATTAACTCTGCACATGTGCAAGTAATCCCCGTAATATCACAGCACAAATAAACATAGGCAAACAGGAAATGCTGAAATACTCCGTGGGGCAGGCAACAAGTGTAGAGAGAAACAGAGTTAACTTTCCAAGTTGATGGTCCTTCATCAGATCTGAAAAATTAACTGTTTCTCTTCACAAATGCTACCATGTCATTCCAGAATTTTCTGTTTTAATTTCAGATTTTGCAGCACCCGCAGTATTTTGCTTAAGTATTAGCCTGTCTTGGGCAGTCCCTCTGTGTCGAGGACGACTCGCTTCCACTCCGGAGAGGTGGGTTCTGCGGTGGCTGAATAGTCCAACCCTGGATCCACAGACTCTGCCTCAGGTTTGGTAGGTGGCGCTTGATGAGGAGGGTCAGATGCTCGAGATCCTGCGCTCTCCTTCTGCTGTTTACCCTTGGCCTCTGCATGGTCCACCCCATGATGCTCGAGGTGATTGATGCCTTCACGTATACATCTTCTCCAGTTTCAACGTACTAAGGCAAGCGATTCCCACGTGTCGATGGGGATGTCGCACTTATTCAGGGAGGGCTTTTCCTCTGCCCTCCTCGTGATCACTTGCCATTGCGGTGCTCAGACTAGAGCACTTGTTTCGGGAGTCTTGGGTGGGATTCCCGCACACTTGGCGCGATGGCCCGACGCCGGCACCAAGAACAGCGTGAGCCGTTCTGGCGTCGGGCCACCCGGAAGTTGTGGAATCTTTCGCCACTGGGCGGGCGGCGAAAGGGCGT
This sequence comes from Scyliorhinus canicula, assembly GCF_902713615.1. Taxonomy (NCBI): domain Eukaryota; kingdom Metazoa; phylum Chordata; class Chondrichthyes; order Carcharhiniformes; family Scyliorhinidae; genus Scyliorhinus; species Scyliorhinus canicula. Next base: position 91,213,547 of record NC_052151.1, on the reverse strand, counting down.
CGTGGTCCCGTGCATGCGCAGAACCACCGCCATGTTCTGGCACATGCACAGGACCACCGGCGTGTGCTTGCGCATGCACAGGGGTTTTCTTCTTCGCGCTGGCCATGGCGGAGCCCAACAGAGGCCTGCGCGGAAGGAATGAGTGCTCCCACGGCATAGGCCAGGCCTCAGATCGGTGGGCCCCAATCGCGGGCCAGGCCACCTTGGGGGGCCACCAGGGAGGACCCTCCAGTGCCCACCCGAGGACGGCCATCTAGCCAGGTCCCGCCATGTGGGACCATGTCCATTTCATGCCGGCGGGACTGTCCAAAAACGGGCGGCCGCCTGACCCATTCGGGCCCAGAGAATTGCCGGGGGGGGGGGGCCGTTATCAATGGGCCCAGACTGGCACAGCATGATCCCGCCCCGCCCAAAAAACAGCACGGGAGATTTCACGCCACCCCCCGGCGATTCTCCGACCCGGCGGGGAGGTCGGAGAATCCGTCCCTTGTGTCAGGCCTGTGGGCAATGTGGCTGGTCAATCATGTCCAGTGCCTCAATACTGGAGATACTGGCCTGGGAGAGGACCCTCACATTGGTACGTCTATCCTGTCAGTGGATTTGCAGGACTTTCTGGAGGCAACATTGCCATTTTGAGGTGTCTGCTGTATGTTGTCCATGTTTCTGATGCATACAGGAGTGCGGCGATCGCGGCTGCTCTGTGGACCATGAGCTTGGTGCTATATTTGAGGAATCAGTGTTCAAACACTCTGTTCCTCAGGCATCCGAACACTGCACTGTGGCATTGGAGTCAATGTTGGATTTCATCGTTGATGTCTGCTTGCTCTGAGAGGAGGCTCCAGAGGTATGGGAAATGATTCACATTGTCCAGGGGCTCATCGTGGATCTTGATGGTTGGGGGACAGTTTTGTGTAGCAAAAGCGTGTTAGTTGAGAACCTTTGTTTTCTGGATGTGTAGTCTGAGGCCCATTCTTTCATATGCCTCGGTGTAAGCGATTTTCATTTCATTGCATTTCATGTATCGACAATGTTTTGTAGTTCAGCCTCTGAGTGAGCGCGCATACATCTGCGATGAAAGACTCCACAGCGAAACCACTGCACAACTCCACACAGAGAGTGATGAAAGACTCCACAGAGAGAGCTCATTGACAGATTTCGAAATGGAAGCAACTAAAGACTCCATAGCGAAGTCCATGCATGAGCAAGGCCATGAAGGTCTATCAAGCTTATTTTAGCCACCAGAAGAAGACTATGACAGTCTACCCAGCTCATTTAACCAACAAGGAGATACTAAATGTCTACCCACTGTATGTGAGACAAGTGCCGAAGAAGTCACAATTCCTATACAGGATGTGCAGGATCACAGTGAGACTGACAGATCTCGGCTCATCTGCACAAAAGCACTTAGCAATCAGAGGAGGGCTACTCGTGAGTCCAGAGAGACCACGTCAAATGAAATCGTCAAGATTTTGACACCAGAAGAGGAGCACCATGACCCACAACAAAATGAAATTGCGAAGATTTTGACTCCAGAAGAGGAGCACAAAGAAATCAATGATGATTCAAGTGAACCGGAAATGACTCTAGAAAAGGAGTACCAAGGAAGCAAAGAAGAGGAATCAAATCCACCACAAATGACTGATGTCACCAACATCAATATAACATCAGATCATTCTCACAATTCTCAAGAAGAAACGCTCAATGGAACAGATACCACAACGGAGGCTGACACCAATAACTGTGACAATGACTCAAATCATCCACACGGAACACTCATTGGGTGCAACAGGAACAAAAAACACTGCAAGATGCACAACAGAAACAAGAACAACAACAGCAACAACAAGAAGCATAACAGAAACAACAAGCATATCAAGAAAAACAAGAACAGTGACGAAAACAACAAAAATAGAAACTACACACACGAAAAGAAAAACAACAAGAACAACAGTGCAAACAACAAAAGCAGAAACAACAAGTATGCCAAAAACAACAACAAGAACGACAACAACAAGAATGACAACGAAAACAACAAAGGCAGAAATGACAAAAACAACAAAGTGAAAAAATGACCTGTACAACATGGTACAGCTCTGCACATGAAGGACAATGCCACAGCACACTAATGACAAGACTACAAACATGCCATGGCATGACAAAAAAATCTCACGATTTTTATCGTTTTGGGGTACGGGAGATTGAGAGTATAGAGGTCAGGAGCACAGATTTGACTTCGCAGGAGGGTGCCAGTGTTCAGGTAGGTGGTTTGAAGTGTGTCTACTTCAATGCCAGGAGTATACGAAATAAGGTAGGGGAACTGGCAGCATGGGTTGGTACCTGGGACTTCGACGTTGTGGCCATTTCAGAGACATGGATAGAGCAGGGACAGGAATGGTTGTTGCAGGTTCCGGGGTTTAGGTGTTTTAGTAAGCTCAGAGAAGGGGGCAAAAGAGGGGGAGGTGTGGCGCTGCTAGTCAAGGACAGTATTACGGTGGCGGAAAGGATGCTAGATGGGGACTCTTCTTCTGAGGTAGTATGGGCTGAGGTTAGAAACAGGAAAGGAGAGGTCACCCTGTTGGGAGTTTTCTATAGGCCACCTAATAGTTCTAGGGATGTAGAGGAAAGGATGGCGAAGATGATTCTGGAAAAGAGCGAAAGTAACAGGGTAGTTGTTATGGGAGACTTTAACTTTCCAAATATTGACTGGAAAAGATATAGTTCGAGTACATTAGATGGGTCGTTCTTTGTACAATGTGTGCAGGAGGGTTTCCTGACACAATATGTTGACAGGCCAACAAGAGGCGAGGCCACATTGGATTTGGTTTTGGGTAATGAACCAGGCCAGGTGTTAGATCTGGAGGTAGGTGAGCACTTTGGAAACAGTGACCACAATTCGGTGACCTTTACGTTAGTGATGGAAAGGGATAAGTATACCCCGCAGGGCAAGAGTTATAGCTGGGGGAAGGGCAATTATGATGCAATTAGACATGACTTAGGGTGTGTTGGTTGGAGAAGTAGGCTGCAAGGGTTGGGCACACTGGATATGTGGAGCTTGTTCAAGGAACAGCTATTGCATGTTCTTGATAAGTACGTACCAGTCAGGCAGGGAGGAAGGGGTCGAGCGAGGGAACCGTGGTTTACCAAAGAAGTGGAATCTCTTGTTAAGAGGAAGAAGGAGGCCTATGTGAAGATGAGGCATGAAGTTTCAGTTGGGGCGCTTGATAGTTACAAGGAAGCGAGGAAGGATCTAAAGAGAGAGCTGAGACAAGCAAGGAGAGGACATGAGAAGTCTTTGGCAGGTAGGATCAAGGAAAACCCAAAAGCTTTCTATAGGTATGTCAGGAATAAAAGAATGACTAGGGTAAGAGTAGGGCCAGTCAAGGACAGTGGTGGGAAGTTGTGTGTGGAGGCTGAGGAGATAAGCGAGATACTAAATGAATACTTTTCGTCAGTATTCACTCAAGAAAAAGATAATATTGTGGAGGAGAATGCTGAGACCCAGGCTATTAGAATAGATGGCATTGAGGTGCGTAGGGAAGAAGTGTTGGCAATTCTGGACAAGGTGAAAATAGATAAGTCCCCGGGGCCGGATGGGATTTATCCTAGGATTCTCTGGGAAGCCAGGGAAGAGATTGCTGAACCTTTGGCTTTGATTTTTAGGTCATCATTGGCTACAGGAATAGTGCCAGAGGACTGGAGGATAGCAAATGTGGTCCCTTTGTTCAAGAAGGGGAGTAGAGATAACCCCGGTAACTATAGGCCGGTGAGCCTAACGTCTGTGGTGGGTAAGGTCTTGGAGAGGATTATAAAAGATACGATTTATAATCATCTAGATAGGAATAATATGATTAGGGATAGTCAGCATGGTTTTGTGAAGGGTAGGTCATGCCTCACAAACCTTATCGAGTTCTTTGAGAAGGTGACTGAACAGGTAGACGAGGGTAGAGCAGTTGACGTGGTGTATATGGATTTCAGTAAAGCGTTTGATAAGGTTCCCCACGGTCGGCTATTGCAGAAAATACGGAGGCTGGGGATTGAGGGTGATTTAGAGATGTGGATCAGAAATTGGCTAGTTGAAAGAAGACAGAGAGTGGTAGTTGATGGGAAATGTTCAGAATGGAGTTCAGTTACGAGTGGCGTACCACAAGGATCTGTTCTGGGGCCGTTGCTGTTTGTCATTTTTATAAATGACCTAGAGGAGGGCGCAGAAGGATGGGTGAGTAAATTTGCAGACGACACTAAAGTCGGTGGAGTTGTAGACAGTGCGGAAGGATGTTGCAGGTTACAGAGGGACATAGATAAGCTGCAGAGCTGGGCTGAGAGGTGGCAAATGGAGTTTAATGTGGAGAAGTGTGAGGTGATTCACTTTGGAAAGAATAACAGGAATGCGGAATATTTGGCTAATGGTAAAATTCTTGGTAGTGTGGATGAGCAGAGGGATCTCGGTGTCCATGTACATAGATCCCTGAAAGTTGCCACCCAGGTTGATAGGGTTGTGAAGAAGGCCTATGGTGTGTTGGCCTTTATTGGTAGAGGGATTGAGTTCCGGAGCCATGAGGTCATGTTGCAGTTGTACAAAACTCTAGTACGGCCGCATTTGGAGTATTGCGTACAGTTCTGGTCGCCTCATTATAGGAAGGACGTGGAAGCTTTGGAACGGGTGCAGAGGAGATTTACCAGGATGTTGCCTGGTATGGAGGGAAAATCTTATGAGGAAAGGCTGATGGACTTGAGGTTGTTTTCGTTAGAGAGAAGAAGGTTAAGAGGTGACTTAATAGAGGCATACAAAATGATCAGAGGGTTAGATAGGGTGGACAGCGAGAGCCTTCTCCCGCGGATGGAGGTGGCTAGCACGAGGGGACATAGCCTTAAATTGAGGGGTAATAGATATAGGACAGAGGTCAGAGGTGGGTTTTTTACGCAAAGAGTGGTGAGGCCGTGGAATGCCCTACCTGCAACAGTAGTGAACTCGCCAACATTGAGGGCATTTAAAAATTTATTGGATAAGCATATGGATGATAAGCGCATAGTGTAGGTTAGATGGCCTTTAGTTTTTTTTCCATGTCGGTGCAACATCGAGGGCCGAAGGGCCTGTACTGCGCTGTATCGTTCTATGTTCTATGAATGTACATCTGCTCCAGAACAAGCAAGCTTTCAAGGCTGATGACACACTAGATCAATATCGCAAGCACAGGAAAAAGTCCAGGTCAGACAACGGTGTTATACTGAATCGCTACCACAAGCATAGAGAAAAAAAAAGAAAGTGTAAATCAGACAACAAAGTGATTCGACCATTCGAACACCTCATGATGACTTGCTGGTCACTCAAACGCAAGAACACTGACGACGCTCACAAAGAAATGAAGACATCAACATCACCACTTTGACAACAGAAGAAGAAAGCAACTCAACCGAACAAATTCATAAAGTTTGGACTCACCGTTTTTTTTATTAAGATTGCACTCATAAATATTAATTGGCTTTTTATAATCATCAATATCATCACAATTTGTACATAACATAATTTGTCCACCTGTTTCAAGCAAACGAGAAGAAAAACCTCAGAGACTAAACGTATTATTATTTGACTAATTAACACATTGATTTTACGTTATCCAGTTGCCAACTGCATCCATTATGTTTGTTCGATTTTCTTTACCACTTACAGAAAATATGTAACACAAGAAAATAAAGGGGGATGTAGTGATCTCTGTGTGTGCATGCACATAAGGGGTTAATGTCCAATCAGTATCACCACATGATCACTCGAGGGCCGGACCAACAGGGGTATAAAAAGCAACCACATTGTATCTCTCTCTCTTGGGTGCACTATGATCAGGGCAGTATCAGATTAGTTCAGATGGCTAGTGGAGTTATGTATAGTTACTGTAGTTAGATCATGTTAACCTTATCACTAGTATCAAAGTTAAAGTAAAGAACTCATGCATTTATTGTTATAGTTACTCAATAAACTTTTTGTACTACTGGATGAGTTTGAGTCTTCTTCATCGAGATTCAGAAGACCTCATCATTAACCAAGGATTGAGTAGGACATGTTACTTACCACACAGATAACAAAACAAGGATCACAGCTTGCATTTCATCGTGGAACAGGCAGAAAATGTGGCAAGTTTCTGTGGGCAGCCGGATTTGAGGTGTATGTTCCACAATCCCTCAAGATTGACACAGCATCTGCGTAATTTGCTTTTGTAGTAATAATAGGTGATGTGTGAACAGCACAGGGGTTAGGAAAGAAATGTATCCCTTTCTCTTCAATTTATACATGAAGGATGACCATTTGTATAAGGCATTTATGGATGGGGGTCTATGTAAGTGATCCTCAGAAAGAGTCATCAGCTTCAGGAAAGGCGAGCCAACAAGAGGGGAGCATCTTAATGGTGGGGTCTGGAGTCACTCGTTTCGAGACTTTCTGACGATTTCAGACAAAAATTTACAAGTTTTGGATGAAATAAGGTAACATTTAAAACTTGTCATTTTAAATGGTCAAAGGCAATCTTTTAAAGAGAGCCATCTGACCCTATTTCCAGGTCAATTCAGATTTCTACTTTAGGCTGACATTAATTTATTAGGTTCAGAAAAAGCAGCTCTTGATAGCAGGCATTTCCAACAAATAGTTTTCCGAAATCTAAAACTGCTTGCTGTAACACATAGGAACTCTTTCTCCAAGGTTGTATATGACAAGATTAAAAGACTTTGTGAAAATATAACTGAGGGTTAGAAATAGTGATCCTCAAATAAATACTTCTTCCACTTAATAAATTCCAGACTGAATGGAGTTATTGTGCAGGGCGCTTCCTGTCAGTATTAATGAACCCCAGGTCAAAGGTCCACTCAGTGGGTGATTGCATTATGCAGCCCCCTGCTGACTGAAGCTCATTAAACATGAAGGAAGAATTACCCTTTAAAAACATGTTCCTGCTACTATGTAACATGCACTGAAGTTTAAAGTGGTTGTCATTAGACAAACCGAATACCTTAACGCCACCTCTAACTAAGCCCTCAAGATATCTTGTGTGATTATGTCAGCCTGTAATCCATAACTTAGTATCCTTGTTTCAGAGTTTGTACTCTAATTCATCTTTGCCAGGTTCAGTTGCCTCCATTACTGTTTCTAAACACCTGACAAGAGTGTCTCTATTTGTTCATAATAAACATATCAAAGCTCTGCCACAACCTTGCAGTACATAACTGCACTGACTGTCTCAACTCCCTCTCCATTAAGATTTCACTTTCAGGCATATGTCAAGTGTTTCTAAGACAAGAAAAGTCAGTATGACTATAAAGTGATGCTCCATGATCTTGAAAGCATAACCTAAATGTCTCTAGCTTTCCTTGTTCATCTAATAGTATTTTGATCATAGTCACTCACAATAAAGTCCAGAAGTTCACTCAATGCTTCACCATAATGATATAATGTGTTCTTAAACATTATACTGTCTTTTGAAAAATAAGGTCAACCTTCTAGAACTGACTAGAAGTAAATGAGACAGAATAAACTACTTAAAAATGCAAGTTCACTTTCCAAGGTGAAGGTGAAAACAAGCAACCCACCCTCACAGGAGTGTGAAGGGAGAGACATTCCCAAGTAGGCCATTCGGCCCATGAAGTCTACAACGACCCTCCGAAAGAGCACCCTATCAAGGCCCACTCCCCTGCCCTATCCCCGTAACCCCACCTACCTTGCACATGTTTTGGACACAAAGGGGCAATTTAGCATTGGACTGTGGGGGGAAATCGGAGCACCCAGAGGAAACCCTACACAGACATGGGGAGAATATGCAAACTCTACGCACCCAAGGCCAGAATTGAACCCAGGTTCCTGACGCTGTGAGGCAGAAGTGCTAAATACCATGCCGCCCAAACCGTTTCAAGATATGCAAATACTTCAGCATTTTTTTAGAATCCAGGGTGAGAACCCAACTATTTGCAATTTGTAATACTGTGAGGATAGGTGACTGCACAACAGGAGTGATAACACTGACCAATAGGTATAGTTTGTGTTAAAACAAACTTTAATTCAAAGACAAATCAATCACATTAGCAACAAAGTAGTAACTCTACAGTTAACAGTTTAAAACAGTGCTTAAATAAAAGAAAATACTTGTTTATCTGCTTTTCCCTGTGCCAAGACCTTGGAGAGAGCCTTTCAGGAGCCAATTCAAGACACTTCACTTCAACTGAAAATCCTACGACAAACTGAAACTAGAGACAGACCTAGCACCTCTACCATAAGAAAAAGGCATTCTACTATCTTCTCCCACAAGATGTCTCATGACCTGGTTAGCCAAAACATAATCCCTCATAAATTATCGACACCCCAGGAAATTTCAAAAACCAAAAAAAAAATTTTCCATTAACCCACTATCTGTAAACAAGCAAATGAATGTTTAAAATCAATGATCACCTGATGTCTACTACCCCTTAACAACAACTTTAGCAGACATACTGGCTGTATGCATCTTAAAGCCATTATTAAAAACATTACAGCTACAAACATAAAATATAACCATTTCTTATATTCATCACAGTTTAATGACTCATTACTTAACAAGGGCTGGGTTGGCTTCCAGGACAATGTCCAATTAGGCCGAGATATTGAGCAAGCACTTGCCATCCGCATGGGCATGGCATGGGCGGAAAATATCATGAGAAAGAGGAAATGTGATTCTCACCAGAGAGATTGTGTTTTCCGATTTTCCCTGCCCTTTTCCAGCAACGTCACAAGATTCACGGATTAATATATTTGGATGAATTTAAATACTATTAGGGTCTCCCCCCCACTAGATATTCAGACCACGCCAATCTCAGGTGATATTAGGCAAGTTGACGTGATCGCTCCAGGGGTGTAGAGATAAGTATAGCCCCAAGGGGGGTAGAGCTACATGCCTGGGCATTGGTCTGGCAATGCCCCTGGCACAGATTGGCAAAACTGGCACTGCTAACATGGCAGTACCAACCTGTGCTGGGGCAATGCCAAAGGTGAACCCTAGTGGGAGCCTCATGGGAGGAATCTGTTGATGTGTCACGGGCGGTGGGGAGAGTAGACACTGAGTGGGGTGAGTGCTGGTGATTAATGTTGGTGGGGTGGACTGCCAGCGATGAATCTCAGTGAGGGGTGGCATGCAGGTTGCCAGCAAGGAATGTCAGTGGGGGGAGGCTGGGGGCCGTTAGGCTGCAGCACTTTTAAAGATGGCACCCAATCTCTTTGGAGCTATTTCCAAGGTTTGTGAGGTCCTGCCCTACCAGAGTGATGGTGTAAATAAAGCCAACTCATGTTCTTTTGGCAAAGAAGCTCAAGATTCTTTGAGAAAACTGGGTCTGTCACTTTGCAAAACTCTGGTAAGGTTCCCCCAATACTTTCCTATCGTTGTTATCTTTTAGAATGAGGTCAAATCAAACAGAAGAAAATAGTACTATGTTAATGCAAATATGATAAATAAACAATAATATTCATTGGAGCTCCATAATGCAGGAAATGCTGCTAAATATGGCCTCGAAGATCGTTTCCCACCCGGGCCCAAAATAGTAACAGAGTGCCGTTCAAGTGCAGAGTCATTCCAGGCACTACAAGCGCCGGGAATAACCCCGCTAATCCCGATCAGAATGGCCTCTGATTTCATTTGGTTAGATTGAGCCTTTAGTCTTACTTTCCAGCATGGTGGCGCAGTGGTTAGCCTGCTGCTTCACAGCGCCGAGGTCCCAGGTTCGATCCCGGCTCTGGGTCACTGTCCGTGTGGAGTTTGCACATTCTCCCCGTGTTTGCGTGGGTTTCGCCCTCACAACCCACAAATGTGCAGGGTAGGTGGATTGAACACGCTAAATTGCTCCTTAATTGGGAAAAAAAATGAATTGGGCACTCTAAATTTTTTTTTTTTTTTTTTAAATAGTCTTCCTTTCCCAAATTCTAAAATGCTCCCAATCCTCAGATTTATTACTCTTTTGGCAACTCTATAAACTTCTCCTATGATCTAATACATTCTGCAATTTCTCTTGTTAGCCACGGTTGGATCACTTTATTTATTGGGTTTTTCTGCCCTTAAGGAATGTAAGTTATTTGCAAACCATGTATTAATTCTTTGAATGCTAATGCTATGATGTCTGTCAACCATCATACCTTTTCATGCATTTTCTCAATGTACCACAGCTAATGTGCCTTCATACCTTCAGAGTTTCCTATGGTTAGATTTCATAGCTTAGCCCCCTTGTGGCACTAAACAGTCCTCCCACCGTTAAATGGCTGTGGGGTTAGCTGCCAGATCCCGGAGGGCGGAGGGAGGGGGAAGGGCGTGGCAAGAGTGAAATAACAGCCAATGTTTCTTCTGAAGGTGAATAACGTTTTCTGGGAATATTGGAACAACCTTTCCTGATCAATGAGCCACTGAAAATTCTGTACTATTGTAGCTGATTCCTGTGGAATACTAGAATATTATCTATTATGAGAAACACAAATATAGATATTTAATGGAAAGATTCCATGTGGACAATATGCCCCTGTCTACATCAATGGGAATGAAGTAGAAAGGGTTGAGAGCTTCAAGTTTTTAGGTGTACAGATCACCAACAACCTGTCTTGGTCCCCCCATGCCGACACGATAGTTAAGAAAGCCCACCAACGACTCTACTTTCTCAGAAGACTGAGGAAATTTGGCATGTCAGCTACGACCCTCACCAACTTCTACAGATGCACCATAGAAAGCATTCTTTCTGGTTGTATCACAGCTTGGTATGGATCCTGCTCTGCCCAAGACCGCAGGAAACTACAAAAGGTTGTGAATGTAGCTCAGTCCATCACGCAAACCAGCTTCCCATCCATTGACTCTATCTATATTTCCCGCTACCTCAGAAAGGCAGCCAGCATAATTAAGGACCCCACGCACCCCGGACATACATTCTTCCACCTCCTTCCGTCAGGAAAAAGATACCAAAGTTTGAGGTCACGCACCAACTAACTCAAGAACAGCTTCTTCCCTACTGCCATCAGACTTTTGAATGGACCTACCTCGTATGAAGTTGATCCTTTCTCTACACCTTGTTATAACTGTAACATTATATTCTGCAGTCTCTCCTTGCTTCCTTATGTACGGTTTGCATTGTTTGTACAGCATGCAAGAAACAGTACTTTTCACTGTATACTAATACATGTAACAATAATAAATCAAATCAAATCATATCAAATCTTTATTAATAACACTGCATGTAAACAAATCGATCTGGCATTGTAAGTGTATCACATTTCACAGTCCAAAATTGTTGTTAGTATTTAAAATCACATGCATATTTGTACTCATTTAAAGCTACAAATCTATTATTACATTTAAGTTTTATTAATAGAGAAATAGAGTACAAGGGAAAGGAAGTCATGGTGAACTTTTATAAGAAACTAATTCAGCCTCAGCTGCAATATTCCACTCAGTTCTGCGCATTGCACATTAGGTAGGATGTGAAGATATTGGGGCAAGTGCACAAAAGTTTCACAAGAATAGTTCCTGGGCACAGTTATTAGCACTGCTGCTTCACAGCTCTCGGGACACAAGTTCAATTCCGGCCTTGGGTTACTGTGTGGACTTTGCACTTTCCACAACGGGCAGGGGCTAGTTTAGCACAGTGGGTTAAACAGCTGGCCTGTAATGCAGAACAAGGCCAGAAGCACAGGTTCAATTCCCGTACCGGCCTCCTCGAACAGGCGTCTGAATGTGGAGACTTGGGGCTTTTCGCAGTAACTTGATTGAAGCCTACTTATGACAATAAGCTATTGTTATTATATTCTCTCCATGTCTGCACAGGTTTCCTCTGGGTGCTCTGGTTTCTTTCCAGAGTCCAAAGTTGTGCAGGTTAGGTGGATTGGCAATGCTAAATTGACCCTCGTGTCCAACAGATCAGGTCTGTTTACTGGCTTACGGGGTTAGGGTAGAGGCGTAGGCTTAAGTTGGGTGACCTTTCCAAGCGCCGGTGCAGACATAATGGGTCAAATGGCTTTCTTCTGCACTGTAGGGATTCTATAATTCACAAGAATAGTTTATGAGGGGGAGCAGGTGGATGTTGTATATTTGGACTTTCAGAAGGCCTTTGACAAAGCCCCGCATGAGTGATTACTGTGTAAAATTAAAATGCATGGGATTAGGGGTTGTGCATTGAGGTGGATAGAAAATATATATATTTGTTTTTATAAATTTAGGGTGTCCAATTCAGTTTTTCCAATTAAGGGACAATTTTGCGTGGCCAATCTACCTACCCTGCACATCTTTGGGTTGTGGGGGTGAAACCCATGCAAATGGCGACTAGGAGCGTTTCACAGTTACTTCATTGAAGCCTACTCGTGACAATAAGCAATTATTATTGTTAATATGCAAACTGGGACAGTGACCCAGAGCTGGAATCAAACCTGGGACCTCGGCGCCGTGAGGCAGCAGTGGTAACCACTGTACCACCATGCTGCCGCAAGAACATATACATTAATGAGATAGATAAGGGAACAAAATATAATGGGCTGGGTTCTTCGTAGCCCGACGCCAAAATCGTGGACAGTGAACAGGCGGAGAATGGGTTTTTGTACCAAAATCGGGGCCGGCACCAGTTGATGCCGGTCCCTCCGCCCCCTCCAAACTGGCATCATTGTGACGAGCGCCGTGTGCCATTTCAACAGCGTGCCATTTCAGCAGCGTTGGCACGCCATTGGCTGGCCCACCCACGATTCTCCATCCCCGATGGGCCGAGTTCCCAATGCCATGACAATAAGACATAGAAGCAGTATTATGCCACTCGGCCCATCGAGTCTGCTCCGCCATTCAATCATGGCTGATATTTTTCTCACCTCCATTTTCCTGCCAACACCCCATAACCCCTGATCCCCTTATTAATCAAGAACCTATTTATCTCTGTCTTAAAGACACTCAATGATTTGGCCTCCACAACCTTCTGCGGCAAAGAGTTCCACAGATTCACCACCTCTGACTTAAGAAATTCCTTCTCAACTGTTTTAAAGGATTGTCCCTTTAGTTTGAGATTGTGTCCTCTAGTTTTAGTTTTTCTACAAGTGGAAACATCCTCTCCACATCCATTCCATCCAGGCCTCGCAGTATCCTGTAAGTTTCAATAAGATCCCCCCTCATCCTTCTGAACTCCAACGAGTACAGACCCAGAGTCCTCAACCGTTCCTCGTACAACAAGCTCTTCATTCCAGGGATCATTCTTGGGAACCTGCTCTGGACCCTTTCCAAGGCCAGCACATCCTTCCTTAGATACGGGGCCCAAAACTGCTCACAATACTCCAAATGGGGTCTGACCAGCGCCTCTTACAGCCTCAGAAGTACATCCCTGGTCTTGTATTCTAGCCCTCATGACATGAATGCTAACATTGCATTTGCCTTCTTAACTGCCAACTGAACCTGCACATTAATCTTAAGAGAATTGTGAACAAGGACTCCCAAGTCCCTCTGTGCTTCTAATTTTCAAAGAATTTCCCCATTTAGAAAATTCCTCCTAAATTCTTCCTTCCAAAGTGCATAGCCTCACACTTTTCCACATTGCATTAAATCTGCCACTTCATTGCCCACCTTCCTTCTGCAGCCCTCTTGCTTCTTCAGTACTACCTGCCCCGCTACAGATCTTTGTATCATCTGCAAACTTAGCAACAGTGCCTTCAGTTCCTTCTTCCAGATCATTAATGTATATTGTGAAAAGTTGTGGTCCCAGCACAGACCCCTGAGGCACACCACTCATCACCGGCTGCTATCCTGATAAAGACCCCCTTTATCCCCACTCTCTGCCTTCTGTCAGTTAGCCAATCCTCTATCCATGCCAGGATCTTACCCTTAACACCATGAGCTCTTAACTTATTCAACAATCTCCTATCAAAGCACCTTGTCAAAGGCCTTCTGGAAATCGAAATAAATCACATCCACTGGTTCTCCTTTGTCTAACTTTCTTACTTCCTCAAAGAACTCTAACAGATTTGTCACACATGAGCTCCCTTTGACAAAGCCGTGCTGACTCAGTCATTTTTTATCATCCACTTCCACGTACTCCTCGATCTCACCTTTAATAATGGACTCTAAAATCTTACCAATGACCGAAGTCAGGCTAACCGGCCCATAATTTCCCGACTTCTGCCTCCCTCCCTTTTTAAACAGTGACGACACATTAGCCACTTTCCGGTCCTCTGGGACCCTTCCTGTCTTCAGTGATTCCTGAAAGATCATTCCCAATGCCTCCACAATTTCCTCAGCTATCTCTTTTAGAACCCTGGGGTGTAGCTTATTGGGTCTGGGTTACTTATCCACCGGACCTTAGAGTTTCCCCAGAACCTTCTGCTTAGTGATGGCCACTGAACTCACCTCTGCCCTTTGATTCTCCTGGAGCTCTGGCATCCCACTGGTATCTTCCACCGTGATGCAAAGTATCTATTCAGTCCCGCTGCCATTTCCCTCATGGGCTCTACTGCAAGCTGCTCCAAGAAAATCTCTTAAACATTCCACAAATTCCTTTTCTTGGGATCCACTATCAACCTGATTTTCCTAGTTCACCTGCATATTGAAGTCCCCATGATAATTGTGATATTGTCTTTGTTACATGCTTTCTCTAACTCCTGATTTATTTTCTGCCCCACATCCTGACTACTGCTAGGTGGCCTGTACATAACTCCCATCAGGGACACATATGGTCCCAGTGGTTTGGAACCCTACGTGATGGCTGCAAACTGTGCCCAGCACTGCCACACTCGGCCGGGATCCATGCCGCTGGCCAGCGGGGCTTCTGCTCGGGCTGGGGCAACTGGTGCATGCTGGCCAAGGTATGGCCAAGGGGTGGCCATGAGTCGCGGTTTGCGGGGTAGGGTATGCACACAGCCGGCGCCATGTTGTACGGCGTGACTGCTGCAGGCCGTCAGCCGTGCGCATGTGCGGCCCTGGACCCGGCCATTCTCCGCCCGTTTTCTGCGCGATTCGCAGGCATTTAACATGGTGCCGATGCTAGCACCTCACTGGTACCGGAATTGGTAAGGGGTGCGCACCGATTTGCCCGTCGTGAAACAGCACACGTGTCCCATGCTGGCGTCGGCACTTAGCCGCAGGAATGGAGAATCCAGCCCAATATCTCCACATTTGCAGATGACAATAAGTGGGAGGGTGAGCTGTGAGGAGGATGCAGAGATCCTTCACTGTGATTTGGACAAGTTGAGTGAGTAGGCAAATGAATGATAAATGCAGTATAATTTGGAGAAGTGCGAGGTTATCCATTTTGGCAACAAAAACAAAAAGGCAGATTATTATCTGAATGGCCATAAATTAGGAGAGGGGAATATGCAATGAGACCTAAGTGTCCTCATATACCAGTCACTGAAGATAAGCATGGAGGTGCAGCAGACGGTAAAAATGGCAAATTGTATGTTGGCCTTCATAGCGAGAGGATTTGAGTACAGGATCAGGGATATCTTGATGCAATTGTACAGGCCTTGGTGAGGCCACACCTGAACTATTGTGTGCAGTTTTGGTCTCCTTATCTGAGGAAGGATGTTCTTGCTCTGGAGTGAGTGCAACGAAGGTTTACCAGACTAATTTCTGGGATGGCAGGACTGATGTACGAGGAGAGATTGAGTCAGTTAGGATTGTATTCGCTGGAGTTCAGAAGAATAAGGGGGATCTCATACAAACCTATAAAATTCTAACAGTACTAGACCGGGGAGATGTAGTAAGGATGTTCCCAATGGTGGGAACCAGGGGTCACAGTCTGAGGATAAGGGATAGACCATTTTTAAGGTCCAGAGATGAGGAGAAATTTCTTCACCCAGAGACTGGTTGGCCTGTGGAATTTGTTATCACAGGAAGTAGTTGAGGCCAAAACATTGTTGTTATTACGAAGCAGTTAAATATTGCAGTTAGAGCAAAGGGGATCAAAGGGTATGGGGGAGAGCGAAATGAGGCTATTAAGTTGGATGATCAGCCATGATCATAACGGATGGTAGAGCAGGCTTAAAGGGCTGAATGGGCTCCTCCTGCTCCTATGTTCTATGTTTCTGTGTTTCAGTTATGAAGATAGATTGGAGAAGTTAGAACTGTTTTGCTTGGAGGAAAGAAGAGTGATGGGAGATCTGATGGGCGCATTCAAAATCATGATGGGACTGGTTAGGGTAAATAGGGAGACACTCATGATAGGATCAAGAATGAGAGGACACAGATTTAAAGTAATTGACGAAAGAAGCAAAAGTGAAAGGAAGAAAATGTTTTCACACACCGAGTGGTTAAGGTCGAAATGCACTGTCTGAGAGTGAGATAGAGGCTGGTTCAATCAATTAATTCAAGAGGATGTGCAAAGGAACAGTGTGCAGAGCTGCATGGTGCAGAAGGGGGAATGGTGGTAAGTGAAATGTTCATTCAGAGAGCCGATGCAGAAACAATGGGCTAAATCATAGAATCATAGAATTTACAGTGCCGAAGGAGGCCATTCAGCCCATCGAGTCTGCATCGGCCCTTGGAGAGAGCACTCTACCTAAGCCCACACCACCAACCTATCCCCGTAACCCAGTGACCCCACCTAACCTTGTTTGGACACTAAGGGGCAATTTAGCATGGCCAATCCACCTAAACTGCACATCTTTGGACTGCGGGAGGAAACCGGAGCACCAGGAGGAAACCCACGCAGACAAGGGGACAAAGTGCAAACCCCACACAGACAGTGACCCAACCTGGCTTCTGTGCTGTAACAATTCTACGATTCATCAATGTGGAAATAATAATTTCAAAAGTTCCATAATATCTTATTGTGCAGTATTAATCAACAAAGAATAGAAAGCGACTCAAAATTCCTCCAGGCCTTTTACAACGTTGCCTTCTACCTGCCAGAATTTGTGGGATGGGTTCATTTGTATTAAGATTATGATGGCCTGAAAGCACAAATTTCATGTTAAAAGTACATACAATAATCTATTCAGGAAAATGCCAAGAACCTTGTGAGAGGATTTCAAACAAAGCCACAATTTTCAACAGCTTTGCAGAGTACCAACAAGTATTTGCTGCTTCAACCTTTGCCAGCATGTTGAACTGCAGCAAACTCTTACCCTGGGATTTTTCAGAATGTCCAAGATGAATTTGAATGGAGCCTGAAAGCTTGTAGGAATAGAGCACAGCATTCATATCTGTACATGGCAATCCCAATCCACTTTCACACAATAAAGAATCTGATCAGCAGAGCACGACATTTTACTGATGTGCACCAGGAGACATGCATGCAACAAATGAAGATGAGGTGAGCTTCTTTGCTGGGCTCTTAAGAGACAAGGCAGTGGAAATAGCCCAAGACATGTTTAGGGAGGTGGTCGTGATCCCAAATGTTGTCTTGCAGAATGACAGGCCAGAGGCAGGAAAAAAATCAATGAAAATGAACAGGCAAGCTAAGATAGCTATATACCTTTTCTCACTTTGACTTCATGGGTTCCTCATTCGCCTGTAATCCTCACTTATTATTGGAATGGCAAACTTTTATGTACAGTGCATCAAGGTTCAATGTCTCACTAATTCCTCCACCTGGAACTTATGTTTAGATATCTCCTCATAAGCCTCACTTGAATTTAGATATTACAACTCATCCCTTCCTGTTACAAGGTCTTACACTTGATCTCTTTGTTACAATGTTGGTATCTGATATATGTGTTCCAATATTCATCTTCAATGAATGCAGCAAAAAGACTGGATACAATTCCTGGGAGAGATTAGCCACAAATGATGAGATCCCAGATTAAGAAAGCCTTGCCGATGGGAGGGATAAACCATTAGTGGTAAGGTCTCAGACTCAGGGAAGCCCAGCCAATGTGAAAAGCAGTCAATGGAACTGCTGAGAGTAACCACCTTGCACGTCAGTGATGGGAAGGGAGATGGACCAGTGTGGATGCAAAGCATTTTAAAGAACCCTGCTGCTAGCAAAACCCAAAACTGCATCTATCTCAACAAACTCACTTGGTGCTACACATCTATTCTTAGCTCATTTTCTCTTTGTCCACAGATTTCCATTGCCATTGAGGAAGAACAAGAGGACTTTGTCAGATGAACAATGATGACGACAGTGAAGTCCGGTCCCTCCACGTCTGACCGTGAAAAATGTATTGTAGCCCTGCTACCAGCTCAGATCAAGATAGGTAGGTTCTTTACTCAGAGAGTAGTAAGGGCGTGGAATGCCCTGCCTGCAACAGTAGTGGACTCGCTAACACTAAACGCATTCAAATGGTCATTGGACAGGCATATGGACGATAAGGGAATAGTGTAGAGGGACTTCAGAGGGGTTTCACAGGATGACGCAACATCGAGGGCCGAAGGGCCTATACTGTGCTGTAATGTTCTATGTTCTGTGTTCTATGTTCTAGGTGAGGACTTGGTACCAGCTTATACATAGAGCATGAAGAACTGGAGTGGTGGGATGGGGAAAATGAATCAGTCACTCCCCAGTGGTCATGTTTGCCAATGGTTGAAAAACCAGCAGACCTGGATTTCACAGAAAAGAGAGAAGTCTGGAGAACATCATGTATAAGCAGCAGTGCTGAGAATCCATTTCCCTCATTCCTGGCAGCATCAGGGAAGCATTTTCCTCAAAGCAGATTTATCTGCGTTTTTAGCAATCTGTGGTCACACCCCAACGTTCCCAACAGAATTGACTCAAGACAAGTCAATGCTTCCCCTGCTACCCATGAGGTAATGAGGGATAGACTTGTTAGAACTGCAAATTGTGGCCCTCAGGTATTTAAGTTTCATGGTGTCAGTCTCTCGATCAGGAGTATAAGGATCGAATGAAAATTATTGCCGCTGACCAGTGATCACCTTGATCATGAATCCAGTGTCAGTGACATGATTAATAGACTAGCATAATGTAGCTGTCCCAGGATGGCAGTATATGAGAGGCTGCTTAGAGATCTATTTAAAAGCATAATGGTCAAGCAGTTTAAGCAGTTCATATTTGAAACCAGTTTATGGAGTTGGATTTTACAGGGTGACATTTGCTGCCCCCTCCCAACTATAAAATCAATCAGGAGGTTGCCCACCAAAAAGCCGCTAACTCACAGATATTAAGTTTTGTCCCCCATCTGGGGAGAAAGTCCCTGTGAGAGAGCTGCCGGGACTAGCAGCCCAGTAGTCCCAACAGTGCCAGGTTTAAGTGGTGGCCACTGTGGCCATCTAAAATAGCTGCCCGCAAATAATGATGGGAGTTGTGGCCAGGTTTGGGACACAGACAAGCTGTAGCTTGTATCTTTGTAAATGGCAGGTCAGAAGTATGCAGAAATTCACACCTGCAAATGGTTCATTCAAGGCGATTAAAGTAACAATGGGACCATCAGGTTTATCGCATCATCTTCCATACGAGGCAGCACCAAGCTCCTGCTCGGAGCCCTCCCAGGATTGGCCACTGAGTGCCCACCCTAAAAGTGACGTGGCGATCCCTGATTGGATATGACCATTCAGGGGGCGGAGCCCTGAGAAATTGATTGACAGTGACCCAGAAACTGCGCTCAAAAGAGGCGGGGAAAACTCAAGCCAGTTAAAAGACAATGTAGACATGGGGCACGATTCTCCGCAACCACGATGGGTAGGAGAATAGCGGGCTGCGCTGTTTTTTCCCGCGACGCCGGTCCGACGCGCTCCTGCTATTCTCCCCACCGGCAAAATGTCCGTGGTCGGCATACTCGCGGAAATCCATGGAGAGTCGCCCGACGGAGGCAGAACCGCGACTCTCCAGCACCCCCGCTATTCTCCGGCCCGGATGGGCCGAGCGGCCTGCCGTTCCGACGTGTTCACGGCGGCGGCAACCTGGTCGCTGCCGTCGTGAACATGGCGCGCCAGGTAACTGTGGGGCCTGTGGGGGGCGGATCGGGGATTGAGCACCACGACCGTGCTCGGGAGGGGACTGGCCCGCGATCGGTGCCCACCGATCATCGGGCTGGCGTCTCTAAGAGATGCACTCTTTCCCCTCCGCCGCCCCGCAAGATCAAGCTGCCACATCTTGTGGGGCGGCTGAGGGGAAAGACGGCAACTGCGCATGCGCGGGTTTGAGCTGCCCAACCCGCGCATGCGCGGCTGACGTCATTAGGTGCCGCCATGGCATCATTCTTGGCGCACCGGGCCTTGACGCCAGGGCCAAGGCCCGGCGGCCGAGTTTCCCGGTACGGCCCGCCTATCCCCGCCGGTAGGGGAGAATAGGGGGTGAGGAGCGGCCTCCGAGGCCGTCGTGAAACTCAGCCGAGTTCATGACGGCTTTGCCGATATTTTCCGGTTGCGGAGAATTCCACCCATGATTTCTGTCTCTTTTGGTACCGGCCTGTGCCCACTCCAATCGCAGCATAACGACCATCCAAGTTCAAGACCACAATCGCTACCTGAGAGAGACGAACCTGACGATTTCCAGCCGGCACACGTGGGGACTCAGATAAAGGCCTTATCTACCTGCACAGAGCCGGTCATCCAGAAGTTAAGTAATGGTCATCTTAGTTGATAGGTGTAGTTTAATACGTAGCTGCGTGTATCATTGCACAGAGAGAGATAAGTCTTGTGTTTAATAATAAACTGTCTTTTGAACTAACATACTGGTTGTGTGGTCATTTGGTCAATACAAGAAACGTACTCACTGCTTGTGGTTCGATAATGAAGTAGCAACACCACTGCTGGGGCTACAGGGAATCCTCAAAGAAGAGAAGGTTCTGGAGCCCATACTACAGGTAAGTCCAAGATATCAGCAGGCACTGGCTGGTAGACCCCGGCGATGCGGTGAGAGATGCGGGGGCAAGGTTTCAGACGCTGTGGTGGGGAGGATGAAAGTGGAGTATGACTAGTGGTGAGTGGTGCCTACGATGGGCATAGGGGACCCCAAAAGTAGAGACCCTCTGACTTCTTGCCCGATGACAGACAGCCTAGTAAAAGCTGTTGGCTACTAGCTTGAGGTGGGATTCCCACTGTCACAGACAGCCCTCAACATGCCAGTGAGGGAGCTGTAAAATCGGACCTGCAGTATTAATACCCTGTTGAATGTAGAAAGATCAGAATTGTACAGTATTCTCAAATTGTGGACAAAACTGGGGTCGATTTCATGGTTGCGATTCTCCAATCCCGCAGTCAAGTTCTGGCACCGGCATGAAAAGCGGCGCGAGCCACTCCGGTGGCAACAGGCCTCAAGTGGCAGGTATCCACCCCTTCCAAGAGGGCTAGTATGGCGCTGGAGTGGTGTCCGCATCTCCGACGCCCCAAAGGTGGCGCAAGTTTGCGCATGGGCATGGTTTCCCATCTCTGCGACAGCCCCCGGGAAATATGGTGGAGGCCTATAGGGGCCTGGGGCGGAGGAACATAGGTCCCGACTAGCCCACCCACCGATTGGAAGGCCCCAATCTCAGGCCAGGCCACCGTGGAGGCCCAGCCGGGTTCGGATCCCCCCCCCCCCCCCCCCCCACCATGAAGGCCCCTGCGGACAGAACTCTAAGGTCCCGCCGGATGGATCATACGTAATCCACGCCGGCGGGCCTCAGCCGAACTCAGCGGGCACTCGGCCCATCGAGGCCCGGAGAATAGCCAGGGGGGAGTGGTGCTTTCAACGGCCCCCGACCGGCGTGGCGGCGATCCCGCGGGTGCCCGAGAATCGGGGAGCCCAGCGGGGCGGCGTTGCACGATTCTCGTCCCCACCCCCCGCCGATTCTCCGACACGGCGCAGGGTCAGAGAATCCCGGCTAAAACCATCTATGTGCTGGTCTATTATCTGGATTGTCAAATTGGATGCAGAATTGGCTGAATGGCAGAAAGCGAGGGTGATGGTCAAGGGGTACTTTTTGGACTGGAAGCCTGTGCCATTGGGGTCCCTCAGGGATCAGCCCTTGCTGTTTGTGGTTGATATAAATGATTTAAACTTGAATGTGGAAGGGTTGATGAGTGTTCGTGAATGATACTAAAATTGGTGAGATAGCAAATAGTGAGGGGGATAGTCTTAGATTCTAGGAATATATGGACAGGCTGGTCGGATGGATTGAATATTTTGAATATTGAATATTTTGAAGAGTTGAACTATAGCAAAGTGAAGACACCAGCAAAGCCTAATGGTTAAGAAGTCTATCTCTGTATCAGCATAAGCAACATAAACAGTGGGGGTGTGCAATGAAGAACAGGATGTGCAGACAGGGAGTGAGCACATGAACTGATTTGACAAAGGCCTTGGATAGACAATAATTAAACATAGACCCCTGTGAGTTGTATTCCTGAGAGGATTACGAATCCTGAGTGAGTTACAACTCTTTGAATATTCGTGACTCAAGTGATTGATTAGTGCTGTCTTGTGAGCACATGACAGGAAGCATGAGATCAGTGCCAGTGAGATCTGTATAAAATGGAGAGACAAATAGATTTCTGAAGTGATAACCTGCAAGAATAACCATTTTTTAAAAAGTGCCCTGAATCCGAGACCCAGAGAGGACATTGGAATCCACCAAGAGGGATTCTGATCACCTAGCCTCTTAACGGATGGTATTTAGGTCTAAGCCGTGAGTTTTGATATCTTTGTAGAACAGAGTTTTGATACTGTGTGTGACAGAGCTTTTGATAATTTGGAGGAAACTTGGTCAGGTACAATAAAAGAGATTCTTGTATGCTAATGTGAGAGTGTTTTGTCTGTAATGCTAGTTAACCCAAGTTTGAGGTGCAACAATAGGGAATGTCGATGGATCTTATTCATATGGACATCCGGAGGGCATTTGCTGAAGTCCGAGACTGTCAGCTAAGTTGAAGGTAAATTATTGACCTGGCTGAATGACAGGAGAGGGTATAGGGATAATGGATAGACATTCTAATTGGCAGGCTGTGACTACTTTTGACTTGTAAGAATTCTGTTGGGGTCTCAACTATTCAATAGAAAGCCTTAAATCTAGGTTTTCCACAAAGTGACACCAAGATAGCTGCCGATGTAATTAGGGTTGATGGAAAAATAGAAATACAAAATAGACAAATCAATTACTAGACGAGTGGCCAAAACTGTGCCAAATTGATTTCAAGGTAGGAACATAGGAACATATTCGGAGCAGAAGTAGGCAATTCAGCTCTTCGAGCTTGCTCCGCCATTCAATCAGACCATGGCTGATTTCTTCCTGGTCTCAAATCCACCTGTTCCCCATATCCCTTTAACCTGTTTTTTAAAATCAGAAATATATCTATCTCCATCCTGAAACCATTTAATGATTCAGACTCCTATGGGGCAGCGAGTTCCACAAATTCACCACCCTCTGCGAGAAGTAGTTCCTCCTCATTGCAGTTTCAAATCTACCGCCTCTCCACCTATATCTGTGACCTCTCATTCTAATTGGGTCAGTAAATATGAGGCCAGCCACTTTGGAGCTAAAAAGGATTGATTAGAAGACCTAATCTGAAGCTATACCTTCTTGTAGTCATGCTGTAACGCTGATCCACAGAATGATGCTATGGTTTCCACACTGAAAAGTCCCCCTAACCAGCATCTTTGCAACACCATCTCAACTGCAAAAGTTATTAAAAGGACGTCAGGTGCTGGGCTGTGCTTTCCCTTGTTTGTAAACTCATGCCTGTGCCTCGGGCTCCTTTCCCATCACCCTGGCAAGCCGCTTCTTAATGGCTTCTCCTTCGCTGATGGCAAAGGTTGATGATTAGTTCAGGTTATTTTTATTTTCTTCTCCAGAATGTTTTTTCAATGTTTGCCCCCAGCTTGTAACACTACCATTTAATTGTCCTATCCTTTTGAAATTAAAATTGCTTATTGTTACAAGTAGGCTTCAAATGAAGTTACTGTGAAAAGCCCCTAGTCGCCACATTCCAGCGCCTGTCCGGGGAGGCAGGTACTGGCTTTTTAATTTGAGTTATGTAATTTGTCTCTCCTACCATTGGTGTTATCTTCTGGGTTTACACTTGGAGTTGTGAATAATTATGCAAATGAGTTATGGCCAAAAACAAAGTGTTACCAGCATCCGAGATTCAGTGGAATCTTAAAACAGTGGAAACAAAATTCGAATTGATAAATACCTGGAAATTAAGGTCTCACATTTTGTCCCATTAATAATAACCCATAGCCAGCTGAACACTGAAGAGCATGTTTCCCTAAATAAAATGTTTACACGTTTTTAGCATCAGTATAACGATATATATATATATATATATATGTGTATAAAATAATAGAAATAATATTATAAACAATATAATATGACATATAACAATTGGTAAAAATAAAAAATCATATTTTCCTATCCAACAGAACCGCAGAGAGGAATAAGCTGATACAAAATGTACCTCCCTTCAAAAAATGTTTTGAAGAACTTAGGTAGGTGTTTTATGAGAAACAAGAAATTCATTCGGATTTTTGGATTATCATAAACAGTCACAAGAATGGCTGCATTCAGGAAACACCATCACTAATTGCACCTTTGAGTGGAAGCAGAATAACTGGAAAAAAAGTGCATGGAAATTATCAACAACCTCATACAAACGTCCTGTGAGTCCATCGGACATTAGCATTACTTTCTGAGTGAGCCAATTAGAAATCTACACATAGCTTGGCATCCACTTTATACATTTAAAAAAAATGAAGTAACAGCGCATGAAACAGGAAGTCCCAAAGCAGTCTTGCACTAAACATTTGGAGTGTGACACTGTCAGGAATATGCTCACTTTATACATTCCACTGCAAACTGTAATATACACAGAGGACAAGGGAAGTCACGGTAATGATATTTAAGATGATAGTACTTTCAAATTATGATTTTGGAGCATTTATTTTGCAACCACAGTTATTCTGTATTCTATTCTTGCTGACATAGCTTTGCCTGGTTACTTATAACCTCCTTGCTAAATCAATTACAATGGTGCTGGCCCCATCAAATTAAGCCTGCTGGCAATCACTTAACATGTGGTTCAACTTTATTAGAATTTATCACGAGAGAAAGAAAATATATTTTTCTTACCAACAGACCATTTTGTTAGCAGGTATAACAGCCTAGCAACTGACAGAACTTGTGAAAAGAAAATGTAACTTTATATGGAGACGCTTTAAGTTTGTACCAGAGACTATTGCACAGAAACGGTTTGTAACTCAAATACCACAGGATGTTTCTCATTTAGGATCTGTAACTTATCCATGTGCCATTCTTTCATTGTTTTTATATTCCCTTCCCTGATCATTGCACTGGTTTTATTTACCTGCCCTGATTTTCAGTGCGCTCCAGTGTTTAAATACAATTCAGAATGTCAGCTCGAGTTACTGCACTTCCCATGAGAGTCTCAATTGAAAGTGCTGGCAAATAATTTTAAACAAACTAATCAGCAACAGTAACCTCGGTTCATCTTTCAGTTCTTTAAGTGAAGAGATTCAGAGATTAATGATGGCAATCCATTGTCACCCAGGCTGAAACCAGCTCAGTCAGCTCTGGCCAGAGATTGGTTACAGGGTGGTCACATTACACCAAATTTCAATTAGCTATCGGGGAGCTCACAGAAACAGCACACAAATCTTAAGGCATGACTTAACAGCAATTTTTTTGGAACTTGGTGGTAACTTGCATTCCCATCCTTATAAAAGTAATGACCGAAAATCTAATGTGGCAGATGGGACAAGAATTAGGCATGGGTCTCCGACAATAGCAAGAAATTATTTAAAAAAAAAAAAATTTTGAGTACCCAATTATTTTTTTTCCCAATTAAGGGGTAATTGTAGCGTGGTCAAACCACCTAACCTGCACATCTTTGTGTTGTGGGGGTGAAACCCACGCAGACACGGGGAGAATATGCAACTCCACACGGACAGTGACCCAGGACCAAGATTCGAACTTGGGTCCTCAGGACCGTAAGCAGCAATGCTAACCACTGCGCCACATGCCACTCGCCTCCTCCCCCCCCCCCCCCCCCCAACCCCAGTAGTAATGATGCCAGTCAGAGGAGGTGTGGCTGGCCTGAGCTTTCCAGTGGGAGAGCTGACTGGTGGGTGTTGGATCCACTTGGGGGCTCAGACCTCGAAGTTGGCCTGGACACTGGAAGATTATTGAAATATATCTGCTTTTGAGTATTGCTGTGAAAAAACAGAGACACACAGCTGAAGTTTTTAATCTTGTGATAATCAGGATGACCACAGTATTGTGATGGTGGAAAAAACCTCAAATTATGTAACACTGAACTTTTAAATAAGACCTGTGGTTCTAAAAATGGACATAAAAGCCAAAGATGGCCAAGGCCATACGTTCTGTCATTGGCTGAATTGGCTGAATTGCTAGTGGGTGATACTAATAATGGAATCATACCTTATCTCCAGACAAGTATTCTTAAACAGCACAAATGCCATACAGAAACTAATAGCCATCTCTTTTGGAGATAATGGCTGTTGATTATCATCTCAGCAGGAATTATATCCTGTGAGCAAAAACCCCAGACCGGTTTGTGGATTTTTGCCTGTCAGGAATTTACAAAGACTAGGTCAAAAGCCAGCTGAAAAGGTTGGTCACTGTGGACTACCTCTGGGCGTGCCAGTGTGCATGTCACAAGAAGAAGACAGCAGCAATCCACCCGGCTCTGAGGCAGGTAAAAAGAAATACAAGTCTCGCTCTCTCTCTGATTGTTTGAGCAAGCTGAGTTGCAAAGCAACAGGTGGAAATTAAACAGGCAGCTTCTCAGCTAAACTGCAGAACACTGGAATCTTAAAAACAACTATTCACCTGCTGAAGTCAGCACTACTGGAATCAGGAATCAAAAATAAATACTGGAGTATTAAACTTAAAACGGTTGGACACATCAACCACAGAGTTTAAATTAAATACAAGAGCAGGAGTTTCTGTTTTATGGGACAAAGTAAAATGGCTTAAACTGATTATATTACAACCTTCATCCATCAAATTTCAAGGACAAATTACAAATTACAATTGACTACATTGAAAGTTTTCATGTTGATGGAGCAAACCCCAAATTACGAACAAACATACTGAACTCTTAAATAGAACTGGTGCTTTTGAAAATGGACATACAAGCCAAAGGTGGCTCAGGATATAAATTTCAGAACAGGTTGAATTCCGGTAGGTGATACTGCGAGAGAAACAATGGTATCACACCCTGTTTCCAGACGAGGTCACAAAAAGCATGAAAGCCATGGAGAAACTAACTACCATCTCCTGTATAGATAATGGGGGTTGTTTCTCATCTCAGCGGGAACAATATCCTGTGGAATGTCCCAAACCAGTTTATGGATATTCACGTTCGAGGGATTTAAGAAGATTAGGATAAAAGCCAGCTGAACAATTTGGTCAGTGTCAAGTAGTCCTGGGTGTGTCATGTGTGTGACACAGAAGGAAAGACACAGCAGACCCTTGTAAAAGTTTTGTCGATAACTCAATCTCTTTCATTGCTGAAGCAAGCCAAGTCACCCAAGCCGCAGCTGAGAAAAAAACAGGGCAACTTTGCAACAAAAATGGCAGTACACTGGAATCTCGAATCCTACTGTTCACCTGCTGAGGTCCTTGAGGGAAGGAAATCTGCCATCCTTGCCTGGTGGAGGACAGCATTGGGGCAAAAAATAGAGCGGATCAAATTGAAGGAGGAGCAAGTGAAATGTTGAGTGATGTAACTTCAAACAACTTCAAACAGCTGCATGGAACATGTCCTCTTGCAAGTTTAAATCAAAAGAAAGGAAAATATTTATTTCTCACAACACCTGAAATGTGAATGCAACACATACCCACATATAACAAATTTACACCACATACACACATACATCTGCAGAAATCAACTTTTCTTGCGTAACATGAACTTAGGTACCTCAGAAAATGTCACTTCTGATCAATCCTCAAGGTGGCAGCTGAGGGCAGCATGCAGCGCAATGGTTATCACTGGGACTGGAGCGCTGAGAGCCCGGGTTCGAATCCCGGCCCTGGGTCACTGTCCGTGTGGAGTTTGCATATTCTCCCCATTTCTCCGTGGGTTTCACCCCCACAACCTGAAGATGTGCAGGTTAGGTGGATTGGCCACACTAAATTGCCCCTTCATTGGAGAAAAAATAATTGGGTACTCTAAATTTATTTTTAAGAAAAGATGGCAGCTGAACCGTTGCACTGAAGTGAGCTTCTGGCCTCCCAGTTGAAGAACTCGACTTTGCAGGTAAAATTAAATGAGTATGCCACCACCATCACAGACTTCATCAGCAAATGTGTGGACGACTGCGTGCCAAAGAAAGCAGTACGTGCGTTCCCCAACCGGAAACCATGGCTCAACCACGAGATTGACTCCCTACTGAAGGACAGATCTGAGGCGTTCAAGGCAGACGACCCTGTCCTATACAAGAAATCCAGGTACGACCTCCGCAAAGCCATCCGAGATGCCAAGAGCGAATATCAAACTAAGCTAGAGTCACAGACAGACTCTCGGCGGTTGTGGCAAGGACTAAACAACATAACGGGCTACAAAGCGAAGCCGAGCAGTATCTCCGGCAGCAGCACACCCCTCCCCGATGAACTTAATGCATTCTATGCTCGATTCGAGCAGGTAACCAACAGTCTGCTGTCGAGTGCCCCAGCAGCCCATAATTCAGCCATACCCACCATCACAGCTTCCAAAGTCAGATGGGCCTTCCTGAAAGTGAACCTGTGGAAGGCGACGGGCCCGGACGGGATCCCTGGTCGTGCACTCAGAGCCTGCACAGACCAGCTGGCAGAGGTATTCACAGACATCTTTAACCTGTCCCTACTCCACTCCGAGGTCCCAACCTGCTTCATGAAGACCACCATCATACCGGTACCAAAGAAGAACTAGGCAACGTGCCTCAATGACTACCGCCCGGTGGCCCTGACGTCAGTTGTAATGAAGTGCTTCGGGAGGCTGGTCATGAAGCGCATCATCTCCATACTCCCGAAATGCCTTGACCCACTTCTATTCGCATACCGTCGCAACCGGTCCACATCAGACGCCATTTCCCTGGCCCAACACTCATCCCTAGAGCATCTCGAAAACAAGGACTCCTACATCAGACTCCTATTTATTGACTATAGCTCCGCCTTCAACACCATAATCCCAGCCAAGCTCATATCAAAGCTCCAAAACCTAGGACTTGGCTCTCCACTCTGCAACTGGACTTTCTGACCAACAGACCACAGTCAGTAAGAATGAACACCAACACCTCCTCCACAATAGTCGGCAGTACCGGTGCCCCGCAAGGCTGCGTACTTAGCCCTCTACTCTACTCCCTGTACACACACGACTGCATGGCAAAACTTGCTTCCAACTCCATCTACAAGTTTGCTGACGATACCACCATAGTGGGCTGGATCTCGAATAACGACGAGTCAGAATACAGGAGGGAGATAGAGAACCTGGTGGAGTGGTGTAACGACAACAATCTCTCCCTCAATGCCAGCAAAACTAAAGAGCTGGTCATTGACTTCAGGAAGCAAAGTATTGTACACACTCCTGTCAGCATCAACGGGGCCGAGGTGGAGATGGTTAGCAGTTTCAAATTCCTAGGGGTGCACATCACCAAAAATCTGTCCTGGTCCACTCACGTCGACGCTATCACCAAGAAAGCACAACAGCGCCTATACTTCCTCAGGAAACTAAGGAAATTCGGCATGTCCACATTAACCCTTACCAACTTTTACAGATGCACCATAGAAAGCATTCTATCGGGCTGCATCACAGCCTGGTATGGCAACTGCTCGGCCCAGGACTGCAAGGGTCTTCAGAGAGTCGTGAATACCGCCCAGTCCATCACACAAACCTGCCTCCCATCCATTTACACCATCTACACCTCCCGCTGCCGGGGGAAAGCCGGCAGCATAATCAAGGACCCCTCCCACCCGGCTTACTCACTTTTCCAACTTCTTCCATCGGGCAGGAGATACAGAAGTCTGAGAACACGCACAAACAGACTCAAAAACAGCTTCTTCTGCACTGTCACCAGACTCCTAAATGACCCTCTTATTGACTGACCTCATTAACACTACACCCTGTATGCTTCATCTGATGCCAATGCTTATATACTACATTGTATATCTTGTGTTGCCCTATTATGTATTTTTTTGTAAGAAAATTTTCTTAAATTTTGTTTAATTCCCTTTCCTTCCCATGTACTGAATGATCTGTTGAGCTGCTTGCAGCAAAATACTTTTCACTGTACCTCGGTACACGTGACAATAAACAAATCCAATCCAATCCAAAATATACCCTGATTCTCTGCCTAAGGAAACTTTAAGGCAGGATCCTGTTTTCTGCTGTGCAAGAGATGGCTTCCCCCTGGTCTTTATATCCAGACTGAACTGCAAGGCTGCCCTTGTGGTTTAATAAGATATTACCTGCTTCAGTCATGTGACAACAGTATCAATGTATTCCACAATGTATTATTTGTCCATACAAATAATTTGATGCCATAAACCATTGTTGCAAGATAGGGAATGTTTAATGATTCAGAGGAGGCTGGCAGTAAACAAACATATTTATTTACATTATTTACAAAATTCTGTATAACGCACATATCGCTCCCCGTTGGAAGGACCAGGCCCTGTTTTGGGCTTGTTTTTATGTTAACCAACATAAAGCCCCAGGTGGTTGGCCTCCACCTCCGACCTGAGAAGCTCGTACTCCATGAATCCCACAGAGAGGTCAATGATGATTTCCCTGTGTCCTCGTGGAGGTTATGACACATCATCCCTCCCAAAGTCCCCTTTCAGCCGTCAATGGTGGAGGCCTTCTGTGCTGCTTCACTCATGGCTACGTTTCTGCTTGTGGTTACTCAAGATCAGATGGAGTGCATTGGTTCGCCGATCGCCATTGCCTGGCTGACCGACGAAGAGTTACTGTCCGGACCTCGTTTCCAAACATGCCATTGTCCACCGCACGGACTTCTCTGCATCCAACTCAGATCCAGAATCATCCTCCTCTTGTTGGACCGGTCGTAGCAACTCGGGCGGCTGGGCCCCCCAACCGAGGGGTGGTTCCTGGAGTGGCGATGAAGGACTATCACTCGTTGGGTGTCCCTCATCAAATGTTTTCTCTGGATCCTTCCCTGAACCAGGATTTTGATATGAAACCGGATCCATACGTTCCAATATCATACCCGGAAGTCACAATGCTCCATCACCAAAATTGGAAGCATAGACGGCATCCCCAGTGTGAAACGCCTGCTCCAGTACTCTCAGGACATGGTGCTCCTTCTGAATCTTCTGTTGCCTCTCTATTTTGTTGCCAAGACTCAGAAAGGTCAGACTCCGCCGAGTCATGACCCATCAGCCCATCAATAGCTCCTCGGGCAGGCGGCTGAGGGTGCCACATGGGCAATCTTCGCACCCAGACAGCGCTGGAAGGAATATTCGTACACAGTGGGCAAGCGTGCCCAACACCAGATCGTAGCAGATGCTATTACCAGGATGCCTTTATCCTCTCTAAAAAGGCAGAGCAGTAGCTTGAGCTCTGTTATTATTTAAAAATGCCACTCATAAACCTATTGTTGGAACTTATTTATTCCTAAAATCAAAGTCAAGCCCTTCTTCTCTATCTGCGCGTAACAACATCTGCGTGCACCAGCGTCCTCAAAGCGAACACGATAGGACGTTCCATGCCCCGTTGTCCCAGCTATGGGCCTGCACTGCCCTGATGTCATAGGGGAAGCATCCCATGTTAAAATTAGAGGCTTCGCCGGATCATAATGCGTAAGGAGCTACTTCGAAGACAGACACTTCTTCACTGCAATAAACGCCTTGGGCAAAATTCTCTGGTTGCTGACGCCGAAGTCGTGAAGTAGATCGGGCAGAAAACAGGTTCCGACGCCAAAATCGCAGTGGGTGCCGATTTGACGTCAAATCTCGATTCTGTCACCTCGGCAGTGGCGTCAATGCAGTCCAAACGCAAGTACAGTAAACACTATTTGTATGTCATTAGTGGGCCCGACCCGGTATTCTCCGGGGCCTCCGTGATTTTCCTCCTCCGGTGGGCCGAGTTCCCGACGGCGAGGTTCAGTTGTGATTTTAAAAATCGTGAAACCGACGTCGTTGCTGATGAGGGAGAGAGAGTCCCAGGGTCTCAGGTTCAATTTCGGTCTCAAGTTACTGTCTGTGTGGAGTTTGCACTGTTTCCCTGTGTCTGCGTGGGTTTCCTCCAGGTGCTCCGGTTTCCCCTCACAGTCCAAAGATGTGGGGCGGAATTCTCCGCTCCCCACGTGGCGTGGGAGAATCGTGGGAGGGCCTCCCGACATTTTTCACGCCCCCTGGCGCCCTCAGCGATCCCCCCCCCCACCCCCCCCCCCCCCCCCCCCCCCCGGCTCGGAAAAATCGCCGCTCGCCGTTTTTCATGGCGAACAGCGATTCTCCGAGCCCGATGGGCCGAGATAACGGCCCTTCACGCCCGTTTCACCACGGCAGCAACCACACCTGGTCACTGCATTCGTGAAACGGGTGCCAGATGCCCATTTGGGGCATTTAGGGGCCCGATTGGGACGGGAGCATTACGACTGTGCTCGGGAGGGGACATGCCCACGATCGGTGCCCACCGATCGTCGGGCCAGCGTTCAAAACGGACGCACTCTTTCCCCTCCGCCGCCCAGCAAGATCAAGCCGCCACGTCT
Source organism: Scyliorhinus canicula (assembly GCF_902713615.1). Lineage (NCBI taxonomy): Eukaryota > Metazoa > Chordata > Chondrichthyes > Carcharhiniformes > Scyliorhinidae > Scyliorhinus > Scyliorhinus canicula. The sequence goes on along the minus strand of NC_052151.1, from coordinate 91,180,973 downwards.
TGCCAGGCGGCTGAGGAGAAAGACGGCCACCGCGCATGCGCCGTTCACGCCGTCTGCGCGATGAAGTCATCCGCACATGCGCGGGTTGGAACCGACAACCCGCGCATGCGGGGATGACCTCACAAATGCGCCATTTTGCACGTCATTTCCGGTGCGATGAGGACGCGGCCGGGAAAGACGGAGGCCCGCTCCTAGCCCCCCGGGTGGGGGTGAATTAGGTGCGGGGAGCGGGCCCCGAGGCCGTCGTGAACCTCGGCCGATTTCACGACGGCCATCCCGATTATTATCGGGAACAGAGAATACCGCCTGGGAGTTAGGTGGATTGGCCATGCTAATTTGCCCTTAGTGTCCAAAAGGTTAGGTGGGGTTACTGGGTTAGGTAGATAGGGTCGAGGTGTAGATTTGAGTAGGATGCTCTTTCCAAGGGCCAGTGCATACTTGATGGGCTGAACGGCTTCCTTCTGCGCTGTGAACTCTGTGATTCGGTGATATCAAATAGTTACAGTCTTTTTACGGCATTTTTAATATCCCAAAGGTTCAGGAACTGTCAGTACCATACCAAGATAACATCTTTACCTCTAAATCTTCATATAACCCTAGGGCATGTTACTAACTAGACATTCATCCAGAGATTTTAAACTGTTAATTGATACAATATTTTATCTCCAAAGCTATTTCACAAAACTACTGCTCTGTGGAGAGAAAAGAAATATTTAAACTAATTTCTTTTTAACCCACTAGCATTGTTTAAAGTATGGGGATGGATTCTCCACCAGCGGGATGCTTTGTTTTGCCAGCAGCCCGGGGGGGGGGGGGGGGTTCCTGATTGCATGGGGGTGCCCCACAAAGGGAAACCCCATTGATGAGCTAGCGTAACGGAGCATCCCGCCGGCGGGGTGAAACAGAAATGTGGCGCGGGGAGCAAAGAATCCAGCCCATAGTACTGCATACTAACATGGATAGAACATTCTGTAAATAATGTATAACTTCCAAAAATATGTGTGCTCACTTTCATGTGTTTAAATATCTGTCAATTAATTGAAACTCAATAATAAATAAATAAATAATCTTTTATGTACGCTTAAATATACAGTGCAATGAAGTATGTCCGTGTGGAGTTTGCACATTCTCCCTGTGTTTGCGTGGGCGTCACCCCCACAACCCAAAGATGTGCAGTTTAGGTGGATTGGCCACACTAAATTGCCCCGTAATTGAAAAAAAAAACCCGAATTGGGTACTCTAAATTTTTGTTTTAATGAGAAAAACTGCAATGACGTTACTGTGGGAAGCCCCTAGTCGCCACATTCCGGCGCCTGTTCGGGTAACACTAAGGGAGAATTCAGAATTCTCGCTGGTACGGGAATTGAACCCACGCTGCTGGCCTTGTTCTGCATCACAAACCAGCCCCGCTCAGTATATATCAGTATATCAATACTGATATATGGTACAATTTGAATTCTCTGCTGAATCATTTGCACTTCACTATTTACCTTACTCATCGCTATTTCATGGCATTTTTCTACATGTAACATACATAATTGGAAATTGTGCTCATTACAATTGATCTATTACATGTATTATTCACGGGAGTATGATATTGATCAAGTACTGGTGCCACCTGTAAATTTCAGCACATCCAGAACCTTGGCCGGGATTCTCCCCTACCCGGCGGGCGGGGGGTCCCGGCGTATTGGAGTGGCGTCAACCGCTCCAGTGTTGGGCCTCCCCAAAGGTGCAGAATTCTCTACACCTTCAGGGACCAAGCCCTCACATTGAGGGGCTAGGCCCGCGTCGGAGTGGTTGCCGCTCCGCCGACCGGCGCGAACGGCCTTTGGCGCCACGCCAGCTGGGGCCGAAAGGCCTTCGCTGGCCGGCGGAAGTCCACACATGCGCCGGTGCGTCAGCGGCTGCTGACGTCATACCGGCGCATGCGCAGGGGAGGGGGCGAAGAAAAAGAGTGCCCATCACGGCACAGGCCCCCCCGCCGATCGGTGGGCCCTGATCGCAGGCCATTCCACCATGGGGGCACACCCCGGGGTCAGATCGCCCCGTGCCCCCCCCCCCCCCCCCCCCCAGGACCCCGGAGCCCGCCCGTGCTGCCAATCCCGCCGGCATCAGTGGTGTTTTGATTCCCGCCGGCGGGATTGGCCTGTCAGCGGCGGGAGTTCGGCCCATCGCGGGCCGGGTGTGATTCCCGCCCCCGCCGATTCCCGGGTGGCAGAGAATTCGGGCCATGGCGGGAGCGGGATTGACGCCGGCGCCGGGCGATTCTCCTTTTCTTTTTATGTCTTGGCATCAAAGTTTGTTCAAAGATGCTTCTGTTAGACACCATGGAACATTTTATTAAATTAAAGATGCTATGTAAGTACAAGTTTTGTTGCTAACTGTAGCATTTACTGTATAGGTGTAGCTACTGATCAATGAAAGGAAGGAACTCTGTATGGAAGCCCATGAGAAACTGAAAGAGTTGTAGTGAAAGCATTTTGGAGAATTAGCAAGACCTTATTGATAAGGAGTTTGTCTGAAACAAAAAGTAAAGCTTGGGTTTGGTTGGAGGAATGGAGGAAACTAAATAATTTATTTACTGGATTGACGTAATTGCCAAAAGGAATCTTTAAGCCCAATAAGATTTTAAAAACATAAGGGTGTTCGGACCCTGATTTAACTAGTTTCTAATACCATTTTCCAATATTAAACACAAATTACAAATCTCTCTACACTGTGATGCAGACATTGAAAGTGGCCTTTCAGTTCCTCTAAAGGAGTTCAGTATTTACTGCATTATCTGGCTGTTCATTGCAGAAACCCATAAATTGAAAGCTGAAGAATATGTTTCTTGTACTAAATTTAGCTCATGGATTCCTTAATTTATATTTATGCCCTCTGATTCTTCCATTTTGAGTTTTCCGAAACGACATTTTCATTATGATTCAGCATTTTAGTTGCCTGTACTTAATATCATAGCCACATTTTTTTCTATCAAGGATCAATTTTAATTCATTCACTTCCTTACGTCACTCATATTGTAAAACACAAGCGAGGCAATTTATAACTTCTGCTTAAAATTATGCAACAAACTTGCCCCCCCATTCAAAACTGGTATTGTGAGGTTCAATCTGTTATACAGTCAAGGTCTCAGTTAAGCTGTGGGCATTACCAGGGCACCTCACTGAGCTTTTCTGATTATGGGAGAGTGGTAAATTGGCTGGCTCTCATGGTGAGCTGACCAACTGATTGGTCCTGGCTAACCGCCAGCTCCAGTTAAAATTGGCCTGATGGGGCTCAACAAATAAAGGAAAGCATCAGGGCTGAAATTTGGAGAGGATCAATGGAGCTGGTCGCCATCTTTTTGGGTAGGATGCATATGTTAAAGGCTGGATGGATTGTTGAGAAATGGCAGAGTTGGACATGGATGAAGGTAAAATTATTTAGAAAAAGCAGGAGCCAGAGCTTCAAATTAAGGGGGAAAGGAAAGGGAAATGGTAATCGAAGGAGCGATCATATCTATACAGATATCATTTTATTTTGAGCACAAAAGAACTCCTTTTTATGTCATCTTGGAGTCTGGGCCTTTCCATCTGTACAGCTAGCCTGAGTCAGCCTAATTATTCCTCCAAGCAATATTCCTTTAAATTGTACAGCAGTATACATCTTTCCACTTTCACAAAAGCAAATTTCCAATAATTACCAAGCCTCCATTTGGTCTGCAAGCATGACCCCAAGCTTCCAGTTGCTTGTCAGTTTAATTCTCCATCTCACTCCCAGCCTGACCCCCGTGGCCTGCTAAAGTGTTCCAATGAATTTCAATGAAGTTCGAGGAACAGCACCTCAATTTTCAACTTGGCACTCATTGGGGGGTATTTAATCCAGGTTGTCACAACACTGAAGGAAAAAACACAAAATGACATCCTGTATATTGGACTTTAAACAAAACATTTTTTCCAAATGGACTCACAAGTCACTGGCTGAATTGCAGCCGAGTGATTCTCAATGGGACCCCAACCTACATCGAGAAACTAATGACCATCTCTGATAGAAACAATGGGACATAATGGCCACCTGATCAAAGATTTCCTGTGCAATGCCCAGATGGATTATTGCGGATTCACTTTCCCGCTTGGAAAATACAAAGAATGGCTTAAAAGCCAGCTGAAAAGCTGCCCCAGAGTGTGAGCTCTTTGAGAACAAGAGTCTCAACTGTATCCGCGGTCGAGGGGCCGACAGTCAGGTCGGATGACCCTCCCCACCCCCACCCCCCAGTCACCCCTGCCTGGACCTGTTTATGGAAATCTTGGCCAGGCCCAGGAGCATGTTTATGAGGAGGTCCTCCGCCTTCCCCACCCCTCACAGCTGGGAGCCCATGTGAATTGCTTAGGACCTCTATCAGTGGCAGTGAAATTTATGGCACAATTGACTTGTCAATGATGGGTGAGATTATATTTCAAGCTAATGAATGCCTCTTGTAACATAAGAGGGGCAGTTGATTAGAGTGAAGCCTGCATTTATGACAAGCACACATCTTGAGGGCGCACTCATTCTCACTTTTCACAGCCCTAAACACTTATTCTCGAGAGACAAACTTCCTAAACAAGTAAGAAGTCTTACAACACCAGGTTAAAGTCCAACAGGTTTGTTTCAAACATGAGCTTTCGGAGCGCAGCTCCTTCCTCAGGTGAATGGAGAGGTATGATCCAGAAACATTTATATAGACAAAGTCAGAGATGCCGGACAATGCTTGGAATGCGAGCATTTGCAGGTAATCAAATCATTACAGATCCAGAGAGAGGGATAATCACAGGTTAAAGAGGTGTGAATTGTCTCAAGCCAGAACAGTTGGTGGAATTTTGCAAGTCCAGGCCAGATGGTGGGGGGTGGATGTAATGCGACATGAATCCAGGATCCTGGTTGAGGCCGCACTCATGCGTTCGCGGCACATACTCGTGCGACTCGACCAATGTAGTCTACCTCATACGCTGCAGGAAAGGATGCCCTGAAGCGTGGTACATTGGCGAGACCATGCAGACACTGCGATAACGAATGAACGGGCACCGTGCGACAATCACCTGGCAGGAATGTTCCCTTCCAGTCGGGGAACACTTCAGCAGTCAAGGGCATTCAGCCTCTGATCTCCAGGTAAGCGTTCTTCAAGGCAGCCTTCAGGACACGCGACAACGCAGAATTGCCGAGCAGCATGGTAGCATGGTGGTTAGCATCAATGCTTCACAGCTCCAGGGTCCCAGGTTCGATTCCCGGCTGGGGCACTGTCTGTGCGGAGTCTGCACGTCCTCCCTGTGTGTGCGTGGGTTTCCTCCGGGTGCTCCGGTTTCCTCCCACAGTCCAAAGATGTGCAGGTTAGGTGGATTGACCAGGCTAAATTGCCCTTAGTGTCCTAAAAAATAATGTTAATGGGGGTTGTTGGGTTACTGGTATAGGGTGGATACGTGGGCTTGAGTAGGGTGATCATTGCTCGGCACAACATTGAGGGCCGAAGGGCCTGTTCTGTGCTGTACTGTTCTAATTCTAATTCTAAAAATTTAGAGCTAAGTTCCGCACGCATGAATGCTGACCCTCAGTATTCACCTCCTCCCACCTACTTTCCAGCTCAGGCTAATGATGGACACTCCCTCAGCTGTGATTTAGCCACAAGCCTAGCGAGGATGACAGAGGAAGTGATGCCTGCAGACCAGCCTCCAGGCCCTCTTAAAGCAAGGGGTACCTGAAGTGAATGGAATATAAGATCTGCTGGGGACCCCTTCCCCCGTCATTGAGTGATTAAACTCCAACCCCAACACCGAGTTGAATTCACGTCCACTCCAGTGCACCATGAGCTGTGAAGAGATTGGAGAATCATGGCTTCCTGAGTGCTCACCTCCAAAATTTCCCTTGCTTTCATAGACCCATTGTAAATGATGCCAGAGCGACGTTATGCCTACACCCAGTGAATATTCTGTGAGGTGGGAAGATCTGCAGAGACTGTTCGCTAATGACGTGCAAATGTATTAAAATAAGGTTCCTGGGGCGGAATTCTCCGACCCCCCACAGGGTTGGGGAATCGCCCAGGGCCGGCGTGAATCCCACCCCTGCCGCGGCCGGAATTCTCCGCCACCCGGGAATCGGCGGGAGCCGTGCTCCCCGCGGTGATTCTCCGGCCCGCGATGGGCCAATGTCCCGCTGCTGACAGGCCTCTCCCGTCGGCGGGAATTGGAGCACCTCTGGTGCCAGCGGGATTGGCAGCGCGAGTGGGCCCCCGGGGTCCTGGGGGGGCACGGGGCGATCGGACCCTGGGGGGTGCCCCCACGGTGGCCTGGCCCACGATCGGGGCCCCCGATCGGCAGGCGGGCCAATGCCGTGGGGGCACTCTTTTTCTTCTGCCGCCGCCACGGCCTCCACCATGGCGGAGGCGGAAGAGACCCCTCGAAGGCCTTCCGGCCAGGCCCGACTCCGGGCGGCAGGCGTCAAAGGTCATTGGCGCCGGTTTTGGCGCCAGTCGGCATGGCGCCAACCACTCCGGAGCAGGCCTAGCCCCTAAAGGTGCACAGAATTCCGCACTTGGCGCCACTCTGCTACGCCGGGACACCCCGCCCGCGGGTAGGGGAGAATCCCGGCCCTGGTCTCCTGCGGTGTGATTCTCACTACTCCACTGGAGGGGGCGGGGGGGTGAAAATTCCAAAACCCAATGAAATTTTTCAATTTTCTCCGGATTTGGAGCCCCGAAGGTGCCCCTCTAGTTAGGAAGTCGCAGTGGGGGGGGGGGGGGGGGGGGGTGTTTCCATCAGTAAGGGGACCCTGGCAGAAATCTCCCCATTCATGGAATCCCTGGGAGTTGTCTCTCTCTTCATGGGGTAACGGCGGGGTGGGGGGGGGGCGATGGGTTCCCTGGGGGGGGTCTCCCTATTAAAGGGGTCACAGGAGTCCATGGGGTGAAGGTCTGGTAGAGGAAGGGTGGGCAGGTAGTGCATTGTGAGGGATGAGGGTGGCCCTTGGATGGACTTCGGGGGCAACTCCCCTTAGGGGTTAATGCCTTTGTCCACTGCAAGGTACACTACGTCAGGGCGATGCCAGGAGTGATCTGCGCCCATATGATTCCCGGTCCAAAGGATCAGAGAATCACAGAGGGCCAGAGACTCTGATGCAAGATCCGTTAATGGATGCACATGGCTCATTAAGACCAATTTGCATTCATTTCATGTAATTTAATTTAATTTCATTTCATTTAACAATCTTTATTGTCACAAGTACGCTTACATTAACACTGCACTGAAGTTACTGTGAAAAGTCCCTGGTCGCCAAATTCTGTTTGGGTTCACAGAGGGAGAATTCAGAATGTCCAATTCACCTAACAAGCACGTTGTTCGGGACTTGTGGGAAGAAACCGGAGTACCTGGAGGAAACCAACGCAGACAGGGGGAGAACATGCAGACTCCACACGGACAGTGACTTAGCCGGGAATGGAACCTGGGATCTGGCGCTGTGAAGCAACAGTGCGAACCACTTTGCCGCTTCTGTTAACGCCTGTTCACAAACCTCCATTCCGGCCCCAGCGGGGTGTCGGAGCATCGGGCTTCGATCGTAATTTTCACCCGACACCCGGGGCGGTATTCTCTGATGCTGAGGCTAAGTGTTGACCCCGTCGGAAACGCCATAGAGAAGTAAACATAGCGTCAACATGGCCTCAGGATCAGCAATCCTGGCCCCCACAGGGGGCCAGCACGGCACTGAAGGGGCCCACGCTGTTTCAGCTGCTGATCCCGGCGTCAACTAGGTGCCGCAGGGTCTGGGCATGCGCAGTGGCACTGGCGTCCATGCGCGCATGCGCAGTGGCTACCCTTCTCTTCAGGGGCTGGTTTAGCTCACTTGGCTAAATCGCTGGCTTTTAAAGCAGATCAAGCAGCCCAGCAGCACGGTTCAATTCCCGTACCAGCCTCCCCGAACAGGAGGCGCTGGAATGTGGCGACTAGGGGCTTTTCACAGTAACCTCATTGAAGCCTACTCGTGACAATAAGCGATTTTCATTTCATTTTTTATTTCATTTCTCCGCACCGGCCCCGACGCAACATGGCGTAGAGCGAAATGGGCCGCTACGGAAGAAAGGAGGCCCTCAGCCCGATAGGCCAGCCCGCCGATTGATGGGCCCCGATCGCGGGCCAGGCCTCAGCAGAGGCCCCCCCCCAAAGGTCGAAATCCCCTTCCCCCCTCCCACAGGCCGTCCCCGGACTCTTCCACGCTGAGGTCCCGCCGGCTGAGAGCAGATTAGAACAGCGCTGGTGGGACTCGGGTTTTTTGTAACGGCCCATTCCGGGCCAACATTCGGTGGGCGGCCCGACAGTCACCACGCCGACCATGCCGGCGCCAATGGTGCCGATTCTATACTCTGCGGAGAATCGTGTCCCGGCAAAGGGGCAGCGTGGCACGATTCACGCCGATCGCAGGGATTCTCCGGCCCGGCCCCGGGCTGAGAGAATCCTGCCCCCGTATCTCCATCCCATCATGAAAAGTGTTTTGGGTGCATGGGTCGGAGAATCCAGCCCAATTTCAGATTGTGGAGCAATTGCCCCGTTTCTCCAACCTGGTAGTCATTTGTTCTATAATTTGGAATGCATTTCCTGGTTGCTTCACATGTTAGCAGACCATTTGTCTCCAACAATTTCTGCAAAACGTTAACCTGAGAATAAAGTGGGAAATTCTGCACAGTACTCAGGTACACTTTTTCTGCTGAACCTGTTACGCAGAACATAAGCACTGAAAACATAATTTTGCTTGTTCTTATTTTTCTGCTTTCTGACAGAATTTCATATCACTTATTAAATTTAAATATTTTACTTTTAATGATACTGTCAAGATCATTTATTAATATTGTCAGCACCAGAGAGCCCAGGACTGGCTCCTGAGGTACTGCATTGGATCACAGAGGTCCAGACTTAATTATGATCATTAATCACTACTCTTTATATCTTATGATTTAGTTAATTTATTATCCATTTTACAGCGTCCTGCTTTGTTTCAGGAGCTTTCACGTTTGCCAAAATAGATTGTGAGAGTTCCCCATTTGAAATCCTTTCAAAATAAAACCTCCTCGCATTCTAACTATCTGCATGCAACAATTCTGGTCGATGCTCAGACTATTTGGGTCTGTTTCCAGGGCCTGAACTGTTTCTATACCAACAAGCGTGCATCACGCATTTAATGTAATAAAGTGTACTCAGATGCTTTACAGCAGTGTTCTTCAAACTTTTTTTCCAGGGACCAATTTATACCAACCGGCCAACCTTCAGGACCCAACCCGGCCGACCTTCGCGACCCATGCCGGCCGACCTTCGTGACCCACGCCGGCCGACCTTCGCGACCCATGCTGGCCGACTTTCACGGCCCACGCCGGCCGACCTGCGTGACCCACCATTTTCTCTTACCTTGTTTGCTGCTGACAAAAATGGAGGAAATGGTTTTGGGTCCCTTTGGCCCTCGTACACGCTGCTCCAATGGAACCTGTTGGATGAAGGTGAAGCCTTCCGGTGTCGGAATGTATGGAGTCTCCATCTGTCCAAAGTTCTGAATTTTTTCCTGTAAATTTTTATCAAATAAACACCCCCTCCCCGAACTTGTAAAAAACAAAAAATTTTTAAATGAGTAAAATAAATTTAAAAAATGAATAAAACCCCCAGGAACTTGCAAAAAAACTAAAATGAATAAAATAAATTTTAAAATGAATAAAACCCCCCGATCGTGTAAAAAAAATAAAATGAATAAAATAAATGAAACAAATAAAAACTAAATGAATAAAATAAATGAATAAAAACCACTACAGAACTTGTAAAACAAAAAGCTGCAGCCGGTTAAAAAAATAGCAGCCGCACTGCGCATGCGTGCCTGATTTGCACATGCGCGATCATCGTGTGCGCATGCACAATGCGGCCGAATGTTTTTAACATGTTCGCGGAATGCGCATATGCGCCGATCATCGTGCACACATGCTCATTGCGGCCGAATTTTTTTTTAACGTGTTCACGGAATGCGCATGCGCGCTGATCATCGTGCGCTCTGCGGCCGAATATTTTTTTTGACATGTTCCTGGCCACTTGCAGCCGGCGTTATGAAAAGCCGGCTGCTGCATGGGGATTTGCGCGATCGGGAGCGCCGCGGACAACGGCTCCGCGACCCTCCCGACACCCGCCCGCGACCCACCTGTGGGTCGCGCCCCCGACTTTGAAGAACACTGCTTTGCAGGAACATTAGCAAAACAAGATTGACACCCATCACATAGGAGTTACCAGGACTGATGGTGAAAACTTTAATCAATGGGCTAAATTTTAAGAAGTATCTTCAGGGAAGAGGGAGAGATATGGAGGCAGACAGGTTTAGGGAAGGAATTCCAAAAGCTGGGCCTTCTCAGCTGAAGGCACCGTTACAAATAGCAAAGTGACATTGGGGTCGAGCAAGGGGCACGAATTGGAAGAACACAGGAATCCTAGAGAGCTGCAAAGCAGTATATAGATAGGAAGCAGAAAGCCCATGGAAGGATTTGAAAGCAAGAATGAGCATTTTAAAATGCAATTGTTACCAGACGAGGAAGTGATGGAGGGTCAATGAGCTCAGAGTTGGTAGGTGAACAGGACTTGGTGAGAACTAAGATAATAAAATACATAGTTCGTCGGAATAGGAACCTGAACCTGAGTTGTCTTGGGAACTTTTCCTTCTCTCTTTAAAGTGTTTTTGGATTGTTCACAAATCCAATCCAATTCAATATTAACTTCTGGCTCCCTACCATAGATGTGAAGCTTAATTCGTATTATTTTCATTATGTGTTGCCATTTCAATCATCTGTGGCCTGGTTTTTAATGTGCTCCGAAAGTATTCAGGCATGGAATTTATTTCTACCTTCCTTTCCTGAAGTATTCTTGGCTGTATTCCAGCTGATCTCATTGCCTTATGCATATCTTTGCACACTTTTAATGATTATTTCATTAAGGATGATTAACACAAACATAATTGTTTCTTCTACTCTTTCAAGCATCAGGATGAGAATGTCACCATCCTCCCACAAATTCAAGGAAGAAAAAAGAAATGATTGGATATTCCCACCACTTACCCACTCCCATTATTTCACGTGTTGTGCAACTCACATCTTTTTTAGCGCAGTGTCTACGGCAAACATAGCAAGAAAAATACCTAATTCATTCCATCTCTATCGTTTATAATTTATTTTATTTTTTTAAATTTTCATTCCCATGTTGTTTGCTTGACCATTTTTCCTTTATTTATTTGTTTTCTACTTTCTATTTCTATTGTCTTCCTAATTTCTAGGCATATAGGCATTTCTAGCACGTTAGCACAGAGGTAAAAGCCAGGGTCCCGGGTTCGATTTGCCGGCTTGGGTCACTGTCTCTGCGTTGTCTGCACATTCTCCCCGTTCTGCGTTGGTTTCCTTCAGGTGCTCTGGTTTCATCCCACAGTTCAAAGATGTGCAGGTTAGGCAGATTGGCTATGCTGAATTGCCCTTCGTGTCCAAAAAAAGGTAAGGTAAATTGGGGTTACGGGGATAGGGTGGAAGTGTGGGTATAGGGTGGCGGTGGGGGCTTAGGTAGGGTGCTCTTTCCAAGGGCTGGTGCAGATTCGATGGGCTGAATGGCCTCCTTCTGCACTGTAAATTCTGTGATTCTGTAATACTTCAGACCCTGATTTCTGAACCAGTGATTTGTTCCTGAAACTGCGATCATCACTTTTAGTTGAAATGAAATGGAAAATATACAGCAAAGTGTGATAAAGTTCCACTGACGTTTACTTGGCAAAAACTAGCTGAACCCTGAACAAGATATATCAGAGACATGCAGAACCATGGTCTGTGCTGAGTTAGCTGATTTTTGCCAGGTCAATACCAAGAATTCTACAACTGAACTAAATACAGTTGAGCAATGATTGAGGAGAAAAGCGTGCTGATTGGAATCCAATGACTCCAGTGCAAAGTGCATGTACGTGAATGACAAATGATTGATTGAATGTGGTTTATTTTCTTCATCTGATGCACTGTCAAGGTCAATTTTCAATTTTACTTTCTTAACATTAACTGGATGGAGTACACTGAGGATAATTGAAAGGAAAGGGTTATACAGTGTATCAGGGCTTGCCTTTTTTCCCCCAATTATGTAAAATAAAACAAAATTTGATAGACTCCATTGTGGATGTGTGATTCTTCCCACCTAATCTGTCTTTCCATCGGTGACTCTTAATGGCCAGGTGATAAAAATTAAAACCTCCCATATTGTGTCGAAAAAGTTACGAGACTGTGTTAAATCCACTTGAGTGCAAATGTGCTCAATATTCAAAGTTCAGGGGCGGAATTCTCCGACCCCCCGCAGGGTCGGAGAATCACCCGGGGCCAGCGTAAATCCCGCCCCCGCCGTGGCCAGAATTCTCCGCCACCCGGGAATCGGCGGGGGCGGGAAGCGAGCCCAGCCGGTCGGTGGGCCCCCTGTGTCGGTCGGTGGGCCCCACATGGCGATTCTCGGGCCAAAGTCCCGCCGCTGTCAGGCCTCTCCCGCCGACGTGGTTTAAACCACCTCTGGTGCCGGCGGGAGCAGGCGGCACGAGCGGGCCCTGGAGTCCTGGGGGGGGGTGCGGGGCGATCGGACCCCGGGGGTGCCCCCACGGTGGCCTGGCCCACGATCGGGGCCCACCGATCGGCGGGCGGGCCTGTGCCGTGGGGGCACTCTTTTTCTTCTGCCGTCACCACGGCTTCCACCATGGCGGAGGCGGAAGAGATCCCCTCCACCGCGCATGTGCCGGGGTGATGTCAGCGGCGGCTGACACTCCGGCCCATGTGCGGACTCTCGCCGACCGGCGAAGGTCTTTTGGCCAGCCCTGACGCCGGTCGGCGTGGCGCCAAAGGCCGTTGACGCTGGTGGGCGGAGCGGGAGCCACTCCGGCGCGGGCCTAGCCCCTAAATGTGCGGAGAATTCCGCACCTTTGGGGAGGCTCGACGCCGGAGTGGTTCTCGCCACTCCGTTACGCCCCCCCCGGGTAGGGGAGAATCCCGGCCCACGTTTCTTTTAATTTGTTTATGTGATAGGGACATTGCTGGCAAGGCCAGTATTTATTGCCCAGCCCTAATTGCACGTGAGAAGGTGGCGGTGAGCTGCTGTCGGGAACTGCTGCAGGCGGGGGGGGGGGGGGGGGGGGGGGGGCACGGTAGCACAGTGGTTAACACAGTTGCATCACAGCTCCAGGGTCCCAGATTTGATTCCCGGCTTGGGTCACTGTCTGTGTGGAGGCTACATATTCTCCCCGTGTCTGCGTGGGTTTCCTCTGGGTGCTCCAGTTTCTTCCCACAGTCCAAAGATGTGCAGGTTAGGTGGATTGGCCATTCTAAATTGCACTTAGGTTAGGTGAGGTTAAGGGGATAGGGTGGAAGTGTGGGTTTAAGTGGGGTGCTCTTTCCAAGAGCTGGTGCAGACTTGACGGGCTGAGTGGCCTTCTTTTGCACCGTAAATTATATGATATAGTGCAGGTACATCCACAGTGCTGTTAGTGTGGGATTCATTTCATTTCGACTTAGTGACAGGAAAGAAATGACAAAATAGTCCCAATGTAGTGTGAATTGGAGGGGAACTGTAGGCTATAATCTACATTTGCTGCCCTTGTCTTTCCAGCAACTCCATTCAGTAGTCTTTGATAAAGGATGCCTTCTCTTATATACCCTCTTGCAATTCTTTCACTTTTATACCACCTACATCTTTCCTGTTCCTCTGTTTATCCGTTCTCGGAATTGCCAATGCCATCTCCACTGGTAAGCCAGACCACTCTTCTTCCTAAATACGTTCTCTTCTTCAGTCACTGCAATTCAACTGTATGAAGAGGTTATAAATGCAGGAACTGTGCTGACAGATATTGCACACTACAAGGGAAGCCATCAATGTATTATGGCTCATGCTGCAATGTGATAGGCAGTCCACCTCCGCAATGGCACAAATTACCAATAGCTGTGACAATGACCACTGCTTTGAATCTTCATCTCATGGTGGGTTATTCCAAGGTGCCTTTAGAAAAGCACTAACATTAATCATTCAGCAGCGCAAAGATAGATTATGCAAATCACATTTGCTTGGTCTGTTAGAACAACTCAGTTAATTGCCTTCCTCAAAGACAGCCCAATGCATAACAAAGTACACCAATTTTATAAATTACAATGACTGCTTCCAAATTGTCATTCAGCCCTTTCCATTAATCCTATTTTCTATGTCATACAGAAAAGATTCCAATCGTTTAATGTTGAGTTTGTTTTTGACAGTAATATCACATCATCTCAGTGAATTCTCACCTTTTGTATTGCTGCTGCATGATTTAATTTACTCTTTAAGAATATATGGATATATTCTTTCTTCCAGGAAGTGTTCGTGACTCCTGTCACTACCATCTGTATCTGTGACTCGTGGTACTTGTTCCCAAGATATTAGCTGAGTGTAATAGAGTAAAGGGTTAACAACAGAACACCCGATGTGGCTTGGTGTCACAGTGGTTAGCACTGCTGCCTAACAGCGCCAGGGACCCAGGTTCAATTCTGGCCTTGGGTAACTGTCTCTGTGGAATTTGCACATTCTCTCCGTGTCTGTGTGGGTTTCCTTAGGGTGGATTGGTTTCCTCCCCCAGTCCAAAGATGTGCAGGTTAGGTGGATTGGCCATGCTAAATTGCCCCTTAGCGTCTAAAAAAGGTTAAGTGGGGTTACTGGGTTACAGGGATAGGGTTAGGCGTGGATCTTGATAGGGTGCTCTTTCAGAGGGCCACTGCAGACTCAATGAGCTGAATGGCCTCCTTCTCTACTGTAGGGATTCTATGATTCTATGTATTCTAAGGTCAGAGATGGGAATGTCTGTAGATGACTGCACAATGTTCAGTAACATTCGCAACTCCTCAGATAATGAAGCCATGTTCAAATGCAGCAAGATCTGGACAATATCTAGGCTCGGGCTGACAAGTGATAAGTAACATTCACACCACACAAGTGCTGGGCAATGACTATCAACAACAAGAGAAATCAAACCACCACCCCAAGACATTCAGTGGTATAATAATAATAATCTTTATTAGTGTCACAAGTAGGCTTACATTAACAATGCAATGAAGTTATAAATACTGTGGTTAGAAGAGCAGGTCAGAGGCTAGGAATTCAGCAACAGCTAACTCACCTCCTGACTCCCCAAAGCCTGTCAATCATCTACAAGCATCAAGTCAGGAATGTGGTGGAATGCTCTGTACCTGCCTGGATGAATGCAGCTCAAATAACACTCAGGAAGTTCAACACCATCCATTCAATGCAACCCATTTGGTTAGAATCCCATCCACAAACATTCACTCCCTCTACCCCTGAGATTTAATAGCAGCAGTGTGCACCATTTACAAGATGCACAGCAGGAACTCGCCGTCTCCTGAGACAGCTCCTCCCAAATCCATGACCACTACCCTCTTGTCAGAGGTTGACTTGCAATGAAACACACAGCGCTGCAGTGCAGGCCCCCGGCCAATGTGGGTGGGTGGGGGGGGGAGGGGGTATATGTTGGCCGGGGTGGCTGTGTGTGCCCCTAAAAGTGAAAGTCTGCCTCTGCTGCAAAGCCTTCAGCGAGGTGAGGAGGATGTGTTGGCCAGTGGCTGTCGAGGGGAGCAGCAGGACGACTCTCGACCTCCAGATCAGGGCTGAGGAAGATGGACAGGAAACCAACCAAAACGAACAGATGTCACCAGGCCAGGGGCACAGGCTGTCGCTGAGGGCCGAGGCTCAAGGCTGGCCATCCAAACGAGAACTGAGAGGTGGACAGAGCAGCAGTCGGGAGCTGCAAAGAAGGCCACGCAACGCTGACACTGTGAATTGAGGAATTGGAGAGTAGCGGCCAACGGGAGCGGGGCAACTCAACCTGAGCCAGAGGCTAGCCAGGCAGCAGGGCTGAGGGTTAGGGCTGGGCTGGACAGCAACCGGTCTGGAGAGCGAGGGCGAGATTTGGGGTTTCTATGCCTTGTATTGTGTGAACTGAGGGTGGGTGAGGTCAACAGTTGCATTTACGCCCTTCGGGGTGGGGGTCAACATCATTGTGGGTGCGGCTCAATGTCATTGGGGTGGGGCTCACCATCATTGTGGGTGGGTCTCAATGTCATTGGGATGGTGCTCACCATCATTGGGGGTGGGTCTCAATGTCATTGGGGTGGTGCTCACCATCATTGTGGGTGGGTCTCAATGTCATTGGGGTGGTGCTCACCATCATTGTGGGTGGGTCTCAATGTCATTGGGGTGGTGCTCACCATCATTGGGGGTGGGACTCAATGTCATTCGGGGTGGGCACACCATCATTGGGGGTAGTGCTCGATGTAATTCGGGTGGGGCTAACCATTATTGGGGGTGGGATTGACCATCATTGGGGGCAGGTCCCCCTGCCACCAAGGAAACGGGCTGTGATGTGGGGACCCTGCAAAGAGGGAGAGCGCAGGGTCCCCAAAAGTGTAAATCTGCTTCTGCCTCTTGCGGTTGCTTGTGGTGACATTGGGTTTATGTTTTTTCCATCTCGGTAATGTGAATTGACTTATTTGTTTTTGAGGAAGAAGCATTCCTTATTGTCATTGATTGCTACTCGAGGCTTATTAAACTAAATCGATCGCATGGTGACATGACAGAAGCAGTCGTTTAATCACTATAGAGAATTTATGCAACATGGGGCGGGATTCTCCCTTTTGGAAGCAGACTTTCCACGCCGTCGCGTTTCACGATAGCGTGAACGGACCGCTGGGAGTTATGATTCTGCCCCCTACAGGGGTACAGCACAGTGCTGGAGCAGTTCACGCCGCTCCAGCCTCCCATCCCGGCGCGAACTGTGTGCTGCGGGATCCGCTCATGCGCAGTGGCGCCGCGCCAACCTGCGCTTGAGCGGTGGCCTCCCTCAACGCGCAGGCCCCGACGCAACATGATGCGGGAGTTCAGGGGCCGGGGTGGAAGAAAATAGGCCCGGGGAGCGAGAGGCCGGCATGCCGATCGGTGGGCCCCAATCGCGGGCCAAGCCCCATCGGAAGCCCCCCGGAGTCGAAGCCCCCCTCCCCCCCCCCCCCCCCACCCCCACAGGCCGCATCCCAACCCTGCACACAGAGTTTGCGTCGGCTGCGACCAGGTGTGGAAAGCGCCGGCGAGACTCAGCCTTTTTAGAGCGGCCGTTTGGCCTATTCCGGCCCGGCAACGTACATTGGCGCGGGACTGGCGCCGCACCAAACGCGCTGCCGCCAGTGGCGCCGATTCTCTTCTCCGCGGAGATTCTAGTATCAGACGGTGGGCCACAATTTGCTAATGTTGCAAAGGAATATGGATATGCTCCTGTAAAGAGTTCACCTCATCATCCTCAAGCAAATGGCGAAGCTCTGAGAAGTGTATGTGTAAAAAAGCACATACTGGAATTGTTAAGTTGTATTTAAGGCATTTGGATCAGTCTGGAGTGCTCTGCAATTGTCTCAGGCTCCACAGCTGTGCTTCAGAAAGAGACCCAGTTGGGCAAAGAGAAGGAAGGTGGTCAAGGGAAAATGGAAGTTCAGGGAGACAATTAGCAGCAACGTGAAGAGAAAATAGAGTATTAACCATTCCTTGCTAAAATCTAACACAAGAAACATTTCCTTACTGATTAGACAGTCCCTTCTACATGTTCTCTTTTTCCCGTCACAAATATGTTATCATCCATAGAATCTTATCTACAAACATAAACATAAACTATTCCAATTCATTTGAAAAAAAAAATGAAATGAAATGAAAATCGCTTATTGTCACAAGCAGGCTTCAAATGAAGTTACTGTGAAAAGCCCCTAGTCGCCACATTCCGGCGTCTGTTCGGGGAGGCTGGTATGGGAATCGAACCGTGCTGCTGGCCTGCTTTCAAAGCCAGCGATTTAGCCCTGCGCTAAACCAGCCTACCATTTCAAACATTGCCAAAATGTTGCCTGTACACACACTTTACCATCATTTTACTTACAATGCATAATGTATATCACAACCATTCCTTCATTTTGTGCTTCCCCTTTGTATCTCTGTGAAAGTTGGCTACCCCTTTTGCCTATTTAACATCAGTAACTGCATTTCAAAAGCAATTTATTGGGACAATCTGGTGCTATTGATGGGAAGCATGGATCCTTCCACATCCAGAATGGGTGTCATTTCATTAATATGCATCTTGTCCTATAACCAGGGGCACAAAATTATGCAAGTGAATGCCTTCAATACGATAACTGTCACTCATCTTTTTGTTTTATGGAAATCCAAATGTTCCCATTATAATTTAAAGAGGCTGGAAAACTGGACAGAAGGCTCCTTGGAGCTCAAGAATAATCTCTATCTTCCCAGATTTGGTCTTCACTCACCCTTGAGACAGCTACAAACAATTAAGGAAGGCAGCCCTCCCCCTTCCCACTCCCCACCCTCACCTCCACTCCCTCCCAGGTCACAGTGCCTTCTGATATGACATATCCAGTGTTTAAAAGAAACAGTCTTGATCCTCTCCCCACCCGTTGTCTTTATACCCAATTTTTAAAAAAAATCATTCACAGGATGTGGGTGTGGCTGGTTAGGCCAGCATTTATTGCCCATCCCTAGTTGTCCAGAAGATGGTGGTGAGTTGCCTTCTTGAACCGCTGCAGTGCTTGAGGTGTAGTTACACCAATGAGCTGTCAGGGAGGGCGGTCCAGGAGGTTGCCCCAGTGACAGTGAAGGAACGGCGATATATTTCCAAGTCGGGGTGATGAGTGACTTGGAGGGGAACCTCCAGGTGGCAGGGTTCCCAGTGTGGTGAATGTAATATATATATATATATATATGATTCACTGTCAGCGCAGTAGCGCTATCCTACCACTAGGGGGGAGTGGCTCTGGGAGTACTCAGGAATTTGTACTGGGCTCCACCCTTGGCTCTGCCCACGACTCCTCCCCCTAGTGCAGCTGTATAAATACCCTTGTCCAGAGTCAGCCTGAGTTCACTAAGAGTTCATCAACGGGTAACAGGCTGGCTCTGAAGTAAGTCGATTAAAGCCTAGATTCATATCGGAAACACGTGTCTGGTGAATTGATGGTTCCATCACCCAGGTATCTGTTGCTCTTGTCCTTCTAGATGGTAGTGGTCGTGTTTTTGGAAGATGCTGTCTAACGAAGCTTGGTGAGTTACTGCAGTGCATCTTGTAGATGGTACACACGGCTGCCACTGTTTTTGCGTGGTGGAAGGTTTAAGTATTTGTGGAAAGGGGAGCAATCAAACGGACTGCTTTGTCCTTGGTGGAGTCGAGCTCCTTGATTGTTGTTGGAGCTGCACTCATCCAGGCAAGTGGTGAGTGTTCCATTACACTCCTGACTTGTGCCTTGTAGATGGTGCACAGGATTTGTTGGGTCAGGATGTGAGTGACGCGCCGTAGGATTCCTAGCCTTTAACCTGTCGTGGTAGTCACAGTATTAAATAGTTAGTCCAGTTAGTCTCTGATCAATGGTAACCCCAAGGATGTTGATTGTGGGGGATTCAGTGATGGTAATGCAATTGAATGTCATGGGGTGGTGGTTAGATCCTCTTGTATGGCACGAATGTAGCTTTCCACTTGTCAGCCTGGATATTGCCCAGGTCTTGCTGCATTTGGATATGGACTGTTTCATTATCTGAGAAGTCACAAATAGTGCTGAACATTGTGTAGTCATCCGCAAACATCCCCACTTCTGACCTAATGAATGAAGGGAGGTTGTTGATGAAGCAGCTGAATATGTTTGGGCCTAGGACACTACCCTGATGAACTCCTGCAGTGATGTCCTGGAGCTGAGATGATTGACATCCATTAATCACAGCCACCTTCATTTGTGCCAGGTATGACTCCAACCAGTGGAGAGTTTTCCCCCTCATTCCCATTGACTCCGGTTTAGCTAGGGTTTCTTGATGCAATACTCGGTCAAATGCTGCCTTGATGTCAAGGGCAGTCACTCTCACCTCACCTCTGGCATTCAGCTCTATTGTCCATGTTTGAACCAAGGCTGCTGTAATGAGGTCAGGAGCTGAGTGACCCTGGCGGAATCCAAACTGAGCATCCATGAGCAGGTTATTGCTGAGTAAGTGCCTCTTGATAGCATTGTTGATGACTCCTTCCATCACTTTGCTGATGTTGGAGAGTAAACTCCATGGGCAGCACGGTAGCATGGTGGTTAGCATAATTTCTTCACAGCTCCAGGGTCCCAGGTTCGATTCCCAGCTGGGTCACTGTCTGTGCGGAGTCTGCACGTCCTCCCTGTGTGTGCGTGGGTTTCCTTCGGGTGCTCCGGTTTCCTCCCACAGTCCAAAGATGTGCGGGTTAGGTGGATTGGCCAAGAAAAATTGCCCGTAGTGTCCTAAAAAGTAAGGTTAAGGGGGGGGGGTTGTTGGGTTACGGGTATAGGGTGGATACGTGGGTTTGAGTAGGGTGATCATGGCTCGGCACAACATCGAGGGCCGAAGGGCCTGTTCTGTACTGTACTGTTCTAAACTGATAGGGCGGTAATTTGCTGGGTTGAAGCTGTCCTGTTTTGTGTGAACTGGACACACCTGGGCAACTTTCAACATTGCTGGGTAGATGCCAGCGTTGTGGCTGTGCTGGAACAATTTGGCTAGGGGCGCAGCAAGTTCTGGAGCACAAGTCTTCAGTACTATTGCCGAGATATTGTCAGGACCCATAGCCTTTGCAGTATCCAGTACCTTCAGCTTCAGTTTCTTGATATCACGTGAAGTGAATCGTATTGGCTGAAGACTGGCATCTGTGATACTGGGGACCTCCGGAGGAGACCGAGATGGATCATCCACTCAGCACTTCTGGCTGAAGATCGTTGCAAATGCCTCAGCCTTGTTTTTTGCACAGATGTGCTGGGCTCCTCCATCATTGAGGATGGGGATATTTGTAGAGACTTCTCCTCCAGTGAGTTGTTTAATTGCCCACCACGATTCACCATTCAGGACTACAGAGCTTAGATCTGATGTGTTCGTTGTAACATCAAAACTTTTAGTTGCGCTATATGTAGATGATGTAATTGCAAACCTGCCATCTGAGCCTATATGGCACCTGTTACATCAGCACATTTGTTCAGGTAACATATAGAAATTAAGATTGTGACTGATGGTCAGATGGATATGTAATTTCTTCATTTTGTGTATGAATTATAGTGGTCCTACTGGTACTGTAGGACAACTGCATTTTCATCCCTTTCATGTGCCAAATGGTTTTGCCTCAAAACCAAGTTGTTGTGCACTGCCTCAGAACATCTCCTACTAAAATCAAACATAACTTTTTCACCCAGAATTGAAACTGTTTTCTTAATTTTATTGGCTCCGTACTTCCCAAGGTATATACCTAAACAAACAGTTGAAGGACCAGATGGACTTCTTAATGAATATATAATTTAAAACCCTCAGGCCTACTTCACGTGTTCCCTCACAGACTTAAGTTGTGTGGCAATGTTTGAGCACATACATTTCTGGCCCCATGCACATAATTCAAATGCAAAAGTCTCCTCTTACTTCCTGAAGAGTAACAGACTGCCTGTCTGCCATGGTTGTGAACTCCTGGAGCACCCTTGAGTATAAGCAAAAGCCTAATCCGCTGAGACAGTTACTTTCAAGTCAACAGAAACACAAAAAAAAGGCTTTGCAGATGCTGCACTTTAGAATAAATATAAATAATTTATTGGAAGGACAACTATTTGTGTCGTACAACAAATCTTGGACTGTCAGATTTCTTTTTGCTTTAGAGTGTTACTTTAAAAAAAATCTTAGCCCTATAGTAAGAGTATCCCAGGACTTCTAAGCACCTTGTGATGAATATAGAAATTGTTATTAAAAGTCTGGCTTAAAGTACATATTTGTTGCAGAAATATTATTAAAGAAGCTAGGTTAAGGTATCCAGACTGTGTGCCTGCTAAAGCTGAAATTGAAATGAAAATCGCTTATTGTCACAAGTAGGCTTCAAATGAAGTTACTGTGAAAACCCCCTAGCTGCCACATTCCGGCGCCTGTTCAGGGAGGCTGTTACGGGAATTGAACCGTGCTGCTGGCCTGCCTTGGTCTGCTTTCAAAGCCAGCGATTTAGCCCTATGCTAAACAGCTCCTGTAGTTAAGAAGTCATAAAAAGTGAGGTCATGCTTGCTTCTAACTATTTACTTGTTTACATATAGAGCGCCAATGGGATATTATTATGGTGAAGATTTTCTGGAGAGTGGATAATTTATAAGGTGTTGTATTTAGTCCTAGTTAAGCAGGTCATGTACCATCTTAGTGAGATACAGATGATGGAATTAATTAGAAGAACTGTCTGTAGTTTTGCAGTCTGACATAGAATGGGGCAGCACAGTGGTACAGTGATTAGCACTGCTGCCTCACAGCACAAGGGACCTGGATTCAATTTCGGCCCTGGGTGACCGCCTGTGTGGAGTTTGCACTTTCTCCCCATGTCTGTGTCGTTTTCCTCCACGTGATCTGGTTTCCTCCCTCAGTCCAAAGATGTGCAGCTTCAGTCGATTGGCCATGCTAAATTGCTCCTTAGGGTGTGATCCAACGGCCATGCTGCACTTGAAAAACAGCCACAAGTGGGGACCAGATGGAACAGTACACGTGGGGATCTCCCAAGGGATTAGAGGCTGCATGCCCTTTGGGCAGGGTGGTGCCCTGGCACTGCCAGCACCAGCTTGCACTCTGGCAGTACCAGCCTGGCACATTAGCAATGCCAGCCTGGCACACTGGCAGTGCCACATGGATGCAGGCCTGACACTGCCAAGGTGCCCAGATGGCATCTCCAGCTGGCATTGGCACAGCCAAGGTGCCAAGCTGGCATTTGGTGCGTGCGTGCAATCTCGCCAGGGGTGCCCTGTGTAGTGTTGAAAGATGCGGAGATAGGGACCCTCCCATTGTGCCTTCGAGCTAGGACAGTCGGGGATCGCTTCGGGGGCCTCAGAAATTGGGGACGGCATTTTAAAATGACGTCCTGATCTCTCGCTACACCGGGGAATACCGGCAAGCGGAGCTTCCCAGTGGACAAAATGGGACTATGTGCGGCCTTGGCCACACATTCCCTACTCAGGCCCCATATAAAAAGCGAGTCGTGGTAAATAGCCACGAACATTTAGTTGAATTGCCCTCTTAGTGTCCAAAGATGTGCAGATTAGGTGGAGTTATAGGTTATGAGGACAAGGCGAGGGAGTGGGCCTAGGTAGGGTGCTCTTTCAGAGGCTTGGTGCAGGCCCCATGGGCTAAATGGCAATTTAGGAATTCACTGTTTCTATTTGAGTCTCACAAAACAGAAGGACTTTAAGTTGAACAGCAGTTTTGCCAAATGCTGCTAGGCTAAGCAGGAGTGTACTGAATCTACTCCTGAAAGTCTCTACACAACTAAGCAAGTAAACTTTATTTGTTATTTGGGGCAGCACGGTAGCATGGTGGTTAGCATAAATGCTTCACAGCTCCAGGGTCCCAGGTTCGATTCCCAGCTGGGTCACTGTCTGTGCAGAGTCTGCATGTCCTCCCCGTGTGTGCGTGGGTTTCCTCCGGGTGCTCCGGTTTCCTCCCACAGTCCAAAGATGTGCGGGTTAGGTGGATTGGCCATGCTAAATTGCCCGTAGTGTCCTAAAATGTAAGGTTAAGGGGGGGTTGTTGGGTTACGGGTATAGGGTGGATACGTGGGTTTGAGTAGGGTGATCATTGCTCGGCACAACATCGAGGGCCGAAGGGCCTGTTCTGTGCTGTACTGTTCTGTGTTCTGTGTTAGTGGCATTTGAACTGCCTTGGGTTGTATAATTGGAGTTAGTAGCCTGTATAGATAGTCATTTCAAGTTTTTCCTGCGTTTAATAACAGTTTGACAATTGTAAAGCTATTTTCGTTTATGTTAATATGGTTAAGTTCAAGTTTATTTTCACATAAAAGATACCTATTGGTCAGAGTTATCATTCCTGGGGTGAAGTATTCTTTCCTCGCAGTTTTACAAGTTAAAAAGATTGTTTAGAGTTCTCATTTGGTGTACTAACTAATGTTGGGATCTGGTCTGGGTTCTGAACAACCCACAATATGAATCATGTGACATTCAATTTGGAGCTCCTCAGTGAGGTTTCAATTCAACATGTTCTTCAGAAATTACAGAATGCTCGTTAGTTTCTGCTATTCTATGGTCTTTTAAAATTCTGTATATTCAGGCTCTCAGTGGGCGGGATTCCCTGTTCCCCGCCATCGATTTTGTAATTGGCAATTGGGCGGAGAATCCCTTGTGGCGCCGAAATCGGGGACGGCGCCTGTTTGACGCAGGTTTCGTATGCTCCGCCCCCTCTGAAACGTATCATGGCGCCACGTGCCGCACGCCGTTGGGACGGCCTCAGCGCCACCTGAAGGCCCTCCCTTGAAGCTCTGTCCTTGATGGGCCGAGTTCCCGACGGCGCGGTACACTTTTGGTTGCAGCCATGCGGGAACCCGACCTGCTGGCTGCGGACTGTGTCCAGCACCGCCACAGTCAGATGGGCACCGTGCTGCTGGCTGGGGGGACTTCCGCGAGGGCAAGAGCTATGGGGACTGGTGGGAGGTGGCCAGGGGGTGGCTAGGGGGGCACTATCTCACAGGTCAGGTCTGCGCACGCCAGCGCCATGTTTTATGGCGCGATCGCTGCAGTTCACGCCATGCGCATGGGCGGCCATGGACCCGGCCATTCTCCAGCTGTTTATTTTGTGGAGGGCGGACGCTTTACATGGCACGGCTGCTAGCCCCTCACTGGTCGCAGCATCGGTGAGAGGGCGCCGCCGATTTTTTCCCCATAAAACGGCTCAGATCCTCCACACTTAGCCTCAGAATCGGAGTATCAATCGGAGTTTCAAGTTACCAATCGGAATGCAGAGCAGATTTCAGAAGTATGCAAAAAGCCAAAGGGCATATCACTGCAACATTTATCTGAGGCTGAAATGAATTACTGGTTTTGTAACCTAAGACAACACTTATGTGAAACTGAACCTTGTCAGGGTAACTACTTTATTTCTTTCTTTCTTGGTCAGCTGCTGTGATCCCTGCTGGAAATCCCAATAAAAGTACATTTATAGTGTGAATAAAGAAAATATAAATATATATAGAGTGATCTTCAGCTTTAGAGATTGGAGTTCTAAATCAGTTCACAGTAAGGTGACTAAAATGCAAACTACCTTTTGAAGCACTGAAATAAATCCAGTAAGAGTATGACGAATCCTGGTAAGTTCTTCACAGTGACAATTGGAAACACACATGCACTGTAGATTATAAAGACTCCAAACACTTTCCATACAGTGAAGTGCAGTGACTGTTGTCATGCAGTAAATGGAACCACCAATATGCATGCAGCAAGATTCCACAAACAGTCATTCGAAGAATGTCCTGTTAGTGTGCTGTTGGAGCCAGAAGGACCATTGGTCAAGCAAGGAGAATTTTCTGCTCCTCTCAGATAGAACCATGGGATATTTAATATCCTCCTGAATCAACAGGGCATAACTTTGTTCAACGTCTTTCCTGAAGGGTGGCATTTCTAACAATGTGACACTCCCTCAGTACTATCCTGGAGCATTACACTGACCTCAAACAGACTAGCTTCAGACTCAGCGGATGAACAGCTAACGACTTGAAGATGCACGATGAGGACATTATTAACTATAACTAGAACGAAGTTGAAGTCTTGGAGTTCATGAGGTTTTAGAGATGCAAGCTTCAGTGCCTTATCTCAATTGGCCACCTTGTTCAAAAAAAATGCTTTCCCTATTGACTGCCATTTGCATCAGAGTTTTAGGCTGCCCTGTTATCTCTTCTGAAATCTTCTTGAAACCAAAACTGATTTCTGCTGTCATGGTAAGTATCTTTCTGAGCAAAGGTCAACAATTTTACTCCATCAAGTCGTCTTTGTGTACCAACCTGAAACAAGACAAACCACATTTTACACGACTCGAGTAAGAAAATGACAGCCCTTAGGATAAAGGTACAGCTTTCCATTATGCTCCAGATCCTGAAATTGCAGCAATAAAATCAATTCCCTGATTATATAGAAACTTTCAGCACAGAAGGATGTCTCTCAACCCATTGTGTATGCGCAAAAGACCTATCCAGTCTAATCCATTTTCCAGCTCTTCATTCATAGTTCTGTAGATTATGACACTTCAAGTGCATATCTAAGTACTTTTTAAATGCCATGAACAGCCCCTAAAAAGGGGCTGTTTAGCACACTGGGCTAAATCGCTGGCTTTGAAAGCAGACCAAAGCAGGCCAGCAGCATGGTTCGATTCCCGTAACAGCCTCCCCGAACAGGTGCCGGAATGTGACGACTAGGGACTTTTCACAGTAACTTCATTGAAGCCTACTCGTGATAATAAGCATTTTTGTTTTTCTGTCTCCAACTCTTCAAATAGCTAATTCCAGGCCTTCACCACCCATAATCTCAGAGTAAAGGGTCACCCATGTACGACAGGAATGGTTGAGGAATTTCTTTTCTCGGAGGGTAGTGAATCTGTGGAATTCATTATTGTAAAGGGCTGTAGAGGCTAGGTCATTAAGTATGTTCAGTGCTGAGATACACAGATTTTTAATCAATAAGGGAATCAAGGGTTATGGGGATAAGGTGGGAGTTGAGGATTATCAGATCAGTTTTGATCTCATTGAATAATGGAGCAAACTCGATGGGCCAAATAGCCTACTTCTGCCCCTCTGACTTATAGTCTTATGGTCACCCTCTGAGTGATAAAAGATCTTCCCCTCTAATATTTCTACTAATTACTTTAAATCTATTCCTAATCATTGACATGTCTACAAAGGGAAATATGTCCTTACTATCCACTCTATTTAGGCACATCATAAATTTCTACATCTCAATTAATTCTCTTCTCAGCCTCCTCTGTTCCAAAGAAAACAACTCCAACCTACCCAATTGTTCCTCTGGGCTAAAATTATCCAGCCCTGGCAACATCTTTATAAATTTCCTCTGTGCCTTCTCCAGTGTGGTCGCAGCCTTCCTGTAATGCCTAGTGACACGAACTGTGATTAGCTATTTTGCTGTGGCCTAACTGGTGTTTTATACAGTTCTAGAATTAGAATTAGAACAGTACAGCACAGAACAGGCCCTTCGGCCCTCGATGTTGTGCCGAGCAATGATCAACCTACGCAAACCCACGTATCCACCCTATACCCGTAACCCAACACCCACCCCCCCCCCCCCACCCCCCCCCCCCCCCCCCCCCCCCCCCCTAACTCCCCCCCCCCCCCCCCCCCCCCCCCCCCCCACACCCCTCCCCCCCCCCCCCCCCCCCCCCCCCCTTAACCTCCACGCAGACAGTGACCCAGCCGGGAATCGAACCTGGGACCCTGGAGCTGTGAAGCATTTATGCTAACCACCATGCTACTGTGCTGCCCTTTTTAAATTCCGTGCTCCCCTAGAATTACTCTGTTCTTTTATTCAATGTCTTGATTTATAAATGAAAGGTCCTAAATGCTTTCTTAATCAACTTATCTACCTGTATTGTTATCTTCAGGAATCTGTGGATATGTACTGCCAAGTTCATCTGTTTCTCTCTAATGTTCAGTGTTCTTTCATTTATTGTGTATTTTGTTGCCTTGTTTGCCCTCTCCAAATAGATTACTTTCAATTCTCTGGATGAATTGCATTTGCCACTTTTCTGCCTCCCTGGTCATTGATATCTTCCTGACGTCTACAGCTATTTTACTCATCATCATTAGCTGCACAGCCAACTTCTATATTATCTGAAAACTTCTTAATCATACGACCTATATTTGTCCTTAATTTTTACTATATAACACAAAGAACAAAGTACTTAGTACAGAGCCATGAGGATCTCCACTGGAAATAGTCTCCCAGTCACTAAAGCTTCACTCAACATTTATCCTGTGCTTACAGTCACTGAGTCCATTTTTGATGCAACTTTCCACTTGCCCAAGGATCCCATGGGCCTTTACTTTTCTGATCAGTCCTTCATGTTGAAACTTATCAAAAGACTTGCTAAAATGTACGAAGAGACAAAGTGCTCCCCTCATCGACCCACCTCATCGATCCTCAAAAAACTCAATCAAGTTCGTCAGCTATCACCTTACCTCAACATTACTGTCCTTAATTCATTTATTTATTTCTAATTGAGGATTTATACTACCAGAATTTTTTCCAATAATTTTCCCAATACCAACGTTAGGCTGACTGACTTCTAATTGTTTGGTCTGTTCATTCCTACTTTTGTAAATAAGAGTATAATTTAAGCAGGTCAAACAGATGTATCTCATCTGGGGCTGGTTTAGCTCACTGGGCTAAATCGCTGGCTTTTAAAGCAGACCAAAGCAGGCCAGCAGCACGGTTCAATTCCCGTACCAGCCTCCCCGGACAGGCGCCGGAATGTGGCGACTAGGGGCTTTTCACAGTAACTTCATTGAAGCCTACTCGTGACAATAAGCGATTTTCATTTCATTTCATTGGATAGCACTCTCAAAATCTCACCCCTGTGTCACAAAGTTGTGGATTCAGGTTTTACTCTCGAGATCCAAGTATATAATTTACACTTTAATGCAGTGAGTATGTGATGCTCTGTTGTACATGTCATTTTTTTGGGTGAGGTGTGTCCGCTCCAAAAATGACCCCAAGGCACTATTCCGAACAATAGTTCTCCCCAGTCTCCTTTCCAATATTTATCCTTCAGTCAACACCATTAAAATGAGGGTTCTGGATTTTCACTTCTGAGGTAGATGCACAGCAATGAAATTTTCTGCCTTCCTGAAATGGCCTCAGGGAAAACTGGCCCGAATGGCCAGATATTCTCTCTGGGGGTGGGGGACAGATGCATGATAGACTTGGGCCTGTCATGACAGAAATAGTATCAATGTAGAGGCAAGCCCTGCGTGAGAAATACGCCCTCAGCAAACTATGAAATAAAAAACTATTCGGAGTTCTTGCTCTGAGGGAGGAAGTAGATGAAAGAGTGTTGGAGTTCTGGGGAGGAGTCATCTCTCAGAAGTCTGGTGAGCGTTAACTGCAATAGTTGTCCAGCTAGTTGCTTACATATCCTATCATGACCCTTCCACAGGAAAATGCAAAGCTTGCGGTTGACTATTCACCTTGAAATGAAGGAGCACACTGTAAAAGTTAAGGCTGGAAAGGATCTGCAAGACAAAGTCATAGTGAATAGTGATGACAGCATCTTAGTCCCATCAGCTTCTCATAATATTTTATATTGACTCAGATTACTGCGATGCATCTGGGCTGCTGATACACACCACATTTGACAGGAACCTTTGCATTTCTGCCTACGCTTTTTGCACCCATCTCTCAGGGTGCAACCGGACAATTGAGCATTGAGGTGTGGCCTCAGGAGTCACCTTATGGGACACAGTACTTGGAGCATCAGTAGCAGATGTGTGAACACCTGCCAGAGTTCCCTGAGACAATGCAAGCTAAGGCATTCTGAGTGGAGTAGTTCATGGCAGTGAGGAGCTTTACCTTGTCCCTGGGGTTCATCCGTATTTGTGCCACCATGCGAGAATGGCCAGTCCCATGGAGAGACACATGCAGCTTCATTTGAGTGGACACAGGAGCAGTGTAACTCCCTGCAAATGGTACAAGACCTATTCAGTAGCCTGGAGCAGTCTGATCTGAGTACAAGGTTTGACATCCATAGAATGGGCAGGTGTGTCCCGTTAATAGGACGTTCATGCTGGAAGTGCAGAAATTGCTGGACGACTACTGCCAGCAGCAACCTAACCCATCAAGTGGTCAACCTGGGGCAGTGGAGGTTGGTGAGAAGGGTGAAGGTTCTGAGGGCATATGAGCACCTTCATCTCCTTTTAACTCCCCAACCCTTCACAAGATCCCTTTTCACGACTTCAACCACAGAAAATGCACAGGCCACCTTCTGAGCTAGGTCCCCAGTGGGTTCATGCATGTTGAGACTAGCCACCATGCTTCTCAATGCCACCTAGCATGAGAGGTGAGCAGCCCACTTCCATCTTGGAGATAACAGAGGGTGGGAGGGCACTCCATGCGGAGATTTGTGAGTTTAGGGTGCCGAAATGTCGGTAATATCACAATTAAGCACATTGTAAGCACACATCACTGTTGCCAAAAATCTTTAACCCTGTTTTTGTATATGAATGCCCTCAATAAGAATGTTTACAGGATGAAGGAGGTTCTTACCATTGACACTGATGGCTGCATCCTGAAGTCTCTCTCTCATCGACACCATTAAAGTAAGTGTGTGCCCATGCATGTCTGGTGTGGCGGGACGGAGAAACCCACCCATAGTTCTTTGTTGCAGTGCCTTTTGGGCTCTGTGCCCAATTTCCTAAAGGAGGTTTACAGCCACCTATGCTACAGTAAGTAAAGTCACCATAGTCCCAGATGACCAGAGGCTGTTTTCCCTTTTGAGGGGGAGAGCTGACTGGTGGTGATTTAATCTGAGGATCACCACACCTCAGGCGAGGGGCAATGTTGAGAGGGCGGGACCTTCATGAATAACCTCAGCTGATACTGGAATTTAACCCATGCTGCTGGGTTGTCCGGGGGCTGGTTCGATTAATTTGGCTGGACAGCTGGTTCATGATGCAGAGTAATATGTTACAGATCTCTCCAAAGAACCTTCTGCTAGCTTTACAACTATGCAGCCAAGTTGTAAGTCACACAAATTGGGGTCTGGAAATGGCAGTGATGGAAATTGCATCTGCTTGCAATCAGTCCCACTTTTAAATGCGCTGCAGGTTCCAAGACTACAGATGTGAAATAAATCCCACCCCTGCTAGCGAATTTGTGTGTGCTGGTGGGTTATTGAATCAGAGGCCCAAGCACCATTTTGGATAAGGTGTGGAATCTCCATGACTATGAAAATCTGGATCAGATCTGTTTCTTATTTCATTGCTTACTATGCAGGTTACTTTTTGACAATGATTACACTTTAGAAGTGTGCCATTGATTGGGAGCATGATGGGGCATCTGGGTCATGAAGGGGGCTATACAAATGCAAGTCTTTCTTTTTTCTTTGCTTGCTGATCTTAATCATGTCAAACTTTATACTGTAAGAAGTCTTACAACACCAGGTTAAAGTCCAACAGGTTTGTTTCAAACACGAGCTTTCGGAGCACGGCTCCTTCTTCAGGTGAATGGAAAGGCTTGTTCCAGAAATGTTTATATAGACACAGTCAGAGATGCCCCGGAATGCGAGCACCTGCAGGCAATCAAATCATCAAAGATGCAGAGAGAGAGGTAACTCCAGGTTAAAGAGGTGTGAATTGTCCCAAGCCAGTTCAGTCGGTAGGCCTCTGCAAGTCCAGGCTTGTTGGTGGGGGCCGAATGTAATGCGACATGAATCCCAGATCCCGGTTGAGTCCGCATTCATGCGTGCGGAACTTAGCTATAAGTTTTTGCTCAGCAATTTTGCGTTGTCGCGTCTCCTGAAGGCCTCCTTGTAGAATGCTGACCCGGAGATCAGAGGCTGAATGTCCTTGACTGCAGTCCCACAGTCCAAGGATGTGCAGGTTAGGTTAAGGGGTTATTGGGTAAGGGCAAGGAGTGGGCTTTGGTGGAGTGCAAGAGGCTCAGTGCAGACTCAATAGGCCGACTGGCCTCCTTCTGCAGTGTAGGGATTCTATGATTCTCTGTGTCCCCTTATCTGACCATGCCTCTGTGCAGTTCATTAGGTCATCTGTGCTACTGAACAGTGAATGTTTTTGACAGTGCTGGCTTACCATTTCAAAAGCTAACCAAAGAACAGTGGCGTGAGTGAATTCATTCAGTTTATTTCTAATTTTAGGCATTCTCTATTGAACACACAACCATTGTTCTCCTTCAGTTGTTTAAGACCAGATACAAAGCAAGTATTTACTGAGTGCAATGGAATCCTGTTTTCGCTGTGGCTTGACCTGCAGTTGCTCTCAGATAGTATAATTATTTCTGCATTTCTCATGGATCACTTTAAGCTATCAATACATTTCTTTCACATTATATGGAGATTAGGGCATGCCTGAAAGTGTTTTACAAGACAGCAACATTGTTCAGGAGATAATGAGCATGACATGTTTGACTCTCAGTTATGTTTTCAACTTAATAAAATGGAGGCTCTGTCATTAATGAACTTTCTTCTTCCACTTTTGCCATTCCGTGTTCTATATTCTTTTACCAACTGCAATTTTCCATTATGGTCACCAGCAGCCATGCCCTTTACTATTTTTAAAAAATTGATTTCACAATAGAACAAAAAAGATATTTTTATTTTGGTGTTATAATGTGGCACCAAAGGAGTACATTTAGAATTTCAGCAGAGTTTATCCACATTGTCTACCCTAACTTTAATGGAAAGATCAGAGGAAACTCCGAAGAATCGTAGAATCACTACAGTGCCGAAGGAAACTATTTGACCTATCAGGTCCACATCAACCCTCTGAAAGGCCACCCTACCTAGGCCCACTTCCCCACTCTGTCCCCAAAACTCTGTAACCCCATTTAACCTTTGGATACTAAGATGCAATTTAATATGGCCAATCCACCTAATCTGCATGCCTTTGGACTGTGGGAGGAAACCGTAGCACACGGAAAAGGGGATCTCCCACGCAGAAACAGGGAGAATGTGCAAACTCCACACAGTCACCCAAGGCCGAAATTGAACCCGGGTTCCTGGCGCTGTGAGGCAGCAGTGCTAATCACTGTAACTGTAATTATAACATAGAAAGCATCCTATCAGGCTGCATCACAGCCATGTATGGCAACTTCTCGGGCCAAGACCACAAGAAACCTCAGAGTCGTGAACACAGCCCAGTCCATCACACAAACCTGCCTCCCATCTATTGACTCCATCTACACCTCCTGCTGCCTGGGGAAAGTGGACAGCATAATCAGAGACCCCTCCCACCTGTCTCACTCACTCTTCCAACTTCTCTCATCGGGTAGGAGATACAAAAGTCTGAGAACACGCACAAACAGACTCAAAAACAGCTTCTTCCCCGCTGTTACCAGACTCCTAAACGACCCTCTTATGGACTGACCTCATTAACACTACACTCTTGTATGCTTCACTCGATGCTAGTGTTTATGTAGTTACATTGTATACCTTGTGTATTTTGTCTTTGTTTTGTTTTATTTCCTTTTCTTTTCATGTACTTAATGAGCTGCTCGCAGAAAGATACTTTTCACTGCACCTCGGTACACGTGACAATAAACAAACATCTACATGCACTGTGCATAAAAAGACATTTGCACAATTTCTCTGGAATTTATGCTGTTGCATCTCTGAGGTTAATAAGGAGGATTGAAAGAGCCCGAATGGAAATTCACCCTGACTCACTCTGTAGATGTTCATCAGTGGAAAGAGGTGGAGTGTGAGTGCCTCGTGCCCCCTCTAAGTCGCAGGTCTGACTCTAGGTCCCCACCCCCTTCCGCACTGACTCATCTGCCATCCCCACATGCCAATTCTCCCCCAACCCCTCTCCCTGGGGACTCGACCACTCACCCCCAAAACCCTCCAGCAAACCCCAGACCACCCCGGCCTCCCCCCAAATCCCATCTGCTTACTTGGAGACACACTGTCCCCCTGGCCTGTCAGCTTCGCTAAACACTTTAAACTAACCGGTTTTCTGACAGTCACTGCGTTTATTAAGGGGACATGGACTCCCTGAGCTTGCCAGAGTTTCACCACAAGTTCCCTTCGGGGATCCTTGGGGCTGTTTAGCACAGGGCTAAATCACTGGCTTTTAATGCAGACCAAGGCAGGCCAGCAGCACGGTTCATTTCCCGTACCAGCCTCCCCGAACAGGTGCCGGAATGTGGCGACTAGGGGCTTTTCACAGTAATTTCATTTCAAGCGTACTTTTGACAATAAGCGATTTTCATTTCATTTCATTTCACTGCAGATCCCATCAGCTCCAGCCAACGGAGGTTTGAATAAAGTTTCCCAGAATAGTCAGTGTGCTCTAAACTCTTCTAATTCCAGTGAGACGTTGCTTTCTCCCCGCTTGATTGGAAGTTATGGACCATTGTTTTTTAAATATTTTGCTGGACAGTCATTAATGATATTACCTAATTAGCTAACTTATTCTTTGACAAACCAAGAACATGCTTAACCATCAGATAAGCCTTTGATAAAGGTCCTGGAGAACATGGGAAATATTCCATCCACTTTGCTATCACTAATGTAGAAGTATGAGGTTGCATAATGGCAACCAGGGACTAACAACAATAAAGGTTTATTGATCATACCGAGCAGCTCTTATATGCTGTGTGTCTGCCCACGCCCAGGGTAGAACTCCTGCGCTTCCAACATGTGACCGCTTTTGTACCCAACAACCACGAGACCATTCCGTCTCCATCTTCAACCGGTGTACTGAGCCATAACAGTGTAAGAGAATGGTTGCAAAGTGTAAACTATTTACAACATACAAAGTTGAACAGTGGTGAACAACATATAAATGTTTACATTGTGCAAAGCATTGACTGGGCTGCGCATAGCCAATCACATCATTTTTAAAAAAACAAAGTCCATTTGTAGGCGAGTTCATCACATCGTCTTTGAACCTTTGGCTGGATTCTCCGTTATTGGGACAATGTACCCATGCTGGTGTTGAAACTGTGGACTTGCACGGCAGAAAAGCTGGTGTGAAAGAGCCACATAGTCCTCACCCTGCAGGGGGTTAGCATGAACCACGGTGTAAATCTAGCAGCTTTTGCTGCAGTTACGGGTCCCCACACTTCCGGGTCAGAGGCCGCGCATGCGTACAGCAGCGGCCTCCAGCTGCTGCGCCGTGCTCTATGGTGGGCTTGGACCTCGGAGCGGGACCTTGAAAATAGACCCCTGATCGGCCGCTCACCTGACCCTGTCCGCCCGCACAAACATTTCCTGGCCGTGCTTAAGGACCACCAGCCTTCCGATCAGCACGCCCCCGACCAGGGCGGTCGTGATTTGGACATTCTGAATTCTCCCTCAGTGTATCCAAATGGTGCCATAATGTGGAGACTAAGGGATTTTCACAGTCACATCATTACATTGTTTAGCCTACTTATGACAATAAAGATTATTATTATTCGGCATCTTGGTGGAGGAGCTAACGAGGGTGTCCGGTGACCTCCCTGTAGCAAGGAATGAACTTGGAAAGATATTTCATCATACCAAGGAAGCGCTTGGAATGGACATCTGTTATATAACTGTTGTCTTGTTTGGGCTTAGTTTCACACTATTGGCTGTGAGCAAGTGACCCATGTAGGGAACCTGGTTCACTCTAAATGTGCATTGAGCAGGGCTAAGCTTTAACTATATGGCCCTCATTTAGTCAAGGACTAAACAAAGACTTGCACATTATTCTTGTATTGTATGACACCAGGCCAGGATGACTGCTCAACAGATGCTGATTCCAGGTTCCAGTGTTAAATATTTCTTGTGAAAAATCTGCATGTGGACAACATCACCATGGACCCCTCACACAGTGCGATCTCTCACAAGTTCTTCAGTGAGGGTGCCAAATGTACATTTTTTCCAAACCTTTAAAGCCACAGCGTACAAAGGAATAGATTCATTAAACATTTGGTTGGTTGTATCAAACGCATGCCTATCAAATAGAATGTTATTTCCTGGCATGCATATATGCTCAAAGTTTAAATAATATCTCAGGGTCCTCCTTCTCCCCCTCCATTTGAAACATTTCACAACCACCTCGGGGCCTGCTAAATTTAACAGGGTGCATACTCTGTTTGATTTGTCTGATAGACTAGCACTGCAGTGGAGACGCCACTCTTGTTTGAATTTTGTCCAGCCGTCTGCGACTTTTTCGTCGAACACTAGTGGGCCGATTTGGCAAAGCCGCTGTGGTGTTCTACCAACTCTTGACACCATGTAGAAGTTTTGGATTGCAATAACTGGCGACCAGGGAGTAATAACAATAAAGGTTCATAATACTACTGAGCAACTCTTGTGTGTCTGCCCTCGTCTGGGGGAGAGCTGCGGTGCTCCCAACGCATGGCCCCTTTTGTATCCGCACCAACCCAGCATCCACATGACCTCCCAGTCTACAGCTAAGACGTTGGAGGATGGATTTTAACTTCCTGTCAGGGTGGCTGGCTGTTGAAGTGGGTGGGCCCTGAGCCTGGGACTGTGGCCAGAAGTGTAGTGATCTCTTTTCATGTTAATACATGATTAATTAATTTACAGTCAGTACAGACAGATGATCACTAGATGGCATCACTAGCAGGACATATATAAGGAGTTTCCCGCTCTTTCTGTACGTTAGTGTGTGTGTATTGCAGCTAGAGTAAAGACATGACAGATCAGAGTGCAGTGTATTATCATAATTGTTTGTTTAGTCTAATCTTCGTTAATTATATTATTAGTCAAAGTATTAAAGTGAAAGAACTCACAACTATATTATTTTATTAATCAATAATTTGCCATCAACTGTTTATCATCTCGTTAAATACAACTCGGCAACACAAATGAGTAATATGTATGTTACATCTCTGTACTATAACAGGAGGTCTGGTCATTATAGTAGACTTGTGTGAAATCATGTCATGTTGAATCAAGCTCTACATCAAATTTAGAATGGTGATGCTGTATTAAACAATGAATCAAACAGTCATCATTGCACATCCAAATCAAGCATGTGATGTCCAACTAATACACCCCTATATTCCAGTGATAGTAATAAATGTACTGTGGATCAAAGTGAATGGTTTACATGCTGTATGCATGATATCACCATGGTGATATGCTGAAAAGCTATATGAGACAGGCCCTTTACCAAAGTGCTTGGTTCATTCCTCCCACAATTTCTAGGAAGATTGATCATCGATTTCTTTACCCTTCTTGCAAAAGAGTGCATTTTGTTTCTTTTTCATTTGACTATCAGGCAGAGGAGGCTTAAAATATCAAAATAAGTGTTTCTTTCAGGCTAATCCTATGTGCAATCTGCTACAATTGCAATAAAAGTGAACATCAGCTGATTGACAACTGATTGTTGTGAACGATGGTTGTCAGTGATCTAGATTTTGTAACAATGGGCAATTCCTGAAGCACTGTGCTTCCAGTCCTGGATCATCATTTTATGTACCATGTTTCCTGTGACAAGCAGCCAGAATATTAATCTAGTTCTTGACAATGCATGACTGTTTTCTAGGCTCCTGAGCTTCAAATGATTTTTGGCTGCAGAAAATTACAGAATTGAATTGATTTTGCAGAATTGCTGCAAGGTTTGTCTGTACATTTAAGAAGATGTGGTTTGGATGAATCCATTTCTCAGTAGCCCTGCTTTACTCATTGACTTTTCGCTGCAACAATGAATATTTCAAACAGCAGTGCATGATTTCTCAAAATATAAATAGAAGTTAAGTTTTCAATGAATTCAAGTATATTTGCATATAATATCATAGGTCTGCATGTGACAATGCTTTGGTCCATACATAGCAAGAGATGTTACTAGTTTATCTAAGTAAAGGCTACAAAATAATTGTTTGACAAAACGCCAGTCGTGTTTTATACAGTGTAAAGGGTTAACAGAATGGCTGTGCAATTGATGGGGCATATAATAATGTGGTACTGACATCAGGCAGTCATGAGCTACATACTGTAGGGAGCAAACAGGTGACCTTGAGGAGAGATATGTCTTTCCTGTAGCTCACTATGTACATACTGTAAATAGTGTAAATAAAATGTTTAAGTTAATGCCCTGATACACCTATAGCTCTTCTGTGCTGCAACCCTGGCCGACATTCTACAACATGGCAGCAGCAGTGATGGCACCAATTTAGTTTATTGTTGGTGCTGTATGACAAACACCCAGGGCGCGATTCTCACGCCGATTCGGAGAATAGCGGGCCGCGCTGGTTTTTCACACGACGCCGGTCCGACGCGCTCCCGCTATTTTCCCAAACGAGAAAATTTTTTACATCGGTTTTCCCGCGGACAACCTCGTCAAACGCCCCGATACGGCCAAATAGCCGACTATCCGGCCCCCCGTTATTCTCCGGCCCGGATGGGCCGAAGTCCCGACGTCGTGACGCCAGGTTATGACGCCGGCTATCACACCTGCTTTTTAAAGTCGTCAGCCAGTCGTGCTGGCTGACGAGAGGAGCGAGGAGGTGAGCGGACCGCCGGAGTCTGGGCAGACCGGGGAAGGCATCCCAGAGAAGGCAGCGAACAGTGGGGGGGGGGGGGGGGGGGGGGGAGGGAGAGAGAGGGGAGAGGGGAGGGAGAGGGAGAGAGGGAGGGAAAGGAGGAGGGGAGGGGGAGGGAGAGGGAGAGGGAGAGGGAGAGGGAGAGTGAGGGAGAGAGAGAGGGAGAGGGAGAGAGGGAGGGAGAGGAGGGGGAGAGAGAGGAGAGGGGGAGGGGAGAGGGAGAGAAGAGGGAGAGGGAGAGGAGAGGGAGGAGAGGGAGAGAGGGAGGGAGAGGAGGGGGAGAGAGGGAGGGAGAGGGAGAGAGGGAGGGTGAGGAGGGGGGAGAAGGGTGGAGGGGGGAGAGGGAGGGTGAGGAGGGGGGTGAGGGGGGAGGGGGAGGGAGGGAGTGACTCGTACACCCCCGGTTACAAAATGTCAGCCGCCCTGCCATGGCATGACGGTCACGAGGACACGGCCGCTGGTTTGCCCTGTGGCTTACGGCCACAGGACACTGACGCACCGGCGAGGAGGACGCAGTTAACTGTCCGTTGGATGCAGAAAGTGACCAGGTGTTAGGCTGCCCGCATATCAGCAGCGCGACCAGGCCACCGGGACACACAGGTATCCCGTGGCAGGCGGCTGCTGAGGTGTCGACTAACCTCCGTCTAACATGTCCCGTTTCTCTGCCCCCCCACCACCCTTCTGTAGGTTAGCACAATGTCTGCGAACAGAACGGCTATGTTCAGCGCAGTGGTTGGGGCCTGCTGCACTGCTGTTGGAGATGGAGCAGCATCCACAACCACAACCCGCAGTGGATGCAGGGCCAGCTGCAGCAGCAGAGGGAATGGCCGAGGAGTTGCCAGTCATTGAGCAGCATGGGGGGGGGGGGGGGGGGGTGGTGAGGAGGAGGAGGAGGAGGAGGAGAGAGTGATGGTGGAGCCAGGTCGCCTGAGGCGACGGCCGAGGCCTAGGGTGTACCGTGCCCGGATCTCTTTCCAGACAATGCCGGACATCACCTGCAGGAGGAGACTCCGGTTGAGTAGGGGGACGGTGACACATATCAGTCACCTCGCGGTGCACCTCGCCCCACGTGGAACGTGGGGAGGACACGCAATCCCGGTTGCCGTCAAGGTGACGGTCGCTCTTAACTTCTATGCTACCGGCTCCTTCCAGTCTCCGAGCGGGGACCTCTCCGGGATCTCCCAGTCATTGGTGCACAGGTGCATCCGAGATGTGACCGACGCCCTCTATGCCATCGCAGATCGCGACATCACCTTTCCCGAGGACCGAGCAAGTCATCATTCACGAGCTCGTGGATTCGCCATCGTGGCCGGGATACCGATGGTGCAGGGGGTAATCGATTGTGTTCACGTCCCCATGCGCCCGCCTGCAGGGGACAGGGAGGTCTTCACAAACAGGAGGGGGACATACTCCATGAATATCCAGGTGGTATGCGACCCCTACATGAGGATCATGAACGTCTGCGCAAGGTTCCCAGGGAGTGTGCATGACGCCTACATTCTGGCGCAGTCGTACATCCCTGCGATGTTTGAGGGACGCCCCCCCTGGCTGAGGGGCTGGTTGCTAGGTGACAGGGATTATCCACTGAGGTCTTGGCTGATGACGCCTATACGGAGGCCTCAGACCAATGCGGAAACCCGTACAATGAGGCCCATGCAGCAACCAGGGGTGTGGTGGAGCGCTGCCTTGGCCTCCTGAAGATGAGATTCAGGTGCCTGGACCGTTCCGGAGGGCCCTGCAGTACCAGCCCGACAGGGTCGCATTGTTGTGGTCTGCTGTGCGCTGCACAACATAGCGATGCAGCGGGGAGATGCCCTGCTGTTGGAGGCGGAGGGAGAAGCCTGTGGCAGTGGTGCCAGCACAGAGGAGGAGGAGGAGGAGGAGGTTGGTGGAGTGGAGGGTGCAGCACGCAGACAGGACCCGGCTGCTGGTGATGCCCAGGAGGCATCACGACGGACCCGGCGAGGACGGTGGACACGCGACGCCTTGGTGGCAGCCAGAT
The DNA here is from genome assembly GCF_902713615.1 of Scyliorhinus canicula. NCBI lineage: Eukaryota > Metazoa > Chordata > Chondrichthyes > Carcharhiniformes > Scyliorhinidae > Scyliorhinus > Scyliorhinus canicula. Next base: position 91,140,852 of record NC_052151.1, on the reverse strand, counting down.
CCCCGCTGAACACCAACACTACCACCTGCATCGCCAGTCGCACAGACGGTCAACACACAACTGCCACCACCACCGCCACCTTCCCCCCCTACCCCCCCACGCACCCCCGCTCTGCGTACTCTGCTCCAGTTCTACATCACCCTTACCACTGCGGCACAACGGTATGGCACGACATTGATGGCTGTGTCAGCGGGTGTGATCAGTGCCATTTTGAATGATAACGGCCCGCTCTGCGATGAGCTGAGAACTCAGAATCGTTAGACAAAGTCAACTCATGGCAATAGCTGAACCATCCACCTCGGTGGCCACTGAGTTCGTCAGGGACACTCCATCACGTGCCCGCGTGGGGTAGCTGTGGGAGGGGGTGGGGTGGGGGAACTGCACACCCGGCACCGAAGTTTCACTGCTCGTCAACCCCAGCGACACTCGGTCACCATCACGATCCCTGTGGCAACGGAAAGGTGCAACAGTGAGTTTAATGGTTAACATAGTTTACAGATGCCCTAGCCCCTCCAACTAATCTGTGCCCTTCACCTGTGCCAACTTACTTTGTGTCCCTCTTCATTGCCTTACGGGCCCTACCACTACGTCTAAGTGATTCCCCAGATGGTACAGCGGGAGTGGAGGAGACTGCTGAGAATCGCCCCCTTCAACATGTCTCCCCGTCTCCTTTCCTGGGGCGACCCGGCCTTGATGGGCCAGGCTGCTCCGCGGGCATTTCGGATGATGTGGTACCACCCTGCTCTGCCCGCTGCCCACCCGATGCACCAGGGATGGGACGGGGGGAGGCCGAGCGTTCAGGGACGTCCCGTGATGGAGTTAATGGGACAGGCCCCAAAACGTCCTCCTCCCTCAGGGAGCCCGGTGGCCCCCGGGCCCCACTGTGAGACGGAGGTGCGAGCGGGGAGGTGCCCCGTCGCCCCACTGACACCTGGCACTGCCAGTCCTGGAGGCCTGCAACCGTATCGACCAGGGTCCGAAGGCTCGCAGAGACGGAGTCCAGGGAGTGAGACATTCCCGCCAGGGACTGTGCGACCTCAACCTGTGAGTGCACGACGACATCCAGCACGTGTGTCGGGCGGTCGATGCTCTCCGCAACTGACTGGTGGGACTGTGTCCATTCCCTGCTGTGACTGGGCCATGGCCTGGTGAGACTCGGCCAAGGCCCGCAGCGTGCCGGCAATGTTGTTGGCTCTGGCACATTGCTGCCTGTGAGAGGGCAGCCCTGTCCAGGGCCGAGGATGATGCATGCAAATGAAGCCCAACGCCTTGCAGAACCTGACCCATGGCCGAAACCGTTTCACCCATTGCTTCGACCGCAGATGCCACCCGTGCGGTGTCGGCCTGGGTGGCTGCCATGAGCGGCACCACTCCCTGCTCCTGGACACGGTTCGACTCCTCTAACTGCGTCTGCAGCTGCTGGAAGACAGCCCTCATCCCGTCATTGTGTTCCTGGGTTTCGAGATGCATCGGCTGTGCATGTGGGTCAAGTAAATCCAGGAACCCATGAAACGTCTGGGAGCCAGCTGAATGCTGGGCCTAGCCTGCCCTCCGACAGTCCAGGCCCTCGGCTACTCTGACCTCCACCTGCTGTACCTGCTCAGCTGTGTTGTGCGAACCAGACCATGACCCGGGGGCCTCATCACTGAATTGCCCAACCGAGGTGAGTGTCTCTGGGATGGTGGATGGTGTGGGAGATAGCAGTGCCGCAAGCTCGAGGTCCTCGTCCGTACAAATGTCGTCGGGGTCATCGGCCCCCTGATGAGTGGCCGCAGGGCGTTCGCGGCCCATTTCTCCCTCTCCCTCTGTCACCGTCCTCTGCGCCTCCTGCTCCACAGGATCTGTTTGAGAGGATGGCACCCCTGACTGTGCTCCCGGCACCCTCTGGCGTGCGGCCCTGGGTGCGGTGGTGGTGGTGGCAGGTGCTCGTCTTTGCCTGGACGCAGGCAGCCCTGGTTGTTCGGCAGCACGTCCTTGGGAAGAGAATGAAACGGGTTATTGAGATTCGCTCGGCCGGGCGTTGGACGGTCCAGTGGGCAGAGTGTGAAGGGACAGAGAATGGGGGGGGGGGGGGGGGTCCAGAGGGCAGAGTGTGAACGGACAGAGGATGGGATGGGGACAGAAGAATGAGACGTGATCTCATTGAAACATATTGGATTCTTAAGGGTCTTGACAGGGTAAATGCTGAGAGGATGTTTCCCCTCATGGGAGAGTCTAGGACCAGATGGCATAGTCTCAGAATAAAGGGGTGCCAATTTAAGACTGAGATGAGGAGGAATTTATTCTCTCAGAGAGTAGCGAGGGCAGTTTCCTTTTGTATATTTAAGGCTGTGATAGATTCTTGATCAGTAAAGGAATCAAGAGTTACAGGAAAAGGGCAGAAAAGTGGATGTGAGGAATGTTGAATTAGCCATGATCCTATTGAATGGTGGAGTTGGTTCAAATGGCTGAATGGCCTACTCCTGTTCCTATTTCTTATGGTCTGAGGGCCTTTCAGCATTTCGTATGCACCTGTGATCGTCCAACATACCAAGTCAACAATTCTTGATGGCATGTCATCTGCCATCCTCATACATGCTTCTACAAGAGTCATCACAATCCATAGGGCAAGATAGGTCCTCAAGGCTCTCCAGGAAGCAGGCATCACACTGAACAGTAACAAATTCCAAAGACGCATCAACCAACAGCATGGTTTTCCAATCGATCCTCAGAAAACAGAGTTTCCCCAACTATTCAACAGTTCCTGGAGATGGTAAGTTAGGAGGAAAAGTTTATCACTAACTTGGCCACACTCACGGTACCCTGAAGAACCTCCTGCAGAAGCGCCAACAATGGTTCTGGGGCACAAAACAAAATAAAGGCCTTTCAATCCATTGAAGATGGCCTAGTCTCCTTGGATGTCCTGGCGTATCACAAACCTACGTTACCTAAGGTCCTCGCTGCAGGCAGGTTGTATTTAAGTTTTTGCACATGCCACAGAGGCAACATGGGCAGAGAGCCTATCCATTTTTTCATATTACCCATCCAAGGAGGGATCAACGGGGATAGGAGCATTGGTTGTCAGGTCAGACTTTGCTGCTGCTACATTGCTGGGATTTCAGACATTTTCCCATTGTTTCCTTCTGAAGTATTGGCTTTGATAGCTTTCTTTTGAGGATCCATGGGCTGGATCATCCAAGATTCCGACCAAAACGGGGGCTACGCCGCTTTCGCGATGCTCCGCCCCCTCCAAAACGGCGTACTCTAGGAGTATGCCACGCCACGTATTGATGGCCTCAGGGCATTGCCTGAGGCCCACCCCACGATGCTCCGCCCCCACGACGGCTTGGGAGCCTCATGGTCTGACCTGTCAGGAACTCGCTGTGGCGGCTGTGGACTCAGTCCAGCGTCGCGACAGCCAGGGAAGGGCTGATCCACGGGCAGGTGGGGGAAATTATTTGGGGCTGGGGGCACAATGTGGGGGTGATCTGGGAGGCGCAAGCCGGTCAAAGGGGGGGGGACAATTTCGCAGGCTGGTTCTGCATGCGGCCGCCGCCATGTATCTCACTGCAGCTACTACAGGCGCCGTGCGGATGCGCGGCCACGGACCCGCCAATTCTCTGGGGTGTATCAGCAGCTAGAGCAGGGTGCTCTATGCTGCCTCCTGCTAGCCCCCAGCAAAACGGGGAATCGGTGGCCATTTTGCACCAGTTTGTCTGCCGTAAAAGGCCAACGTTCCCACGCCGGCATGGGGACATAGCCCCAGAATTGGAGAATTATTTGTTGTGCCAACTCTTTTGGAGTATTTCTGCCCAGTGGAGTCTTCAGTATATAGGGCAGTGCCCTCTACATTTGAACAGATGGAGATTGAGCACTCCACGAGTGTGGAGGGAGGTGTGAGGGGAAACCTCCTCCTCTGAGGAAAAGAGGGGTAGCAGGGTGGTAAGGCTAAGTCTCCGAGGGCAGAATCACAGCCAATTGAGGGCAATTATTAAATTCCTATGGAGACTGTGATTATCAGTCAGCAATATGGGCAGCCCACATCAGCTTGTGTCCAGACCAACATGGTGGGCTCATGGTTGGCAGGACATGGGGGAACGTTGCGGAGGCTTGAGGTTCACCATCCGCCGGACCATAACAACTGACAGGATACAGCTGCAGCCATTGGCCATTCAAGATGCCCCCCCTGCACTCTTCCCCCCCCCCCCCCCCCACCCCACAGAATCAAGGCCATTTTGAAACAGTGAAAACATGTATCTCCACCAGTGGGATCCTCCGCATTGCCGGCAACGCACGCCGCCTGCGGGTTGGCCAAAAAAGGAAAGCCCATTGGCCGGCTGGGGGCACACCACACTGGAAAACGGGGCTGGTGGGATGGAGAATCCCGCACTCTGTATTTCTCCCGCTTCAGATCGACAGCTCCCGTCCCCGCTGGTGGGGCTACCGACAACTGATTGTCGGAGGACCTGTCATTTCCAAAGTGTATTGTGACGACCCTCCCATGGACTGCAATTAGAATTCACTGAACTGCTGAATAACTGCTCCTTTATGCTATTAAGTAACTCCCATCAAAGCCTACTTGTGACAATAAACCAGTATTATTATTATTATAATCTTGTTGTAAAACCTTTGAAAAATTACACCTCATTGAATGATGCTTCAATGAGGTGAAATGGGTTTATAACAAAGTCAATAGTTACCTTGAAAAATGCATTTTATATTTGTGGAATGTCAGATTTATCCAATATGATTTAAAATATTCCAGATATTTTTTTTTTCAAATGCTTACCTATGAAATTTCAGATTCCATCTTAATTCCATATGCGTGAGTAAATGGACTAGAGTTAAAGTCTGCTGAATAGCTCATTTTGCAGGTGAGTTTCTGAGTGGCTGCAGTGCCAAGAAGCACGCTGCTATTCTGCAGCACTTTGTGTTTTTTTTGCTCTCGGGGAAATTTTCTCCACTGAGGCCCCACTTAGAGGAGATTTCCTGCTGGCAAGCAGGCCATTCCTCACAGATCAGGGCGCCATTTCGGAAGGCTGCCCAAAGCTTTCCTCCCCCATTTTCAGACCCCACCTGTTTTTGACCCCACCCCCTCATCACCATCCCATCCCCAAACTTGGAAGGCCCCTGGGATGCCCTGTCTACCTGGTAAGCCTCCCCCCCCCCCCCCCAGGCCTGACCCCTGGCAATGCCATCCTGGCACCTGGGCACCCTGGCAGTGCCACTCAGGCATCCTGGCATTTACCCAGGATGGTACTGTCAGGGTTCCCAGCTGGCACTGCCAGGATGCCAGGTGTCATGGGAGTGTCCCTTTAAGAAATGTTTTTGGCTGATCACATGGCTTCAGTGATGTTATTGTGTGAGTGGAGCTGGTCTGCGGCTCTGTGGGTTTTACTTTCGCTTTGAATTTGGACTGGTTTGCCCTGCACAGGTTAAAATAAGTGTCTCCCTATCTTCATTTTAAAAGCTGTTTCCAGACTACCTGACAACTTAAAAGAGATAATTGCTTTCTGGAAGGAATTCAAACCTACTGTTTAAAAAAGGGAACAGAATATCAATAACAAGTCTAAACCAGTAAGAATGCTGTGTGCTGGGCCAAACCTTTGAAAGGAGGTTTCTGGTTTCCCATGGATTTTGTTATTGAATTGGAACAGTTAAGGGGAAATGCATTAAGGGTTATACATAGATTACTGTAGCTGTGTGGGCTCTTTATGTTTGTAGTTGATAAAAATTCTTACTGTGTGTGTTTAAATAAATGTTAACTAAATTTGTAGAATAAAGCTTGTTTTTTGATTAAACATGCCTCAGAACTCTGTTGAATAACATCTGAAAGACAGGCTCTTGTGCTCATCCTAGCCAAATTCAATAAACAGTTGTAGGTCAGGTGAACTCCATGATATACTTTGGAGTTTCCTAAACCCTGGCCCATAACACAGGCTGACAGTGCCAAGGTGCTTGGGTGCCAGAGGGAGAGCGAGAGTGCTACCTCGCCCTGTCCCTGACCTCCCAGGCATATCCAATGGCCTGGGAGACCCCCAGTTACCATTACTACTGATCCACATTTGGACCAGTAATAAACGGTGCCCTGCTGAGGTCTCCCAGGTGCGCCGTTGAGTCCCATGCGGCCGGTGAATCCGGCGAATGCGCTCAGTAAGGGCAAGATCAAGATCACGATACCTAGTGAGATGCTGTTGAATCTCACAAGACATTTCAAGCGTCATGAATGGCGCGAGAGTTCCCTTGCGAGATTCAACGGCTTTGCCCCGACACTAAGTCAGGCACGATGAGGCACTAAATCACGTCCTATATGCATGTATGAGCATACGTACATACGAATTAAGGCCATTCAACACCTCAAGCCTACTCCATCATTCAATAAGATCATAACAAATTTAATGTGGCCTCAATTCCACTTTGCACCTATCGCCAATAACCTTTGGCTCTCTGGTTAATCAAGAATTTTTAAAACTCTGGGCAGGATGTTTCAGCTGCGTCCGCCCAGCGACCGGAAATTCCCATCCGAGGTCAACAGACCTTTACATGGTCCCCGTCCCTTCCATGTCAGATTCAGTCAGCAAACCGATGGCAGTTTTCCCAATGGGATCTTCACACAGTTTGCATTTTTTGAAAGGAGGAATGGTGTCCCAATCTCCTCCTGGACTGAGGAGATCTGGTGAGCGGATCTCCTTAGTGCAGGAATGAAGACCAAGTGCAGGCTCAGCAGGGTGTGACTTGCTGAGGCCCCGGATTGCAATAGAGTCCAAATTGATAGCATTGTCTTTCTCGATGCTGCAAGTGCTGGAAAACACCTGACTAACCATACTCGACACAGGACTTTGTTACAATTGGTTTAGACCGTGCCAGTATGTTTCAAGAAGAGCCTCTCTCAATCTTCTATACTCTAATGAATATAGGTGCAGCTTAAAAGTGCACTTAACTCTGCCTATGCCAGATTGAACCAGTGCCCAGGATCTACTGTCCTCGCTGAGGAGACTCCAGCCGTGTGCAGTCGAGCACTGATCCCCACAAACGGGTTCTATGCTGAACGGCACTTCGGGGATATCCCACGTATTGGAGGCACCCGGGTTGGCTGGTGTCTGGGCGGTCTGGCACCCTGGCACTGCTGATGCCACCTGTGCTAGCCTAGAATTGCCAAGGTGTCCAGGTGGCACTGCCAGAGTGCCATGCTGGCACAGCCAAGTTGCCAAGCTGGCTTTTTGCCCTTGCCGGTGTTTGGGCATAGGGGTGCCCTGCTCGTATGAGGTGGCATGTGTGCGTGGGGGGAGGGGAGGGGGTAGGGGGGATGCTCGAGGACCACCTTATAGGCGATTTGGGGTGTTGGGGGAGTCCGGGAGCTGATCAAGGGGGGGATCGAGAGAACAGGGCCCCATTTAAAAATGACACTCCAATCTGTCCCTCCACTGAGGTACTCTGCTCGTTGGAGCTTCTCAGTGCAAGAAATTAAGCATATTCGGTATTTGGGAGGGGGGGGGGAGGTATTTCCCATTAGGGCCCAAAAACACAACAGTGTGCCGCAAGATAGCGGGGTCATTTCCGGCCTTATGATCGCTGGGAATGACCCCACTCTGTTGTTTTTTCGCTAAATCACACCCATAGACTTATTTAGGCCTGGGCAACTGAAGCAAACATCCCAACTTCTATATTCCTTTCCCCCCGCAATAAACATCAACATTCCATTTGCCTTCCTAATCACTTGCTATACCTGCATATTGACCTTTTCAGATTTATGTGCTCGGACACCCAGATAAATCTACCTCAGAGTTCTGCCATCTCTCTCTATTTGGAAAATTTGATGCATTTTTAATCTTCCTGCCAAAGTGGACAAGTTAACATTTTCCTACATTGTACTCCACCTGTCAAATTTTTGTCCACTCTCTTACTCTATCTAAAAACCTTTACAGTCTCCTAGGCCCCATTCAGCGGACTTAAAACTATGTCCACTGTCAGGCACGTTTAGTGGGGTGTTTATTGACAGCTGCAACACTAAGAAAACCCCACTATTCAGCAGCACTTTGCCTTTTTTTTGCCTATGGAAGCTCTTCCAGCTAGTGGTTACTCCTCCAAGTTCCCTTTTCACCCCATTCTATTAGATGGTGGTTACTCCTCCGGGTCCTCTTTGTCCTCTCTTCTTGCTGCCGCTGGCTACCTCCAGGTCTTCTTTTCGCCCGCTCTTCTAAGTGGTGATTACTGTCCTCAGTTCCTTTTCTCTGCTTCTCGTCCCAAACATTTAGCTTGTTGGCTGTAAAATTTAAATAAGGCGAAGCTCAAATAAAGTGTATTTTCATTCCTCTTTGATCCCAATGAAGGTTTTCCAATGTGATTGGCAATTCTTCTTCTTGATATTACTGTTGCTGGATGTCTGGAGATCCCCATAACTTGGTGGCAGAATCAAACAAACATCAGGAAAGGGGAAATCCATTCCACAGGGATCTTTAGATTTTTGTGAACACCTTTCCTCTAGATTGGTAATGAGCGCATTGCTTTGTTGTGCAGCCCAATAACATTTGCAACTTCGACATCTAAAATTGCAGTACCTACGTAAACAGTGAATCACTCTGGAAGCAATCTTAAGTGTCCAGACTAGTTCTAGTACCATTGTTAAAATCACTTTCGATAGCTTTTTGGTGTTAATGAAGGAAACCCGCACTAAAGGTTCATTTAAAAAAATATCTATTAAAAGTCACATAAGAAGAAAATTATTAGAAGATGAATGCTAAGTTGCAATAAATTTCTGGACATCTGGATACACATTGGGCACCATGCTTTGAGACAATTTGGAAAGGGCAGTCAATCTGATATGCTTTAAACAACTAAAAGAACAAGTTAGGTATGACTTAGGGTTGTCCGTTTGAGAATCACTTCAGCTGTATCTTCCAGAAAGTTAAATGTGATATTAATTTATATTTTGAGTATACATGTTAAAGAATAGATGCCAGACTGAGTATCTGGAGCAATTGTGTCATCACATGACACAGTTTTGGAATAATTTTACCAACGAGGGAATGCACTACAAAGTGCCCATTAATATGCAACATTTTGTTCCCTTAGGATTAGTATACTGCAGACATTGACGTATATTGTTTTCTGGACCCTCTTTGGTCAAAGCATCTTTGTTTGGACATCAGATCAGACTATGATTCATCTCATCTTTGGCAGTCCCATTGTTGTCATCGCATTGACATTCATTTTCTAGAAAGTTCCTTGAACGTGCACTGCCAGAGGGTGTGCAGGGAAAGTCTTGCATGGTGTGATGGATGGTATCAGTAACTGCTGTAACTGTACCTTGCCTTTAATACATTGGCCCTTTAAGACCGGGCCTCTGGCTCCGCCCCCAGGAAACGGTATATAAGATGAGGCTCACTCGGCAGCATGTGGTGAGCACACTTCTCGGCAGCTGTTCAGTTCTCTGATGATTAAAGCCTTTGAATTACCAATCTTCTCTCCTGTGTCGGCATTGAAGGTATCTCACATGGTTATGACTCACAGTAGATTAAATGTAAGGAAAGAAAGCCAAAATAAAACTGAACAAGAGAAATTTATTTCTATGAAGTCCCGGAAGTGCGATGTGCTGCACGGGACATAGTGAGGATGGTTGTTTTCCCCGTGCTCCTTGAGGAGTACATGCTCCCCCACTAGGTAGCTTACCCGTGCTTGTATAATAGGTCGGTAAGTGTGGAACAGGAGAGACTATCTGGTGAGGTCCTACTGATACTCATATATGTTATTGTTGAGCTGGAGGAATGAATGTTGTTTACTTTCTGCTTACTTTGGATTCATCGAACTTTATTAAAGAAAGAATATCAGATTCTCCAATGTGTGTTTCAGTTTGGATGTCATAGGTCATACATTGGAGTATGCCTTAGGAAGCAATGAAGTGGCCACAGAATCATGAGGTGGATTCTGTGGTCCCCTAGCTGGTATTTTCCGGCAGCGGGAGGCAGTGCACCATTAGCTTGTGGCAGGATTCTCTATTTCTGCCGCTTGTCAATGGAGATTCCCATTGAAACCACTCCATGCCGGTGGGAAACGTAAGGGTGCAATGCCGGTGGGACGAGAGAATCCCGCCATCAGCGAACGGCCAGAGAATTCCGGCCCACATGACAGAGTACAAATGTGATGGGTTCAGTGTAGCCACATGGTCTCAATTAGTCAATTGAAGAGAAGGAATAAAGTAGCCCGATTGATTGCTCCTCCTTCCACAAACAGTCAAATCTCCCACCACCGACTAACAGTGGCAGCCGTGTGTACCATCTACACGATGCACTGCAGTAATTCAGCAAGGCTCCTTTGAACAGCACCTTACAAATCCATGACCAGCTGGAAGGACAAAGGCAGCAGATACATGGGAACCCCACCACCTGGATGTTCCCGTCCAAGTCACTCACCATCCGAGCCAGAGATGTCCACACCCCATGAATGTATAATAAAAAGGAAAACTAGGCAGCACAGCAGATTTAAAGTAAATGCCAGAACAATTTTTGGCTTCCTCCAGCTCAACTGCTGCTGTAGCAGGAGCTTTCTCACCCCCTCCTCATGCAATGAACTTTAAAACGTCCGTAAGAACCAGCCAGCCTACCATTTTAATTGGACTCAACAGGAAATCTCTTCACGAGCAGGATCACTCTTACCAACCTTGATGCAAAAGAGAATCTAGGCCTATTTCTAAAGAACATAGAACATAGAACGATACAGCGCAGTACAGGCCCTTCGGCCCTCGATGTTGCACCGACATGGAAAAAAAACTAAAGCCCATCTAACCTACACTATGCCCTTATCATCCATATGCTTATCCAATAAACTTTTAAATGCCCTCAATGTTGGCGAGTTCACTACTGTTGCAGGTAGGGCATTTCACGGCCTCACCACTCTTTGCGTAAAAAACCCACCTCTGACCTCTGTCCTATATCTATTACCCCTCAATTTAAGGCTATGTCCCCTCGTGCTAGCCACCCCCATCCGCGGGAGAAGGCTCTCGCTGTCCACCCTATCTAACCCTCTGATCATTTTGTATGCCTCTATTAAGTCACCTCTTAACCTTCTTCTCTCTAACGAAAACAACCTCAAGTCCATCAGCCTTTCCTCATAAGATTTTCCCTCCATACCAGGCAACATCCCGGTAAACCTCCTCTGCACCCGTTCCAAAGCTTCCACGTCCTTCCTATAATGAGGCGACCAGAACTGTACGCAATACTCCAAATGCGGCCGTACTAGAGTTTTGTACAACTGCAACATGACCTCATGGCTCCGGAACTCAATCCCTCTACCAATAAAGGCCAACACACCATAGGCCTTCTTCACAACCCTATCAACCTGGGTGGCAACTTTCAGGGATCTATGTACATGGACACCGAGATCCCTCTGCTCATCCACACTACCAAGAATTTTACCATTAGCCAAATATTCCGCATTCCTGTTATTCTTTCCAAAGTGAATCACCTCACACTTCTCCACATTAAACTCCATTTGCCACCTCTCAGCCCAGCTCTGCAGCTTATCTATGTCCCTCTGTAACCTGCAACATCCTTCCGCACTGTCTACAACTCCACCGACTTTAGTGTCGTCTGCAAATTTACTCACCCATCCTTCTGCGCCGTCCTCTAGGTCATTTATAAAAATGACAAACAGCAACGGCCCCAGAGCAGATCCTTGTGGTACGCCACTCGTAACTGAACTCCATTCTGAACATTTCCCATCAACTACCACTCTCTGTCTTCTTTCAACTAGCCAATTTCTGATCCACATCTCTAAATCACCCTCAATCCCCAGCCTCCGTATTTTCTGCAATAGCCGACCATGGGGAACCTTATCAAACGCTTTACTGAAATCCATATACACCACATCAACTGCTCTACCCTCGTCTACCTGTTCAGTCACCTTCTCAAAGAACTCGATAAGGTTTGTGAGGCATGACCTACCCTTCACAAAACCATGCTGACTATCCCTAATCATATTATTCCTATCTAGATGATTATAAATCGTATCTTTTATAATCCTCTCCAAGACCTTACCCACCACAGACGTTAGGCTCACCGGCCTATAGTTACCGGGGTTATCTCTACTCCCCTTCTTGAACAAAGGGACCACATTTGCTATCCTCCAGTCCTCTGGCACTATTCCTGTAGCCAATGATGACCTAAAAATCAAAGCCAAAGGCTCAGCAATCTCTTCCCTGGCTTCCCAGAGAATCCTAGGATAAATCCCATCCGGCCCCGGGGACTTATCTATTTTCACATTGTCCAGAATTGCCAACACTTCTTCCCTACGCACCTCAATGCCATCTATTCTAAGAGCCTGGGTCTCAGCATTCTCCTCCACAATATTATCTTTTTCTTGAGTGAAATCTGACGAAAAGTATTCATTTAGTATCTCGCTTATCTCCTCAGCCTCCACACACAACTTCCCACCACTGTCCTTGACTGGCCCTACTCTTACCCTAGTCATTCTTTTATTCCTGACATACCTATAGAAAGCTTTTGGGTTTTCCTTGATCCTACCTGCCAAAGACTTCTCATGTCCCCGGCCTTGCTCGTCTCAGCTCTCTCTTTAGATCCTTCCTCGCTTCCTTGTAACTATCAAGCGCCCCAACTGAAACTTCATGCCTCATCTTCACATTGGCCTCCTTCTTCCTCTTAACAAGAGATTCCACTTCTTTGGTAAACCACGGTTCCCTCGCTTGACCCCTTCCTCCCTGCCTGACTGGTACGTACTTATCAAGAACATGCAATAGCTGTTCCTTGAACAAGCTCCACATATCCAGTGTGCCCAACCCTTGCAGCCTACTTCTCCAACCAACACATCCTAAGTCATGTCTAATGGCATCATAATTGCCCTTCCCCCAGCTATAACTCTTGCCCTGCGGGGTATACTTATCCCTTTCCATCACTAACGTAAAGGTCACCGAATTGTGGTCACTGTTTCCAAAGTGCTCACCTACCTCCAGATCTAACACCTGGCCTGGTTCATTACCCAAAACCAAATCCAATGTGGCCTCGCCTCTTGTTGGCCTGTCAACATATTGTGTCAGGAATCCCTCCTGCACACATTGTACAAAGAACGACCCATCTAATGTACTCGAACTATATCTTTTCCATTCAATATTAGGAAAGTTAAAGTCTCCCATAACAACTACCCTGTTACTTTCGCTCTTTTCCAGAATCATCTTCGCCATCCTTTCCTCTACATCCCTAGAACTATTAGGTGGCCTATAGAAAACTCCCAATAGGGTGATCTCTCCTTTCCTGTTTCTAACCTCAGCCCATACTACCTCAGAAGAAGAGTCCCCATCTAGCATCCTTTCCGCCACCGTAATACTGTCCTTGACTAGCAGCGCCACACCTCCCCCTCTTTTGCCCCCTTCTCTGAGCTTACTAAAACACCTAAACCCCGGAACCTGCAACAACCATTCCTGTCCCTGCTCTATCCATGTCTCTGAAATGGCCACAACATTGAAGTCCCAGGTACCAACCCATGCTGCCAGTTCCCCTACCTTATTTCGTATACTCCTGGCATTGAAGTAGACACACTTCAAACCACCTACCTGAACACTGGCACCCTCCTGCGAAGTCAAATCTGTGCTCCTGACCTCTATACTCTCAATCTCCCGTACCCCAAAACTACAATCCAGGTTCCCAAGAAGCGGTCATATTGGACTTGGAATCTGTTTCTCACAGGTGCCAGACCTGCTGAGCTTTTCCAGCATTTTCAGTTTTTATTTCAGATTTCAAGCATCTGCAGTATTTTGCTTTTATTGTAGAATGTACGGTTAGGCGTCTTTCTCTGTTTATTATATAAATAGGGCGGCATAGTAGCACAGTGGTTAGCACTGTTGCTTCACAGTGCCAGGGTCCCAGATTCGATTCCCGACTTGGGTCACTGTCCGGTGTCTGCACGTTTTCCCCATGTCTGCGTTGGTTTCCTCCGGGTGCTCCTGTTTCCCCCGACAAGCCCCGAAAGACGTGCTGTTAGGTAATTGGGGCATTTTGAAATCTCCCTCTGTGTACCCGAACATGGGCAGGAATGGAACTTCACAGTAACGTCCTCCGGGATTCCTCCGGGTGCTCCGGTTTCCTTCCACAGTCCAAAGATGTGCAGGTTAGGTGGATTGGCCATGATAAATTGTCTCTTAGCATCCAAAAGGTTAGGTGGGGTTACTGGGTTACGGGGATAGGGTGGACGTCTGAGCTTAAGTGGGGTGCTCTTTCCAAGGGCCGGTGCAGACACGATGGGCCGAATAGCCTCCTTCTGCACTGTAAATTCTATGATTCTATGAACTTCATTGCAGCGTTAATGTAAGCCTACTTGTGAGAATAAAGATTTGTTAAAAAGATAATAAGGGCAAAGTCACGGGCATAATTTTGACTTGGTGCTCATGTAAACGTGAAAGGTTTGTTCCGATAGCAATTAAAATCAAGAGAAGTACTTACCAGCTGCCGAGCTGATATTTCGCATTTTATACTCTTGTCTAAAGATAAAATTTCTCACAAGATGTTTATGAGTCTAAATGTTTCAGTAGAATTTATACTTGAGTATTTAATCTCCCATGACATTGCACTCAAGAAGGAAATCAAAGCTCCTAAAATTTCCGACACTTTCCCAGATTGCAACGGAAAATCCAACATGCTTCTGGCAAAGTTCCAGTGGTGCAGTGGGAGGAAGTTTTTGGCCAAAGGTAGTGTTTATGTAACGACGAGTAAGAGGCCAGGGACAGCTGAAGCATGATAGGCAGACACAATTAACTCCCCACTTTAAAATCTTCATACTGTCTATTTTTATACATCCATTACAGATATATAACGGAAATCACCAACTCATTACACTGTAATTGCATTCTCCCAACAGCAGTGATACAACAATGCCTCCACTGCTGGGATATGCAATAGTAAAATTACAAGTTTGCATTATCAATTTTCATCATTGGTATGGATATAAAAATTTGAAATAGAGGGAGGAAAATTTAGTCGAATCCTCACACACAATAAATTAAACAGGAAGAAGGTGAGGGTGAAGTATGAGGAGAAATTGAAAGGCTGGAGAGAAGATGGGGAGGATATGAAGAGAAAGGAAGGGGAGAGAAATGGAAAGGGGTCATGATTCTGACTTCCATAACATAATTTCCTGGCTTCTATGGCATACTCTTTGAGCTAAAGCAGCCTGGCAAGAAGCCGATTGCTTCCATGGATTGTTTCCATGACAGGATAGGCTGATATTTTGCTGTTCAGAGTTCTTGGGCTGGATTCTCTGTTTCTGAGGCTAAGTGCAGGTGAGAACGGAGAATCCAGGGTGATTCACGACAGGAGAATCAACGCGAACCCATTACCGATTTCGTTTACCTGGTGAGGGGCTATCACTGGAGCCGCGTGAAACTCCCGTGGATTGCGCCGAAAACGGCTGGAGAATGGTCGGGTTCCGGGCCGAACATGTGCAGGGCTGACGACCTGCACCGGTCACATCGTAAAACATGGCGCCGGCCGTGTGCAAACCCTAACCCACCAACTGCGACACCCACAGCCCACCCCCTTGCCAACCCCCCACCAGTTTCCCAGCAGAAGTCTCCCCGTCGATTGTCACAGATCCCAGCTGAGTGTGGCGGTGCTGGACAATGTTCCCAGCTGGCACACTGGGTTCCCGGCCGCTGGGACCACCCGTGGTCCATGCCATCGGGAACTCGGCCATCAGGGGAGGAGCATCATAGGTGGGCTGGCCAATGACATGCCAACGGCGTTGAAACAGTGCCCGTCACAATGACGCCGGGTTGGAGGGGACGGAGCATGGCGGATCAGCATCAAAACAGCACCGGCCCCGATTCCGGCTTCGGAATCCATTCTCCGCCCGATCGGCGATCACGATCTCGGCGTTGAGCTACTGTGAATCTAACCCAAGTTTTCCCAGTGTCAATATCAATAAAGTATGATAGCCATTCAGAGAGGCATCACATACCATCCTGCCACAGAAGTGATTCTCCCTGATGAGGCTCTAAAAGGCTAGATTTGTGGCAAATGGAATTGTCAAGAATGGAATGCTGACGTTAAAATGATTTCCTTTTGTACATTATTATTCAGTAAAACAGAGAGATTATTTTGATTCCATTGCACCTGGGGTCAAACCCGTTACATCAGTTGAATAAAAGGAGAGGCCAAAATCTGGTTCGCAGTGGGCGTCGAGCTGAGCACGATGCATCCGACTTGACACGCCCAACGCGATCTGGATCTAGCCTTGGCTGGCCGTGATTCAGATCAGCACAATTAAATGTCATGAGAAAGAGGCATCTCGGACCTCCATATCCGGGGCCTCTCCCGTTATTCACCTGACGTAACGGGATTGGCCACAGGTACAATGAAATCAAAATCATATCTCTGTTTTACTGAATAATAATGTACAAAAGTCATGGGATTGGTGCTTTGCCCGCATTGTGGAAGAAAGTGCCAGAAGCATCATATTGATCGAGGTCGATAATTTTTGTTCGTGAAAAAATGTGTCCCCAACTGCCCCAGTCCCAGGATGGTGCCGCCTCCCCTTCCCCAGACTAGCCCGGATGCGATCCTGCGGGAGAATGGACATGCGGTCAGTGGGAGGGATGAGTCATTCTGTATGGCATTAACAACTCACATGTGACAGTTCATCTGGGTGGGGCCAGTGGACCCTCACCTCTGCGCCATACGCCAACCTCTCATTTTCCAATTAAGGGGCAATTTAGCGTGGCCAATCCACCTCCCCTGCACATCTTTGGGTTGTGGGGTTGAGACCCACAGAGACACAGGGAGAATGTAGAAACTCCTCACGGACAGTGACCTGGGGCTGGGATCAAACCTGCATCCTCGGTGCCGCGAGACAGCAGTACGAACCGTTGCGTCACTGTGCCACCCTTAAATCTACGTTGCTCACAATCTATCCTCCGCCACCTGCATGACCTCCTGTGCCCGTTCTTCATAGGGGGTGAGGACACTTTCCTTGTGGGGACATAGAGGGGGTATCATTAACCGCACACGTCATTCATCGCTGGGTTGGGGGTGGAGGTTGCTCGGCGCTCTGGGTGGGGTATTCGGCGGGGTGGATCCCGCCTGGTATGATGGGACAGCGTGGGTGGCACTGCTGTACATGGATGGGTCGGGCCATGGAACAGAGCTGGGTGGGGGTGGTGCCATCATCTTCGTTACCAAATATAAAAATATTAAAGATTTCTATCGCCTGTGGACCTACAACGGTTAGCAGCAATGTTATTCTCTCTTCATCAGGCTGTGCTCAAAACCTAGAGCTGCTATATAGAGTGTGAATTGCTGTTTAAAACCGCACCAATTCACATATACATTACCAGTGACTCGAAGCTGGTGTGGGGTCTTCAAACCTTCCATCATTGACTTCGATAACCAGCAGTGCATTGAGTTACATTCTGTCACTACTCTTTCGTAGAATTTTATTTTCTTCCTTTCCTTGTTATCTCAGTCTTTGGTCTTCTTATCTCTTCAGAACCAATCCTGGTACAATGTTAGATCTTCAAAACCACTCCTGGTATCATGCTGTGTTCTGGTGCTTGGCCAGACAGAATTAGTCCACTAGAGAATGTTTAGTTCATGACTAGTTGAATGTGTATTGTTAAACAATAGTGTGGATAACAATAAGAAAACTATCAAAACCTACTAACTATAAATTACTATGATAAATGATCTAAGAGCTACTATAAATGCGACTGTCCACGATGACGACGACCAGACTCCCCGAGGAAATAGTGTCACGTGGTTGTTCTCTGCTCTCACCTGCTGGTTGGAGGCTGTATTTATTAATATTTAAATGATAGTTTATGCATGTCATCACAGCCATTCGGCCCATCAAGTCTGCACTGACCCTCTGAAAGACCACCACTCCTAGGCCCATTCCCCCGCCCTATCCTTGCAACCTAATTAAGGGACAATTTAGCATGGCCAATCAATTTAAGCTGCACATCTTTGAACTGTGGGAGGAAACCCACGCGGACATGGGGAGAATGTCCAAATTCCACACGGACAGTCACCCAAGGCTGGAATTGAACCCGAATCCCTGGCGTTGTGAGGCAGCAGTGCTAACCACTGTGACATCCATTTTTGCCATGCATCATCATCCTTTTATTATTTAAGCTTGCATGTCTTCCAGCCTATTGTTCTTTACATCCCCTCCTCCTTTCCCTGCCTCTGGACTTGCTTTAAGCCCATTACATATTTAACATTTTCCAGTTTTCTTTTTTATTTGTTAATGGGAAGTGAGTGTCAATGATATGGACATTAATTATTGTCCTTCAGTAATCGCCCTGTATTGTCCTGTGTATTCACCATGCAATTAGGGAAGGAAGTTCATGTTTTTGATCCAGTGACAGAGCATCAATAAGCACGTTCTTGCTGAGTTAGTTCCATTTTTGATAGCACTGTCAATGACCCCTTCCAATACTTTGCTGTTGCCTAAGATTAGACTGATGCGTTGTGAGTTTGCTTAGCTTTGACTATGGAGTTTTATCTCTACTGTTTAGAATGCATGTAGTGCTGTGCTGTGCTATCGCGAGATTGGCATCTCAATTTTAAGCATACCTGGTGCTGCTCCTGCTGTTCTCTCCATATTCAATCAAGGTTGTTCCCTGGTTTGATGGTAATATGCCAGGGATAACCCAAGTCAAGAGGAAATAGATTTTTGTTGAATACAATTTTTTGCTGTTTCTGATGGCCCACTGTGTATCATGGATGCCCAGTTTTGAACTGTTATTTGAGCCCATACCATTTAGCACAGTCATTGCACTACCCGACACAATGGAGGGAAGAGACTTTGCCTGAGATTTTCCGGCCCTCCATGCCAGTGGGACTTTCCAGTCCCACCGATGGTGCACCCCTGCCGCCATGGTTTTGTGATGGCGAGAGGCGTAATCAATGGGAAACCCCATTGACAACAGCAGGACCAGAACATCCCGCCACCGACCAATGGCAGGCTGCCTCTGCCATCATGAAATATAAGTGGATTGTACGGAAATCCCATCCTATAACTCCACACGGGCTGTGTCCTTGTCACTCCTACCAATATTGTAATGGACAGATGCATCCGTGACAGGTAGATTGGTAAGTACGGGTTCAGGTAGCTTTTCCTCTTTTGCTGATTCTCCCACCACTTGGCGTAAGCCCGGTTTGACAGATATTTCCTTCAGGACTTGACCAGCGTAGTCAATAGTGGTGCTACCAAGCCAATCTTGCTGTCAAATATTTAAGTTCCCCATCAGAGTACATTCTGTGCCCTTGCTGCCCTCAATTCTTCTTCCAAAAGGTGGTTAACATGAAGGAGTACTGATTCAATATTTGAGAGATGGCCATAGTGGTAATCAATAGGTTTCCATTTGCATGTTTGACCTGATGTCATGAGACTTCACAGGGTCTGGAGTCAGTGTTGAGGACTTCAAGGATCACTTCCTCCCAACTGCATACCCCTGTGTAACCAGCTCTGATGGGTCTGTCCTGCCAGGTGGACAGGGCATACCCAGGGATGGTGATGGTGCTCTCTAGTACATTGGCTGTATGGTATGATTTGGTGACTGTGACTAGATCAGGCTGTTGCTTAAAAAGTCTTCAGAACAGCGCTTTCAATGTTAGCACAATTAAGTCCCCAAATTCCAGTGGACATGGCAGGGTTGACTGGGCTGAGTTGTCTCCAATGCCTAGGTGGATGCTGAGTGATTCTTCAAGTTTTATTTTCCTTCAACATTTCTGTCGCGGTTTGATACAAATGAATGATCATTTCAGAGGAAAGTTAAGAGTCAACCATATTGTTGTGGGTTTGGAGTTACATTGAAGTTACACTGGGTAAAGATGGCAGATTTTCTTTTCTTATGGACACTTGTGAACCAGATGAGTTTCTGCAACAATCTGGTAGTTTCAGGAACATCATTACTTAGACCAAACTTTTTTTCCAGATAATCAATTGAATTTAAAATCCATAAGGAAATGAACGGTCATTGACATGAAATTTTAACCCTATTTCTCTCGCCACTAATGCTGCCAGACCTGCTGAATATTGAAGTCTTGCTCAAAAAAGTTACATGTTGTTGAAACTTTTTATCTTGCACTCGTCAGAACATACACAAGAATGCCAAATTTCAAAGGGAATAACAATTTATACTGCATGAGAAAAGGTGTGCTGATTAGTTGGCAAGTCAGCTTTGATTGGTTGTGATATGCACCAGGGAGTTTTGTACCTCATGCTTTTGTTTATTCAAAAAAAGGTGCCATGCCTGGGCAGGTCTCCGTGTAAGTGTATGTATTGATCTTCTTTATTGTCATACAGTGTGAAGCACATAGGCACAGAATTAAAAACAAAAAACTTCAATGGCAACATCAGACAATACATACATAGAAATCACACTTTGTTTCTAACAAGTCTTCTGAAAGTCATTACATTTTCAGCATTCACCAGACAATCAGGCAAAACATTCCAGATATCAACAATTCTATATGGAAGAAAAATTATGAATATCAAGACTTGAACCAGATTTCTGTAGATTCTGCTGATGAACACACAAAATGCTGTAATTGCGAATAAAGAACTTTTCAGGCTTAAATTGGGTTTCCTCCCGGTGCTCCGGTTTCCTCCCACAATCCAAATATATCCAAAGATGTGCAGGTTAGGTGGATTGGCCATGGTATATTTCCCCTTAGTGTCTAAAGGTTAGGTGGGGTTATGGGAATAGGGTGGGGGCATGGGCCGAGATGGGGTGCTCTTTTGGTAGGTCGGTGCAGACTCGGTGGACTGAATGGCCTCTTTCTGCACAGTAGGGGTTCTATGATTTTTATTTATTTTTTCTTCTTAAATTTAGATTAGCCAATTATTTTTTCCAATTAAGGGGCAATTTAGCGTGGCCAATCCACCTACTCTGCACATTTTTGGGTTGTGGGGGCGAAACCCACGGAGACACGGGGAGAATGTGCAAACTCCACACGGACAGTGACCCAGAGCCGGGATCGAACCTGGGACCTCAGCGCCGTGAAGCAGTTGTGCTAACCACTAGGCCACCGTGCTGCCCTGTAGGGGTTCTATGATGACGGTATGATTCTATGATCATAATGAATGGCGGAGCAGACTCAAAGGGTCGAATGGCTTTTTCCTGCTCCTATTTTCTGTTTCTATGAAACCAAAAACAATGTTAGTGACAACTGGAGGGGAAGCAATGGCAATACCGTTTATTTGTGCTATATCTAAGGAGTGATGAAAATGTATTTGTGAGAACTTTATGCCAAGAAATGTTGCTGTTCTCAGATTATCCTGGGATGTGTTGCTTTGCTATTGCTGTGCACTGTACCTGCAAAATTAATATGGTGGAGTCATTGAGAAGCAGTATTGCCTGAATCTTTATTCAACACATGCTGCAGTGTCCTGGAGCTCCAGAGACCACACATTTAGGATATATTTAACACACCAAAAGCTTGCATGGATTAAATGTCAAATAGAATGGAGTGCAGTAAACACACTGTTTCATGCACTCATTTTTTTTACATCATGGCAGAAGCACTAATGATACAATAATACAAAACTCTCTTATCCAGATTTTAAGTCAAATCTTTGAGTAATTAATTGTTAGATGAAGCATAATGACATCCAATGTATGGTATTTTCTCTGAGAGTTTTCCAAGAAGTGTTTTGTCAAAAAAATGTCGAACAATGTATTCTTTAATGAGTTGCCATGAGTGGATCAAGGAGTGGTGAATGTACATAAAATCCAAGGGAGGGAGGAGAGGGATCTGTTCAGTGGGAAAATCATAACATTGGACTGTTCAACTTTAAAGAAGACGATTTATGTTAGTTGGCTTGTCTATTTTTATTTTCTTTGCATCAGAGCAGAACAGCTGGCAACAAAAAGGAATGAACATATCTTCTCTTCCTTATTTGTAAGGAAGTTTAACTTTTACTTGCATTTATGGTTTTCCTGCAAGTAGTGAACATTGCAAGTTTTGCCTCACTATCACTGGAATGCTCATGTAACATACAGTAACAATTTGTATGTCCACATCTCTCCTTTGACAAACCTGATGCAACATTGACAGATTGTGGGGACACGGACCCTGTTATTCACCATCTAGCTTATTGTTCACATTTCTGATTTGACATTTTCAGCACTCTTTATTTATTTAACTGTCCTATTATAAAATCCCTTTTGCCTTTCACCATCATCCCTTTTGTCATTTAATCTCTCTAGTGTCATACTCCATTACAAACAGTGGCCGGGATTTTCAGAGTTATTGAGGGCCACAGTCCCATTTCATCATTGACCTCATTAAGCACTTCAACAAAAAACACTTTATCCGCTCAAGTGTCAAGGATCACAAGCTTCAACAATTCTTGAAAGCTGTTGACTCTCCAGATCCTTATTCCCCTTCATGTTACAATGACCTTACACATTCTTTCAATCTCACTCCTTTCTGCATCCGTACAATATGACCCTCTCCTCTCTGATGCCAAAAGATTGGTTTTCAGAAAAGGTCTCAGTGTCCTCTCTTTATGTCCAAACCCCAATGAATTTCCAGTTTTATTTGATACTGAACCCTCTTCCATTGCCATTGTCTCGCACCCACTTTTGTGGTCATGAATCTTTGCTCCCCACCTGTCCTGTGTTCCATCTTTTCTCCCACCTTTTAAATTTTCATTCCACCTGTACCACCCCCCACCCCGATCCAATACTTCTGAGATGTCTTCCTTTTTCCTCAAACAAGGATTCCCTGAATATGGTTGACATGACTTTCAACCACAACTGTCTATTTCCACACTTCTTCTCTCAACCCTTCCCCTACTTCTCAGAGCCACAATAGGGTCATTTTGCCCTCACTTTCCACTCCAGCAGCATCTACATCCAATGTATCATTTATTTTATTCATTCATAGGATGTGGGCATCGCTAGCTGGACCAGCATCTATTGCCCATCCCTTGAATTGAGTCATTTGCTAGCCCATTTCAGACAGCACTGAAGAGATAACGTTGCTGAGGATCTGGAGTCGCATGTGGGTCAGATTAGGTAAGGACGGCAGATTTCCTTCTTTAAGGGCATTCGTGAACCAGTAGGGATTTTAGGACAATAGCCAATGGTTACAGGGTCATCATTAATTCCAGATTTTCGAGTGAATTCAAATTTCACCATCTGCCATGATGGGATTCGAACCCAGATCCACAGAGCATCCCTAGGTTTCTGGATTACTAGTCCAGTGACAATACCATAACCTTCAGCGTGAATCCACCACCAAACATATCTTCCCCTCTCCTTTCAGTATTTAAAAAGGACCGTTCCCTCCACTATAGGCCCACACATTGCACCCTCATCTCTTGCAGTTTTTATTTTCCTTCTTCCCGTTCCCAGCCTCTGTACTTGCTTAACATTTGACACATCTTCAATCCGTCCCGGTTTTCATGAAAGGTCACCAACATTTTGTTTGTATTTGTTGATAGGATGTGGGCATTGCTGGCTAGGCCATCATTTATTTTCAATCCATAATTACCCTTGAAAAGATGATGGTGTTCCAGTTTCTGGAACTGCTGCAGATCAATCGGTAGAGCATCATACTTTTAATCTGAGGGTCCAGGGTCAATGTCCCTGCCTCGACGCTGCTGTGAGCCAGTTTAGCTCAGTTGGTTTGTGATGCAGAGCTAGGCCAGCAGCGCGGGTTCAATTCCCGTACCAGCTGAGGTTATTCATGAAGGCCCCTTCTTCTCAACCTTGTCCCTTGCCTGAGGTGTGGTGACCCTCAGGTTCAGTCACCACCAGTTAGCTCTCCCCTTCACAGGAGAAATCAGCCTATGGTCAGCTGGGACTATGGCGACTGAGAAAAAGGTACACCACAGTGCTGTTAAGAAGGGAGTTCCATGATTTTGACCCATTGACAATGAAGTAAAGATGGCAATTGTGAGGACAACTGTGAAAGGTAAATGTGTGATTCGTAGTATAAGAGGAGTTAGGACAGTATCCCTTTGTTATTGGTTAAAAAGAATGTGGATCATGGGAAGGAGGTATTTGGAGTGCTGGAGAAATGAGGAAACTGCTGTAGTCAGAGAACAAGATATGAAAATACCCTTGCTGTCCTGTAAGGCCATTAAAACACTTGCAGAGTGGAACCTATGTTATTGCAACAGTTGACATTGTCTGCTGCCTTCCTCAGGGTTGCTGTAACTCTTATTTGAGCACTTTCCTCCCATCCAAGAGCACCAGCACCTGATCGCATTCACTCACCTGCTCCACAAGCACCTATGCTGATAATTAAGGTTATGTTGCCTGTGATGGTTTGCTCCCCAAAACCTATGCAGTGGCAGAGTTGAATGGCACTTTGCTTGAAGGAATGTGCATTTTATATGTCTGCTAGAAATGCCACTCTCCCATTAAGAAAGCTGTCACTGAACTACACATCAGGTTCAACCATCAGAGCGTTTTGCACACAGACAGATGATATTAGGTCAGCAAGCTCAGACCACCAAACCAGACAAATAGATGCCTCAATGGATTCTCAGTGGAGAAAAAAATGTCACTGCTGCGTGGCTGTCTCCTGAATGTCGAGCCATTCTTCATTATGCTTGTTTGCTCAGGAGATCCATTGGAGGAAATTAAATTCCCAATAGATGCAGCAACAGGAAAGTTCATGGCATTCAACCTCAATTTCTTTTCATTCAATTTTTTCAGATGCCATCTTTCATTCAATCTTGATTCCAAATATTGTGTCCGTCTGACCATATATATTTTCTTGGAACAGTTTAAGAAAACCTGAAAAGGTCTTATCTTATTGCAGTTTGAGTGAGGCAATAAACTGCTTCGACGAATTTGGCTTCACTGCAATAAAGTGAGTTTGTTTTTTTGGCCATAAAATGGTGGATAAATTAAAACTTATAGCCGCTATATTATTCAAATGAAAACGTTAGGGAAGTAAACAATTCACGGTGCTACATGCCTTCACCAGTACATTACAGTTCAATATAGATTTTCTTCAATCATTATGCTTCCTCTTGCTTAATTTGCAGTGAAAATTGACACGGTTCGATGAGGATTTTTATTTATGCTACAGTGCAAAAATCAGAGAACCGCAGTACTAATTTAATGTAAAATACTCTGAAAAAGAGTCATACAGACTCAAAACATTAACTCTGTTTCTCCATCCATAGATATTGCCAGATCGAAGTTTTTGATTTGGCATTACCTGCTTTTGTTTCAGATTCCCAGCAACTGCAGTATTTTTCTTTTATGGCAATAATTTATATTCATAGTAATAAAACACCGTTAATGTATTAAAACAGAGGTGATGCAAGAGTAACTGCCTTTGACATCAAGCCAGCATTTGATCGAGTATGGCATCAAGGAGCATTAGCAAAACTGAAGTCAGTGGGAATTAGGGGAAAATTTGCCACTGTTTGGAGTCATACCTGGCACAAATGAAGATGGTTTTGGTTGTTGGAAGTCAATTATCTCAGTCCAGGACATCATTGCAGGAGTTCCTCAGGATGGTACCCGGCCCAACCATCTTCAGTTGCTTCATCAATGATCTTTCTTCCATTATAAGGGGCGAAATTCTCCGACCCCCAGCAGGGTCGGAGAATCGCCTGGGGGCGCCTAAAATCCCGCCCCTGCCGTGGCAGAGATTCACCGCCACCCGGGAAGTGGCGGCGGCGGAGTCTCGCCACTCCGATCGGAGAGGCCCCTGCGGTGATTCTCCGGCCCGGATGGGCCGAAGTCCCGCCGTTGGGAGGCCTCTCCCACCGCCGAGGTTTAAACCACCTCTGGAACGGCGGGCTCAGCGGCGCAAACGGGCCCCGGGGTCCTGGGGGGGGGGGGGGTGATCAAACCCCGGGGGGTGCCCCCACGGTGGCCTGGCCCGCAATCGGGGCCCCCCGCTCAGACTTGGGGCCAGTGCCCTGGCTGCACTATGTTCATCCGCGTCCGCCACGGCCTCCGCCATGGCGGAAGCGGAAGAGAACCCCACACCGCGCATGCGCCGGCAGTGACGTCACTGCCGGCGCATGCGCGGACCGGCGAAAGCCTTTCGGCCAGCCCCGCTGCCGGGGGCACCGGTTTTTTGCGCCGGTCTTCTGGTGGCAACCGCTCCGGCGCGGGGCTGGCCCCCAAAGGTGGGGAGAATTCCCCACCTTTGGGGAGGCGCGACCCCTGAGTGGTTGGCACCACTCCCCTACTCCGGGACCCTCCGTCACGCCGGGTAGGGGTGAATGCCACCCAAGGTCAGGAGTGGGGTTATTCACTGACAACTACCCAATGTTCAACACCATTGGTGACTCCTCAGATAATGAAGCAGTCCATGTCCAAATGCACCAAGACCTGGGCAATATCCAGGCTTGGGTGAACAAGCGGCAAGGAACATTCACACCACACAAGTGCAAGGTAATAACCATCTCCTACAAGAGAGGATCTAACCATCACCCCTTAACATTCAATGACATTACCAGCAACAAATCCCCCACAATCAGTATCCTGGGGGTTCCCATTGAACAGGAACTGGAACCGGACTAGTGAGTTGCCCCCCATACCTTATCCACCACCTACAAGGCACAAACCCCTGGCTCTTTCCTTCTGACTGTTATTAATAGTGAAGGAAATGAATTCCTCAGTTCAGTAAAACATGGCAACTATAAAAACCTTACTACAGTGCTATGCTACGGGCTGGTTCATACCACTCATACAGGCAGCCTGAAATCACCCTACTGCAATAAGTTTAAGACTATTCTGACTTTCAATTATGCAGGCATAGGGTGGCCACCCTCACAACTGGTTGCAATCTCTGGGGCTAGCATGTCATATAGAGATGTCACAGTGGCTCACAAAAGACAAAGCCTCTCTGTCATTTGTAGATATAGAGTCTTCAAACACAATTGACAAGCCTTCACCTGCATCTCTGTGACTGCTACAGCCTGCCTTCAGCAGCCCCTCAACTCCTCATCAGATTGTCTTACATCCATATCCAGTCAGGAGTACAAAGAAATGGAAGAGATGGTGTGTTTGTCCCTTTCAGGGCAACAAAATAGAGTAAAGGTCATATAGCCTGTGCGACCAATTGGTGGAATCACCCCATGATGAAAAAGGCTCTTAGGCAAAGAGACATTTTGGGAGCCAGCTCCAGCCATGAGGCTGCTGTTTTCTTCTTAATAAATATCTTTTGTGTTTCTAATGAAGCCTGTGAAAGTACATTTTTACATCTAGCAATGAACATAAATGATCCTGACACTAACTCTGGCATGACACCTGTGAATATCTTGTTTTAGTCAAAGTTTAAAAGAAAAGTACACACCAGAATGTCACTCTTTGGGCAAATAGACCCATTTGGCTCCTCCATGGAGGATTGGACACAATACATCGAGCGCCTTGGATATTATTTACAAACAAATGAGATAGGGGAGCAGGTGAAATGCAAAGCAGTTCTCCTAAGTGTTTGTGGAACTCAGACCTATAATCTTATTCTCAGTCTTACAGACATAAGCATATCCAACTTCAAATCATTGAGTAAGTTCATGAATTTAGAGATGGCTGAATTGCAACTTCAACCATTAGTCATACTACAGAGATTCAAATTTAATTTGAGGGCGAGAGACCCAGGCAAATCGATCACGACTTACATTACTAAACTGAAGCAATTATCGCAGTATTGGCATTTTGGGGCCACCCTAAACGACATGTAACAGGACAGGTTAGTCTGTGGTGTGAACAATGGTGCTATTCAATGCAGATTGTGAGCAGAGGTTGAGATAAATTTGAAATGAGCAATGGAAATAGCGTGGCCAGGGTAAATGCTGAAAAAGATGCACAAGAGCTGCAGGGCATACAAAATGGCACCGTTCACCAGGTCAGGCAGGAACCTGCAACCAGCCATGATGTTAAAACTGCTGAAGCAGCAGCGAAGCGGGAAACAATTTCAGTCACCAACAAAACAAAAATTACAGAATAGGCAATCAGAATAGGGCAGCACAGTAGCACAGTGGTTAGCACGGTTGCTTCACAGCGGCAGGTTTCCACGTTTGATTCTCGGCTTAGAATCATAGAATCATAGAGAATCATAGATTTTACAGTGCAGAAGATCACTATCTGTAAGGAGTCTGCAAGTTCTCCCCCTGCCTTTGTGTGTTTCCTCCGGGTGCTCTGGTTTCCTCCCACAAGTCCCGGAATACGTGCTGTTAGATAATTTGGGCATTCTGAATTCTCCCTTCGTGTACCCGAACAGGCACCGGAATGTGGCGATTGGGGACTTTTCACGGTTAGTTGCCTGATTGCAGTGTTAATGTAAGCCTACGTGTGACAATAAAGATTATTGTTATTAGCAGTCAGCAATGCTTAAAGGAGAATGTTAGAAATGTGGCGGTCACCACACTCGTGAATCATATCGTTTTAAGGAGGCTGAGTGTTTTTATTGTCACAAAAGAGGATATTTGATAAAGCAGTGCAGAGTTAAATCAAGATTGCCGAGTAGCCGATCAAATAAGATATTACAAGTATATCATCTGGAAAAGCCTAGTATCTCTGATTCTGGTATTCACCCTCTGTTTAATCTAAAAACAGGCAGTTTGGAGCCTATTACAATTGCTCCGGCCAAATGGGAAGCCTTTTAAGAATGGAAATAGATACAGGGGCATCAGCCACTGTGATGAGCAAGCATACATTTCAGTACCTAAGGTAGGGAGTCCAACCATTGAATTTGAAGAGCACTTTGCCGAGTTTAACACATTTACGGGAGAAGCATTAGAAGTGAAAGGCACCACAATGGTACTTGTAAGCTATGGACAGTGGTCTACCCAACTCTCGGTGATAATAATGACTCGTGAAGGTCGTGGCTGACTTAAAAAAAAATCAAATTGAATTAGGCCGAGATTTTTCACGTGCGGGAAGGGGGACTGCCTGAACTGATAAGAAAATACGAGAGAATCTTCGGTGGGTGGCACAGTGGTTAGCACTGGTGCGAATGGCCTTTGGCACCCTGCCAGCCGGGGCCGAAAGGCCTTCACAGCCGGTGGAAGTCCGCGCATGCGCCGGTGCGTCAGCAGCTGCTCACGTCATACCGGCACATGCGCAGGGGAGGGGGTCTCTTCCGCCCCCACCATGGTGAAGGCCATGGTGGGGTGGAACGAATAGAGTGTCCCCATGGCACAGGCCCGCCCGCCGATCGGTGGGCCCCGATCGCGGGCCAGGCCACCGTGGGGGCACCCCCCGGGGGTCAGATCGCCCCGCTCCCCTCCCCCAGGACCCCGGAGCCTGCCCGCACCGCCAATCCCGCCGGCACCAGAGGTGGTTTAAACCACGTTGGCGGGAAAGGCCTGTCAGCAGCGGGACTTCAGCCCATCGCGGGCCGGAGAATCAGCGCCGTGGGCCTGCCGACTGGCACAGTGCAACTCCCGCCCCCGCCGACTCTCGGGGGGCGGGGAATTCGGGACACGGCAGGGGCCGGATTGACGCCGGCCCAGGGTGATTCTCCGACTCCCCGGGGGGGGGGTCGAAGAATTCTGCCCATTGTGTTCAGATTATCATCAATGGGTGGAGTCATTAATGGGTGGAGTCACGGGTTGAAGCAGTCAGATTTACAGAGTTAGTTGTTGGATGCTGGGTGAAACAAAGCCAGAGATTCTGAATTATTCTGACAGTGTGTCAGGATTCAGACTCAAAAGATCTACCTTTCTTTCTCAAAGTGGATTATTCAAGATATCTCTGTACAGCAAATATGAGTACTATCTGTATTTAATAGTGGATTGGAATCAGGGCCAGGATTCTCCGCTACCCGATGGGGCGGGGGGTCCCGGCGTGTTGGAGTGGCGTGAACCACTCCAGCATCGGGCCGCCCCAAAGCTGCGGAAGTCTCCGCATCATTAGGGGCCAAGCCCTCACGTTGAGGGACTAGGCCCGCGCCGGAGTGGTTCCCGCTCCGACGGCTGGCGTGAACGCCCTTTGGCGCCACGCCAGCCGGGGCCAAAAGGACTTTGCCGGCCGGCGTAAGTCCACGCATGCGCCAGAGGATCAGCGGCGAAGACCATGGCAAAGGCGGAAGAAAACGAGTGCCCCCACGGCACAGGCCCGCCCGGCGATCGGTGGGTCCTGATCGCGGGCCAGGCCACCTTGGGGGCAGCCCCCGGGGTCAGATCACCCCCCCCCGCCCAGGACCCCGGCCCCCGCCCGCGCCGCCAATCCCGCCAGTCAGGTATGTGTTTTGATTCCCGCCGGTGGGAGAAGCTTGTCAGCGGCGGGACTTCGGCCCATTGCGGGCCGGAGACTTGCCGCGGGGGGCCCGCCGACCGGCGCAGCGCGATTCCCGCCCCCGCCGAATCTCGGGTGGCGGAGAATTCGGGACATGGTGGGGGCGGGATTGACGCCGGCCTCGAGTGATTCTCCGACCCGGCAGGGGGGGGGGGGGTCGGAGAATCCCGCCCCTGAGATGGTTTTGTTGTTTGAGTGGAAAGAAATTCAGCAAATTAAGGTTATTGTGTCACTGTATTGATCAGCATTATTTAAGGGGTAGTTATAAGCTATTTTCTTGTGTTATGTTGATGATATTTTATAACATATTAGTAATAATATACCAGATCCTTATTTTGTGTGAAATCACCCTGAAGCGAGTTGCCCTTTCCTCACAGTCTTACAAAATTGAAATTAAATATTGGGCTTTCTTTCCAGTTTGCTAGCAACTGTTGGAATCTGGTTCAGGATTGTAATACCTGGATCCAAGGCCCTTATTGGCTGGTCCCTCCAAAGAAGTCTATTCCACATTCTCTGCATTAGCTGATTCTTCCCCAAAACCCACCCCCGCCTGTCTGTGGATAGAGGATATTCTTCCTCCTCCACCAGGACCTCCAGTGCCAATTTGAGAACCTGGGCAGCATTTCACTTGGTCCGTTAGCCACCTTTCAGTGTTAGCTTCTCTCCCAGTCAGCACGATCTACACTCTTGGTGCCAGTTGTTAAATGAAAACTGATACACAGATCCCCACAAATTGTATTGAATCAGCACTGGAATGCTAAGCACGTTTAAATTATGATAATCATCAGTTAGCCTGAAAATTGCATCCAACTTTCAAACAGGCCTGGCATCTATTTAGAACAGGTTTTCATGCCTTTGGGCAAAATAATTCCCTTTTTAATTTACTCCGATAGTTGTGAAAGTATCAAACTTGATGGCAGCGTTATTTCAGCAATAATTCTTCCGATAGCATCTTGAAGCAGTTTTGAGGATAAGATCAGAATAGAGGTGATAAGCACAATAGGAATTTGCATAGCTAAAGTACTAGAGTTGTAGCTGTGCTCCGATTCATGGTATGTTAATGCTGTAATCGTGCACAGATGGATGAAGGTGCACATTGTGTGTAGGTAAAAGGGATCTTAGCAAGCATTCTCTGGTCGTAATACAGGGGGTGATTCAGTGAACGTGTTGTGCGCGGCGCAGATCTGTGCTTGCAGCGTGATTAGCGGGAGGGGGAAAAAAATTGAGATTTGCGCCAGATGTGAACCATTTTGCGATTCACCTGGCACATTCCCAATGGTGAGTTCTGAGTCTCACCCAAAGATGGCGAGGATATCATAAACTCTTATTGCATTCAGTTTGATCTCAATAACGAGATTGAAGTTGAATGCGATAGCTTCCCTGGAATTATCTGATTCACTAGGTGGAAGCTATGCGGGTGATGTTTTGTGCTCCTTTTCAAAAAAGTTAAGCTGATGCAATGGCTACCAAGGGGAAGTGAGGAGGTAAGTAACTCTTTCCATTTTCCAGCAGTGCTTGGGGGGAGGGCAGGGACGACATGGGAGTACCATTTGTGAAACACAAGGGATATCACTTTCTCAATGTCCAGATCGCCTGTGATCACACAATGTGGATAATGCAGGTGTGTGCCCATTTCCCGTGGAGCTTTTATAATAGTTAAGTCGTTAATAATAATCTTTATTAGTTTCACAAGTAGGCTTACATTAACACTGCAATGAAGTTACTGTGAAAATCTAGTCGCCACATTCCAGCTCCTGTTTGTGTACACTGAGGAAGAATTTAGAATGTATGATTCAGCTGACAGCAGGGACTTGAGGGAGGAAACCCACGCAGACACAAGGAGAACATGCAGACTCCACACAGACAGTGACCCAAGCTGGGAATCGAACCCGGGTCCCTGGTGCTGTGAAGGAACAGTGCTAACCACTGTATTACCAAGCGACCTTAGATCCCGGTCATTTTTGTGGAAGAGCAGTGGCTGGAGGGATGGCTCCTTGGGAACAAAGGGCACCCACTAAGGAGGTAGCTGATGACGCCACTGCGGAGGCCGCAAACATCCAATGAGACTCTCTAACAACGGGGCTGGAGAGAATCTTCCATAGATCGGGGAAGCTTGGGGAGGGGTCGGGCTGGGGTGCCCGGTCCAGGAGCGATGTGGCTTTACTGTGTTGTTGGTGTAGGAGGTAGGAGAGATATAGCGCTGTTATTCTCACACTGCACAGGGGTTAAGTGCTGAGTTTTATGCAGGGGTTTGTGGAGCATGGAGCCATGAAATGACAGCATGGAAGATCTTTATTGGTAAACAAAGTCATTATTAATACATGTGCACTATTACAATGGTGAGTTCTCTTTAG
This sequence comes from Scyliorhinus canicula, assembly GCF_902713615.1. Taxonomy (NCBI): domain Eukaryota; kingdom Metazoa; phylum Chordata; class Chondrichthyes; order Carcharhiniformes; family Scyliorhinidae; genus Scyliorhinus; species Scyliorhinus canicula. The sequence continues at coordinate 91,108,287 of NC_052151.1, read as the reverse complement.
TAGTGCCTAGGTTCGCCCGTGCCCACTAGATGCCTATAGTTTCTTACTCTTCCCTCATCCTCCCGGTGCGTTTCAGTTCATCCCCAGGATCCTCAGCTGAAGTTGAGGTGGTCTGCTGACCTCCATGCCCTGTTGACTCAGATGACCTTGGCAGGCGTCCCCTGGGGGTGCCTGGACCTTGAAGTTCCAGATCAAGTTTCGGGTTGCCCTCCTCGGTGTGCAGGGTTGGAGGTGTGTTGCTCACAGGAAGGGGGCTGTCAGATGGGTTGGACATCCCACACGTTCTCCCGCATGGAAGCACTCCTGCCATTCCTCTTCCCTTTGGATGCCTGGGCCCCTGGACTCCTCCATGCATTGGAGGGGCAGCTGGAGTGTGATCACGAATCCCTGCCATGCTCTGGCACGACACCCATGGTTTCCCACTGGTACCTGCACCATGTGAAGCCCTTCACCATGGAGCTCATGCTCTCAGCCATGGAAGTCCTGAACCGAACCCTGGAGCAGACATGTTCTGCTGCCATGGAGTGCATGTCTTGTGGATGCCATTCTTTCAGGGTTGGCCTCGTTGCATAGGAGTGGAAGCACTATCTCCTCGGATAGAGGATGATGAGAATCCTTGCAGTCCAAGTAGGGATGCTGTCATCCCTTCCTGATCATCGTGATTCTGTCTTTGTAGGTCCATCAGCTTTGGAACAATCGTACCGAGGGGCATCGGCACGTTCCTGGGCTCTGGCGTCCCTCCGAGTTCCGGATCCCTGAGACATTCTTTTGTCCACCTACTGTTGATCTTCAGCTGTTAGGTCCTCACTAGTGAGTTGGCCAAAAGCTTTCCTACTCGTTATTCCCACCGAGGTGTGAGTATTTGCACTGGTGGAGGGTGCAGGTGACAAATGTGACACCCGCTCGATGCGCCCAGGTTGATCGACTAATTGACTTGCAAGGGAAGCGAGATGTCATTAATGCACCACATGGACAGACTGATGGGAGAAAGTTAACTCATGGGAAGCTTGCACTCCACTGCATGCATTGAGAGTTCTCACTTTTGTCTCTGACGCCTTCTTCGCCCTCTGCCATGTGTGGTCCTGCTCTTATCCAGCCAGCTCAAGGGTGGCACAATGGCACAGTGGCTAACACTGCTGCCATACAGCTCCAGGGACTCACATTCAATTCTGGCCTCGGGTGACTGTGTGGAGTTTGTACGTTTGTACATTCCCCCTGTGTCTGCATGGGTTTCCTCTGGGTTCTCCGGTTTCCTCCCACAATCCAAAGATGTGTGGGTTAGGTGGATTGGCCATGCTATAAAATTGCCCTTAGTGTCCAGGGATAAATAGGTTAGGCTATGGGATTACAAGGGTAGGGCAGAGTGGACACTCGTAAATGGGCAGTGCTCATTCGAAGGGTCGGTGCACACCTGATGGGCTGAATGGCCACCTTCCGCACTGTAGGGATTATATGATTCTATGAAAGGGAGGCAGGGTTTTTAGTTTGGGCATGATTCTGGTATACTGTGCCAACTCACGCCGGTTTTGCTCGAGTTTGTCCTGCAAGGAGACAGTTGTGGAAAGTGTAGGTTGGGGTCCTGCCAGCTCAGATGGTAAAGACGTCTGGCCTGCATGAGAGGTGAGTGGGAGAGGGCTGAGAGGAGCTTATGGGTATTTGGGAGGGGGAGAGGAGGTTGGCATGAGAATTGTTGGGAAGTGAAGTGGTTAGCAGAGAGATCCCTGTGATGGATGTGTGAAGGAGTTCCATTGGAGACATGAAGAAGACAGACTTACCTTAATTGCACAAAGAAGGTCACTCATCTTCTTTCATTACTGTTGCTCTGTCCTCTTATGGAGTGAGGTGGCGCTCACTATCAGGGCCACAGCCTCCCAGGATTGGTGACCTTGCTTGACCAACGTCTGACTGATCGTGGTGGAAGATGTCATGCTTCTTCTCCACACCCTCCAGGAGTTTGGTAATGGAACCCTTAGTGAATTGTGGTTCTGTCTTGCTAGCAGCTATCCTCCAGACTGGACTTGAAAGAAGTGCTGGGGCGACATTTAAAATGAGCGCCTCACTTACTAAAGAGCTTATGTTTTCCAGGGGTGAGCAATTCAGAGGCAAACCACAAGCATGGCATGAAACACATTGAAAAATAATTGTTACAGAGGCTGAAAATACGACAACCTTTCCCGTCAATGCTGACGGTGGGATTTTCCCAGTTTTCTCACCAAGACACTTCAGTGAAGTACTGAGGGAAAACCATATTGTCTGTCAGATGGGAAGATTTTCCTGTTGTTGCATCTCAGTGCATTTGAAGACATAATGCAGAGGAAAGTCAAATGGGGAGGATCACATAGCTTTGGAAATCAATTAAAATGGAAGTGCATTAATTTAAGGCAACCTATTCACATGATTAGGGAATGTGTTAGGAGTAATAGTGGCCATACACTCCGACAGGATGCGGCTCATGATGTCCCAGGAATCTATGTCGGAAGCACAGCTTTTCAGTATATTTATCAATGACCGAGATGAAAGAATAGAGAGAAGTATATCCAAGTTTGCTGATGATACTATGGTGGGTGTTACAAAAGCTAATGTGAAGGAGTGCCAAAAACTGCCAAGAGATATTCATAGATTAAGTGAATGTGCAAAAATTTGGCAGATGGAGTTCGACATTGCAAAATGTGAAGTCAGCCATTTTGCACTTAGGAAAGATAAATCGGATTATTTTCAAAATAGCTAAGAACCGTAAATGAGCAGAGAGATTTACGATGTGAACAAATCACTAAAGTGGACAGACACAAAAATAATTAAAAGACTAATGGAATGCTAGCTTTTATCTTAATGGGGCAAAAATTGAAAAGGATGGAAGATGTGTTGAAGTTGTATAAAGTGCTCATTATTCTACTTCTGGAGTACTATATTGTGTTTTGAATACTGCTTCAATGATATATGGTCATGAAATGGCTGCAGCACAGGTTTGCCAGAATTATAATGGGGTTAAAAAGGTTACATTTTGAGGACAGGTTGCACAATCTAGTATTCCCTTGAGTATTGAAGACTAAGTGGTGATTGAACTGGCACATTTAAGATGATTAAAGGACTTGATGGAGAGATAGAGAGGGATTCAGAAGAAAAGGGCATCATCTCAAAATCAGAGCTAGACAATTCAGGGCTGTTGTCAGAGAGAGCTTATTCAAACAAAGACTGTTCGAGGTGAACTGAGACCCCAAAAGGCTATTGAGGATATTGAAGGCTGTTGAAAATATCAAAACTGTGATTTATAAGTTTTTCACAAGCAAGGGCATTAAGGGATATGGAATCAAGGCAAGTAATTGAATTTGTTAGAGACAGGGGAGAGTTGGTAGTATGGTACCTCTCTTTTTTCACTTCTCAAGTAACCGCAACAAGATAGAATCATAGAATACCTACAGTGCAGAAGGAGGCCATTTGGCCCATCAAGTCTGCACCGACGTTCCGAAAAACCATTACACCGATGCCCACGCCCCTGCCCTATCCCCATAATCGCATCCAAACGTTTGGACACTTAGGGGCAATTTAACATGGCCGATCCACATAACCTGGACATTTTTGGACAGTGGAACGAAACCGGAGCACGTGGATGAAACCCACACAGACGCAGGGAGAACATTCAAACTCCACATAGTAGCCCAAGGCCGGAATCAAATCCGTGACCGTGGTGCTGTGAGGCAGCAGTTTATTTAAAAACCCCTTGAGTGCTGCAAATCTCAAGACAATACACACGGCAAGTTTTCTCATTAGGTTTAAATTAACAGAAAGAATAAATATTTATTTCTGAATACCCAAAATGCAATCGCAACTGCACCCACTCACTCATTCACACACAATACACACACATATTCACACACAATACACACACATATTCACACACAATACACACACATATATAAAAATAGTGATTACAAAAGAGGTAGCATGCACTTAGATATTTAAAGAGTTCAAAACGTCAATATTACACTGGCTTTAGAGATGACAGTTGGAAATTTTGCAGGCCTGAGGCTTTTCTTTTGCTTCACTGAAAGATATGGAAATAGGAAGTTTCTGGCAAAGAATTTGCAAATGTTTACTTCTTGCAATAGTAGTTTTCTGGCTTTGTTCCAGTTGAAGTTGTAATCAAGCCCTTGTGGAAAATATATGGGGCGAAATTCTCCCAAAACGGGAGAAATCGTCAAACTGCCGTAAAACCCGGGCGGGTTTTACGGCATCGCGCCCCTTCCCGACGGGGGACCGATTCTGGTCCCCCGTCGGGGCTAGCAGCCCGACGTCGGAGGCCCCGACAAGTCGGGCTTAACGAAAATCGTTAAGCCCGCTTGTCGGACTTAGCGCCGGCTGACGCGTCATATGACGTCAGCCGCGCATGTGCAGGTGGGAAGACTCCACCCGCGCATGCGCGGGTGACGTCATCGCGTTTTTGCGCGAAACCCGCACATGCGCGGTCCGGGTTGCCCCTCAGCCGCCCCGCGTATTGATACTGCGGGGCGGCGGAAGGACAAATAGTGCGTGGGCATCGGGCCCGCTGCCCGCGATCGGTGGGCACCGATCGCGGGCCCATGGCACCCTTGGCACGGCCGTGGTACTGCCGTGCCAATCGGTGCCATGGTTATTTTTTTCCAGGTGGTCACGACGTTTTTACGAATGGCAGGACCAGGTGTGTTTGCCGTTCGTAAAAAGGTCGTAAAGGGCTGGGACTTCGGCCCTTCTAACAGCTGTGAATCGCTGCCGGCCGTAAAAAAACGGTGGCAGCGATTCGTGTCGGGATTTCGGCGGGGGGGGGGGAGAATAGCGGGAGGGCGTCAAAAAAGTCGGGAAGGCCCTCCCGCTATTCTCCCACCCGTCGTGGGGGGGGGGAGAATTTCGCCCACGGTTTGGTTCTATAAATCTGAAGGTAAAAAGATAGCCTCGCTTCTTTGCCTGTGATGAATTTCTGGGCAAGGTTCGGCCTCTTTTGGGTGACTTTCTTTGTCTCCCATACTGACTGAACTTCTGAGCGGTCTTAAGATGTGTGTTAATAAATGTTTCCTGGTGTTCTCATTGTTCATGCAAATGATCCCTAATGATGTTAGCATTGACACACAATGGACTTTGAATGTTGGCCATTTGCACTCCTTGTAAGAGGGTGTTTTTTCTTCATGCCCATTTTATGGAATTTCAATCTGCAGACTTTAAGCCTAGGTGGCCATTATACATCAATTTCTACAATCAATTAAGAAATAACAGCTGTTAACTCCACAGGAGGGATCTGTTGATTTTTAATGTCTCTTCAATGAAATGTCACAAAAAGTTTATATATTAATGTCCTTCTAGCCTTGGGCAATTTCATATATTTTCACAGAGACATGACCACCTTGACTTCAACTTGTTTCAAGAAAAAAAATGTTCATTTTTCATTCTGATTTTTAAAAAAGGAAATTATCCATTTTTTTCATTAATTCGCTGAACATGACAGTTTTAAGGTACAAATCAGCCACGCTCAACTCAATGGCAGAACAAGTTCAAAGATCTAAATGGTATAATCCATTTCCAACATTTGTACACCTAACCTTCAACTGATTAATTTACTGATTGCTAATTATCCCTGCCATGCTTTCCTCTGCAATGCACATCAGTGATCCAAAATAATCGGGTGCATAATGGTGACATATTAAACCAAGGACCAGTTTACTTATCTATATGGAAATAAAACATCTTATGGAAAGAATCAAAGAAGAATGGGGGAGCTGCTGTGGTGAACTTTGTTTCCCCAGACAATACAATGAGAAACTTTATTATTAATCATTTATTTATCTTCTGCTTTGGAACAGAATATTAATTGCTTGCTTAGATATCAATTGTTACTCCACTTCAAAGTTGCAAAGAATTTTCTTTCTTGGAATGCACAGAGTTGCGGAAACGTTCACCAAACGAAGAAAGAATATAGATTAGAAGACATATGAAAGGAACAGCTTTGAATTCAGATTACGGATAGAATGTATGTGGTCTCTCACCACATAATCAACAAGTTTTATATGGAAAGAGGTGTGTCTTTTCTTACCTTTAAAGTGAGTAATCCAAATAAAGAACTCAGCAGCAAGCTTTCATGAGTTTTAAAATAAAGAAGATTATTTATTTTCACATGTCTGTCCCAAAATAAAGCAACTTGGCCTCACATACACTTAAAGATTGTATACAGAAAAAGGTGGAGCACTTTTGCAGATTATAGTTAATTCACTCTCTGATTTACAATTTCTGGTCTCCTACATAGCAGCCATTTTGTTTCTTGAATGGATTCATTAATTTAATGTTGAAGTGAGAGGCTTGTAATGTAAATAGTTTCCAGCATATTTTGGGGTTCTTTGCTTATGAATATTTAAGAAGTTGGTTCTCAGGGGAACTTCAAAACTGGAAAGGATTAAATATTTTGGCTGGTTGATGACTTGCAGCTCGTTCAAAGTTCCACGACTGGCTGATAACTGATAGTTCTAATGGATCTGTCGGACCTGTGGTAATAAGGGTGCAGTTTCCAAAAGCAGTTATAATAAAATTACCACTGAGTTAATATTCCTGAGGCCCACACAGCATTGGATAGGCCATTGAGATGCAATGGGAGGTTGGTAGTGGTGAGTGAGTTTTGATCTTCCCTTTTGCTCAGTATGGACTTCCAAGAAGACAGTTGGTCTGGAAAGTCAATTTTCTTATGTTAGCCCATTCTTAAACAATGAGATATGTGAATTCCACAAATGTGCGTGAGGTACCCCCAGTGATATCCATATTGCTATGAAAACTATACTAAACACACAAGGAATGGAGGTGGGAAGCTTTAACACCTGAAAGACCTCCGATATTTTACACATGCACAGACGGGAAGTGGGCTGCATTTGCGCTGTTCTGCAATTTTTATGATCTTGGGACCCAGCGTTCCAGGAAGACGAATGGTGTAAAAACCTGTGTCTCGTGACTCGGAGCACCATGGAAGTCTAGTGTCCCAGATCAGCGGACAGAAAGAGGATCCAGGGAGAGGCCCTATGGTGAGAGGTCCCAAAAAGATGAGTGCAAAACAGGGGACAGGAACAAGAATGGGTCCCAGTTCAGTTAAAAAGAGAGGAACAGGGAAATAGTTTCCATACAGGGAAACGGCTGTGGGGACCTGACTTTAAGTGAAGAAGGTAGCTGAATGTTGGTGACTCTGTGCTGAAGTTTCTTGGCGCAAAGTGACCCCTTTGAGGCAACATTGTTCAGTTTGGCATAGCTGATGAGCTGAAACTGTGTTTGTGAGTTAATGCTTGGGTATATACTCTGGAATCCAGGGAATTAAATCTTGAGAGACGAGATTGAAACCCTGGGAGGCAGACTATTATTGATGCCACATGAATCGTTGTGAATTTCAAATTGGAGAGAATTGCCAGGCTAGATCTTAAAATGTGAAGACTGTAATCCCTTGTGAAAGAGACAGAATTTCAGTTAGGTTGGTAAACTCAGTGTTATTGATATCTGGGGGGGTTCTTTAGAAAGCTTCCATTCATAGTGTGTGTGGTGTATTCAACTGTAGTTTTTCTGTTAATTTACATGTACCTCATACTTAACCTGAATGTTAGAGTATAAGATAGAAACTGTAAATTGTTTTATCTTACTGAACTTGTATACAGTAGTAAAGCCTATTGTTTGTTCAAAACCTGTGTAATCTCGTGGGTTCATTCATTGAGCCAGTGTCTTGAATCTCAAACTTTGACTAGCTTCAACAGTACTGACCCCTAATCAGGTCTCACTGACAACTTGGGGGTTTGGACTAGGATCATAACAATATTTAATTAGGTATTCACGAGAGTACTGATACTATCTGCAGTCCAAATGCCAAAAGCACATGATTTGCGGTAGCCACCCTAACAGCCTGTTTGTGTCCAATTTTTAAAAGTATTGATTGAAAGTTCATAATATGACATCCTTCGACAGGACAGGACAACATATTTTGATAAATGGGAAAAAATGTTCGTAAGGATAGGTAAAAACAGATTTCCTGTGTGTGATACACTCTGGAGATATGTTACAATCCGAATGTCAGTATTATTCCCCTTTTTATGTTCATAGTTCATTATTCAGATAGACACACAGGTTATTTTGATATTTTTCAAACAACGCTTTGCTCTGCTGCCATAGTTATGTAGTGTAGAAACTAGCCATTAATATTTGGCAATCTCCAAATGTTTTATTACATTCAACCTCCAACCCTCTCAACAAACTGCATCAAGATATGACTGTGCTCGATAATTGCTGTGGAATTGAAATTTTCTCTCTGCTATTTTTGGAGCACGAGTTGACGCGTTCTTGTCAAACCTTTCGTACATTATCTTAATGAATAGCTAACAACCAGGGAGCATATGTATAAATGCACCAGTAATGGTGTATCAAAGAATTCCAAACCCTGGAAGAAATACCTAGCAAGTTTTAAGCACCTTTTTTTTTGCTACCTTTTTAGTTCAGGTAAAGGGAGACGTATCCATCAGCAAATTCCTGGTAATTTCTGGGAGTAAATACACAAACCATTAAAAACAGGGTAACTGTTTCTCTCCCAAAATAATGGGCTAGACCTTTACACTGTCCAACTGTTGATGGGAGAACGACCCGGTGTGCATGGATTGACAAATCCCATGCCTATCTTTGAAAAGCACTGATGATGCACTTGATGGCCAATTTCATGCAGCAAGAGAGCAGTGAGAAAGGGGCAGAACGGAAAGTCGGTCACGGCCATGTTTAAAGGCACTCCTGGCACAGGACTTTTGCAGTTGCACCAGGAAGGATATTTTCGAGGCTGAAGTTGATTCTGAGAAATAATTTAAATTCCTGTGAACTACTGCAGCAGCTAAGAATTTGACTATTCTACTTTATTTTGAAGCATTTAGGACCATTGCCAGGGAAGAAAGAACATTTGAATGCTGCTGACCAATTCCCCTTCCGAATGGCAGATATTTAGGAAAATATTTTAAATCAGCTCTTTAACTCTTTGTCTTTTCACAAAGGGGGGAATGGAGCCAGGAGCTAGGGCAGCCCCCTGACCAAACACAGCCCAAGGTTGACAATGACTTCCTGTGAGGCCTACTTCAGGCTGTAAATGATAGGTGGGAGGTCCTCATGTCCACTGACAGGAAGAGGTGCCCTCCCAGCCGGATAAAAACAGCTTGCACAGAGGTCACAGTGGAGGCCAGCAGCCTTAGGGCCATCCAACCATCTTGGATACAATGCCAAAAAAGGTTAAATGACCTCTTGAGACCTGCAAGGATATGTATTGTCATTCTGGAGATAGATACATATTGAAGGGTGTGAAATGAGTCAATTATGGAATTGTTTTGTGTGTTATCCAAATGTGTAAGGTGGCATGATGCACACATGCCACTCTATATGGAAACAGGAGTTGAGGAGGGGGTGAGGGTAAACTGTAACACATTCGTTGGCAAAGAGCATTGAGAAACATTGGCCACAAATAAAGTACATATTGTCCACACATTTAAACTCATGATCGTAGCTCTGGATTATCAGGACAATTACTTCCTTTATTTGCAGAATAAGAGGGTGCACAATGCCAAAGACTGGAACAGGACCAGAGGCCATCTTGACACCCATTGAGAAGGTGGCCCTGGAATTGGCTGCCAATGATTCAAGTTGAGCTATTGGTCGAGGTGACGTTGGAGGATGGAACCCGGGGTGATGAACTTCCGAGGGCATGCATCTATAATTCCTGAAAAAAGTGCTGAAGGCGCTGGTCAGAGGAGGGTGCTAGGAACTGGGGAATTTGGCAGGAAGGTGGTATTGATGGGTCATGACTTTGGAGGCTTGCAGAATTAGAGGGGGAAGATATGTTTCCATCTTGAAGGGTCATAGAATCCCTTCAATGCAGAAGGATGCCATTCAGCCTATCAAGTCTGCACTGACCACACTCTCTCTCTCCCGCTCTATCCCTGTAACCCCACCTAACTGGCATACCCCTGGACACTAAGCGGCATTTTGTCATGGTTAATCCATCTAACCTGCACATCTTTGGACTATGGGAGGAAACCAGAGCACCCAGAAGAAACCCACGCAGACACAGGGAGAAAGTGCAAACTCCACACAGCCAGACACTCGAGTCTATTGTTCAAACAATGGTTCACAACTTCCAACAACTGGCAACATTGGCAAACTCACTTCAAATGATGAGGATATCCCTAATTCCCCAAGGGTGGGAGTGGGGCCATGGCTGGAAAATGTCAATTGACTTTTGCGGGACTCGAAAATCCCACCTGCAGAAGGTGCCGTAAAGTTTTGCCCCTTCTTTTTCCTTCCCCACAGTTTCAACATTTGCAGCTGTCGGCAAAAATCCTGAATGACTGGCTTTAACCTCTAGATAGAACAGGAAGAAGCCTGAAAGGGTGCAGTGCACATCCTTGATCCATATCTAATACCAGTGCGGATACATGCACCTCGGTGAGTATGTGAGAGTTGTTTTAAGGGGACGACACACTGATGAGAGCACATCACAGTCGCAAGAACAGCTGTCAGAGGGTAGATCAAGCTGACTTCCAGCACTCAAATGAATACTGGATGTGACTTAGATGCTGATCCCCTGACATATCACAAGCCTTTGGGTTCACCAGTCACCGAGGTGGCAGGTGCTGGAAGTCCAGTACAGGTTTCATGGAAATGTAACAGAAGGATGGGACGCACTAATACTGACCTGCACTCAATCGCCTTATCTCTTGAGTTCTCGGGCCCAGAGGTGTGGCAAGAGGATCCTCAAGTCATATTTAGCTCCTTTTCTCTCTCAGCAATGAAGGGAAGGCCAAATGGATCTCATAGCAATGGAGGAACAGCTGCTGATGCCATCAGAGGGGGCAGCTACCACGATGTTTCTGATGGAGACAACCTTCTGCCCGTTTGCCATTGGCACAGATACCCTTGAGTACCGTGGTGATAATTGAGCCTCATGCAAGAGGTTCTCACTTTGCTGGGGCCCTCATGGCCTCAGGCAACCAAATGGCAGCCACCAATGTGACCCCAGGTAAGGGGACTTAAGAACCTGGATTCTCCGCCCCTCAGTGCCAGGATTGTGAATCATGATTGGACAGAAATCGGGCAAAATCAGGGCGCCGAACCAACGGCTATGTTCTGACCCCTCGCTGGCAGTGACATTGAGGTTTGTGCCCACACGCCAGTGGGATGCTCGCCAAGGTCCCAGGTTCGATTCCTGCTTGGGTCAATGTCTGTGCGGAGTCCGCATGTTCTCCCCATGTCTGCATGGGTTTCCTCTGGGTGCTCCGGTTTTCTCCCACATGTCCCGCATGACGTGCTTGTTAGGTAAATTGGACTTTTGAATCCTCTATCAGTATACCCGAATAGGCACCGGTGTGCGACAACTAGGGGATTTTCATTGCATTGCTAATGTAAGCCTAATTGTGACAATAGTAAAGATTATTATTTTATTATTAATGAATGCAAATGGACCCCAATGACCCATTTGCATCCACTTAGCGGGCCCAGCACCAGAGTCTCTGGGCTTCCGTGATTCTCCAGTCTTCAGATATGTGGGTGGGATTTATAACAGGTATTGCTAAACATAAACCTGATGTGGTCCTCATGCTGGGCCAAGGGGTAATTCGTTAAGGGAATTTCTTCCAAAGTCCATCCAAGACCCACCCTCCTCCCCACAATGCACGCACTGCTCATCCCTCCCTTGCCAGACAACACCCACCGTGCCCCTGCTCCAGAGATTCCCTAAAATGAGAACCCCCCCCCCCAGGGACCCCCTAACTATGGAGACCCCCCCACTCCACCCGGGACCCCCTAATTTAAAGCACCTTCGACAGAAAGCCCCTAACTAAAGGAACCCCCCCTCCACAGGGACCCCCTAACTAGAGGTACACCCTCCCCGCACCCCCCTCCCCGAAAAGAGACGTCTGTCTGGAAGCTTGAGAGCAGTCCAAACAAGGAGAGCGAAAAAGATTACAGTTGTACTACGTGTCCATTTGTGGAAAGAGAACCCCTGTGACCTGTGTTTAAACCCTTCAGATCTATTCACTGCAAGCCATTCCTTCATTTCTGGTCGTGGGCTGTGATTGACAGCTTCCACAAACCAGCTGTGAGCCTTGCTTTGTTCATCTTCATTCATTTTTTTCATGGATGAGTAAGTCTAAGTGCTGAAACCACAATGTTTACAAACATCAACCGCATCAAAGAGGGTTAAGTGCATTCCAATCACGCCCCCTCACGCTGAAATTATTTTTTTAGTGTTGAGATGGAAATTGAAAATGTACAGTTGGGCACACCTAAACATGACATCTGTGAAAACCTTAATGGAGTGAGGGGCTGCAGGCTGGAGAATCACGCATGCTGCCTGAAACAACCTGGAAGTGATGCAGTTCTATGATCCTGTGACTTATAAGGCCACAGGCATCAGGTAATCACCATTACAATTTGACAATATCTCTCTGGTAAGCTTGTCACAAATGGATGTGACTGTTTCTCTTGATAGAAACACTCTTCATAGGTCCTATGTTCTGACAACTGCATCTAAGTCCTTACCCTGTGAGCTGCATTGGCAGTGCCTTTACCTACCTCTGTGGGTGGGATTTACAACAGGTATTGCTAAACATGAACCTGATGTAGACCAATTATGCTGATGTGTCTCCTCTGCAACCACTTGCTCGACGGTATGTTCCTGACCTTCTTATGCCTCATGGTTCACTTGTCCCTGGCCAGCTGCCCTCCTCCTTCTCCTCCTCACTGGAGGCGATGCCTTCAACAGGTTCTAAAATTTCCATAGTGGACCCCCCCCCCCCCCGCATCTCCCCGACCTTGACCCAATCCTTGGAACTGCCAACCTGGCACTCGAAAAATCCTGGCACTGCCAACCTGGCACCCTGGCAGTGCCACTGGCATTGCCAAGGTGTCCAGGTGAATGAGACTGCCAGGGTGCCACCTTGCCCTATCCCTGGGGTCTTCAATGGCCTGGGAGACCCCCCTCCCACCCCTAGGTGCCGTTATGCCTGGTCTACGGCACCCTGACGAGGTTATCCAGATGATTCTAGAAAATGTACATTTAAATAAGTCGTACGACTGATTTAAATATGCAGAATTGGGTCACGCCCAGTGAGGGCGAGATCCAGTTTGCAACATCTCTTATTATAAATAAAGTTTTTTTGATGTTTTACTTACAAATCTGTATTTACTTACCACTGTCTGTGGTCTGAAGTGGTCACATACTACATTCAAATATAAATTGTGCATATATTTGTCAGGTTTAGAATACAATAGATGCAAATAGGAATATCAGCCTCTTGCAAAATTCAATGGCCTTGTCCCGACACCAAGTTGGGCATGACGAGGCCGCTGAAACATGGCCAGCAAGACCACCCTCTGTGAATATGAACTAAAGTATTGTCACTGTTAATACAACTTTATTTACTCATTTTAATTTGTCTTATTTCTACGACAAGTCACACCATATACAAAAGAAACAAATTGAAGATGTCTCACTAATTACTTTGTTGTAAACACATCCTCACCCTTTCCCAGGCGACTTATTGTCAGTGTTCAATTGAACAATTAAATGCCGAGATACAGTTTAAGTTTATTGCTGCAGTTTGCCAAACTACAGGTCATCATCAGCAAACTGAACTTATAGATACTTTCTAAATCATATTATTTGTGTTTTTACACACTTTTAGGTATCCAAATCATATTATTTGTGTTTGCACACGTTTGGAAGAAACTCATGTGACAACCCATATTATAATGCGCTTGAAACAGGCACAAATCCTAGAACAAAATGTTTCTCCTAAACCTTGGGCATAGTTTCCTCAAAACCATTTTCCATCATATAACAAGCACTGTATGTGGGACGAAGTGGTCACATAACACATTCAAATATAAATTCTGCACATATTTGTCAAGTTTAGAATACAATTGATGCAATTGGAGTATCAGAGTAGATACTGCTCTGATAATATATTTTTAATTAATGTTTCCATCAGTACTGCTAATCTTGATTTATTTGTTTTAATAACCATGTCATCTGAATAAGCAAGGATTGATGAGTTTTCGCATATGTGGGGCCCAATGTCATCTTTAATTGAAGTCTTCATTTACATGAAATGAATTTTAACAATAGATTCTGTGAAAAAAAATTCATCTATAAGTATTCAGTTAGTAATCTGTATGACACGAATGGTGACTTATTTTGCACTAACAACAAATATCTCTGACAACATTTCCTGCAGCATCCTATTTCATCTGTGCAGCCATTTGTGCCTGCTCAATGTAAATGCCAAAAGCTCCTCTCATTAACATAGTGCATGTTACTTCTTGCTATTGGCAAGATACGCTAACCGAGGGTTATATTTCTTTAGTCATTCTTGCGCAGGTTTAATCAGTTTTACGTCTAATTATGCACTGTGGAGACACATTTTGCAGTCTGTGCTGGCTTCTCTAAATGGTTATTAATTTATTCCCTTTGAAAATAATGCGTAACTCCTTGCATTTTTTGAGAGCAGATGATTTGCTGTATTTTCAGCCTTCTCAGATCATGTTGATACTTTAGGGATATCTATTGCTCTAATTTCTTATGTTATTATCATAGTTAAATACATATTGCATACTAATACAGATTGATTAATTTAAAGCTGTGTTGTTTTTTAAGGTAGCAGCCATTGTTGGTTTTCTTTTAATAAACAATAATAATAGCTCAAGAGAACTGAGTCAATGCCAGCTTTTACCAATGACATAAAAACAATGCAATCACTTAAGCAGACTGTGAAACCACATTATAGCGGCCTTAAATGAAGAGGTACCACAAAAATGCCTTAAAGTTATTCTTTAGTATAAATGGAATTAATTACTTCAAAAACCAAAATGTGTGGTGTCGTAAATATTTTATTTATTCTAACACTGACTTTATCACTGGATTTTGAGGAATGTGCTTCCAGCCAAAATCAATTTAGCAGAGACCACAGTACTGCATTAGATTATTCCCAATGCTAGGGAATACAGAGCTGTCAGAAAAATCAGGGAAGCAGGACAACTGCCAAACATGTTTGAAATAAGTCAGCACTTCACTGTACACTTCAAAATAATCCAACAATATTGCATCATGTTTTATGACTGACACGTTATGCAGATAAAAAACATACATATATTACCAGTATATATATGTTCACCATAAGTTTATGATCTAATTTTCCCTTAATGAGATGATTATTCAATGCCCTAGTGGAAAAGAAGAAAATCTATCCCTTTGTGCATCACTCTATGTGGAGGACATTAGAATGTCAATCGTAAACTTACCTCCTGGTTAAATCACATGTAGACCAAGTCACCCTGATTGGAGCAGGTCCAACATTTATGGTTGATGAAATTCAGGAAAAGATCCAAAACTAAGCATGAAATTATTTGAGGGGCTGAACTCATGTTTTAGGCTTATGCCAGACAGTGCCTGAATCAAAAGGATACTGTTTCCCTCCTGTTTCCTGCACTTCCTAAATTGGACTTTTTTTAGCCTCCATTTTTATCACTCAAAAAAGGCCAAAACCAACTGCGTGATCACACTTCAGTCATACATGTTTGAGACTGAAATCTTGAGCTTTTCCAATTTTTATACTTTAGTCCTCCAAATTTAGACCCCAGCCTTATAGCTGATCTCTGAATTAAGTCCACGGTTTTCAAATATCCCACGTGTCAAACGTGTCATGTTTCAAATATCCCAGGGCGGCATGGTAGCACTGTGGTTAGTACTGTTGCTTTAGGGGCCTGGATTTAATTCCCAGTTTGGGTCACTCTCTGTGCGGAGTCTACACGTTATACCCATGTCTGCGTGGGTTTCCTCCAGGTGCTCCCGTTTCCTCCTACAAGTCCCGAAAGAGTGTTTGTTAGGTGAATTGGACATTCTAAATTATCCCTCAGTATACCCGAACGGGCGCTGGAGTGTGCCAACTCGAGGCTTTTCACAGTAACTTCATTGCAGTGTTAATGTAAGCCTACTTATGACACTAATAAAGATTATAATTATTATGCATCTTTGTAATGTTATGACACCCTGAGATAGTGCACGGTCAATTTCAGCCCCCAGGCCTTGGGGTCCCAACCAATAATTCATATGTTTTCCTGAGATCTTTGGCACTCGAATGCTCCAATGACTTACGGCCACCAGATTTGCAAGTAAAACATTAAAAAATAGTTATACATGTAATGGAAACAATAGTACAATGGCCTACTAATCTAAATATTCCCCAAATCCCGTCCCACCCTCCACCCAGACAGACACAAGAGAGACACACGCTGCATGGGAAGGAAAGATTAAAGAGTAATAGGGATTGCTGTGGCGGAGGTCGTCTTTGTAGACTGTGATCTTGAAATCATCGGTTGGTTTAGATCTTGTAATGTTTGTCTCCAACCAGAATTCTCAGGCTGTAAGGCTTCCTCTGGGAAGTTACCTTAATTTTCATTGACCTGGGAATTTACCTTCGCTTCTACTGATCTGGGCCTTCACAGAGAAAATCCCTCCTCAGTCTGTGCAGTTCTACCTTGCATCCACAGCTGGATCACTGAGTCAAACCATGAGAATTATCAAGACAGTTTTCCGTCCACTCTACCTCTGGAACATATGGCCCCTCCTTCTGCAGATCAAGATTACAGTAGTGAAGAGAAAGTAAAAGGCCCTTTCCTCTAGGCCTCTCAAGATCTCACAGGAGAGCTATCAGCACTATGCCTTCCTCAGCCTTCCAAACAGAGGTAGGCTATCCCAGGTTTGGCTAGAGATTGCTTACAACCTTTTGAGCAGAGGTTAAACCTCACAGGCTCAAAGAATGCTTGTAGCTTTTAAATCAGGGATTAACCCTTCACAGGACTGATAGAGTACCCATACCAGCTCACTCCAGCCGAGACATCAGAGAGAGAGGTTCCCGACTTTCTGGGAGAAATATTTAACAGGCTCCTGCCCAGCTCTTTCTCAGAATGAAATTGAAAGCAAAAATTGAACCTGCCTTTTGCTCCAGAATCTTCTGAAAGTCCCAATCAAAAACAGAAAATGTCCCGGAGGGGATTGGCTGTTAGCCACAGTCATCAAAATGGCATTGCAGGCTAAGCCACAGAGCACACTGCATCAAGGAGTGTGCCTTGGCCAGCCCAAATGGCAGCTTGCAGTTGGGGGGGGGGGGGGGCGGAAATATTGAGTTCAAAACCAAAAATCTGTAGTTTTAAAATCAGCCAGGACAGGCATTAAAAGGAAACCAGGATCAGGCAAGGATTTAAAAGAGGCTTCTTACTGTAACCAGAATTGGACACAATACTGAATGTACAGTCTGGCTTGTAGACTGCTGTTTTTTGGATGGTATCAACATCATAGAGACATTGTGGATAGCTATTTTCTATTGGCTGGACCGATGAGCACCTTCTTAGGATCTATGGATCTCTTTCAAACTCAACCTGAGCTGTCTTGACATCAATTGATTACTTTTTATTCCTGTATTTAGTGTTTTTACGTCTTCTTATTGAATTCTGGCTGCCACTGAAGTTGACACAATTCCATTGGATGCTTTAAACAGTGCCACTGGAGCACTACTCCCCTGTACTAGTCAAAACTCCCAAAGATAGGAAACGTAACTCCATCCTTACTGCTATTGTACTCATCTGAACACCTCTTAGTTCCTCTAATCTGAGCAGGGATTCAGCACAAATCCAACTCCTAGCTTTTCAGGGTATCCCATCTGTCATAATATACACCAATATATCATGGTGCAGACACACACTGATGGACACACACAGGGACCAATCAACATGTACAAACACCGCAGCCAATCACCAGTTAGAATACGCACACTAGAAAGGCAGAGGGCACCACGGTTCCCGCTCATTATAGGTGCTGCCTCTGAGTGTAACTGGAACTTATTCAGCCCAGCACGGACTCAGAACACATGCTGAGAGAATCAACTGGTTCGGACAAGGCTGAGGTCTCTAGTTCAATTTAGCATTATTTAGACCCACATTCATCGTGTGTTAGTTAGTTAGAAGTAGTTAATAAAATTGAGTTGAACCTTCATCTCTGTTGGAAGTGTCTGTTCGTCTCTCAAGCCTACACAAGCCAACACATCATGATACCAGGTGTTGAGGAATGCTCGCACTTCTGAGACCTACCTTTCAGTGATCTGCCTTCCACCAGTCTCGCACCATCCTACAGAATGGACTCCGTTCGCCCGCTGCTGCCTCTCCGCATTGCAGGGAATCTGGGCTCCAACTGGAAACTTTTCAAACAGCGCTTCCAGCTGTACCTCGAAGCCAGGGACCTGAAAGCTGCCTCGGACACACGGAAGATTGCTCTCTTCCTCTTCACAGCCGGTGACCATGGTCTGCACATTTACAAGTTGCTCACCTTCGATGAGGGGGGAGGACAAATCAAAGTTCAAGACCATAATTCTGAAGTTCGACAGCCACTGCGCGGTCGAGGTCAATGAGAGCTTCGAGAGATACATGTTTCAGCAATGAACTCAGGGTAAGGACGAGCCTTTCCAGTCCTTTATCATCCACCTCCGCGTCCTTGCGCAGTCCTGCAACTACGGGTCCACCTCTGACTCCATGCTCTGTAACCAGATTGTTTTTGGTGTTCAATCTGAGCCCCTGGGCCAGCAGCTACTAAAAGTAAAGAACCTCACTCTCTCCACGGCCATTGAGACGTGTGTGCTTCATAAGCATGCCTCCACGCACTACTCATGCATCCAGGCTGCTGAAACGGCGCGGCTAGCCCCCTGCGAGGTAGAATGGGTCCAGATGATAAAATCTCTTCAGGCTCGGGACCTGAATGATGGCGGCCATTTCACGAGTTTTTCGCAGCGAGCGCGCTGACGTCATGGACCGCTTCGCGCAGGTGCATGCAACGCTGGATTGCCTCGCACAGGTGCATGCTACGCTGGATTGCCCCGCGCATGCGCGGTGGCGTGATAAACGTCCCGACGCTCCGGTGTGCGGCAACTGCGGCTCCGCCCACTTAAAGCAGCAATGTCCCACGAAGTCCCTACGCTGCCTGCAGTGTGGCAAACGAGGTCACTACGCTGCAATGTGCAGATCTTCCATGCCTGCTGCTTTTCGAAGGTCCACCCAGCCCCACAGAGACATCAGGGCCATCCAGCCTGCCATCAATGAACCTACTCTACACCTTGATTCCAACTATGCCTGCAATGACCCACAGGTCCCGTCCCAAATCGGCGTCATTACTACTAACAGGATGTCCCCCAACCGTGGCACTGAACCTGTCCACGTCCACAGCGTTAGCCAGGATGATGAGTGGTGTGCCACCCTTACGGTCAACTGGTCCCCTGTCAGATTCTGCTAATCTCATCGTGTCGTCTGATTTCCGCAAGCTCTGCGTACAGCCTGCTGTCCTGCCATCCGCATGTAAATTGCTGGACTACAATGGCAATGCCATCGCTGCCAGCGTCTCCTGCCGCCTTGAGGTGACACATCGTGCTCACACAGTCATTCTCCCGTTCGAGATTGTTGCTGCCTCAAAATCCTCCTTGCTTGGTGCACAGGCATGCAAACTGCTCCACTTAGTGCAGAGAGTACACTCTCTCTCTTCAAGCGATATACCTGCATCCTCTGACACAGACTTCAGGGCCCAGCTCGACTCCATCATCCAACAATACCATGATGTTTTCGAAGGCATGGGAACGCTCCCTTACACGTACAAAATCTTACTCAAGCCCAATGCCACGCCTGTCGTTCATGCACCTCACAGAGTCCCAGTGCCCCTCAAGGACCGCCTCAGGCAACAACAACAGGACCTCCAGGACCAAGGAGTCATGTCTAGGGTCACGGAACCCACAGACTGGGTAAGCTCCATGGTCTGCGTCAAGAAGCCGTCCGGCGAGCTGCGGATCTATATTGATCCTAAAGATTTAAATCAGAATATCATGCGGGAGCACTACCCGATTCCGAAACGGGAGGAGCTCACGTCCGAGATGGCCCACGCCAAACTATTCTGAAAACTGGATGCCTCGAAGGGCTTCTGGCAGATCCAACTAGATGAGTCAAGCATGAAGCTGTGTACGTTCAACACACCCTTTGGCAGGTTCTGCTACAAGCGGATGGCATTTGGCATCATCTCTGCATTCAAAGTCTTCCACCGATCATGGAGCGGATGATGGAGCGGATCGACGGCGTCCGGGTATATGTAGACGATATTATCGTCTGGTCAACCACCCCGCAGGAACACATTGCCCGCCTTCAGCTTGTTTTCAGGCGCATCCACGAACACAGCCTCTGCCTCAATAGGGCCAAATGCTCCTTCGGCCAGTCAAGTATCATGTTTCTGGGGTTCACATCTCCCACCAAGGGGTGCGTCCGGACGAGGACAAGATTGCAGCAATCACGTCCATGAAGACTCCCAAAGACAAGAAAGCGGTTCTCCGGTTCCTGGGTATGGTGAATTTCCTCGGGAAGTTCATCCCGAATCTTGCTTCACACACCACGGCCCTCAGAGACCTGATTCTCAAAACCACAGATTTCCAATGGCTCTCTGCTCACGAGCATGAATGGCAGGAGCTGAAGGCCAAGCTTTCCACGGCCCCAGTGTTGGCTTTTTTTGACCCGACAAAAGAGACCAAAATCTCTACTGATGCCAGTCAGTCGGGCATTGCTCCTGCAACGGGACAAGGCCTCGTCATGGGCCCCCGTTGCGTATGCGTCACGGGCGATGACTCCAACAGAGCAGCGCTATGCGCAAATCGAGAAAGAGTGTCTCGGCCTTCTCACCGGAGTCGTAAAGTTCCACGACTACGTCTATGGGCTTCCGCAGTTCACGGTTGAAACAGACCACCGCCCCCTTGTAAATATTATCAAGAAGGACCTGAATGATATGACGCCTCGCCTCCAGCGTATCTTACTCAAGCTGCGCAGGTACAACTTTCACCTGATCTATACCCCAGGCAAAGACCTTGCCGTCGCCAATGCTCTCTCAAGGTTGATCACAACTCCATGTGATTATGACGGCTTCATTTGCCAAATAGACGCTCACGTCCAGTTTGCAGCCTCTCATTTGCCAGCTACGGATGCATGACTGATGCACATTCGCCGCGAGACAGCGGCTGATCCGCTTCTGCAGCGGGCGATGCGCCTAATATCAGACGGGTGGCTGAAGGGCCAATGCCCGCAATTTTACAACGTCCGCAATGACCTGGCGGTTGTCGACGGGGTGCTCCTGAATTTGGATTGCATTGGATCCCACAAAGCATGCGCCAGCTAGTGTTGGAGCAACTCCATGAAGGGCACTTAGGGATCGAGAAGTGCCGCCGCAGGGCCAGAGAAGCCGTCTACCGGCCAGGCATCAATGATTACATCGCCAATGTGGTGCTCAACTGCTCCACCTGCCAGCGGTTTCAGCCCGCCTAACCACGGGAGACCCTAATGCCCCATGAGCTCGTCACATCGCCTTGGACCAAAGTGGGCATCGACTTGTTCCATGCATTGGACAGGGACTACGTCATCATCATTGACTACTTCTTCAGTTACCCGGAGGTCATCAGGCTGCATGCCCTCACATCCTCGGCTGCGATCAGGGCGTGTAAGGAGACATTTGCCCTACATGGCATTCCATTGACGGTCATGTCGGACAATGGCCCCTGTTTTGCGAGCCAGGAATGGGCCGGCTTCGCTCGACACTACAATTTCCAGCACGTGACGTCCAGTCCCCTATACCCCCAATCCAATGGGAAGGTGGAAAAGGGGGTCCACATCGTAAAGCGGCTCCCCAGCAAGGCCACCGATGCAGGCTCAGATTTCCATCTTGCCCTTCTGGTATATCACTCTGCCCTGCTCTCCACCGGCCTGTCGCCTGATCAGCTGCTAATGAACCGCACCCTCAGAACGACGGTGCCATTAATTCTTGCTACCAACCTCGATTATGTCCCCGTGCTCCACCGCATGCACATTTCTCGACTGCAGCAGAAATCTTCATACGACTCACGGGCTGCTGACCTTCCTGACATCCATCCACGTGACAAGGTTCGCATCCACCTCCCGGATGGTGGCTCGTCTGCACCTGGTCACACATAGCTAGGTACATTCTCCACACACCCACACTATTTATTATCACATGCCTATGTCAACATTTTGTTTATAAAAGGGGGGATGTCATAATATACACCAGTATATCATGGTGCAGACACACACTGATGGACACACACAGGGACCAATTAACATGTACAAACACCGCAGCCAATCAACAGTAAGAATACACACACTATAAAGGCAGAGGGCACCACGGTTCCCGTTCATTCTGGGTGCTGCCTCTGAGTGTAACAGGAACTTATTCAGCCCAGCACAGACTCACAACACGTGCTGAGAGAATCAACTGGTTTGGACAAGGCTTAGGTCTCTAGTTCATGTGAGCATTATTTAGATCCACAGTCATCGTGTGTTAGTTAGTTAGAAGTAGTTAATAAAATTGAGTTGAAACTTCACCAGTGTTGGAAGTGTCTGTTCATCTCTCAAGCCTACACAAGCCAACACATCACCATCCATCTTGGTACCCCAGGAAGAATCCTTTATTTATTTCATCATTAAAAGTATATAGGTATCATTGCCTGGGCAAGCATTTTTTGTCTATCTCTAATTGCCCTTGAGAGTGTGGTGGTGCGCTGCCTTCTTGAAACGCTGTTGACCATCTCATGTAGGTGCTATTAGGGAGGGAGTTCCAGTTTTTTGATTGAGTCACAGTGAAGGAATCATGATATGGTTCCAAGTTAATATGATGCGCGATTTGAAGGAAATTTGGAAGTGGTATTGTTACCATGCACTTGGCCTTCTAGACAGCTGAGATCGCTGGTTTGAGAAGTTCTATTGATAAAGCTTTGATCAGTCGTTGCATTGGTTTTTTGTAGATGCTGCAAACGTGGTGCATTAGTTGTGGGGAGAGTGAGCATGGTGGGTGAAGTGCTGATTTGTCCTTGGTGGTTGGGCTTCTTGAGCTCTATTGGAGTTGCACACCCCTTCTTAAGGGGAAATTGGGATGGACAATAAATACTAGCCTTGCTAGCGAGGCTCACATCACTTACAAATGAAAAAAAAAATAGTGCTGAATCAGAATCCTGACTTTTGCCTTGTAGATGATGAACAGGCTTTGGAGAATCAGAAATTAAGTTGCCCATTACAGAATATCCAGCCTCTGATTTTGTCTTGTAACCATGATATTTCTGCGGCGTGTCCAATCAAGGTTCTTCTCAACGGTGACCCACCAGTATGTCGAGAATGGGGAATTTGGTGATGGCACCCATTAAATGTCAAGGGGAGATGATTATATTCTCTCTTGTTCAAGATTGTCATTGCCTGCAACTGGCCTTGCTCAAATATTACCTTGTCTCCATAAGGACTGTATATTTGCCACACTTAAGAGAATATTTGATAGCGGTTTTGAAAATTACAAGAGGTCTAAACAGTGTAGAGAGGAAGAAGCTGTTCCTGTTAGATGAAGGATCGACAACCAAAGGCCACTAATTTAAGGTGATTGGCAAAAGAGGCAATGTTGACGTAAGGAATATACCGTAGCATGTGTTTAGGATTTGGAATGCTCTGCCTGAGAGTGTGGTAGAGGCAGTTTCAATCATGACTATCAATAGAGAATTGGAAATCACCTGAAGTAAAATAATTTGCAGGTTACTGGGAATCGAGGGTGAGTTGGACGAGGTAAGTTGGTCTTTCAGGGAACTGGCATGGGAATGACAGCTGAATGATATCCCTCTGTCCTGTAACAATTCCATGACTTTATGACTGCTACCAATACACTTCTGAAAAGATGTATTTGCAAAGGGGGGTCAATGAGGATAAGGTTGAGGACTTTTTACTCTTAGGTTGCTTTTGTCATCACCTACCAGAGGCCTAAGTTGTCCCTTGGCTCATAGACAAACAATAATGGTGCTACTGAATAATTCTTGGTTGATGGATATTGAGGTCCTCTGCCCAAAGTAGATTCCAAGCCCGTGTGTAACCAAGGGGAACAGCCAACACCTTGACCATGTTGTACCTTTAAAACCTATGATACGTTCAACCAGTTTACTTATTCAATTTTTTTTACCCAGGTGCCCTTATTTGCAAAATTAACAAAGGACAAAACAGGTTCACAGTTTAACCCAATTTTACTCACAGCTCAACAAAACATGACTCAGACTCACAGCTGAGCTTTGGGTTTACCCACACTTAGTAAAGGATGTTGGCAGGCTACAATCACTCGATGTGGATCTCTTCTCTGGGTTCGAAACCCAAGGTCCTTTCTTCTTGCAATCGTTGTGCCTGGGGGACTCCCAGGTTATTGCTGAAGATCTGTTCGATGTTCCTTTCTTTATATTGGGAAGCTAGGATTGAGTCATAGGTATATGTCCACCACTGGCCATAATCCTCTGAAACTCCCGAGTCTGACCAGCTATCAGCTCACTATGGAGTCTGATGGCTTATTTTGTCTGTTCTTCTTCCTGCTGCAAAGTTGATCACCTGTGCCTGGAAGTTTGTTACATAACCATAGTCTTTGGAGTGGTAATCACAAAGTCCATACAACGATAAGGGCAGCACGGTAGCATGGTGGTTAGCACAATTGTTTCACAGCTCCAGGGTCCCATGTTTGATTACCGGCTTGGGTCACTATCTGTGCGGAGTCTGCAGGTTCTCCCCGTGTGTGTGTGGGTTTCCACCGGTGCTCCGGTTTCCTCCCACAGTCCAAAGATGTGTAGCGTAGGTGGATTGGCCATGCTAAATTGTCCTCAGTGACCAAAATTGCCCTTAGTGTTGGGTGGGGTTACTGGGTTGTGGGGATAGGGTGGAGGTGTGCGCTTGGGTAGGGTGCTCTTTCAAAGAGCCGGTGCAGACTTGATGGGCCGAATGGCCTCCTTCTGCACTGTAAAATTCTATGATAACATGTTTATGCATTGACTTGAGTGCTCTTGCAGATGGCCAGTATTGATTCCAGTCAGGGTCTCATGCGGCAGTTTCTGTTCATGATCTATGTGTATTTTCTCAGCCTGTTTTCAGTACCAGAACCCTCACCATGACCTCATCTCATTTCCCTCTTCATTCAGTTTGACGGTAGATTTGGTGCACTCTGCAACTTGTATATGAGCAGAACTTTCCTATGGGTATATTCGGAGCTTTAAATTTGCAAGCCAGTGTCTTTGTGTCGATGAAATTATTGAATTAGGTGTACCTTGACCAGAAGTTTACTATGCACATATCTGATTTGCAAGCTTGTCCTACAAATAAAATACCCAAACACTCCACATGCACTTCACATGAAGATGCAGATTGACCAAGACCGACGGTTTGGCAATGGCAACTATGATTGGCAATGAGGGTCGGGTATGAAAGCAGGGGTCAGATCTGAAATGACAGTGAGATGCTCAGTGAAATAAACCTGAATTTAAATACTGTGCCCCACACTATTGCCCCACACTATGTGGCACACAAAGGGCCTAAAATCCCCGCCCAGAGGTGATGGGTGAGGAGGGTAGGAGGCAGGAGAGAGTCAGGAAAATAATGTCTGGCTGTATCAGGATGGCTCCCCAATTAAGCCTCACTGCTGGGGACGTTTCCCAGTGCCAGGACCTGTCATGGTGATCCAAGCCTGTGGAATTGAGGCAGGCAATTTAAATAATTAAAGGTCTTGTTAAGGGCAAATTTCCCAGGCTGCCAGCAATTTTCTGGCGGTGGCCTGTCGAATCCGATGAGCGTGAAACACTCATGGGATGCAAGTTAGGATATATTGGAGATTTATTAAGATATACTATTAAACTCCCACACCCTGAAGGGTCACCCGCCCCTCCACCCCCCCCCCTCCACTCCCCCCCCCCCCCCCCCCCCCCCCCTCGCCCACCCCCACACCCAGGTTTGGGCTTTTATTATGTGGTGGAAGCTCTGCCCCCAAAACCAGGGGAGTTCATATTCAATATGAGTTAATGGAAATCAGGTAGAGCACACTCCCCTACTAACAAGGCATTTCCCTCCTTGCACCCCCCACTCCCCCCATTCTCCGCCATGTGGGGAGATCGCCGGTTTCATGGAGGCCTCTTTGTGGGACTGACAGAGCTGGAATCCATGCTCCAAAAGGGAGGATAAGGTCATCCCCATGGCCCCAATGGACAATTCGGAGGGGTTGTTTGTCCGGCCCCTCAGGTTGTATTTCATTCAGCTGGACTGAGGTTGCCTCGGAAGAAAGGCACATCTATATCCTGCACACCATTGTTAATAGGACAGCAAGTCTGGACTCGCCTAAATCTGGGAGGTCACATCCGGAATACTTGTTCTAAAACTCGGAGAGTAAATCAATGAGATGTCAAATTAGACAAATGCATCATTTTCTTCAAATGAGAACCACTCTGAAGGAAAAAAAGTTATGTGCAAAATAGATCATGAAATACATTCCAGATGTTAGCAGTTAACAAGCCCTTAAGGTTTTCTTCCTTTATTTTCTTTTTATTATCATTCCAGCATTTTACGAGTGGCAGGAAATCACCTTAAAATGATAATGCATCGCAATGGGAGTTCATAAAAATTTATCAGATTTTCCCACCAGTTTACTTATGCTACATTTTTCTTGAAGTTTTACACTGTGAGAAAACCATAGGCCTGCTCTTCTGTGAATTCTGAACCTGCTTTTGTTTTAACAGGATATTGGCAGCCAAGACGGTGGAAAAAGTGATGTTGTTGCACTCTAGTTAGTTATCATGAGTTGCTAGACCTACAGATGACAGATCCGTATGCTGCTTAAGTGACAGAAAGTGCAATATGACCTGCTTTCATTGGATCCACCCCCAGTTAACATACTTCTTTTGTGTTCTGTCAACAACCTCACCAGCACAGTTCTAATGTTAGAAGCCACTTTCAAACTTATTATCTCCAATCCCAAAGGAAGACCACATGGAGCCACACAGAATTGCAGTTTACACCAAAACCTTAATCTTGATTTCAGGCAAATAACCCCTACTTGCATGTATGTAAAGTTTCATTCCTTCGCACTTGGTAATCCTATGAGGCCTTAATTTTAGATCTTAGATATAAACCCTGATTTTGGCTTGAGCAAAGTGTAAAATTCGATGGTGTTTAAATTGAGGAACTTATGGAACCATCAATTCACCAGACACATGTTTCCAATATGAATATAGGCTTTAATCAACTTACTACAGAGCCAGCCTGTTACCTGTTGATGAACTCTCAGTGAACTGCAGGCTGACTCTGGACAAGGGTATTTATACAGCAGCACTAGGGGGAGGAGTCGTGGGCGGAGCCAAGGGTGGAGCCCTGTCCAAGCTCCTGAGAATTCCCAGAGCTACTCCCCCTTGTGGTCGGATAACGCTACTGCGCTTACAAGATATAGTATGAATTACCATATTACATTCACCACAGGAACCAATCTGAATTTGCTCTATTTCTGCAGCCAAGCTTAGGCTCCACCCACGACACACATGTTTGAAGTTATTCAAACTTGGTTACTTGGACCCAGGTGGTCTCGATATCCATTGGCCCCTGCAGACCTGATAGAGATCTACAAGATTATGAGGGGCATGGATAGAGTAGATGGGCAGGCACGCTTTCCCAGGGTGGAGGGGTCAGTCACCAGGCAGCATAGGTTTAAGGTCCGTGGGGCAAAGTTTAGAGGAGATTTGCGAGGCAGGTTATTTACGCAGAGGGTGGTGAGTGGCTCGAATGCATTGCAAGGGAGGTTTTGAAAGCAATTACGTTAACGGCATTCAAAAGTCATATCTACAAACACGTGGATAGGATGGGTATAGAGGGATACGGTACAAAGAAGTGCTGAGGGTTTTGGCTAAGGGTGGTATCATGACCGGCAGAGGTTTGGAGGGTCGAAGGGCCTGTTCCTGTGCTGTATTGTTCTTTGTTCTTTGAAATCCTAAATCCTATCCTAGGGATGGAAATCTCCCAAACCGGAACTAAGTCCCATTGTAGGGGCAGGGATGGTCACGGGGAGATGCCCGCTGCGGAGGTCGATGGGAAACCACACCGTGGGCTGGATTCTCCACACCCCAAAGCCAAAATTGAGTTTGGCAAAGGGGTGGAGAATCCGATTTCACACTCAAAATCGTAAGCGGTGCCGGTTTCTCTATTGTCCGCCCCCCAAAATCGGCGTACTCGTGGAGCATACCGCAACGAGTATCCATGGCCTCAGGCCATTGCCTGAGTCCCCCCCCTCTATTCTCTGTCCCCGACTGGCCGAATTCATCACGGCATGGTTCTAACATGGTCCCACCACCCGTGGTACTCGTGTGGCGACTGTGGACTCAGTCCGGGGCCGCCACAATCGGGGGAGGGCCGATCGGACGGCAGGGGCGGCTTCATTCGGGACTGGGGGCTATGTGTGCGAGAATCTGGGGTGAACGAGTGGCCGATGAGGGGCATATTTCGGCGGTCCAGGTCTGTGGCCTGAACCCAGCATGGAGCATGGCGCAGCCATGGAGGCTACCACCGTACTCATGCGCGGCTTCTGACCCAGAAGTATGGGGGGCCATATCGGCAGCTACGACAGATGCCTGCTAGCCCCCTGCAAGACGGTGAATTTGTGGCCTTTTGACGTCAGTTTTCCTGGCGTGAAAGACCACAGTTTTCACGATGGCGTGGGGACATAGTTCCAAAAACGGAGAATCCAGCCCATATCTTCCAGACTCAACTTCATTAATTCTGCAGCCAGGAGTCTAGCGTATATTCTGTGGCTGAGCAGGATTGATTGCGCATGCCCTGTTGTCATATCTGTGTGCCACATTTAAAAAGCGGCCAATATCACTGACCCACTGTTGAAGAAACAAAATGGATGACAGGAACACCCTGCAGGTGGAAGATGAATCTCCTCAATGACACTGAAGCTGGAAGATCCACCTGATAGATGTTCCCTGTTTGAGATCTTCCCTGTCCCCCACTGGTGATGTGATCAGGTTCACCCCTTTACAATGAAGCAGCTTTGTGCTGTAGCGTCCAGCCCTATCGAATGTTCTGCCAATGGCGGCATGACTTCAGGCTGGCGGAAATCATGACTGGTTTTCGGAAATGAAAACAAGTCGTGATGACCCCACCAGTGGTGCGGGGGTGCCTGGAGGCCCCAGGGTTGAGGGTTAATGCTGGGCATTTCCCCCTGGCATCCTGGAGGTACCCCCTAGAAGTGCCCTGGCAGTGCCAGGAGGCAGGACACTGCCTGCGGGCACTAACAAGGGGGTAACCCTCCTTCATTGGGGGAGGGGGACTTTCCTTATGTGTGCTGGGGGAAGAGGGATGCGGGCTGGTGAACACACAAAGAACAAAGAAAATTACAGCACAGGAACAGACCCTTCGGCACTCCCAGCCTGCGCCGATCCAGATCCTTTATCTAAACCTGTCGCCTATTTTCCAAGGATCGACTTCCCTCTGTTCCCCGCCCGTTCACATATCTGTCCAGATGCAGCTTAAATGATGCTATCGTGCCCGCCTCTACCACCTCTGCTGGCAAAGCGTTCCAGGCACCCACCACCCTCTGTGTAAAAAACTTTCCACGCACATCTCATCTCCCTTAAACTTTCCCCCTCTCACCTTGAAATCGTGACCCCTTGTAATTGAAATGAAATGGAAATTGAAAATCGCTTATTGTCATGAGTAGGCTTCAAATTGAGTTACTGTGAAAAGCCCCTAGTCGCCACATTCCGGCACCTGTTCGGGGAGGCTGTTACGGGAATTGAACCTTGCTGCTGGCCTGCTTGATCTGCTTTCAAAGCCAGCGATTTAGTCCTGTGCTAAACAGCCCCCACTCTTGACACCCCCACTCTTGGAAAAAGTTTGTGCTATCCACCCTGTCCATACCTCTCATAATTTTGTAGATCTCAATCAGGTCCCCCCTCAACCTCCATGTTTCCAATGAAAACAATCCAAATCTACTCAACCTTTCTTCATAGCTAGCACCCTCCATACCAGGCAACATCCTGGTGAACCTCCTCTGCACCCTCTCTAAAGCATCCACATCCTTGTGGCGACCAGAACTGCACACAGTATTCCAAAGTGGCCTAACCAAAGTCCTATACAACTGTAACATGACCTGCTGATTCTTGTACTCAATACCCCGTCCGATGAAGGCAAGCATGCTGTATGCCTTCTTGACCACTCTATCGGGGTGGGGAAAGGAGCAGTGTGCTCCCCAATACCTTTGTATTGGGCGGGGGGGTCACCCGTAGCCTTTGGGGGTCGGGGAGAGATCTTTCTCGCTAATCGGGTGCCCTCTAAAGACAGCGCCCCGATCTCTGTTTAGCCTGGCTTGTTGGCTCTATCAGGCCCCATCCAGCTAGAGTGACCGATCCCGAGTTTTCTTTGACCGAGTGTCAGGCGATCTGGCTAGACAACGTGGCTCTTTTTCTGGAGGGAACGCACCGGTTTTCAGTCACATTGTTTGAAAATATGCCGTTTTCTAATTAATGGCTGCATCTCCTTTCTCACAAAAGAGGTCATCCACAACTGTCAAGAAGCTGATAAATATTTTGTCAATTATTACGCTATTATATCCAACAGCTGTGCAGAAATATAATATAAATCTGCAAATAAATAAAGTAATAATGCCTTAATTCCAATAATTCCCTGCGGGGAGTTGCACTCGAAGGTCAGAAATATGATGAGAAAATAAATGCACTGAATCACCAACCTGAGCTGCTTTTAGGCTTGAATTCCTACTGGAAAAACCAGCGAATGTACCTGTGAGAAATGAAGGAGAGAAAATTAGATCTGAGTAATTGAAATCCATATTAGTAGTACACACTTCAATGTGTTCATCAATAATTAGCTGAACAATATTTTAACAAAGGTATTTAAAAATAAATGGAGTCATGCCTTCATTAAATTAGCAGCGAAAGGAATTTCACGTTGCTCGGTTTTTCACTGATATTGCAGTGTTTTTTCAAGGCTCAAGGAAGTTTTCTTTTAAAGGGTCGATGCTAGGAGATTTGGTAATGGTGTGGTTTTGAAGTTTCAGGGGGTATCAGGCCCTTTCCTTCAGGAGGAAATAATTACATATCATTTATATGACATGAATACTACCTGATATGTGCCTGCCAAGCCAGAATGTTGTCAAGATCTGGGGCGCAATTCTCTGGTCTTGTTGCACTCTCGCTCGAGTGAAACGAGGCCCATGAATAGCTGGAGAGGTCTAAAACATGAACCACGCCAGGTACCAAATCGCATCAAGGTCAACCTGGTATTGGGTCACGTCCCCCAACGAGTCGAACAGCCTACCAAGGCCCTCAACCAAGGCCATCACCAACTGAGCCATGCCTTGGACACCTTCACTCGTGGTGCCCACGTCATGCAGCAGGCTCTGGCAGTGTTGGCCTTGGTGCACCTCATTACTGGCGACATCTACTGTTTCCGTAGCCTCTGAGACTCCTCCAATCGGCTATGGAACGATGGCTGGAGTGGTGCTGGCATCTCCCTCTGAATGTCCCGGCCGCACAATAATGTCTCCATCAGCTCCGGGATACCATGTTTCATAGGCTCAGCATCTGGCTGGGACCCAGCTGGGTCCTGGCATCCAGCACATGTCTTATTACTGTCTGCCTGGGTGCTATTGCCTCCACCTGATGTACATCAGCAGCAGTATGGATCTCACCAGATTGTGCCTCAGAAGCCTGATCACTAATGTTGACCACCGAGGTGAGTGTATCTGCACTGGTGGAGTGTGGGGATGACAGCTGTGACGTGTCGATTGTGGCATCCTCGGAGCTCTTCTCTGTGGTGGTCTCAACAATAATAATAAGAAGAATTGTTTATTGTCGTAAGTATGAAGTTACTGTGAAAAGCCCCTTGTCGCCACATTCCGGGGTTGGGGGAGGTTGAAGAGAAAAGGGGTGAAGGGAAGGTTGGGGGAGATTGAAGGGAGAGGGGGTGAAAGGAGAGTTGGGTGCTGCATAAAGTGTTAAGGGGTGAATGCTTGAGTAAGGGCGGAAAGGTCTCAGGGGTGGGGGGTGTTGGTGTCAACTCAGCCGGTGTAGGTTGTTGACCTTGTTGCGGCACCGGTCGCCAGTTCTCCTGGTCACGATTGCAGAGCTGACGGCTGCTGCCCCTTGTCGCAGGCAGCACTGGCTGCCCTGTGGCTCAACCTCCGGGGCCGTAAGGGGAACAGGACATCCCTCCTGGCCTCCTCCGCATCTAGGAGCCTTCCCAGGTCCCTATGTGCAACTCTTGGAGCGGGTCTTCAAGGCATCATTGCTGTGAGCTGAGGGGGGTGACTGTGCATGTGCTGCTCGACCTTGTTCGCGGGAAGGCCGAGCGAGCGCGGTCCCGGTGAATCAGTTGGTGAGCCTTCATTTGCGGCAAGAAGCTGGTGAGATCTGGTTAAGTGGACTGAGTAACATTGAAAAGCCTTGGTCTCGCCAGGCCGAGCGCCAGGAAGCTCGCAGCAGTCCCTGCTCACTACCATACTTAGAAATCTTTCCAGAGTATCACTCTTCTTGTTTTACGATTCCAGGAGTTGTGAATGAAATTGAACACTGGAATCATTATTTTGGCTGGAATGTTCTCCTGCTGGAGATGAATCACATCTCATTTGGGCTTGTGATGGGAGTACATATCCAGAGGTGATTCACTTTCTCTTACCATGCGTATTTATGCATAGCGGCGATTGTGAGGGATTCCGTCGTGAATCTCACTATCGGGCCACCATTTTGAGTGGGTGGTCCAATAGAGAGGTCTGGAGGCTGGGCACCCTCCCCCAGTCAGCCACCACAGGATTTTCTGGGTCACCACACCCCCCAACGTACGAGGGTGACCTGACCGCACCCCGCAGCCACATCTCTCCCACCGGAGAGTCCCATTTCAGACTGCACTCGGCCAGGCTCCAATCCTCTTTTTGGGACAATGCCGGATTCTACAGCACATCAGGAGGAGGCAGAGTCTCCCGAGGAAGTGACCGGTTGGAGGGCTGCTCAATCCTGAGGACAGCTATCGCCAAGATGCTTCTGGAAAGGATGATCCAATCATTGGTTCAAACGCAGGTTCAGAGCAACAATCTACAAGAGGATGTGTCAGCAACATTCCAACGCCTGCAGATACAGCTGGAGGAGTCCATTTGCCTTCGGCAGCAGGAGATGGTGCCAACAAATGCACGGTACCCAGGCCAACACTGAAAGGGTGGCGGCCACGGTGCAAGGCCTGGGGCAATGTGTCAGAACCATGTGTCAGGACTTTGAATGTTTGGGGCACACTGTGCTGTCCATGGCTGAGGCGCAGGAATGGATGGCACATGCGTTCCAGAACTTGGCCCATTCACAACGGGTCACTGCTGAGGGAATCAAGAGCATTGGCTGGGCGCAGACTGACCTTAGCCAGTCACAGAGGGATATGACCCAGATAAGAGGAACATGACTCCCTCACTGAGAGACACATCTCAGTCAAAGAGCTCCATCGCTGAGAGGGGGCCTCCAGCATTAGTGTGGTCACCACTGATGTATATAATATATATATTTGTGTAAGACCCCTGTGCTACAGGTACGGGGTAGATCCCTGCCTGCTGGCTCCGCCCAGTAGGCAGAGTATAAATATGTGTGCTCCCCGTACAGCAGCCATTTCGTCAGCTGCTGTAGGAGGCCACACATCTCTGTGTAATAAAGCCTCGATTACATCCTACTCTTGTCTTTGCGTAATTGATAGTGCATTAATTTATTACACTGAGATTTTTCAGAGATGGACCTCCGCATCAAGCCGGATTGCCTGCAGCTGCATCCTCAAGCAGACAATGCCAAAAAGGACTTTGAACATTGGCTAGCCTGTTTTGAAGCGTACATCGGGTCTGCGCCAGACACAATCCCAGAAGCTCCAGATTCTGTACACGCGGCTGAACTCCAATGTCATTCCACTCGTTCAGGACACGCCAACCTACGCAGAGGTCATGGCGCTACTGAAGGAAAACTACGCTAGGCGGACTAACAAAATCTACGCCAGACACCTCCTCTCCACGCGGCGCCAACTTCCCGGTGAGTCGGTGGAAGATTTCTGGTGTGCCCTGCTTGCCCTAGTTAGAGACTGTGACACTCAAATTTTCTGATGAGAGACGCATTTGTTATGGGCATAGGGTCTGACTATATCCACCAGCGCCTCTTAGAAGGGGCCAAGAAACTAGCACTCTCACTTACGATCGCATCACGCAACATTCAGGCCTATGCCCCCAACCGCGTGGCCCACCCCCCCCCCCCGTGCATCGTGGACTCCGCAGACAGCCGCCCCATCGGGGACCCCATCAGCGACCACCCTCAGCCAACACCACGCCTGTGCTGCGCAGTAGCCAACCAACCCCGGGGGACCCAAATGCTACTTCTGTGGGCAATCAAAACACCTCCGACAGTGCTGCCCGGCGTAGAGAGCCCTCTGCAAGGCCTGTGGCAAGAAGGGACATTTCACTGCAGTGTACCAGGCCCGCGCAATCGCCGCTATTATCCCGGCACCCCCCACGTGCGGCCCGTGGGTGCTGCCATCTTGTCCCTCCCAGGACCAACGGGCGCCACCATCCTGCCTCACCCAGGACACGTGCGGCCCGTGGGCGCCGCCATCTTACCCGACTCAGGACCCCTGCCCGTCGGGCACCTCATCAGGCTGCTCATCGCCTGCAACTGCCGACGACAAGCCGCGTCTCGACCACACATCCTCGTGACCGCTTCAACAAAGCTGAAGGTCAACGGGCACAAGATCTCCTGCCTGCTGGACTCCGGGAGCACTGAGAGCTTCACATGCCGATACGGTAAGGTGCTGCTCCCTCGTAGTACACCCCGCTAACCAGAGAATCTCCCTGGTTCCGGATCCCAATCCGGGGGTACTGTATCGCCACCCTCACAGTCCAGGGCATGGAGTTCAGTGGCTTCCGCCTCTATGTCCTTCCCAACCTCTGCAATGCCTTGCTACTTGGCCTGGACCTCCAGAGCCTAACCCTGAAATTCGGCGGGCCCCTACCACCCCTTACCGTGTGCGGCCTCGCGACCCTTAAGGTCGACCCACCTTCCCTTTTTGCAAACCTAACCCCGGATTGCAAGCCCGTTGCCACCAGGAGCAGACGGTATAGCACCCAGGACAGGACCTTCATCAGGTCTGAAGTCCAGCGGCTGATTCGGGAGGGCATCACCGAGGCCAGCAACAGCCCTTGGAGAGACCAAGTGGTAGTGGTCAAAACAGGGGAGAAAAACAGGATGGTCGTTGACTACAGTCAGACCATCAATTGGTACGCGCAGCTCGACGTGTACCCCCTCCCATGCATATCTGATATGGTCAATCAGATTGCACAGTACCGGGTCTTCTCGACAGTGGACCTGAAATCTGCCTACCACCAGCTCCCCATCTGCAAGGTGGACCGCACATACACTGCGTTCGAAGCAGACGGCCGCCTTTACCACTTTCTTAGGGTCCGCTTCGGCATCACCAATGGGGTCTCGGTCTTCCAATGGGAGATGGACCGAATGGTTGACCAGTACGGACTGCGGGCCACTTTCCAGTACCTGGACAATGTCACCGTCTGCGGCCACGATCAGCAAGACCATGGAGCCAACCTTTCCAAATTTCTCCACACTGCCACCCTCCTCAACCTCACGTATAACAAGGAGAAGTGTGTGTTCAGCACGAACCGCTTAGTCATCCTTGGCTATGTGGTCCAGAACGGAGTTCTGGGGCCCAACCCCGATCGCATGCGCCTCCTCATGGAACTCCCCCTCCCCACTGCCCCAAGGCCCTCAAAGGATGCCTGGGGTTCTTTACGTATTACGACCAGTGGGTCCCAAATTATGCGGACAAGGCCCGCCCACTCATTCAATCCACCGTTTTTCCCCTGACGGCCGAGGCTCACCAGGCCTTCAATCGTATCAAGGCCGACGAGACGCTGCCTTTCCAAGTCGAGAGCGATGCATCAAACGTTGCTCTGGCCGCCACCCTCAACCAGGCAGGCAGGCCCATGGCATTCTTTTCCTGTAACCTCCATGCCTCCGAAATTCGGCACTCCTCCATCAAAAAGGAGGCCCAAGCCATCATAGAAGCTGTGCGACATTGGAGGCATTACCTGGCTGGTAGGAGATTCACTCTCCTCACTGACGGTCGGTTGCCTTCATATTTAACAACACACAGCGAGGCAAGATCAAAATCGATAAAATCTTGAGGTGGAGGATCGAGCTCTCCACCTACATTTACGAGATTTTGTATCACCCCGGTAAGCTCAATGAGCCCCCCCCCCCCGATGCCCTATTCCAAGGTACTTGTGCCAGCGCAAAAGTGGACCGAATCCGGACTCTGCACGACAATGTCTGTCACCCAGGGGTCACCCGTTTTTACCATTGCATCAAGGCCCGCAATCTGCCCTACTCCATCAAAGAAGCCAGGGCGATCACCAGAGACTGCCAGGTCTGCGCGGAGTGTAAACCGCATTTCTACCGGCCAGACCGTGCAGACCTAGTGAAGGCCTCCCGCCCCTTTGAATGCCTCAGCATGGACTTCAAAGGGCCCCTCCCCTCCACCGACCAAAACACGTACTTCCTCAGTGTGGTCGATGAATATTTCCGATTCCCCTTTGACGTCCCATGCCCTGACATGACGTCTGCCACCGTCACCAAAGCCCTCAACACCATCTTCGCTCTGTTCGGCTTCCCCGCCTACGTCCACTGCGACTGGGGTTCCTCATTCATGAGCATTGAGCTGCACCAGTACCTGCTCAACAGAGGCAATGCCTCGAGCAGGATGACCAGCTTCAACCCCAGGGGAAACGGGCAGGTGGAGTGGACGAATGGGATGGTCTGGAGGGCCGCCCAGCTGGTACTACGGTCCAGGAATCTCTCGGCCTCCGCTGACAGGAGGTCCTCCCCGAAGCACTTCATTCCATTCGGTTGCTCCTGTGCACCGCAACTAATGAAACACCCCATGAACGTCTCTTTGCCTTCCCTAGGACATCCACCTCCCGAGTTTCGCTACCAACGTGGCTGGCAGCTCCAGGACCCATTCTCCTCCGTAGACACGTTCGACTCCGCAAGGCAAACCCGTTGGTTGAGAGGGTACAGCTACTCCACGCCAACCCATAGTATGCTAAAGTAGCATACCCCAACAGCCGCCAAGACACAGTCTCCCTCAGGTGACCTGGCATCAGCTGGTTCCACACACACACACCCCCCTGCCCCGGTGCCACCCTCCCTTCCCCCAGCGCACCCCACCTCAGCCCCCACTCCAGG
Source organism: Scyliorhinus canicula (assembly GCF_902713615.1). NCBI lineage: Eukaryota > Metazoa > Chordata > Chondrichthyes > Carcharhiniformes > Scyliorhinidae > Scyliorhinus > Scyliorhinus canicula. The sequence continues at coordinate 91,071,082 of NC_052151.1, read as the reverse complement.
ACAATCCGTCCTCCCACCCGGGGATGAAGAGGATTTTGACACGCCCAGCAAACCACGGTCGTGATTCTCCTTGTCCTACCTGCTCTCATGTAAAGGCTTATGTAAAGATGAGACGTGATGGTTCAGTTAGGGTGCTTGAGAGTTACAAGTTAGCTAGGAAGGCTCTAAAGAGAGAGCTAAGAAGAGCCAGGCGAGGACATGAGAAATCTTTGGCAGGTAGGATCAAGGATAACCCTAAAGCTTTCTATAGATATGTCAGGAATAAAAGAATGACTAAGGTAAGAGTAGGGCCAGTCAAGGACAGTAGTGGGAAGTTGTGCGTGGAGTCCGAGGAGATAGGAGAGGTGCTAAATGAGTATTTTTCATCTGTATTCACACAGGAAAAAGACAACGTTTTCGAGGAGAATACTGAGATACAGGCTACTAGACTAGAAGAGCTTGAGGTTCATAAGGATGAGGTGTTAGCGATTCTGGAAAGTGTGAAAATAGAAAAGTCCCCTGGGCCGGATGGGATTTATCCTAGGATTCTCTGGGAAGCTAGGGAGGAGATTGCTGAGCCTTTGGCTTTGATCTTTAAGTCATCTTTGTCTACAGGAATAGTGCCAGAAGACTGGAGGAAAGCAAATGTTGTCCCCTTGTTCAAGAAGGGGAGTAGAGATAACCCCGGTAACTATAGACCAGTGAGCCTTAATTCTGTTGTGGGCAAAGTCTTGTGAAGGTTTATAAGAGACAGGGTGTATAATCATCTGGAAAGGAATAATTTAATTTTGTGAAGGGTAGGTCGTGCCTCACAAACCTCATTGAGTTCTTCGAGAAGGTGAGCAAACAGGTGGATGAGGGTAAAGCAGTTGATGTGGTGTATATGGATTTCAGTAAAGCGTTTGATAAGGTTCCCCATGGTAGGCTATTGCAGAAAATACAGAGGCATGGGATTCAGGGTGATTTAGCAGTTTGGTTCAGAAGTTGGCTAGCTGATAGAAGACAAAGGGTGGTGGTTGATGGGAAATGTTCTGACTGGTGTCCAGTTACTAGTGGTGAACCACAGGATCTGTTTTGGGGCCACTGCTGTTTGTCATTTTTACACCTCCTGGAGGAGGGCGTAGAAAGATGCGTGAGTAAATTTGCAGATGACACTAAAGTCGGTGGAGTTGTGGACAGTGCAGAAGGATGTTACAAGTTACAGAGGGACATAGATAAGTTGCAGAGCTGGGCTGACAGGTGGCAAATAGAGTTTAATGCAGAAAAGTGTGAGGTGATTCATTTTGGAAGGAATAACAGGAAGACAGAGTACTGGGCTAATGGTAAGATTCTTGGTAGTGTGGACGAGCAGAGAGATCTCGGTGTCCATGTCCATAGATCCCTGAAAGTTGCCACCCAGGTTCATAGAATTTACAGTGCAGAAGGAGGCCTTTAAGCCCATCGAGACTGCACCGGCTCTTGGAAAGAGCACCCTACCCAGGTCAACACCTACACCCTATCCCCATAACCCAGTAACCCCACCCAACACACTAAGGGCAATTTATCATAGCCTATCCACCTAACCTGCACATCTTTGGACTGTAGGAGGAAACCGGAGCACCCGGAGGAAACCCACGCACACACGGGGAGGATGTGCAGACTCCGCACAGACAGTGACCCAAGCCGGCAATCGATCCTGGGACCCTGGAGCTGTGAAGCGATTGTGCTATCCACAATGCTACCGTGCTGCCCCCAAGGTTGAGAAGGTTGTTAAGAAGGCGTACGGTGTGTTAGCTTTTATTGGTAGAGGAATTGAGTTTCGGAGCCATGAGGTCATGTTGTAGTTGTACAAAACTCTGGTGCGGCCGCATTTGGAGTATTGCGTGTAGTTCTGGTCGCCACGTTACAGGAAGGATGTGGAAGCATTGGAAAGGGTACAGAGGAGATTTACAAGGATGTTGCCTGGTATGGAGGGAAGATCTTATGAGGAAAGGCTGAAGGACTAGAGGCTGTTTTCGTTAGAGAGAAGAAGGTTAAGAAGTGACTTAATTGAGGCATACAAGATGATCAGAGGATTAGATAGGGTGGACATTGAGAGCCTTTTTCCTCGGATGGTGATGTCCAGCATGAGGGGACATAGCTTTAAATTGAGGGGAGATAGATATAGGACAGATGTCAGAGGTAGGTTCTTTACTCAGAGAGTAGTACGGGCGTAGAATGCCCTGCCTGCAACAGTAGTGGACTCGCCAACACTAAACGCATTCAAATGGTCATTGGATAGGCATATGGACGATAAGGGAATAGTGTAGAGGGACTTCAGAAGGGTTTCACAGGACGGCGCAACATCGAGAGCCGAAGGGCCTGCACTGCGCTGTAATGTTCTATGTTCATCAACTACGGCGCTAATTTTAAGATTTATAAAAGCACAAATGAACATTGCCATCGTTAATTCACCCCAGTGCAGGCAGAAATTGCAGAGACCCTGACGAATCCGGGTCAGGCCTGCCAATGATGTGCCGACGGCATTTACTGTACGTGCTTTCTGGAATGTATTGACGCCGCTGTTGAAGTGACGGAGAATAGCGATTTGGCATGAAATCAGTGCCCTCCACGATTTCAGCGTCAGAACTGATTCAGTACCCCAATGCGTTTCCTGATTTTGGCGTCAGCTGATGGAGAATCTCCCCCCATGTCTGCGGAGGGGAGAGGGGAGAAACAAAGGCTGTCACCATGGTGAGCATTCCCATGACCATCCAAAGTAGCCAGACTAAATGGTCACCCTGAGTTGCATTGCTGCACCACCCTTAACATTCCCCACCCTCAACCCTCCTCTTTCCCCCTCCTCATCCAGACTCTTAGACATCATATTGTCCACATCAGTTACTGACACCCAGCCTCTCTTCTCACCAGCCATTTCCGATAACTGGGCTGCCACAATAGGTGTACTCTGTGGCCCCTGTCCTGTCTCTCCCTGTGGGGTGTGCTGTGGATGTCCTCATTGGGTGAGCCTTGTGCCTTCCCGCCAGAAGGGTGGCAGTTGATTGTGTGGTGGAGACATTCATACAGTGATAGCATGCATATGTAAGCTAAGAGACTGGTGTGAGGGCACGTCCTACAGATGGGGGTAGCCAAGGGATGTGTGTATTTGCTGGGGGCTTAGCTGCAGTGTGATGTGGAGGGTTACACAAAGAGGTGATGTCAGGGAACTAGTCAGGTTTCCCGGCCGGATCTGGGATAGATGGGATCAAACTGTTTGATAAAAATCAAGGGTGCCAGACGGGCAGGGTCTGGAGACATCAGGAAATCCTCAGGAGTGAGTTAGCTGATAGTCTCACTAGTGAAACAGTGACTCTGGGTTTGGCAATGTGCTAGAGAGGGTTGCAGCAGCACCAGTACATGGGTTCTTGGTTTGGGATCACTACTGCTCATACCCTGCTTCCTCTGGTTTTGGAGATGTGCATCTAGGGAGCGCACTTAGTGGCCCGCGATTTATCATGGCCACGCCCAGCCCCTTTATTATGCTGCTGGGAAATGAGGTTGTCCAGATCGGTGGATTGGAAGGGTCTCCACACAACCAGGAGACCACAGAGCATTTCCAGGATAGTGTCAACAGTCAATAGTCTCAAATGTTAGGAGCTTGTAAGTTATATCCATAGTGTGGATTAATATGCTTTTAGAGCAGTAATGTGAGGTTCAGCCAGGCCACCCTGAACCTGGGATGGGGAGGGGGCGGGGGGGAAGGGGAGGGGAAGGAGCACCTCAAGTCCACACCCTTGACAACAAATTGTTCCCCGCTACTCGTTGACCTCTAGGCATACACTCTCCAGCAACCCAGAATAAAGAGAAAACTTTTCATACCTCCTTGTTCCCCCTCAAAGGCCAAGATGCCATTTGTAAAGACTCACACCAAATCAGGTCCATGTGATTCCCAGCTGTGAGGGATGGAGCATACCGGGGTGTTGGAGGGTGGGTGGAGTTGGAGAATTGGGCTTCCAGTCTGTTAATCGCATTCAAATGTATTTAAATCAACTTATTGCATGAGCCTGCTGGTGCAGGATGGGTAGTGCACTGCGACTGATGGTGGGGCAGCGGAGAATGACAATAGGTCTGTCGCTGAGCCCATTGTCCGGGTAACGCTTCATTCTTCAGACAATCTGGATTGCCAATTGCATCCACAGGAAATGGAGAGTCTCGCCCTTTATCTTTCCGATTCGTTACTTTTTTACGGTTAATACATTTTCTCAGTTAACCATTTAAAGTGTCCATTCGTGCTGGGTGGTCAAGTCTATAGAAACTGGTGTGATTTACAATTACAAAAAAGCTGAACCCCATAAATCTTGTGTGGCAGGACAAGGCTCTGACAAGGCCAGAAGGAACCTGAACTGAGCATACAAGATTTTAAGATTGAATTTTACACTTAAAATTCCTTGTTACAATAATAATTCTACTTATATATAGCTTTATTTTATCTTTTTTCTGACTCCAATGATATTAAATTGACATTCTTTCATTATTATTGCAATAATATTAGTTCACAGTATTAAAAAAGCCCAATGGTGAGTCGATGAGGATCCTTTGCTGGCATTACGCTTTTATCTGTGTGCTCTTAATAAAGTTAGGTGATAACAGCATCACGATCAAGCACTGACCCAGCCAGCCTGTATCCTGATAAGTATTGATCTGTGTCTTGTTAAAATAGATTAATCCTTTTAAATCCAGTGTAATTCGTATATGTAGCTATTTCAAAGAGCCACAAAGGCAAGATGGGTCAAAAGGCTTCCTACAGCACTGTAACATTTTACAGCCTTTAACTTGAATAGTCGCCAAATACAGGTTTGTGTTTCTGCTGTCCACTGTACTTACTCCAATGTAATTAATGCAGGCAGTACACAAACGTCCTGCTACCTGTTCATTACAATGGCCTCCAGAGATGAGGCAAAACTAGGTGGAAAGGCAAGTTGCGAGACCAATAAAAATAGTTTGCAAAAATATATTGACAGGTTAAGTAAATGGACAAAATTTGGTAAATGGAGTATAATGTGGGAAAATGTGAAGTTGTTGATTTTGGAAGTGAGACCAAAAGTAAAGAGTATTATTTAAATGGAGGAAAACTGCTGAAAACAGCAACTAGAAAGGGACTTTGGAGCACTTGTGCATGAAACACAGAAAGCTAGCACACAAGTACAGCAGGGAAGTGAAACTACATCTGGAGTATTGTGAGCAGTTTTGGTCCACATTTTAAGATAAGATATTATTTCATTGGGGGAAGTTCAAAGAAGCTTCACTCAGATGATCCCGGTACAGAGTGATTGTCTTGTGAGCCGTGGTTGAACAGATTGGGACTTTACTTATTGGAATTTAGAAGAATGAGAGATTATCTCATTGAAATATATAGGATTGTCAAGGGTCTTTACAGGGTAATTGCTGAGAGGATGTTTCCCCTGATAGGAGACTCTAGGACCAGAGGGCATGGCCTCAGAATAAAGGGATTCCAATTTAGGACTGAGATCAGGAGGAATTTCTTCTCTCGAAGGGGTGAGTCTTTGGACTCCTTGCCACAGAGAGTTCTGGGGGCAGAGTCCTTGTGTATATTTAAGGAAACACTGGGCACAAATGTACTGCAGCCAGAGAGGTACAAGGGAAATACAGCCACCAGTTCAGTGGAGGACGAGATTGCACACGTTCTGCTGCAGAGGACTCAGCTTATGATAGCATGGCCATCATTGTATGCAGGCCGTGCACATGCACTCTCGGTTGTGGCAAGGCTTAAACTATATAATGGGTCACAAAGCAAAGCCAAGTAGAATCTCTGGCAACAGGGCAGCACTCCCGATGAACTCTGCATTCTATGCTCGTTTCAAACAGAAATCCAACAAACCGTTGTCAACTGCCCCAACAGTCTCGGAGAAACCCTTACCTACTGTCACAGCTTCAGAAGTCAGATTGGCCTTCTTGAAAGTGAACCCACCGAAAGCAATGGGCCCTGACAGAGTCCCTGCTCATGCACTCAGATCCTGCACGGGTGTATTCGCAGACAGCTTCAACCTCTCCCTACTCCACTCCAGGGTTCCCACCTGCTTTAAGAAGACCTCGATCATACTGGTGCCAAAGAAGAACCAGGCAACATGTCTCAACGACTACCGGTGGCCATGATGTCTATCATCATGAAGTGCTTTGAGGAGTTAATCATTAGAGACATAGGGCGGGATTCTCCGTCCCCCCGCCGGGTCGGAGAATCGCCCGGGGCCGGCGTCAATCCTGCCCCCGCTGTGTCCCGAATTCTCCGCCACCCGAGATTTGGCGGGGGCGGGACTTGCGCCACGCCGGTCAGCGGGCCCCCCGCGGCGATTCTCCGGCCCGCGATGGGCCGAAGTCCCGCCACTGACAAGCCTCTCCTGCCGGCGTGGAGTAAACCACCTACCTGACCGGCGGGATTGGTGGCGCGGTGGTCTCCGGGGTGCTGGGGGGAGGCGCGGGACGATCTGACCCCAAGGGTTGCCCCCACGGTGGCCTGGCCCGCGATCAGGGCCCACCGATCGGCGGGAGGGCCTGTGCCGTGGGGGCACTCTTTTTCTTCCGCCTTCGCCATGGTCTTCACCATGGTGGAGGCGGAAGAGACCCCCTCCCCTGCGCATACATCGGTATGATGTCAGCAGCCGCTGACGCTCTGGCGCATGCGCGGACTTACGCCGGCCGGCGAAGTCCTTTCGGCCCCGGCTGGCATGGCGCCAAAGGCCGTTCACGCCAGCTGGCGGAGCGGGAACCACTCTGGCGTGGGCCTAGCCCTCAATGTGAGGGCTTGGCCCCTAAAGGTGCGAAGACTTCCGCACATTGCGGCGGCCCGACGCCGGAGTGGTTCCCGCCACTTCAACATGCCGGGACCCCCCGCCCCGCCGGGTAGGGGAGAATCCCGGCCATAGAATGGGATTCTCCGTTGTCGGCGCCGATATCGTAATTAGTGATCGGGCAAAGAATGACTCCGATGCCCAAATTGGGGCTGACCCCGGAAGGCCCTCCCATGATGCTCCACCCCTGATGGACCGAGTTCCTGACAGCATGGCTGACGTGTGATCTCAGCGTGGCGGCTGAGGGCTGGGGAGAGTAGTTGGGGGTGTCTAGGGGGCTGGAGGAGGTAGATGTTCTGAGGAAGTCTGAGAACACTCACTAGCAGATTCAAAAATAGCCTCTTCCCCATTATTACCAGCATCCTGAATGACCCTCTTATGACTGAACTGATTCCTCTATGCATCTTCTCCACGGTTATAGCATATATCATATGCTTCACCCGATGTCTATGTCGATGTACTTATATTGTGTATTTATCATACGTCCTATTTTTTACATTTATGGAACAATCTGCCTCGACTTTACGTAGAACAATACCTTTCACTGTATCTTGGAGTCAATGACACCTTGCACCCTTGAGCAGATTGCAGCCCTTCCAACCTTCATGCTCAGTCCGCCTGCTTCGTTCTGGCAAAAATGCGAATTGAACAAAATGGTCTATTTTTGAATAGAGACCTGCCGTGACTTCCTTATACGCTAGTGCACTGAGAATTGTGAGATGTTGTCAATACTTCCAAAACCAACCGAGAAATATTCAGGCACAAATAAATTTATAGCTATAGTCACCTTACAAGCCACTGATAAATAAAGTCCTTGCCCAGTTCTGAAGTTAGAGTTGTGCTTGCAATAATTGGCAGGTTCAGCTCCAGACACCTACCACCCTCTGGATGAAAGGAAATCTCCTCAAATCTCCTCTGATCCATTCCCGACCATTCTGTTAATGGAAATAGACATTTTCCTATCCACGCTAACCAGACCCTCATAATTATATTCACCTCAATTATCTCCTCTATTCCAGAGAAAGCAACCTCAGCCTGTCAATCTTTCCTTAAAGCTACAACTCTTCAGTCTTTGCAACATCCTCATAAAACTCTTCTCTCGCGTGGTTGTATCATTCCTGTAGTGCAGTGACCAAAACTGTACCCGTTACGCTAGCTGTGGCCCATCTTGTGTTTTATGTAGTTCCAGCAAAACCTCCCTGCTGTTATATATGGGCAGCACAGCAGCACAATGGTTAGCACTGTTGCTTCACAGTACCGGTTAGCACCGTTGCTTCACAGTGCCAGGGACCTGGGTTTGATTCCCAGCTTAGATCACTGTCTGTGTGGAGTCTGCATGTTTTCACCGTGTCTGAGTGGGTTTTCTCTGGGTGCTCCGGTTTCCTCCCACAAGTCCCAAAAAACGTGCTTGTTAGGTAATTTGGACATTCTGAATTCTCCCACTGTGTACCTGAACAGGCGCCGGAGTGTGGCGACTTGGGGATTTTCACATTGTAACTTCATTGCAGTGTTAATGTGAACCTATTTGTGAAACTAATAAAGATTATTATTATTATGATATACTTGGCTAATACTTTCCATAATCTGTAATAAACGTACTGAGAATTGCTTGAGTGTCTAAACCACTGAGCGAATTTGAAATAGCGAAGTCACACTGAATGTGAAGGAGCAGGCGATTCATTGGAGGGATTGTGGGAAGATGTTACCGGTAAATATTTAATTTAATCTGACCATAATTTAGACAGACGATTAATTAGTTTAAAAAATAAGCTAGAAATATTCAGCAGGTCAGGCAGCGCCTGAGGGAGAAACAGAACAAACATTTCTGGTTAATGACCTTGCGGCAGAGTGCGTGGAAGGCAGAGGATTTAACATCATAGATTTTGTTGCATCATCTGCAATTTAAAAAAAACCAATTTGGATAGCCAATTTAATATTTGCAAGAAATCCTATCTTGTTGTGAATGGCAATTTATTTCTTACAATCAGATCATGACTGTGCAAATAACTCACATCATCAAGCTATTTCCTGGTTGCAGAGAAACCTGTGGGCAAATATTCAATGACAAAACTGGTGTTTTGCATTTTGGACTCAAGCCTATAAATTCTTTGTGAAGAAGTAGAAAGCCCTTTCAGTCTTGACAAATTCAATAATGAATAAAAATTAAAAGGATGTGGTTCTCTATCATTTAACTGCAGTGTATTTTATTGAATCATTCCAAGTAGTTCTGTCGATAATGCTGCAATATAACTGAGCCATTAATGCCACAGAATATGTTGATATAAATCATGCTGCTTTCTGCATAATAGTTGGGTAGTTAATTCTTGGCAATTTTTGAAACTAAATCACGCCTCTACCCGAATTTATTATTTTTTAGATGTACAATCAATTTGTGAAGAAAAATTTTGTTTAAGTCTGGAATTTAAAAAAATGGAGAATTCAAGGAAAATCTAACAGTAAGCAGAGAAACAAACGTATCCTCAGAAAGAAACTAAATAATGTTCGAGTCAATTTGGGTAAAGGTAGTCACAGGAACATTAGGCAACCAACAATACAGGAAAATCTCCAGGTCAAAATGGGAAAGGGGCAAAATACTTATGTTGAATGCTTTGTGTCAAATGGAGAGTGGTGACCTGGAAGGACGATTCATCTTAAGTTGCAAAAGTCTTAAAAATGAATTTCTTTAAAAAATGAAATTGTTTGTCTCAAGAATGGCTCCAGGAGCGAGGAACTTCATTTTTGTGGATCGATTGGAGACGTTTGGGCTGTTCTCCTTGGAGAAATGAAGGTTAAGAGGAGATTTGATCCAGGTGTTCAAGATCATGAGGGAACTGGACAGAATAGATTGGGACAAACTCTCAGAGGGATTGAGAATTTAAAGTGATTCGCAAAAAAAACAATGGCTCAATGAGGAAAATCCTTCTTATGCAGTGAATGGTTTGGATCTGGAATTCACTGCCCGATGTTGAGTATGATCAAGGAAGATTCGGTCAAAGCCTTCTAAATAGAGCTGATAATTATCTGGGGAGAAGGATTTGCTGCTGGCCTTATGGAGAAAAGTGTTCCTGTTCACTCAAACTGGTGATGAGAATGTCATCCAAATAAAATTGCACCCCATTTAGCCCACTTAGAATTTGATCATTGGATCTTTGAAAAAGAGTAGGAACAGATGTCATTCCAAAATGAAGTATTCTGCAAATGAAACAAACTTTTGTACGTCACAATAGTGAATACCGGCTGTGATTTTACAGCCAATTTATAAATACACATGTGATAAATTTTATTGAATTTCTGTCCTCCAGAAAGTCCAGCAAACAAATCTTGAATCAATGGCTGTGGATAATAATCTGTGCACAATACCAGGTTGATTTAAAATCTCCACATATTCTCACTGAGCCAGCACATTTCAATACAGGAACCATTGGTGCAGCCCATTCACTTGTAGCAACTGTTTCAATGACTCCTGTTTGGACTGGTCTTTCTAGTTCTTTTTTACTTTTGGCTTGGTGGTGTGTCTATGGTTCTAGATTTTTGGGTGTATTAAAGACCATGAGGCCAGCTTTCAGCCCATGATTGCCAACAGAATAAACAGCGATGTGGGCAGAAAATCCAGAGAGAATTGAATTTTCTGATTACTCCCTGCCCCTGGCAGGCGACGTCACAAGGTTCACGCTAATATAGGGCAGGAACCTCCTTTAAATGGATTATCATAAATTTTAATAGTATGAATAGGACTTACTGCTACATCCCCCCCCCCCCCCCACCCCCCCACCCCCTACCAAATATTAATATGTCGGCGAGGATTATAACAGCTTTTTAATTGTGGGATTTTGGCGAGGGGATCCCTCTGGGCTCAATGGCAAGTACAGCCCCCACAGGGAGAGGGACATGCCCGGGCAGTGTGGTTGCACAGCCCCTTTAAGTCCAGAATTCAAGACGTTTGATCACTAATTCATAGATTATCGTAGAATTTACAGTGCAGAAGGAGGCCATTCGGCCCATTAGGTCTGCACCGGCTCCTGGAAAGAGCACCCTACCCAAGGTCAACACCTCCACCCTATCCCCATAACCCAATAACCCCACCCAACACTAAGGGCAATTTTGGACACTAAGGACAATTTATCATGGCCAATCCACCTAACCTACACATCTTTGGACCGTGGGAGGAAACTGGAGCACCCGGAGGAAACCCACGCACACACGGGGAGGATGTGCAGACTCCGCACGGACAGTGACCCAAGCAGGAATTGAACCTGGGACCCTGGAGCTGTGAAGCGATTGTGCTATCCACAATGCTACCGTGCTGCCCAAAGTAAGGGAGAAGCCTCCAAAATGAGCAGAGAATTCAAAAAGCCCGAACAGCATCATAAAACAATGAGTGAAAAATGCTCATGATTGCGAAGTTAGACCCATTTGGCCAGGGGCCAAAGCCAGTATATTGAGCGGCTCCATTGTTTCTTTACAGAAAACAAAATAACGGGGCAGGATAAAATGAAGGTTATCCTATTAGTGGTTTGTGGGCCAACATCCTACAACCTTTTAAGGAATTTGACATCCGTGGAGGCTCCTAACACTGAGTCATTTAACCATTTAGTGAAGCTGGTCAGGGAGCATTTCAACCCCAGACCCTGGATCATACCACAGTGATATTAGTTCAGTACGACAACCTCTGGTGCCGGCCATGAAGTGAATGGTCACACATTTGGCAGCTCCCGCTCAAGGTGGATTTTTCGGACCTTTTCCCCATTCGTTGGGTGGAAGTTGTGATGAAGACAGGTGCAGGAGTGATTTCAGAAAGAAAGATTCCACTGGTGGGGCTGGCGGATGGATCCACGAACCTCAACCATTCCTCATAGTTGTCCTCTGCTCGCTTTTAAAGAATTCCCAATCCTCTGGCTTCCCACTGATCCTCGCCACTTTGTATGCTTTTTCTTTTGCTCTTATGCTGTCCTTGACATTCCTCGTCAACTATGGATGCCTTGTCCTGCCCTTAGCGGTGGAGGAGGGGGGTGGGATTCGGTGGTGGCAGAGAAATTAAGAGATGCATGTTTTGACAACCATAACCTGTGAATCAGAAGAGATAGTGAGATGAAGGTTGGATGTGAAAAGGAGGATTATATATACCATCATTTTTCAGCAGTTTCAGCTCTGCTGCTGGCGAAGGCCTCTACAGGTGCCCCAATAGCACTCTCTCCTCCATGGGGGTTAGGATATGCAGTCACTCCTCCATTTCCAGTTAGAATGTGTTGCCTCTGATTGCGCACACCTTGTCCTGTAAGAGAGATGAAATTGTGTCAGTGAGTGTTCTCCAATGTGGCTGTCATAGTTGATAACTGGCAGTTTGAGCAAGCCCTAAGATGTTGGTGTGAGGCTTGCAGCAGTGCTAAGTGTGTGAAGGGTGAGGTAAAGCTATTAATATTTAATAATAGTCCTGATTGATAGAGAATGTTGGTAGGTGAGTGGGCTGTGGTGCATTGAGTAGTGTGTGAGGTTAATGGTGCATATGGTAGAACATGGTAGAACATGAAATTTGAAGATGCATTCACTGACCTTGATGACTTATTTAAGTTCATTTAATTTTTTGTGGCATTGCATCCTCAGGGCTATACTCCTGGCATCAAACTCCACGACAATCTGCTCACTCTGGCTTCTGAGCTATGTCTTGAGCGCCTCCTCTCTCCTTGTGGATACAAGACATTCTCCTCCTTTCCATCATCTAGAGTTCAGATTTCCGATGGTTTTAGTCCTTGGTTTGATCCAAATTTATAACATCCGCACAGCTGTGCTCTTGCAATATGCTGCTAAAACCTGGGACCAGCTATAGTGCATGCCGATCCGCCTTTAAGGTAATGGAGGCAATTAGTAGAAATGTTATTAAAACAGAATATAATATGTTTATCTGAGTATTAGTTTAATATCTTTTTAAATCTGCTCCTTGAAGATCAAGATTGATTTTTTAAATTGTTATACCTCAAAGGCTTTAGTGTTTCGATATAACCGTGCATCTTATTACTGCAGTGTTAGATAAATGATAAAACAAAGATGTAAATTGTTGAACATTGCTTGCCTTTTCTAATTGCTTACATAGCTCCTTAAGCCTTCCGATAGTTAGTTTACTTAACTGCATCTTCTATCTCTAAGATTTCAAAAAGTTGTGCCACCAAAGTGCAACTCTTGCAGCGTTTTACAAATTCCCATTTCTGCTGTAACTGGGGTGTTAGAAGCCTGAAAAAGATCCAAACTGACAGGTTGCAATCTCAAATGCTCATTCATTCTAACAAAAATACAGTTTTATTGCTTCTGAGATGATCATTTTCCACCAGCTTCTGGCTTTTCTGAAAAATTAATGATTTACGTCCAGGAATAGTCAAATCTTCCACTCGGCAGATGCATTCAAAATTACCTTGTCATCAGCTGCCATCCAAGGACAAAGCCCCAAATGAAAAGTACTTTGGTGCTTAATCCTCCAGGAGGACATTGTCCTGAAGTGATTTTCTATCATTTTTTCCTCATTTATTCCAAATGTAGATGTTTCGAGCAATGTGAGTTTACAGGATAAATTAATTAAAATATACCCCATTACAGAATGGCTATGCTATAAAAACTGAAATCTTTTTTAAAATACAAAAGTCGACCCAGACCTACATGAATTGGAAGGTACACCCATTTGAAGATAACCACCCAGAATGCCTATGCATTGTCCACTTATTTTATTAAGTAATCAACCAAACGTTCCTTGTTGAATGGTTGATAATGAGATAGAAATTTCAAATCTTTCATCTTACATCCATTTTTTTTGTATTTCTTGGTGAATATCTTGTGACGGACACATTTTAGCATCTCCTTTGTTTCTACATACGTTATTTGCATTTGGATTGCTGCTGACATTAACTGATTGCAATACCTCAAAATAAACCAAGCGACTAATTCAATATCATTATTTTAATCACTAGTAATATCTGTGTGAACCGAAATTCACAAAATACCACCATTGACAATGTAATCTGAGGGCATTCCCAAAGCAGGCCAAGCACTACAACAATCACTGGTCCACCAACAAGCAGGTTGTGCCTTGGAAACATGACACTGTTCTAAAATAATATTGGCCTGGATTTCACGGGACATCGTGGTCCCCACACCCCCAGATAAAAAGTTGCAGGGACCCCATCCACAGCTCAGACAGCTATCCCACAGCAATTTAACACTGGGAGTAATGTCAACTACTTTAAGGCAAGACTCAGCTCCTTTTGGGAGGAATTCCTGCCTTGGAGAGCTGCTGGAAAATTTGAAATGGTAGCTCTGTAGTCCCCACAGCACCAGTGTGCATTCTGGCCACTACTGGGGCCATGGGCATTTCCAGGTAAGTCCATGGTCAGTGAGCACTATCAATTACGATGAGACGAGAGTAGAGTGTAATCGAGGCTTTATTAAGCAGAGATGAGTAGCTTCCTGCAACTGCTGCCGAAATGGCTGCAGCTCGGTGAGCACACACATTTATACTCCGCCTACTGGGCGGAGCCAGCAGGCAGGGATCTACGCCCGTACCTGTAGTACAGGAGCCTTACCGTATTACATCTCGTATGTGATATATACAACAGGGGTGACTACCACATTCACCCCCTGTTAAAAAGGAGTCCAGCGGGGCTGGTGGAAAAACTATTTACGTACATTTTAAGGTTAACATTTTGGGGAAAGTTCACAAATTCAGCCAATCGGGTGCCTTGATGCTCCGTTGTGAGCGCCGCAGTCCCGGTGGTGATGCAGGCGTCGGCTCGGTTGCTGGTGACTCCGGGAGCGTGTAGACCTCATCTTCATCCCCAGGTGGGACCAAGGATTGTCCTGGAGCGGGGGCTGTGATGAGGTGCGCTGGGGGAAAAAGTGTGGCGCCGGGGCAGGGGGGGAGTGGGGAACCAGCTCGTGCCAGGTCCCTGAGGGAGACTGTGTCTTGGCGGCCATCGAGGTACACCTACTGCGGGTTTACGTGGAGCAGCTGTACCCTCTCGACCAACGGGTCCGCTTTCTGGAGCTACACGTGCTTGCGGAGGAGGATGGATCTTGGAGCTGCCAGGCACGTTAGGAGCGAAACCCCGGAGGTGGACTTCCTGGGGAAGGCAAGAAGGCATTCATGGGGGGTTGCATTAGTCACAGTGCAAAGTCGTGATCGGATGGAGTGAAAGGCGTCGGGGAGGACTTCCTGCCAGCAAGAGACTGGGAGATATTTGGACCGTAGTGCCAGCTGGACGGCCTTCCAGACCGTCCCATTCCCTCGCTCCACCTGCCCATTTCCCCGGGGGTTGTAGCTGGTCATCCTGCTCGAGGCAATGCCCTTGCTGAGCAGGTACTGACGCAGCTCATCACTCATAAAGGAGGATCCCCTATCGCTGTGGATGTATGCGGGGAAACCGAACAGAGCGAAGATTGTGTTGAGGGCTTTGATGACTGTGGCAGACGTCATATCGGGGCATGGGATGGCGAAGGGGAATCTGGAGTATTCGTCGACCATGTTGAGGGAGTACATGTTTCGGTCGGTGGAGGGGAGGGGCCCTTTGAAATCCACGCTGAGGCGTTCAAAGGGGTGGGAGGCCTTCACTAGATGCGCGCGGTCTGGCCGGTAGAAGTGCGGTTTGCACTCCGCGCAGACCTGGCAGTGATAGACCTGACTTCCTCAATGGAATAGGGCAGATTGAGGGCCTTTATGAAGTGAAAGAACCGGGTGACCCCTGGGTGACAGAGAGCGACGTGTAGGGTCCGGAGTCGGTCCACTTGTGTGCTGGCACATGTACCTCGGGATAGGGCATCGGGGGGCTTGTTGAGCTTACCGGGGCAATACAAAATCTCGTAATTGTAGATGGCGAGCTCGATCCTTCACCTTAAGATTTTATCGTTTTTGATCTTGCCCCGCTGTGTATATTGAACATGAAGGCAACCGACCATTGGTCAATGAGGAGAGTGAATCTCCTGCCAGTCAGGTAATGCCTCAAATGCCGAACAGCTTCTACGATGATGTGGAGATGCCGGCGTTGGACTGGGGTGAGCAGAGTAAGAAGTCTTACAACACCAGGTTAAAGTCCAACATGATTATTTCAAACACTAGCTTTCGGAGCACTGCTCCTTCCTCAAGTGAATGAAGAGGTATGTTCCAGAAACATTTTTATAGACAAATTCAAAGATGCCAGACAATGCTTAGAATGCAAACATTTGCAGGTAATTGAATCTTTACAGATGCAGAGATAGGGGTAACCCCAGGTTAAAGAGGTGTGAATTGTCTAAAGCCAGGACAGTTGGTAGGATTTCGCAAGCCCAGGCCAGATGGTGGGGGATGAATTCATCCAATTGATTGAATTGTAAAGAAATCTTCCACAGACTCGCCGCGTGGACAGGAGGTGCCTGGCGTAGAGTTTGTTGGTCTGCTGGGTGTAGTTCTCTTTCAGAAGCTCCATGGCCTCAGAATAGGTGGGCGCGTCCCGGATGACGGGAAAGATATCGGAGCTCAGCCGTGTATACAGGACCTGGAGTTTTTCTGCCTCTTTGGGTGGTTCTGTCGCAGATCTGATGTAGGCTTCAAAGCAAGCTAGCCAGTGGGCGAAGGCCGACGTGGCGTTGTCTGCTTGAGGGTGCAGCTGCAGGCGATCTGGCTTGATGTGGAGGTCCAGCGTTGTAAAATCTCTGCTTTATAAATTGATGCACTATCAATTACGATGAGACGAGTGTAGAGTGTAATCGAGGCTTTATTACGCAGAGATGTGTAGCCTCCCGCAGCTGCTGCCGAAATGGCTGCAGCTCGGTGAGCCCACAGATTTATACTCCACCTACTGGATGGAGCCAGCAGGCAGGGATCTACCCCTGTACCTGTAGTACAGGAGCCTTACCGTATTACATCTCATATGTGATATATACAACAGTGGTGACTACCACAGTCGGGGTCCATAGAGAGGTGGTGAAGTATGTGTTGGGGGGTGGGAGAGGTGAGGTGTGGGGGGAGCAATGTTCAAGGAAAATTTAAGGGGTTGGGGGCGGAGCATCATGGCCTTGTGGTCAGTGGTGCCTCTGATGGGCCAAAGGGCCCTGCAAGGATATTTCTCTGACACCATGAAGCTAAAGCCGATGAGTCTCCTGAAAGGCATGGGCATCCCCTCACTGTAGGTAAAATAGCAGCAGTGGCCACTATGAACATCCAAGCATACATACAAATTAATAGCAGGCCTCTTGGCCCTTCGGGTCTACTCCACGATTCAGTAAGATCATGGCTAATCTGCCTGGAACTTCAACCTCACATTCCTTCCTACCCCCAATAACCTTTCACCTCCTTCCTCATGAAGAACTTATCTAGCTCTGCATTAAAAATATTCAATGGTTCTGCTTCCGCTGCCCTTTGAGGTAGAGTTCCAGAGACTCAAAAGCCTCCTCCTTTCTTAAATGAGTGACCCCTTAATTTTAAAAAGGGACCGCTAAGTTTAGATTCTCTGATAAGAGGAGACATCCTCTCCATATCCATAAGACAATAAGAGCAGGAGCAGAATTAGGCCATTCAGCCCATCAAGTCTGCTCCAACATTCAATCATGGCTGATGTGTTTCTCATCCCATTTTCCTGCCTTCTCCCCTTAACCTCTGATCATCTTGATAATCAATAAGCTATCTATCTCTGTCTTAAAGACACTCAATGATTTAATTTCCACAGCCTTCTGTGGCAAAGATTTCTACAGATTCACCACCCTCTGGCTGAAGTAATTCCTCCTCATCTCAGTTTTAATGGGTCGTCACTTCAGTCTGAGATTGTGCCCTCTGGTTCTAGTTTTCCAACTGGTGGAAACATCCTCTCCACATCCACTCTATCTCGGCCACTCAGTACCTTGTAAGTTTCAATAAGATCCCCCTTCATCCTTCTAAACGCCAATGAGTACAGACCCAGAGTCCTCAACCGCTCCTCATAAGACAAGCTCTTCATTCGAGGGATTATTCTTGTGAACCACCTCTGGACTTTTTCCAAGGTCAGCACCTTAGATCCGGGCACCCAAAATGCTCACAATACTCCAAATATGGGCTGACCAGAACCTTATCCAGCCACAGAAGTACATCACTGCTCTTGTATTCAGGTCCTCTGAACATGAATGCTAACATTGCATTTGCCTTCCGAACTGCCGACTGAACCTACACGTTAACCTTAAGAGAAACTTGAACTGGGACTCCTACTTCCCTTTGTGCTTCTGATTTACTTCACCTTTTCTCATTTGGAAAATAGTCTACGCCTCTATTCTTCTTACCAAAGTGCACAACCTCACACTTTGTCGCATTGTATTCCATCTGTCACTTCTTTGCCCACTCTCCTAGCTTGTCCAAGTCCTTCTGCAGCTCCCCTACTTCCTCATTACTACCTGTCCCTTTGTAAATCTTTGTTTCCAGGCCACCTGATGCCTCTTCTGCCCTGCTTAAGATTTTAAACAGATCGGGAAAAAAGGAGAGCAGGCAGAGGGAAGGTCATCTGCTGGATTTTAGGTGAAATTCGCCAGTGGGCAGCATAAAATCCAACCTATTATGTGGGGTATATTTGGGAGGATGCGATTAAATTTCAAGTACACACAATTCAATGAATTGGTACTAAAGTGTTGTAACCCTATTCTTACTCTGCCTTTGTTTGCAGTCCCTAGCTTGGAATGCAAGGGATCTAATGCATATTTGCACAAAATATGACACCAATCGTTTACTAATGTGATAGTAAAGTAAAGGTTATAGGCTGGAGTGTTTTTATTTATCGATAACCAGAAATAAAATTTTACTTTATGGAATGGGAAGTGGAGGAAGTTTAGAAATCATAAAATGAGTTGAAAACAATGGCACAATTTAATGGTATTGTCACGCCCCACATGGTGCACAATGAGATTGTTTAACTCTCACGAGATTTGGAATGCTCAGAACGCCTCACGAAATTTAACAACATTTCGTGAGACATCTAGATCAGGATCTTGCCCTCACTGGGCGAGATCCAGCCAAACATATTTAAATGAGAAATTAGGCACACACCTGTTATCCAGGTGTAACGGCACCTGTGGGGCCTCCCAGGCCATTGGAGGGCTCTGGCCAGCGTGGTAGCCTGGCAAACCCACTGGTACCCAGGCTGGCAGGGGAACAGCCAGGATGCCAGGCTGGAAATGCCACGGTGCCCAGGTGCTAGATTTTCTGTGCCAGGGATCGGGCCCGGGCCCGGGGGAGGTGGGGTGAGGGGGTGGGGGGGTTTGAGGATTTTATAAGAGTTAAGTTGGGTGTTGATGTTGGCAATGGCATCAAACAACAAATTAGAGATGCATGCGAGAAGGGAAGATCTGTAATTATGGGTGACTTTAATCTGCACATAGAATCATGGAATAGAACCATATAATTCCTACAATGTAGAAGGAGGCTATTCTCCCCATCTAGTCTACACCGACCCTCTGAAAGAACACCTCCATAGACCCACTCCCCGCCCTCTCCCCATAATCCCACCGAACCTGCACATCTTTGGACACTAACGGCAATTTTAATATGGCCAATTCACCTAACCTTCATTTCTTATTCTGTGGGAGGAGACTAGAGCACCCAGAGGAAACCCACGCAGACACAGGGAGAAAGTACAAACTCCACACAGACAGTGACCCAAGGCCAGAATGGTGAGGCAGCAGTGTTAACCAGTGTGCTTCCGTGCCAGTCCAGTCTACACATCGTTGGACACTAGGGGCAATTTAGCATAATCAATCCACCTAACCTGCACATCTTTGGGCAGTGGGGTTATGGAGATAGGGCGTGTGGCTAGGCAGGGTGCTCTTTCAGAGATTTGGTGCAAACCTGATAAGCCAAATGGGCTCCTTCTGCACTGTAGGGGGGGTCAATGGAGAATTGGGTGGTGAACTTAGGTCAAGTCCGGGTGTGGGGGAGGAGAGTCAAGGGGGTTGATAGTGGATTGGGAGCTGTCAAGTGGAGATTTGGGTGTGGGGGGGGGGGGGGGGGGGGGGGGGGGGGGGGGGGGTCAGTTGTATCGTTGCACAGTATTTAGACTAGGGTCAGGATTTTTCAATTGCAGACAGGATGGAAAATTTGACAGGCCAGTCAAAGGTCCATTGGCTTTGGGTGAGAAATCTTACATTTCCAAGGTATCTATTCAGGTAAGTAAGTCGGGACTGTCTTTTGTCTCCGATCCTAACTCAGATTTATTGTAAACTTTTACAGAATATCCTGAGATACTGAGGAATTGTGCATCAGAAGTTCAAACATCCCAGGAAATTGCTTTAGGTCTTCCGGGGGGCCCGCAGCACATCTTGGGGGGGAATTTCCAATCTCTGACTATTTGTAAGTGAGAAGATCAGGGCTATAATGGCCAAAAAGCAGTAATGCTGTAAATTTTGCTATTTGTGTGTAGATGTACCAGATACTGTGGTTAAGATTACCATAGACACTGAAGGGATGCTATTATGCCATAATTAGGAACATCTCTCTACATGATAGAATTGAAATGAATATTAAATCTTAGCCTCATTACAGTGGTTATGAACTTAAATTTAATTCAGAGAATTTTTCTGCTGGAGTCCAGCATTTTATACACTTGCAATTTTATTACTGATTTATTAATAAAACACTAATGTTTTATTTTATGCAGTTCATCCAAAGGTGCAGCCATGGGGTGGGGAGGGTGGATGTGGGGATGACCTCCAGGACCGGGGAGGGTGCCAGGGGATGTTCCGTGGGGTTGGGGTGACCCCCAGGACTAGGGTGTCCAGGTACAGACCGCCATTGCCGCAGCTTGCAAGGCAGCCATCTTGCAGCACACCCCACTGACTGACCACTGTGATCCATAGTTGCACAGAGTGCCACTGGCCGTATCGGTGCCCTCCCCGAAAGCCATCCCCATAGCCCATAGACTCTGCCCCCACCCCCCCCCCCCATAACCAGGTGCCACCTGGCCCACCCAAGGGAGATGCCACAGTAGATCCCACGGGAGAGTGCAGGACAGGGGCCGCAGAGCAGTCCTCTGGCATGGGTAGCACCAACCACTGTACCCCTGCCAGTAGGGGATGGTTTAGCACAGTGGGCTAAACAGCTCCCCAAACAGGTGCTGCAATGTGACGACACGGGGCATTTCACCGTAACTTCATTGAAGCCAGCTTGTGACAATAAGCAATTATTATTATTATTGGATGGCAGGATCAGAGGACCCCTGGTGCCAAGCACCGACAGGCAGTGTGGAGGGCACTGGCCAGAGTGGGAGTAGGGTGGGAGGGGAGGGGGACATGTTGGGTCAGGGGCTGCAGTGAAGGCCAAGGCCACCACTGAAAGGGTTGGCATTTGCCTAGCCGCCGCAACCCTGGCGGATCCCACAAGACTGCATGAGCAGGAACTGCTTGGGGAGGACCCTGCAGAACAGGAGCCTGCCCCAGAGGAGTGGGGTCCAGCCAGTGAGGACAGAGAGCCAGCCATCCCACAGGGCGAGGAGGAGGTGGGAAGGTGGCTCCGCATCAGCACCTGTCATTCGAGCGTGTCGCCAAAGACTCTGGCTGAGCAGGGGGTCTGTGTGGCATCTCTGCTGCATCATACCGCACCCGGAACTGCGGGGAGCTGGAGGAGGACACCCGCTCCTGTTGGCCGTCAAGGTGAAGGTCACCCTGAACTTCTACGTGACGGGGTCCTTCCAGACGCTGAGTGGGGACCTGTATGGGTTCTCACAGACCTCCGTGCACAGGCACAACCATGCCTTTATAGAGGCCCTGTATGCCCGGGCAACGCAATACATAAAGCTGAATATGGACTGAGCGCACCAGGTTGCCCGGCAGCGGGATTCACCACCATTATTGGGATGCCTGAGATCCAGGGGGTGATCGACGAGGCACATGTCCCCCTGCGAGCCCCGCCACATGAGGGTCCGCCCTTCACAAACTGAAAAGGGTTCCACTCAGTGAACTTGCAGCCAGTGTGTGACCTCCAGCTGCTCATCATGCACGTCTGTGCCCGATAACCAGGCAGTGTCCTGCACACTTGACGGTTCCTGACACATTCAAGGCCCATCCCCGGCTGGAAGGTTAGTTCCTGGGCGACAGTGGTTGTCCACTGCGGTCATGGCTGATGACGCCTATCCGGAAGCCTCAGACCAATAGAACATAGAAGAACATAGAACATAGAACAGTACAGCACAGAACAGGCCCTTCGGCCCTCGATGTTGTGCCGAGCAATGATCACCCTACTCAAACCCACGTATCCACCCTATACCATACAACCCCCCCCTTAACTTTACTTTTTAGGACACTACGGGCAATTTATCATGGCCAATCCACCTAACCCGCACATCTTTGGACTGTGGGAGGAAACCGGAGCACCGGAGGAAACCCACGCACACATGGGGAGGATGTGCAGACTCCACACAGACAGTGACCCAGCCGGGAATCGAACCTGGGACCCTGGAGCTGAGAAGCATTTATGCTAACCACCATGCTACCGTGCTGCCCCAAATGCAGAGTCCCGCTACAAAGATGCCTATGCTGCGTCCAGGGACATGATCAAATGGTGCTTTGGTGTCCTGAAGATGGGGTTCAGGTGCCGTAACGCCCTGAAGGGGGTCTCCAGCATAGCGCTAGGAGGGCCTCCCACATCGTGGTCGCCTTGTGCATCCCCTCCACAACTTTGTGCAGCAGTGGGATGACATGTTGGAGTGGGAGGTTAAATGATAGGTCTTGTCCAATGAGGAGGATGCGGCGGAGGGCCAGGATGGGCAGGACATGGGGCCCAGGCAGACACTGGAGGCCGAATAACATGTGCACCTGGGCTGCCGCGCATGGGTCTCTCTGATTGCCACCAGGTTTATCGGCTGGGAGACCTGGACACCGCTGGTTCAACCGTTCCATCCCGTCCCCACCACCCCCCACTCCTCTCCAAACACCCCCCCCCCCTCCTCTGCACACCCTTCCTGACCCCTCCTCCCCCACCACCCCAACCCCCTGGGACTTGTACCCCTCCGTGTTTCCTACCTGCCGCACTACGGGGGGGAGCCCTGGGTTCGCAGTATCAGCGGGTCTGGTCCATGGCATGGAGGATGATGATGACCCACTCCACAATGAGCCTTGGTGCTCACATCGTTGGAAGCAATCTTACTCCAGCCCTCGGTAGCACAGTCCACCATCCGCCTGGGTGATCCCTGCATGCATGCTGGCCATCCGGGGTAGGGTGTGGGGTGGACGGTTGTTGGGAGTAGTAGTGGGAGAGAGCAGGACTGAGTACCGGGGCAGTGTGCAGGGACCACCCTGGGTACCTGGCCCGTGGCCACCTCCCCCAACCTCCCCCCCCTCCGGCACACCCTCTGCTCCCAGCTCAGCCCACCCCACACACCCATCAGACAGAGTCGTTTGGAGCATTGTTGAACAAGTGTTTACTGTGCTATGTACAGGAATTATGCCCTAGCCCCTATCGCTAATCCATGCCTGGCACCCGTGCTAACTTGACTGGTGTCCACCTTTCTGGCCTTATAGGCCGTAATGCTCCATCCAGGTGGTCCCCCATGCAGTACATGAGAAGTGGAGGTGGCCCGCTGTGATTCCTGTCATGTGACCTGGGTCCCCTTTGGCAGCCGTCCTCTGGAGCAACCAGACCTGGATAAGCCCGGATATCTCCCGGGTGACACAGGTGTCATGGTGCCACCCTGTTCTGCCTACTGCCTATCGAATGAAGCAGGGGCAAGTCGGGAGGATTCAGGGGTGCTGAAGGTGTTCCAGCACCTCCCCTGTGGGAGTCACCGCCAGGCGCCCAATCACCTCCTCCTCCCCGGGGTTCTGAAATTCTAAGGTATTAGGTTTATGGAAGATAATTGGTGAACCAATAACAGCTGGATTCAGTTGTTTAATGAGTTATTATACTAACAATGAAAATAAGCAATAGATTTTAATACATGTGAAGCTTACGACCAATAATTCAGTTCCGCATAAATATGGAAGAATATTTCTGCAGAAATCAGCGGTTCAAACAGGAATGCCAGTTATCTCATGCCATTTTCCATGGAACACACAATGGTACAACATGAGCAGTGCGCTTGTGTGTGTGGTGTTTGCAAATGACTTTGTGACTCTGAATCCCAGATACACAGAGGATTCACAGTGAGGCTTTTGTGAATTGCTACTGCATCGCAACTTTGGAATTTAGCCACAAGATGCATACAGAAGGGAGACTGAAGAACTGGATTGAAAAAGAGAGTTAGACCAAAGATCTGAACTGTAACACTGTGGTATTGTGACTGGACTAAAGTCAGAGTTGAAAAGAACGATTATCTGTTCTCATAAAATTCATATACAATACAATAATGTACTGTTCTCATTTATTATTTTCCATATGTGTGGTCAGGCAAGCAGTGTCCCCTGCAAGTTGATTGGAATCCCTTCTCATGCATGGGTGTTGCTACACAGGCATATTGCGAGGCCAAAATGGGTCCATCAATCCAAGGGATGGCAATAATAGGATAATGTTTCTTGTCTCTGTTAAAGGTAATAAATAATGGTCGGGACCTTTCTCTCCGCAGCGGCAAGAGCAGGGAAGGGGACCCCCCCCCCCCCCCCCCCCCCCCCAACGAATCTGTCGGTGGAGGATCCTCGGCGGCGGAGCGGTGCGGCGGCAGGTCCACCCCCCCCCCCCCCCCCCCCCCCCCCTTAATGCAGGCCAGGAGCGGTGCGGCAGTGGCCAGGACCGAAGCGGGGCCCAGCCGGCCGTACGGAGGGCGCGGAGGAGCGACCAGCGACCTAACCACCCCCACCGGGGAGAGCGCGGGGTGCGACGTGCGGCAGCCCGGACGGAGCAGCGGGGACCGACCCCACCCCCAACCGGCAGCGACCACCACGAGGCAGGAACAAAGAGACTCTCTCTCTCTCTCTCTCTCTCTACCCTGGGTGAGTGAGGGGAAAGGATGAAAAAAAGGACTTTTACAAAAACAAAACCCAAAAGAAAACTGTTAAAGAGAGGGGGGGAGGGGGAAATATATTATTTTCTCTTTTTTTACACTCTCCTTTCCCATCCAAAACAAGCCCACCTGAGAGGAGTTGTATAAAAGAGGGGGGGGGGGGGGAATAAAGTGGTAAAGGAAAGAAGGGAAGAGAGAAGAAAAAGGGAAGAGTCAAAAAAAAAATAGGGTGCGGAAAAGGGGGGAAAAGAAAAACAAGGGGAGAAGAAAAGATGAAAGGGAAGGGGGAGGAAAAAATGCCAGAAGGGAGCCAAGGCAAAGGGAGAGGGGGCACCAGAAGCAGACGGGACAAGGGGCAAGCCAGCTCAGGCGAGCGAATCAGCGCACGAAGCGGCGGAAGGATGTAGCGCCACATCAAAAAGAGCCGGACAGACAGGTGCCCTCTCCCCCGGTGCTAGTAGGGGGGCTGGAATTGGAAGGAAGCCTTTACCGAGGTGCTGAGGGAGCAGCTGCAGGCAATCAAGGCAGAGATGAAAGCAGACGCAGAGGCCGCAGCGCAGGCAGCAGTGGCCAGGGCCATGTCAGGGGTGCAGCAGGCTCTGACCAGACTGGAGGAGAAATTGGAGGAGAATAGGGAGACAATCCTGCGCTGGGCCAGGAAAAATAGAGCCTGCAAATGGGAAGGCCACGCCATTCGAATTTATGAGGTTCTGGGGGAAAATATAGCCAGGAGACGGGCTGAGTTTAACAAGGCGAAAGCAGCTCTCCACAGGAGCAACGTGCGTTTTGGTATGCTGTACCCAGCGAAACTCTGGGTCACATATCAAAACAGGGACCACTTCTTTACAGCCCCCGCTGAGGCGAATAGGTTCATCGAAGAGCACGGGCTGGAAAACAACCAGCGGGGGTAGGGACGAGGGGCCCCTGGCAAGGGGCAACGACACACCGACGGGGGGGTGGGGAGGGGCGAGGCAAGGCCAGGCCCCCCCGCCCCCGCCACGGCAAGAACACGCAGAACAAAGAGCAAACCACTGCCCGTGGGACCGCTCCAGTTGAGAGGCCAGGCCCCAGCGCGAGGGAACAAGAGCAATGGAGAAGGGAGAGCAAGCGGGGGGGGGGGGGGGGGGGGGGGGGGGGGGGGGGGGGGGGGGTGCAGGGTAGGATGGGGGAAGAACGGGCAGAAAACCGTAGAGGCCAGGCGGGGAAGAAGCGAGACAATAACCCTCGAGAGAGGGGCCACCATACTAGCAGGAAACCTAGTGCCAGGGGCACGCAACAAAGCAGGGACGCAGCGCGCCCCCAAGAGGGGGAAAGGCACCAGGCAGGGGATGGGGGAACACCCGTCAGAGCCGGGAGAGCAAACGGGGACAGGAATAGGGGAAAGTGAGGCAAAGGAGGGGAATACGGGGGAGGAGGGAGAAGATGGAGACCGGGGGGGGGGGGTACACAGGGAGAAAGAGACCAGGGAGGGGGGATGCAGGGAAGGAGGGACAAAGGAGGCTAGAAAAGGAACAGGGGAAGGAGGAAGAAAGGAGAGACCGGGTTGGGGGGAGGGGGGGGGGGTACACAGGGAGCAAGAGACCGGTGAGGGGGGATGCAGGGTAAGGAAGGGCTGGCTAGAGATGGGAAGGGCCCAGCGCCCCAAATGGAGGTTGGACGGTGCCTTACTAGCTGACAAGGCCTTCAGCGAAAGGATAGTGCAGGCCATAGCAGAGTACACGGAGAACAACCAAAACGGGGAGGTATCATCCTCCATGTTCTGGGAAGCGCTAAAGGCCGTACTATGAGGGGAAATCATCGCTTTCAAAGCACAAAGATATAGGGAGGAAAGGGTGGCTAAGCAGCAGCTGGTCGACTCCATACTAGAGGTAGACCAGAAATACTCCGAGGCCCCGACCATAGAGCTCCTGGCGAAGTGAAAAGCAGTGCACCAACTCCACCAGGCGCGCGGGACCCTGTACGAACATGGAGACAAAGCCAGCAGCCTGTTGGCACACCAACTGAGAAAGCAGGCAGCCACCAGAGAAATTGCACAAATCAAGGGTACCGGAGGCACGTTGGAAACGGAACCAGAAAAGATTAACAAAACCTTCATGGCCTTCTACCAAGAGCTGTACACCTCAGAGCCCCCAATGGGGGAGTCTGGGATGAAAATGTTCCTTGATGGACTGGACATTCCAGTCGTGGGGGAGGGCAGAAAACGGGGCCTGGAAGCACCACTAGCACTGGGAGAGATCATGGACAGCATTAGTTCCATGCAGACGGGGAAGGCGCCGGGACCGGACGGATTCCCGGCGGACTTCTACAAAACATTTGCGACAGCGCTGGCCCCGCACCTGCGGGAGATGTTCACAGACTCGCTAGCTAGGGGCACACTGCCACCCACGCTAGCACAGGCCTCAATCTCGCTGATACCTAAGAAAGACAAAGACCCAATGGAATGTGGGTCATACAGACCCCTCTCACTACTGAACGCAGACGCCAAAATACTGGCCAAAATCCTAGCCAAAAGGCTAGAAGACTGTGTACCTGAGGTGGTCACAGAGGACCAGACGGGCTTCGTCAAAGGTAGATAGCTTACCTCGAACATCAGGTGCCTGTTGAACGTGATAATGACCCCCTCCGGGGAGAGAACACAAGAGGTGATCGTCTCCCTGGACGCAGAAAAGGCCTTCAACAGAGTCGAATGGAAATACCTCATAGAGGTACTGGAGCGGTTCGGGCTTGGAACAGGGTTCACCTCTTGGGTAAAGCTCCTATACAACGCTCCCATGGCGAGTGTACGGACCAACAATACCAACTCCCAATACTTCCAGCTGCACAGGGGCACCAGACAAGGATGCCCACTGTCCCCGCTGCTGTTCGCACTAGCAATCGAACCGCTAGCAATCGCGCTCAGGGCAGCAAAAAGTTGGAGGGGGATCCGAAGGGGAGGCAGAGAGCACAGAGTCTCACTCTATGCAGATGACCTGCTCCTCTACATTTCGGACCCACAGAGCAGCTTGGACGGGATCATTGCGCTCCTGAAAGAGTTTGGTGCCTTCTCGGGCTACAAACTCAACATGAGCAAAAGCAAGATCTTCCCAGTACACGCGCAAGGGGGGGGGGGGGGGGGGGGGGGGCAGCACTAACGGGACTGCCGTTTAAACAAGCCCGACACAAATTCCGCTACCTGGGGATCTAAATAGCCCATGACTGGAAAGGGATCCACAAATGGAACCTCACCAGCCTGACGGAGGAAGTAAAAAAGGACCTGCAAAGATGGAACACACTCCCACTCTCCCTCGCGGGGTGAGTCCAGACGATCAAAATGAACGTACTGCCCAGGTTCCTCTTCCTGTTTAGATCCATCCCGATCTACATCCCCAAGGCCTTTTTCAAAGCGCTGGATAAACTAATCATGGCGTTCGTATGGGGGGGGTAAAAATGCTAGGATCCCAAAGAAGGTCCTACAAAAAGCAAACTCCGGGGGGGGCTAGCCCTCCCAAACCTACAATTCTACCACAGGGTGGCAACAGCCGAGCGAGTAAGGGGATGGATACAGGAGCCAGAGGCCGAGTGGATGCGCGCGGAGGAGGCCTCCTGCGTGGGGACCTCCCTCCGGGCCCTCGCTCCCATCCCCACCCAAAAAACACTCCAGCAGCCCGACTGGTGATAGCCACCCTCCAATCCTGGAACCAACTGCGGCAGCAATTTGGCCTGACCAAAATGTCTGACAAAGCTCCCATCTGCAACAACCATAGGTTCACACCAGCAGTGACTGACGCCACCTTCAAATGTTGGAGGCAGGATGGAGGGACACTGACAGTCAGGGACCTATACACGGACGGCAGGATCGCAACACTGGACGAACTGACAGAGAAATTTCGGCTAGCCAGGGGGAACGAGCTACGGTATCTGCAGCTCAAAAACGTCTTACGAAAGGAGACAAGGACGTACCCACAACTGCCACGACAGACATTACTGGAAGACCTACTGGACACAAGTATCCTAGATAAAGGGAACTGTAGTGACATGTACGACCGACTGACAGAAAGGGCCGACACCGTACTGGACGCAACAAGAAAGAAATGGGAGGAGGACCTGGGGATTGAGATAGGGTGGGGACTCTGGAGCGAAGCACTGCATAGGGCCAACTCCACCACCACGTGCGCAAGGCTCAGCCTGACGCAGCTAAACGTGGTACATAGAGCCCACCTAACAAGAACCCGTATGAGTAGGTTCTTCCCGGAGGTGGAGGATAGATGTGAACGGTACCAAGTAGGCCCGGCCAACCACAGCCAAATGTTCTGGTCTTGCTCCAGACTGGTGGAGTACTGGACAGCCTTCTTTGAGGCTATGTCCAAAGTGGTGGGAGCGAGGGTGGAGCCATGCCCGAAAGTGGCGGTCTTCGGGGTCTCGGACCAGCTAGATCTATTCCTGGGGAGGAGGGCGGACGCCCTTGCCTTTGCCTCCCTGATCGCCCGCCGTAGAATCCTGTTTGGCTGGCGGTCAGCAGCACCGCCCAGAGCTGCAGACTGGCTGTCCGACCTCTCGGAATCTCTCCAAATGGAGAAAATCAAATTCTCCATCCGAGGGTCAGACGACGGCTTCCAGAGAACATGGGAGCCATTCACGCGACTGTTCCGGGACCTGTTTGTGGCCAACGAACAAGAGGAAGAATAGCTAGGTAGCCAAGAATCAGAGGAACTTAGTCAAGAACCAGGCATGAAAGGGAGAGAGGGACTGGGAGGGAGGGGGGGGGGGGGGTGGCTAAACCTGAAGAAAGAAAGGCGAACCACGAGGGGGGGGGGGGGAGGAGACAGCTGAACTTGAGGAGGGAGGGGCGAACCGTGGAGGGAGGGGGGATAGGAGAGGAGAACCAGCGGGATGGGCTGGGGGGGGCAGGGAAACGGGAGCCGGAAGGAAGGCACGGGGTGCCAAAACGTGCACGACATCTCCAGGAGTGGGGAATGTGGAGGTTGGGGATGGAGGACGGGAGGAGCAGCGGAGGCGAGCGGGGGACGGCGGCGAGAACCATCCGGGAGAGGCGGATGACAGCGGCACGCGACCCGGCCAGGTGTCACACACTGTGGTTATCTCCCCGGCACCCAAATGTATATCTGCCCCCCCTCCCCAGTCCCCCCCCCCCCTCCCCCCCCCCCCCCGCAAACAGTCGCGTACTTACGTGGTGTAAATAATTCGGCCAGATGCACAGAACTGCCGCTGTCGAGCTGGTGCACAGTACCCCACCAGTTAGTCTATTTCATATTTTATTGTATTCTATGTTGGGGTGTGCCTTTCTCTTCTAAATATGTGTATATATATATATAGATATATGTTTCTTATTCTGTGTACATAACGGTAATTATACCTTGTTCAAAAACCCAATAAAAACATTTATAAAAAAAAGGTAATAAATAATTGAGTCCAGGTGTGATACTTAGGTTTTACTTGCACTTTGCACTCAGACCATTTCCAATTGCTCTGGTCTTCAAATATCATGCATTTCTTATTTCAAAATAACACTGACAGATGAGTACTATTTATCCACTGAAACAAGCATGACCCATTCATTTCTGTGTGACCCAGCTTGATTCCTCACCTTTGCTCTGCACTGTCAAGCAATCTCTATCAATAATACTTCCAGCTTATTCATATAATCATGCTCAAGAGTCAAAAATCCAGAATAAAAATAGCTTTCCTGTTGTCTCCTCGTTCTAATTCTTCCAATTCTCCTGCAGTATAAATTGTTGTGACTGTTTTCTGATGTGTAGAAGATGAATACCTCCTGCAACATGTCTCTTTTCAGCAAGGTTTCCATCATGTTTGTCTGACACATTATTATTAGGATTGGACCATTCCCCACCATAAAAAATGCTTCAATATGAAAACTATCCAAGAGAATATATTTTTAAAATGCTGTGTGAATGACTTTAACCATCACCTTCCTTCAGCCTGCAGGAGAAAAATAAAAAACAGAACAAGACTGCTGGCAGGCATCCAGACTCTGCTGTTCTGACCCTGGCAGAGAAGACCGACCCTGGTACTTGCTGGGTGGCAGGGCGACCAAGCAATAGCTGATGATGGGACAAAAAATGTCCATCAAAGAGAATGAGTGCAAGAATGTGCACGCCTACATTAGTGGGTATGCACTCACGATTAGATTCATGGTCACAACCCAGTGAGCACATCGCAGATGTCCAAACAAACATGACAGTCAGAGAGGACTGTAGGAGGACAGGCTCATGCTGAGCCCAGCTGAAGATGGGCCTTTCGAATCATCAGAACTGAAGCTGCAGCAGGAGGGGAGGGAAAATCTAGCGGGGTTGCTGGAGGCTATGCACAGCCATGCGTGGATAATGGAGGAGGCCATACAAGCCATATTTTTTTCAAATATCTTAGACATGTGAGCTCTAGGCTTCCTCCATCAAGAGGTTAAAAACCCTCATAATAGTCAGATCCAACAGACCAGTTGGTAGATACTGGAGATGTACGTGGACATCCGTGCCATCAATGGGTGGCACGGTAGCACAGTGGCTGGGTGGGCCCTTAGTGGTCATTGACCTTGGCAGTTGGGCTCTCTGAGTAAAGGGAGTGGCGCCGATCAGTCTGTGTCTGTATCGGTTTCTTGAGTGCAGTCCTATTGTTCTGGGGAAATGGGCCATTAGAATGCAAACGAGCGGTGGTTTCGATCAGGCCTAGCTATCTGGGTTGCAAATACACACAAGCTCTGTATCTGTCTGAGTCCTGGGTTGGCCATAATTCCCATGGTCCTTTGCAGGTGGCCATCTGAGGTGGCTACAGTGCTGACGACAGCGTGGGAACAGTAGCGTTTTACGCCAGGAAAAATGGCGCAAAAGCTGCACTGATCCTCCGTCTGGTAGGGGGCTAGCAGCCACACAGCGTAAAGCCCTGGCTTTACCAGGGTTCGTGAAAAAAAGGATAAGTGTTCCATGCCATCGGGAACTCGGCCCATCGGGTGAGGAGCATCGGGAGAGGGCCTCAGGTGACGTCGAAGAGAACGCCATTTTTGATGGGGTGGAGCATCGCAAAAACGGCGCCGGCCCCCGATTTCAGCGCAAACTGGAATACTCCGGCCGATTGCCAAACGCAATTTCGGCGTCAGCGACCCGAGAATCCCACCCCTCATCTCAGGAATCAATCTCATGAACCTCCTCTGAACAGCCACTAATGCAATTGCGTCCCTCCTCAAAAAACTGCACACAGTACTCGAGGTGCAGTCTCAACAATGCCTTTTATAGTTGCAGCAACACTTCCCTATTTTTATGCTCTGTCACTTTAGCTATGAAGACCAACGTTCGATTTGCCTTCCTGATTACCTGCTGTACCTGCATGCTTGTTTTCTGTGATTCATGCACAAGGACACCAGATCCCTCTACACTGAAGAACTCTGACATTTCTCCATTTAGGTAATAAGTTGTCTTTCCATTTTTCTGACCAAATTATTAACCTCACACTTATCCACATTAAACTCCATCTGCCAAATCCACTCACCTAACCTATCTATATCCAATCAGAAATTTCTTATTTCCTCATTGCAACTTACTATCCCACCTATTTTAGTGTCATCTACAAATTTGAATATCGTACCTTCTATCCCCACATCCAAGTAATTCATATATATTGTATGTAGTTGGGATCCGAAGAGTGAACACTCTGGCACACCACGAGTTTCATCTTGCTAACAAGCAAAAGACGCATTTATCCCTACTCCTAGCCAAGCTAATAAATTACCCCTAATCCCAAGTGATCTTACCTTGTGTATTAACCTGTTGTGCAGCACTTTATCAAATGCCTTTTGGAAGTCCAGATATACTACATCCACAGGATGCCCATTATCCATTTGGCTGTTACATGTTCGAAGATCTCTAGCAAATTAGTCAACACATAAAACCATGCTGACCCTGATGACTTTCTAGATGTCCTATTATTACTTCCTTAATAATGGATCCTAACAATTTTGCAATGACAGGTGCTAAGCTAACTGGTCTACGGTTTACTATTTTCTGCCACCTTCCTTTTTCAATAAGGGTGTTTCATCGGCATATTTTCAATCGACTGGAACTTTCCCGCATCCAAGGAATTTTTGAATATTATAATCAATAGATCCACTATCACTGCTTCCAGTTCCTTTAAGATCCTACGACCCCCCAAAATAAAGCTGTCATAATATCCACTCATGTATATCACGAGATGCAGACAGGCAGAGATTGACACACAGGATAACCAATGAACACACACGACACAGAACAACCAATCACCAGACAGGACACCACCACTATGAAGCCCACAGGGCAATAAGGCTCTCCCTCTCTCACAGGACACGGCCAGGGAGATAGTTGCAATGCACAGGCCAATGAACATCATCACCATGTGGTAGAGAGCTAGTCTGGTCAAGCCAGTAGGAGGTTATCAGTTAGGTTAATAGAGTGTCAATCCACAGCAGATTATGTACAGCAATCAGCAGGTTCAATAAACAGTGTTGGGCCATCTTCTGTGTCGGAAGCCTGTTTCTCATTTTACTGCATCCAGTTGCAATCGATGTTAGACCAACACAGATAACACATCAAAAGCGATACCCCACAAAGATCCCCTAAACATGGAACTCCCCCCCGAGACCTCCTAACTAAAGGAACACCCCCCCCCCCACCCAGAGACCCCCTAACCTCCTAACTAAAGAGACCCCCCACAGAGAGCCTCTAATTAAAGGGAACACACCCCCTCCCCCCCCCCCCCCAGAGATCTCCTAACAAGAGCGACCCCTCACAGACCCCCAGAAAAGAGACCCTGTCTGGAAGTCCAGACGGACAAGTGAAAAGAAATTTCACTCACCTGGGCATACAGTTGCTGGCTCAGACAGAGGAAGCGCTATGTGTCAATTCTTGGAAAGTGTAAACCAGTCTCCTGTGTTTAAACCCGTCGGATCCTTGAGCTGCAAGCGATTCATTCATTTCCCTTCGTGGGCTGTGATTGACAGCTTCCACAAACACAGCTGTGAGCCTCGCTTTATTCACCTTTTGTATGGTTACCTAACTCTGAAGTGTTGTCCTACAATGTTTACAAACATCAACCACTTCAAACAGAGTTCAGTGCTATCAATTTCCAGCTGCGCACTTCAAAATCACTCAAGCATAAAGGGGGATGATTTGTATGCACTTAATCAAAGGGGTTGGAGGGCTGCTTTGCAATGCTGGGAGGGAGGGGAGCGAGGGAGGCTGATACACGATGTGAGGGAAAATGGATGGGGGTCTGCTTTGCGATGCAGGGGGGGTTGACCAGCCGCTGGACCTCATTATCGGGCTGCCCACTCAAAATTGCAGCCTGAAAACAGGATTCCCTTGGGAATCCTTCGTATTCCTTGCCATGCATAAATTTGCATGGCGAGGGATGCTGAATTGCTTCCTGATCTGCACTCCCAGCGAGAGCACAAATCAATTCTAATTCACCTCCAGCAGGAGAACATAGTCACCCAAGTGAAGAATCCTGGCCATTGTATGCCTTAACTTTTGTCTTTATGTTATCTTTAACATCCTTACTCAGACAGCAATGTTTTATCCCCCCTTACAATTTTCTTCCTCTATGGAATATATTTGAGTTGGGACAAATTGAATATCTCCTGAAACAACTGCCACTGCTCATAAACTGTCCTGCCTTTTAGTCTTCCTGCCCAGTCCACTAGGGCCAAATTTAGAAATGCCGACATAATTACCTTTGTTTAACTCCAAAATGCGAGTGTGGGACTCTAGTTTCTCGCCCTCAAACAGAATTTGAAATTCTCTTGTGCTATGATCACTCTTCCCTCGAGCATCCTTCACTATGAGGTCATTAATTAATGAACAAGGCAACCTGTCTGGCCTTGAATGTGTCCAGTAATCTGCCCACTTTGGCATCTCTGAATCGTGGGGCTGGTCTTCTCAGCAGCATGGCTGTGAGTTGAGTGTGGTTGACTGTGCAGGATCATTTTAAGTGCTGCTCTCCCTTGTTAGCGGTGAGCTGGCGAGCATGGTCCCGGTGAATCAGTTGGCGGCACCATTATTTCCAGCATGAAGCCCATGGAACCTCGTTAAGTGGACAAATTAATGTTTTATCGCGATGACGGCCTCGCTGGGCTGACCATCGGGAAGCTCGTGGCTTACACCGCACGCTCCCACACTTGGAAACATTTTAGTTAAATTGCGTCCATTATCTCTGCAGGCAGGCTGCAAATCATTAACTCTCTTGGGACTTCCCTCGTCAAACCATATTAGCCCCAGGCTTTTTAACCCTTAAATTTCTCACTATATTTATAATCCAATTTCCTTCTATCTTTCAATCGTCACAAATATTTCTTCACACTTCCGACGTGTGCCCAGAAGATGAAATGAAAATGAAAATCGCTTATTGTCACAAGTAGGCATCAATGAAGTTACTGTGAAAAGCCCCTAGTCGCCACATTCGGGCGCCTGTCCGGGGAGGCTGGTACAGGAATCGAACTGTGCTGCTGGCCTGCTTGGTCTGCTTTAAAAGCCAGCGATTTAGCTGAGTGAGCTAAACCAGCCCCAGATGGTGGACAGGCTTTGAAGAGTCAGGAGGTGAGGTACTCTCCGCAGAATCCCCAGCCTCTGATCTGCTCTGGTAGCCACAGTATTCATATGTCTCATCCAGTTCAGTTTCTGGTCGATGGTAATCCCCAGGATGTTAATAGTGGGTGATTCAGTGATGGGAATGCCATTGAAAGTTAAGTGAAGATGGTTCAAGGTAATAATGATAATAACCTTTATTGTCACAAGTAGGATTACATTAACACTGCAATGAAGTTACTGTGAAAAGCCCCGAGTCGCCACATTCCAGCAATGAATGTAATGAAGAGTTCCTTGTGTTGCTCTTGACACTTTTTTTGGATGTGTCAACAAAGGCCATGTCAAAGGTTCCTCTGGAAGACCTAAAGCTACAGTGCATTTCTTTTGGAAGATACGTATTCTAACATCCATTCTCCTGAATCACTTGTTTGCTGTGGTTGAGGAAACCCTCCCACTGAATCTGTCCCAAGGAGCAGTGGACACTAGTTCATTGAACATATTCAAGGCTGAGTGGGACAGTCTCTTCAACTATGGTGGAGTGAAGAGGAGTGGGGGACAGGCAGGAACATGGAGTTGAGAACAAGATCAGATCATCCATGACCTTAATGAATGATGGATAAGTTGGAGGGGCTGTTTTAGGTACTTGTGTTCCTGTTCCTTATTTTCTTATGTTCTTACCCCCACAGTGTACTGTATTTTACCTTGAGTACTGCTCATTCGGTGACAGCTGAAATCCCGCCACGAATGTTCCAGATTCAAGTTTAAGAGGAGGATAAATCCCCTTGCATTACTCACTTCTATTTTGATCTGTGCTCTTAAACTTCTCAGTTTAATCTCTGTTTTCAACACCTATATAACTGAAAAGCTCCCTCATGGAAAAA
The DNA here is from genome assembly GCF_902713615.1 of Scyliorhinus canicula. Classification (NCBI taxonomy): domain Eukaryota; kingdom Metazoa; phylum Chordata; class Chondrichthyes; order Carcharhiniformes; family Scyliorhinidae; genus Scyliorhinus; species Scyliorhinus canicula. Next base: position 91,034,939 of record NC_052151.1, on the reverse strand, counting down.
AAAACATTTAAACCCTTAAATTCACGAGACGCTTTGAAGCAGCACTCAGCTGCTGGCATTGGTTTAGGATATTTTTTCCTTTTACTACATCTTTCATTTTAGTGCTGAAGAAAAGTTCTTACAAAGGCAACTTTTGTGTCCTTAGTTTAAGAGGCTTCAAGTTTATTTCAAGAAAATTCAAAGCAAAAGCTGGGTAATTTGT